>NC_092821.1:127754458-129199458 GCF_023375885.2 Dermacentor andersoni
AATAAAAAAGAACAAGAAAAGGAAAGGAGAAGACAGAAAAATGAAAGAAACCAAAAAAAAAAGATAAGCAACAGCGGCGTTCCAGGGTTGGGGAGCGTCAGGGAGAAGGCTTCCGCACGAGTGTCAAGTGGTGCGACAGAGTATGACAACAGTATCGGTTTCTTGGAAGATATAGCGAATCAGCGCAGCTTCGATCCTCTTGCGATGGTATCGCATTTTCTCGAACGCGAGAGAGATATGAATAAACACGAGTGACATTTCCTACTCACATGTTTATTTTGTCTTTTCATTTTCTAAATATCGTGTTTGTATTTTTGAATTTTCTTTCTCTTTCAACTTGAGCTGACGCGAATGATAATGCGGGACTTGTGTGCGCCGGTTTTTTTTTCGCCGCCACAGAAACGCGAAGTAGCCCGCTGCGTTTCATTCACTTTGCTTCGTTGAAGTATTACGACGCCACAGACGGTGCCTCTGATGGTCACCGGTAACGTCAACCTTCACAAACCTTGGAACACACGTGGATCCACGACTTCACGAAGGAATGCCTACGGACTCGAGTTGATATTTCCGACTCGACACGACCGCGAAACCACTTTCTATCGCATTCTCGCCCGCCATGCCATCTTTGCTCGCAGGCTGGCTGCCGTCTCGTACCACTTCCATGCTGCAGCCCACCTTGAGCAACTTGCGGGCATCACAGCGCGCTTCTCCTGCGAAAAAAGGCGAGGAGGAAACGATGCAAGCGTCAAACCGGCGAGGTATCTCTCCCGCACTACGAAGATTCGTGTCTGCTGGCGCATGTTTGGGTGTCGTCTGGAGACGCCTGCATACCGGCGGCTGGGTTACATTGTGGTCCCTCCATCGACAATTTTCCCCACACTCTTTCCCGGATGGTGAAAAGTTTTTGTCTTCGGAGGCTTCGGGTTGGGGTGGTCCCGACAACCGCCGTCACCTACGCCTGGGGATCTCTGCAAGTGACAAAGCTACGGCGCATGTCCCAAGTGCCCGGAACCCGTGTCCACGGCGCACAGTCGTCAGCTCCTGTGGTTGTGAAGTAATGACACTAGGCGCAAGATGCATAAGGGAGCCAAACGGAAACCGAATGCCCCCGACAACGTTAGGCATTGGCTGATGGACAAGCACGCGCATTCATTGCTGCAGTACTACATGCATCAAAGAGAGATGCGTGCACTGATTTCACGCATACTGTTCATTTTTTTTGTACATACGCCTTGCGGCAAATGAACCGAATTAAAAAAAGACAGAAGAAAGTCCATTATTTCCTCTCGAATGGCGCTGTCGCGAGCTGCTTCTGGCGCGTGACACAGGCTTTCGCGGAAGCTGAACGTGCGACACATGCACGTAGCGATTGCAACGAAGTTGGGTCGCGCCGCGTTTGGGCGCGACTTTTTTTTCGCAGCGTTGGAAAGCTGTCTTGCAGGTTTCACTCGTGTAAATAGTTCACTCTCGTCAACAGTACAAGAGACGCCATTTGTACATATCGACACACCGCTTTTTGCTATATATAATTAAATGACCAACTAAATAAAGACGTAAATAAACGAACAAATTTTTAACTTAGTGCGTCAGTCATTTGCTCCTTTGATGAACCCTGCTTGACCTAGCGTAACCTTAAATATACACATAAGCGACATATATATATATATATATATATATATATATATATATATATATATATATATATATATATTATATACATATATATATATATAGACGAGAAGAAAGGGGGTTAACCGAGGGGCCCGATTTTCATTAGTCATATCATAAGAAGCCAACCAACACTGACACCAAGGACAACATAGGGGAAATTACGTGTGCTTAATAAATGAAATAATGAAACGATATCTTAATGGACATTAAAGTGGACGAAAAAACAACTTCCCGATGGTGGGAACCGAACCCACAACCTTCGCATGCGAAGGTTGTGGGTTCGGCTCTCACCTGCGGCAAGTTGTTTTTTCATCCACATTAGTTTCCATTAATTTATCATTTCATTATTTCATTTATTAAGCACAAGTACTTTCCCCTATGTTGTCCTTGGTGTCAGTGTTTGCTGGCTTCTTATGATTATATATATATATATATATATATATATATATATATATATATATATATATATATATATATATATATATATATATATATATATATAATAGTTCTTCGTGTGACATGACAAGAACTTTATTTGAGTCCTGAGAGACAGATCTTGGGGAGCCAAAACCGAAATCCAAAATCAAGTCGGTGGCTCCGCCCACGACAGGACCGGGAGATCAAGTCCCGCCGCAATGTCGTGGGCCCTCTGGACAGCCTGGAGTTGAATGTGAAGATTGCTGCTCTTGAGAGATTCCTGCCATTGTTCTTTCGTGATGGGTGGAGAAGCGTTAAGAGCTGGGCACAGCCAGAGCATGTGGTCAAAAGAGCATGAGTCATGACCACACTTGGGGCATGACCCGTGTTTTATTAGTTGAAAGAGGTGCAGGCGCATGTAGCCAAAACGAACATTTAATTTCGATGCTTCGGCCGGGGTCCGGCTTATGATTTATATATAACGAAGTGTAATATCTCTGAAGAGACTGTTTTGCGAAGATATTGTGTCCAATATATACCGCGGACATGACGTCCCCGTTGCAGTTGCCGCCCGCTCTCTCGTATCCATGCAGAGTAGTGGTATTTTGGACATTGTGATATTCGGCCATCTTGTCGAATATGCGATCTTGTCAGTCCCGATTGTCCCAGAGGCCTGCCGCGACCTCTTTGAGTGGCTCAAAATATAACAAAATTAGACAAGACAGCGGAGTTTGACACGGTTCACAATACTATCCCTGCTGTGAATGCAATCTGGTTAGATCAGACACTGCCTTTTATTTTGTGTTTGTCTGTACTGCAGCACGTGAGCAGCATTTTCCCTCTTGTCTGCTAAACAACGGTGACAGTTTACAGCCATGAAGTACTTCCGCCAACTGCAATCGCTTTCGGCGCCCAAGTACACAAAAGCATGGCCTTCGAGACAGACGTTAGCTGCTGTGAGAAAGCCGGCATTCTGGCGTGCGATTAGAGCGCCGCAGTTTCAAAGGCCGCGAAAAACCGGTTCCCAACGAAAGACTGCCGAATAGTGATTTCCATGTAAAACAGAGAAATGCTCCCAGGAGACAATCGCTGAACCGACTTAAATAAATTAACTTGTTGCATTTAAGAGAAAAATGTAAATTCTAGCAGCTGTAGAAAGCAGAATTTTCATTTACGACATCATTCCTTTACCAATGTTACTGAGAAATGCTATACTTATAAAAAAAGAAATAAAAAGAAGAACTAAACTACAACGTTCACAAATCCGAACTCTTCACCAAAAACAGACATCGCAGTTCTGTAAGCTCCGTGTGTTAGAGCATCTCATGTAAACCGACGTGAAATACGATTTGACATTTAACGTGAAATTGTAGAATTGCATACGTCGTACGAGGGCTTTGCAAGAGTCCTATTCGCGAATTAGCGGTGTACTTCAGAGAGGCGTACAATGCACGAATTTTGTCTGCTTTATACGTGTCTCTCGAGGTGCAGTTCGCAGAACTGCGGCTCATTTTTATTCCGTAGAAACGGAGTTGTAAAACATAACGATGTTTGCTGAAATTTCTTGATTTGCAAGAATGTTTCTCAAGAAATCGTACGCACAAGTTAAAATTTGCTACGTAGGGTCGGTTGTTGATACCTTTTTATTTCAAATTCAACAAACATTCTGAAATTTGGTGCTGTGGTTCCTAGCTAACAACTTATTCCGTTTCGATGTAATGCATAGTAGTTTCTGAGGTATAATTTCCTCTTTACAAAAATATCAGAATTCCGTATAACATTCTACCTTTCCATGACGCCGAAGCAGGGTCGTTCCTGCAATTATCTCTCTTTACAGTTATATCTCTCCTGGCAACGAGCCATTGGTTTCCGTGACTGTGCGAGAGCCATACGCTAAAAGTATTCTACACCGTTTTGGGACTTATGCGGTCCTTAAACAATAATCCACCTTGTGCATTCTTCTCCTTTTACTCAACGTAGCGCTCATGGCACTTTCACGTATTTAACAATGACGGAGCGTTACTCATACGAAAGTAGCGAGCGCAAAGAAAAGTTAGAAATAAATTATGGGGTTTTACGTGCCAAAACCACGATCTGATTATGAGGCACGCCGTAGTGAGGGACTCCGGAAATTTGGACCTCCTGGGGTTCTTAACGTGCACCTAATCCAAGTACACGGGTGTTTTCGCATTTCGTCTCTATCGAAATGCGACCGCCGTGGCCGGGTTTCAATTCGGCGGTCTCGTGTTTAGCAGTCCAAAACTATAGCCACTAAGCAACCAAGGCGGGTGGCAAAAAATAAAAAAAAATTTATGAAGTTGGTGAGATGCACGCAGGCTAGGTGATTATTCTCGAGTGAGTGAGTGAAGCAACTTTACTGAAGAAACCAGCGGACTGAGGCCTGAGCTTAGGTCGCGCCAGAAGCGGTAGTGAAACCCTTTCTCCCAGCCGCCTCTGGAGCTCGCTGGATAGCCCATAGTTGGTCTTGCAGATTTGAGCTGAATAACGTGGCTTTCCACCGCGCCCCAAGGTGTTCTGAGGAGACTGCATTTTTATCCTGTACATGTGCGCATTCCCATAGTATGTGTTTTATGGTGGCATGTTTTGTCTTACATAGTTCACACAAGTGATCTGGGTACAGTTCGGGGTAGGTGCGATGAAGGTGCCCCAGGCTGGGGAAGGTTCTGGTTTGGAGTCACCTACAGTCAACCACCTGAGATATGTCCAATTTGGAGCTATGAGGTAGCAATCTGCACCTCGACTTTCGGTAGAAGCAGGTGACGTCACAGAATCTGAACACTTTTTCGGAACAAAATGAACTCAAAATGTTCACTTGGTGCATTTTAAGAAAAGTTTGCATCCTTTAGGACTTACTTTGTCCCCTAAAAGTCATCTGCATTTATGTTGCTTGCATTTCATTTCTTTAATCAATGAGCTCTCGGCTATTTTCCAAGTTTGACAAGATAAGCTTCAAAGCGTAAAGAGTCGCCGACTTCTGCACGTACGGCGATGTCCCAGACAGCTCATGACAGAGAGAGAGAGAATAAACATTTTTATTGGGTGAATACAGCTTTGAAGAGGTGTCCTCATTCCAGAATGCCTTGAGCTCGGGCCGCGTCCTGGGCCCTCGCAATCAGCCGTTGCTGATCCTCGAGGTCGGAGCTGGCCAAGGCTCTCTCCCAAAGCTCGTTGGTGGGGTAAGGGTTCGGAGGATTTAATGGTGCCGCTCTGCAATCCCCTACTATGTACCCGAGGGACCCGGGCTCTGCGCAGAAGCGGCATTGCGGAGAGAATTGTATAGGGGCTATGAGGTGATTTCTGGTTGGGTGGGGGAATGTGGTAACCTGTAGAGCTCGGAGGAATCGCTCCTGCTCTCTATGTAGTGACTTGTGTGGGGGTGCATATGTTCTGCGGGCTAGCTTGTAGTGTTGTGTGATGTCTTGGTACGAGACTAGAGGGTGCATGCGATTGGGTTCAGATTCCTCGGCGTCGGCTCGGTGGGTCAAATCTCGAGCCACGTGGTTGGCAACCTCGTTGCCAGGAATGCCGTGATGAGCTGGTACCCAGATGATCATGATCTCGTTGGCGGCTTTTGATTGATGATCTGGAGCGTAGTAGTATGAATTCTGCCGCTAGAAAAGTTGCGGCACCCCTGTTGGGAGTCGGTCACTATGACTTCAACCTCTGTTTGGGAGAGCGCGAGGGCTATGGCCGCTTCCTCGGCTTGGAGGGGATTGTTCTATGTGAACGAAATGCTGCTCCGATGTTCTTTGTTGACGACTACGGTGGCTGTTGTGGATGCGCGTCTGGGGTAAGACCCCGCGTCCGTGTAGGCTGCAGAGGGTAAAGTCCCGTATCGCTTGTGTGTGGCCAGGGCCCGGGCTTCCCTTCGCTCTGTGTGGTGCACTATGTGCATGTTGCGAGGTAGAGGACGTACTGTGATGTTGCTCCGGATGGCATGGAGTAAGCTCACAGTCTGAGGTGGAGGATGGCTGTGAGGGGCAGAGAGCCCCAGGCTAAGAGGATAGACTTCCCCGCTTCCGTAACCGCCAGCCTTGTTCGTTGACTGGATAAATGTGCCTCTATCAGTTCCTCGGCCGTTTTGTGCACATCTAGTCGTAGTAGGCGTTCTGTGGACGTACTGATCGGCAGGCCCATCGCCTGCTTATATGCCTTTCTGATCATTGTGTTGATTTTCATGAGTTCCGTCGCGTTGAGTAGTGCGTATGGAATAGCGTAAGTTACTCGAGACACGACGAAGGCTTGGACAAGCCGAAGCGTGTCCGCCTCCCCCATGCCTCTTGTCTTGGTTGTTATTCGCCGGATCATGTGGGTGACTCGGGCTGTTGTATTCTTAAGCTTGTGAATTAATACTGTGTTGGTGCGATCCGACTGGAAAACCATTCCCAATATTTTTACGCGCTGAGACGGAACGATGGTGTGTCCGTCCAGTTGTATGTTGATGGTGGGCGAGTTGGATGCGTACGTGCTTCTTTCGCGGTGAGACCGGTAGTAGCTCCGACTTTTGGGGGGCGCAGATGAGGCCGCATGACAGATGGTATGAGGATGCGGAGGAAAACATGGCACCGTAGACACTCAAAAACTAACCGTAGCGCAGTGGGAGGCCAAGCTATCAGATTTGGAGCCGAAGAGACATCATTGGCATGGGAGCTGGCCGTGGGCCGCGGCTACCTGGAATAAGAAAGCCGCCCACCTGGGACGCAGAAAGCCCTTGCTCAAAATAAAACTTTATTCTCTCTGTTTACCATGCGCATGCCTTCGGGAAATATGACTCATATTTAGGTCTAGCTTTTTCTTAATAACACTCTTGCTTCTCCACGCCCCAACATTTAAATAATGTTTGCCTGAAGAGGCGCCAAAAACAAGAAAGTCGCAGTTTCGCCCGAAAGGCGAAGTATCGATTGCGACAGCAAATCAGTAGACAGCTATACGAAGTAAGGATAGTAGTTTTATCGGTCATTTAAACTTAGAAACATTCGCTTATTAAGTGAATCAACAAGCATGGTGTCAACGCGCACAAGCAAACATGAACACATCACACTCAATGAGCGCGGACACTCGCTGTGAAAATGCTGGTGTCAGCAAGCGCGGCAGCAGCAGCGAGCGATCGAAGCGACCTTCGTGCGGTCTATCGCTTCAACGCAAGAGCGGCGAGAACACAGCGCGCACAAAGGTGTACGCCGCCTGCAGATCCCTTTCAAGATACGGCGCGCGCGACCGTGCAGAGTACGCACTTGTTGGCGAAGTCGAAGCCACCCCACCTCCCTCCCGCGCTGCCTCCTCGCTTTCCTCCATATATGGCGCGCGAGATTGAGCCGCGACCGTCGGTTCCCCGTGCGCCCTGTCGCCAAACGCGCAGTTGCTGCCAGAGCGCAACTCCCTTCCTCCCATCAACCCGCACGGTCTTTCGTGCGACGGAAGACGGCGCGCTTGCCCTCCGCTTTCTTTCTTCGCGCGCGCCAGATTGAGCCGCGACCGTCGGTTCTCCGTGCGCCCTCTCGCGAAACGCGCAGTTGCTGCCGGAGCGCAACTCCCTCCCTCCCACCCCCCACGGTCTTTTGTGCGACGGAAGACGGCGCGCTTGCTCTCAGCTTTCTTCCTTCGCGCGCGCCAGATTGGGCCGCGATAGTCGCCTTCTCTCGCGTGCTTTCACTCACACATGCAGCACATGACGCGCGGCAATGGTGTTATCGCGCTTGGACTTTATATGTAACATCACGGCGACGGCGACGGTAAAAATCCACCTGGAGTGTCCACATAATCGCTATCACAATAAAAAATAGTTATGACGGTGTTAGTAAAATATCGTTTTGCTATACCAAATAAATCCTCTTTTAACGTGCGAAGAGGTTTGGTAAGCCACAACAGGCACAATAACGAAAGCCGTATGGATGGCGACGCCACCACCAAGTTCCCGGGCCAGCTCGGCTTGACGCCATTGATTTTGACGGTGCCGGCCTGGGCCTGGTTAATTTTTTATCGGCAAATATGGAACTACATGGAACTTTAAAAAGACAGAGAGAAGACTTCTCAAGTTTCAAAAAACTTTTACTCAGCCGCAAGCGCCCAAATACGACAAATCACCTTGAAATGTGTGATCTAACATTGACTTACCATCCCTTGAGTTTCAATGCGAAATTCAAAAATTGAAACTTTGACGTTTTCTCTAATACTCCATATCATCGCGAAATCAACGAGTACTGAGTTTTTAAAAACTAGTTTATGAGTCTAAACTGACACATACGTTTCTCTTAGTGTCTTTGTGAATTGTACCTGGAACAAACGGTTTTTTTTTTGTCGAGCAGTTCATGGAACTTCGAACAGAGAATTCCACGATAAACGACCTCTCGGACGAATTTCTCCTGCCTCCCAGGTGCAACATGGAGCCTTGCAGAGAGGTACGTATCTACCGGGATTGAATATTGGCATAATTCAACGTTTTAATCTTTTGATTATGCTTTGTCCCCTAAAAGTCATCTGCATTTATGTTGCTTGCATTTCATTTCTTTAATCAATGAGCTCTCGGCTATTTTCCAAATTTGACAAGATAAGCTTCAAAGCGTAAAGAGTCGTAAGTCGCATAAAGCGTAAAGATCTCTTACAAGATACGTTTATTCACCTGTTAGGGGAATTATGCGAAGTGTTACGTAAAGAGAAGCGCCGGGTATTCATGGCGCTTGCAGCTAAACCACTGTGTATTTCGTGCTCCAATTTCACATAGTGCGCATATTTCTTGCACGGTTGATGCAGTTCTAAAACCATGTCTGGCAGAATTAATTGCCTGCTTCGTTCAAAGTAACTAATGAGCACGCGTTCTCTGCGGCGACGCCAGTAAAGAAATGCAGAATAAATAGCGATCGGGTGAGCCATCCCGCATTGTAACGGTGAAGTAACGGTGAAGGCTGTAGTTTATTTACCCTGGATGGATGGATGGATGGATGCAATGAGGGTCCCCTTTAGAACGGAATGGTGGGTTGCACCACCAAGCTCTTCTTACTATATTGCCTAATGTCCTACCTATGTTAAAAAAGAAAGAAAAAAAAAAACGAAACAAGGACCCCCAACAATGACAGACAGCGCCGCTGCTCCACTGCCACAAATGTTACATTTTGTAGCTTTAGTATTAAGTGTCAAAGCGGAAAAAGTGTGCGTGTGTAAGGTGTGCGAAGCCGGTCACGGGGTAGAGGTGTAGAGGAGACGGGAAAGCGTACAAGCACTTGTCAGTGGGCGAGCTTAGAGGAGCGGGGGTAGTCTAGAAGCCAGTCGGAGCAGGAGGGAAAGCCAGCAGTGCCCATCGGAACAAGCGCTCGAGAGAGAGAAAGAGCCGCGGCGCGGAAGCGCCATCGTCTCTGTCTGCTCCGGACCACCGTCAATTGCACTTCGGTCCTCGAAGGGGCAAGGCGTGCGTCAAGTGACCTAAAATGATCTCATACGTCTATCTATCCGTCTGTCTGTACGTTCGTCCAGCCTTCTATCTATCCGTCTGTCTGTACGTCCGTCCGTCCGTCCGTCTATCCATTCGTCTGTCTGTACGTCCGTCCAGCCGTCTACCCGCCCCTCTATCTGTCCGTCCGTGCAGCCGTTTATCCGTCCTTCCGTCTGTCTGTGTGTCCGTGCATCCGTTTATCCGTCCGTACGTCTATCTGTCCGTCCGTGCATCCGTTTGTCCGTCCGTCCGTCTATCTGTCCGTCCGTCCATCTATCTATCCATCCGTGCACCCGTTTATCCGTCCGTCCGTCTATCTGTCCGTCCGTGCTTCCATTTGTCCGTCCGCCCGTCTATCTGTCCGTCCGTGCATCCGTTTGTCCGTCCGTCCGTCTATCTCTCCGTCCGTGCATCCGTTTGTCCGTCCGTCCGTGCATCCGTTTATCCGTCCGTCCGTTTGTCCATCCGTGCATCCGTTTATCTGTCCGCGCATCCATTCATCCGTCCGTCCGTCCGTCCGTCTATCTGTCCGTCCATGCATCCGTTTATCCGTCCGTACGTTTATTTGTCCGTGAATCCATTTGTTCGTCTGTGTGTGTGTGTGTGTGTGTGTGTGTGTGTGTGTGTGTGTGTGCGTGTGTGTGTGAAAATAACTCTGTGGCACTCATTTCAGTGCTTTTTTGGATGCCTTATTGGCTCAGAACGGAACGGAAGCTGTGGAGCGATATGCGTAAGTACAAGAGCGAGCACGCACTCATTCGAAAGTCTGTAGTGCTAATTTACTACAGCATGGTAGGTGTTAGCGAGGAAGGGAAAGAAAACTCAAGGAATGGTGCGAAATATAAGCGCTGGTCTTCACCGAATACAGCACTCTTTCTTGTAGTATCTAACTTATAGCGTGAAACAGTCGTTACCGTGCAAATTCTATTTACTTTGTTCCCGTTAATCACTTAATTTCCACCTCCCCACACTTCGACCTTTTTTGTTGTAGGAGCCTTCGTCTCTTTGTCCTTAATAATTCCATTACATTTTACGTGAAGCTGCAGTGCTATCATAAACTGCAAAATTCAGCCACGTTGGAGGAGGAGGAGAAACATTTATTAAGAACATAAAGGACAAGCGGGTGTCTTTCTGCTTGTGTGGGAGGCGCCCTTAGTCCAGTTGGTTTATTTAGTCAATCAGCGAGGTCATAGCTGCCACTTGGGGTCAATCAGAGATCACAAGGAGTAGGTAAAGAAGGAAAGAGTAAAGACAGGAAGGAAAGTAAACCAGAGGAGCGCCAGGTTTGCTACCCTACCCAGGGGAGGAGGAGGTAAAGAGAGAGGAGATAAAGGGACATGTGTACTAGCAATGAGAAAACGTGCGCTTATCAATCCCGCATACCCCCGTATTCTCAAACCGTCCTCGACTCGAAGTTCTTCCTCCACTCCCCCGAGTTGAGCACAGTGCCACCCTCGACGACTGAAGATGCTACGCTTCCAAAGGATTGACGCAGAAAGGCGCGTCAATGAAGCGCAGTGATCACTTCTGTCGAGGGACAGCGCCACCACCAATTTTCTTGAGTCGAGCTGCAGTGTTTGATGCGGGTGTTAGAATCGGTCGCTGACGCCAGTCGATTTCATAAAGTATAGCAATGCCACCGTCGCCTTGTAAGCCTGCGGCGCGTGGCGCCATGGTCTGAGGATATTTGTCTCTGAAAGCAGCATATTATCATATCGGCTTAACACACTACGTAGAACGCCGCGTTCGACGTTGGAACAATAACAAACACAAAAGATGTTATATTCACCTGTTCACCTTTGCATGACGATGGCTAACTAGACAATTTAGCTGAATTTCACCGTGTCTCCCACTAGCCCTTAACCTCGGGAGGAGTAGTAGGCTATAGACAAGCTCTTCAGGCCTACATCTCCCCTTTTATCTCATTAGAATCTCCTCCTCCTCGACCGTGTCCGCAATAACACCCCTGGTCTGCCTTCACAATTACGATAGAGCAACGAGTACGTGTAGTCGTCGTAGTCGTTGTAGTCACCATCATCATAATCATCATCATAATCATCATCACACCACGACCAGCACCACCACCACCATCATGATCATGATCATCGTCGTCGTCATCATCATCACCACGCCAACACCACCACCACCATCATCATCATGATCGTCGTCGTCGTCATCATCATCATCATCATGGCTTTGGCTTTGGCAAACTTTGGCTTAACATATGCTGAGTGGAAAGCTGCAGTTTTTCAGGGACGAAAATGTACATGGACTTAACGGGATTCGCTTAACAGGGTCGTTCCACAAGAATTTCTTTTCTTTGTTTCAGCAAACAGAACAGTGTAACAGTGGATGCTTGTTCTATAATGAGACAAGCACTGGTGAGTAAATAACTATTGCTTGATTCCCGTCAAATTTTGCGGCGAAGTTGCTATCACATTTTTCTTTCTTTTCTGGGAGTTCAATTTTTGTATAGTACCTATTTTTGGAACCTATCCTGTAGCTAAGGGCAGTTACGGTCTTCTGGATTACGGCTGTTCGCAGCCGAATAGAAGGCTCGTTGTGTTAAAGTTCTACCTCAAAGAAATCCTGCATCGGTCAAATGATTATTTGTAATTAGAGCCTAGGTACAGACTAGGCTAAGTGCCAACTTTTATGTGCGAAACTCAAATGGCAGCGCCAGAACTAACTCTCAAAAATCCGTGTTTGTCATGCCAAAACTGGAAAAAGCGTTGTCACTACGGTGCAACAGAAGTGACGTAGAAGTCAGACCCGCTTTTGAAGAATCCTAGTCTAGGTGGCGCTGGTTTCACCCGAACCCACCGCCCCGTTCCTAGAGGGACGCTCATAATCCATCCCATCCATCTTACATGCCTGCTCGCTACTCGACTGCATGCATGCTGCGTGCACATCCAAGACGCTTTAGAAAATAAAGAAAAAGAAAGAAAGAGAGGAGGATAAAAAAAGCAAACAATTGATATGACTGCAGCACGCAATGTGCAAGTCTGGGATTGACGTCATATCTGCCTTACGGTGCGTCTGCGCGGCACCCTGCTGATGGTGCCTGTCGCCTGCTTCCGGGCAATCCTAACGATAGTCATTAACATTCTGCGTGGTCACTAGCGTTACAGCATTGTCGCAATTACTTCGGTGACATCTACTATAGGTTCTTTAATTTATTTTCTTTATGTACGTATGTACAAATCGAGTTCAAGTGACATTACGTTGTAATACGCCTCAAATGTAGCGGATATTGATATTTTTGGCGGCGAGTTTCACAATAATGCGCGTGAAAAGTTGCGTACGCAACAGCAGGATGAATCTAACAATGCGCGCATGCGCTGAACGTGATGATTGGATGCAATGTACACACGCTAAATGATTACCCTAAATAGAAAGCGAGTGCAGCAGAAATCAGACAGGTGGAATTTTAATCACGAAAGAGCACATGGTTTACAGCGCTATATGTTCGTGCAGAATTGAAAAAGAAAGAGGAAAAACTGATGCAGCGTTGTCGCAAAAATAAAAGCTGTACGTAAGTTAAAGAAAGCGCCGCCGCCTGTAGGTTTTCGCACCAGTTCGCCCATGGCTTCATGTATTTAGGCGGTGTCTGCTTGGACCTAGATAAATTTTTATGGGTAAAGGTCTGCACTGTATTCAAAGAAAGCCAAAGAAAAACTTTGCAAGTTTCCTCAACTTCTAATAAGCTATAATGTTTTGAAAAAAAAAAAGAACACCTATCCGCCCATCTTGACACACATGCTCGCCGTGAGGTCACGAATTTTGAGAGCACCTAATTGTGGACCGTTAATTTTTACGGTCAATGGAGACTATATCGCATCATAAAGGAACGAGATATTAAATCTATAGCAAGTTCTCACAACTTCTCCTGAGTTGAAACGGCTCGCATAGAACAATATGCTTTGATATTAATGGCACTGAGGTGCCGGTACTGTGGTTCTCGTACGAAAAAGAAAGAAAGAAGGTCAGCTTTTCATTTCTTTAGTAGAAGACAACCTTTTTGTACTCAATGTGTGAAAATGCCGTTTTTAGAGATGGGCGGACGTTGCCCCTTGGCTCGGTCATGAGCTTGAAGGAAGGCACCGACACCCCAGAGCCAAGGGTTAACCTTCCTCCAATGATGCCAGTCTAGTTCTGACCAATGGGCCTCCCTAGTGCGCTCACCAGAGCTCGGGCAGTATGGTTGTCACAATGGGCAGTAGTTGTCATCACCACCGGCGATAGGCGCCCTACAAAGATTGCCAGCCTAATTTAGTTCTAGCCTCTAATGCCCCTTTAAATTTTACAGCGACGAGCGACCTTGCCTGGACCTTGTCTGCGCCTGAAATCGTCTGCTACTCGTTGAAAGGAGCTCGAGTAAGCGGTGTCACCTTGAAATGGAGTTTGCGTGAGGACACTTTTGGTAACGAATCGGCGAGCAACACAAGCTCCCGACCTCTGCCAGCCATGTTCGTGACGGAGGTGAGAACGAGATCCATGGCTGCCAAAGATGCGAAACTGTGGACCACGCTCGGAACGGTGAGTTTTTTGCCCTTCGCAAGAGCGGGCGCGGAATAGCTTTTCAAAGGGCACTACAGAAATAAGTATTATAAATGGCATTGCTCTAAAGATTAAAGACAGGCCAAATATTAGATTTCTGCTTTTTTTAGTATTTCGTCCGAAGAAGATTGTTTTGCTTTCTGATGGTGACCGTTTTCCACAAGATCACAACTGATGTCAATTTGCTGATCGGCACAAGACTATCGAAATATTCTTGAATGTTGTAGCAGATTTAGTCGCGAAAGTCTTGCCTAATTCTAAATTTAAATCGGATTGTGCGCGCTGCGCGGATACTGTTGTAGTACATTCCGGAATGTAAGCCAGCTGGAGCTATTATTAAACAAAAATTAGTTTGAGCTTCTGCGCACCAAAACCACAATCTGAGCGTAATTCACGCAGTAGTGAGGTACTGCGAATTAATTTTGACCAGCTGAAGTTCTTACTTGGACATAAATCTTGCCGGTATCTTCGGCTGATCATTACTGAACACACTAGAGCTCTCTAACACGCAATTCCATATTCGGCTGATTGGAACGAAGCACTCGAAACGCGTCTGGCTGGTTCCATCCGTGCGATTGGATCTAGTCACGAGCACTCGCAGTCGCTCCGACATCTGGTCGAGCTACGACCATGGGACAACCGCCGCTTCCGTTTCCTGAACGGCGACAGCAGATATCGCCATTTTTCTCAGGTCTGTGCTGCTTGTAGTCGCGTATTGTTGCGAAAGTTGCCCATGAACCTGTTTCTGTCGCTCTAGACATGTTTGGATGAGGCTTGAAAGGTTTGGAAAGTTGTCTCTGGCTTGACGGAGAGTGGCTCCAGATCTGGATGCGTCGACTCAAATCCTTGAAGCGACCAGCCGACCATAAGCACCACGAGCGTTTTTGCATTCCACCGCCATCGAAATGCGGTCGCCGCAGCCAGGATTGATCCCGCGACTTCGAAACCATCAGTACAACGCCATAGTCATATAGAGCTACTAAGGCGAGTAGAAATAATATTGCAATTTACCGTGATTCACGTATATGAATAGCCGACGCACTTGACCCGCCGTTCAGATTGTGAAAGCCGACGAATGTGCTCGCCGACGTTGTTGTGCTTTGAGTATTGCTCTGTTATATGGGCACATGGTAATCAAGTTCATTCAATAAAATATTATAGATTCTTGACTCACCGTTTGACAGGGCTTGGTTTTTTCGTGGTCACTACAACGTGGAAATACAAATATAGGGCTGAATTCCCAACCCTTCTCGTTCGAAAGGCTGTGAACAGTCTAAATGTTTTTATCAGCAGCCTATAAATAGCTCCTAACTCGCGTCGGTGATATTTTGGCTTCTGCGCGCAGCCATGGGCGACGCCCAATCTCGGAGCTCACGCCGAGGAGACGCAAGTTTTAAGTCATGCGTCATTTCCGGCGAGAGGTAATGACGGCGTTTTTCAGATCAGTTTTGTTATCGAAACATCTACTTTTGCAAGCATTTCATTACGTGTTTACTTATATTTCAACATAACATCCATCTCTCTCTTTTTCTTTGCTACCCCCGTCGCCCTCCCCACGTGTGTAGTAGCAAACCAGACAAAATGTAATTGACCTTTGTGCCTTTCTTTCTTTCATTCTTTCTTTCTTTCGCTCTCTGTACAGAAGCTACTCTAGATATACACTATCTGAAACTGAGCTTTCTTGCGCGGCCCAAAATTTTGTTGCAGTCTACTTGCGGAAACTCGTTGTCTGGCCTGCCTTTTCTAAACAATGACACCGACAAAACTTACTTTCGTCGTGACTCACTTCAATTGCAGCACATCCAGCCTGAGTATTGCACGGTAAGAAAGCGACCACAACAGCATGTATACTTGTGTGCACAGCGCTATCAGGGACTGATTCCTGTGACAGACCTCGTCGATGAACAGCACCAGTTTCGAGTCACTGTCGTATCCAAGAGTGGGCCACTGAGCCAAGCCAGAACAAGCCCTTGGACTTACTATTCGGAGAGTAAGCGCATTCAAATTTCTTTTTTGCCATCCTTTGTCTTCTTCTAGCAGTACTCGCGTAAACTTGTTTTTTCAATTTGGGGGATTAGTTGCAAGGCATACGTAGCTAAAAATTAAACAAGAAATGATAACAAATATACTCGCGCGACCATTCGTAATGCAAATACTGCAGGAATAAATTTGCGCATTTCTTGTCTATTGTCCAACAGGCGTGATCCCCTGTAACTTTACACCCTAGGTTGGCTTCCCCGAGTCTCTTGTACTCAATATTCCCAAGCAGATAGGGAACACTCAGAAAAGATGAGTGAGTGCCGTAGACACGAAAACCAGACACTCGGACTATTTTCGTGGTCCTCAGTTGTTAGAATGCCAGAATGTGCCTACTACAAGTGAGAGTGGACTTACGTGTCTGAATTTTTCAGCGATTTCGTTTTCTAAAAGGGCCTCACGCTTACGTGTATTCCCAAAGACATTGATTAAATACACGGTTCAGTGTGTTTGGCTTGCAGCCTGTCTTTTTCCTGCGAGGGAGCGCTTGCGCCGCTGTCCTTCAGTGAGTTGTCGCTGCCGTTTCTCCCACGAGTCTACTTTTATCGCAGATGTCGCTGCGCCGGGTGAACCACTGAACGTCGCCGTGTCCAAATCGACGCCGGACGGCCACTTCATCGTCTCTCGGCTCACGTGGTCAACGGGCGACAAGTGTAAGCGTCCGAGCGGCGATAGCACCTCTGCATTACAAAAGCTGGCCCGAAGTCAGCGTGAAGCGAATACGAGGCCCAGTAGGCCTTGGATGAATATTACTCTCGAAACCATTACCATGCGCGCAGCTGTCACCTAGCAGCAAGGTTGTAAACTGAATGAGTCGGCCCTCTTTGCGAGAAGAAAAGCAGCTAAATAAACGCGCCAGGTAGTACAAGAAGCACGGGTATTTTCGGGATGGTTACACAGCTGGGGCTTCTAGATGGAAATTAGGTGAAGTGTGCTCATCGTACCCGCTATGAGGCAACTATAATCTCCAGGAACCATAGCGTTGGTGGACTATCGTCGTGGTGAAAATCTGCCTTTCTGCATTAGCCCGCATGGCTCCAGCCTCACCGTGTAAGCTAGGATAGGTGTTTTAATGTGGCGTATATGACGTCGTATGTCACGTGTAAGCCAGCGATCTTCAATTTATTGTTCCGGGAAATGGCTACAGATCAGGCAACATACGATTCTGTATTTTCTATGTTGAGACATTTTTTAGGCGCCTTCCACCGAGTTTCTTTAGAAGATGAATTATGACAGGCGAAAATGCAATCAACAGCAAACAAATACAACAAGAACAATGCAGTTCTATCATGTAAGTATTTAACAGGATGCTCGCCCCCTTATGATCCGCAATTACTCCTTCGGTATATTATTTATGTACCACTTACAAGGAGGTCCCAAATCAGCGGTTAGCTAAGGGACCTCGTTCCGTACGTTTTCATACGATGTATTCATTTCCAATAAATCAAAAAAATTAGTTATAGAATGGAATAACAACAACAAAACCGCGGCTTGGATTTGCGCTTGCGGAACCATCATTTAAAACCTCTCATAGATATTCCCCAGTTTTGCGACAAGAACATATGACATTGATAACTGGTGTAGTACCCTATCTCTCGAAGAGGTTTACAAGATTAAAAATTTGTTTTTTTTTTCTTTTGCGTCTTCTGCTTCTACACCACAAGGTGCATATTACGGAAACTATCTTTTTTTCATTAAGTGACAAACACAATTTGTTTATTTCTTGTAAAAATTACATTTCTTTAAAACCTTCGTCTGGCCCTCTCTTTGTAATACTAGGATTGTGTGTTCTTTTCCTCCAGATCCTTCGTGCAACTACGCTCTTGACCTCCTGCCGGACAAGTGGAATGTCCCGCCTTCTCATTTTATACTTTCGAAGGTACGTCTTTCGGAGTCACGCTCACAGACTACTGTTTTGGGAGTAGTTAGCGTCCGTCTCTAAGCCTTGCTAGAAAGGCAAAAAATCGAACGAAGTTGGCAAGTTCAAGCGCGTGCTGTTCGCCCGCGTTTTCCATGTCGTGTGCGTGTGCGTGTAGCCCGATGGAAAATGGGGATCTGCAAAGCGTGCTTCTCCGCAATAAGGAGTTTGAGAGGGGATGCCCACTTTAGGAAGAAATTCTGCGCTACAGGTTACCGACTGCATAGATGCCACCGCCCGATCGGCGGCAGCGACCTAAGAACTTGCTGTTGGAAATCTCTGACAGTCAACTGTTCTCGAAGTGCTTCGTCTTAAATTCTATCATGGCGGCTCTTTTGTTGTCCCGTTTAAGTAATAGCGACGACACTTTGCCAAGAAAAAGAGTTATCCTGTGCTCAAGTTAACAGGTGCTTTTTCTTACGCGTTTAAGTATAAATAAAGACACTCACCTGTCCTATACCTCCAATTTTCACATGTTCTTGCGTACGTCATGACGTAAATGGCGTATGCAGGTGTGGTTATGTACTGAAGAAAACCATTCCTTTTTGAGGCGTCCCACATTGTGACTTCAGCAATATATATTATATATATCTAATATAGATTTAGCAATCTATACTAGATGGAAAGACCTGAGGCCTTTGCGTATAGCAAAAGTGTCTCTATTAAAAGGTTGCTACTCTTCTTTACGTATCTATGTGCGCGCGTTCGACTAAAGACGTTACCATGACAACGGTAAGCCTGTTACAAACGAAAGGAAACCTAAACATGCATCAGGCTGGGAGAATACGCTCGTACCACATTATGAGCGCATGCTTGGGCAAGCTAACTCGTTTGTATGCAAGGACCACGAAAGGAGTCGCTTCTTTGCGCCACAGGTGTGTGCGGCTCTTCCAGTGGCAGGTCTTCTTATTCTTTTGTTGTTGCCTAGCCCTACTTTTACTTAAGTAATTCTAAAGACTGTATTCTTTTATTGATTAATGAATGTCATACAAATGCTGGCACATTGAGGGACGCTGGCCAACGCATCTAAGACGCCCCTACAGCACATACCTGTGCTTGAGTTCCAGACGAATTGGAAGGGAGGGCAGTAGCCACAGTTGCTTAATAGGTAGAGCACCGTACGCGTCAAACGTAGGCCGTAGTTACGGCGCCATGTTGATTTCATTACAATGTAATTCTTTTTAGTTTTCACAAAACAGAAAAAGCTGCGCCAAGCTGGACTCATGAACTACATTTTTGAAAAGCAGGAACTGTTTATTCTCGCGCGCGCGGTGTTGATAAGACAGAAAACGCGGTGAAAGGGTAGGCACGTGGCCGACAACACCTTGAAGTTTTCACATTAGCTGCTCCTAACACCACGAAGTTTTAAACCGCCTATTCGTGTCTCGAAAGCAGCATATCGCTAAAAGGATTACATTTAATTCTGAAGAAACCAAAATATGTATCTTAGAAAAAAATAGAAAACCTTTTCCGTGATAAAAAGCCTCAAACACATTAGATAGTTTGACATCCGTGACGCAAGACTGACAAAACCACGCTGGGTTTTGTCAGTGTTAAGTGCATTGAGTAAATTAAGTACATTCAGTTAAGTAGCATAGCACATTCGACTGGTCACTTTCAATTGCTCAAGAGCGCTCTAGCAGGGCCGTTTACATTGGCCTTGTCGAAATCGATGGCATGAAAAGGTCGCAGTTTCTACCGGAAGGCGTAGCGTCGATTGCGATAACAAATACAAACGGCCGTATGAACTTGTAAACATTCGCTTACTAACTAAATAAACACCGTGCCACGCGCACACAGGTAAACATGAATACATCTCGATGACCATGAAAACTCGCTGTCAAAACGCTGGAGTGAGGAAACGCGGCCGCAGCAGCGAGCGGTGCTACCTCTCGCTTCAACGCGAACTAAGCGTCGAAAGCACAGCGCATGCGAAGCTTCCAGCGCTGGGCGTCCACATCTCAGATTGCTTTGAAGATGACGCCCACGCGACCACGCACTTTGCCCATGTTGCAGATCACTTTCAAGATGCCTGCGCTTTGGAGCCGTGCGCAGCAGCCGCCGAAATAAAATGACCGCCCCCCCTCCCACCAGGGTCCCACACCTGCCCCCGGTGCCTCGCGCGGGAGGGAAGACGACGCGTTTCCTCCCCGCTTTCTATGGACATCACGGCGACGGCGACTGCTACGGCAGAAATGCGCCTGCAGTGTCCATTTAATTGCTATCGCAATAAAACATTCGCCTGGTTCAATCAGGGCGTCGCGCTCACGCTCAGGGCGCTTGGAGGCGCTACCGAGATTGGATTGGATTCCGATCACGTGCCTGCTCGAATTTCTCTGCGAGCAGCTGAACGTTAGGCTCAGGCAGATTTTATCTGGCCTCACTGTCCACAGGGCTCCGCGCCACCGCAAACAAAGTCGGAGCGCGGCAGTAACCAGTCGAATAATGCTCTAATGCAGTGATTTTGGCTTGTTGGTAAGCCATCATGAGGCCTATAGCGCGTGAAAAGACAAGGACGAAAGGAAGACGTGGCACACACACGCGTTAACTGTATATATATAACTGTAAAAGTAGTATATATGTATGGGTCCTTTGCTCGAAATAAAGATTGTTGCAAGTTAGCACCTGTGTGTGTGATGTCTTCCTTTCGTCCTTGTCTTTTCATGCGCTGTAAGCCTCACAGTCGAATAAAGTTACGTAGTGCTGGTATTTAGTGTCTTCAGACTAGTGCTGCCACTCGCACCAAGGGAGTTATGAGTGACGAAAACACGTGTCTGCTATCGCAACTTCCCACGTGACGTGACAGTTATCTCCCGTTTTAGAGTACAACACTCTGATGTCAGCGCATGCGCATGAGTGCTCATGGTCGGCGTTTTTTTAAAGACAAGCTAAGTAGCAAGTGCTCATTTTTCCCTATCGCGTGTCTTTCTTTCGATGCCACTTCTGCGCTCCCCTTTGCTATAAACTTTAGTCTCTCTTTAGGGATGAAGATATACACACAATTTTAACTCTCCATAGCCATTATTGCATTTAGATTAAATAAAAGAAGGCCATTCAGCCACGTGGTTTCTTTAATGATCCTGTCGAATTTACCTCGTATCAGTAAAAAAAAAAGTGGACCTAAAAGTGGAATAAAAATATCTAGTATTTTTTTCATTCCCCTGCCTTCCTCCTTCTAGCGTCTTTCTCCTTTCCTTACGGAGTATGATGTAGGCGAATATTTCCACAGCAGCAAGCTTACCTGCTTTTAAATAAAGAGCTCTCTCTCTCCTACGCGCGGTAGTTACTAAAATCGATGCCCTCGGGTACCCAGAATAATTTTCACACCTATGTTCGGGGGCGTTTATTCCTTGCTGCACTACAGCCGTACGACGTTTTCCACTACGACATGCGTGGACTCAGTTTTGACACCAACTACACGGTGGTCCTGCGAAGCACGGACACCACGGAGAAACTGGCCGGTGGCGCCGTCACTGTGTGGTTCAAGACGCCCAGCTGCCTGGACTGCTACCAGTTCAACTTCAGCCTCTGCGGTGAGCAACTGCGTGACCTTCGAGATCTCGTGACGCGCGTTGGCATCGCGCAATCTCGGAGGCCATCGGAACAGCTATGGAGTTTTCTCGCTATGTCGCTTACCAAGTAAAACCTGGTGGTACCGTTTATGGGAGTTTCTGAAAGGCGACACCGAGGCACACCGAGGGACAATGGGGGTGCTATTCTTGACAGTTTCAACTTCTCTCATTTTGTGAAGTTCCCGCCACGTCCCCATTCTGACCCAATTAGAGATGGTGTAACCGCAATGTGAGCCATTCAAAGGTGACAAGATTGCGAATTTGACAATATCGCACCCTGAGATGTGGCATTCCCGGCTTGGCTTGAACGTTGCCTAGTGTAAAACGTTTTGATACGTTTGGAAGCGAAGCTTTATTGAAAATAATTCATCGTTTGTACCCTGTAACACGTGTTCAGTTACCGTTGGTTCCCACTTAACGTACGAGTAAACGAAGAGAGGGAAATTTCACAACTGAAACCACTCGCGCTTCGGCAGACAACCTGACTTGGACAACATTCTCTTGACAATGATAAGAGTGCTGTAGAGTGGCGCATGCGTGGAGCACAGGCTTGCGCTTAATAAACGCGCGTTTTCTGAGCAAACCTTAAATCGCCAGTGCACCGTCGTTACTCGTGTGCCACCTCTTTCCTCGGTGATCGACAATCGTTAATGACCGCGACATTCGTGTCTGGTGGGGTCTCACTGGGTTGTCTTTCCCCTCCCAGCTCCCGGACCCCCCAGCGAACTGAAGGTGCTCGAGGTCCAGCGTCCATCGTCCACTTGGGTGGCGCCACCCAGTCGTGGCCTCCGGATCGCCTGGTCACCGCCGGCGTACGCTTCGGAGGAGAACCGCGTACTCGGCTACCAGGTGACCATCGAGGAGGAGCGCTCGATCTTCGACATCCAGGAGAAGCCAACGCGCAGGATCAGGCGCACCGTGGGCGCCGTAAGCGTGATTTTCTTCTTTTACTTTTGCTGAGACAGCCTTTATTTTATTATGAATCTTTCTATTGTTCACTGGCTGTCTACCTGCCTTTTACTGTTATTGCTTCTTCATTACTTTCTTCGTTATGTTTTCTTCCTTCCTTTTTTCCATGCTTGCTTCATTTTGTCTATGTATTTGTCCTTCCTTCCTTATTTCTTTAATTCTGTCGTCACTTCCACACCTTTTTTCTTATTCATTTTTTCTGCCATTCACGGTGCTATTCAATCTTTTCTACTTTTTTGTCATCAATCAATAAAGTATTCTTTCACCTCCAGTCCTTCTTTATCCTCTTTCAGTTTTTCTTGCATTATTTATGCCTTCTTCCATTACATTCTTTATTCATTCAATAGAGCACTCAAACTTTTCTATCTTGAGTGTATTTCATTCCGTAATCTCCTGTCATTTCCTTTCTTGATCCGGATTCTCCCTCACTCGTTCCTTGTTTCACTAGGTTCTTTCTTTCTCGCATCTTATCCCTCTTCTAATTTTGTGCATGTTGTTACGGATTGCATTACCTTGGTTCTTCCTTCATTCACTCCAGTATTTTTTTCTTTAACCATCCTGGTCTTTTTTTCCTTTCCTTTGTTCATCAGCGAAGTTCGTTCACACGGTCGCATGCAGTTATCACTTGTTTTCGTCATGCCTTGCAGCTTATAAATGCACGCCAAGTTGGTCAGGCTTCGATTTCGCACTCTGTTGTATTTCTCTTACTTTCGTTTTTTTTTTCTTTCACGATTTCATAAATAAGTGGCATCGTGATGTATCTCCTCTGTTTATGTGTTTAATGCGTCTATTCTGTAAAGACAAGCCGTTTTTCTTCGGAATTATTTTACTTTGCGTCTTACATGTGTACCTAGAATTTCAAATAAGTACTTGGTTGATTGAGTGAGTGATCGACTGATTGGTCGATCGATTGACTCATAAATTGGTTGACAGCGATCCATCGATATTTTTCTCATCGCCTCGCTTCTGTCATTCGCCATGGCCAGGAGACACAGCAGCTGAGCGTGTCGGAGATCCTGGATGGCGCCCTCTACCGTGTGCTGGTGCAGGCAGAGAGCCCTGCAGGTCTGGGGCAGCCGGCAATCACCAAGTACAGCAGTGAGTGAGAGAGAGAGAGAGAGAGTCAGACTTTTATTGACGCCAGCAAACACGAGGGCGGCGTCCGCCTGGCAGACGGCCGAGATCTCCTGGGTCTCAGCGGCTGCTTCGGCTAGCTGGACGGCCCAGACCTGGTCTCGCTGGTCTGAGCTGAGCAGCAGGGTCTCCCACTGCTGCCGGTTTTGAATTTTGCAGCCCTCGAAAGGAGCTGCCTTCGACCATGTCCACAGAACCATTATGCTTGTCTGGCAACTTGGTTGCACGTTTGGCTCAGACCCGCTCCTCCCACATCACGGTGTCTAGACCACGGGCTCAGAGCTAGCACACTGAGTCATAACACCGTCACTTATTCCCAGTTCGTTAGTTGTTAAGCGATGCCATGAATGGAGCTACTTGTCTGTCTTATTATAGTCAGCACCACCGTCGCTGACCGTTTCCGCAGATCACTCGCCAGCGTAATCTAAATAACTACGACTTCTCGGGCGCGAATATGTTCATTTGACATCTTCTTTTGTTTTGATTTGTTTGCACGGGTAATTCACTAATGCAGTTGCGAGTCGTTTAATTGATGACATTGCTATTTGCTCGCTCTGTTCTCTTGTGCTATTTCGCATCTTTATTTTGTGCCTCATTACCACCCATTTTTTTCTAGTACAATATAAGCCATGAGGATAAAATAAACAAAATAGATAAATAATAGAAAGCTATACATTAAACAAAAACTTAGAGCCAGACGGACATAACTACTGGTGGAGTACTCCGTAAGACTCCACCTAGAGGACTGCCCATTTCGGCAGAAACTGATTGGCTGGAGCTGTACCCGCCAGGAAGCGACTAGTTAGGGGCGCCTGTCTCCGTTTCATATCCAGGAATTTTGAACATTTACCGTGCGGACATGCGTAGAACTTCACATCAGTGCCCGACCGTAGCTCGATGGGCAGCATTTTGTAAAATCATCTTTCCAAAGGCCGCCCGAATTTCAACCACTTTCAGTTAACAGCGTCGTGATGGTACATCCTTTTATTAATGCGCCTATTAACATCCATAACTTTCTTGCTGCGTTATCGCAGCGCTTTAATCCTGGCCAATACAGTGCTATAGAGGGGCAAATACGTTACACATAAGTGCTAAAAATGGGCACGTCAGTGCAAGGCAGCACCGTCCCGATGTTGTTCACTGAAAGTTGCTAAAATTCGGGAGGCCTTCTGAAATACATATATATATATATATTTTCAAATTGTGCCTACTGACAATGAAATATCGCGATAAACAAAGAACGAGAAACAAGCACGACGCGAACGCTTTCTCGTCTCTTGTTTGTCGCGATGTACTTCGTCAGTATGGCACACAAACTCACTGAGTATTCGGTACTGCCTGTCTGCAACATTTCTGGACATGCACTCGGACAGCTCCAGCCAGTCAGCGTATGTATAGTCAACTATGTGGGCTCTTACATAATACCCCCCTTGGTTTTACTGTTCAAGTAAAACTCTTGCTTGGGCTAGTTGGTTAATGCTTGAATGAGTAAAGAGCAAGGCGCAATAGACCAGGACTGAAGAAGAACACAAACAACAGGACCGGCGCTGGTCCTGTCGTTTGTGTTCTTCTTCAGTCCTGGTCTATTGCCTGGTCTATCCTGGTCTGGTCCTGGTCTATCCTGGTCTATATATATATATATATATATATATATATATATATATACACGCACACTATGGTGCTGGTGTGCAAGTCAGGGTGAGAGTAATTAATGCGTGTATACTGCTTTTCTCCCGGCAAGACCACTTTTATATTCGCACATGCAGGGCAGGCACGGTACAACACCGTGTTGTTGTGGAGCGTCGGGACCTGCGTGGTGTTCGTGGCCGTAGCCACGGCGATCGCCTCCCGGTACGTCGTCCATCAGCGGCGACGACCACCAAAGGCAATCTCCCAATGGGTGCGTACATTCACTGGCACGCCGGGTCTCGTGCGACTTCTCGTGGGCATCTTGCGTACATTTGTTTCTTTGCGTTCTACTGCATTCTCTTACACATTGGCTGACGCGGAGGAATTGAGGTATAGAGTACCTTGGCTACATTTCGTATCTCCGTTCAACAGAAAAAAAATAAGCAAATAAGTTAAACGGATATAAAGTAATGAAAATATTACATTTAAAATAAAAGCCGTATTTACAACAACATGGAAACTACAATATTCCGCACTTCACGTATGAGAAACGAACAGGGCGAAATACGCTCTAAGAATTAGAAAGGCATATGTCGTTATAATCTTTGTGCAGTCTCCTGTGTTGTTCGTTCCAGATTCAGCAAAGCCCCAGCCGGCTCCGTTACCAATTTTGCTCGTTCCATCGAGATTCAGTTTATTTTTTACGCTTTTACGCTTTTTACGTTTTCGGAGGCCATGTCAGCCAAGATTCTTGCAGTACGAGGGGCGTCAGTGGCTATGGCATCGAGCTACTGAGCGCTACGTCACCGGTTCAATTACCAGACGAGGCAACCACATTCCGGTGGAGGCGCAATGCAAAAGAACGCTCGGACATGGTCAGCACTGTGCTTTGGGGTATCCGGTAAAGAACATGAAGGGATCAAAAGTTACCGGAGCCCTTCACTTGGACGCCCCTCGTAACTCACTTTGCACTTTCGGGACGTTGAACCCTGCCATTAATTTTTGTAGGTCCTCAGCACTAACACCCCATTAGTAACTTCCTTTCACATGTGTTGCTTATCTTTTAGTAACGATCGACTACAACACCGCCAACGCTCGCTAAACTCGTTAGGTCGGCAAGCTTGTTCCAAAGACATTGGTCGACGTTAAATTTAGGTGGACTTTAGAAAATCCCAGAAAGTAAAAATTTGTCCAGAGCCATCCCCTACACTACGTCTTTCGCAGCCCCAGTGGTATTTTCGAATACTGAGAGATAAACCATACGAATAGATCAATCAATCAATCAATCAATCAATCAATCAATCAATCAATCAATCAATCAATCAATCAATCAATCAATCAATCAATCAATCAATCAATCAATCAATCAATCAATCAATCAATCAATCAATCAATCAATCAATCAATCAATCAATCCTGCCTTCCGCGACCATATAATCGGGATCCCGCACTTGCAGGAGCTGGGTTCGTCGCCAGCAGCCGCCAAGAAGTCTGCCGATTCAGAGCTCGAGTTCCTGCAGCTTCGCAGGAGCGCTTTCCGCCTGCTGCACAGGTCCTGGGACACGTATGAGATTCCTTTCGAGACGCTTGAACTGCACGAGGAGATCGGCCGCGGCGCCTTCAGCGTGGTGCACAGGGCTCACGTTTGGGTCGGCAAGCTCCGCGAGACGGTCGCCGTCAAGATGCTCAAGGGTAGGACCCATCTTTTTCGATTGTTTTAACGCGCATCATCTAGCGCTACACTTCGCTTTACCTACACGCCCGCTTATTCTCCTTCCCCAGTGGGTGGGGGGGGAGTGAGCTACATAAACGGCTGCCAAGGAAAGCAGATGTTGCCCTTACGAAGACAAGTCGCCTTCTCTAAAAGTTGATGCCAGAAACATTCCTTTTCGACCATTGTGGATCACTCCAATGAAAAATAAAAATTAAATTATGGGGTTTTACGTGCCAAAACCACTTACTAATTATGAGGCACGCCGTAGTGAAGGACTCCGGAAATTTCGACCACCTCGGGTTCTTTAACGTGCACCTGAATCTAAGTACACGGGTGGTTTCGCATTTCGCCCTCATCGAAATGCGGCCGCCGTGGCCGGGATTCGATCCCGCGACCTCGTGCTCAGCAGATCAACACCATAGCCACTGAGCAACCACGGCGGGTTAACTACAATGCCTCCATGTCCCTTGAGCCTCCTTCTAGCTTATATTAAAAACAAGCTGTGGTCATTTATATCGTTTGCGCATTCTGTCTCACATAGTGACGGAGTCCCAGTTAGGGCAGTGCTTGACGTAACCCTTAATGACACTTGTCATTAAGGGTTACGGACTGGATTCCAAGAGAAGGGAAGCGTAGCAGGGGGCGGCAGAAAGTTAGGTGGGCGGATGAGATTAAGAAGTTTGCAGGGACAACATGGCCACAATTAGCACATGACCGAGGTATGGGAGAGACCTTTGCCCTGCAGTGGGCGTAGCCAGGCTGCTGCTGCTCATGATGATTGACATTTACAAAATGAATTCAAATATGTTGTGTGAGCTGTTCAGTCTCCGTGATTTCGCAGACGAGTCATGGCGCATCATAGCTGTGACGGCTTCTGTGTCATTAAAATCTGAGTGTCATTATCGCACAGACCTGCCGACGTCCGAAGAGAGGAGGGACCTTCGGCGAGAGATTGAGCTCCTCAAGCTTGTGGGTAAGCACGCGAACGTGGTCAGCATGCGAGCCTACTGCACGATGGGTCCCAGGCTGGCGCTGGTCGTTGAGTACTGCCCACTGGGTGACCTCAGGACGTACCTCATAAGGACCAGGGCCCGACTCGGAAAAGGGGAAGGTACATCTGGTGGCGGACATTTCGTGAGTGCAACCTTTTTTGTGATTCGGATTCTACGGGAAAGTTTTCAGGCTTGGTGCTCCGAAGTATCGCGGTTCGCTCATCCATTAACTGACTCACTTGTTCATTCTCTAATTCTCTCAGACACCTTCCCACTCAGCCCTTGTGATCATTGCATTGACGAAACGCTAACCCAACAAAATGCCCATTAGTCAAAGAGTTGGTTTTTACTACGCAACTTTTAAAGGGATAGCTAAAGCTAATTTTGTAGATTTCACAACATTGTGTATGCTCTCATGACCTCGAAGTATTGTAAACATAAGAACGAGGCAGCTTATGTCACATAAATTTACAATTGAACCACAAAGCTTATCAAATCTTCGAGTTATTCTGTCCTGGCACGAAACTGTGATGTCTGGCATAAAGTAATCGCAGTCACGAACTCCGTTCGCGCCTGAAAGACTGTCTTGTGTTCAATATTCCTCATTGCTCATGCAGGCTCATGAAAACGGATTGGATAGTGCTGATGTAGGTTTGCTCAGTATACCTACAACAAGCACCGACTCTGGAATTCCAGAAGGTACGTTTCGGAAATCTGTCACGAAAAGTTGTTGAAACCAAGGCCTATTTGATTGGGCAGGAGGTTGTCAGCAGTGTTCAGTTCAGTTCGGCTTATTGGATGTGTTACATAAGTACCATGTGTAGCCGAATGATAGAAATCGTACGAAAAAGCTCACGTATTTTTGGTAGTTGGTGTTTCTCCCATCAATTACGTTGTACAGACTACAGAACGTTTGGTTTGTTCAGAAATCGGAGCTCATCACGATCATGCAATCTACTGAGTATGCTTTGCTCAAAGGCTGTCGTCGAACACGAATAGATTAGTGGATACCAGATGTGAAGAGAGTACAGCACACGATCACCCGAACAATGGCATGTGCAACGTCTTCGAACCAACTACGCTTATTCAAGTGCTACATCATCGCTTGCGACGCCTGTTAAACACACTCATGCACAATAACATCGATGTCACTTCCTGTCCTGTTTCGCGTTTGTTTCAGCGAAATTTGATGGTCATCGAATGTGCTGTTTTATGCTGCTTTTTGCAAATTGCTGCTTTTTTTCTTATGTGTAAATTGCAGATCGCTTGATCTTTTATCCTGTTTCTTCGTACACTGAGATTTTCTTTTTTGCCTGCACAAGTTGCTGCCAACATTGCATTGCATTGTAATGTATTGTTTTTGCTGTCAGTACTAAATCAGTGCTTGTGCCTGCTGCTGCTGCCCTCAGACAGGATTTTAAGGCCTGTCAAGTTGCTGTGTGTAACATTTTCCTTAAATCCCCCATAAATTGTATGTTTATGGACAATAAAGGCAATTCATTACACAACCTCCCAGTTCACTGTGTACTCTAAGAAACCATTGATCGTAAGGTGGTTCAATACCATGCTTTGTAAGCAATTGAGCTTTACTATACGGCTACATGCTAGTTGCGCTGTGTCGTGCAATGCTATTGACATGGTTTTGAGGCTTGGGTGTGCGGGCGGTTGTCATGAGGTCAGGCCTATGTAGTCAAGTCTACGTGATCTGGAAAGGTGGTTGCTAAAATGAATGACTGAGAGAGCATCGCAACAATATCTACAAGAAACATTCAGAATTTCTTGACGTTCCTATCAGAGTGGGAATTTAGACGATTTTCTGGTATAAGCATATAGCTGTCTCCAACAACCGTAACCTGTTAGAGACATTATTTAAGTGGGACTGATAGCTACGTTTTGTGATTTCAGTGTGTTACGACTATAAATCAAGCTAGCAGATTAAGAACTTCAATTTTTGGGAACATGAATTGTTAATACAATGGGCATTTAAATTAAATTATGGGGCTTTACGCGCCAAAACCACTTTCTGATTATGAGGCACGCCGTAGTGGAGGACTCCGGAAATTTCGACCACCTGGGGTTCTTTAACGTGCACCTAAATCTAAGCATACGGGTGTTTTCGCATTTCGCCACCATCGAAATGCGGCCGCCGTGGCCGGGATTCGATCCCGCGACCTCGTGCTCAGCAGCCCAACACTATAGCCACTGAGCAACCACGGCGGGTCACAATGGGCATTTGCGGCGAACATGCCTATGAAGCAAGGTTTACGTCACCGGGCTATCAGCCTCGTTTATTATGCGCTGTGTATATGAAGTCAAGGTTCCACTTACTTGCTCTAACTGTTACGCTAGCATTGAAGCATGAATAGGCATTTTCTTTTCATCTGCACAAGATTGAAGCAAAGTAGACAAAGAGTAAAAATAAATGTAGCAACATAACATTCATTTGAAAACGTTCAAAGCGTGCTGCAGATAACTTTGGCTCTTGCTAACCATCCAGTCATTACCGCATGCTCCACATGCTATGTTTGGCACACATAACTTGTCAAAGTCCATAGATGCGTACCGCCAGGTAGCACACATGGCGGGCATTGCTGGTGGCAGTGGTAGGGCGGCATCACACTGTCAGTTCGAATTGGTCGCACAGCGATTGTGAGCATGGTCCACAAGAATAAGGAAGGAATAGGACCGGTGTCAATTAGATGCGCACTTTAGTCATCAGTGTTCATCAGAGTTCTCACAGGTTGTGCATGCTTTCTTTTTCTCAGATCTTGGAGAAGTGCCGTCACTGCTGCATCTTCTGTCGCTGGCACGGCAAGTCGCCCAAGGAATGGTGAGAGATTTGTGTGCGAGTCAAACGCGCAGTCTTGTGAATCACTTGCACTTGGGATCACGTGCTCAAAGAGTGGCCCTGGAAAGGTTAAGCTTGTAGAGCTGATAGCTGATTTCTGTCTGTCTATCTGTCTGAAGCTCGCCTCCATTCTACTCTGCATGAACTGCAGGAGTTCCTGTCCTCGAAGCGCGTGGTGCACCGCGACTTGGCTGCCCGAAACGTGCTGCTCGTCACCGAACAGCATGCCAAGATTGCCGACCTGGGCCTCTCTAGGGACATGTACGAGGAAGGCCTGTACCGCAAGCAAGGCGCCGGTCGCCTGCCGGCCCGCTGGATGGCGCTGGAGTCGCTCTCCCACATGACCTTCACCACCATGAGCGACGTGTGCGTGAGGAGTGTCTGCTTGCGTACTTTCACACTCGTCTACAGGATGTCCGTCACAAGCTCAGATGATCGGAGGTTTAAGGATCAAGGCATCACCCGGCCAACAATGTTATTGGTGGGAAAGGAAGACACAAACAGAGTCGGACGTCTCGCGTGGTAGTAGTTTCATTGTGACGGTAATCGAACCATGTGGAGTTTGTTTTAACACCGCACAAATGTTTGTTACGATGTCAAAAATTGAGTATTATTCCATCAGTGCACTTTAGGTAGCATTTCTTCACATCGCTCACATCCCCTTTCTTCATCAACAGGGTTCATGACGCCTGTTGGCTTCTATGGTTGATTATGGCTTTTATTTATGTACGTCAAAACCATCTAAACGGGCAGCCTAGTCTTGCAGGTGATAGCGCACCACAATAAAAAGAAAAAAAAAGCAAGTCGCGAAGTCATAACTTGGGCGCCAATTCCAACTATCTAACCAATTCACTGACTGACTGGCAGATACATTAATCCATAACGAATGAGCTAAGTACCGATTTAATCTCTATCTAACTGTATCTAATCTGTAGCCACCGATTTCGACGTTAACAAGACTGATTCGAATTTTATTATCCCTTGTGGGTTTTACCGATAATACACGGCGATATGCGAATCCAAAGCAAACGCAATATCATATATGCTGGGCTTATTTTGTATTCTTTTCTAAAATAAAACATGTCAGTGAGCGCATCAATGCAGTGCCCGTAAGAGAGACTACGGCTGTGACAAGGTTTTCTTGCTGTTAGGGTCACCACTGTTACCACTGCTATCGCCCGCGCGGTTCTCATTTTTTACCTTTCTTTATCTCCGTACTTTTGCTGAATAACTAGCAAGGAGCTTGCGTTCGTCTTGCTTCCGTGCATGTGCGTAGATGTTAAATATTGTAAAGAGGAAAAAGCAGCAACGGGAAAGTTGCCGCCCAAGCTGCAGTAGCACTAAGTTACACAGGAAACGACAGTAGCTTCATGCTACATACTGTCGTTTCCTTTGTGATCGTCACGCACCTGACAGTATACGTTCGAGCGACTGTAGGGTAGATGACAATTTCAGCTTTCATGAAAATCTATTACCCTTGCCACTTTGCGCAAAAATGATACGCAAAAAAGAAACAAAAATACACGGCAGGTCTGCATAGTTTTCGGCAACGGAAGTTCACTCGCCTCACCCCCCTGCTGTCTAGGTGGTCCTTCGGCGTGCTCCTGTGGGAAGTGGCTAGTCTGGGCGCCACGCCTTACCCTGGCGTCGCCAACCACCAGCTGTTGGACCTTCTGTCGACAGGCCACCGCTTAGAGAAGCCGGCCAGTTGTCCACAGGAAACGTAAGAACGCGCGCTTTTCTTTTGGGGGTTTGTCTCGTTCGCAGCTCGTTCGTGCGGTGCAAAGTTGACGACGATGAGGGTCAGCAAGGCCATTCAAATAAATTCTGGTGATATTAAACGCCAACATCACGATCTAATCATAAGACACACTTTAGTGGGAGACTCCGGAATAATCTCGACAACCTGGGTTTCTTAGCTGCATCCGAATCGAAGTACACAAGTGTTTTTGCTTTTAGCCTTATCATTTCTGTATTCCCTCCCCACGGGTAGGTTGTCTATCGTGTGCAAGTAGAACTTCTAGCCAAAGCAGCCGATAAATTTGTCAGTTCGGAAACTTTTGTTCAGCTTGCCGCGTGTGTAGCTCAACTTCTGGCTAGATGAAACAAATGTCCATAGTCTCATGATCTCATAGTCTCATGGTCTCATGGTCTGATCTCATGGTCCCATAGTCCCTCTCTTACACTTCTTTTTTGCATAATGAATTCTTACCAACTAGCTCAGCTTTCTGCCGTTCTAAGTCTCATTATAATCGTTTTAAACGGTGCATACATATAATTTGCAATACACAAATAAAATATTCATGAAAGGGCCGAATTCTGACCGCTTACACGAATCACTAGACTTTCGCGGCGTAGAAGAAAATCCAGAAAAAAAAAAAGAAAACAGCAAGACGTAGGATTGAAGTCATTAACAGTGATCGAACGAGTAATTGCTCAGACTGCAGCCAAAGCTTCGACATTGGCTTTACTGCAAACGTACAGAGTGCGACAGAGCGTCAACTTTGAACTGTATTGAAGCATGTAGTCGAGAACAGAGATGTAAGGGCCAGGAGAAAACCCACGAAGATTAAAAAAAAGGAAAGAAAAAGGTTTTCTTCAAGCTTTCTTCAGCAAAGAAAAAGTGGACCATTAAAACTTAAAGAAAAAAACACATAAGAAAAATCAGAATTTATACATTTAGTTATCTGCTGTGCAGTATACAATACTAAAAGCGACGACTATAGGAAAACGGCAGCACAGTTTTAAAGCGTCTTCTTTCTACATATAAAGCTTTCAGTTTCGTTTGGAAAACGTAGCCTACCTTTCAGGACGCCCTCTGGGTCATTGTTTGGAGAATGTTCATAACAACATTCGTAACAGACTCATATAAATAAACATTCGAAAACACGCCGACGTACAGCTATCGGCAAAGTTAGGGTGAACACGTGAGCGCGTGGCTGCGCCACGGCTATGCCAGGTGGTATACCGGCCGGGTAAACGAGAATTGCGTCACACGAGCGCCATTTTCTCCGCTGGTGCTTGGTAGGCCAAACTCCGGGGTGAGAAAGGAAACAGAGTCAAGCGTGCTGCCATGGCAACGGTTCTGTTGATGCACGAGGGGAAACGCCATCCAGATTGATGTCATTTATGTGCAGCATAAGTCACGCATAGTAGAACTACTGCAGCATGTCTATGCGACACTTAGTAGAGGAAAAGATTTCTTACAGTACACTGTTAGCTTATCTTTCAGTACAGTGTACACACCACACAATTGCGCGACCACACCTACGTGCTCCGGACAAACATTTATCCTTGTCCTTCTCTTCCTCTTGCGACAATGGAGCGTCACCTGACACTGCAAGAGTTGGTAGAACTCTGGGCTCACATGATGCATCAACTTCTCTAGAGCTTCCCTCTGGGTAATTTGGGCAGTTCTTTAACTTCGCTGACTTGCGATACCTTTGTGTGTCATCTCTCAGTCGTTGATGATGCCCGTGGTCTCTGGTGAGTATATTATCCGCTGTTGGCCTCGCTACGGCAGTGCAGAACTTGTAAAGCCAGATACATCATAAGAACATCTTGTGAGGTCAGTTGGCGAATTTTCGCCGACGTAGCACGTTGTGTCAAGGAACACTACACATAGGCAGACAGGACAAGCCCAGCGTTCTGTCTATGCTTGAGTGTCATGTTCCATTGTAAAGCGAATTCTATTGGCGACAAAAGCGTGCCTTATGACATCGCGTCACATTTATGGAAGCACGACATGAAAAGTCCGTTCATTGTTAAACGTATGAAAGCCCGTTCATTGTTAAATGCGATGAAAAAAAGAACTGTTTTCGTAAAATGGTACTTTCAATCCATGCAGGTCAATTGTGATTATATTTGGTTGGAGCATTTGAAGTAGAAATATGTCTCAGAAATTTAAACGATGTTCCAAGTTTTAGTGCTGCTATTGATTCATGTAACGTCTTAAGCAGTGCTGGTTTCTCAATAGCTGGCTGAGAATAATTGGCATCAGTTTTCTAGAGCCAGTTTTCTTGATCGATGAAAATTTTTTATTACTCTTGTTAAGGATTCGGTAATTGGGCGTTTTACTCGGCTTCACTTTTCTGCAAGATGCCCGTACGAGGAAAACTACCAATAGTTTAAAGGTGCTGGAAAACTGAACACTGGAATTTTTCTTCCGGAATAATTTTCTGCTATAATGTGGCAAACAAAACCGGTAGAACACGGCAGCGCGGGGCAAGAACTGGCTTCGCCGCATCGCATGCGGTAGGGTCAAGCGCGGCGCGACGTTTTACGAACGTGAATTCGGTCTTTGTCAGCGAAAACTCTTCGGCTTTTGAGTTTGGCTTGTAATCTGGAACATCGCACACCGCAGACGAGCAAGCGATAAAGAGAAACTGATAAGCACACGGCTTCTTGGCACACGCGGAGCAAATATCGCTGCGTAACGTCCCATGGCTCCCGGCGCCGTAGCAGACGACGTGGAAAAAACAGCGCTCACCGTGCTCATAGCACTTGCGCCGTACCCTATCAATTGGTTTCTCTACGAAAATAATGAACTACGGAAGCACAGATTCGCAATCACTAATAACTTTTTTTCTTTACCTCCATCGACAAGGGACCGCTCTTCCGCTCCCAACAGAAGTCTTTCGACCGGGTCGGCGTAGTCCCTTTCTGTGAAGTCCGCACACAGATGGTAGCGGTTGTTACATTCTGCTCCCATGTCAGGCCCGCCAGGACTCCCCCATTAGCGTAATTTCGCCATAAGTCAGATCTTAAAAACGGGCAAAATACCGCGTGGTCATGATTCAATAACACCTAAAAGCGAAACCAAAGTTGAGAGCACGGTGAAGCGGCGAAAAAGTTCTGTTGTCCTACGCACAGGTTGAAAAGAAGTGCAGCTCGGTCTTCGCGCAAGTAAATGGAACTTCTTGTAATTCAAAACGTAAACGTTGACTGCTGCGTAATTTTTTTTTTGCTTCTGCCATGCTCACGAACATTCAAAGGCGATAATGTCAACAAAAAACTGGTCCCCGGAATGCCCTCCAGCGGAACCAGTTTGTACAAGCATTCAAATATCTTCTACAAATATAAATTACAAGTATTGTACTCATGGAAAAAAAATGAAGAGCAAGCGATAACGTATATCAAAGCGACATTCCCGTTTGCCCGTCAGCTAGCATCAATCGGCCCATGTGAAACTTTCAACAAGTAGCTTCAGTTTCTTACCAAACGGCAGCAAAATGCGCCGCGCCAAACTAAAAAAAGATATTCACTTGAATACAAGCGTGGAAGACCTTTCGTTTCGTTCTATAGCTGTTTTGATAAGGATAGCGCTGGTTTCTTCATAACGACTGCAGAAAAAGTGCTTACCGCTAGTCCATCTGGAGACGGGAAAAATTTCGCCCTGCGGTTCCTCCCCGAGTCGCCACACGACAGAGCCGCGCAGCACGCCTTGTGCCCTTTTCTCACAGTTTGCGACATTGCTGGAACGTTCCGGGGACACAGAAAGGAAATATTAAACTGCAGGCCATACGAAAAAACCTGCACGTGCACAGAAAGCGGCAGGAGCAGACGAACATAATGGCAGCCGAATTGATAAGAGCGAATGCGCCGCCCGCTGGAGCAACAACTGAAACGACCAAATAAAGATATAAGACGCCGAAAAGGAAAATAGCCAAAAGCACATATTATTTCTACATGTAATTGCATCACATCGCTTTATTGCTATGTAGGTTGAAAAGATAGAGCCACACGTGCAAAAGTTATCGAATTTTCCTTTGGCTACCAGTGTCATGGCGACACTTTGCTGTCAATACCGAAACTAGCCTCACTGTTCACCGACTACTAAAGCTACGCGCGCTGGATCAAACTGTGCTCACAACAGTGTTGTAGGAGCAGACTCGCAGCTGCGAAGTTTGCCTTTCGTTCGCGCGTTGTGTGTATATGGCTTGCGAATGCCCCACCCTGAAGTGAATTAACTACAAAGACTCAAAGAAACTGTTCTCTCTTGATGGAAAGAGATTTGGTTCCCTTCGCGAAAGGCTGGAGGTAACGAGAGGGACCAAATTCCTTTTCAGCGACGGTAAAGTTAACTGATGCCTATGTAGTTCATTAAGGCTCGAGTTGGCAACTGAGCTTTTACGTGCTGTACCGGTCCCCCGTGACAGTGATATGGTAGTGAAGAAGAATTTTCTTGGATGTTGCACAGAGGTCTGTCGAGGCCAAAAAATACAGCAGACACACTTTCGGGCATCTGCGTAATTATCCCTGCGTAATCATCTCTGCGCAATTATCGAATGTATTTAAGAATTATTTTTCATTGCTGGTATAATAGAAGCTATAAATTCTCAAAATGTTGTGAAAGAGAAACAGGAAAAATAACACCACCTTTTCTGTTGCTCCCGCTCAACATTTTCGGAAATGTGGCAGGTCCAGTCGAGAGGGCTGTCAGCTGCAACTGATGTTGCCAGCCTAACGAATATTCCAACTTTGCATTCTGTGTCACTTATGCTTGTGCTCAAGGGGCCTGTGCTTATTTTGCCAGTGTGATCGTTCCCGTTTCACTATCGATTTCGCGGCTTCATTCCAGGTACGACCTGATGACTTCATGCTGGAACGCCATCCCCATCTGCAGGCCAACGTTTTCGGCGATCGTGAGCAAGCTCGACGAAATCCTGGAGCAGTCGCAGGGCTACTTCAACTTCAACACGGAGTCGGAGTAGCACGGCTTTCCCGTCACTCAGTGCAGCGGTAGCCATTTGACGGTTCTCAAGTTCAAGTTGCGCAAAGCACGGTTTCCCTGCACAAGGACTGGAGCAGGACGCACCAGGACAGTTGTGGCATCACAAGTACTACTCTTACTTTTGTCGGCTGCCACTACCGATATGAAACCTGTTAAGCTTTCTTTCTTCTGTTATTTATCGCTATTTCTTGTTTTGCATATCCGTCCACATTTTCCGTTCAGAGAGCTTGAACTGCGTGCTTCAAGAAAAATAAACTAATATTTATTGTGTTACTGGCTCAGGTCTCGAGATAGGTATACCAAGACGGGCACACGATTGAGAAAGATATTATGCAGCCCGAGACAATTATTCGCAAATACTGTGGCGTTAACTTTCTTTGCGCCCTGCAGCGCTGTGTTCGAGAGCTTTAGCCGTAATCTTGGGCACCGTTGTAAGCAAATTGGCACCTGAAGTATTCTAGTTGAACTAGTCAGACTGTCCGACTGGTTTAACTGGAATACTTCAGCTGTCCGCCTGGAACAATAAAGTTTGTCTATCTTTCTCGTGATGTAAAAAAAAATGGAAATGTAGTTTCGAGTGTATTTTACCCCACAGGTAAGTTAGCGCCCAGCAAAAAGTAGTAATTATTGTGGTGCCCGCTACACGAGAACTAGGCAAATGTTCGCGCTATGTTCACCACACTGTGACCGGATACGGACTCGACAAAAGCTCGAGCGATATCGCTTCCCCAGACACAGGAACAGTCGTCGAAAGGGTTGCCTAGGTCGACACTGCTTTAGCGGCCGCAGACCAATGAATACTGACTCGTCGTTACTTCGACTTCGATGTATTGTGAAGTATTGATTTGCGGGTTATACTTAAGCTCTTGTTCATAGCTGGGCGCGGCATACGCAAAACATCCTGTGGACATCGCCTCTCGTCGCTTGCGACCGTGACACCGACAGAGCGCCGAAGGCGTACTGCAACTGCATAACCACTGCGACTGCATAACTGCGTACTGCATAACCTTATGTTATGTTTGCCCCAGTGACTCGGTTCAACCACTGACAAAAAAAAAAAATGCCACTTTGCTATTGCTAACTCTGTGTCAGCCGTCACGATTATATCGGCCGCGACGATAATTAAACTTGGCTCAATCACGTGAAAAAAACCGTTATATTAAGCTACCCGATTATTCAGCGATGCACTATAAGTCTCACCAACCTACGACAAATCAACGGCAAAAGACACCACAACAGCGAATTCGATGAACCGGACAACACCGATTTCTGTTCTAGACGAAAACACAGGTCTGTGGTGTTGGCTGCTCAGGGTGACAGTCGAACGATGTGCCGAACTCGGAGCCGTTCATGGCCAGGTTGCACCGTCGTCGGCCGTCGGGCTCTGCACAGTAGTGGCTGCAGTAGCTGACGTAGAAAGTCTGCGAGGCCGTGAGTGACTCGAGCGACTTGAGCCGCAGGGGTCGCTTGTTCGGGTTCCCCTCCGAGCTGAGCTCCATGGCGGCCAACGCCACATCGAGGGTGAAGAGGTCGGCGACCCAGCGGCGCTCGGCGACAGACCCGGCAACGTCCAACCTGCGCGTACACCCACCACGGTATAGCTTAGGGGTCGTAACGTTTTGCTGCCGAGGTTACGGGTTCGATTCCGCAGCCGCGGCGGGGGCACTTCGCTGAGGACCTTAGTGTTCGCTGATCAAGCCTTAGGATGCCAAGCGTGCTGTTGGTCACATTTTACGTTTACCCAATTGGTATTTTCCTACAAAGCCTGTCGATTTGGACATCTTGCCCTAAAACCCCTGTTCATTTATTTTCATAGGCTCGAGCCCGTTACACCCGCCGTGGTTGCTCAGTGGCTATGGTGTTCGGCTGCTGAGCACGAGGTCGCGGAATCGAATCCCGGCCACGGCGGCCGTATATCGATGGGGGCGAAATGCGAAAACAGCCGTGTACTTAGATTCAAATGCACGTTAAAGAACCCCAGGTGGTTGAAATTTCCGGAGTCCTCCACTACGGCGTGCCTCAAAAGCAGAAAAGTGATTTTGGCACGTAAAACCCCATAATTTAATTTTTTTCGAGCCCGTTATGCTGTTCAGTAGGAACGGCATTTTCCCTCAATGTCATTTGGATTTAACTCGCAACAAGCCAATAAAATTAGTTTGAAACTGTGGCGAAATTTATAAAGACAAAATGAAAAAAAAATACTCTTGCACTTGGATTTAGGCGCACGGTAAAAAAACCTCAGGGAGTCGAAATTAATCTAAAGTCCTCCACTACAGCGTGCCTCGTAATAGGATCGTGAGTTTTACACGCCAAATCACAGAATTAAATTAACCTTACATACGATGACGTCACCTTAATCAAATGAAATAAAAACAATTCACAAAAATAGTCGCACTAATGCTACACTGGGCTGATTCCTGCCGTGCTACAACTCGGTAATCAGAGATTCGGAGCCCTCTTGAGAGCGGAATCGGAGAGAGGATGCACTGGCCGAACCACTTCTCTACCATCAAATCAAACTTCAGGCAGCGGAAAAGAACAAGGTTGAATGCCTCATAAGACAATCGTACAAGGCAGCCCTTCATCTCCCTAAGTATACATCAACAGAAAGGCTGCTAATGTTAGGCATACACAACACGCTTCCCGAGCTAGTTGAGGCGCACAGAATCGCACAGTACGAGAGGCTAACAAAAACACCCACGGGAAGACACATTCTAAGGACCTTGGATATCAGCCAAGAATGCATAGGGACGGATGCCGTGCAAATGCCTAGAGACATACACAAGTATCTGAGAATAGATCCAATCCCGAAAAACATGCATCCCGAACACCACGAAGAAAGGAGGAAGGCGAGAGTCAAAGCCCTCCATAGGCAATATTCAAACTATAAGGAGGCAGTCTGTACGGACGTTGCAGAGCTCTGTGATCACGATGCCTTTTCGATAGGCGTCATGGGCATGGACCTAAAACCAATCTCAGCCGCCTCTGTGCGAAGCAAAAAGGCACACGAGGTGGAGGAAGCAGCCATCGCCTTAGCCATTATAAGGACTAAAGCCAACACAATTTTTAGCGACTCGAAAACAGCCGTTAGAAATTTTGCAAAAGGAAGGGTCCACAAACCCGCCAAACAAATACTAAAACCGCAAAATTTCAACGCCAGACCCATTAGAATCATATGGGTTCCAGCCCACGCGTCGCATCCTGGGAACGAGGCGGCCCACAACTTAGCCCGAGGTTTCGTCAACCGGGCAGTGGGCGAGCCGGTCCTGAGGTCGGCCAGAGAGACTTTGACCACCTACCACGAGATCACATTACAGAAACAACAGAAAGACGCTCCCGCCGCCGGAAAAAAGCCTTAATAAACATCAACAAGTGACCTGGCGGAAGCTACAAACTAACACCTTCCCCAACCCCTATATATACTCCAAGGCCTACCCAGGAGTCTACACCCCCGAATGTAAGCTCTGCGGGGTCACAAAGACAGATTTAAAACACATTTTATTCGATTGCGACAATCTAAAACCGAAAAGAGAATGGCATCTCTCTAACGAGCAAGAGTGGGAGGATGCGGTGTCCAGCTCGGACCCAGCGGTTCAACTGCAGGCCGTCAGCTGGGCTTTGGAAGTCGCCGACAGACAGGGCCTCACTACCATAACAGGTGGCACTAGAGGAACTGATCGGACGGCCACCTCACGCACCCTGGCAGCCCACTAAAGTTAACAAAGTAGATTCTGTTGACGAAATAAAGTTGTTACCACCACCACCTACCATCAAAGTTGCTCATACCTTGTATTTCATTCTTTACAAAGTTATTCCTCGGAATTTTGAGAACGGCAGCCCACAAATGTAATGAAAAAAAAAAAAAACCGACAGCGCATGTCCTTTATTTTAGCACTTCTCAGACTGAAATATTAAAAGTGCTCAACAATAAGAGCAGATCGACCCATGCAAGAGGCCGCGTTTCTACCAGAAAGCTCGCCTTCGTGCATAGCGTTCGAAGCCAGCGTTTCAAGGTAAATGTTACGGTTACATAAGCTGCATTTGCCGGGAAGCATGAAAAGCAGTAAGGGGCCTTTGAACGTTATCGCGTTCCACTCTTAACGGCGAAGCTTGAGCGAGCTCCAAACTTCTTGACGCGGCCCAAGATTTCGTTGCAGTTTTTTCTTCGACAGCTGCTGACCTGCAGGGGCTTTCTCCCGGCTTGCCCGGCTGCCACCACGAGGTGTCGCGGCCTGCTGCGTCCAGCGCGCGTCGACGCAGGTCCACTGAACGCAGTGCCTGCCTGGCAAAGTTGAACCCGAGGCCTGCGTACGTCATGACGGCCGATCCACCGTGCCGGTATGACGGCGGGAACAGGGCGGTCAGGCTGAGGCGAAGCTCGTTCAATGCGTATAGGTAGAGTACGCTTCCCGAGGGCCAGCGATACCTGTCAGAGATGGCGTGGGAATATTTATTCGAGCGTATAAGAGGGACCAAAAAGCTTAAACTTGAGCACGAAGGGGTAGGTTACAAATATGCGGATATGCAAATTTTACGATAGCACGTGGCTTCAGGAAAGTCCACTAATTGTCGCTCTGAAGACAAACTGAACGCAAAGAGGTGGGTGCGACGAATGGTAATACTTAAAAATGGATTTTGCATGTGGCCCCGCGGCAGTGAATTATTTGTGTTGGTGGTGCCAGACTTGGAGGCACTATAAACAGAAAACGGCACTTCGCATTTATTGGCGAATATATAGATAAATGTGGAGTGTAGAGGTTTCAATGGTGCATCTTTGAGTGAACCACACGACTGAAAATTAAAAGACTAAATCTTTCACAATAAACTTTAAGGTACACCTTGTGGGTACCTGCTCATTAAACGAGAACTTTAAAGGATACACATAGTTGAACATCCTTAATTCAAGCAATAATCAGAGATCTTCACCTGGACATCATTAGGCTGTCATAATACGGGGTGGCCAGCGTCGCCCTCAGGGCCTTCCTGGACTCGAGCCACGTCTCGAAGAAATTCTTGGCAGCCCTGGAGAAGTTCGCGTATATCGTGCCTCCTTGCAAGTCAGGCTCGGGCGGCCACAGTTGTCGCGACGAAGCCAGCGAGTAGATCTTGCTCTGTGCTTCCGTCTTCGTCGATTTTGTGATTCTCGGCGAGCCCCGCAGGGATCTGAGCAGGGCAAGCGCCATCCAGCTGAGCGCGGCGTTCACGCCTTGCCTTTCGTACGGGCTGAACGCGCTCCTGTAGAGGGAAATCGCCTGTGCAATCCCGAACGACTCCTGCACCACAACGAAGCACTGAATGTACTCCGAGAGGCCTTCGGTACTCGACGACAGGAAGTCGAAGTCGGTGTTCACGATCCAGGCGTACGAGTAAGCGAACGTCCACCCAACGACGTTAAGGATTCTGGACGTCGGCATCGAGTCTACCAGGCCACCGATCTTCGCAAATCGCGGCTCGTTCATTATAAGCAGCTTCGCGTCGGTGGAAATGTTGACGGCGCTGTTCAAGTGTTTGTTCAAAAGTCTCGCCCACTCGGCCGAAGACGCACCGTTGCCGAAGACGGCGGTGACGTAGCTCAGCGGGACGAGGTCGTCGAACGGTTCGTCTTCGTCGTCTCCGCCAAGCAGGACCTTCCTGAAGGCTGCTTCGTCGCGGCGCAGTTCTTGGAGCGCCACGCCATCCAGGGTGACTCGGCCACTGCTCAGAAACCCGGACAATTTCCTAGCGACGTCGTCGTAAGCCGCGTCGTCGAGCTTCTCCAATTGCTCCACGAGAAGCGCGGGAACGTCGCCGCGTTCGCCGATGATTACGACGGGGGCGACGTCGTGCGCCAAAGCTGACGACACGGTGACGTCGAACCACAGGGCCACCCTCCAGTTGACGGCGAGGTCCAACAGAACGTCGAGCACGTCAGATGGCACGGCGCTCTGGCCGGAAGTAACCGCGGAAAGCGGCCACGGTATTCGCCGGTTGCGCATAAACGCCCCGAAGTTCTCGTCCTTCGAGCTTCTGCCCCTATCTAGGCATTGCCTAAGAGCAGTGAAGGTCATGGATGCCACAGGAGGAATCGTCTCACCGGCGAGCAGGGCCTGCGCGCAAAAAAGAAAAGAAGCAGAGCTTGCGGTCAAAGCGCGCCGAGACGAAAAAGATAGATAGCGTATATACTCTCTCGCACTCTGAAGTTGTCAATAAACGAACACCGAAAGCGTCGATGGCAGTGCTTTGCGCAATCCTAACTTCTGTGGGATAACGAGCTGTGCTAGATGGCTCAGGTTCATAAAACGCGTTCTCATAGCAGACTGACCAAAAGACAGAATCGCTCGTGTGTCAACTAGTGGACTACAGGAAGGACATATGAGTCATATAGGTAAAAAAAAAGGTCACTGGTAAATGAAAATATCCGGAAAATGCAGTGCAGATATTTTATACTGTGGGCTGTCAGAATACAGTCTAGATATTTCATTTCATGGTTTTCTTGTGCATTGAGGAAACAGATATAATAGTCACACAGATAAAGCCCCTCGATATGTGCAGTAGATATCGTAAATCTTCAAATCTATTGTGTATACCGTAGAAAAACACGTGTTGCTGCAATATCTCTTAATGAACATTTTCTATTTATTTTCTGAAAAAGAACAAGGCTAGTCGATATTCTAGCAGTTCCTTTGTCATTCTTGTCCCTGTACGCTTTATTATTCGTCCTGCTAGGCTAGATAAATATGCTCAAACTTCTTACGGATTTTTCTGGGTCTATAATCGCTTGAAATTCGTGTATTTTCATCTAGCAACAGACTTGTTTCATCGTAAATGCGACTGCATTCCATGTAATTATAGGAACTATCGAAATGATGTTAAATTCTAGAGTAGTTGTTGCATATTGAAAAGAAAAGGAGTGCAAGGACTCCCTTAGTTCTAAGAGTGTAAACGCTAGTGTTGGTCGGAAGAATAAGCTAGTGGACGCTTACTCACAGCCACTCACCAGCACTGATATGTGCACTCACTCGAAACGGCACTGACTCGCGTTCTTACACACGCCCATGGCACTGATGCTTACCGGCACACACTCACTCGCGTTAATACACGCGTCAAGTCATACTAACGTACATTAACTCATTCTGAAACTACCCTCGCGCTCCCTCACACTCACTCTTGCGCACATTCACGACCGCTCACATTCAACAGCATTCTCTCCCGTTCGTATACAGCTCCACTCACACCCCTTGTCGCTCATACTCGCAAATCATGACTGAGATGAGCATGAGTAGGTACAGATGAGTGTGCCCATGAGTGACTACGATGAGCTACGAGCGTTAGGCCTTCCACTCAGACTCGCCTGTGGATCGCCGAGGGCGGGCATGACATCTCGCCTGTAGGTGTGGGTCAGCTTGTCCCTGCTTCCAGACGTCCACTCGCCACCGCGGCCGCAGACGTGCGCGTAAAAGTCGACGCAAGGGTCCGCGGACTCGTCCAAGGTTGCCAGAATCGCCCGCGCGTGCTCAACGCAGTCTTCGGTGTCGCAGACGTCGGGGGCCGTGTGCATCGGGCTCTGCACGTGGTGCACTGCCAGTACGGACAGCACGACCACAGCCAGGGCCGCCACGCCGAGCGCAGCGCCCAGCAGAGGTCGCGACGCGGCGCCCTCTTTGTAGTGACGCTGGTACGCCTTCGGAGCACTGGCGCTCGGCTGACTCTGCTCGCACGGCGATGGAACGAACCAGAAAAAAAGGCGGTGCAGCGGTTAATCCTTTCCAGTCTTTGGAATATAATTGCAATAGAAGCTGTGATAGAGCACGTCCAGAAAGTAACCTGTCCTGTTCTCTCTCGTTACTCGGTTAGAAATGCGGGACGTGAGGCCCTGGATTAGTGAAAGAATCGAATAGCCCGTAAAGCAATGCGGTTATCAATTAAGAGTTCGTATGTATATATATATATATATATATATATATATATATATATATATATATATATATATATATATATATTGTAAGTTAGTTTAATTAACAAGGCAGAACGTTACACGATATACAGGCAGGCCTATCGATCAAACGTCGGGCACCCAGCGCGAGCTCTGTTCTCGAGTGAGGCGTTGACGATGCGCCTGAAGCCCACGCCTGTCTTCTTCGCTACAACTTCTCCCCCGGAGAAGGGGGCGCCATCCTGGCGACTCAAGGGGCGGAGAGGACGACCGGGTCGCAGTAAGGTTTGAGTGGCTGCACGTGCACCGTCTGACTTCCACGGAGGCGTGAGTGGCTCGACAAGGTAAATGACAGGAGATGTCCGTTGCACGACGCAGTAGGGACCGCCGTACTTGGCTAGGAGTTTAGAAGAAAGGCCGGGGTTGGCGGAAGGTATCCAGAGCCAGACTAATGAGTCCGGCTGATATGAGCTGGTGGGTCGGTCGTCATCAAGACGGTCGTCATCGCTCAGATGGTTCCATCTGAACAGGAGACACGGAACCTCAGCGGGACAGGGTCAAGCAACCGCAGATAAACACAAAGTTGGTCAGGTGGTTAGGTTCTTCTGAGGTCGAAGCTTCACCCCTCAATTCATTCACCGAAGGTACAGAAAAACTTACAGCGCTGTCGGTGAAACTATGCAGAGACCTCAAAGACGGCGAGGTCGGGATTATGTGGCCTTGAGAGACACTGGTCTATCGACGCTCGGCAAATGATGGGCTTGCGTGGGTCAGCAGCCGGCTCGTCATGACCGCAATTCTGCGACAAGTAAGCCCGTGTTGCTACGAGGACTTCGCCATATTTCTTTTATAAAGGAGTAGTTCATCATATTGTCGATTCATCCACTTATTAGTTTGCATTAGTGTACTCTTAATTTGATCGCTTCATGATTCGTGTTCCTTTTGCGGTCATTTCGCTCATGCCAGCAGCCCACAAATCCATATTCATAGACATTTTAACCGGTAGTAAACCAGCTACAAAGCTACAGGACAGAAAATAGGGCAAAGGCCGAGGCACCCGCATTTCAGTAAGAGTGTGATGCAAGAACGCTCGTGTACATAGATGTAGTGCATATAAAAGACCCTCGCTACATATGAAAAGTTTCCACCTATTAGGGCTTATCTTGTTCGCAAAAATCTATCTTGAGTACCATCTCTTTGAAGCGGCGCTCCTGGTACTTGGAGGACATGGAATGCATGCGCGTTACCAGCTTGACATTGCATTCTTGAAAGGAAAGTAGCGATCGCAGAGTTTTCAGAAAGGAAACGCAAGGAAGACGGATGACGATTATTGTTTGGGATCAAGGTACGCGCCAAACTGTGTAATATTTTCTTAAAGCGCAGGTGGTCCAATTTAATAGGGAGTCACCGACTACGGCGGGCGTCATAATCAGATCGTGTTCTGGCCCGTAAAAAAACTCAGATTATTATTTTTTTATAGATTGGGTGGCGTTGTATAGATTCGCTGTTGTGCGCCTCGCAAGAGATTAAACCGAGACGGCAAACACGGCGCTGAACTTGCAAGTAAAAGTTTATTACGAGATAAAAAAAGATAACGTAGTTGGAACCATCATTTTGCTTTGAATCGTCGTCGATTTCACCTTGTCGACATCAAAGCAGGTGTTTCTAGTCTTACCTTCTGTTTACTCATTGGCGCTGATTATCTGTTTTGTAATCATGCGATGATCTCAGTGTGCGGGAGTATTTTTCTTTTTATTTCGCAATAAACGGGAACCAGTAAGTGAAGGGGTACAATAATAATAATACCAGCGCCGTTGTCCCTCAACTTTCCCTCCAGAAAGAAAAATACAGGGGAATGTCCTGATGAAAAATTCAAAAGGCCAGTACGCCCATCCAAAATTGCAAGCCAGCATCCATCAAAGCCGTTAGGGTGGCAACGTAAGCAAAACTGAACACGTGCTTTGATCGCAACTTGCTACACTGGCACCACATATTATGACACAGGTTCTCAGTAGAAAAGTGATTACAATCGAGTTCGAAGGAACTTACGACCGTGGCGTCATCTGTGGGAATAGCCTTGAGGGGTGAGTGAGGCGCTGGCTTGGTGGGGACGACCACGCCCAAGGATATGCTACGGTCTATCAAGGCACGCTGGCTGAGAGGCTCGCGAGGGTCAACGTACGGCATCTCGGCGATGTCCTCTATTCCCTGAAGCGTTCCTTCTATGGCACCCAGAATGTCCTTCTGCAGAAAGGAAAGAATAATCTACATAGCAACTGAAATTACTTTTTTCGTTTGTTAGATTGAGCCCTCGAGAATGTTAACTCTGGTCACTGTTTGCAGTTGTACAAGTACGCGATCAATGACCGACCCTGTGCGTGGTCGAACACAAGAGTGTGCTAATTTCAGACGTCGAGGGACACACAGAGACGACACGGGTCCTAAGGTTTTCCATGGCCCCTAAAGCTTATTTCAGTGTTTGATCATGTGTCTACCTGACAAACAAATCATCCCTGCGGAACACCAGCCCTTTTAATTACAGCGTAGAAATACATAGACGTATAATTTTCTCGATGGTTATAGAAATTTCGCAGTAGAAGCCAACGCTCATCTTTAGTCTGCTCTACATTTAAGTACAACTCCCGAGTGGCGCTGTGACAATTTGAATCCCGATAATGGTCAATATTAACCCGGAGGCCTGCCATTTCACTACAGCGTCTCTCAGAAGCCTGGTGTTCATTTCACACTTCAAACCCCACAATTGATTTCCGATATTATATTGGAATCTGTGATGCCAAACGGTGGAACGGAGTTGACGCTTGGGCTTGAAATTCAAAGGGGAACACTTTGCGCTTCGTGTTTCTGGCTTGCAACCAATCATTTCCTCCAGGTAAATAAAATATTTCTTTACAAAGAGTGTTTCATTAGTATCAACTAAGTGGCTCTACTTTAGTATGAGAGTCATGCTGTCTCGAACGTGAAGAAATCAGGGAGGCGGCGCAGTCTTCCTCCAGTGTGCAACAATGCTTGGGTCTCCATAGTTATACGACAGAGAACCGTGCCGTAATTGGAACATGCCACTGTAACTTGACGCTAGCGCTGTACCACAAAAAACTAACAATCGGCATCGAAAGGTTGATATTATTCTTATCGCCAGGAGAGTACTTAGATCGTGCTAGAAGATAACAACCTTTGCTACGGGTGAAATTACTCATTGCTTTGGCCTCGCATAACCTGATCCCTCTTAGTTGCCGAAAAATTTTATCTCAACCAAGCTCACCGCAACCTCCGCCGGATTCTGCGCATCCTCGATTATATTTTTACATGACACTCGTTAGGTTAGACTGATACACTGTCGATTACCTGCTTTACGAATAGCATGACCTGCCTGATACCACTTGTCCAAGTGGAATGAATCACCCAATCATTTTTGATATTTTGGTCAACACGGCTAATTTTTCTGTATTATATTCCCACCATTTTGCCAACCAACAATCGTTGCGTGATCCCTAGCGTTGTTTGAAACGCTCTTGTTATCCTTAAGTTTCGGTTACTGATGGCTTGCGATGTCACAATACTGTCACAAGTGTCACAATACTGTCATACAAGTGTATTGTTTTACACTTTGCCGGAGAGCGTTTTTCACCACATAGTAATTGAGTGATTGCTAGGCGCAAAACGCGCCTATTGCATAATAATTTTTTTACAGTATTGTCACTGATTCTATATAGTTACCGAAAGAGTCTTGTCTGATCCGATGGTGCGAGACGTGAGTAGTGTCCTGCACTCTCGAACGTGCGTTTGCATAAGTGATCTTATACACCTTCGAATGAACAGCGGTTCGAGTAAAAATAGTGGACGTACTCGGCACGTTAGATTCGATGACGTACGACTGCGGCCACCGCTATCATAGTGATTAGAGTGTTCTCTTTTAGGGTTAAGGTTTAATCAAGAGTTATGTTCTTCATTCAAGCAGAATATGGAAACAGGGTAGTGTGAAAATGGTGATTAAATTTCGCGTTTTGTTTCCGTTCTCACTATTTTATTATGATTCGTCGGGATGAAGCAGGGTTATTTTGGTGACACTGACTCCGGAGATGGTCCTGAGCGGAGAGTGGGCCGCGGGCTTGGTCGGTATCACGACGCCCGAGGAGACGCTACGGTCGATCGATGCTCGCTTGCTGAGCGGCTCCCTGGGGTCGACGGGCAAATCCTCGGCAATGTCTACACCGGCAGCGTCATTCTATAAACAGACAAGAAAATGTGCACCGATTTGAACATTATAGTTGCGAACTTTGGATAGAACAGGATAGACGGGGATTATTTTTTATGGCAGTAACGAGACTGATAGCTTGACGTGTTACCAGGCAGTGTAGTCGATTCGTGACAAGGCGAACAAGAAGATCGGACCAACGAAGTGTTGTTAACAAGTATTAGACATTTCGGCTTCCGCACGGAAGCCTCGCACATAGACACTAACGGTTAAAAACGGCGAATTGCATTAACTAATTAATTTAGAATACTATAAGCGTGTACGGGCTGTTACAGGTTGAGATATGCATATATAATAGAGTAAAATCTGTCCCCGATGAAAACAACAAACATCACGAGAGAAAAACAATAATAAATACAACTAACGAAAGTTGTACCACTGAAAGCTTGCGGGCCTAGGCTATTCTATTCAGCTATAGTGTTAAAGAGTAAGTGAATAATTATACACATCAACTCGTTCAACTCGTTGCTAGCGCGCTAAGACACGGTTGGCACCGATTCGGAGGCCTATTGACATTGGAACAAGAGAAAGCGTGCTCGAGTAAAACGTTCTGCTGCACCCAGAGCAATCGGAGCAATCACATGATCGGAACTCCATCGAATCTCGGCCACGCTCCCACCTTGAAAAGGGAGAACGCGTCCGGGTGCACTGAGCTCGAGCAAGGCACTCTGAATGACCAAGGCGAATGTGTTTCGGGCACTGTATTCCGACCATTCGAATGCAAACTACCCCGCGAGAGTGCTCGAGAGCGACCAGTCGAATGTACCGTAAGTACGTTTTAGTGCCCGACCATATATAGGCATCTTCATGTACAGTATGCAGGCAGAAGGTTGCCATCGTTGCAATTCAGCGTTTTTTGTAACCATCGCTAGCTGAGCCACCAGCTGAATCACGAGCCATCGCCAGCTGTAAATCGGCACAATGACACTCTGTCGCCTGTATACCCGTGATGCCTAAGTCCTGTACTAAGATATATTTGCACTCGTCATTCCGAGGAGTCAGTTATTCGCGAACGAGGCTTTCGTGTGGAAGACAAAACGTCTAAAACTCAGAAGGGTGAATGGAACGCGAGTACAAGCTAAAACGAGCTTGACTGGCCCACGGCCGCAGCATACACAATAACAAGAGGGCAGGCGTGCGTAGCTAGTAATGGTAACGTGGTGTAATGTAAAACAACATACGGAAGAAAAAAGTGGACAACATTATAAAGGACACCATATTATGATCGATGCACTAACTCGCCCGACATAGTACCCCGCATGTGTTCAAACTTGCAATGCTAACAATAAAGGGTGTCGCGTGGAAATAAGAAAGCTGTTATATCATTTAATAAAAAAAGAGCAATATATACTGTAACACAGAAGAGCCCGTAGACGTATTTTATGCATTCGGAACAGAAGCAGAATTTATCGCTTGAATAAAAATAAAACAACGAGTGCGCACACATTATTACTTAACATTATCTTAGGCAGTGCATTACTGTAGCAAATACAGCCAATAACAAAAAGAAATTCAAAGAGAGATTTCGCAAGTTGTTGCAGAAGCATGTTGATATATGTTGTTGCAGACGCTTTGGCAGTTGAGATTTCATTCTCTAGGTTGTTGAGTGCATTTCATTAGTATTTTCCAGTGAACTTAACGTATTCTACTTTAGCATTTAGTAGTGTAATCAAGCGTGACGTTCCAGTATCAGGACAGACATTAATTATAAAGCAAAAGGAAACAATTTACGAGCATGCCAAAACACTCACTCAGTCAATATCAGGTTGGAAACACTACAGTGAAAATAAATTTTTGGATACCCCGCAGTTACGAAAGTGTAATACTATAGAAAGTTAGGCCAGTTGTAGGGAAGGGGGAGGTCTTATTTTAACAGCACGACGTGCAACACACAAAGACGAAGGAGGCAATGGAACAATGGCTGACTCGCAACTATGTTTTACTCAGCCAAAATAAGCTAACCCACATAAAGTAACAAAATTATGCATTAAAAGCAACAAGTCTCTCCACCAGTACCCTTTACAAAACGAGTTATCAAAGTGCGCCCGTTCCTTTTCACCTTAGCGTTCCATGAATATTGTTGAAGTTTGACTTAAATCTGTAAGGAGCTTTGATAAAACATGTTGGAAGATACACAGTTGGGTGTTTACTCTCGGTGTCAGAATGTCTTCATGTGTAGCGGGTTTTATACTTCGTGCACTGATGCCTTTGCTTAAGCTGAATAAAGGTTAAGGCGAACAGAGGCTAGCACTTACAGACACGACAATGCATGCAACATGCGTATAATAATTTTTCTTAATTGACAAAACCTAATCAGCATGCCCTTAGCCTAACATTAGTGCACCGGCCTGTCTGGCCTTTGTATACTGGGCCCCAAGGAAGCGAAAAGGCGTACATAACATTACCTTTGTATGATATAAACTCATGAACATGCTTGACCTCACATAGAACAGCGGTATTTACACACCTAACATTCGCTCGCTTTTCTACGACCGGGAAAATCACCCTCAATGTGCTCTTAAAGTTGCAGAAGTTAGTGAGGGCGTTGAAAAACGTAAGAGTAACGTAGTGGCCATGCCTTACGCACATAAACTGCTACATGGCCTTAAAAATGTAGCGGGTTAGTACGGGGTAGCAGGATTTTCTCCGCTCCTGGCAAGCTCAATTAACCACCTGTAGTCTCAACAAAGAAAGAAAGAAAGAAAGAAAGAAAGAAAGAAAGAAAGAAAGAAAGGAAGAAAGAAAGAAAGAAAGAAAGAAAGAAAGAAAGAAAGAAAGAAAAGCTGAGAAAATGCAGACATTTTGGGCAAGTTGCTTCATACTTGGTGGCAACGCAGCGTAACCTGGACGAAAGCAGCGGGGCAAAAAGACATGCTAGACCGGCTCTAGTCCTGTGTTCTTTTTTTATTCGGCTCACGCTAGCCTGTCTTTCCTTTCTGTCGTATCGTTCGGCATAGCTTAACTAGAACGACAGAAAGCTGAGCTAGTTGCTAGGGATTCATTATGCCAAAAAGAGGTGAGGCGTGCAGACAGGACACAAGAGTAGAGAAGTGGTTTTTTGCATAATGAATCCTTACCAACTAGCTCAGCTTTCTGTCGTTATAAGCTTCATTTCTAGTACTCTGAGCCTTTTCCATGTTCCCCTACGGCGTTCGTGCTATCCACTTCTCTACTCTTGTGTCCTGTCTACACGCCTCACCTCTTTTTTGCATAATGAATAGCTTAACTAGTCTTCACTACGATCCAAAATTACAACTAGCCCGATAGCATGGTCTTAAAACAGCGCTGCTCCGATATATTATGTGCTATACCGGAGTACTACGACCCAACGGTCAACAAGAAGCAGAATGGTCGACAGTTGGGCGAGTTGATTCCTGGAGTTGAAGTGCCCAGAAGGACACACAGTGAAGAGCTTATTGTGTCTCGATATCAGTGCGCGTCTCTTCGCGCCTTCGATACAATCAACACACAAGGGACAGACCGGCGATTTCGGTATAGCGTTGAAGAAATTTCAGGTGGTGCTCACATAGCCGACATCAGTAGCGGGCTCGGTCCTGATGGGTGAGTGAGGCGCCGGCTTGGTGGGGACGACCTCGCCGCGAGAGATGTTCTGGTCTATCGAGGCCCGTTTACTCATGGGCTCGCGAGGGTCGACGCACAGCGACTCCGCAATGTCTTCGACTCCGCGGAGCACTTGTGCCGTGGCACCAATATCGTCTTTCTGAAAGCAGACAGAATAGTGTGTAGGACATGCACGTGTGGTTTAATGAAGCTAGTTGTACAGAAACCGGCAAAGGTGACGTATACGTGTGAAATGCAATGCTGGTTATTCACCTGAGTGTAGCGTACATAATGCAGCATTCAAGTTTGAATTAAATTTGTAAGGAGCTTTGATAAAACGAGTTGGAAGATACACGGTCGGATGTTTACTTTCGGTGTCGGTATGTCTTAATGTGTAGCGGGTTCATTTCTTTCGTTGTTTTTCAGTATGTCTTACATTCAGTACAGATTTGAAGTGGCTGTATGGGTGCTTTCTAAATACGCTAGATATGAAGCAATTGATGTTCGCATAGCTGGCGTTTCTGTAGAGAGTTCTTGCATGGAGTCAACTTTCTGCAAGCTTGACAAAACACAATTAAGAACCGAAAATTCCTAATGCGTTCGCAGTACGCTTTTCACGATCCTGTAAGTACAAATAGTGTCGTGAAACTAAATGTCCACTGGACAGAATTAATCGGTGCCTAAAAGAGTTCAATGCGATATGGATTGTTTTTGCTTAGAAGTGGGACGTCCAGACAGTGGCTGGTTCCATGCTCCACTTCTTTAGTTAGCAGTCAGGACGAGGATTTTGAAAACTACCACGCTCCTTTGCGGGGACTTCACAGGGGTTCCATCTTCATAAATATCTTACAGTCAGGTCAACGACAACTTTAACTTCCATCTAACGAAATTCTCGCTCTACTTTTTCTTTTTTAGTTGGCGAATCACATTCTGTACTTTCCTCGAAAAATGTTCAGCTCTCAGTGCCTTCCTCGCGTTCTTCAAAAGCAGTACACAAAAATGAAGGCGAAAAGGAAGTCTGCACAGTATCAAAATTTCTACTGTTGTCTCTGCTGCCTCGACACTTTTTGCCTTGGAGTGTCTCTGTCTGCCTAGTATACCAGAGCAGCCCATACCTCAAGGAGGTACAATGCGAGCATTGTAGCAATTATTGTGAGTGAAACTCAAAACATTGGCCACAGCGGCAGAGCGTAGTCGCCACCGTGTCTCCGGGAGGTGCTAATCATCGAGCCAGATGCGTTAATCCACTTTGGGAAATTGCGCAACCTTCATACTGGCTGTGCAAGACCACTAGATACGCAGTTAGAAAATTCATGCTGCTAGAAAATTTGCGTATTGGAGCCGGACGCGGAGCATGCCCCTTTCAATGGTACCCTTTCCGGCGCCCGCTTTTGACTCAAGCAAAAACGCAAAAAAGGCACGCTGAACACTATTCCTGCGAGAAGGCGTCAGCCAATTACGTTCGCCCATTTCGACGACGGCACTCGCTAATACGAATCACACTCTCTTGGGAACTAGGTCTTCGAGCTCAAAGGCACAGAGGGCAGCTAATGCTGTTTTGTTGATGGAAGAGCTGGTACCTAGTTTTCAGGTGGTAACTGAATATAGGTGCTGCGTAAATAGTTGCTCTGCAGTCACACTCGCCGTGGTTGCTTAGTGGCTTTGGTGTTGCGCTTCTAAGTACGAGGTCGCGCGATCAAATCCTGGCGACAGCTGCCGAATTTCGATGAGGGGGAAATTCAAGAAATAAGGCATCCGTCTATTTAGATTTAGGTGCATGCCAAAAATCCAAGGTGGTCAAAATTAATCTCGAGTCCTCCACTATGCCATGCCTGATTATCAGATCGTGGTTTCGGCACGTAATAAAGAACTCCACAATTTATTTTATGCAGTCGCGGTATAATTGCGCAATAACAATAACTGAGGGAGACGACTGATGTGTTCGTTCCCCGCAATTAGATGTGCACTCACATTTGTGTCGATAGCTTGGGTAATGGCCTCGATAGGAGGGTGAGGCGGGTGCTCCGTAGGGATGACCACGCCGAGAGACACGCTCTTGTCTATCAAGGCACGCTTGCTCAGGGGCTCGCGGGGGTCGACTTGTGGCTGCTCGGCAATGAGCTCTGTTGCCTGAGGAGAGTCCTTCTTGGCCCTCAGGGCATCTTCCTGGCCATGGGAAGAAAATCATCAAACGACATCATTTTGCGGGAACGGCGCTATTGATCAGTCCAAAGAGACAGGGATGCTACAAAACATCGGTAACATCAAAAATTGAGCTATAGCAGCTTCTGCGTTATTGAATATGTATAACAGCACTATACTTTATTTTTTCTCAGTTATGTGCAGTCAGGTTTGTGAATATGGAAATAAAATCAGTCGTAACATTGCTGCGATATTAACAGTGCCAATCAACAGTGCAGTTGTTAACACCACAGTTAACAAAAGAGTATGGGGTATGCCAAACAAGTCTCACCACTTGCATATTGTCATTTGGGTGTGCTTTATTGTACCCATTGATTGGAATTTGCAGGTTGGGCTTGTTCCTAGGTAATCATTATGTACCTGGCGAAGGGGGAGGATGGAGCTTGAGGAACAAACGGATGACACTCGAACATGTCAGGCCTTTGTTTGTGCCTTGAGCCTGTGCGAGTTCTGACGATGCACTGCTAAGGAAGAGTTTCCAGGTTCACTCTCGGTAGTGGACAATGTATTTAGATGCCGGCGAAGAGCAAGAACCATCGTGTACTGAAATCTAGCTGGCACGTTCGAGAACCCCAGTTAGTCAAAATTATTCTGGAGTCCCTCGCTAAGGCGTGTCTCACAATCAGATCGTGGTTTTGGACTGTGAAATTTTTTTGTATAAGTTCTCTTACAGTTTTTTTATGTTACAGATTTCACAAGAGCGAGGACGTGCGCGTGACGCGTGGACTGAGTTCTGGTGGGTGTGTTCGTAGCAGTGAGACGTGAATACCGCTGGGGCTGGTGGGTTTCAAGCCGCAGGGTGGCGGCCTGGAACGAAACGTAAGCTTCAGCAGCTTTGCATGGTCTCTATATCATCGTTGAGGATGACATGGTGCTTAGCAAAGTCTGATGACGCGCGCCTGCTCAAGCTTTCTCGTCGTACTATTCTTCCACTGTACAAATGAGATGGGAAAGATGGAGCCTTCGAGTGGCCAACAGCGGGCTGAAAAGAGGTGCCTTACTAAACCTGGAGCAGACGTTTGGACAAAACGACTTTGTCCGGAAAACAATTGCGCAAATTGTTACCCTGACGAACTCAAGCCGTCTTGTCGAAACGCTGGACCCAAGCTGAGGCTTCTCACGTAACCCCATATTTATTGCTCCATTTGTGTCATAATGACTACCTTGACTTGGAGACAGTGGATTCGTTCGGCTAACACAGGACTGGAGTTTACTGCCTGCTTAATGAGATACCTGGGCCTGTATTAACAAAAAGTTCTTAGGCAAGAATTTTCGATGATGATGATGTGTGGAGTTTTATGGCGCAAGGGCCAGGTGTGGCCAAAGAGCGCCATGTCTGTGGTAATGAGTTTGCGGTGTAATTATGATTGCTATGAAGTTGGTGTGAGGTGGCTGTAAAGAGGCCTTAAAATATACGCTCTAAAGTGCGTAAAATCTGTATGATAAAATTATGGCGATGACGTATGACTTGTACTATGAAAATTTAGATGCATATAAAAAGAATGATACGATAGGTAAAATATATCCCGATTATAAGAAATGCCAGAGCACTACTGCCTCCTTAGAGCCCTTGAAGCACAAGGGCCTGGAGGCATGTGCTCAAGAATTTTTCGCAAGAAAGAAAAATCAACGAATTCTGACGGTGGCTACATCTTTAGTGCAGACGGCTGGCGAATGGCAAAGAGCACTTGCGAAACAGAAGTTTTTTCCGGATTCACTCCTGTGTGTGTGCTGCATGAACTGGGTAGAAAAAATAAACTTCAGGGCACAAATGCCTAAGAATTCTGTAAGGAGCACAACGGCCAGATACTCACAACATTTGCAGCATCATAGGAAGCCACGTCGTACAAGGAGCGGACTGGTGTCTCGGTGCGAACCACTTCGCCCTTGGATATGTGCTGGTCTAGCGATGCTCGCCTTGGCAATGGTTCACGCGGGTCCAGACGCGGCGCGTCTTCGGCGCTGTCCTTGACGGCTTCCTTTGAATCCTTCTGCGGCGATGGCTGAAGGAAAGTGTTCGGCCTTTAATGAAAGTCAGAAAAGACATACCAGGGCTGCTCATTGACAGCGGCGGGATGAGCATGAAGGTGCTCCCTGCCGAGGTGGCTGCATTGCGATGGGGGCGGAATGTAAAAACGCTACGGGCATGCATAGAATTAGGCACTCGTTAAAGAAGTCCACATGGTCACATTTAACCCCCAGCCTCTCACTATGGCATATTTTTGCACAAGACAGGGTACACTACAGCAAAGCCTAATCAGGGACTGTTGGCAAGCGTAGCCACTGGTATATCCTAAGCATAATACATTTCACAGAGGTGCATTTCACAGAGGTAAGCGGTGCTCCATGCCAAACATGAGAATGTGGCCTAAATAACTGTAATTTTGATAAACAGTGCTTGATATAAAGCTTCCAACAACGTGACGCCAACGTTTGCCCCGATTCAAGCAAAATCTACAACAGCCGAAAAATTGCGACTGTATCCTAGAGCTTGGAGCTGAAATTAGGTGTAGTGTTCCTGTGTGTTTTAATAACAGTTGGCGCTACCATCCAACATAAGAAAAATATAACCAACTTATCTAAGGTGGTGCGATGTTCGCCGTTATTTCTGTAGAGAGTGCCGATTACCTAGAGAAATGTGAAAATGGGTCTATTGATGAGGCTTAACTGTTTAAATATACAGACCTTGACATCCTATTTGTGCTGTGTAACATGAGGTGCATATAAATAGCCTGAAATTCTTATTAAGAACCACATTAGGCAAACAAAGTGAAGCCAAGGAAAGTACATGAGGAAATTAACTTTGTTTTGACTGAAATGTAGCCTTTTACAGCCTTGATGCCATGCGATAGCGCAAAATGGCTTGTTGACCTGCTCCTAAATGTGTGTTATACGTGACGGCTGCAGTTATAAATTAAATTATGGGGTTTTACGTGCCAAAACCACTTTCTGATTATGAGGCACGCCGTAGTGGAGGACTCCGGAAATTTCGACCACCTGGGGTTCTTTAACGTGCACCTAAATCTAAGTACACGGGTGTTTTCGCATTTCGCCCCCATCGAAATGCGGCCGCCGTGGCCGGGATTCGATCCCGCGACCTCGTGCTCAGCAGCCCAACACCATAGCCACTGAGCAACCACGGCGGGTGGCTGCAGTTAAATGAATGTTTTACGTCGCTGGTATGGCCGTAAGTGGCACTAACTTACACTGTCAGGATATCGATCGAGCGATTAATGTTAGAGCAGCAGGCTTTACTTTAGCTTTAGGTCTTACGGACGGTAGGATAACGAGCGAAACGACTATGTAAATAGTAAAGTAAGGCTGCAATGTGGGTGATACAAAGGAAGAAATATAAAGGAAGAGGTACAAAGGAAGGGAGTATAAAGTAAGGCAGTATAAAGGCATTCAAAGATAGTTGCATTAGAAATTCTTATAGGTAGGCTTGGTGACATAAGTCACGGCTCTGTTTTAAACGAGATACTCAAATCATCGTCGTCGTTGTCATCATTATAATCATAAGCATCATCAGGATGATAATCATCATCATGGATAATCTTGTATACATATACTCATGCTATATAGTGTACTAGAATGAGGGAGTGGGTCCAGCTGACGCCATGGTAAATGCCGAGACTCGAGAGTGACGCAAACACGCTGAAATTGCGGCGGCGCTGCCATCGCCTCATCCTGAAGCTCCTGCTGTTTCGGCTGCGCCCATTGGCTAAGGCGGTCTCGCGAACCGGGTCCCTGTCGTCTGCTCGACGCACCGTCATTCTTGCATCACTTGAGTTGCTTGCGTCGCCATTTATCCACTTCCTTTACAACACGTTGGTGGGGAGTAAAATCACTGTTTCCCCCACCGAGTAGCGCAAGTCCAAGTAGTAGTGAAACGCCTGCCGAAGTTCCATGCAGCTGCGTTAGGGTCTCAAACGTGACACGCCTCCCATCTGCACACGGGGCCGCTTATACGCGCATGTACTGGTGAAGGCAACGGTGGCGCCACCAACATTTCAATAAAAAACGTTTCAGTGGGGAGCCCACGCTGAACCAACGCTCCCTGTGTAGTACACTCTAGTAATACCCAGAAAAATTGGCGGGAGTACGGTTACCCGGTGGCCTAGCGGTGAACAACCGCTCAATCAATGTTGAAGGGTTTCAATGATAAAGGACTGCCTCTCCTATGCTCATATCTTCGTTGTTTGTTCGTTTCAGGTGGCCGTAACTAACAAAACAACTTAAGCCCGTTCAAGCCGTCTTTATTCTTACCACTCCCTGTATACCTGCTTCATGCATCACTGGCAATCGATAGAAAATCGCCAACTAGGCGTCCCATTTAGGTTTGTACCATGCCGTACATGATCTGCTTCTAAACCTCTGTACTGCCCAGTGTTCTCACCTTGAAGGAAAAAACCAGTCAAAAAACACAAAGGACAAGAGGAGAGGTTCACACCACAACGACTGGTCGTTGTGGTGTGAACCTCTCCTCTTGTCCTTTGTGTTTTTTGACTGGTTTTTTCCTTCACGTATGTACCACCAGCCCAGATTTCAACCGTTCTCACCTTGTCCGGCATCTGGGTTTCCTCAGACAACGGGGGCGGCGGTTTTTGGCATACAGCTGCCTCCTTTCTTGCGCCATAAATTTGAGACTGACTCGTCGAGCTCTCTTCGAGCGTGGACGTGTGCCTCCGGGTCGCGTCCATCGAGCAGTGGTCCGAGACGCCTTTGAGACTTCTGGTAGAAGGGCTGCCTGGGGTGACAACCTCGTGGTCGCGTTCCGAACCCTCTTTCTTCAGCCTTGGGTCCATTCTCGTTTTAAGTCCCCAGTGTGGTGCACCTAAGATTTCCAGAAGCCGTCTCGATCTTCCAGTTCCCTGCGATTAGGTTGGGATTGCTGAGTAGAACATAAATAGGATCGCTTTGGCGCAAACAATGAAGGGCATACGGGAACAAGGGGAGCGCCATTTACGTGGTGGAGATTACTCGCCAAGCGCTCACTGGGAGCAGTGTTGCTAGGTCTAGTTTTACTTTTATAGGGAAAAATATGACCATTAAATACACAGCTGGAATTTTAGCAAATGTTAGTACCTCTTCAAAGTGGGGCAACGTCTAAGTAGCCTAAATCCTCGCCGTAATATCACGAATGCATTTGCGTACGCCGTAGACCCTTTCTAGACTAATTCAAGAGAACCAGCGATGTACTGCCACAATATGCAACAGTGCTGCGCATACATAGAAGGTGAGTGCAGGACCCACGCTCTAAAGTAGCTGCAAAAATTTACAAGTGGCAAGAATCTAAAACAGTGTCTAGCTACGCGCTGTCGATCAATGACAATACAGTCTCGAAATATCAACTAAATATAAGGAGACCTAATTGTATCACTTAGACGTTTCTTTAATGTGTTTTAAAACAAGTGTAACATAAGAACCTTTATAAGCCCCAAGTTCGATAAATACCAAACATCTCTCATTGACATCACTTAAGGAACACGTTTTTTTTTTCCCCGCAGAGGAACCCCTTTGACGGGATTGGTGTGAAAATGGCCGCCGTTAGCACGCCAGCGCCGTGGGATATTAAATAATCTCTTAAATTATGCTTCAATATTCCAACGACAGTGCCCCGCTCCGGCACCAAGGTTATAGGCGCCATCACCACATCTGAGCTGCCTGGTTATAAAACGTTCCGTTTCGTCGTCCGGCTACGTGGCAACATGTAATTATGAAATGCCCCACCTGTTTTGTGCCACAGGTCAAACGAGAATAAAAAAAGAAGAATGAGCCGTTCACAGACGCATATTTATCAGACCTACGGGAAAAGTTGGTGGATTCTAAGGTAATAACTTCAGTGTTGGTTTAGCAGAGTTGCAAAAATGATTTGTAGCACCCGCTATTTGATGATGCTGGCACTGCGATGAAATTACTGTTCAAACAACTCTCCCGGCACGTTGCGCGAAATCAAAGCCTTCTGTCTCCGGTAAGTACTTCTGTCATCTTCTCGCTCATCCAGTGCCTGTTGCGCTGTTTCCAATATGTAAACTAACCAACTAGCCGAAGCCAACACCTCGTTGAATTTTATCACCTGGTTTCTTTTTTTTGTACGAAATATTGTACCCTATAAAACAGTGCTTTGGCAATTTACGGGTTTTTCATCCAAGAGGTTCGTGAACTAGCAGTAAGATCTCTGCATCACGCTCTCAAAATTGCAGCTCCGTCGGTACAATGACACCATCAAACATACTCGGCCAACGCATCAACTCTGTTACCTTCGTCGCCACAAACAGCTGCAGCTTAGACACCAACACGAAGACACCAGGCAACGTAGACTCTGGCGTTGAGCTAAGGCATTAATGTGTTGTCGCAGATGCCTCAGAAATGAAAAACAACATCGCAGCTCAGCCATCACTATAGCTCCCCTGGGCCCATATTCACAAAATGTTCTTGCGCTTTAGTTGTTCGCAAAAGCATATCCTAGCCAATCCTGATGCTGGCCATATTATTAGAAGAGACCGCCGCTGATGGCGAAGACCACTTCCGAACGAAAATCTGTTAACTCGGGCCCTGGTTCCTTGTCGTGATTCACGGAGAACGTTAATGCCAGGATCAGCTAGAATTCTGGTCAGAAGAGGCGCGTTGGCAGCTTATAGCCCGTTGCTATAGCATGCCGGAGATGGCAGAAAGATAGCGAATCTGTCGCAGCATGCTACATTTCGTGATATGCGAGGTGATCGATTAAAGGAACTCTAAAGATAAATACTGAATCAGTTTGCACCGATAAATTAATCTTACAAATCTCTCTTTCCGTTATTTTTGGGGAAAGCCGTTTATAACTGGAAGAAAATATGAAGGCCAAACTTGGCGAAACACCAGCAATGCTACCGATAAATAATTACCATAGCCATGAAATACTTTAGTGATAAAACTTTAGCGATAAACCATTAACTAGGTTCGAGAAGATGCCATCAAGATTGATGACGTCACAGCTAACTAGAGCGGAACTTCAAGAGCGAAAAGGCGACCCGAGAAGGCATGGCCACCACCCGTCTGTCATTCTTGCGTCGTCTCTGGCCTCACAATGTGTTCTGTCACGGCAACAGTAACTTTTTTTTTTTTTTGCATTGTAGGAACCTAATTTACTAATACAGCCATACTACTTAGTGTTCTTTTAAGGAAAATAATGCGTGCGAAAATAAAACTAGAGTACTATGAGGCCAATGAAAGCAAGACACCACACGCTGGTGCCCTTCAGGCTGCCACATAGAATAGTTCGTGTGCCAGCGAAGTTGCTACCGCTACAACGTTCCCTACTGCGTCTGGCGACACACCACTGTCTTGATCCACGAAATCGCCACGCGTTTTTATATACCTACTCCGCTGTGACTCGCAGCGCCCACTGGCTCGTACCGTTCGCGTCGTTCGGTTAATGGCCAGCCTTGTGGAGCGTTCTTGGCAGTGGCGTAGTGCCGTGATGCTGAAGCAGACACAAAAGCATTACTTCAGCCAATACCCGACAAAGACGACGTGACAGCTCTGCGACATTTTGGCTGTTCTGACGTCTATGCAGCTTATTTTGCTTTTCACATACATTTAGGCACACAGTGTTGTGCAACACTATTTCTGGTTCTACAACTAAGGCATCGCACCCACAGTCCCCAGCGCGCTTACCTTCGGCAAGACCTTCGAGCGGACCCGTAAGCTGACCAGTCAGTCGGTGGAGGCGGCGGGCACAACTGCACAGCCCGAGCTCCGACGGCACTTTGAGAGGGTTTGTACGCCTACGAAAGCAGCACTTTGTCGTCCGGATGTCTTCCTTTTGTGGCCTTGTAGTCTAGTTCTGACGTGTCAAAGCAGACGCTAAGCTGTCGCCTATTTAGCTCGAACGAGAGAAAGAAGGTGTGATCTCGCGGCTCGCGCCGCAAGCGATCTTCTTTTCTTTTCCTTCCTGATGATGATGATTTCCAACTATGGCGCATACACTAAGGAAGAAAAAACCGACCAGGGAACGAGTGGCAGAGGCAAAATGTTCTAATGATATCTCGTTTCGAACAATATATTCCTTAACAGCGAGAATAAAAACTTTTTCGCGTAATTGAGAATCATGAAACAAATGTAGATTTTATTGTATTTTTAGTTCATCTCAACCTTGTCCTATCTTCTTGGGACATCCATTGATTAAATTTTCACTAGTATATTGGACACCCACTAAAGTGATGGGATACATCATAATAGTGCATACGCTATTATGACGGGTCACCTCACCGTATATATATGCTAAAGTAAGGGTCCCGTATTTATTGTGTCGTGCGGTATTTGCACAGAGTTGCGCTAACCAGTGCTTGGCCTGTCTCACTAGGGTGCACAGTAACAACCTAACAACGCGACATTGTTCATTGGTCTGCGGCCGCTAAAGCTGCATCTACCTACGAGTCCTTCACGCTAACCTTGGGCTAAGCAGCGGGCTGCTTCACTCCCCTTGGATGGAGCCCTCCGTGTCAGACGTGGTGGACAAGCTTAGCGAAAAAGAACAAGTACGGCAGAAGTCAAACGAGAAAAATTAACAATGCAGCAACGTGAAAACCGAACATAAGGAGATTGTCAGAATGTAATTTGAGCCCAGGACTCCATGATCACGAGTCCAACGCTTTTCAGCGGTACCACAAAACCAGAACCTGTGCAATAGTACTATTCCACAGGTTCTGTATCGGCTGTTGTTACCCCGTCACTATAGAGTTGTGACTATTGTGAAGAACCCCTTCAGTAAAGTCATTTCCTAATTATTATGGTGGCGGTGGCGGTGACCTAACGTGGCACGTACCCACAATTATACATGACGGGACAAGAAGCATAGTTCATAATTATTAACGGTTATTCTTTCACCTTAAAGAAACTTGTACACATACTTCTTTTTTATCATCGTAACACTGGGGATGTATTTGCAACAAACTTTCTTGTTAGCTTTCTTTGTTAGCTTTCAATGTTGGTTTACGACATAGTAAATGAAGCTCTTAGGACATTGTCAAATGCACAGCCTGCAGTTTTCTTACCTAGCTCTTGTAGCACAGCGTTGAAGAAAACATATCGTATACTAGGCATGATTGGTGCAAGGTTTTTCATGCAAGATGCTCTACGACTAACTTAATGAATAGTAAACCGCTCCTCTTCAAAACTTGAGCTACATGAGTGCAGTGACGACAGTGCATATGACTGTATCGTGGTGATCGAGAAACGATTGCTAGATCAGTAGCATTGACTGCTGTGGGTGAGTAATTTGTAATGTGCGAATCTCCTTCATCAGGGTTATCAGTAGAGCGATTGCAACGAGAAAGTCGGCTTCTTTACTGAAATTACCGAACGAGAAAACCGCATTTTAAGACTGCCTATATGTAAGGCATGTCATAAATACTTAACGTTGTATAATAAATGAAGGCAAGAAAGGGGTAGCAAGGGGGAGTGGGTCGGGACGGAGGAAGAGATGTTCTGCAATAACAACCCAGGAAAAAAAGTTCGAGAAGTACGGGTCTTTGCTGTGCGGCTACCTCCACACTAACTTAAGCTTCGCTTCACATAGATTTCGTCATGTGCGTTGGATCTGCATATTTCATTGCGTTAGAATTCGGAGTGTAAAATGGTTGCGACGTTACGCTGCTAACAAGGAGGTCGCGGAATAAAACCCCGGCCGTGGTGGCTGGACCTTGATGGAGGAAATGGAAATGGCTCAGCCCGCCTCCAGTGTGCAACAATGCTTGGGTCTCCAGAGTTATGCGACAGAGAATCCTGCCGTAAATGGAACATGCCACTGCGACTTGACGCTAGCACTGTACCATACAGAATTACTCTAGCCAAAAGGTTGATTTTATTATTATAGCCAAGAGAGTGCTTGGATTGTGCTAGGCGATAAGGGCTTTGCTATGGGTACAATTACTCATTAAATTGGTCCTGCATACATTGATCCCACTTAGTTGCCGAAAAATTTTATCTCAACCAACCTACCCTCCGCGCAACCTCCGCCTGATACTGCGCCGTCCTCGATTGTATGTTCACATAACACTCGTCAGGTTATGTGAAGATACACATACCCTAACTGTCGATTATGACCTAGCCAATACCGCTGATCGTTATTCGCAAATGGAATGTATCGCCTAATCGTTTGTTCGCGTTTCATCTTTAGTCAACACTGCTGATATTTCTGTAATATACTCCAGCCATTTTGCCAACCAACAATCGTTGCGTGGTCCCTAGCATTCTTTCAAACGAGTTTTTTATCATCAAAGTTTCGGTTACTGATGGCTTGCGATGTCACAATACTGTCACGCGTGCACTGTTTTGCACTTTGCCGGTGAGCGTTTTTCACCATATTGTCACTAATCGAGTGATCGTTAAGCGCATGACGTGCCTACTGCATTAGTGGGAGTACAAATAGTGGGAGTGCTCGGTCCGTTAGATTCGACGACGTATGACTGCGCCCACTGCTATCATAGTGATTAGAGTGTTCTCTTTCTGGGCACGAGTTAGCAAAATCAAGAGCTATATATATATATTAGTCTCATCGTAAGAAACTAACAATGACACCATAGACAGCATAAGGGAAGTAACTTTTTTTCCTAAATGAATTTAAGGAATGACAAATAAAGCTTAAGCTAATAAAGACTAACAAAAACCGGGCATATATATATATATATATATATATATATATATACATACAAAATGTTCAAATCTTATTCAAACCAGGACCTGATTTGCATATATAATTTGAAAAAAGAAGTGCAGGCGCACGTAGAAAAGAACAAAAAAGAAACGTAGAAATTATCGGTTTGTTCTTGGTTTTCCACGTACGCCAGCACTTATTTTTTTTTAATTATTAAGCAGCCGAACCCATGAACTCCTTACATTATATTATATATGAGTACATATACATGCCAAATATATTGTCTTGAGGAAAGCCAGACTCTGGCCAGAGAGTCGACATAATAAACAGTTGCTTTTAGGACGAATGCACAGACTATTAAAGAAAGAGCATTGTCTATCGAGACGTTTTTGTACTCGATGATTTGACTGTGCTTTTTATTTATTATACATACATACATACATACATACATACATACATACATACATACATACATACATACATACATACATACATACATACATACATACATACATACATACATACATGAGCAGATTAGTTACACTACTGCTGTCGTGGGTGCTATTCAGCCACTGTCAGCAAAGTGGGGGAGGGTTCGCCAAAGAATAATCGCTTTAAAGCACAGCCAAACACACTGTGTGCGCTGCCTCGAAGCTTTCGCAAGAAGTTATCCGATTAACATAGGAAGCGTAGTGATGGCAAACGTGATCATGGCCCCTGTGACAGACGCCAAGGAAGGAGGATGAAGTAAACTCGAAGCGATATAGAGGCGCATAAACGTTTACTGACAAGTTCTTAAACTGCGTAACTTCATGGTGATTCTGCTTTGTCACCAAGTTTGCGAAGCCAGGCACCTAGATGTCGGTCTTCAGCGCTTCACCTGTTAACCCAGTTTGGGAGAAGAGCCAGGAAATGTTAAAACTATGCCCTGTAGGCGCCATTTTTATCTCGCAGGCATCAGACACACTTTCTCGGTGATAGCGAAGGCCTTTCGTTCTTCCATAGTCATCAATAATCCAAGACACTCAAGTCAGCGCTTTTTGAGCGTCTCAGGTGCGAATGGGCTGTAGGGAATGGGCGACAATCAAAAGGAAAACAATGAAAATAGACAGTGCACTGAATTCCGTCTCAATTTTTGTTGTCTTCCTCGTGAAGTACTTTCTATACAACAACATATCACCGGCACAAATTTAAGTCAGTCTCTACGTAAAACGGTGACCTGAAAGTTACTGCTGGTTCCGCGTCCATAGCCAAAGGTGTGAAAAGGTAAGATTAAATTGTGGGCACCGTACATGGTAAATATTAGGATGTCACAAGTAACCTATAATGATAAGGCAACTTATATGCATAGAAAGCCCCCTGGTCAAACTTTGTTGAAGGACGAACCCAAATACCTTTCGACACTGTGAATGAAAACTAAATTGTGCAACGAGTACAACGTAGTTGCACATCTGGCTCACTTCTCGTTTCATTAAACGAGCACTCGCGCAGAGAAAGAAACTGAATACGGGAACGTTTTGTCAGTGTTGCAGTGGCTTGTATTCTCGCGTGCAAGAGGAGCTAAAATGAATTTCCCTGACACACACTCTTACTGGACGATCCCGTCCCCGTTTCTTCTGTGAAGCGGAGCACTCAGGAAAGAGTCCCTCAGTTTACCATCACTTGTTGGGGCGATTCTTTTGCGCTTTCCTTCACAGACAGACAAGGCCGGGGAGGGGAGGGCCAACGGGGGTGTTTCTTAATCTGCCTCTTTCTTGTAGTGGCGCTTGTGTCCCTTTCTCCGAGTCTTTGGCTTGCTTTTCTTTTCTCGCTTAGCCTCCGGAATCGGGTCACGTTTAGGCTCCTCTTCTGCCGAAGGAACCTGCGGTCTATCGTCGACCCCGGCACCCAGCTGTTCCGCCGTTGCCACTGTTGACTTTGGAATGTCTCTCGCGGCTACGGCTGCGTCCACGTTGGCACAAGAATCTTCGTGGACGCCCGGCTTTGCCCCAGGCATGTCAGGAGGTCGCTTTATCGCGGCTGACTCGCCAAAAGCCCTTACGCTGGAGACTGACAACGAGGCCCGCTTTCCGGTTTTCGCCGAATTCTGTGCACTGACCGGCTTCTCTTCTACGTTTTTGACTGGAGCGTTTTCAGAGGAAGCCAACTTTGCGTCAGACTCCACAGACTTGGACGACTTTGTTGAGGATGAGGAGCCCTCTTGCCCGACGCTTTTTCTCTTAGGTTCGTTGGCTCCTGCTGTCAGCCCCGCCAGAAACATCGTGTCATTCTGAACGGGAAGCATGGCCATATTGGGCTTGTAATGCAGTGAGGCTCGGCGCGCAGCTGCTTGCTGCAAAAATGATAAAGAAAAATACATCATATATATATACGGGATAATGTAGGTTATGCGACATTTATGTGCTCCGACTTCACACACAAAAATGGAAAAAACGCAGTGCCTGCCGCAAGGTCAAGCATCGATTGCGATAGTAAATTAGTGCATGGCTATACGAAGTAAGGATAGTAGTTTTATTGGCCGTATAAAATTGGAAACATTCGCTTACTGGTTGGATTAACAAGTATATGGTATCAGCTCGAAGGAGCAAACGTGAACACATCCTACTCGATAAGCGCGCCATATTGAGCCGCGATCGTCAGCTTCCCTCGCATGCTTTCACTCGCTCGTAGAGAATACGACGTGCGGCGACAGCTTTATCGCCTTTGGAACTTATGTGGAACACCACGTCGACGCCGACGACAGAAGTGCGGCTGGATTATCCGTATCATTGCTATCAAAATAAAAAAAATTATACGCTCACCCTCTGTTCTAGATGCTTCAGTCTGCGACGTTTAGCTCGAAGATTGTGCCGCTTGTCCATAGCATTCTTTCCAGCGGAATCCGGTCTGGCCGCCACACGTTGTTCCGGACCACCTACGGTGCCCATCTCTTCTCGCGGCTGCTTTGCTTTTGGCCGTGGTCCGTCAGCTTCCAGTGGTGCTGCCTCCCCTTCTGCAGGCTTTTCTGCAGGCTTTTCGAAGCCTCGAGTGGCGGACCGCTCAGACGGAAGCTTAGCCATGCTTTCTTTCGGCTTTTCGGGACGCGCCGGTTCCGGGCACAGATCGCTTTTGCTTGGTCTGTGTACGTCATCGGTAGGGGACGGCGATGACAGGGGTATGGCAGGCAACGCCTTTGGGGCAGTCGTAGAGGAGGTAGTGTCTTTAACGGCGCGACGATCATCAGCGGAATTATGCCGCGCGCCTCTATCTCCGGTGCCAAATTGTTTTGTACGAACATCGCCGCGGACTGCTCCGGCTGGATGGGCCTGCGCGTTGTTGTCGAAGGAAGATGGCCGCAAATGCGCTTAACTGGTTGAAGTTGGAACCACGCAGGAAGCATTCAAGTTCTTATGACGTAAACTTTGCGTCTGCCATAAGCTAATGTTCCCAGAAAAATAAGAAGTACGCACTCCGCTTTGAGGAACAAACGTGGAAGCACAAACAGTGGCAGTCGTTCGATTAAATGAGTTAGCAATAGTCTGGCAGCTGGCAGCCCGAGGGTGAATCAACTGACAATCCGAGTCAAGGGCAGAGGCCGTTAGGAAATTATTTCTGCAGAAACCGGTCAAATGAACGTAGATTCACGGAAGAGAAACATTTTGTTTTCAACTGTGAACCTTCCTTTTGGCGCACGTGTGCGGAATTCGTATGGTAACTTCCTGCTGCATTCTGACGAAGGTCGACCTTTCCTTTCGAAAATAAATATGACTCCACCCTGCAGATTTCTGCTGATGAACTAAATCGACGACTATTTTTGATGGTATAATGCTTTGCAGATTCGCCTAAACGAATGTGCACACGTATTTTAGTTTGTTCACAGTTCAAAGTATCTACATTAGCGTTATCATTGTGGGGCTGTTAAACGACACCTGATATTGTTGTAGCATGTCACATTTATGACTGTGAGTAACGTTTGCGGTTATAATATTCGTTTGTGTATTTCGTATTGTTCTGGTTCTTTTGAAAAAGTCTCATTGCTCTACTGCACTTGTATAGATGGGAGTGAGCTAGCCAAGCTATATGTACCATCATTTTTTTTTACATCATGCTTCTAGCATTTAGCAACTAGAGAAAAATGCGTTGAGTTCAACTGCATTGCAATCACCTCCTTGGATATGTTGCTCGCTTCAGGGCGAAATTTCTCCGGCAACTCGGGAGACGGGGTGATAGCAACTCCGGGAACCTGTGAGCTTTCCTTGAAAGACAAGGCGCTGGACGGGATCACCGGAGCCAAGGGGAACGCACGGGCTTCCTGGGGATCCGAAGCCTCCGAAGCCAGAGGCATTGCTACCTGTTAGACATGGATGAATCAATATTAAGAACACACATGGAGAGAAACTAAGGAAACAAAAGAAGGATTAGGCGTGCCTGCCGGCTCACCCAGCATAGTATGGTAGTTTCCTTTTGGTACTTTTGTTAGGACTACGGGTGGTTCTACTTTTGAGCGCAGGAAGATATGAGAACAAAAGAGGACACATTAGACGCTCGGACACTTCTTTTGTATTCGTGTTTCCGTGCGCACAACCACCTTTATTGAAGATGCCCGAACAAGCCTACATCGCCTCCCTTGTCGACAAAATTTTTGTTACGGAACCAATTCGAGCATCGAAATTCCAATGTGTGCCCACCTCTTGTCCTGACAGTGCATAGGCATTCCCGAAGATTTGAGCAAGTCCGCTCCTTGCAACGCGCATGTCCATGGACAGAGCTTGGCTAGACAGATGCGCAAACGTTGACACAGGGACGCGCCTCTTGTTATTGTGCAAAACACCGTGCGATTTTCGTGGTATTCCTACCAGACGGTGTCAGCGCATTTTGGTGGCACACTCAAACTGCCGTAGCACTTACTGGCCAGCGCTGGTTCCTCATAGCGCGAACTTGTGCACGCCAAATCAAAGGTATGACTCGGTGGTGGTGATACCTGTACAGAAGTGTGGTCGGAAGCTATCGAACGGAATGACGCCGATATGATGCTGTCCGCTGCTTTTAGGGATGCCATCGTAAGTTCTGCATTACGTTCAAGTAACCGCGTAATTTCGAGAAAACGTGCCACCATAATCAGTGTACTACACTAGGACAGGCAGACCAGTTTCGCTAAGTGTGGCCACAATACTTGAATTAACGAGGAGAAGGAAAAGAGAGGAACTCAACTTTTTTTTAAAAATCTCGACCATATCATGTCAGCAGGAAATGAAGCCAAATAAAGCATAGGGGTAATTAGCTGTGGGGCTGAAAGTGAAATGTAGAAAGCTCTGAAGAAAAGGGCAGATGAAAGTGGACGAAAAGGTAACTTGTCGCCGGTGGGTACGGAACCGGCAACCTTCTCATTACGCCTGCGAGGCACTACCAATTGTGCTGTACCGGCGGTGATAAATCCGTCCATTAACTTCGATATTTATGTGTACCAGATTTAGCCCGGACTGTGTTATCACCGTTAAGAACCACGGCGGGCGGATGTGAAGCAGCCTGTTTTGCCCGATGGCGTCATATAACACGAACTTAGGAGAGCGTAATGCGAAGGTTGTGGGTTCGATCGGTCCCCACCGGCGACAAGTTATCGTTTCGTCCACTTTATTTTCCAATTTTCTTCATTATTTTCTACATTTCAATTTCGACCACGGCTAATTACCTTTGTGCTCTTCTTGGCATCTTCACAACGCTTGAGGCTCACGTACCCTCGATGTCCCCAGTAGATATGGGGTGACGACAGAAGTGCGATAACGCGTATCAAATCCAATTTGACAGAATCTAATTGGCACTATTCGTATACAATATTCAGTACTTAGTAGTGAATATTTCTTGTTTTTTGTTCCTCTTTCTAATCTTTTTATGCTGCAGAACCCTGCTTTTTATTCTGCTCGATGCTATGGAGCCCTCCCACCATAAGACGACAACAACCGTCTGCCCAATCAAAGTTTATCCATCACTCCTATTATGCAGCGTGTGTTTTCTTGATACATCGGTGGGCCTTTTCTCTTCTAGTTGTATCTCTCTAGCATCTAGGTTATCTATTTCGCAAAAAAATTTGTGTTTTCTTTGTTATAACGCTGACATTTGAGATTATCTGTGCGTTCTCAATGAATGGTCAAATGAAGGAAGGACGATCGGATACGTACGCTGGCTATGGGCCCAATGAATTTTCTAGTACGGGAACCTTAGAGTAATGGTTGCTCTAAAATGTTTTACAAAGTGCAATTACCACTCCGAAATTTATTCCGCGGCTGCAAATCCGTCAAAAAAAGAAGGAGTATTTTCTTTTCCAGTCCATCAATGTGTGCTTCGACGGAATTGAAATAAACTTCATTCTGTGCTTAAGCATGCAGAAGCCCGAGTTCTCACGGGCGGCTTGCCGTGCTGCAGTTCCTCCTCCTCCAGTCTCTCGCGGCTCGCGGACCGGCGCACCGAGCTCGGGCGTCGGGTCACGTGCAGAGTGCCGGACTGCGACGGGACGCCATTCTGCACGCGTCCATCCGCGCCGGCCTTGCGTGCCCTGAGCAGGGTGTCCGTTCCCGGCCCGGCGTAGGCGCGGTCGCTGGCCACCACGAAGTCGGAAGCCATGATTTCGGTCGAGGACTTGGCACTCGAGCTGCTCTTGTTCCTTCCGCGCTTGGACGACTTTCGTGGCGGTTGTCGGGACGCCTGCGAGGAGCGGGCGGAAGTTTGGCAGAGGTCGCGGGTTCCATGACAAACCGCGGTGGCCGCATTTTAAGTGGGCGCGAAACGCAAGAACATTGCTGAACTTAGATTTAGGTCCCTCGTTAAGGGGAGAAGCGGGCTTTGGGAAAGAAAAAAAAAAGTAAATCTTCGAGACATAACGCTGAAATTTTGTTACATTTGTGCGATGTTACGTGCTTATTTTGCGTACGCGGTCCATTTTTCTTTTTCTCCTCTGGTTGTAGTTTTTACGCGAGCTTCCATTAAATAATGCTTTCGTAAAATATTTGCAAAATATCAGTTCCTGCAATATCGCTCAACAGGGTATGAATGTCTTCTACATTATTATTCAAGAAATGCCGTAAGAACAACATTACTGATGTGCCTTACCTAGAACAAGAATTGCGGGTCTTTAACGTTAAGCCACACAAAAATAGTATTCATAGCTTCCACTTCAAAACCTCGATACTCGTGTTCTAGGAAAGGCAAAGTGATGAGGTTGCTCTTAACGGCTTTCTTTGAATCATGCAGAAGTTTATACCCTATTTAGGCAAATCTAAGCAGAAATTACAAAATTTATTTTGGTTGTTTTCATCTTGCGTGCGAGTATCTTGAAGTGCAATCCAAATGTTTCACTACTGTAATGCTCACGAAATCCTTTACGCTGTATACACCGTTCTTATACCTAAAAATTCTAATTTTCGCGCCGCAAGCTGAACGCCTACCCTATAGTAGAGTTTTCCCTAAGAACGAGCTCTCAATCGTGATTTGTTCAGCAGACCCATTATAGTTAATAAATACTACAGTAATGAAGTTTTAACTTAGATAACGATTATTAATCTTTTTTACAAGGTCAGAAATAAAGACTAAAAAGCTGTGCTAGTTTACTTGCCACGGACCTGCATTTGGACATCGCGGAACTAAAGCGAAACTTTATTTTTACGTTTTCTTTATATTTCTTTTCAGGCCCCCCTTCGCCCCTTCACCCCCCCAAGTGTCCCTTATGGATAACGGCGGCGCAACTTAGCGCGACCGAATCGCAAAGTTCATGTAGAAAAAAAGATGTCACACGAAGACGACTCCAAAAGAAGACAAGGTCGACGTAGTCGATAGTATATGCATTTATATGTGCTGCATGGGGAACATGAAAGCTGATGCAGTGTTGAATAATTGCATAGAATTTTTCTTGATGTTGTATTCTTTTCTGCGTTACCTTGTCAGATCTTACATTTGCTTCCCGGACCTTCGATTTATTTTATTCAGGTCGAGTTTTCTCAATCGCATTTTTTTTAAGTGCATGTGCATCTAAGTTGTCTTCTTTCGCGTCGGCTTTTATTGACACATTTCTTTACCAAGAAGCTAGTTGGGCCGATACCGGAGATAGTTCCGCCTACTATGTTGGCGCAAATTACACCAGCCCTTTTATTTTACCCTCTCTGCGACTAGGTCTCGTTTTTTAAAAATCCCGTTTTTAAAAAAAAATTTAATACTTTTGCGACTCGCTATGACATTCCAAAGTAGCGAAATTGCCCTTTTTCTTAAGAGGTTACATGCACAGATAGCCACATACCATACAGATACGCCAAACCCGCATAAATTAAGCAAAGAAGACCTTGCCTTCAAGAACACTAGTTCAAAAATACTGACGGAGCTTTGGCCTACTATCGTCTTTTTTCGTTTCATGTTGGCTTTCTCGAGGGATACCACTAAATTAAACCATATATTACTTAAGTCAAATGCTTACGAAACGTGCTACTTGAAAAAGCACTCGTTATCTCCCCCATACGCAGCCTGAAATTCAGGCTGCCCTTTAGCACGTCGAACTCCACAGCAATTTCTGGGAGCAGTTGCCATGAACACCTGTTTTTACGTTACGGCAGCTGCATGCAGAACTGTGACACCAGAAGAAATTAAGAGTGAGACGAAATGTAAAAATGTGCAACCATAACAACTCGCCTTGACGGGTGGCCGAGCCTCGGGGTTCTTCACGGCGTTCGAGTCGAACCCTTCGACAACGAGGGTTTTCCGGTAATACATGGCCAGCTCCCAGTTCAGTGGAACCCACGTGGGCAACGGAACTAGTAAGTTTTCGCAAGTCTGTCCGGGCATGGTACGAAAGAAAAGCGTTTCTCTATAATGCCTCACGTTTACTTATAATGACACTTAAGCAAAACAATGCGTCGGAAAATAATTGTGCACCTCTTGGAGCTCATATTGTCTCTCAGCAATAGTCATGGTGAACATTTTGTACGCATTTTTATTTGACGCTCTATGATCATTAATTATTTCTCAGGAACGCTTTCCTGAGCTTATCTGATACCTTTGAGACTGAAAAGTGACAGATGCTCTGCGTAAACGAAAGGATATGCATGCAAGACTGATGACGAATATTGTTGTAGAGCAAGGTAAACAGTAAAAGGGTTTTAACTTTTTCGCAGTCTACATGCTTTGTCTTATAATTTATTTAACACACTTAGCAGTGCTCTGGCGTTAAAATGTTGATTCCTACTGGAGAAATAAAAGGCAGACTTCCTTTCTTAAATCCTGCGTCCCAATCAAAATATCGACGGCTTAAGCGTGACGTCGATGACACCTTTATTGCAATAGCAATTATAAGGACACTCCAGGCGCATTTACGTCGTCGGCGTCACCGTGATGTTCCGTATAAAGTCCAAGGGTGATAACATCGTGGCCGAACGCCGTATGGTGTGTGTGCGAGTGAAAGCTTGCGAGGGTGAGCAGAGGATGACTCGATCTCGCACCTGCAGGGGAGGAAGGCGGAGAGGAAGCGAATCGTCCTCCATCGCGCGCAAGGTAAAGGGGGGAGGGCTTTGTTGGCGTTGGGGGGGGGGGATGGGTCCTATTCTGGCGCCACTGCGCGGTCGCGCGGAATCCATCTTGAAAACCTGCGACGGGGAAAGAGTGCGCCGAGTGCTAATAGCTTCGTGTGCGCTCTGTTCGCGTTGATGCGAGAGGCAGCACGCAGATCCATTCGCTCGCTACTGCTGCCGCTCTTCCTCACGCTAGTGTTTTGACAGGGAGTGTCCGCGGTCGTCGAGTGAGATGTGTTTGTTCATGTTTGCCTGCGCGCGTGACGCCATGCTTGTTAATTTAGGTAGTAAGGAAATAGTTACAAGCTCATAGGACCGGCAAAACTACCTTCCTTAGTTCGTATAGCTGTCAAATAATTTCTTATCGCAATCGATGCTTCTCCTTTCGGGAGAAACTGCGACTTTTTTTCATTTTGTTTGCGTATCAGCCGTCTTCGAGCCGGAAGTGTTACCAAAAGTTGCCACATAAGACTTTCGAGTGGAATGTAAACATTCTTGATCGATCAACGCTTAGCTAGCTTGGGAGAGAGGCACTCAAAATTCACACGTCATGATCTGCTGGTGCGGGAATCTTGAAATGGCATCTGGCCACCCACGTTTGCTTTTTAAATTTTTTCTTAGTACCACGCTCACCTTAAGACTAACCTACTTTGGGCAGCAGAGCTGTAATCTGTAAATTTGTCGGGTTCCGAAGCTACGCATATGCTATTAACGACAGCGTTTTTTTGCCTTCGAAAGCACCCATCGAAACGCGGTTTCCGAGGCCAGGAACCAAACTCCAACACCACAACACGATAACCAGATAAACCGTGGGCGTTAAGCTGAGCATTTCGTTGGAAGTGTTTATGTAAAACACCTTGCCTCTTTAAGTTAAATGCAATATGTGCCTTACATATTCAAGATCACTGATGGATATTACTAAATTTATTGAAACTATACAAAGATAAGATGGACGACAATAGGCAATTATAATAAATAAGACCCTTATAATGAATGAATGAATACATAAATAGATAGATAAATAAATAAATAAATAAATAAATAAATAAATAAATAAATAAATAAATGGTAATCATACAATGAGTTTCACATTGCTATCATGGAAATAGCTTTTTGGTTATCTTGTTCTTTCCCATTAGTGTTATGTTCCTTGAAATGCATACACTGGACTGGCAATTTACAATTGGCAGTATTCTAATACTGTCAACTATTTGGCAGTTTTAGAATAGCGAGAACCACACACACACACACACACACACACACACACACACACACACACACACACACACACACACACACACACACACACACACACACACACACACACATACACACACACACACACACACACACACACACACACACACACACACACACACACACACACACACACACACACACACACACACACACACACACACACACGCACGCACGCACGCACGCACGCACGCACGCACGCACGCACGCACGCACGCACACACACACACACACACACACACACACACACACACACACACACACACACACACGCAAAGGTAACGAAGAGCGAGGACTTGCTCACCAGGTTTTGATCATTTAACAAGACAACGGCGAACACAGGGATGAAGCTCAATTCAACGAGCCAGAACCACGTGATCACGGCGTAAATCCATATCGGGTAATTACCGCCTTCCCACAGCTTTGACGCGATCTTGGCTAAAAACAGAATCTGGAAAATAAGGAGCGTAGAGAGAGAGAGAGAGAGAGAGAGACCTTGACTGTGGGACCGAGCTCGCGAGAAGCAAGACCACACGGTAGGGCAAAAGCTAGACGCGTGCAATACAGAAAGAACTCGTCCATTTATGTCCGAGTGCTCACGGACGTTTCGTAGTTGGAGCGCACTATCTCGTTTAAGAACCGCACAAAGAGAACCTTAAATGCTTCATTTTCACTGGTAATCTTGCCTGCAACGAAAACTCGAGTGAGTAGACTTTCCACTGGTGACACGCAAACCCACGTAGACCAAACAACGTCTTCGTATCGACTTGCAACATGCATTCCAACACTACCTGTCAGCACACGATCCATTAGACCGTTTAATTGGATCACGGCTTCGGGACAATGAGTTCCTGCCTAAGTTCACTAAGCCACCAAGGTGCCGTTGTTCCCTGAGGAACTTCTTGTTGGTGTAGTTGTACATATTGTTCTCAAACAGAATAACTGACACAGTATAGAGGGATAACACAGTGGTCTTGTCCTCCCTGTTTTTTTTTTTTTTTTTTGCTGTTTTCCTTTTTCACTTTCGCATAACGTGCACAGAACCGCTGACCAGTCGAGAAGATGCAGCGTTAGCATGCAAGAAACCTACCATCAGCCACCAATGTTAACGGGACACAGAATATGCCCCTCCCCCCCCCCCCCCCCCAAAAAAAAAGAACAAAAAAAAAAAACGAATTCCCACAGCACGTTCGCACAAAGCCTGTAATTGAACGTTCCAATGTGCTGCAGCTAGCTTTTGCGACTTGCATAGCAATTCATTAAATTTGATGCGCCGAGCCTTAACCGAACAAAAACTCCCATTGTATGGGGAACCAGTATTTCAAGCTTTTGCGGCAGCGAGAGCACGAGGTTAGTGACGGAGCAAAGGAAGTAAAACCCCGACGCTGCTGACGTGCTAACGCGTTTAACGTGCACCTCTAGGAAGCCGACGCTGTGACGTATGTGCACATGTATGCGTTAGGCCGAACATGGATGAGTTGGCTAGGGGGTTAACGGTTCCTATAAAGAATTCTGGCGATGGCAAAAGCTCGCAGTTCCCATTGAACACAGTTGCGCGCACGTCATTATGTATTCAAGGGCTGTACTTACAATAATTACTACCGGTATGACGGATGCCAAGCAGACTTTCACGAATTCGCTGCATTCACGCCCAGTCATCATTCTGGAAGCAATATCAAGTCGGCGGGCACCTGTAACAGCGACGATGAACCAAACGATCATGATCAGCATGTCAAATGCAAAAGCATGGATTAGTTTGGCTAAATTAAGTACGTTCCGGCGTGACTGACTGCAGGTGTTATTCTGAGAAATGCAGTAACTGCTTGAGCGTTTGTGTCACTTCTTTTTTTTTTTTATAGCCGTCATAATTTTTACACACAAATTTATAGCAATCGTGCAGCAACCTACCATAGAATTGTAGCAACACGATGGACTCCAGAAAAAGCACCACGAAGCGCAGGTTCTGGTCATGATTGTGAGCAATAATAGCGGCGACATTGGCACCACCCTGAAATATAATGGCAGGTTGCACAGAACATTAAAAATAGTATGGTAAATTTACCACCGACTTCATATTAATGAAGGGAAATCGAAATATAAAGCGCAAGAAAAAGACGAAGTTCGTCGCAGTTTGAAGTCGAATTAATCCACAACGGCCACATCTGGAGTGCTCCTTTATTATTTCAGCTATTGCGACGGCTGTCCCTCTGTCCAGATACTTGGGTACACGAACTTACGCACATGGACCTCAAGATACAAATACGTAAATAAAAGAAACTGTGCAGATCCAACGGACACCTTATAATCCATGTGAAGCGAACCTTTTGTGAAGCGGCTATTCAAATTGGGCAGGACGGCTGCAGCTCCCGGCAGCCGCGGCCAGCAATGTCCCAGAAGCGTTCCAAAAAGTTAAAACACGACGTTCACTGTAAGGCTTCTGATACCGAAGGAAGAACACGTGGTTGTAAAAGCGACAGGCGAGCCTAAGGATAGTTCAGCACAATGCGTTGGAGGGCTAGTTGGTGCGAATCCATAATTACTTTGTTTTGTAAAAGCTTTGTAATATCTTTGTTTCATGATACTACGATCTCGAAAAAGCGCCGTGATACCACCGCCCGAGAATTATCGGAAGCTTGTTTAATAGTCCCTGGGTTCGCAGTGCATTTGTGCGCCTTCTTTAACCTTGTACGGCGCTGAATGTGGTTTTCTTGGATTCTGTCACATGAGTGCGCTCTGGTGATCGGCTGTTGTAGTGGTTCCTGCACATGGTGCTCACTGCGCATGTTGTCCTAGATTCTGCTCTCTATAAAGGAGTGACGCAATAAGATGATGTCAGTTGAGAGTAGTGCCTTGTCGTGTCGTCTTTACTTGTCCTGGAACCTAAATAGCCGGTCGAATTTCATGCCCGGCAAAAGCCACGTCCACAGCAATATCGACACGCGTAATCTATGTAGGAACTGCTAAGAGCCAACATCTTCACCAACAACTGACAAAAGACGCTCTCTTCTTTCTCTTCCGTACTAGTCAAGCACGCAAGACGCTCATGTATGACTACTTGCGGCAATATAAATATTTTCGGGGTTTTAGGTAATGAAGCTTCACCGTTGCCTATAAGGGATGCCATGTCGCATGACTTAGGTTCAGATACGCAGGACAGCCTGCCTACAAGCGCGATGACACGACGGTGTGAGTGCATTGACCTCAAAGTCGATAATGGAAGAACGCAGTGCGTAACGCTACTGTGACGTGTGCAGTTAATGCAGGTAGCGTATTGTGACAGAAACTGTGAGTCTACAGACCATTAATTGTGGATTAATAGGCACTTTTTATCTGCTTTTGGAAAACACAGTGCAGTGCGCTCCTTGGTAAAACCTAAGCACGTGGCGTTGTGTAAATACGGAACAGGACATAAAAACTCACCGGACTGCAGACGACCGCGCTGGTCATGAGAAAGGATACGCATAGGAAGAAGTAAATCAGCGTCCGGTTCAACAAAATGAATGGCTGGGCGGGAGTGAGCACTTCGATGACGATGTCGGGCACTATGAGCTGTGGGAAATGGGACAGCATGCCAATTGAGTTCTTTCAACTGTCACTGAATCACTCTCAAAAGTCACTGAATCAAACGTTACTGCGAAAATCGCGAGGCGAAGATAATGTAATGGGTTTATTTATGCCTCGATAACTGCGCATCTTGTAATAAGGGGGTTACTGCGCTACAAACACACGGACAGCAGAAGTAGAAGTGGGCAGGACGCGCTCAGACTTACAACTAAATTTTATTCGGTGAAAGATAACATAGATATACAATGATCAAAATGATGTGATCATGCCGATAGGCGATTTAAAATCGCTGCCGTCACAATCATCTGTCAAGAAATTGCACCTCACAATGAGCAAGTATAATGGAAGGATCGCTAACACGTACACGCGCTTTAATTCATTATAACCTACGCCTCGAACAGCTCCCTTGTACGACAATCCCTATGACGGTATAATTTTTTTTTTCTAGAAGCGGAAGGCACACCTTTGTCACCGTTTCACTGTGGTTCAGTGTAGCAATCAGAATAAACATACGACACAGATGCTTGCCGTCATTCACCTTCATTGCAATCAGCTTGAGCAGCATCACTCTTTACGAAATCGCAAGCTGTCTCGCAGCAGCCATTTTTTATTTATAAAACGAAGAAGCCAAGGAAAGGCCTTCGCTTCATAGGCTCCGCAGCGCTCGAGCCAACGTAAAACCTTTCATTCAATGGTATATTACACGAAGGATTGTGAGAAAACATAAGTTATGCGTACACCATTCCACGTTTTCTATCAGGACTCGCATAACACAACAGAATAGCAAGCAATGCGGCATTACCCCCGCCTCAGAAAGAACACACCGGTAGGAGGCGCTGGTGCACTGTCGGCAATTAAGCCTGGTCGAATGTGCACTCACAACCTTTGGGAGCATCGTCGACAGTAACCAGAGGGCATGGACTTGGCCCCAGAGCTCCTGGTACGGCACCACGCTCATGGCTTGCGGCAGGATGCCCACGACTACGCGCGATTCTGGAAATATACAGAGCTGTGTCAGATCAAATTGAGCGTTCAGCGCAGTGGGAGCTGTTGGCATGACAAATCCATTCTTATGTATAGATATATGTATAAAATATAAAGAAAGAGGAGACTTCTAGTTGAAGAACTTGGCAGTCAGTAAAGCGGGCATGCGAGTATGGTCTTTAGAATGCAGAGCGCCTCTACTATATAAAATATATGATCGTCGAAGTGCTTCGCTATTAGAAAGAGCAACACCAGGCATATTACTTTATATACCGCTATGGCAAGCTCTGGTAAGAATGTGGCTCTTTCTGCGATAATTTTATTTCAAGTAATAGCCAAAACCCTAAAGGAACTAAATATCCAGGTTAGATGTGACAGTGAAGGGCGACCGTTGAGGAGCTGGTCGGACGCTTCGGCACACTGGAGCATCTGTGGTGTCCTTGTAGCACAAATTTTCTGAAGAACTTTTCATGCTTGTCACAAAACGCTTTAGGTAGCAGTTTCAACAATCATACCTCACTTTTACAGCTTCGTCTGTTTTTGCATTGATCTAAAGAACCGTAGTAAGAGGGCAGACACCGCCAGCGATTCGCACCTATGCCGAGAAGCATGCGCACATCAATTCCCACGGTCGACGACAGGTGGCCAAGGAACATGAACGTGATCGCCGTCCGAAGAACCTCGGTGGCCGTGTCCGCAACTAACACGAAGTACATGTCCCTGCGACGAGATGCGACGTTCACGAGTATTCATTAGCCCTTGATGTCGGCTGTCGAGGTCAGTCTAATTATATTCATTGAGAAGCTAAGTTATGCGTTATACAACAAATGGTTGTAATAACTATAGCCAAAAGCAACCCAAAACAAGCAAGAATTCAAACTTCGTTAAACATTTTGGCGCATAATCTTTTGAAACTGGACATCAGGAAACGCTTTAACGGGCAAGTTCGAATCATGCAAAATCGAACAAGACGTCTAGGAAGTGACCGCAGAATAAATTTTCCTTCATTACTCTAGATGACGAAGGCTAAGAAAACACTTTCATAATTACTAACACACATACATGACAAATAAAACGAGTCGACACTCGATGTTCGCGTTGCCCAACTTGTCTCGAAATTCCCATATAACATGATATCGCGTGACGAAAAAAGAAATTCACCTTTGAGCCTCACCGAAACAGCCCCAAAGATTATCTCCCAGCTAGTGGCAAGCCCTCTCACCGCTGATAGACGTTCTTGAAGTTGTTGAACCGAACGATTCCCAGGTAAATGGAGCCGGTGACGCCGACACTCTCCAGGGACACATACAGTGCGTTGGACCACATCTGCGGGCGATGTTACGCAGCGCATGTGACCACCTAAAGACTGTGACACGGTGTGCTGGTTGTCTACAAACACTGCTCCGATTGCGCATGTCACGTATAGCGGGAGTTTTGTCTCACTTAGGCGGCGCACAAAAAGAAGTCTCAAACTGAAAGCAACCCGTAGCTGGTGGGTGCTACAGCTAGTGGCCTGGGGACAAACAGATGGTTGGGTATCCCATTTATGGCCGTAGCCTCGATGGCATTTAGAGTTGAGCAATGGGAAAGTAAGGCTATTGATGGACGGTGACCATCAGACCTCGAAGTTGACGGCGTAGCTCCAGTCGGTGTAGAACATCGTGCCGAGGCCGCTCATTGCACCAGGCAGGGTGGCACCTCGCACCAGCAGGAGCAGGGTGGTAGCCACGTGGATGCAAACCATCACGTACAGAACCTGCCAAGTCAGTCAGTCAATCAATATTTGTTCGATAAATGTACCAATTCATCGGAAAGACGTAGCTTTATATGGCGGATGCTGTCACCTCCATCCTGAATTACAGTACAGCAGCTGTAGACAGTCCGTCACTCCCATCAGGATTGTGCTTACGCGGGGGTTTGCTATAACGACCAATTAAATTCTGGGGTTTACCGTCTCTAAACGGCACAGTAGGTCATGAGAGGCAAACGCAGTAGCGGGCTCCGAATTAATTTGACCACCTGGGATTCTTGCTACATGCATCCAACGCACGGTAGACCAGCGTTTTCGCATTCCGACTCCATCAGGATGGGGCCGACATGGTCGGTAATCAAACCCGTGACCTTAAGCTCAGCGTCGCAACAACATAGCCACTAAGCCACAGCGACTGGTAAGTAGCTGAGTAGCAAAAGCCAGTAGTGCGGAGACAGCACTTCTCTTTGCCTTTCACCGCTGTGTCCCATCTGCATGCTGTTTTTTTTATTCTTATAGTAAACTCCTATCAGCTCTTTCTTGTGGCACTTCACCTGAAATATGAGCGTTTACACGGAAGACCTTTAGCTGTTCAAAACCACGGGCCCGTATCCACCGAAAGTACACACTTCAACACCTGTGTGCGCGTACCCACTTAACCTTGTTGAATCTTCGGTGTGTTAGTGCGAACACCACCATCCAGACGGCGGCCAGTGACAGCAGGGGTTGCGCTTGGATCTCGCTCAGGGCCGAGGAGCTCCCCTCAAGCCAGTTGGCATGGCGGAGGCTGTGGGAATACGAGTGAAATAAAAATGATGAGCGTGGCACTTGGAGGACTCGGTGACATTTAGCCATTTTCCACCTGCGGAAGATAACGATTTGAAGTGCGGCGTAGGCTTAGCCAGCGTAGCATATTGTTTTTCCAAAACCAATTTTGCTGTCTGGTGCTGCAAGTCTACACTGATATTCGGCCCTACTGCTCCCAATTCTAGAAAGCAGTAACTCCGTAGCTCTGTCTACCGGAAGTGCCAAGCTCGACGTTTGTCTGTGGTGAACATCTCACTGATCTGTATTTGACGACGGTAAATCATGCTCCCCTGAACTTGCAACGAGCCAGTCCAGAAATCTTGTTCATTAACGAATCAGTCTCCGCAAGTGATGCTTATGAGCACAGACATACGGCTGGTACGGCTGCAGGTAGTTGTACACTCCGGGCAGGCAGCCGGCCATGTCGTGGCGGTAGACCTCGGGAGGTACCAAGACCACATGCGCGCCTTTGCTTCCTGACTCCACCACCGGCATTCCTTGATTCAGGGACTGCCGTCGAAACGCCTGTGCGAGCTGAGCACGGGTGGTTCTGCATAGTGACTGCGAGACAGCCACAGAGAAGTAAACGGCCGTATGTTATGAAGAGCAATCATTGGCTTCGAGATTGCCGGCGCGTCCCGGAGCTTACAGTTTCGGAGGCCATGGTGAAAGCCGCGAAGGAGGAAATTGAAGATCACACCTAATACAACAATACGATCTTCGCAAAAATGGATGGAATATTAGTACGTCACCTGTCCTGCGACACATGCCGTTCGAGGAAGATCAGTGCTTAAACGAAGCTGTGCTCAAAAACGTAATGTTAGCTACTGTCGCCTGTCAATACAACGATGGGGATTGCAACGAAAAATGGGGAAATAGGCAATGCTCCCCTTTTACCGCGAAGTCTTCTCCAGAACCCTTGGTGAAAACACGCCGCAATATTTATGGCGAAGTACGAACAGTCCAATTATCTTCGATATGCTAAGCCCTTAACTATGAAATTAAGCCTTCGCTTACGCCATCTTGCATGCGCGCAAGAATTCGCGTCTATGTTTACTGATAACATTGTTTACACTAACCCGACCTCTAAGGAACACCTTGCCTTTCGTATCATGTGTTGATCATCAATCTGAGCCAAGGGAGCCCATCTGCTGCTTGAGTGCTTACCTCAACTCCTTCATTACCCGCCCTAGTATAAAATGAATCAACGATGCTACCTCTAATGTTGCCATTACCAACAGTGCCACCATAGAAGTGTGTCACAGCTATAGCGTGTAATCCGAATCCTCTCCAATGCACCATGCGTCTTGAGGGAATCAAGAGCAAAAACCCAGGTATCTTCAAAAGCGAAATGGCGTTGCGTTTGATTGCGATTCGCAACCTGCGGATATGACGCAAGAGGAGTCTGCGTCGCGTATCCATCAGGTCCACACTCCGCTCAATTCAAACTGCACCGCGGAGGACTCCACGCTCGCAACGAGCGAGACTCACGAACGTGTGCCTCGGCACGTAGCAGGTGCGGTTGGACGCCAGCAGCACTCCGTTCCGACACTCGTTGCCGCCAGCCTGCCGCAGCGAGTCGAACAGGTAGTACAGCTGGTCGGACACCGGCACCGAGTCGGCAACCATGTGCACGATCGCGTACAGGCTCATCGTGTAGCCCACGCCTGCGACGTGCGCACACAGAGCGTCGTCACAACTTGGCGCAGAAGGCAGAAGGAAGGCGAGCGTGATTTAGAGAGCGAACGGGGGCAGGGCGTTATTGCGGCTCAGATTAATTTTGATTATCGAGAGTTCGCACGGTGAAACTAATAGCGAAACTTCAAAAATATGCAAATTGACGTGCTTTTTTAAGTCTCTTTCACGCTGCGAAATGATTAATTGTTCAAAGTATAGCGATTCAGGTGTGGAAATGCCACGCGAACTTGCCAATAAAGAGCGGAACTGTGCTGAAGACTCCGAAGTTCCCATCTCCAGCGAACTGGGCTAGGTTGCTCTCCAGGTGCATAATGGGGAACGCCACGACGCCGAGGAACGCTAGATACGCCAGCAGGAACGGCACTGCATGTGGAAAGTGGAAAGCACGCTAAACACTTTCCCGAATCTATGAATAAACTTGTATCTGCTTGCAGGAAGCAAACAAGGCTCGTTGTACTTCACTCACTACGAGTAGCAGCAGGGATGTCATTTCCTGATGTCGTTTCTTGATGTCCTTCGCGTCTTAATATTCCTTTCAGCATGTTACTGGTGCATTCAAACAATCGTGCTGCTTATGTGTATTTTCGCGCCCTACAGGCCGTGTGATGTGTTCATATGTCTGGTTTGACATTTGTATGAAACCGGAGATTGATGGAGTTCCAGATCCACACAGCTTTCCTTCCCTGCTTGCTTCTGTACATCATGTACCTGAGCGTACTTGTCTGTGAGAAATAAATTCAGCAAATTTGAGAGGTATCCGCTGTAAACAACAATACTCCCCTTGAGAGCTACAAAACACTCACCTCCTCCGTTTACGATGAACATCGTGGGAAACTGTCTTGCGTTGGCGCTGCCAGCAGTCATGATGAACAGGGTGGCCAGCTTGTGCACACGGCTGTTGTAGTGCTTGCGGCCGTACACCTGAGAGATGTGCCACAAAACAAATGCACACGTCAGAAATATCGTCCAATAGTAAAGAAAAGAACAGCGCGGACAAAAAAGCTGAGTAATGTTTGAAGCCTGCTAGCTAAAGTCAACAATGGGAAAGGTTAGTATCTACACCAATACCTTATCTCCCATTTTTTCTCTCGCAAATCATATTTCGCAATAGAAAAGCCTCTATTTTTCGTGAAACTTCACGTAACGTGATGAGCGGGTCTCGAGTCAGGTACGGGCCTTGTTGGACACGGTTTATAAGGCACAGACCTCGTTTCTAAGTCCGCTTTGCCAAACGAAGACTTTAGATGGGGTGGAGCCTTTTCTTAGTCCCCACCAATCCATCACTCGTCCTGGCGTGTGCCCATGTGCAGAATAGTTCCAACTTGCGCATAAATGCACGTGCAATTCCTTTAATTAGTGCAACATTGTCGAACTTTGTTGAACATTGTCGAGATGACGCAATGGGTCAGGTGCTTAGCCCCACCATGTCGCTTATCATTTTCGTGTCAGTCTCACATCACTGAAGAAAACATGCTTTTAAGTGACACTAAAGAGAAAACTAATCTAATGTTTACTGGGAACTTGCCCTATAAGAACGACAAACTACCCTTGCCGCGAAAGGAACCTTAGTTAACCCGAAAGTTAGTTAACCACCTTGAAGTTTCCACACATGCTTACCTTCATATCAGAAGCGCTCATGCCTTAATATCATCATTATCATTTATTTTTCCTTAAGGACCCCTGTCGAGGTATTACATAAGGGGGGGGGGGGGGGAGTTACAGAAGATAAGGATAGAAATAAAATATGGTTACAATTTCTTACAAGACTCAGCCTGTGGATTCGCATTAAAACAAACAAACAAACAACAACAACAGCAACAAAAAGCCAAGAGGCACACTGAATAGAATGCAAAAGCAAATCAGCAGAACAGTCACAATGTGAGATGGCAATCGCAAAAGAATGAAAGCACAGTACGGTCATTATACGGTTAGGGTTTAAGGTGATCAGTAAGCAGCTGCTTGAAGATAATGGGGTAGCGCTCATTGACAGCTCTATCTGGTAAATTGTTCCACTCTATAATCGCGCTAGGCAAACCATGCAAGCGCTGGATGCTGCAAGAGTTAAAAAGGCGACGAGATGTACGGGTTGGTGGGATTAGAAGCCTTCCATGCAGTTTGGGGAAGTTATAATAAAGTCGCTGGAAAAGGCACAGTTTCGCAATTTTCCGACGCAACACCAATGGTTCGAGTCCTAGAGATGATTTAATCGCACTGACATTTTCTTCACGGCTGTACCTGGAAGTGATGAATCTAGCGGCACGATTTTGTATTGATTCTCACATATTAATTAAGCAAGCTTGGTGCGGGCTCCAAATAGCTGAGGCGTATTCAAGTTTACTTCAAATATAAGTTTCATAAGCTAGTTTTCTTGTGGATGAGGGGCACAGCGCAAGGGTAGGTCTGACGTAACCAAGTGATTTATTAGTGTCGGTAGCCAATTTTGTTATCATGTCTAGTTAATCTTTTATTGCTGAGTATGGACTGCACTGCATTATGTAAGAGCCAAGGACTAAACTTAGCAGGTTTCAGGAACTATTACTGAGCCAAAACAGCACGAACAAAAATTCTTTTTTTTTTTTTAAATCCTGGCTACACACTGGCGCACCGTCGTTGGAGTTCAAACGCAAAATTAAGAAAGAAATTTAAACTTTATTTTCATCTTCCCTTCTCATAATCATCCAATTATCACAAAATTGTTCGAAGCAGAGTTCTCAAAAAATATCTTAATATTCGAAGCTGATTTACATTTTCTCTTTAGTGTGTCTAATGCTTTTCGATAAATTTTAGAATCACCCATAGAGTGACAAAATGACCTCAGTCATGGACCCCACTATCTGTGTCGACACATTTACCAACGTCACAAGGCAAGAACGGAATCATGTCGAAAAAAGCGCGTCCGACAAGAGTCCGCAGACATTGTTGTTGTTGTCCTGAGTAGCCGTGGCACATACCCACAGTGGGGGATTGGCCGAGAATCCGGTGGCTCAATTAGGTGCATAAAAAAATAATAACAAGGGAGTTAACAATTTGAGCGTTGAAGTTTAAATGTAAACGTTTGGTGTTTGGAGAAAAAAGGAAATAATCAGATAAAAACCGGGTATAAAATAATAATAGTAATAAGAAGAAGAATTAATAATAGATAAGAAATAAAAAAAAAGCTATGGTTGGGAGGGAGAACGATCAGTCTTAACATGGAAATCGATTGGTTTCAATGAGACGCTAGTAGGTAAAGGCGGTGTCATGTACCTCGTGTTCGTCGTCGCTGGACGACATGACGAAGGCGAAGTAACAGACCAGTCACTGCGGGGTGTCGTGGCGGTGAAAGGCTGGCGCAGGGCAGGGAGTCGAACCGTCCAGAGCGAGAGACCAGAGCATCCGCACTCCGAGGCAATTCTGCTTCTTCTGCTTCCTCCTGCAAACCAACGCACGCGCTTCACGTGGACGCGTCCTAGCGTTGTTTTCGCTGCCGTTGCCTCCCGAACACGTGGCCCCTACCCGATATGGGCGAGCTATAATGGCAAATAAAATTTCAAAGTCGCTGTCGACGGAGTGCCGTAGAAGCTGGAATCATCTGTTAAAATTAAGGAAACGATAGCGGGAAAAATAATTAAGCAATAATTGAAAGGTAAGCAAGGAAGAAAAGAAAAAAGTAAGTGTCTAACCGGCCATTCGGTTAGATTGCATGAGAAGTCTGCGGAGAGCAGAGCAAATATCCCTTTAGTTGAATCCCAGAGTGGAGTCCCCAGACGAAAAAATAACAGGTTCTGTCAAGTCCAAGTCATCTACTCGAAGACATAGTTTGAATTTTCATTTTGTTGCCAAAGTAAAGCGCTGACAAGATAGAAATAAGTGATGAATTGTTTCTTCCTCATTACAAAAAGAACTGTGGCGGGGAGGCCAGCTAACCTGACCTGCGCAAATATAAGACCAGGGAGCGAATGCGGCAACGCAATTTTGTCAGGGAGGCCTCAAGCATCCTTGTGTTGCAAAATTCGCGACGCTAGGGAAATACCCGCTGCTTATAATCTTAACAAGCAATCTGTAGTGGGTGTGCTAACGCTTTCAAAACTGAACGTATACGAAATCTAGCCACCGTGATGTGAGCTGGCAGTGGTAGACCGGCAAGCACTGGTCCGCAATGTGGCGTCCTTGCTAATGAACTGGCAGTACCGTGTAAAAAGAAACCTTTATGACTAGATGCCCCAATGGAACGAACGCATTGAAGATGGGCAGGAAGTATAGAGTGAGATAGTATTTAGCATAGGCGAATCACTAGATACCTAAATCGAAGAACAAGCACACAGTGAATTAGTTAGAATAGCTAAAATTTTTGATAGTTCAATTTACTTAGCGCTAGAACTGCTGCCTTAAACTCTACCGGAATAATAAATAGGCACAAGATTACGTAATATTAAAGAAAAATCCAGTCGTGCAGGACAAAATATTCCAATGTTAGCGATTTCATCGCATTGCGATGCCTCTGTCGGAATGTCAGCGTTCGTTGCTGGTGTGTTTAGATGATCTTGTAATGGTGATGATGATGAAGAAGAAGAAGATGATTATAAGCCTCCAAGATATGGGAGAGTTGCAAAATTTTGTGAACCTTTCCCTTCAGAAAACATGGCTGCCAAACAAGTGGAAGATTGCTAAAATTATCTTGCTTCTTAAGAACGCCGGAAAAAGACTTGATTTCGACAACATTCGGCCAGTCGCTCTAACTTCTAATATGGTAAAATTGTTTGAAATAGTTTTTTATAACCGTCTATAAGAGCCCATTTCTAAAATTATTGCATTAAGCACGTCTCACATGGTATTTCGCAGTGGTTGTTGTATTTGGTCCACGCATCTCGATTTAGAAAGCAAGATACGGTTAGCTAAAAGAAACATTAGATGTCAAAAACGCTTATGGCAGAGCAGAATATAGCATTCCGCTGAATAAACATGCTGCCTTAAACCAGAAGTACATGTTGCTAAGCTAGTTGGTTCCGACTGCCGAGTTGACCATAAATATGATCGCTTGGCGCAAATAAGGAAGGTCGGAAAGGCGCCCTTCCATTGTTCCTTTTCGTCCTTCCTTGTTTGCGCCAAGCGACCATATTTATGGTCTACTCAGAAATTGCTGCCTTAAACCCTCCATCGTAAATCATCTCTTGGATCAAGGATTTCTTGCACGGAAGAACATTTTTCTGCCTAGATAGAAAGCATCATTCTGAGTGGTTCTCCCAGACCAGAGGTGTACCTGAGTATTCAGTGTTTTGCCCACTAATGTTTAATATACTGCTGCATCATATTCCAATTATGCGGGAAGTCACGTTCTTTGTGTATGCGGATGACATTGCATTATTTGCTTGCGCTAAAGTTATTCACATGCTTTACCAAAAGTTGCAAACGTATTTAAATCTTTTTGTGGTCTGGCTGGATAATTTGTGCATGGTCCTCAACATTAACAAAAGTTCACTTCTTGTATTTCCTTCGCATCAATCGGTTTCCTTATCTTTTGTGTATCAGAATCAAGTGATTTCGAAGATAAACACTATAAGGTACCTGAGACCCATTTAAGATACTGGCCTAGATTGGCGTCCTCATATAAAAAACGCTGTGAGTAAAGCTGAAATCCCTTTTGATCGGTTGACAAGAAAATACAATAGGAAATTTGGTATGCGTAAGGAAATCTGCTTTATATTTATCGCGCTTTAAATTTAAATTTAAAATTATGCCAAGACCACTTTCTGAATATGAGGCACACCGTAGTGGAGGACTCCGGAAATTTCGACCACCTGGGGTTCTTTAACGTGCACCTAAATCTAAGTACACGGGTGTTTTCGCATTTCGCCCCCATCGAAATGCGGCCGCGCGGCCGGGATTCGATCCCGCGACTTCGTGCTCAGCAGCCTAACACCATAGCCACTGAGCAACCATGCTGGGTCATTTATGGCGCTTATGTAGGACCCGTTCTGGAATTAGGTTGTGTGCTGATATCTGGCTCTCCAAATTATAGGTTGCAACCTTTATTTATGATAGAGACATGGGCCCAACGTCAGTGCATTGACGTCCCTAAGTATGTTGCGAACTGTGTGCTGCATCAAAAACCAAACATAGCAAATTTAGCTTCGAGATTTCAGCTGCTAACAGTGAAAACTTTGTTTAGAGCATATGAATATGTTCCCGGGACGAGTTAACCGGTATGTAGCACAACCGGCACTATTCTTTTTTATTCTATGTTGCCAAGATACAAGCTCCCCAGGTTATGTTTACGCAGAGCCTTTTAACGATAAACGTTAACCTGCGATAAGTTTAATGTGTCACTTCAATAAAAGCACGTAATACTTGTGAGTTTCTATATGTCTTTCCAAAGAATACGAAATTCATAGTCAAACAGAGACAAGTTGGACTCTTGAATGAATATCTAGAAGATTTCCCTCATATAAAGTAGTGTCCACGGACGCCTCACAAAAGGATGAAAAACTAACGATAGGCATTTGCTCTGAAACACTACCATGGAGCTTTGCTATCCGACTTCCCGATTACACTTCAATTTATGTGGCAGAATTCATGGCAATATTACTACGGAACAGTGTTTACAATGACGTAGAGGCGAGCAGTGAGAAGACGACGACGACGATTAGAGGCTAGCGCGGGCTGTTGCCTCTTGGCCAATTTTATTAGACAGACAAAAAGAGTACCTTGCTGATTTTCTACAATTATCCATAGTTTCTATTATTTCATTTCTTTACGTTAAATTATTTTATCAAATTTCTTAACAATACTTTCATTGCAAGTCTAAATTACAGTTCTATCGTCCCACGCTCCACTATTCAAATCTAGTTTGTCTATACTTCTAAACTTACGGAAAACCGCCTGCTTCTTGGCCAATCCCCCATAGTGGGTACGCGCCACTGTCTGGGACACAATACAAGACAAGACTAGTGCGGCGTATTCCCTTGTAAATATGCTTGTATATAGTTTTTCGTCTGCGTCTTCCTACGTAACGTATCTGGTGGAAGTGGACGTTCCCTGTACCTCGTCACGGAGCTTCGCAGTGGACGGTACGTCAAGCCTTTCTTCATGGCTCCCTACGACGACAACTCGACTCCGCCGGCTCCGACACCTGCTGCGACTTCGACGACCTACATCACTCTCCCCGCTCCCCGTGATCCTGGCATTTTCTCGGGCAAAGATGGGGAAGACGTCGATGACTGGATCAGCCTGTACGAACACGTCACCCGCAGTAACCGGTGGGACCCTACTATCGTGCTCGCCAACGTAGTCTTTTACCTCGGTGGCGCACCTCGAGTTTGGTATCGGACGCACCAAGATGAGCTCACCAGTTGAGATTCGCTTAAGCAAAAGCTCCGAGACTTGTTCAGCAGCCCCTACGGTCACCAACTTGCCGCGCAGAAGACGCTATCCGGCCGCGTGCAGACGTCAACGGAGCCCTACGTCACGTACATTCTGGACGTCTTGGCTCTGTGCCGCAAAGTTGACGCACACGTGACTGAGTCCGACAAGGTCTCCCACACCCTCAAAGGCATTGCCGATGACGCCTTCAACTTGCTCGTTTTCAACAACGTGGCGGCGGTGGATGCAGTTATAAAAGAGTGCCGCCTCCTGGAACTCGCTAAAAGCCGACGGATTCACCAGCAGTTTGCCCGTCTGCCCAACACCCCAGCGACATCTTCCTGTGCCGGCACTCCTTGTCCCAACAACACTGGCGATGTTACCCGGATCGTCCGCCGTGAGATCGAGGCCGCCTATCTGGCTGCCTTCGACTCCAGCCGATGTTTCTACCCGCCGTGGTTGCTCAGTGGCTATGGTGTTAGGCTGCTTAGCACGAGGTCGTGGGATCGAATCCCGGCCACGGCGGCCGCATTTCGATGGGGGCGAAATGCGAAAACACCCGTGTACTTAGATTTAGGTGCTCGTTAAAGAACCCCAGGTGGTCGAAATTTCCGGAGTCCTCCACTACGGCGTGCCTCATAATCAGAAAGTGGTTTTGGCACGTAAAACCCCATAATTTAATTAATTAATTTAATCGACTCCAGCCACTCCAACGCCCCTGCAGTCACGGTTTCCCTGATCCAGGCAGTTGTCCGCCAGTAATTCGCAAACATGGGTCTTCACACCATCTGCTCGGCCCATCGCCCTGATAACCACACGGCTTCATCGATTCCTCCCCGTCCGGCAGCTTATTACCCACCACGTTTCCGCAACCCATCTGAATGGAGCACTGCTGACGACAAGCCCATTTGTTTTCACTGCCGTCAAATCGGGCACATTTCTCGGCACTGTCGCAGTCGCTGGAGTTCGCCGACCCGGTCTACTTATACTGACTACTCTCGCCCCTTAGGTGGCCCTTCTCGTCCCTATGTCGCACACTCCGATAATGCCGCCACTGATTCTCCTGCGCCGAACCACCCCTATTATCGTTCGCCTTCGCCCCAACGACGACAATCTCGCTCTCCCCAGCCCCGTCACTCTTTTTCGCCGACTCCCTTCGGACGCCGCTCCCAGCTGGAAAACTAGACGATGTAGCGCCTCGAGGTGACGCTGCATTGCTTCCTACGCCGCCAAATCCTCCACTGACTTTGCCCACTCATCGGAACCTTCTTGACGTGCAAGTCGACGGTGTTTCCGTATCTGCTCTCAGAGACACTGGGGCGCATTCGTCAGTAATGAGCGCTGACCTTCGCAACCACCTGAAGAAAATAATCACGCCCGCCACGACGCCTGTTGTCCGTGTCGCCGATGGCGGAACAGCCCCTGTAATTGGTATGTGTGCCGGCCGCGTCTCCTTCCCCGATCGCTCCACTATCGTGCTATTTACAGTCATCGCCCACTGTCCCCACGACATCATCCTCAGCTTAGACTTCCTCTCCGTACATTCTGCTCTCATCGATTGTTCCGCCAGTATTCTCCGCCTTGACCTGCCCATTCTGGATCCCGCTGAACCACACCCCAGTCGCCTCAGTTCCGCCGACTTCGTTCGCTTGCCACCTTCGCCACTGACTTACGTTGACTTATTGTCATCCCCACCAGTGCCCGAGGGTCACTACATCGCGGCTCCTATGCAAGACGTCCTACTTACACACGGGATCACAGTACCTCATACAGTTTTATCTATTACGGCGAATTGCGTCTGCCTGCCAGTGGTCAATTTTGGCTTGACGACACAAGTACTGCCACGCGGGATGTCTCTGGCCCAACTTTGCTCATTCGAGGATCACTCAGTAGCATCTATTACAGTAGACGACATTTCAGCTGATCCTCCTCTACCATCGCAGTCGGCAACTTGTACCATCGCCGACTTACAGAAAATGATTGCGCCCGACATGCCGTCCGAGCACGCTCGTGAGCTCTACCGCGTTCTGTTTTCCTACCACGATACTTTTTACTTTAATGATCGTCCTTTTGCCCAAACTGCAGCTGTCAAACATCGCATTAATACCGGCGATGCCCCTCCTATTTATCGCCGCCCGTATCGAGTGTCACCGGCTGAGCGTCAAGTTATTAACGCAGAAGTTCGCAAAATGCTTGCCGAGAACATTATTGAACCGTCATGTAGTCCATGGGCGTCACCTGATGTACTGTTGTAAAAGAAGGATGGCTCATGGCGCTTTTGCGTGGATTATCGGCAACTTAACAGGGTTACCAAAAAGGTCGTGTATCCCTTACCTCGGATTGATGAAGCCCTTGACTGCCTCCACGGTGCTCGCTACTTCTCCTCTATTGACCTTCGCTCCGGCTACTAGCAGATTGCCGTGGACGATCTCGACCGCGAGAAGACTGCTTTTGTAACACCAGACAGTCTTTATCAATTCAAACTGATGCCGTTCGGTCTATGTAACGCTCCTGCCACTTTTGAACGCATGATGGACTCCCTTCTTCACGGTTTCAAATGGTCCACGTGCCTGTGCTACTTGGACGACGTTATAGTATTCTCCCCAACGTTCGCTACGCACCTCGAGCGCCTCTCAGCAGTCCTGGACGTTTTTCGTTGAGCCGGTCTGCAAGTGAACGCATCGAAGTGCCAATTCGGCCGTCTCCAGATTACCGTCCTTGGGCGTCTCGTTGATGCGAACGGAGTGCCACCGGACCCAGGCAAGATCCATGCTGTTGCGCACTTCCCTGTTCCGAAGTGTGTCAAGGATGTGCGCAGCTTCATCGGCCTTTGTTCGTACTTCAGCCGTTTCGTTAAAAATTTTGCGGCCATAGCACGACCACTAACCGAGGTTTTGAAAAAAGACGCCCCTTTCCAGTGGGACGATAACGAGGCCTCTGCATTCTCGCATCTAATCGACCTTCTCACAACGCCTCCCGTTCTGGCCGATTTCGACCCATCTGCACCGACTGAAGTCCGTACTCAAGGGGTGAAATAATGGTCAATGTATTTTTAATTGATTTTTAAGCAAAATAGAACCTAAAATGTAGTGCAGAATGCAGAAATAAATTGAAAGGCATAAACAATTTCAGAAATATGAACTTAATGTAAACACAAAATAAAGGAATGAACAGATCATTTTTGGAAATATATTAAGGTAATCGTTTGAACATACATTTGAATAAACAGCGTCCTCATGGCTGAATCCCAATGCAGATGCCCAGTTTGAGACACAGAATGGCTATCGAAGTGAATGATAGCCTAAGTTTCCAAAAATGAAACTTTTATTTTGGTTACCCAGACGCATCGAAAGCCTAAAGCTCCACACTCCTCAGTATATTCCTAACCCTAATCACCCGACCACAGCAATACTAATAGAGTGAGTACAGCGCCGAAAAGAAGAAAAGCATCACGGACGATAGACACAGCGTATGCGATAAGCGTGCCACATTACGAACACCCCCAGCTGGCCCAACGTCCAAGTTGCACATGCACGCTGCTGTTGTTGAGCATCGCGGGTGGGTGATATCCACGATAGGGCATTGGCCAAGAAGCAGTTGATGCATTTGATGATAACGATGATGACGATGATGATGATGATGATGATGATGATGATGATGATGATTACGCAAGTATTTTATGTCCCGTACCCATTAAGGGGCATAGGCCAAGAATCGGGTGGTGGGAGGTAGCTTAAGAACATTCTTACTTGAACAAGATAAAAACAAGTTAAAAGGAAAAAGAAAGAACGAAAGGAGATGCTGGAATAACTAGACTAGTATGCGCGCGAGCAGTCAGACTAACTGAAGGGAAAATATTAAAAGCGGTTATAATCAAGGAAAGAATGAGGACAGTGCTACTAAGAATGTGGAGGAACCAATTTCATTGAAATGAATGCTGATCATATAGGTAGGATAAATGTGCAATTATAGCAGGGTAATCGTTCTCACTCAGTTAAAAAAAATAAAACACTGCGCAACAAACGTCTCAGTGACTATAATCTATTGTGGAGGCCGCCAATGATACTATTACTGATGTACTTAATCATAGCCCAACTTTGCAGAGTGTAGCTTCAAGTAATATCTTTTTTCTGGTTTGAATATCGTCGGCATGATGAAAAAAAGTGGTTGCGCGGTATCGTTCACGTGAGCGCGCGGGTTTCGGAGAACGAAGAAGTCGATCTTTCTTGGAAAGGCGCAGCTGCTACGCTTTCTCGAGGTCTTAGTATCGTTCTCGACGGCGTCCCTCATTTGTCGCAACATCAAAGTGTTTTGGAACTGGGCCCGCAAGATTAGGCTTGAGGTAGGCCCATCGAGCCGAACCGTACACGAAGGGCTGCAGCCGAAATGAGCAAGCGGGGACGTGGCAACGAGGAGCGGCCTCTGCGGGACGTTTCCAGTGGTGGGCGCATTGGCTTACCTGCCAAGAAGACGGCCGAGATACCTACCACGACTACAGACCACAATCTTCCCGAACATAACACGCCATCTGCAAAACTGGTGACGCACATCCAGGACAGGCCGTTGGACCTTGTAGAGCCTGATAAGAGTACCTTGCAGTGCAGTCCTTCGCAGTCCAAAGTGATGTCCCAGTCCGCACCCAACTTGGCCGTTTCCCAGAGCGCACTCTCGGACCGGCGAGGTCTCATAGCCGTCGACCATGAGAAAGACTGCCCTCCTTCAAAGTATACAGGCCAGAGCAAGCCTGTGACTTCAGGCGTGCAGATTGCACGCGGGACCAAACGAAGCTCGCTAGCTGGTAAACCGGCTCAGCCAGTTCAAGACAAGCCACGGGTCCTCGGAGATCCTGCCAAGAAAGTGCCACAGCACAGCCTTTCGGGTTACGACGAATTATCGAAGCCCAGGCTTTCTACAGGCGTTGTGAAGGATGATTCTGCTGGCCATCAATACTTCCTAGCTGACAGAGAGGAAGTATTCGTTCCTCCGGGCTCCGCCGACCAAGCTGCTCCGATGACGAGTGGTACGCGAGACTTGCACGGGAATGAACGAGACTCGCAAGTGCCAAAATTGTTAGACTCTGTCATAGACATGCCGCCTGTTCTAGGACAGCCGATGAACAACGTATCTCGGAGTTCTCTCTCCCAGGACAAGGGACTACCAAAGCCCGGGCGTTCCGGCGTTTCCAAAAGCGATTCTCCGGGCCGGCAGTGTCTCTTAGCCAGCGAAGAGGCCTTGGTTTGTCCGGGGTTCCTCGACCTGGTGCCATTGACGAACAGTGTTTCACGGGAAGTGCAAGGGACTCAGTCACAGGGTCCTAAGCTGCTAGAGCCCGCCATGGACATGTCGCCAGTCCTAGGACAGCCAGCGAGGAAGGCGTCCGGGAGCTCTATTTCGCGGGACAGCGAACTAGCGTTGCCCAGACGTTCTTCTGGCCCTCCCAAAAGCGATTCTCCCGAGCGGCTATCTTTCTTAGACGGCAAGGAGAAGGTCTGCGCTCGGCCGGGGTTCGTCCACCTGGTGGCACCGACGACCAGTGGCACTCAACTGCACGGGACTGAACAAGGCTCGCAAGTTCCGAGGCTGTTGCAGCCTGCTATGGATATGTCGCCGGTATTCGAAGAGTCTGTCAAGAGGGCATCCCAGTGCAGTCTCAGCCAGGGCAAGGGGATACTCAAGCCGAGACGCTCGTCGGGACTTACAAAGGGCGACGCTCCCTACCAGCAGTGTCCCGTGGCTGTCAGCCAGGACGACGCGGGGTCCGGTGCCAGGCCCATACCGAAGGCCGCACCGGGGCCGCACGGAAAGCTTCAGGTACGAAAGTACCAATGCCACGCTGGTCAAACTACTGTAGAACCGAAGCCTGACAAAAATTGCCGAAGCAGACGTTGCCTGTTTTGTGTGAAACGTCACGATAATTATGGTTTACTACTTACTCGTAGCCATTTGTTGTGGTGACTTTTGTTGCAATAAGGATGTGACGTCACTGGATGACAGATGCGTGAACTGACGTCCGTAGTTCTCTTTGGAATGAAGCGTAACGCATGGTAGACAACTTACATTACAATAAAGTTGGTGTTTGGCGTTCATATTAGTGTCACGTTGGTCGTCCAATAATACGTTGATAATATCTTGTCCTACTTACTCGCTTGCGAAAGGCACCGAGAATAAATATTTGGCTACGTGATTTAATGGTCGATGCTAATGTTGAAACACGTCTGCATAGCAAGCACCAGAAATTATGGAGAGTTCTAAAGAAAACCTGACTTGTATATGGAATTGCACACTGCATAGTTTGAATCCTTTTGAAAAAATAACGTGAAGCATCAAGCATCAACTTTTCTTGTCGTTGCGTAAACTGTATCCGTTATCCATTAGAGCTTCAGAAGTGGCCCAATTTAATTTAATTTAATTTAATTTTTAATTTGCATATATGTTATTCGCCCTTGTTGTTTACAAATTATTCGCTACCCGTAGCGGAAAAGAACATATAAATTTTTTTCGCTGCAATGTCCTAATGGATATCGTTGCAGAACTGCGACAGAACTTTCACTGCGATTTTAGAGTGGAAAACATGTTTCTTTAAGGGTAAAAATAACGGATATAAAAATGTAATCTAGTTTCCGTCATCAACTGCCTGTAAGTATTTTTTTTATGTCTTGGGACAAATTGCAACAAATGATTGAGCACTTTAACAGAAGCAGTGTAAGAGTGGGGTAGAAGATTAATATGCAGAGTACAAGGATAATGCTCAATAGCCTGGCAAGGAAACGAGAGCTCAGGATCACCAGTCAGCCTCTAGAGTATGGGAACAAGTACGTTTACTTAGGTAAATTACTCACGGGAGACCCTGATCACGAGAAGCAAATTTACAGAAGAATAAAAATGGGTTGGTGTGAATACGGCAGACATCGCCATATCCTGATCGAAAGCTTACCACTGTGATCGAAAACAAAAGGCGTACAATCTATTCAATCTACCGTTGCTGACATATAGGGCACAAAGTTATAGGTTGACAAAGAAGCTGGAGAACAAGTAAGGACCGCTAAACGAGCGATGAAATGAATAATCTTAGGCCTAACGTTCACAGACAGGAAGAGAGCGGTGTGGATCGGAGAGCGAACGGGAACAGCCGATATTCTAATCGACATTAAGAAAAAGAAATGGAGCTGGGCAGGTCATGTAATGCATAGGTTAGATAACCGGTGGACCATTAGAGTTACAGAATGGGTGCCAAAAGAAGGGAACCGCAGTCGAGGATGGCAAAAAACTAGGTGGGGTGATGAAATTAGGAAATTCGCAGGGGGAAGTTGGGATCGGTTGGCGCAGGACAGGGGTAAAGAGAGATCGCAGGGAGAGGCCTTCGTCCTGCAGTGGACATAAAATAGGCTGCTGCTGCTAATGATGATGTCTGTACCATAATAAAAAGCAATGGTAGCTGAACTTTTCAATCCTTCGCTACATTTGGGCACATTTAGTATCACAAGAGTAGTGTGAAGCTATGTGAAATACCATATGTTTTGCGAAAACATTGGTTCACTCTGCTGTGAATATATATATATATATATATATATATATATATATATATATATATATATATATAATATTTGATGTACCGTTCATACTATACGTACCGGAACAAACGTCATGTGAGTACTGTTCCACATTTAGCTGCTACAGCTTTTCTGAAAGCCGAGAAGCGCTCAATACATCAGTTTACGAAAATGGAAATTTAGCCACCCTTTTTCGAAAAACATTGCACTGATTTTAGCAAAAAGATGCTTAGTACAGCTGGTAAACCTAGTTACCTGAGTAAACTGGACTGTTGCGGTCAAATCAAGAGTGTCACACCTTTTTCTCTCTCGATGCAGGAGCTAGAATGTAGTCCGCGGAACAGTGACCCGTTGCCAGCCGCTCTCAATGCCTCGAATTCATTGTTGGTGTGCAAGAACAAACAAGTTTCCATCGATCCTATCGCATCCGTCGACCTCTTCACCCCTACACTGACACCTCCCGAAATGTTCACACCGCCTCAGGGTGCTTCCTCTACTGACAGGAGCTCTGCAGCTTCGGACCTGCATAGGCACTTGAGTAAGACAGTCGCCTCTACCTAGGTGTGTTATTTAATGCGATTAGCATTATTTGTGTACTTCAGCCGTTTCCAGCCTATCTATCTATCTATCTATCTATCTATCTATCTATCTATCTATCTATCTATCTATCTATCTATCTATCTATCTATCTATCTATCTATCTATCTATCTATCTATCTATCTATCTATCTATCTATCTATCTATCTATCTATCTATCTATCTATCTATATATCTATCTATCTATCTATCTATCTATCTATCTATCTATCTATCTATCTATCTATCTATCTATCTATCGAGCGAGCGAGCGAGCGAGCGAAGTCTAAGCTGTCTACCTGCTTGGACACTGGGTATGTGCTCGTGGTCGTGATGCCATCGAGGTCATTCTATTGTTGTCATCCCTCTTTCGTGATCTGACAGTCATCACGCCGTCGTCGAGCCGCCTTTTACTCCTATCCAGTGGCCCAAGTTCTCTAATAGCTGGGGTCACTAGGTATAAACTCGTGGTCGTGATGCAGTCACGATTGTTGCTTTGTCGTCATTCCAGCTTTGTTATTCGACTTTTGCCGTGCTAGTCGTCTGGCCATTGTCGTCATGCAGTCGTCACGCATTCAGTGTCACACCACCACAGCAATTTCACCGTAATTATTCAATCATTGTCATTCCAGCTTCCTCATCTGACTGTCGTCATGCCGTCATCGTGCCGCCTTTTATTCCGAACCAGCGGCCCAAGTTGCCTAATAGCTGGGCCATTAGGTATGGGATTGTGGTTGTGACGTCGTGATGGTTGCATTATCGTCATCCTAGCTTTGTCATCCGACTCTCGTCACCTCATCGTCGTAATACAGTGGCCATCATGCTGTCGTCACGCTGTAATCTTATCATACCCATCACTTACGTCCTGGAATTGTTGTCGTTCCGTGGTCGTCATATTGCTTTCGTAGTTTTCCAACATCAGTATTTTTTCGTCATTCTACGTAATGCTGTCGTCATTCGATTGTGATTGGGTGCCGTTGTCCCGCCATCGTCATTTGCGTCGTCGTGACACAGTCGCTGTCATGCATCCGTTGTCATACCTTTGTCATCATGCCACCGTGTCGTCTCATTCCAGCTTCGCCATCCGGCTGTCGTCGTACCGGCTGCCGCCATTATCTCACTCTACTCAAGTAGTCCTTGCCACCCTTTCGTCAATACGCCATAGTAATCATTTAAAAATCGTCATCTGATTGCTGTCATGTCGTATTCTTCATACCACCTTTGCCGCTCCATCGATGTCACTCCTCCGTCGCAATTTCATGGTCGCCACTTGTCTGGCGTCATACAGTCGTCGTCATGCCAGCATGCTCATGGGCGACCTTGACAAGTGATTGCCATAGGAGGTCCCGTTGCAGTCTTTCACTTCGAGACCTCCTTCTGTGTATTAACATCTTGTAATCTTTCTAATCATCTGAATAAAACCGATCCTGATAGCAAGGTGGGACGATACCGAAATGTATCGCCTAAAGCTGAATAGGCGAAGGTCTCCCCATGACCACCATGACGCTAAATAAACGTGACTCTAGAAATTCAGTGCATCGCTAGATTGCTCGAATGCTAATCGCATTACCGTCGGCAGTCATCATTCAATGAGTTTTGCCGTAATTTTCTACCTAACCGCTTTCCCGTCAACTTCGGTCACCGGGTAAATGTAATATTTCCGAAGTTGATAACATCAACAACCTTACAGTGCACATGTTAAAACACGCATTATCTATGTAGAGATGCACACTTACGTCTTTAAGTCTGCAGAATATGCATTCGGGTAGTTCATGATTTAATGGGTTTCGACTGTTTATTGAGGGCACCGCGCTCCGGAACAAGTTAGGTCACGGAGCGTGTGACATTGGGGGTGTGCCGCTCTTCAGTGAACCTCTTCGACGCCAACTTGGGTCACTGGTTCCGTGCCACGTGGTAAGTGCACCTCTTCAATGACGAAAGAAAAATATCTTCGAAATTGCTTTGGTGCTGGCCGTAATCGACAATCGTTTCTGCATGCATATTCACAGAAGAAGCGGGATTCGTGCCGGCTCTGCCAGATGGCGCAGCGTGTGCAGAAGGAAGCGCGAGAGAGCACCCCGGCTGACTACACGCCTCATACATGGCGCGTTAACATTGGTTCAATGCTAGTTGCGTTAACGTCGATATCCTTCGCTCTGCGCAAACTTCTTTTTCGGCAATAAGTACAATATTAAGCACAGAGGCTGGGAATATTAGCCATGGTAACAATACCTCTACGGAAATTAAAGATTGCCTCTTCATAATGGTGAATAATGAACGAAGTGTTCTTACGGCGTCCTTATATTAAAGAAAAAGCAGAGACCGATTTATTGTGTTCGTAAAAATGTGTTTACAGGTAACAGCACGGGGGGAGGAGAGGGAGGCACACTGGAGGAAGCAGAAAAGGTCATCCGTAGAAGAAAGCTAAACAATACCACGTTAATTCAAGAGGCGATCGAACGTGGAAACACACCTTTATGCACTGCTAATGAAGCCAAGTCCGTGCTCACGCTCAATCTCAAAGATGCACAGTTTTGAACAGCACTGAGTTATTCTAGCTTTCGCAGGCACCAGGAAAACATCAATGTAGTAGGTTCTTCGTTTATATTTTGCCTTTTCATAAATAAGAATGTGTCTTGCCTAAAATGAAGCCTGCTGTTATGTTGCAATCGGTCGTCTGGTCTCTTTTGGAACTGTAACAAGGGAACAAGATTTATTCTTCTCAAGCTTGAACTTCTTCATTGTGAAGTGAGACATTAAGATGATCAGAGCAATAGTCTATAGAACCAATTATCTGTAAATCAGTAGTAAATGCAGTCGGTCATTCAAGCAAGCCAGCCAGCCAGCCAGCGAATCAGTCAGCCAGTGTGTCTGTCCGTCTGTTGGTCGGTCAGTCGGTTCACTGTGCTTTCTTTTATGCAGGTGACATGCCCACAAAAAGCTCTTCGATCCAGCCACAGTTTAGGTCGGGAATGAGTGCTGAGCAGAACCCAGCCGAGCTCGACTCCACAACAAGCAAGCCGTGGATTAGGCGACAGGCATTGGCAGTCCGGAGTGCTGTCATGTCTCGGCCCCCTTGGGCATCCTCGGATAGATGGCGCTTCCATGTTGTTCCGCATATTGTGAGTGTCCTTGATATACCTAAGGCAGAAAAGCTCTCCAGCAATAATAGCGCCAATATTGCGTCCGCCTTGAGCCTTTCTTCCTCCTATAGACACCGAAGCGAGGCGCATCCTTTACCTTTCTTTTTTATTTTCTATTATTCTTATTTATATATGTTTATATATACATTATTTCCCTTCCGTCAGTGCCGACGCTTCGCCATCCAATCGATTTCAAAAGAACGGCTCACGGAGGCGCTAACTGTACATTCAGCGCGACCTGGTTGCGTATGCCCATAGCCCCCGTTTCCATTTCAACGGAGCACTGATGCCGTCATCAATCGCGCCATCTTTCAACACCTAAGCCGATCTCTATACGCGCGCAAGTACGTGTGCGCTTTGTCTTCGCTGCTCTGGATCATCGGTGACGTCATTGCTCGTGTCACACCAGCTGTCGACGGATAATGTCTTGTTCTCGCGACACAACAGGGCATCGGTTCGTCGTGATTTTGGGAATCCTTCAAACATTGCCAATAGCCCAATTTTTTTTTTTCAGAATGAAATGTTTCAGATTTATGGCGCCGACAGCTATGGAAGAGTTCAAATATTTTGTTGCTGTGGATGTCGTGATTTCATTGGCAAGTAATGTACACTAGTCTCTCTGTCCAAACGCCGAGCACAGTATGACACATTGGTTAGATGCAGAAACGTGTGCATACTGGTAATTACAGAATGTTTATGCTTTTGCAGCGACACTAAAGCCTCGACAACCGTTAGAGAGTCTCTAAATATAAATGGTCGGCTTGTATGTTGCTTGACGCCTTTAACAGCCGACGCGGTTGTTCATATATTCTGTGCTCCACAAATGGGATTGCGATATCTGTACTTATTTTGCCTTGCAGTTCACTGATGGTCGTATGTTTAAGAACCCCACCCGTTCGATAACCCTTGAGATGGCTCTGGGGCCCTGCCTGTATAATATAGGATGTTATAAATCCGTAAGGCACAACACTGATTGATTAAAAATAACATTATTAAGATATGAAAAAGATACCCGTTTCCCTATCTTCCGGTTTTGTGCGTGTGTTTTCACGCGCTGGCCTGCTGTGTCAATGAGAAAACACGTCGCAGGCGTGGTCTCCGGTCAAGAGCCTACCAGACAAACAGTCGCCGACGCGGCCAAGAACGACGCCGTTGACGCAGAAAGTGGGTTCTTCCATGCCGTCTTGGCCCCTGCGGCTGAAACACCGATTCCCGCGCCTGTCGATGGCAGCCATCATGGTGCCCGTGCTGGTCTTGTTCGCCACGCTGCTGCTGTTCATGGCCAACAGAGTGCGGAACCCCAAAGTCGTGGACGGTGACGTGTGTCGCACCAACGACTGCGTCCAACACGCGCAGGAAATCCTGCGCCGAATGAACCCCTCGGCGAACCCTTGCCACGGTGCGCGGCGTTCGGCGTTCGTAAAACCCCTCCACACACGCTTTTGCCGACCAGGTTGAGTACCGCCAACCTACCCTCCTCCTCCACGCTCCTTCTTTGCTCACCCCCTCAGCTTCTGGCGTCAAGCGGAACTTGCGTAGCCCCAGCTTCTAATTTAGGTGGAAGTGACATCACTTCTGCATAGAGGTGCGAGCGTACAAGCGGGAATTCAGAAACTGGAAATTCCGGAAGCGGAACGACCGGCAACGGAAACCCCGGGAGTGGAAACTGTGGAAGCGGAACTGGTATGAGCGACGAATCAGGGAACAGCGGCGCACAACAACGGTTGGCGCTACTTAGAAAAAGCGGCGTTAACGCGTGGATGGAGGGGTTCTTGTCGGTCGGTGGTCTCGGTTGTGTGCACACTGCCTGCCGTCTATGGAATGCCAGACGTGCTCGCACTGAGTACAAACGAGGCACGCGGGAGGGATATATAGAGTCAAGTCATAAACGAGGACGTTAAGAAACAACAAGGAGATATCCCAAAGAACACGAAAGTTAACTTTCAAGAGTCGATTTTCGTTGATTTATTTGAAATGGTTGAAATGGTTTATTATAAGGAGAGAAAATGTAGGCCTACGTTTCATTTCTGAATTTCGCGGCGAAATCCAAGCGTTTGTATGTCACTTGTGACATCGGGTACTTTACAGTATTTTCTCGGATTATTGCCCTGATGGATCACTAGAACTTGCTCAAACTCACTTAATTCAGTATTTAGTTTCTCTGAAATGCAGCGTAGTTCAACTTTACTGATAAAAAAACACACCGCACATGCTTACACGCTGTTTGTCGGCTTTCCGAAAGTCATCGACGCCGTTATGCACAACAAGGTACTATGTAAAAAACTAAGCGTCACTTTAAAAAAAAACTCCGAGACTAATAACTTGGAATTGCAGTTCTCTTAATTGTGCCTCTCAGTCATTTCATTTATTTCAACATAGAAGCGATTAACTTAAGCGTGCGTTATGACGCACGCCGTAGTGGAGATCTCCGGCATAGTTCTGGCAACGTGGGATTCTTTAGCGTGCATCCAAAACGTGGTACACGAGCGTTCTTGCCTTCCTCTACCCACAGAAACACGGCCCTCGCCATGAAGACTCGAACCCGCGTCCTCGTTCGGCACCAACACTATACGCCATAGTGACCGAGTCACCACATTGGGTTGCCCGAATTCATTTGGTCGTCGAACTGGTGCCTATTTGACACAGATTTCCACGGTTACGTGTGCGGCTCGACCGGGACAACCACGCACGTGTTCAACCAGCCTCGACCGGTGAGGATCGCCCGCGAGCAAGGCCGCGAACTGGTGGCCGCGCTCAACCACTCAGCCACCGCCTTCTCGCTCGCGTCCACGTCTACGGCAGCCGTCAAGGCACTGAGGGCACTGGACGCCTGTCTCGAGCGCCGAAGTACAGACGCGGCCGGGCTTTTCGCGGCTTTCATGCGTGAACGGGGAATCCCCTGGCCGGCGCCATCGTCCGGTACACTGCTCAAGGTTAGTCAAATGAGGAACCTGTCATTGCGTCTGAGCAGCACCACCTATAGGCCGTACAAGGCCTCCAGACTCTGTTGAATGACATAGCACTGGTATGGGTTGCGCTTTCTGATACACGGACACAGGAAGGCACACGAACAAACGAGAGCGTGCCCGTCTGTTTATCTGTGCGCCTTCCTGTGTCAGTGTCTTTTGTCAGAAGCGCAACCCATCCAGTATGCAACGCCAAGTCGCCCGAGAAACAGCACTGTTGAATGACGTCACGCTACCTGGTTTCGACACGCGTACGTACAAATTGGCACGCTCGAAACGCAACCATGGCGATTATTACGTCGCTGTTTTGTCACGCTAGGCTTGGCAGTGGAGATGTTTGGCCAAGTAGCGTGACGTGACGAAACAGTGTGAAGGCCTGATCTGGGCAATGCAGTGAGACGAGTGGCGTGCATGTCTCATTTCTGTTCCGGCGCTTTGCAACACCTCAGCTGAGGGAGAGAATGCTCTCTTCCGTCTTTCTTGTTCCCACCCGTTTGCAGGCCTGCTTTGTGGAGATGGTGGTCCGTGTTTTAGCACCGTTTCATTTTTCATTGCCCTTTTGTTAGCGCGCAAAGGAGCGCGCAGCCAATGAATTAGAAGGAAAAGTAGAAAAAAACGTTAATGTATCATAATATATGGTCCCATGCTTCAAGTTTGAATAATCTTGCAATGTGTGAAACTCCTGTGCTTTCACCTATTCAAGTACACCGGCCTGGATAGATGCCAGGATGAATTCAAACTTTGTGTTTCTTTTTTTTTTTTTTTTCTTGGGGGGGGGGGGGTTTAGAGGTGAGCACGTGCACGAACCCAGAGAGCTTTGATTTCCTCTTCCTTCTTCTAGACATATTATTTCGGAGCACATGACGGTGATCTAGCGCGCACGCACAAAAAAACACCTTCAACCGCATTTTCTTATTTCCGTAGGAACGTGGCGCCGAATCAGACTTTATTGACTCGTCTGGACCTGAAAGCAATAGCAGCAGACTATCATGACAGACACCGTCATCTTGTCAAGTACAACTTCTTTACGATCCGCACGAAGTCGTTGTAAAATTTATCACCGAGCTACGCCACAATTGTCACTTTTTGAGGCTTTACGTCGCCAGTTGAAGTGAAAATAGATGACAACGGAGATATGTTCTTGCCCGGCATTTGCTGAACCAACTTTGGGGAAACTTATTGCAAGCTAACCTGCTTATTGAAGATTTGCCGGGATATTAAAGCAGATTTCTATTGAGCCCTTAATTGTTTAGGAATACTGCCGGAAGTTGAAAATTGTCAAGATAACGAGGAACCAAGCTGACAACCTTTTTATCCGAAGGTACTACGCTGCTGTGGCCCGCACGTATAGGGACCTCCAACGTGCACAAAGATGAAACAATTTAAGACACACTGAAGTGTATCACTGATAATGAAATGGGCGTATGCAAATCACACGTGAATGATGAAACAATCTCAACTGAGCTGTAAAGTTATGTACATTTGTATTTTTGACCCGGCTATTTGTACCGTTATGCAGTTAAGAAAACGGCGCAATCTGGCTCAATAGAGAGTTATCAATACGTTGCTCCAATTTCATGGAAGTAGTCGAATTTCAAAATCGTTTTTGTGAACTCCCCGAGACCCCGCACTAGTAGTCGCCTCCTAACTTTCCACTGAATTCAGCTTTCTTTCCTACATACAACACATTTTGTACAAATTGCTGCAGCGGCAGCCCCGTGCGAACACCTGTACGCATCAAATGCGTTTGAATAGGAAAATGGGAACAAGCTCCCATACAATGATTTCTCATAAGCGTAAAAAGTTCTCACTTCGCTCTCCTAGCTCGCGCTAAAGTTACTCCCACTCTTCAATGTGACACGAACAGATGTACAGTACTGTACATCTGTTCGGTGAAAAAACCTGCATGTTGATTGTCGTATACAATGGTGTGCACAAAGTATCTTGCATTTTGGGTCCCCAGAACTGAAATGGCGCAAAAACTGGCGCTCTGTTATGCAAGACAGCCAGCCTGGGTCAATCGCCTCTTGAAAACTCACTATGTAGTGTTATTCCTATGGCCTAGCCCACCTATGAAAGTCGGAACTCATTGTATTCCAAGAATGTATCACAATAATGCCTTGTACATCAACCGGTATGTGAATGCACGTTACGTGTTCGTGAGGTAAATTTTAACTCCAACTGGAGAGGATAACCGAGCGGGAGGCTTGGCAACCTACTTCATCTTTATTACATCCCAAAAGATGAAGAAGTAGAGAAAACAAAGAGCCATATACGGATATCAATCTAGCACGCAAACTCGGAAATCTGGGCATCACTGAGCACTATAAAATGAACAAAGTGGAGAGTAGAGCTTTATGGCGCAGCCGACAAACAAACTCTTATTTATCTCTGTCCCTTTAGCTGCAACAGATCACATCAGTTTGACATTGAAAAATAAAAAAGTAATACAGCGGCAACTAATAGCCTAGAAACGCAGGCAGTTAATGTTTCAAGTTGAACCACAATATCATATGTTTTCGTTTACTACTGTAGTTGAATGATCAGTCTTATACATCCATCGCTCCTGACGCAGCGCGTGCAAGTTCTGGACGTCATCATGGAGCTGGTCGTCAGCTGGCGCGCCGCGCTCTGGTTCGACGTGCGCGTGGAATACAACGGGCTGGACGGGAGCCCCGTGATCGCCGTTGGCGAGGCTGGACCCTTGGCTCTGTACCGCATGGAGCAGCTGTCCGACCTGGACGAACATGCGTGCGCAGAGACCGTGCGCGCTATGGCAGCTTTCCTTGCGGGCGGTACGTTTATGACGTGAAGCAGTCGTGCAGTCGATTCCGGTTAATTCGACCTTGGTTATTGAGGCTTCTCGCTTAATTCGAATGCACATAGAGCAAACTAGTTTAGTCAGAACTCGAAATCGTGTCGTTTCGGTTAATCTGGTTGTGTATTTGGTTGCGCAGATTTTTTTCTGTAACACCCCCACGCCAGCTTGGGCCATTCCTTGGCCTGCAGTATTTTCTAAATAAAAAAATAATAAATTCGATCCGCACCAGCGGCTCCTTGAGGTGCACAGCGTGCACTGTTAGCTGGAAAACACAAGACATTCAGCAGACCATGCTACCGCTTCCCTAAGCACAAAGCTGTTTTATATTAAACAAATATTTTTGTCTCTTATTAGGTCAAAGCTCCTTACACCTGTGAAGCAATTAGTTGCTGCTTATTTTGTGTCGTGCCATACTGAGCGAGTGTTTAAACATTTCGGGGATGTTCGTCTCATGGTGGCTGACTCACGTTTCAAGAACAACACACAAAATGTTATTACAGGCTATATTAATCAATAAACAAGATTTGAACTTATTTACACCATTTCATTTATTTATACCCTCAGGGCCTGAAAGCATTACAGAGGGAGTCATAGGATTCAGAAGTACATGAGAAATTCTTGGTTATAACAATGTTAGCTTATCATTTCCGCAAGCAATATGTCTTGCATGGAGTTCTTGCTTATACATGGAATTCCTGGCTATACAATGTTACCTAATGATTCACGAAAACGGACAGTGTCTCGCACGGAATTGATTGATCCGGGAAGGCGATTCAAGACCTCCGAGGTCTGTGGCATAAATGCGCATAAGAGCAAGCGTTTGTGGGGCATGTGTTAAGACAGACCTTATTACTATTATCCATGCATGAAGAAATATGAGAAGGTAGGGAAACTAAATCAAGTCGGAGCTGTGGACTGTAGTAGTAGATTTTGTGAAACAAAGAAAGTTGGAGATTTCGCAACCGGATGCAAGTGAGGACAGTTCGAGGGTTCTTTTAATGGACGTCACGCTAGCTGTGCGGATATAGTTTTTAGTAACAAATCTTCATATTAATTCGTTCATTTTTCTACCGCTTGTTAATTCGACCTTTTGGATAATTCGACCAAATCTGGCGGTCCCGCAAGGTTCGTATTAACATAAGCCGACTGTACACAGAGCAAAATGCAAGACGGGCTGAAAGGAAGATAGGTCAAAGACGCAAATAAGGGAGAGCCCGGATCACTATAGAAATATGAACTTCTTCGCCTAGTAGGTGGTTGTTGAATTATATATTTGGCGCTTCTGTCTCTTGGGTTTTACCTGCCAAAACCATTATCTGATTATTAGGCACGCCGTAGTGGGGGACTCCGCATTAATTTTGACCACCAAGAGATCCTTGATGCAATCGACCGATGGATGCGCGGGACACGCGCGTTTTTGCATTTCGCCTCAATCGAAATGCGACCGCCGCGGTTGGAATTTCGTCTCGAGTAGTAGCGCAACCCGATATCCGCTAAGCCACCACGGCGGGTGTATTTGCGCCTAACGGGAAACACACACAGAAAAAAAGGCATAAGGAAGAGACCTTCCGTTCGTCGTCAGTGCGTCTTCCTTTCAGTGTGGGTCCTGTCAGCGGCAAATATTTCCTTCAACAAGAAGTGCGTTGCACAAGTGTACTTTGTTGCGGACTACCCCGTTCGTGTCTGAAAAAGTGTGAAAAGTGCAAGCGATATTCTGAGTGCCTGATCAGTTGACTGACACAAATTTATACATTTTTAACTTATCGACAGATTGATTGATCAATCAATTGATTGATCAGCTGATATATTGACAATTATATTAAACTCTGCGAAGACCGAACACAGTTGCACATCATAAAAAATTGCGACAACTTGTCCATGCTTATTTCAGGCCACGCAGAGTACATGTGTACAAAAAGCAATTAAATGATATTCAAATGCAATGCAATGATGTTAATTATTTTGTTAGTAATTGCTCCGCTGATTAATATGCATCTGAAAATTCGCTCCCGCTAATCCAACATGCCCTAAGTTTCCTGCATTTAAGTCTGAATGTTCAGGTGCCAAACTTGGCGTAGCGGGAGTTGAGAATTACAAGGCCAATCGACAGGTAGATTAATAGACATGTCGATGAATTGGTCGAATGATTGGTGGATTGATTTTGTTGATTAGTGGTGTTTCCAGTTCCAAAGCTACACTGGGATTAAGAGGAAGCTTTAGCTCGGGCCCAACTCCGACGCGGCCTATTCAAATACATGTAAAAACGCAAAAACGTTTTTCTGAGATAACCCCTGGACCGATTTTAATGAAATTTGTTGCATTTGAGAGAGAAAGTTAAATTCTAGTGACTGTTGGAAGCGGAATTTTGATTTAGGGCTTGCATTTTGTTAAACGGATTTTCATAAATTCAGACGTTTGAAAAAAATAGAAGGACGAAGTTTACAAGATAATAGCTCTGCATCATGAACAGATATCGCGATTCTGTAAACGGCATCCATTAGACCATTCAAAGCGGACAAATTTGATATGTCAGTTTGCATCTTACGTGAATTTGTTACGTTGTTTACAAAGGTTCTGCAAAAGTTCTAATTACACATTACTCCATTTTTTGAGGTTCATGTGTAACATATCAATTTTGTCCGCTTTAGATGTGCTATCAGGTACAATTCACAGAATTGCGATATCATTTTTTCTTGCGGAGTTACGCAGTTGTAAACTTGATAGTTTCGTTTTCTGAAAATTTGCGATTTTTGCCAAATTTTTATAAAAATTTCACGACCTAAATCGAAAATTTGAAACCAACAGTCACTAGATTTTAAGCTTTTCTTTTAAATGCAGCAAACCCTGTCAAATTTGGTGTAGTGGTTACCGAGAAAAACGAATTCTCCTTTTACATGTATTTAGATAGGAGCACCCGAGCTAAAGCTTCCTCTTAAGACTGACGTTGTATAGGAGAGGGTTCCGAATGAAATGTCACTGTTTGGTTTACCTTTGACGTGCACTTGATCGCACAGTACACAAGGGTATCCGTGTTTCGTCGTAATGCGGCCACCACGGTGAAAATTTAACCAGTGAATGTGCTTTGAACAGCAGAACGCAGTGCCCACTGAGCTGTTACTGCGGGTTTGCGTTAACGATGGACCGATTTATTCATTTCAGGAGAGAAAGCTGAAATGTGCATAACCTTTGAAATCTGAATTCGAATTTAGGACCGAAATTTTCTTTGAAAGTGCCGAAATCAGTACATTCAAATAAGAACGCCTATATCCAACGTCTATGTAGCTGTGCAAAGAAAATAAATACCCCAATACAGCAACGACATGGGTCTCATTCAGAGCGTATACGTTATCATTTAGAATTAACGTATATATTAAAACGTATAGAGTGCAATATTAATGTTGAGTATATGCAATATTAGAAATCGACCAGTGATTTTGGAATCGTCCTTTTGTAAGCATGCTTAGAGAATGTGACGCCGTCTCGGAAGCTGTAAACTTATATATACGACAGTTATCTGCTTTTCGAATGCATAACTGTTCACATAATAACATTATATCCATTTGTTGAGCGCTGTTTCTGAGGCGTTATCAGTGGCGCAGCTAGGTCGTCTGGTACCCGGGGCCCATAGGTCTTCTGTCCCCCCGGGTGTAGCCGGCGGAAAGAGGGGCGTCTTCAGACGTATATGACACCCCCCCCCCCCCCCCCCCCCTATGGCCTCATGCACCCGGGGCCCACGCCCCCCCCCCCCCCCCCCCCCTCTTGTTGCTACGCCACTGGGCGTTATCCTGGCGTCTCAGTGATTTTATTTCCGGATACTTTGACAAAATGGAGCACGTGTCCTGCTTTAGTTTTCGCTTTGTCCCTCATCTAAAGCGTATTTTCAAGGAGGAGCCACTGCCAAACAAACGCGCCCAAAATTTGCTGCAATTATTAGATTTTGGCGATTTACTTTAGAACAAAAGAAATCATGAGCACTTCCACTCTGTGAAGGACCGGCAGCGAAGCTGTGCTGTGCTTTAGCTCAATCGACTCATCTAATTATATATAGGTATTATAATTATTATTGGAGGACATAGACAACGAATGCATATTTTGACTGTGGAGTGACTTATTCTTGTTCTTTTATGAAATAGTGACGCGTGCAAGTACCGTCTCACGGCAGACGATAATTCCGCAATATTTACAACTTCACTGTCGACTACGTAATTAGGACAAGTAGATGAAACTCTGCGTAATGTCAGAGTCATCTCAGCGGACGATTGTCATATAAGTATCTTCAAAATAGTTTTGATAAAACAAGAGTTACAGCTGTTTTATGTAACCATACTCTCTCCGTAGACGGCCATGCATTGACAGCAGACGGAAATTTTGTGACGTTCACAAAATCACTGTGAACTAATTACGACAAGTAAATGAAACTCGGAGTAACGACAGAGTCGTCTTGGCGGCCAATTTCAGCATAATTTTTTCCTAGATAGCTAGATTAGAGAGAGAGCTACAGAGCATTCGCGAGAAACTGGAGGCGAAAATTTTTTTTCGTGTCGACGCGACGCGTAGACGGACGGACATGACCACCGCTGGAGGGCAGCTGTACACAGCTTCGCTGTAAAAATGGGACTCGAGCGTAATACCCCGAGCTGGCAGAATTTAGCTCACCCTTTTACGTGATATTATTACTATCCTTATCCATATTGCTTAAATATTAATGTGAACATAATAAGGCTGTTACTGACGGCAATTGCTCCAGTAGGTTCCTTAGGAAGGTGAGCATAAATATCAGTGCCACAGAGGTTTCAAAGGCGACTTCACCTTTGGTCGTCTAGAATAGTGTAACCAGTACAGTTGACCAAACAAAACATGTTTCAATAGATTAAAAGTAGCATGGCGAACACACAGTCGCAATGTATAGCAACACATGCGAAACCTTTTCACATAATCATTCGCAATTCCGCGCGACAACATGTATTCATATCCAACAGTTATCAGACCGCACTGCCCCCCACTTTATCCTATAAAAAAACATTCGACTTGCTAATTTTGCGGCCCGTCGGACACTCAGAGCCCGTGTTGCGGAAAGCGAACGAACAAAGCGCGACGTTTCTTCGCAGAGCGTTCCGCATTTATCGTCACGACGAGACACAGGGCGTCGGATGCCGCAGCGTGAACTTGCGCGATAGCAAAAAAACCTGCACTCACACCTTTCACCAACGAATTCCGTGCGATAGGTCAGGCAAAATTTGAAGCGAAGCGCATGCCATACTATGAACAAACACGCAAGCAAATTAAGAAAAAACTAGGATGAAACCGCTACGTTCAAGTGGGCAACGCTATTCCGCACGACATAATAGCCGGTTTGCACAGTCTTGCCAAACCGTGCGCTTGAATCACTGGTTGATAGGGGTCACCAACAGCGAACTAATAGATTGTGAAATAGAAAAAACATGACATTAGTTGTTTGAGTACAGCAAAATTATTTGAAATGGAATATTTACTCGTATGACTGTACTCTCATATAAAATTTTCGAAAATTTTTTCTACACATAGGTTTTGTAGTTTCAGTGTATGTCCCTCTCTCACCTAGTCGCGCTTAAATCGTGTACCACTAACTGGTATTTCTGGCGATAGGTTTTGGTATACTTTTCGTCCGAAGCTTCGCGGCCTATTTGGACGGACCTTTCGAATTACTCTGGCGGTGAGCAGACGACGCGGCGTGGATCAAACCTCTCAAGAGGCATTCGGCCTTGCTATTGGCGAAGGAGCAGCTTCCACAGTGCTGTAAACAACTTGTGATAAGAAGTATGCTGTAGAACTTTCGAGGTAGACCTTTAGCCTAATCGAGACCAAATTAGTAGGCCTTCAGTAGACGCTAAGCCTAAATCAAGGTAGTACACTCAAGGAGAGACGAGAGGAAGGCTGCGAGCTTGATGCGCGCTGTCTTTCCGCTTGCCCACTGTGGAAGGTCACGTGATGTTTCTAGTTTCAGGAGGCTGTACAGTTGCAATGCTGGAGCGTCATAATGGAACACCCGAGTAGGCACAAATAGGTGCTTTCCCCGCTGCAGCCGCTGCTCATCCCATCACCCGCCGTGGTTGCTTAGTGGCTATGGTGTGGTCGCGGTGGCCGTATTTCGAGGGGGGCGAAATGCGAAAACATCCGCATGCTTAGATTTAGGTGCACGTTAGCGAATCCCAGGTAGCCCAAATTGTGCCGAAGTCCCTCACTACGGCGTACCTCATAATCAGATCGTGGCTTTGGCACATAAACTCCAATTATTCGATCCCCCTACCAGCTTTCTGACCACAAGCAATTGTGCTCATGGAATGAACTCTGTTCATCTGCGTCTTCAATAAACACTGATGAACACAGTACACTTCGTTCTTATACGTTGATATGTCACACCATATTAGCTATTAAGCGAGTGTTTACATTATTGTAAATTGCTCATAAAGCCGCGAGCCTTACTTCAAGTGGTAGTTTAGGCATTGCTATCGCTCCCGTTGCCTCGTCGTTCAGGAGAAACTAGGACTTTCTTTTTTATTTTTGTATATATCAGGCCAGACGAACCTCGCGGACGCCGACGTACACCAGCTTCTCTCGGACGAGTCGCCAATCAGAAAGGCCCTGCTGTCTCCCGAAGACCCCGACGATTACGACTCGATGATCTCGAAAGGCGCGCTCTACGAGCAGCTCAGCGGGAGCGTCCTCAACGACGAAACCGTCGGCGAGTGGTGGGCTTTCCTCGACAGGCACATGAACTTCAACTTGTCGTCCGACACCAGGGTCCTGTTGACCAACGAGCGCCGGTTTCAGGCAGTGGCGAGCCTCTTTCGCAACTTGCCGCCCTCCCGACTACTGGACGTCGTCGGATGGACGCTGGCCTACACCTACGCCTGGACGGTCAATCCTGCACTGGACGTCCTCGGCGCGAGGAATGGCTCGGCGGCTGACGACCAGATCACCGCGCACGTCCTGTGCTTCCTTGCTGTGCACGAGTCGTACGGCATTGCTCAGGTACAGGCAGCTTCATTTTCGATTCACGGGCGCCGCCATCTTGGGCACGCGTGAGCAATTTCTCAGTTTTTGTACGCGGTGACGTCAAGGGAACGTAGTCATGGAACACTCAATGTCTCCGTAGAGAAAGTTTTCTTGCATACTCGTTGGGCTGTGGTGCGGCGCATTTTTTGTTACAGATAAGAAAACGGCACAGTTATGAGCCCAGGATGGCGGCACACGTACGCTTTAGTAAGATATCCTGCCGACGTAATCATGCTAACATATAAATTCATCGGACATTGAGGGGAGAGATTTAGATCTGCTGTATTGTAGAGCTTGGGAGGGACGGACCTACTCTTCACTCGATGCCCTCTCCGGTTCCGGTAGCAGACATAGGCGACGAAATATGAAGATGGCGGTCGACTTGAACGCTGACATGTGCTCAAGCCGCTGAAGACGACACACGCATGATGATTCGGCTTACGTGTATTGCCACTTATGTTAGAACCACACATGTATCGGTTAACGACTTTGTTCTCTATGCGGAATTATGCAGTGAAGCAAAGATTTTCTAAATGCTGCAACAAACCTTTAAGCGCATTGTGCCTTTAACAAAGCGAATAACTTTCTAGAAGCGTCCGGGTATTGGCGTACACTAGCAATCATGGTCGGTGGTTTCTGCACAACATTGCTTGATGCGGAACATTCTAGCGGTACTTTGCACTTTGCGGTAGGTAAGAAAATAGTTATAGTTGGTCACAACCTAAGAATTCAGCACAATCTCCACTCACAACAAATGCAGTGCGCCAGCCGAGCGAGCTGCAGTCCGTTCTCAATTAGGTTCGCTTGTTTCTCTGACGTCAAGGGGTACTTCGTGTTTGAAACAGCCACCTATTTTCGTGCAGAATTGTCTTTGTGCCAGTGACTTTAGGGTGAAACTTTAATGTCTAGGGCAAATTTTATTAGTGATCCTGAAAACAATGCTCAGCCACAGGTAATGCTCTATCATGAAATAAATGAAACAATGAGCTTTTATTTTATAATTAGCCCGAAATTAACACTAGAAGAAAAAATTAACTAAACTGTAAGCGGGCTGGAGCTGTCTCGGCTTTCATTCAGGCGTGAAGGACAGGTGCACAGCGTTTTTGTGGCTGGAGCTTGTTTGAAATTATTAGGTTCTTGTCACACCAAGGATTGGACTTCGCTGTAATAAAAAAGAAATGCGGGGCCGGCAGTGGAATAGAGTTCCAACCGTCGAGCCCAGCAGCCCAATGCTTTAACCACTATAGGCCACAACTGCACGTATCTACTCCTCTTGTGTCACTGCCGACTACTTGTCCTTTAAGACGTTTGGCACGTGCGTCACGTGCCAGTTTCGCGGGTCCTTTCCTAGTGACGTACCGGTCGCGCTTTGAGACGTTGTGTTGGATGACACCGTCTCCGGGACTGGCCCTCATTCTCCAGCCCTTTCATTGTAGCAGCTAATGCTGCGTACTGCGAGACGCTGTACCGCCTTCACGATCGGTCCATGCCGAACAAATTTTAACATTTCATCGCCCGAGTGCAAAGGCCATCGTCATTTTAGCATACACCGCATGACAAAGCCATAGGTACACACCATTGTATGACAGGCAGTCGCCGATCGCCTCAAAGTCCGTGTTTATCTTGCTTACGCTCGTCCAACACTTAGAATCCAACAACCGACGTGTCGCAGGCTCCTGTCGGACGGCCGGGGTTGCCATCGTGCCGCCGGCGTCTCGCGATCGTCGTCACCGTCGAATTGCTGTTGTCGACACACACACGCTCGCGTCAGACACGCAGCTGTTCGTCATAAACATGTTGCTCCGCCTGGTAGCGCCTTGCGTAATCCCAAAGGATGATGACTAGCCAGCGACAAGCAAAATGCTTCGCAAGACATCGATTCCCAGAGTTCTTCTGATCTGTTTTGCGTTTTTTTTTTCTGTGCTTTCGAAGGTGGCGCCGTTCTTCCTGGACGCCTTCCCGGCCGAGCAGCGCGTCGCTGTGGAAGCCGTGGTGACGCGGACGGCAGAGGCGCTGACCGGCCTGCTGCGTTCTTCGGGCCACCTCACCGACCGGACCATGGCACAGGCGGCCGTGAAGATCGAAGAACAATCTGCCGTGCACCCATGGCCGCTCAAGGCATTCTTGCGCCTCGAGGTGCGTAGACCCGTGTGTGCGTGTACGTGCTTGCGTGTGATCGCGTGACCTCGCGCTGTTCTGTTTACGTGCATTGTGGTGTCATAATTATTATTCTTGTCACTATTATGATAATTGTTATTATTCAATGAACCCAAATGTTACAGCTGGCACAATTTACTACAGATGGAAACTTCGAACTCCGATCCCTGTTAGCGATTGTGCGTTTGTGTATGTGCTAACACGCTGAACAAACGTTGACGAGAGGACAGACAAGAAACACGTAGCGCGTACTTTTACATCTGCGCGTTTAGACGCTCTCGATGCTCAGCCAATTTGCCCAATTAAGCGTGTTGATCGGTGTATACATTTGACAGTGTGTGCGTGCGTGTTCGTGTTCGCTCACGCAATCGGTCGCGTGTATGCGGGCACCTTGAATCACATGTGAAACGCATACGCATATACCACCATTTGTCCGTCGACGAATCTGTGTGAACGAAGTTGATCGCTGTTCTTGGAAAACGGTAAATTCTACGAACGTTACAACCATGTCTTTGGTGTACGCATTTAGTCCCTTTTAATAGACAAGTGTAGACAGCGCGAAAAAATCAGAGGGCGCTAACGATCTCAGGAACGTGAAGCATTCAATTCATGCTTCGATAACCGCACAGTTGTGCACGGGTAATCGCGCTGCAAAACAAAGAATTTTGGAAGTCCCGATTAACCTAGTTGTCAAGTAGTTTGACTGTTGCTACTATTTGCAATACCTAACACTGTGACGTTTGAGTCTTTATTGTATTGACCCTTTGCAAAAAGCCCGCGTATTTGCTTCCATGCCTTTGCCAAGATTCTGGACCTGCTGTACAGTGAGTTCCCATTGGAAAGTGCGTCGTTCTTCGCCGCGTGGGCGGAATCTCGCAAGGCGCTCAAGAATTCTCTTCACAACCGCTACTACGGGGCATTCATGCTGGTCAGGTAACTGCTGCGTGGAATAGGACGGAAACCATGCGGAAAGTAATCCCATGCAGATTTCTCAAGACGAAAGCTGCGCAGCTGAAGAAATATTCGTCTTCTTCCTTTGTCCGCGGGGCCACGCACGATGATTTCGAAGTATACGCTTACAATAACAATGTTTCGCTTTCGCGGTCCTTCCTTCAATTTTGGGGCTTCCGCGGAACTGATTTATCAAATGTAGCGTGGGTTCTAACACTTGCAGAGTAGTACCACTTGCTTAGCTTCTGCGACCCTTGTACATTGCTTCCCGTGCTTTCCTGCATAAAATAGAACGACTCAACAAAATCATATTTTGCCGCGCCGCGCCACTTACTGCCCGAATGGGCTGCCCATGCATTGTCTGGCACCGTATTAATGGGCGATTCTTACAGTGGCTCTAGGGTAGAACAGCGTCACTGTATAGGCTACTGGTGCTAGTAAGGACAAAGACTAGCAGCAAGATAATAGAAAGCCTAAATGAAAGCGTGCTTGTCTTTAGGCTCTTTAGGTTAGATAGGTCTCAAGCTAAAGGTTGTTTTATTCGAAGAACCTTAGGCTAGAACCGTGGCGAGCTCCTCCATGCCACGGACAGCTGAACTCAAGCCTCTGAGATTGCGCACACACTCCCGACTCCCAAAATGATAATTATATGATAGATAGATAGATAGATAGATAGATAGATAGATAGATAGATAGATAGATAGATAGATAGATAGATAGATAGATAGATAGATAGATAGATAGATAGATAGATAGATTTATTTATTGATAGATAAATAGATAGATAGATAGATTGATTGATTGATTGATTGATTGATTGATTGATTGATAGATAGATAGATAGATAGATAGATAGATAGATAGATAGATAGATAGATAGATAGATAGATAGATAGATAGATAGATAGATAGATAGATAGATAGATAGATAGATAGATTGATTGATTGATTGATTGATTGATTGATTGATTGATTGATTGATTGATTGATTGATTGATAGTGTTAGAAGTCCCAATTGTTTCTAGAATGTCAGTGCAAATTGCATTGTCTTTTTGGGCAGACTTTAACTCGAGTGCTCCTGTTTAAGTACATGTAAAAGGCGAATTCGTTTTTCTCGGAAAGCACTGCACTAAATTTCACGAGGTTTGTTGCGTTTAACAGAAAGCTTAAAATCTAGCTAGTGTTGGCTTGGAGATTTGTATTTAGGTCGTCAATATTTTATTAAAAATGGCAAAAATCGAAAATTTTCAGGAATCGAAACTATCAAGTTTACAACTCTGTAACTCAGCAATGAAAAATGATATCACAATTCTGTGATTTGCATCTTTGTCATCTATGATTTGCATTCATTTGTCATCTATGTCCAGTATATTGTCATGTTTTTCACTTTTGTATGTATTATATCTTTGCAATTATGTCATATAATTAGTTTATATTTACTGCATTTATTGCAATTTACTTCTCTTGTTTGTATTCTTAGTATCCAGTCCTGCATGGGCCCGAGAAGGGTCTGCAGTATCTGTAAATAAAGAAAATCGTAGTACATCTAAAGCGGACAAAATGGATATGTTATACGGGAATTTCAAAAAAACTAACACGGAAATACAACTTTTGCAGAACCCTTGTACACAACGCAACAAATTCACGTAACATATAGATTGACATATACAATTTGTCCGCTTTCAACGATATAATGGATGCCGTTTCAAAATGAAGATATCTATTCTTGAAAATAGCAATTAACTTGTATGCTTCGTTATTCTATTTTTTTCGAGCTATCAAAGTTTTGAAAATTCTTTTAACAAAATTCAGGCCCTAAATCGAAATTTCGTTTCCAACAGTCACTAGAATTTAGCTTTCTCTATTAAATGCAACAAATTTCGTTAGAATTTGTCCAGGGGTTATATCAGAAAAGCGTTCTTGCGTTTAGAGGTATTTGAATGGGCCGCGTCAGAGTTGGGCCCGAGCTAAAGCTTCCTCTTAAACTCCACACGTATGGTTCATCGGGCAAATCAAATTCGCATTTAAAGCCCAAACGAAAAAACTGGCGACCTTTCAGTTTTTGTTTGAAACGTGCCTAGTAGAACGCGCCTTAAAAAAAAATGCGATATTTATTCGCTTATTTATCCGAGACTCGTTTTATTTTTAATATTCATGTTTCAATCTGCATTTTCGCTATTCAAACACAGCTGACCCTCGCCCCACTGCATTCTTTTCTCGTGCTCCCTCGGTCTACAGGTACCGGTGGCGTCACTCGCGAGTTCAGTACCTGTACTCGCTCAACCTGTTGCGCCTTGGCCTCGCCGTTGTGTTCCCGCCGTCACATCTGCGTCACGGATCTCAGACCATGACGTACGCGGGACTGGGCTTCCAGCTGGCGCGTCAGCTGGTGCGAATCGTGGACAAGCGCGGACGCACGCTGGACTACGACGGCCGTCCGTTCTCCTGGTGGCATGAAATCGCCGGCGTGCGTAAACACCATGCCGCGTGTTTTGTTAGAGTATTTTAGCATAGCGCTACTGTACAAATGTTAGTGCGAAAACGCTCGTGCGGGCTGTTGCTCAAAATAAATGGTCAAAATTAATCTGGAGGCGGGCTCCACTGTTACGTCCCTCATTAGCTACTATGCAGTTCGAGGACTTTACCCGACCTGATCAGAAATGCGCCCTAACTTGAAGCTTATGGTTGACTTGGTCGAGGTAACGCCTGACGGAAATGCGTCCAAGGAAATGCATTGAGCGTTTTGAGCACGTTCACGGCAGGCGTAAGATTGACCAAGTTCAGTATATGCTTCAACTTGAATCGTATTTCTGAATGCGGGGGTAAGTAGCACAATATCTATATCGATGTCGCCTCCACTGCTCACCACACGTGTGTCTAAAGCCCGTGTTTCGATGCTAGAGCACTACCGCTGAGCGCGCGCACCAGGTGTTCTCGCGATAACGGTGATAAAACAGGGTTCGAATGCGGCCGCCGGCATACAGTGCGAAAGTTAGTCGCGCTATCATTTTGGCGGGCACTTGTGCTTTGAAAGCGACGCCGGTACGCCGTAGATAGCAGCCACCGCCCGGGCCACCATCAACCAGGTATTTCTGACCAGTGACCGTAGTGTCGGTATTGTTAAGAAAGTGGAGGCGCTGTAAAGAACGGCCCAGCTGAGGTGCAAGTTTTGCCAGCCAGTTGCGACAGCGGCATCAACTTTCTTGGAACGCCCCCGTTACGCTCTAGCCTCGTCGCCGTTTGACTGAATGCGATCAGCGGACCAACTATTGTTAATGAGCCCGCCACCGCCGCCCTGGTCTGCCGCGAGCGTGGGAGTGCTCGCGGGAACGTAGTTCGAGGCTCCTTTCCACGCGCTGTCCAAGACGCAAGACAATGGGCACCCGGGCGCGCTGCGGGGGTCAGCTCGGGGAATAAAAGGCACCTTTCCTGACACAAGCCCCGAGTTCTATGAAGTCCATCTGACGTCGGCTCCGGACCGTGAACCTCGCGCAAAGAAGTGTGTGTGTGTGTGTAAGCCGTCCCGCAGAGAGGCGACTTGTTTACGATGACTGAACGAACGTTTCCGTCACCTTGGGATCGAGGGGGGACCGAGTGTTTATAAGCCGCTGTTGTGCGGCTGCTCAGTGCACTTTCTCAAGCAGTCATGTTAGACTGATGCACTTCCTCAAGCAGTCATGTTAGACTGATGCACTTTCTCAAGCAGTCATGTTAGACTGAGGTAATTTCTCTCGCAGTCATGCTAGACTGATGTAGATACTGTAAATAAACCCATATTCCTCGTTCTCGATAAGAAGCAGTCCTTCCCTCCATCGACGTCCTCAGCGTGGACAAGTTGGACGACGGAATAGGCCAGCTACCTTCTAATTCATGCCGGACTCCAATCTTGACAACGGGTTACGAGCGATGGGAATGAGCCCCCAATCCTAACAACTGGATGTCAGCGCTGAGATCGTCCTACAACTCTAACAGTATGCTGCTCCTCTCAGTAGTTCCGGGTGGAATTTGGAACAGGACGAGTTTTGGGAATGGCTTGGTATTGGCAAGGATATGTGCGGCATGTTGGTCCGCTCGTCACAGTGCAGGCACTGAGCTGGGCCAGGGTAAGAGCAGATTTATGCTAAGAGTAGAAAAATGGTGTTGGGAAAGAGTTGGCGAGTAGTTGGCTCGTCCATCGGTTAGTAGAGGAAGGAGCAGTTGGATGATTGCTTTAGTAGAGTGAGGCGTACCTCGTCCATGAGAGATGTGTAGCAGAGTCTTCCAGAGTGGTTCTGTGAGACGGGTCTAGGCACAGAGCGTGAGAACGTATGCGGGCACACAGACCAGCAGAAATGTGTGCGAGGTGGACGACAGGAAAGATTCGAGTATTGACGTGGTGGTCGGATTCAAGGCACTGGAAAGAAAACGCCGGAAAGCCGCATGGGAGTAAGCAAAATATCTTGAGAACGAGGAGGGGAGGTGTAGAAACACAGAGGGAGGTGGTTAAAATGTTTTCCTATTCTTCGCGCGCTCTTCCAAGCTGAGGAACATCGGCCAGTCCGCGTTTCGAGGCTGCATAGACGAACTCGAGATCAGGGTCCTCTGAGAGGAACAGATGCAGAGATAGATCCAAGAGCGCAGTATTAGTGCCGTGACTCCGCTTTCGCGCCCCCTCCCCTCTCCTTCCCGACGCCGCAGCCGTCGCCACTTTCATCGTATGGCTAGTGTGACGGATGTTTCCAGTGGGCGTACATGTCGGGAAATTCGGAGAAAGAATGGCGTATCACGTGCAGCAGGGAAAACGTCCACATCGCTGAGGACAGCAGTACTAGTCAAGTAGCCAAGGGCAGCAAGAAGTTTGGGTCCTTGGTTCTAAGAATGCAAGGGCATAAACTTGGAGGCCTGGTTGGCTTCTTTGAGTCAGCAGCGTGCTAGACACCGCGAGGCACTCTATACTGGAGCTATAGCTGTGCGCATGGTAAAGCCAAGAGGAATTTTCTTCGTCGGCACGGTACGGTTGATCGCTACTTGCCGAGTGCACTCAGACACGCCCATCCGTCACAGCACCCAGATGCCTCATAGCATTAACCTATCATCTTCATCGGCCTATTTCCATGTCCACTGCAGGACGAAGGCATCTCGCTGCGATCTCCAATTACCCCCTGTCTGGCGCTAGCTGATTTCAACTTGCGGCAGCAAATCTCCTGATTTCATCCCCCCGCCTAGTTTACCGTGCCCCACCAAGTTAAGGACTGTGCAAAGTGCGATGGAACCAAGAATGTTAGGCGTAACGTTATGATTCAGGAAGAGAGTGGTGTGGATGAGAGAGCAAAAGGGATAGCCGTCATTCCAACTGACGTTAAGCGCAAGAAATGGAGCTGGCCAGGCCTTTTAATGCGTAGGGTAGGTGACCGCTTGACCATTATAGTTACAGAATGGGTGCCAAGGGAAGGGAAGTGCAGTCGAGGACGGCAGTAACGCGTAGTGCTATATAACCAATAAAACGTGTAGAAAGATTTCTCAGCTGATTTGCCGGGAATTTCCGGATGGTCTGTGCTCAATTGTTGGCTTTTGAAAATTAAGGAATGAAAATAAGCAACATACAACGTAATACGTTCGAGTAGAATAGTCGTCTACACGGTGTATTGTATGTGCAGGTTGAAATACGAGTATACACTATGGAGCAGTCTTCCCGTCTCGCAGCACGTCGAGTGCCGCCTGTCGACTGCGACCAGCCCGCAAGAGCGCCGCGCCGTGGCCGACCTGTTCGCCCTCGACGTCGCCCTGGCGGCCATGGCAGACGCCGCCAGGGGAAGCCACTCTCCGCTCAGGCTCCAGCACCTGGAAGCGATGAGCGCGGCGCAGACGTTCTACGTCAGTTATTGCAGCCACTTCTGCGACAGCCAGCCGCTCCATCACGCCCGCTCCATGTGCAATCTGGCCATCAACGGCTCCGGATTCGGCACCGCCTTCGGCTGCCAAGCAACTCCTGGCAACGCTCGACAGTGCCTGTTCGTCTGATTCGTTCGGCCGTTACGGCGCGCCAAACTGTTAGGCCATTGCGAGTGTCTTCATAACGCAGCAGCTGCAGTATTTGTGGACTCGGGCTAACGCGGTTTTACGAGGCGGATTTCGATGCGGTGCTATGCCTGTTCAAGTTTGGTCTCGTGCTTTGCTTCGTCATGTCGCGTTATGTGAACTCTGAAATTGCTATCTAGCCACTTGCGCGTACCGATATTGACGGAAGCGTACAAATGTCTCGCGTTTTAATCGCACAATCGCTCACCAGCATTGCTTATCGTCACTTTATCAGCTAACTTAACCGCTTCTGAATCTTTCTTCGCACTACTATTTGCTAAGAACATAAGTCATAACTGTATGTGATGTATGATGTTCGTTTTACTTTACACTTTTTCGTGTATTCTCCATGAAGTAGCAGAACGCTTTCACAGCATCGTTGATATTTATGTCATGTGAATAGACCGTATTTTTTCACTGCTGTGTTCAAGGCTTTTCTTTTCCAAAATATTTGTGAGAAAAGCACATTTCTCTCTTATCCCAGAGTGCCGTCCCTGATTCTCCAGTTAATACGGCTGTCACATTTCGCGCTAAAATTGTCGAGGCGTAACTATGCCAAATGTTATTTGTGACATCATGGGTCGACATCCAGAGCCCAGTGCACTGAGCAAAGAAAAAATACTGGAGTGCGTACTAATACAAACCTGCGCGTTTTCTGTGCTTTACTGGATGGTATGAAAATTCCGAAGTCGACCGGAAAGCCTGATGTCATCACCGTGACAAGGTTGCGGAAAACCATAATATGCACTGACCTTACTAGAAACCAAAAAAAGACAGCGTTTAAGCTTACAGGAGCTGTATTTTTACACTGTTCGCAGTTGAGCCCTATGATTGCTCGATACAGCGCAAGTGTAAAATCCGGTGTAACCGTCGTCTACAGCGCCGATGCATTCGGTCGTCTGTTAACACTGCCTCTGGTGCAACACTTCTGCATCAGCATTGGCGCCGCAGAGAACAGCACTCACGGCAGTTACGTAATAGCTCCAGTGGTAACAATGAGGTCTACACAGTTGTTGTGCTTCTTTGACAGCCAGATCTGTTTGTAGTTCCTCTATCTAGTTTTATGTAGTTCTTAATGGTATTCTCGCCTTAATGGGGCCGGGATATTCTTGCACTTTTTGCCGGGGTATCTAACTGGAATAGCATTTTATGTGAAATCAAATCTTGTTCCTCGCTGCGTTCATTCTCTTTTTTACTAAAAGAATTCTTGTTAGAAAGTATACCTGGATAATTGTTAGAGCGCATCTTATTGTTCTTTTAGTACAACGTATGTTATGTTTGTTAGTTTCTGTTATTTTCTTTTGTCTTTCTTTTAATTCTGCGAATCTTGTTTGCTGTATAATATGTCCTGTTTAAGTTATGTATAATGTCTATAAGCACATGACTGCTGCGTGTTACAAGTTTAACATTATTTATATTTTTATTAGGGCGTCTTCCTGATAGTTTTTAACATTGGGACACCCTATCTTGCCACTTCTTTTTGTACTTGCGCATATGTACAACCTTACCGTAATAAATCTGAATTATAAATCTCAATTATTAACTAGCGCAACTGTTTGCAGACTAACGCAGCGCCGCTCTGGTGGAGGCGAACCGCAACAGTATATATGTGGAAGCTTCCGCAGTTTTCCTCGTTCTCAGGTCTGATTAAAACAATGTGGGAACGCTCCCATCTGGCAGTTGTTTAATTAGCTGGAATTTACTGCAGGTAGTAGGAAAAAATGTCAAACTCTAGTAAATATTGAGGACACATGCGCCACTGCCTGGGGCACAAGAGAAGACAAGACAAGAAATGGTAAAACATGCCATTTTTTTCCTCTACAAATACAATCAAACCGAAATATTTCAGGGCACGAGCGTTCTTGCATTTTTGCCTCCATCTAAATGCGGCCGGCGTGACAGGAATTCGAACATGCGACCTCGTACTCAGCACCAGAATGGCACGTCCACCGACTCGTGTAGTTTGATTTTGGTTCACCTTTTAAAGAGCCCCAGTTCGAAATTTTAATCCGGAGCCTCCAGCACGGCGTGCCCAGAAGCCACTGTGCACACACTTACGAGACATCAAAGCTATATAGTTTTGAACATTTCAGTAAAATTGACAAAATAACTAAAGACGTGCAACTAAAAACAAAACAATAATAACAAAGGCATATCGTAATTCTAAGACTTCATTGTTAAAAGGCAGTTTTAGATTTGTGATACGATTTGTGATTTTAGATTCCGCTCTGCATCTGAAGCAGACCGCATTCAGACAGTATGTATCTCTTAAGTATAAAAACATGTTGTGAATAATTTCGTAAAACTGATGGAACAATAGTGTTTGCTCGCGAAGTATAAAAACGAAGGAATAAATTTGCTCTCTTTTACACACATTTGAGTGATACAGTTTGGCGAATTGCGGTACCTGTTATTACCGCCGAGTTACGGTTTTTGTAAGCCAAGCGACTAATTGCTTCATATTTTTATACATTGGTCTGAAGAAAGTTTCGTTAATATTTTTTTGTTGATTTAAGTTAAGTATGAGCTCCCTACTGCGACTATTGCAGGTAATACCGCAGCGTCAGGTGATACATCGTATCGTGCGTTAATTTTCTCTCCGTAGCCGAACTCTTTCGAGAAAATCAGTTAACCCACCAGGCGTGCAGCAGAATCGTACTCGGGCAGTTTTCTTTTCTTTCCTTTCTTTTTTTTTGCCGCTATTCTTGATGACATTCCCACCGTATAGAACGACCGCCGTTTTGTCAAACGTATCGCAGTGTTGTAGTTCTTTTTCTGAAATTTGTTTCCTTTTTAACTGTCCGGCAGTGGACGGACTTTCTCGGCTCGCCCCACGAAGGTTCGAATCTCGCCCGGGTGCAGAACCACGGTGTCCTCGAAGCGCGGTCGGTATCCGCGTTTGAGCCACACGCGCATGCGCTGTTCTTGGCTGACGGCTGGCAGCGGTCGGTTGTGGCGACGCCAGACAAAGCGGACCATTTCCGTCTTGTCCTGCGTCGATCCTAACGAAGTCTCTAGGATGTGGTAGATGTCCTGGTTCTTCAGCAGGCGCTGCGAAATACCATACGAGAAAAAGATAAGCGAGTACAAAAAAAAATATAGAAGAAAAATCTGGAATATAAAGAACACCTCCAAGTTTATGCAATTCTTGAATATAAGTTTTGTGAACGTGTCGCTTCTCCGTCTCTGTACAACTTAATGCGTATGGCAATTCACACGCCCTTACTAGAAGCTTTTATTTATTTATTTGTTTAATTAGTTAGTTAGCTGGTTTTTGATCGCGTTAATTCACTTACAGGCCAATTCGCGTACAGGTGAACTGCTTCCGACGAACGCGCTTCTCGTCGCCAGTTTAAATCCTGCTGTAACAGAAACTCGGCAAACAAATTTTTTTGGCACTCGCACGACGGGTGTTCGCAACAGTTTTCTAGCGAAATGCGCACCTGCAAGACTAATTTTCTTAACGCAGTTTCTTAACGTTCAAACCGATAAGAAAGAATTGGACGCAAAGGTGGGCCGGCTGGGCGTAGATTCATAGCTGCGACTGGGAAGCGTGACGTCACACGGCCAGGAGAACAGACGTGCATGTCCTGTATATTTCCATTGTCTTTCAATGCGACAGCGTTAAGGAGCCCCTGACGCAGAAAATCCTGCTTCGGCGTCACGCGTCGGCGTCGGACGTCACTTCGGCAAAAATAATTTCGAACCAAATTCCGAACCACGCATACCCAACCACTTCTCTACCACCAAAGTTGCTCATAGCTTGTCTTTCATTATTTACAAAGTTATTCCTCAGAATTTTGAGAACGGCAGCCCAAAAACAAATGTAACGAAAAAAAAAAGAATCACCGACAGTGCATGTCCTTTATGTTAGCTCTTCTCAAACCGAAATATTAAATGTGCAAAACAATAACAGGAGATCAACCTAGGCAAGAGGTCGCGTTTCTACCCGAGAGCTCACCTTCGTGCATAGCGTTCGCAGCCAGCGTTTCCCGGTGAACGTTACGGTTACATAAGCTGCAGTTGCCGGGAAGCATGAAAAGCATTAAGGGGTCTTGGAACGCTATGGCGTTTCGCTCTTAAAGGCGAAACTTAAGCGTCCTCCAAAATCTATTCTCTCTCTGTTACGTCACCCTGCCCAGGTACAGCTACGAGTAAGAAAAATTACGTTCTAATGCTACGCTGCTTGAACGGCATCGACGCTATATATACCCACTCGCGCACGTCCGAGAAGGATACACGAGGTCCGACTTACCGATATGTGCAACTGTGTCGTGTTGACGTATTCTGGCATCTCGGGCGCTTGGAATTCCAGTCGCACCAGCAGCTTCTCTCCGGACACGCGCTCCAGCGTGAGCACGTGCACGTGCTTGGGAAGTTCCGAGCGCAAACCGCTCCACTGCAGACGAAAGCGAGCGATATCCGAGGTAAAACATACACACAACTTCAGTCTGCGTTCGCAATCATCTCGCGTCGTTCATTCGAGCCATAACGTTTCATACAAGAAACTATGATTCGAGCACCCTCGCATACTTATTGCCTCGGAGCACCAATGATGCGCTGTTTCCTGGTGTGCTTGCTCTGTCACAAACAGAAGCTCCGTAACCGAAGGTAAGGGGAAGGCTGGGGTGTTGTCTTAAATGTTCCATTTCATAGGGGTCACTACATTTAAAAGGCAGAGCTGAAACTTTTGGCTTTCATTTTTCAATCCGGAAGTCCGCACGGCGGCCTTTTGCGTTCCATCTATTCGGTGTGACGCTTGGAAGTCAGGACCACCCGACCACGCATGCGCACACGAAAGCCCAGATACGTATGCTACAATCTTTTTTTCTTGCAACACTGCTTTGGTTTAAAATATACTTAGATCTCTGCAGCAGGCTTAACGTCATAACCTTCATGAGTAATTGTGAGTTGTAATTTCGAAGCGTAAACTATGCGTGCCTAATTTTATGCGCTCCACCCGAAGGAGCTTTTGCTCTTTGCAGTGTGCCTACCACAAGCGAGCACAGCAGTGCTGTCGTCATAATCGGGCGGAAAGAGCGAGTGAAATTTATTATCGCTTTTTACGTTCATTTTCTGCCACAATTCTGTACTCTGCTTTCCTCTTAAGGCCATCTGCGGGTTACCAGACACTGTTTTTGATATGTCAAGAAATGTGCCGCCGAGTGTCTCTAGCGCTCCTTCTCACGTACGCTTTCCTAAATCGTTAAACGCACGACTTGCAGTTTTTAATGCTCTGACAAACAAAGAAGCGTACTCCATTCCATCTGTCAGTGTACTTGCCTCTCTCTGTGTAAGGTTGGTGAAGTACGGCTGCCGAGCGTCAACCAGCGAAAGCTGAGGAGTCCACACCAGGCGATTGGCGAATATGCGTAAATACTCCTGCGTTGCGCCAAAAGAAAACGCAAGGTATAACCTCAAATGCTTCGTACACACTGAAAAGTAATTTTTGCGACGACTATTCTTGTCGGGTGTTCAATATAGCTCGGCGTTACCGCGACGGCAAGAAAAGACCTAGTGAATCGTTTCCTTACCTCGCCACACCGTTCTCGCTGAAAATCAAATTACAGGAATGAGTGTTGGTCACATGTGATGGCAAACGTGCCCGAAACTATGGTACCCAATTTGCTAACTCTTCTCATCAACTGCAAGCTGCGCCCTCACAGTTATTGTAATATATGCTGAGGAGACAGTTCGTGTTGAATGTAAAATGAGCTGCGGAAAGTCGACAGGAGGTGGACGCGTGATATTAACGCACCTGCGAATCGGCGATGGTGCCGACGTGTAACCAGTGGCGTCCTCTCACGGGCACTCCGCGGTCTCCAAGGAGCCGACGCTGGATGAGGAACTCGAGGTTGCCGGATGACAGGCTGGCGGCACCTTGAGGTCTGTCTGGGAACACGGTCAGCTGCAGGCCCTGTGAATCACTCTGCATGCAAGGACAACAGACATTGCACCACACTCATCAGTTAGCGCGGGAACAAGTGGGTACACAATAGCATGGGAGGTTACGTCCTGGGGCACAAAGTAAATACAAGCTCTGAAGGTTGCAATGAAGAGCAAGCTCGAGCTTGGAACGGGCGGAGGCTAACTCCTCCACTTTCGTGTTCCCATACGTCTAATCGAACAGCGCTTCAAATAGGGCGAAGTAATGACGAGGTCGTCTTTACTTCGTCCTGTCTGAAGCGCTGTTCGATTACTTCTTGAGCAGCACCGACCGGCCGAGTTCAACAAAATAATGCAAGTACATCTCGATTGATTGATTGATTGATTGATTGATTTTAAACAGCACCGGAACTATCAGAGACGCAGTAGCGGCGGACTCCGGTACGATTTTGACCATCTCGGTTTCTCTAACATGCACCTAAATTTAAGCACCCACCAGCATTTCTGCCTTTCACCACCACCAAGATTCGGCCGCCGCGGCCGGGATTGAACCCGCGACATCGAGCTCAGCAGCGCGACTGCGACGCCAGTGAGCTACCGCGGTGGGTTCTACCGGAACAATGGGCGAGATAATTTTGTATCTTCAATGTTACAATATTCGGTTAACAGACAATTTCTCCGCTTGATGCACTTGGATGCAAACTGTCGAGGTGAAACGTCGCTTTCAATCAGAACAAAGACTGCGCAAGCAAACAGCACAACAGCCCTCAGCAATGTGTAACCTCGCCACATACTTTGGCTGGGCACTCAAGTGCCGTTGTCTACACGCTGATGCCTACGCCCATTTCCTCTGTTTCTTTATATTCCATGCACGACACTGCGAAAGAGCAGAGCATCCCAATGGAGCAGCCGGCGCTGTGAAGGAGCATCGCAAAGAGGAACATCGCGTTTTCTGCTTCACAATACTAGTATTGAACAATGCGCATCCTAGAATGTGATTGCATTAAACTAGATGTACTCAAATACGAGTAACTATGAATTATTATCTGAGGAACCGGTGAGTTAAGCTGCCAGCCTACAATTACTTACGCATGGACATTTCATTTTGGAGTTCTACGCACAGCGCACATAAAAGCGTTGTCACGAATTTTTTGTAGCACTTATGCTATAGAGTGCTGCTGTGTTTGAATTCCATTACAGTTTCATGGCGTGCTTGCAGACTGGACAATTCGGATCTGGCCTTGCTTAATATATATTTTGTCTTTTGGACAACCCTCGTGCTTGTGAGTGCTGTACGTAGAATATCACCAACTCGCTTATGCCTGCACCCTAGCACGCTTGGTTGTACAGATTATTCGAGGGAGTGCTGTTCTGTATGGGTGTTGCCATTAGCAATTGCTGAGATTGAATCGAATAACAATTGGATAGTGACCCCCCCCCCACCCAAAAAATGCGATCGAATCAAGTATCGAATGCTTTTCGAATGGATTTCGGATGATGAACAACTGCTTTCACCGTCACTGTGAAACGATGCCTACATCCTAGCATTCACAACGTTAGCAAGTTTCTGTCACTGCATTTCTCTACATGAAACGTCTTTTCCTAAAAGCACAAACACGGAATTGGGAACAAATAAGCGGTCCGGTTTCGCGTATTCATGTCTGTTCGGGTGAGCGCGAATGTAGGCTGTTTAAGTGGAAGAGTCTCGCGGTCTGAGCGGCCTTGCGTGCTGGGCTCCACTACGTAAGTTTTATTGTTACTAAGGCCGCGTCCGGATGAAATTTATCGCCCTTGTGCTCCACTAATACGTTCGATCCCGCAAAGTTTGCGATTAGAAATATCCTTAAGCTATTGGAAGAATATTTTAATTTACGAATGTTGACTATCTGCTTCGAAAACCATATGAAGTAAGGACAACATCCGATTCGTTATTCGAAAGTTCGAATCTGTGCCACCCCGCAAGCAGACAAAGGGGCGCCATTGTTATACTCACCGCTAGAAATGCCCACGAAGTGGCCGGGTAGAAGTTGGAGGCCACAGGACTTCCGTCAGGTCTCCTGATGGGGGTCAGAAATCCTGGTCATACTTGTAAATAACGAACGACTCCTGATCACAATTTCAAATTTCTGAAACTGAAACATTCAGCAAATACTTGTGCGCGCGTTTCACTATTGAATTACTGTCGGCTTTCACGGCGGACAAGTCCATGCCACCGTTTGTAAAAAGCTGAGCTATTTCAATTTTTTTTGTTAACTTTTACCTTCCCGAGTAGCGGGACTTTTTAAAATTCTGCCAGCATTTAGGAATCACTGATAAACAATATTTTTCTTCATTGTGCCAGTTGGTACACTACATAAAGAAAAACTTCTCAAAAGTTCGCAGTATTCAAGTTCTAAAAGTTCTGACGACCAAAATGCGCCGACAGAACGCTGCATATCCGCACACAACAACAACGAGAACATATTTTCATACTGGTGGCTGGTATTTGTTAATTATGCCTATTTAATTAGAAATCTTGATAATTAAGAGTTTAGTTAGCATTCACATTTTATGTCCGAACGACACAGCCTGGCCCATCTAATGCCCCCATAGTGTGCGACTCCGAATCAACTCTCACGATACCTGACGCATTGTATTTTACGTCTACCACAGGGCAAAGCTCTCCCCCAGTGATATCCCATCGCACTTTTGTCGCGCAAGCTGACACCATCCTACGCCACTGCTTAGTGCGCACAAATTTTCGTTTACCCTGAGTCCGCACGAGCAGTGAAAACCGAAACCTGTGTGCCTGTGTGCAACATGTGCAGCTTTCTGCAAGTGCGAACGCATACGGAAGACATAAGTGCCGCGGACAACATCACGAGACCGCACGAGCACTCGGCCGCTCTGCTTCTACTCCTTCTCTCGTGTTTTCATCTGTTTTCTTGCAGTTTATCCAAGAACGCAGTCACACAAACTCGCCAAGCTTTCCACCCGCGGTAAACGTTCATCATCTAGGCCTAGTTAACGTGTATTCAAAGTACCTGCCTATAGAAAGGCTCAAGCGCTTTTGGATTCCGTCCCCTTTTCAATACGGTCGTCATAGCCGGAAGTTGCAACCGCGACATCTTGTCTTTAGAGGGAGAACGTCATAGCATCTTAGTTATACCAGGGCACGTACTTCCTCCATTAAAACGCTCCTAAGTGATATCATGTCTCTTTTTTAGAGAGAGAGAGAGAAAGAGAGAGAGAGAAGTGATAAACGAAATCCAAGGTTAACGTCTTTCGCCACCCTGCACTGGTTAAAGGGAAAAGAAGGATGAAAGATAAGAAGGAGAGAAGAAAAGCTCTGCTGTGCGCACACGTATAGATATCGCATGAAATTAGACGTTCCATAGGACGAAATAAACATGAGTTTAACCAACAATGTTAGTCGTATAGTATTTAATTAACCCTATCACTAAAGCTTTGCTTCTCATATATTCCATTACGTGCGTTGGATTTGCACAACCATTTTCTTTTTTGTCTGTCTGCAAGCGCCTGCACACGACGCTCACGTACTTCCTCTCGATGCTTCGGCGTCCGTTGGTGTCGGTGTAAAAGAGCTGGCCGCTCTGCACGCTGCTGGAGAACCTGCACACGATCTCCTTGCCCTTGTGATCACTCAGAGGCACCGGACCCAGTGTCCACTCGAACTCGATCACCTCTTCGTTCTCGAACAGGCGCACCACCAGGCCGAGCCACGGAGTGTAGCGCTGGTGCAGCTCCTGCACCTGCGGGAGGCAGACGGCGCCGAATGGGGATCAGAAATATGTGCACATATGCGTATTTATAGTTTGGACAATTTGTAGCTGTTCACCGTTTTAAAGCGAAAGCTTTCCTGGCCGCGAACTTGCGATTTCGCCGTGGCGGTGCTCCGAGGAGGCACATGACGTCACAACGCGCGCCTCGCCGCAGATATTTCTCTCTCTCTCTCGCTCCCTAGTCACTACTGCGCATGCGCCACTACTAGCATCAAGCCACAGGTGTTTCGCCGCTGCGCAGCGCCGCGCCTTTCAACCACCGCAGTTTGGTATGACGTCACACCGCATTCCTCGTCGTTGCGCTCGCCTCCGCTCGCTTCGCCAGCTGCGTCGCATGCCTCATAACATGTGGGAGGAATGAAAACGTGAGCTCGCGTGCGCCGCAACCACAGTTGGGGCGGCAATATGGACGGCGACAATTCTGATAAGCAGGAGGAGGCCTGGAATAGACATCGGAACGAGATGAAGAGAAAACGAATCGCCCAGGAAACAGACGAACAGCGCGCACAACGACTGGCTAAACGGCGCCACATAGCTAGACAACCAGACAAACCTGGACTTGCAATTAGATTAACCAAGGCTAACCATGCTATGCCTTAGCTTTCGCTACGTATATCCTGGCATAGCCGAGCCAATTTTTTTTATAAGGCGCTTCTATTTTGTAGCGTGACAGAAAGCCTACCATACGAAGCCTACCACTGCATGTCTCAACATGCAGTGGTATCTCCGAAAAGCGAGTACACCTTTTAAACCAGTGTACAGACGCCCACAACACTGCTTACTGAAGTTGATGGTAATGCCATGACATTAAAAGTGAGAAACTGGAAGCGCGCCAGTTTTTTGGAAGAGTGGTTACTTTGTGCTAAACACTGAATTTAAGACCCTAATAGGCGTCCTCGACGCTTAAGCGGCTGCACTAGTCATGAGTTTTTCTTTCTTGGTCCCTTATAATCTCACGTATTTCATACAGGAGCAGTCTTTGCAGCAAATCCAAGCCTTTCGTGCGAAGGCCAAACAGGCAACCACTTCACGGATTTTGATGAAGGTTGTTGCATTTATTGGAAAAGTCAAATCTAGTAACTGTTGAAGTATCTTTTTAAATGGTGCCAGCAATTCTAAAGAAAATATTTCTGAAAATTGCAATATTTTAGAAAGCTCGTCCAGTTTGCAACTGTGTAACTCAGCAATGAAAAAACGCTATCGCAATTCTGTAAACTGCGCCTCAGAATACGTCTAAAGAAGATAAAATTGATGTACTATACGTCGCTGAGAAATCTACCACTAGCTTGTCAGTAGGACTCTTCCGAAACTCTCCCAAACATTGAAACATTTCCGCTTAAAGAAATTTCATAAGTCTATTTGTCCGCTTTCGATGCTCCAACAGGCACAGTGTACAGAACTGCGATATCAGAGTAGAGTGCTGAGTTAGGGATTTCAGAATTTCGTGCTGCAACTTTTTGAAACTTACCAATTTCCGGCAATTTTCGTAAAGAAGAGTCCGAGGTCTTAAGTAATACTTCTGTTTGCTCGATTTGCCAGAAATTAACGTTCTATCTGAAATGCAACAAGTTTCATCCAAATTGGTCTAGCTGTTGTTTCATAAAAGCATTTTTGCGTTCGACATGTATATGTACTTTAAAAGAGAAATTGGAGTTGGCTCCGAGATAAAAGCTTCCTTTTAACGGAATAGTGACCGGACATTTTCCATTATTCGTCTTCTTTTGCGTTAGACGAACGTCCTACAGCTCTGAAATCTAGAAAAAAATGATGCAGAAAAACTCATGCAGAATATCTACCGATGATAAACAGAAAGTACGTGATATCTGCACGACAATCAGCGGCAATACATCAGGAGTGGGTGCTTGAGAAGTGAAAACTAACTTTCGACGCGACATTTGCTTTAAAGGTTTGCGCACATCAATAAGAATTTTTTGTAATGCCAAATTCCAAGAAGGCACGAATAGAAGAAATCGCGCGTTGATATAGTTCCTAATTAAACCACTTAATTCTCCACAAAAGAATTGGCAAACTTGATTACTTGTTAACTTGTATATAGGCTCCGAATCGAAAAACAGCCGAGGCTATGCACATATACTCCCTTCTGCCGCGTGCCGCATACTTCTTACCTCAGGCCCCCGTGTGATGTGGAAGGTGATGTTGTTGCCCAGCTCGAACGGGTCGTCATTGACGGGGTTCAGCACGCGACTGTCCGAAGCCTTGCGGCTGGTTCCCTGGTACGCGTGGTAGGACAGAAACACGTGCTGCAGTGTCACCTGCAGCCCACCCTTGACCATGACGCCCCGCACGAAGCCCGTCGTGGAGTCCACCAGGAGGCGGTAGCGCTGCAAGGCGACCAGACGTTATTCCTGTGAAAGGCACAAGCTCTGACCGCCGAGGCCACCACATCCGTGTACAGGCAGCAAGGCAACAAACAAATCGTGAACTGATCACTGGCGTGCTACGCAGAGAGCAGTGCACTTTGCTCTTGAAGGTCAATTAGGAACCTCTGTCCAAAGCGTGGGCCGGCAGCTGCCATACGCACTTAATTTTAAATTACGGCCACGGTGCTTCTTTCTAATAGTTCATAACGAGGCTAGCCACCAGCCGATCACGTGTTTTCTTTTCGCGAAGCTCTCAATAGCGCCTTTGATGCTGTGTTTCAAGACTCGTCGTAGTCGGAAATGTAAACGGCTAAGCAAATGGCGGCCATCTTAAAGTGTCTTTCCAATTCTGACGAAGACGCCAAAGAAGACAGCTTAACGAAGACAGCATCAAAGTCACAAACATTGCAGGCTACGTCGCTGTTAGAACAAAATGGCGGCTGAGCGGAAAGCTTGAAAGCCGTTTGGAAACTTGACGGGAATGTCGTCTGTGCACAATAAAAGGTATAGTCACGATTTCCTATGCGCTTAATGTAAGTCACATCGTGTTTCTTATGGGTTCGCACGCGCGAAGAGTTAAGATACAGAAATAATGTACGCTTTTCATAGCTTTGTTGTTGTGGTTGTTGCTGTGGTTGTCGTTGCGCGAGGTGGCATAAAATCGCAGAGGCGCCTTCCCATCGTCTTCAAGACGGTTCCAGACGCGTTGTATTACTTCGACTCGAAGCTGTCTCAGCTGCCTCCTTAGCTACTCACGTAGACTGTATCTGATGCTGGTCAGAATAGGAACAAACCGTAAGTTTGCGTTTCGCGTTAATGCCACACTCGTCGTTCACCTTGTTTCGGATGACGGTCATTTTGCTGGGTTTCTCCACTCTGGAAGCTTGCGGCTTCCTGGCGGTGCCCGGAGACTCTCGCGACCTCTGTACGTAGTGCGTCGTGACACCGAGGGGCACAAGCCGCGACGAGAACACCACCTCGTCGACTTTATCTTCGGCCGACAAGATCTGCATGATAGCGGTGGGATAGAGTGGGTGCATGTTGGCGGCTAACGAGAACTTTGCTCAGTTGAAGAAAACAGCTGCCATCAGCCCCATGACAACACCGCGCTATGCTATAAACTATATTAGGTGAAATTCTGTGCTAACTCAGTGGTCCTTCTGTAGAAACAAAAAAACACAAACGAACACTAAACTGCAAACAAACCCATTCGTAGCAACGGGTTACTACTAAACTGCAAGCAAATTATGACAAAGTTACATGAGACGACAGCTCAAGGCCACTGAAATACTCACAGAAAGCAAGGACCAGAGCTGACACAGCCAACAAGTTGAACTGCTTAAGAAGAGCGCTTGTGCGCTTCACGAATGATGTGGTATAAATGAGAGTACACTCTTGTCTGCTGCAAATACACATAACTCGCTTCAGCGGACAGTCGGCGGTCAGCATTACAAACCTGGCCATCAACCAAGTGAGTCGCGATCTGCGACCACTATGGGGCTGGACAATTCATTAAAAAAAGTTTGCTTCTATTTAGGCGCGGAACAACAACACAGAAGAACAAAGGCATGTCGAAGTTCACTGATGCATGACTGATTACAGTGCAAGATCCTCAGCTCACACGGAAGGCATAAAAAACGAGCAGCTGTGTTCTTGCCATGCATTTATTTATTTATTTAAAATACCTTAAAGCCCATTTAAGGGCATTGGGTGGGAGGGGACACATAGTGAGTGTTTCAACAGGAGTGAACAATATAAATATCAACGCAGGTAGTCACAAGTAAAGCAAAGTTCAACAAATGTTTGTCTAGGCTAAGCTTTATATAGTGTAAACACAGTAATATATTCATACACACAAGAAATACAAAAATACAAGTGTGAAAAACAGGGAAGGAAAGCAGGTCAATAACATCCTTATTCAATGTTTCTAAGGAAGCTTTGCAATTCTTCGCGAAAAGCGTCACGATTTGTTAAGCACGCAATGTTATCAGGAAGTCTGTTCCATACGCTTATGGCACGTGGCAGTGCTGATGCGTTAAATGACAGTGTATTGCAGAATATGCGCATGAAACTATGGCTATTGTACAACTTCTATTCCATCTATTGTGCATGCATCTTCTATAAGTGTTGGACTGTTTGGCGAAGTAGTCGTAATCATGAAACTTGTACTAATCCTAGCTTTGCGTTCAAAAGAAAATTCGTCCTTGTCCCCTGGCTAGAATGATTTTTTTTTCATTTGCGGAGGTTTCTCTTCAAAAAGACGGCGCGTTTTTTTTTTTTTTTTTAGTCTTGGATCTACATAGAGATGAATGCCAGCTTCTTGTTCCCATATCTGAACATCTAAAGTCAATTATCAGCGTTAAGATGCAGTTTATTTATGTATCAACGTACACTGAGGGGTGAAAAGGAAAACTGACGATCAGGCAGCTTCACGGGTTCTCACCCCCGTATGTTTTAACAGCGACTTCTAGCAACACACAAACGAGTAATAACAAATTATAAATGCATCCACAGAAGTAAAGTGGACCTGACTCAACTATTACAGCTATAAGAAAAAGATAACTAGCATGCTGGCTTATACAATGTTGAGGTAGAGTGTAACGTTGCGAGTAGTGCTCATTTACATGAAACAAATAAGTAGGAAGCAAGAAGAAATTACAAGCAACCCTATAATTTATTTCCTGAAGAAAGCAAAAGTTTACACGTGGGGTTAGCACAAACAGCATTAAAATAAAGATACATTTTGTATGTGGGATGAGCTCTCTTCGGAGACATACGTCTGTCACGCTTCGAAAACCGGAACTGAAAGTGCGTTGACACATGCGTTCACCTAATCTTTAATATATAGGCTTGGAGTTCTGTTTTTGGGGATGTTGCTTCTGCAGTCATAGTATAGCAAGTGAGCAAGGGGAGGCCGCATCTCTAAAAATGTTATGCTCCTACCCTTCGCCCCTCCGCGCTTCATATTATAGTTCACATACAGATGCCACCGGCGATATGTCCAGGTGCCCCATGTTTCGGCAACAATGACCACGCCGCGGTCCCGCAAAGCATGGAGAAATAGCCAGTGATGCTGGACGTGGCGGTGAATACATCTTTCAGGTCAATGGGGTAATGGTTGAAAAAAAAAGGATTCCTCTGATTCTCTCTCTGTCTTATAAGTAGCTCCTCACCAGGTCCACTTCACATGTGTGCTATTCTCGGAGAAGGTCATATATCATGGACAAAGTGCTCCAGGGATCAAAGGCACAGGTATTAGCCCCACCCAATGAACAAAAATTTTTTCCGGACGTGTGAGGAGTTTTGGAAGGGAGCACCCGAGCAAGGCAAAGGCACGAACATTGATACAAAGCTTAAGGAAAGCATCAAGACGCCTTCTTTTGTCCTTGTCTTGTGTTGCGCGGTAACGAACCTTACTATGCATAAGAAAGGAGAGGAACCAGGGCGATTAAACTCTCATGCTAAGTTTGATAGCATGATAAGTTTGAGGGGAACTTTCACTGCATTTTTAATTTGCGGTGTCATGGAAAATTATGTTTAATTGTCAAGTGCCAACCGGCACAACGAACGCACAACTTCGGGATACCTGGGCATGCTTGCCGTCAACGACGTAGGAGTATCCCTCCTTCGCCGGCAACCGTACGTGGGTGGTGTACGCGTATCCGAGAGGGTTGTAGACCAGCAGCCATGCCTCGTCCGAGTCCACCGGCTTGCAGTCGTCCTCGGCCTCGAGGCAGTGTGAGAAGCGAAGCTGGCTGACTGAGTTCCCTTCCCACACGATGGTGCGGAGAGCCTCGTCCATGACACGCTGCCCAAGAACGAAAGAGCAAAAAAAAATATTTGCGGGATGAATTCAGACTCGCTCGACAGAGAGAGCTGGACACCCAGACGTAACGCAGGCGAGCGTCATTATCGGACGCATTGAAGACAAACTAGGCATCCTCTTGAGGGGGGCAGAAGGTCAGCAAGAAATATGATGCAATTGATTTCCACAAAAAAAAAACAGGTGCGCAGTCGAAAGGAAGTTCCTTCTTATTCGGTCATAGAACTTAGCACCGCACCATTTGTGCAGGTATAGTTAATCTACCAAACAAGTTCAGCATGTGGTTAACTATAACTATCTGTTATTCTCTTGTCGCAACTCTAGCGCATGAAATGCGATGACGAATTAATCCCTCTTGAAGTGCAAAAATGTTTATTGACCAAGTTATTTCTACAGAAGCCCACAACGGGAAGGAAAAGTTATTAGCGGGAATGCTGGAAAGCGTAGACTTTCTGTGGAATTTCAAATTTCGATTTCAGGTGCCATCCAGCCCTTTTACAGATTTCCATACAACTCATTTGGTCTGCGACAGAGATTCCTCATAACATTTGCACTGTCGAGACAAGAAATGCTGAGATATAAAGAAACGGCAATTTCGAATTCGAATTAGTTTCTTTTATTAAAGCGACACGAGACTCCGCGTTGTCTGCTGCCTCCTGATCATAAGATGGACGAGGCGGTGGTGAAATTGAGCGTCAGCATCGTCATCTTTCAAACGCTGGTAACAATAGGATGTATCCCTATTTTTTGTTTAGCATAACCGCGGAGCGGTCATACAGCTTCTTCATACCTACAGACATACGGGAATCTCACATAACATTTCGCTGATTGAAAACGTGAGAAAGCGGAGCAGTTCCCAACATCATACTCAACAGCTTTTGCTTCGCACATGTTACTTTATTTAGCTTTATCGAGAGCAATGCTTTTGTGTCAGAACTGCGAGTTCTTATAACTTTCTCCGCATGTGGGTCTTAGCTGAAACCTCGTGGACAATACTCACTTGACAGCGAGCGATACCGTTGTTCAGTAGCGCCTCGTGCTGCAGGAGCACTTCAGGCCTCTCGCTTCCCCTGCAAGGTCAGCCAGATGCTACAGAAACGCGTTAGTGGACTCGCCCCTCTTCGAAGTTCGCAAGGAATAAACAAAGGATGCCACCCACATACGCTATCACTTCGTTGTTCTGAGCGAGGGCCACGTTCTCCTCTGGAAAGGAAAGAAAGACACAACTTGCGTCAAACGCGTCAAAACGCAGCGATGTCTTGCAAAGCAACGAGATAACACCGAGAAAAGTGGTGCGATTGAAGGGGCTGGAAGACGTTTTGGCTTACACGTGGAAGCCTTGTTCCTAGAAAGCGTTCGGACTTCCACAGAGAAGCCTCCAACGAGGGTTCCACCCGGGCTCAAGGTTTCCGTGTGGAAGACTTGGACCCATAAGCGTTGCTTCAAGATAATGTTCGGCTTCCACCAAGAAGCATTGAACAAAGCTTCCACACAGGTGTAAGGGAGTTGGTTTCAACGTTCCTGTGGAAGCCTTGAATCCGAGAACCCTGATTTAGAAGGTGTTCAGGCTTCCTCCTGGAAGCCTCAAACAAGGCTTCTTAAGGCTGCGGATTCAAGGCTTCCTGTAAAGGACTTAAACCTGAAAGTCCTGTTCTAAGAAGACGTTTCGGCTTTCGCGCGGTAGCCTTATTCAAGATTTCCTTCTGGAAGCCGAAGCGTCTTTCAAGCCCTTCAAACAGGCCACTTTGGTGGTAATGATAGATTTACTTCCGGGCAAAACAAGATGCTATTGAATGAATGATTAAATTTGCAGATCGGAGCGAACTTAACAGAACTGTACCGAAAGAGTTGCGAAACAGATGTCCGCTAGACTTCTTGGCCCCTATTCTTACGACTTCCCTTACACAAATTTGAAAACCAGACATCAGCTCACAATAAGACGCCGTGAAGTGGTCGTGCAAGCAATGTCGCTGTAGGCAAGGTCTCGACAAAAGGACGTGTCTTCGTCTGACAGAAACAAGTCAGCTTGTGATAATGTCAACACCAGAGACATTTCGTGTTCGACCAATGTTCATCTCTTGCAAATACCCTCAGTGATTGTGGATGAGGCTTTGCGGATGATTTAGTTATCGTGACAATCGCTGTCGTGCCTGGCTTGCACTCGAGTATACTGGCTAATGAGAAAACGATTTTGCGCAAGAAAAGTGTTGTGAATACGAACCGTGGTTGTAAGCTATATAAGGAAGGACCATGACGGGTGGCACCTATTTATCAGTTATTCTGAGGAATAATTGTTTTTTAACACTTCATTTTTATTTTTCATTAAACACTTTACGCAAAACCATAATTTTTGTCATTTTGACGGGCTGGCTCAAAGGCCAATAAAGATTCTTGGCTCGTTTTGTTACTAATGTTCTTGTGGCCATCGCGGTTTTTCAAGAGTAATATTCCGTACGACATCTTTCGCTGCTTCTCATTTCTAGAGCATCCGTCATTGTTTTTACGTCCGCGGATGTTTTGTAAGAAGGGAAAAAAATCTACAAAAAACTTTCTTAACGTGTTAGGGGATGGACATACTTTTTAAGCACACGTAAGACACATGTCACTAACGCCGTGCCCGTTTCTTGAATATCTCGTCGGCATACTTGTGGGTGATCGACCAACATCTTTTTTTAAAGCAGTTATGTGCTCGCAGGGCCAGTAGTTGGAAATTGATCTGGCAGTTCGGGGTGGCGTTGCGAAAACGTAAGGTGTTTTGTTATCTGTTAGAAGAGGGCCGGGCGCAAAGTTAAACACAGATGATGCAAATACACATGGCGCTCGTCCTTCCTGTACTTCTCTTCGTATGTGTCTCAATTTGCGCGCCACTTTTAACATCTAATTAAAATGTGTATATACATTTACACAGCGCCTTCACAAGCTGCGAGGCTACTTTTCTTTTACTGGCCCCGCGACCAATCCCTTTTAAATAAAAAATGTTTTAAGTTCGTTCATCGCGCTTATATTGGCAGAACGATGACGCTCTTACGGAACACCCGGATGTCCTTGCTGTGTACGAAGCCCAAAACCGCAAGCTGCTTGCAGGCTTGTAGCACCCCGTTGGCTCGCCGCACCGTCCGTTTGAAGTTCGGCTCCGTGGTGAAGTAGCCCGTCCAGTAGGCCGTCTGCTGTGGGGAGTGCGCTGGCCCGCTTCCCGGTATGCCGTCGGTGTAGGGAAACAAGTCCTCGTCCAGTTCCGTCCAGGCCTCGTTTGCCTCCAGCAGCGAGCGGAGGTAGCACGACGGCGTCGAGTAGAAGGCGTGGACCTTGGGCAGGTGCTGGTGCTGCGAGGGCGGAGGAAGGTTGCGTGGAACCCAGTGTAGAGAGAGAAAGAAGTTAAATGATACGAAATGCAGAGAGGTCGACCTGAGATATCCAGCTACTCTGCGTTGGGGGAAGGGGAAGAGGCAAAGAAAGCGGGAAGAAAGAGGCGTATGATGGGTGACGTTGACGAGAGGAGGAGGATGTAAAACATATGGTAAGCAATTTGGCATGCTCAAGTCCATCAAGGCCCGTTCATTTTAAAAAGTTCAGTAACGCCTGGACGGACTTGAAACTCGATTGAGCGTCTGGCCGAGGGCCTAAAATAACGTGCTCCGGCAACGGTGGGCTGTCGAGATGCTAAGGTCATTGTTCAACTTTTGACTCTCTTCCACGTACTTAGGGTAGTCACAAAGCACATGACCTGTAGTCTCAATAACATTGCACAACTTACAGTCTGGAGACTCAGTGCGTCACACGAGGTGCACGTATCCGCGTGTAAACCCAGTGGAAACCATTCATGACCAACAGGCTTTAGGCGCTAAGATTGTAGTTAGATATTTCGAGTAGTTACATGTAGCCAAGCTCGCCTCTAACCAAGTTGAACGAAACTTTGTGATGCGTTCGATATATGCGTGTACCTGTTATCTCAAGATAGATCTCCCTCGGCCTGAATCTCCCAGCAGCACGTGTAAGCAATGCGACACGTGTAAGCGACTCGATAGAGTCGTTCTTCTGGCACGATTGCTAGAACTATCGCACGCGCTCAAGTGGCGCTTTGGCGCTGGCACTGGGCACTGCGAGCTGAATATATTCGATGTCCACCTCCATACAAGGAAACCACTTTACATGAGTAGCGCTCAGTAAAATTAACGAGTTCGATATAACGAACAGTTCGCTTTACCCGAGTTCGTTATATCCGGTTTCAACTTACACGAGTCGTTCTCCAGTGCAGGAGACCGATGGATTCATACGAGCTCACTTTCGCTTTATACTACAATATGTTTTATGGTTGCCTTGATTTAAAGTTGTAAATCGAACATCATCGAAAACCCTAAACTAGCCGCCCTGTAATGAACTGACAGCTATATATTCCAAATTCAAGGTGCACTGCCTCGTTTTTGGCTAAACGAAAGTTATATTTTTCCACGATAACGAAAGTAAATATTAGGCATATCCCATGCCTATTCGGGAATCTATGTGAAGCTACACTTTCTTGGAGTGGTTCCCTGAATGTGTTAAAATCAGGCGGAGGGAACGGGCTATGCATAGTCGGTCTAAGCTAAACTGTGGTGAGCCGGCAAAAGCAGACTAGCCTCTTTAGAAACGACTTAGGTATCACGATCAGGCTCGCAAACAAAGTGACAAGACTAACAGCAATGAATTCATCACAGAGCCTTTGGTCTACAAGCACTGTGATCAGAGGCAAGCATGACGGTAAAGCCACTTCTGCTGTTCCCGTGGCCTTGTCTACATTCCGGCCGTGTATTTCATCCATTTATCTTCGTTTGTGTAAGCACTTTACTCCGGAGAAAGCTAACGCGAAGTAAAGGAACACCGGACGACGAAACATATTAAGTCTAGCGCTGTATGGCGGTCGTCTTTGTCGATGTCGTTGTGTGGTGTTAATTTAGTTCAGGCTACCATTATCACAGTAAGCATGTACCAACACCAACTAGACCAACTAGCTACCCTTCAATAGTTACGCATAACAATAAGCAAGAAACTAATAATGTGATAAGGTAAACTACGCTGTGCGCAGCTGACGCGAATATCACAATTGAAGTCTCTCGTAATAATTCACGGATGTGCCAGTCGGTGCATGTTCGTGCTCTGTCTAACGATAACGCTCGACGGCAGTGTCTCGATTTATGTGCTTCTCCGCCGGCTGAGGCAAGTTTAGTGAAGTTCCCTTCCCGCCTAATTACTTCTGAACCACGCTCATCTTCAAGTTTGTCCGTGCCACATTTCCAAGTCGTTCCTTCTTCATCTATGCGACCTCATTTCATATTACCCCTTCTGTCGCAGACAGGTTAACAACCAAGGCAGCCTGTGAATGACAAGAGAGAGAGAGAGAAAGAACTAAGCTAAAAGTATGTGGAGATAACAAAAAGTAAGCAAAGTCACCTTTGCGTTGATGTATCGGATGAGGGTGTCGATGTTCTCGTAGGTGTACGCTGCCGACTGGTAGTCCCCACCCATCGATATCAGCGCCTGGTTCGTATTGCGCTTCTGCAGCAGCGATCGCACAGACGACACGTACGCACCGATCAGCAACCCTCAACAGGGAACCGAATAACGCGAGACTCCGAACTTGCTTATTGCTCGCCTATGAGAACTTCACTACCACATGCAGTCACAGTCAAATACAGAATGCGCACGATTGCAGCAAACAACTGCTTAGGAAAAAGTGGAATATCTCACTGCAGCGACGTCAAGGTCAAGTTCTGGAAAGAAGCATTGGAACTTTCATGGACATGGCTGCGCACCACACTTCGTTGGCTTTGCTGTGGGTAACGGCAGGGAAAAGTGAAACGTCATTAAGCAACTAAGCGCGAGTCGTATGTTCACACTACATATGGACTGTCGGGGAGCGTAAGCGTATCAAGCATCCAGTAACCGTGACGACTCTCGCTACTCCCCATATGAATTAGCTCATGAAATAACTAGTCAATGTAAAGAGTCTGTCATCTCACATCTTCCTTCGTGTGCAATTTGACAGCGATGTTGTAAAAACAGTTGTGCTTTGCTTTTAAATTAAGTGCGAGGCACTCGGGAAACACCGACATGATAACGCTAAACAGTGGCGTGACAGTCGGCGCATCTATTATGCTCAGTAAGTCTTACACTGTTTCGTGCGGTATCGGCTGGAGTAAACATTCAAAGGTGCACGCAAACAATCGCCGTTCGAGAAGAGGAATAAGAAAAGGTATAATTAACTCAATACCCCATCCGTAACTGGGATGGTGTACGACGCGCAAGCAGACCGAAGGAGGTTCCGAAGTCCGCGCCTTCTTCAGGCTCATACAGACGACTCTTTATAATTGGACCCTCGCGGGACCACGAGATTTGACCGAATTATGCGATAGGTCGAGTTAACAAACCGCAGAAAAATGCCACGCGACGCCATGATGAACGGACGAAGCAGACTGGTGAATACTGAGGCGTGTCACGACACGAAACAAGCGGAGAAGGATGGCTTCGCGGGCAGAAGGAGCGCCGGCCACTAAATGATAAAAATAAAACAGCGGGACGCCTGGGGAAGCAGTAGCACCGCTTGCGAAACTTCTCAAGTTTTCACCCTTTTAGTAACAGCGGCGCGTTCAAGGGGGCACCGATGGTGGTAGTTAGGCATCGAATGCTGTTAGGGATGCTCGCGCGTTCGAACCAAACGAGCTTTAATTCCGCAGCAATGAATGCAATATAATGCCATTGCCTTGGGACTTTGCTAGGTATTCTAATTAAGCGACTCGTTGAATTAACTCAGGTCGAATTAACGAGAGTTCACTGTGTTAGTCTCTGTTATGCATCATTCGCGGAGTAGCTGAGAGGTAAAATCGTCGGCTCTGTGGGTCTAGAGTTGGAATCCGCACGGGACACTTGGCTCTTTCCCATTTAGGCTTCTCTCGCAGCACTTTGGAGTTGCTGCGACGGTCACCGGCGGACCCCGACGTACCATCCAAACGACTAAATGCCGTACCAGATTCAGCGTCTATACCGGCGTCAGCTGACGTTGCGTCACTCGCCGTCGATTTGGAACCACGGAGCGAAGACACAAGCCACATGCCAGGTCTTGCCTTCAGCGTTTCTCGTCAGCGAAGGGCGGCGTTGTGTTATTCTGCGTCGCTCCGCGTCTACACGCGAAGGAAGGCGATGAGCCGAAACGCGCCAGCGCCGAGATCTCGCTTGGTTTGTCATCTGCGTCCCAACGTCCAGCAAAGTTGTGGGACTGCTGGGTGAATAATCGCTCACCAACTCCAGAAGAAGCGTCGGCTCCAAGATCTGGCATGTCGAGCCTTTGGCGTTTTGGCTTGCTTCCTCGTTCCAGTAACACTTAATTTGGGCCTAGTTGGTACATAATTCTGAACTGGACGTTACAGCGCAAACACCTAAGACGATCCACAAAAAAAAAAAAGACACGACACACACTGGCACTGACTAACAGTGTGTGGCACTGACTAACAACAAGTTGTTAGTCAGCGCCACACACTGTTAGTCACGACACACACTGGCGCTGACTAACAAGTTGTTAGTCAGCGCCAGTGTGTGTCGTGTCTTTCTTTTTGTGGATTGTCTTAGGTGTTTGCGCTGTAACGTTAAGTTCCTCGTTCCAACGTTCCAGGCCGACGCCGAGCAACGCAGCGCCAGCTGACGGTGGTAGAAAGGCTGAATGTGGGTAGGCCTTTAAGGCCGAGCCACATTCAGCGTTCAACGTTTAAGGCCGACCCACATTCAAGGAATGTGAACTGAGAGCCGCTTTACACCTTACGAATTATAAGCGACAATGGCTGCTGAAAACTGTATATGTATCAGACATTTCAGGGCACATTTGAAGCAAGCTCATAGAGCGAGGCCATGGAAATGATCGATGATCACAGACTTCGCAAAGAGAGTGGAACTGCTATATGCGACAACACCGCCTAACCGTTGCTCGTGCTCACCTGTTTCCGCTAACGGACACTCGATGTTTCTTTACGGTAAGTAAACTTATCTCGTTGCACAATTTGAAAATGAAGATCTCAATACCGGTGTCATCCTGAGAATTCGTGCCAAGTGGATGCACGCCTTGCGAACTCACCGGCGACAAATCGTAAATTGCTATACGTGCCGTAAATTAATTTGTTAAAAGCTAATTATTGCAGTTTTTTTATTAAACAAATAGACATTTTCATTCCTCCTGCAAGTGATGTCCGCCTCTTCGAGTAATCGAATTGAAGGATTAAAATATTTGCGTTTGACAGAGGCAATTTTTTGAAATGTTTGTTTAATCTTTAAAACAAGAAAGTACAAACACACAAAGCATCCAGTCTAAGCTGATGCAGTGTAGATGTACTGTCATGTGCATCAGCTATTCGTTAAAACAGCCGAAGCAACGTGAGGCCAGTCCACTCTGCGAGGGTTCGCTAATCAACCTTAGCATTAAAAACGATGGGAATAGCAAGGACGTTTGCAGTTGTAACACTCGAGAAGAAAAGTAATAATTTCTTGCCTTTGACGCCACAATCTTGATAAAATTCTCCGCTCTTCCAACGGCGTTCGCCACCTGGGCAGATGGATGAAAATCGAAAATTCTAAATTTTCCGCGTAGATTTTCGGCAGAGTTGGCACACTTACATCAATACTTCCTGAGAAAAAAAACTGAAGGGAAGAGGCTATGAAAGAGAGCAAGCAATGTAATCTTGCAGCAAAGTTTCATAAACGTTTGGTGTTTGCGTCGAAACAGGCGAATGTAGAAACTACGGTCAGTGAATCCTATGATGTCAAAACAGACTCATTGTTCAAGTGTGTGCCACCGAAGCGTTAAGTTCTGCACAATTTTATTAGCAGGAAATCATTGGAGGCTTAGGGGATCAAATAAAACATGTCAAACTATAGCATGCATAAAATTCCTCATCAGTCACATGACCCAGAGTTTCGAAAAATTTCTATTCACGATAGAGCGACATGTTTTGGTGCCACATATGATCAACTCAATTCAGTCCTCGTTTATCGCAATTTGTTTCATGCCTTCAAATCAAGTCGTCATCGCCGTGGAGTTTTAAACTTAGACCACACGACTTATACATGGTACTAGTGTCTACGTGAGTCACCGTTTCCGTACGGCTACATAAGCAAGCATGGAAGTTATGTGAGGCATATAAATCCATGTACATACTTCGTCCAAGTGACTTCGGTCTCAGTAACTCAGACGTCCGGTGTAGCCAATTTCCTGTAGGAATGTTGGCCCTTATTCACCTAAAGCTTTTGCGTTTTAACATCACAATAACATCAGAAATATCAGTATCAGAATTGGCTGGCGTTTGTTCGCACGTACACTTGCCCGCCGGAACCGATGCAACAGCCATACCTTAAAATCTTGCTCGAATCAGCGCAGAACGAAGCAATCCGCTTCATTCTAACATCACATTCGCGGTGTGAACGCTATGCGCTTTGCGGCATCGGTGCAAGATAGAATAAACTTTATTTTCCAACGGGTAAGGTGATCTACCCACCCCCCGACACGCAGGTCAGGGGGCGAGTGCCTCCGCCTCAGATGCAGGCTGGGAGGTCTTGGGTCCCAGCAGCCTCTTCAGCCAGTTGGACGAGCCGGAGCTGGAGCTCAGAGTCCGAGCTGCGCAGCACGGTCTCCCAGGTGTCTCTATTACCTATTTTGTGCGTTCCCCCGGGAGAGTACGGACATTCCCATATTATGTGGTCGAGGGTCCCTCTCGCCCCACAAAGATTACACGTATCGCTCCTGGCCTCGGGGGAACATGTGGTTCGCCATAACCGGGTGCGGATACGTGTAAGTTTGTAGTCGTCTCCACGCGACTGCTTCTCTGTCGTTTAATTTCGGGTCTGGCGGGGGTACCAGTCTACGAGCCAATCTATAATGATGCGTGATCTCCCCATAGTTCAGCATGCGCTCTCTGCTCCCTCGGTCATCGAGGCGCCTCGTAGCGGCTCGGCGGTAGAGATCTCGAACCAGCTCGTGGGCCGAGAACTTCGTTGCCGGGGACGGCTTCTTGCGCCGTAGTCCGAATTATTTGAATTTTAACGCGACAGCGTTAAGGAGCTCGTGTCGCAGAAAAGCCGGTGTCGTCGGCGTCAGCGGCGTTGGCCGTGAGCGATAAATCCCAGAAGGCACTTCATAAATAAAAAACATCTTGCAAGATGGGCTGGTGGGAATCGAACCAGGGTCTCCGGAGTGTGAGACCGAGACGCTACCACTCAGCCACGAGTTCATTCCTTCAAAACGGGACAAAATCGCCTCTAGTGAATGAGGTGTTGCCTTAGAAGCTCGCCTTAGAAAGTTAAGTAATTATGACCATGTAACTTACAGAAGTCGCAGTTTCACGAGTAGCGAAGTACGTTTCCGCTACATTTCTTCTGCGCTCTGCGCACACGCAGATCCATCTTGCGGCAAACACAGAAGACCCCCTCCTCGCAATGTACGACGTTGCCCCGACACGTGGCGCGCCACTCGCCCCATGATCGCGTCCGCCTTCATGGCGCGTCGGCGCCCGGCTATCTGTGCCGATCGCAACGTTTGGCTGGCGTAGCGCGTTTGAGTAGGCGGTGCGAACGGGGTGCGATAATGCTATCGCGTTCCACTCTTGAAGGCGAAGCTTAAGCGTCCTCCAATTTTTTCTATTTAGATTTCTCTGGCCTAGGATTCTGGCCGCTAAGGGCGAGATCGTTCCCTTGCTAAAATTTTGTATGGCAGTTTTGCTGTCACTGATCACAAATTTCGCGTCCGTTCCAGCGCAAGCTAATGCGATCGCAATTTCCTCGGCAACTTCTTTGCTGCGCCCACGCAGAGTGACATCCGAAACACTTAAGGTGCATCGGTGCAAGGCATTAATTGTTGTTCTGATCATTCGCGGGCACTTCGCATGGATAGACGGACGGACGGACGGACGGACGGACGGACGGACGGACGGACGGACGGACGGACGGATGGATGGATGGATGGATGGATGGATGGATGGATGGATGGATGGATGGATGGATGGATGGATGGATGGATGGATGGATATGAGCGTCCCCTTTGTAACGGGGCGGTGGGTTGCGCCACCAAGCTCTTGCATCAAGCATCAAGTGGCGCAGCAGCGACACATAGCGGTGGACGCCTACTGCGAAGGGACATTGCGCAGCATTCTTTCTTGGGATTCGCGGCATCGGTACACGGCATTAAGCGTTGTTCTGGTCCTTCGTAGGGGAGTGCATTACTTTTGTGTCCGCTCCACTTTGATATTCCTGCCGGAAATCATACTTGAACACATGTTTTAAGCTGATAGCGCTGTACATGACCAAGCGTCGGTGTTGTTATTTCATATTACAGGGCGTGGCTAGCTTGCTTTTCCCTTAAAAGTAAAATGTACCTAATGGGTAAAAAAAAGAAAGGACCCTATTTGTTGAATGCCACACTGCTTTTGGATAAATGGCGTCCAAGTGGCAAGCTAGTCGTCTGATTGTTATGTTTAGCTCGCATACTACTGTGCTGTGTGCACGTGGAAGCGAACTCTGCCCGAAGGCAAGTTTGAACAGATCCTGGATCTGTTAAGGGACGCATCCTCACCACGCCATAAATTTTAAACTCCTTGGCAAATTCGAAGACGTAACTGCTCGTACTATAGACGTGAAAAAACAAAGGCTAGCAAGGATAGTAACAGCCCTTGAAGCTTGTGAAAAGCAAGGCGTGCATGCGTCAGAAACCATGAGTTCGGTGGACGGCAATGAGGCTCGTATAAGAACCATGTCTTGTGACCCTGTTGTCGAAAGTAACATCATGGAACTTGTGGATGGCATGAACAACCGTACGAGAAGGAAAATATCGATTTTGAAAGGCCTGCGAGAAAAAGAACATTGCCAAGTTTCAGAGCCCCCAACTGTCGACTTTTGCAGCAACAAAAAAATGCGCTTAGGTTTAGAAATCTTGGAGATTCAGCGTTAACATCGCCTCGACTCCCGCAAGCCAGGCTATCACCACCCATTAATAGCCAAATTCGTTATCTACAAAAGCAAGAACTACGTACTGGAAAACACGTTAAAATTTAAGAATCTTAAATCACTCAGGATATGCATCGAGAAAGATTCTCCTCGCATCCAGTTCGCACGAAAGCAACTAAGAGACCTTGCAAAGAAAAATCGCCATGCTGAAAAAAAAGTGAAAACTTACTTTTGACAAACTTCTGCTGGGAAACATGCAGTACCTTTATGACCCAAGTAACGGTAACGTGTACCAAAGGAAACCACGAAACGATCAGCCGTGACGAAAGAGCCACGCGAAAATTGTTGACGCGGTACCCACGCTATCACTTATTTCGGCTAACTTTCTTAGTATGATCTGCAAACAAGTTAACCTGGCCGCTTTTATTCACACATTTAGCGCTCATATAGTTCTCGGAACAGACACGTGAATTCCTCCCCCCCCCCCCCCCCCCCGGCTACACCTCCGCATAGAGCGCAATGACAGGCAGCATCTGCGCTTGGCTGTTTATTTCCTCCATCTGAGATTTAGTGCCGCCACGTCACACTTCGGAATCTCTCAAGCACAGCATAGCTCTAAGCTGGCGATAAGGAGCGTTTCGAGGCTGTTTTACAACTGCAACACAGTCGCACAATGTCTGCCGTTCAAACAGCGCGCGTTAATGTGGCGCCACCGCGGGGCAGTTGCAAAGGGGGCAGCGCTCGTGTGGCGGCAATGCCCATTCGGCACTAAAACCTATTGGAAACAGAAAAGAAAAAGAAAAAGCAGCGTCCTTCTTAAAGGACTCCGGTGAGAGTGAGCCGAAGGTGGTTCCGTACCGTCAGCTTGTCCTTCGGGCAATCGGCATCGAAGCAGTAGCCCTCGGGCCAGCCTAGACGCGCTGCTGCCGTGAAGATTTCACCGACCTCTCCTGCAGTGAGACAAAAAGTTTTCCTCTCCCCCAGTCCAGCCTTCCATAAGATTCATATACGCTTGAGAGAGAGAGAGAACGAGAAGACAGAAAAGGCAGGGAGGTTCCTTGACATATACACTTGGGTAAGTGAAGAAACAGCGCTGTGCACAAAGAGAGAGAGAGAGAGAGAAACAAAAAAGGCTGGGAGATTAAGCAGCAGTCGGCTACCATGCACCAGCAAGACGGTATGAGGAGTTCAAAGAATAAAGAAGGCAAAAGAAGCAAGATAGACTGGGGATGCCGATAAGCCTTTTGTCAGGTCCGCTGATTTTAGAAAAAAAAGCCACTAGAGCACACGTACAGTTTTCTGCGTTCAAGATGAATGGCGCCAAAATAAGCTCCTATCGTTGGGTCTGTGTAAATAGTCGACCGTCTAGTTGGCTGAGCGCACTATAAAAAAAGGCTGACGTTATCGACTGAGCATAAACACCGAATGGCTGGTGCAAGAAATGAACGTCACTGCTAGATTTTGTGGTGATCTACTCACCGCGCCTTGGATTTTCTTGTATTGCTTCAATTCTATCACCGACCCTCATCGACGAGGATGAGACGCATGTTCTCCGGTTAAACGCCTGAGACCCAACATTTCTCTCACTAAATTGCACCCATCTCATACGACACTGTGGAGAGATTTAAAAAAGTGCTACCACGTTCCATATAAGCTGCAACGCGCCAGCCGTGGCCGGACCGCACACCCGTTTGATCTGGCAGCGCTAACTTGCTGCACTCTCGATTAATTAAATATTCGAGATGGTTTTTAGACTTTAGAAATACTTTAGGCACTTTAGTAACACAATATGGATAGGAGCGGGCAGACAGAGCACTGTCTTAGCACAAAGGCTATTCTGTGGACAGGATCGGACACACGCATGGCTGACGGAATAATTCGTGAGGTGCAATAACCCACGGCAACACCGGACACCAAGAGGAGCGCTCCGCATTGATTTTGACTGTTTGGTTTTTTTAAGATGCACCTAAATTTAGGTACACCAGAGTTTCTGCATTTAGCACTCACCGAAATGCGGTCTGCAATCAAACCCGCGACCTCTGGCTCAACAGCGGAACGCCACAGCCAGCGAGTAACGTCGGCGGGCTCACTCGCAACATGGCTCACTCGCAACATGGCTTGTGTAACGACAAACCGTTTTCTTGCAAGCCATCATAGCGCATATCCGCACCTGTCTGCCTCGTCTATGTGCGCTGTGCGCCTATGATTATCTATCAGCAACGATGAACCCAGCCATTGAGTCTCTGGCTCTCAGAGGTATGCTCTGGACAGGGTCACGCTCCGCCATTTTTTGTCTAACTCGCCATCTTGTCAGCTCTGATTGGCCCAGCAGGCTGCTACAGCCTCTGTGATTCGCTGCAAAAGAATGGCGCCGTTACAGAATTTGACAGTATGGCGGAATTCGACGACATCCCCCACAAAAAAGCATTGCACTTTCGGTGCACGCGCACCCAGGCTGGCGTCAGCCTTCCAGACGAAGTGAGACGCCTGGTTTTCCGGGAGGCGACTGAGGAACAAGCCGTGCAGCCCCGCCTGCGAGAGCAGCGACGCGAGCTCGACCGAGTGTCCCCACGTGTTCAGTTGCCAGGCGGCGCGCGGGCGGCCGCAGTCGCCCAGGTTCTCCTGCAGCCAGCGCATGCCCAGCGTGAGCTGGTCCACCAGCGCCGAGTAGTGGCAGCTCGCTTCGTCCGGCTGCACCCAGCCGCCGCCCAGGGGCTCCAGGCGGCCCGAGTCCACCAGGCGGCGCATCCGAGTCCTGGAGCTGACGTTTTGCTCGTCCCACCAGCGGGCCACGAACGCTACCTGCGACGTAGAGTAACGATCACACGGTGGCGTTGTCACTTTTTCACGACGGTGAATAATAAGACACTGCCAAGTGCGCGACTTAAGGATTTAGCTCTTTCTTTGGGCGAGCATGTGCCCAGAAAAGCAAGCAACACAAAAAGAACAACGATAGCGCTGAGCACAGTCGTCGATCGTCGAAAATATCATCTACGAGTCAAGTAGCTCGCGTATTCATACACGACCCGCCGTACGTTACAGCGCAATCGGTGGTGTTCGCGGGCGTTTCATAGAGCACAACACTGTTCTCGTCACGCTCGCAATCTTTTTAGACATGGTTCCCTCGCTAAAGAATCGCCGACGACATTCGGGAGAGTGCCCATTCGTGAAGGTGCGTCTTTTGTCGGGCGATAACTTCTTGAACAGCGGTTAGTCGGCGATCAGCGGCCCTTGGAAAAGGATAAACAAGTACGCGTGTCAGGACTATCACGTGTCACGATACCGCAAACGCGCCAGAAGTGCTCGTAGAATGCTGTAATTGTTGAGTCACAAATGCTAGAGCTGATTCACAGCGCGGAAACTTGACATGGAAATGAAGAACGACAAGAACTGAAAAAAGCAGAGAAGACCGGAGAACAGGAGGAACGCTTCCGTTCTTCAGGTCACTGTCAGCTTATGTATTATTTCCTTTAACCACCGTTATGTCGACAGGAGTTTAGACTGTTCAGGTTCTTCTGCACGCTGTTTATTCGGCTTTAGCCTTGTCTCCTACAACAGTTATTGCAAATTAAATTCAGTTTGGTTCAGTTGAATCTAGTTACCGCGCTCTGAATTCGCATTACTGATCACCACTTAACCAGGTTTCACAACTTGCTACGAATGTTAAAGCCGGTTCTGGCAATATTGAGCCTCTCAATAAATTTATCGAGAACACTTGACGAAACCATATGAGCTAGAGATCTATCTTGAGTAGCGCCATTCGATGCGACGTCCACTGACTGTGGCTAATAAGTTCTGCACAAGTCCTGAACGTGAGAGAAATTAAAAATGGGAAAACTTGTGATCATTGTGAAAGCAACACGAGGCTGGACACCATGCGGGCTCGTCCGAAAGAGAACTTTGCAGTTGAGACAAAAAAAAATAATAAACAAAATTACAGTCAGTTAAGTGACTTCGAAAGCATTAGGACTAGAATTCGAAAGCATTAGGACTTGTCTAAGTTATCACCTTAAATTAAGACTCCACCTAACCCACCTTGCTCTAAGTTTTACCAACATTAATCCACCTGAATTCACTTTAATCCCTATTAATCTCCTTAATTCTCTTTAATCCATCTTAATCCACTTTACTCTATCTTAATCCGATTTTGGGAGTTGAACAGCACCGATGCCGTGGCTGTTCACCGTAGGATTTCGCAGTGCAAGCCGCAGCAGGTCTAGCGCCGGTAACTTGATGCCATCACTTGGTCACGTTGTTTTTGGTACTATCGGATGCGAAGGGACGCCGGAATATCCGCTTCATGGTGCATATGATGATTGAAAAAGCTCGTCCTGAGAATGAACCCAAAATAAGCGAGTTTCAAGCGTGGCAAATGCACGTGCTAAGCTGCGGGAAGCTGAAATATCGCAAATTGGGGACCGACTTAATGTCTACTCGTACTTTGGACTTGGGCAGTGTGCGCAACCATGGCCTGTGAGGTTGTGTCGATGCAACTTGCCGGCATTAATGTACCAGCACTAGAAGGTGTTACACTGGAAGGTATTGGGGCTCACAGTATATATATATATATATATATATATATATATATATATATATATATATATATATATATATATATATATATATATATATATGGGCTATTGTGGATACGAACACTGCAAGCCACAATGCAGGCAAAATTATGGGAAGCACATGGATTTGTCGGAACTTCATTATTCTGACTTCAAACGGCTTCGAGACTTCGTAAACTCAAAATTTTCAACCAAATACTGTGTAATAATTAAAGAAACATTTTTAAAATTGCCCGACGGCAGTATTCGAACAAAGGAGCTCTAGCATAGAAACTGCATATTGAAACCATTACGCCACAGGCGCATGCAGCAACAAGAGCCATAGAATGCCCTTATGAATTTCTCGCGGGCAAGTCAGCGCGTTAATTGAGACGCTCGGTGCGTTCTATTTGGCCCCTTTTGCAGGCTGAACCGTTGCAATTAGTAGCGATTGTATGCGTTCGCTCTACATTCGGGAAAGTATTGATTGCTCTGAACTGTAAGACAATGAAGGCAGATAAAGCGTAATAAACGAAGTCTCAATAACTTCTAAAGTCACAAGCATGATGGGACAAATCCATGTGCTTCTCATCATTCGCATGGTGGCTGAACGATCGCAGCGCCTGAGTTCCCTCTACTAATTATTGTAGGAGACTATGGCGTTGACCGTAACAGCAAGGTTTAGCGTTATGCTTATTAACCTCCACGGTGCGAGGTGCTGGCGTGACGCAGAACGCAAGGCAACTCCTGCTGTAGAAGCAACACCGTCCAGTCTCACAACCCTGGCGTGATCAGCGCCGCGAGTGGCGTTGCAGGCATAACACCTCGATGGTGCACGGGATGAGACCCACTGGAAAGCGTGGGCTTGTCAACGCTCGGTGAAATATTTTAGATAAGGTTAGCTCGGCGTTTGCTGCGTACGCACAGCAGCTCAATATAGGGGCGGCACAGCGTGCTTATAGTGCGTGCTCGCACAACCCACATTGCCGGCAGCGGTAGGCAGGACGCTGGCCTCGCTCCACGACCGAGGCGATTCAGCGTAGCGTTGACGAAGCGTTCACTTCGCCGCTTTTACAGACCAACGCACGCTGCGTCTCTGGAGACGCCTATCCCTCCGAACGCCAGGCGTGCGCGTGCAGGCGCTGTCAAGAACAGCACGACAACGGCTTGGCAGCGGCGGCGTGAGTACGCCTAAAACGTCCGCGTAATTGTTATCGCGATAAAATGAGGAAACCCATTACAACGCCAGTTCCCTAAGCTATAGTTCCTGCCCCACGCTCGCGGCACCGTCCGCCTATCGTATACGGTAGTACAGTTTGCCCTGACTTCTGCTCTTGACGGTGATGCGACAGCGTGTCGTTATACTATACCGCACAACGTGTCCACGCTTAAGTAACGACTGAACGCTGTCGAGGCATATAGCGCACGAATAACGAGAAACGGCCCCACTGTGAAACCAAGCAACCTTTACTCTGCAGAGCAACGCACTCTCGCTGCGGCCAGACAAAAACAACAGAGTATCTCGCCAATGGGTGGCAAAGAAAACACAGACCAGTTCTTCGTTACGGTCACTCGTATAACAACGACTCCATCTGGGGCTTCCAATCCACCAGCTCGCTTTCCTTGAACCACAGCGCGATCTCCTTCTTGGCGCTCTCGACGCTGTCGCTTCCGTGGATCAAGTTGCGTCCCACCTGGATGCAGTAGTCGCCGCGCACCGTACCCAGCTTGGCCTGCAGAGGGTTGGTGGCGCCTATCATGTCCCGACCGGTGAGGATGGCGTTCGCCCCTTCCCACACCATGGGCACAACGGGGCCGGTCTGCATGAACTTGACCAGGCCGTTGAAGAAAGGTCTGTCCGCGAGATCGGCGTAGTGCTCCTTGAGCACCGCCTCGCCGGCCATCATGAACTTGAGCGCGACCAGCTTGTAGCCGCGGTTCTCGAAGCGCGCGATGATATCGCCGACGAGGCCTCGCTGGACGCCGTCCGGCTTGACCATGATGAAGGTGCGCTCCCTGGGCGCCATGGTGGGCTTGAACTCGACGCGAACAGACTGCGGTAGCACAGCGCAGGGTCGGTTGCTGGGACGCTCCGAGGCCGACCGCTGTTCTTCGCTGGATGTCGTAGGATGCGCTGCCTGGGCGGCCTCGTCTACGGGAAGTGCGCGTGACATGGCGGCAACTGGGCTCGTGATAAACTGGCGCGTGAACAGCAGTCTGGTTTGAAAGACAAAGACGTTCTCGTCACAGCTGAAAGGAGGGCGGTGAGAGAGATAGAGAGAAACAAGCGGCGCTCGCTGGACCGAACTATAGCGTCTGTGGCTTAGCGTCACTTCTCAGAGACGCGAGACGAGCGATGAGAGCCCTCCCAGGCTCGGCGTTCAAAACAATGGCGAAGCGTCATCTATGGATCAATATATAAACTACAGAACGCTTCGAGATTGTTAACGCAAGACGGACAGGTGCTAAGATCCGTTTGTTCACAGGGGGCGCTTATGACTGCTGGCTCCTGCTCCAGAGGCCTTAGTGGCCCCTGCAGTGTCCAATGTGTTCCAAGTACATTTCTCCGTGTAGATTCTTCATAATGCTGATACGGCTGAAACCTCTGATGTCGCGTCCAAATGAAAAGAGACAAAGAATACACCCTCGAATTCAGCCAGTCATCGGGGAGATTACAGCATCATGGGCCTTCGCTCGGTCCAGCTAAAGTGTACTAGACTATAGCCAAAATATTGCCAACAAATCACTCGTGCTAGGCAGGCGTGCAATCAACTATAAGAAGAAGAAGAAGAAGAAAAAGAAGAAAACTTCAAAAGAAAGGGGAGAGGGACGCGGATCATTAAGGGTGGGGCCCCATGTCCAGGGCCACACTGGCCTTAGCGGCTTGCCGGACTTGATCCAGAAGTGCTAGCTGCACCTCTGGGTCCAAATTGCTCTGGGTCTGGGTCCAAGCTGACGAGTTCTGCCTCCCTATGCTACGTGTTAAAATTTATCTTATTCTCTAGAAAGCACGCTATGTTTTCTGTTTGTTAAGAGCAACGGTGGATTATACGAAACGCTACGCGCTCTCGCATGCTACCCGGTGCTTGGTGGGCCATCAACGCCGACTGCGTCTTTCTTCGACTGCCTCCGCCGCCGCCAAGGTGGAGATCTCTTGCCCGTACAATCGAACAGTGACGTATTCTTTCATGAACACCGTTTCTCATATAGCTGCTGACTTGTGCAGAAAAAACGCGGACGTACCGACTGTGGTCTGCATATGTATGGCAGTGAGTCAAATTTCTGAGGCGCTTCATGGCGCTTTATCTACTTCTTTTTTGCTTTCTGCACCCTACCTAGTCGCACTTTCTCAAGTTGTTTGGTTCTTAGATAGCCCACAGACGCGCCCGGCTCCGAACTCTAGTGACCAGATTCTTTTCGTATGCAGTATAGTTTTATTGAACCTACTGTTAGCATACAGTTTACCACTACAATTACTGGAGGAGACGCTGGCGCTGTCACCGTTCAGGCGCTATGGGAATGATGGTGGGTACAGTGCCTTGTTAGTACATGGATTTGACTGGTCTTCGTGCTTGAGGACTTAGGCGTTCGGGTCGCTGAATTACACACACACGACACAAGTAAATCGCGGGGTGACCACCTCGGAGTCCAAACATTAGGGTGGATGAGAGGTGTCCATTTTGCAGAAGTCGCAGGTGGCCAGCGAATGTGTGGCACAGCGTGACCGAATCCAGATAGTCCAGAGGCAGGGGAGAAGGTAAGCTAAGAGGGACGGTTACGAGATCATCAACCCCTGCCAGGATAGGTAAGGAGCTAACCATGGTACTAGCCGTTCCCATGCTGGCTGAACAACCCCGCTAGCAGCTCCCGTAGACGCGAGTGCCAGAGTTCGCGCTAGTCATTACTGAATGAAACTCTATGACGTCTATAGTGACTGCTGGAATTTGGAGCTGAGTCCTTGCATCAGCCACATCGTTTGAAAGGCGAGCACAGGATTTACCGCGCGCGGTCGAAAGCTCGAAGGTCATGGTTATAAGCACGGGCTTTCCGCACGACTTTTTTGAGGGACCATGCGTTTAGTGGTTCGGTGGTGTGTGTGCGAGCGTAGGCGTGCGTATGCGTGCACGTATGTGTGTGTGTGTGTGTGTGCGCGTGCGTGCGTGCGTGCGTGCGTGCGTGCGTGCGTGTGTGCGTGCGTGCGTGCGTGCGTGCGTGCGTGTGCCTCCTCAGCACTCACCTGGTCGAAAGAGAAGCGCCGCGGTGAGTTTGGCGAGAGTTCGTCCACGACGGCGGACAGGGTGGGCTTGGCCCAGTTCTCGTACAGGTTCTCGAACGTGTCCGACGCCTCCAGCCGCCAGTAAGGGACCACGTGGAAGTTCAGCACACCAGGCTTCGCCTCGGGACACGTCTGCGATGACACGCGAGAACGGTCGCATGAGTGTCAAGAAAGCCTACTCAGCAAGTCGTATTATCAATGGGCTCGAGATATGCATCATGAAAAAGCAGTGCACTAACACGCAAAAAAAAAAAAAAACGTGGGCGACACTCTTCTCTGTCCGTGTGTTTGTGCGCTGGTTTTCATGATGCATGTATCAAGTCGTCCAGCTTGCTGTGTTTCCATACGGTTCAAGATGTGTGCTTTATTAGCAGTTACACTCGTACAACTGTATGTTTCACCAAAGAACGTTTGCGTAAAGACTCCTCTTTGTGCTTAAACGTTCTAGCACACAAACACAGCTGTCCATTGGAGCACAATGTTCCAAAAACGCTGCGTTTTTTGAAGAAGCTTGCTTGGCAGGTTACCGTCACCTTTCCATATCGGGTATGTCCGTTTCGAACCTGTAGAAAATCGCTGACAAACATCTGGTCAACATTTGTCGTTGCACCATTGGCTGAAAAGGTTCTGTCGGGACATTCACCTGATCCTCATCATCAGCCTGATAATCTGACTGTCAACGAATTTTTGTATGAGAGCGGACTGGGCAAGAGATTTTGAAGAGTATTGGAGGGTGCAAGATTTTCACCACCGTATTCAACCTCGTAATCAACGCATTGTCTATTCTTTCTTTCTACATCCTTTCCCCTTCCCCAACGCCGAGCAGCAGGTCAGAATATTGATTCAGGCCGACCTCCTAGCATATCTCTCATAATAAATACATAACTATCTCTGTTTCTAGGCTATTTTAGGGCCATTAACGAAGATAGCGCAGCCTGAAAATCTGACAATACTGATGATGATAATGACGATGATGATGCTAAAGTACATAAGTGATTCCGAGAACCGCGCTAATGACGACTATGATGATTGTGCTAATGATGATGATGATTGTGGCGATTGTGATGATGCTGTCGATAATATTATCTGATGAGAAAACACTGGACGGCGATTTAATTTCTGGTTGACGTCGAACAAACATTGTCGCTCCGGCGCGCCTCACAATACAAATACGCACAGCTGCCAATCCTCTCGAATTATTCACAAAGTTCACGAATTTGGGCTCATTTTACGATTTTACGAATGCCGCATCAATTTCTACGAAAGGTAAGCTCTGTGTGTGAAACGGATTCACTTGTCAGACTCTGAAGTTTCCGTTGGAAATTTTCTGATGGTAAAAAGGTGCAAGAGGGGTACTTGCTTCTAGCATGCTCCTGAAGCACGCGAAATCACAAACAGCAGATTCGCTGAGTCACACCGACTTAAATACAACGTTGCTTGCCATTCTCTGCTGTTCCAAGTTTCTACTGCTTAATTGTGGGCTGCGTGTAAAGGCAGAAGTAAGTATCCTTCAAAAGACGTATGCTCAGAGCAAGCACCTAAAAAAAAGTAAAACTCCGTGCAATTACCGCTCCTTTCCCTCCTCCCCTGTCCCCACGCCCTCCTCCCTTGGTGTCGTGTCTAAAAATTTTTACGAATTGTAATGCTTACCGGTTGGCAGGTATTATTACACGATTCATACGCCCCATTCTCATACCCCACTCGCCGAGGAAGACATTGTCTTTCATCGACTTAAACTAGAGGTTGAATCAGCTCCAGCATATTTTTAAAAATCTTAGATCAGTGGCTTTATGTGATTGCCTTTCGCTACATGACATTTCCTTAGGCTGAATTTTCTTGGTGCATGCATGTGTTGAAGATACGTTATCTCTCTCGTTTTTCTCGGTCCTGCTCCCCCTTGGCAGGTTAGCCAACGGGCCACCTTTCTGGTCGATCGCCTACGGTCTCTCTTTTCGTAATACTCGGACAAAGATTATTAAGTTACAGCTCTAAAATTGAAATCTCCTCATTTCAGTATTACTGGAAGAGAAAGAGTAGGCCCTTTCAAGAGCGCCAGTGGCAATTCACTTGCCAGCTTCCCAGGCAAGCAATTAGCAAGCACTTCTAATCGCTGGACCCCACCACGCAAACCCCAAGTTGTGGAGGGATTTAACCGCATAGAACCGTGCCTTATCGACAACGAACCGTATCGGCCTGGCCGTTTAACATAGGTGTTAAAGACTGGACAATGCCTTTCTCCACATCGGACAAAGTGCACAGGAACGGGTGGTGCGGACCATTTCATCTGACCGCTCCAGCGCAAACAGAATCGAGCGCGCAGTGAATCCCTTTCTCTCCCCCCTTTTGAGACTAACTTGGATCTGTCCCTGCGATTATAACACACGAATACGCAGGAGTGAGTGCGTGTATTATTTAGATGAGGTTAAAAACGCTGGCAACCATTGTGTCGCCGGCTTCTCCATAGACGATGCAGTGTCCGACGATCAAATTTAGGATGATAACTTGAAGCGACACAATACCCAAAAATCATTCTCGTAAGACTGTATGCAGCCACGGTTCGGTTTTTGCGGGGCTCTACGGAAAGGCAAAAATGCGCGGGTGCACCCTGGACTGCACCGCATAACAAAAGAGAATGATAGACAATAGGCAGCATCACATGTTATGTTATGTTACGTAATGTTATGTAAGATAACGTTAGGCCATATATATATATATATATATATATATATATATATATATATATATATATATATATATTTACTTGTTATGTATTTGTCTATGTTCATGACTTCCTTTGAGAATCTGTTTCTCCAGCATTCACCTTGTGACCCACTCTCTGCAAGAGCCTGAAAACAGGCTTTACAGTATTGTCGAATAAATAAGCAAATAAGAGCAGTGAAAGTTGCTCTTCTATGAGCCTGTTGACATGCCGCTGCGTGCCTCTTGCACTCGCATGGTAGTGGTCTGCAGACGCCTTCAGCGTCGTCCTTGCTTGCAATCGCTATAGCAGTAACATTACACCGCGCTTCGCCTTTATCGCCACGGCATCGCAGCAACAGAAAAACGTCAGAACCATCTGCGCAGTCCACCGCTTGGCGGCCTTGGTTCCCTCGCGACTCGTGCACGGCACAGTGTCCTTGTGGGACGCCCGCCTCAGCGTCGCGCATCTCAGATTTCGTTCTCTTCACTGAAAGCACAAGACATGTCGCCGCCCACGTGGGCCACAACAGATGGCAGGCATTGCACGTTTCTTTCTCACTTCCACTCGGGTCTCCCTATATCTGCAAGCAGAGGATAATCGCACCTCGTGTTTTCTCGACGAAGAAAACTTGACAATTTCGAAACCAAATTACTCCCACCGACGAAGCTTCATTTCAACGATGGACATAGCACTTGTTAGACGATTATAAACCCAATTACTTATAAGCTCTATCAAAATTTCGCTAATTAATTTTTATTATTATTATGTGGTTAAACGAAGCACTTTTCAATTGCTGGACCGAAGCCAGTAATTGGAACATAACTGACTGTGACTGAAACCAAGCAAATGAAATTGAAAACGAAGCTTCTTGCTATAGCTGATGTATGCGTAGCACAAGCTTCCAGAAATGATGGTTCAAGATGTGCCGTAAGATGGGTTGTTCCTTCAGTTGCTGTGTTTGCGCACAGTGGACAAGATGCAGCGTGAAAGAACTTTAGCAAAGCTTCCAGTTTCACGTGGATTACTTGCCATATCCACGTACTTCTCCAGTGCTGCATTCATAGCAGGCGGTTTATCAGAAATGGCATGAATTTCACGCCAGCTCTTGAATCGGTACTTCGCGAGGCTGTGTGTAGGCAAAGCGCCTGTTGCAAAACGGTATGAATTTGAGTACTAGCGGACTTCAGTATTTACGTCACAGCACGCTCGCTAAAGTTACTTGAAGTCTTAATTAGCGAGTATCGTTAACGTCAACCGTGTACTAGAATGACTGCTGTGACTGTAGGTCACCAAAAGTCAATTTTCTGTCGAATGCCTTGTTTGCAATATTCATAGCCGCCGAAAAACGTGGTATAAGTGTTTTCGTGCGAAAGTCTCCACGGTAACAAAGCACATTTCTTCCGACCCAGGTTCGCACCCGTGATCCCCGAAGGATCAGTTTCTGCGCCCCCTTAGCAGTTGTCGTTGCACCGTTGCCATTGCCGTCAGTGCCTTCACTGTCCTTATAGTCATTGTCATGCTGCTGTTGTCATCATATCTGTCACGAGGCCAACAACTTCTCTTTAAGTGGAGCAATAAGTCCGACTCCACTTACTAGTGCTGATTATTATTTGTTTTGAAAACATACATACATTTGACAGGAAAGGGAAAGCGAGGAGCAGGCTAGCAACTGCCACCCGAAAGGGCACAACGCCTGCCTGCTCTTCAGGAAGGAGGGGGCAGAAACGTGGAAATGTAATATAGGCAGGAGGGGAGTGAGGAGGAAAAAAAGAGCAACAGGACAAATCTAAAATAATAAAGTAGAATACACAGTACAGGTGACACACAGTAGGGCCGGCCACTGCAGGTCACGGTGCTACGGAATGTTAAATAAAAGAAATAGTGTCCGAGCTACAAACGTGAACCTAAGTTAGCTAATTCTAGAAAAGTAAGTAGAGCGCGATGAGCCTGATCGCGTCGAGACGCGCAACCACTGGGGTACAGACATTCGTCGAGTATCGTACACCGCAGGCCAAGAGATGATAGTCCCTCAGTAGCGACTGCGCAATGAAAACGGGACACTCCAATATCAGGTGCTGAAGCGTCTCGCAGCAGCCGAAATACGTACACGATGGACTAGCCACACGTCCTTGTCTGTATAAACGTTCGCACTGTTCGCACAGCCAAACCTTAGCTTGAGTAGTTGCGCTCTGGCGCAACGAGGTAAGCTTCGACCGCAAACACTGGGCGGGAACGTTCCATTTGCGACGCGCTGGTCTGGATGCTGCTTGAGTAGGTGGCGACGAATCAGCAGACGAGCGTCATCAAGCTTGCACATCATTTCAGGGCAGGTATGGTTGCTATGGGCGTATGTTGAAGCCCGCCGATTAGCCTCTTCATTTCCGGCGATTCCTACGTGTGCAGGTATCCATTGAGCAACGAGGAGATATCCCACGTGATGAAATTTTGTTTGCAGAGTCAGTAAAGCTGCGCGCAACTAGGCAATCAATCTGACTGCGTTGTAATCTGCTAAAGGCAACGCGGGAGTCTGTGAAGATGGCAATCTTCGATGCGGTTAGCTCCTCTTGCACGTATTTCAGTGCAACATTAATCACTGCTAGCTCCGCAGTAGTTGAGGAGGCTGGATGGGGTATGTGAAATATACGTAGTACATTTATTTTCCTTTTGTGGAGAAGACAGAGGCAGCCACATAAAAGCTGCTGCACTGAGCAGTTTGACGGGGTGGCCGACCCTTGGATCGACAACAACGGACAAGAAACTTTCATTTATGACATTGCCCTGAGCAAGGACAAGCTTTGACAATATAGTTCCACGACTGATACTGATCATGTGTTACCGATAATGACAGCAAAATGTTCACAGTGTCATATTTAAAGTACAATATTCCTTTTCTTACGGGACGTGCAAATAACAAATATTTAGTAAATACAGTATTTGTGCCCTTCTATACATTGTTAATCAAAGACACCCTTTTTCTCATTGTCGTGCATTCACATATCAAGCAAAGAGCGAACATCAGGTTTTGTTGTAAGATGGAAAAAAAATCTGCAAAAAGTGCATTTTCGTTAACTAGTCGTTCAGGGGAGAATGTGACACACGGTCGCGACTGTCTGTATTTTTTTTTCTTTTACCAGCAAGGCATAATTAATATCAAATGGGTTCCTGGAAGCGCAACAATGAACACTTTCATATATCGCAACGTTCATGACCTTCATGATCGACTAATAAAGAGCTATTATCGTGTGAGATTACAGCTGCGAGAAGTTTAGCAAGCAAGTGGTCTATCCGGCAAGTGGTTTATCCGGCAAGTAGTGCACCCGGCAAGTGGTTTATCCAACATTCGTCGTCATTCAGCATTAGATCATATGATCGCCTTATTGCACTGTCTTAAAAATTGTTTAAAGGTTGCACAAGGGGGTGCGTTGCATGAAAAAAGGACAATTAAAGTACATGCGTTCACGGCAACATGTGGCCAGGAACTACTTCCAGAAGTTCGGACGAAAGTGTGATTGCTGTGATATCGCGGCGGAGGTCATCCTAGTCTTTTCATGCTTGGAAAAAGAAACTAAGGCAGAAGAAGTAGCAGTGCGGCCCCGTGGACGGGAAGCAAGGTGGTCAGCGCGCCGGAATATGCGTGATTGAGGGACAATGTAAGGTTCGTGATGAAGCTTGCGAAACAACTTGTGAACTTGTAAAACAACGAGACTGGCGACGCGGCGCCGAGGAGAGAGGGGTAACAAACTAGACTGCGCTTTGGAGATGAAAATGCTTATGTCCTACGAGTATGAGGAATGACGGAAGCTCGTAGCACGATTTTGAATAGATTCATGTTTGTTGCTGAGATGTATTTGGTGCGGGTCCCAAATGGCAGAAACGTTTTCAAGCTTTGATTTCATGGGTGATTTGTATGCAATTAGTCTTTCATGATGACGGGCTTCGCACAGATGTCTTCTCAGGAATCCCCATGATTTGTTTGCCGACGAGACGCCTAGACTCATATATAGTGTAAATATTTCTTTTGATCGATTCTGCACTTTCTTATCGCTCATTCCTCAAAACCAGGAAATGCTAGCGATAACGTCAGTGGAGGAGCACTCGGGCAACTGAAAAAGCGCAAAAGAAATTGCAATGGAATCATTGCGGTTATCTCTTTCGTAAGATTTAGTTTTGCACGCAATATAAGCCGCTTCATATCGCCTAACGCGCTAAAACGCAGCGCTTTTTCAAGGACATCGTTGTTGACAGAACAAGAAACCGGTCATGTACGGCGCCTGGTGTCTGCATTTTGCTGTTCTGCTTCGTCCATGACCCTCCTTCTTCGAAGGGCCCCTCGCTGTCGTATTCAATGTGTCTCGGGTTTCCTCAATGCAAACTGGCAGCAGATTACACCACGGCCAGAACGGGCCAATGAGATTACAGAATCATGCCCCTTTTGCGTCGTCTGACATGACTCCTCTTTTTTTTTTTTCGTAGGTGATTCGCTGCAGGTGATAAACAGCAAACTAATCTTGCTTTTGGCACGATGCAGAAGGCTTGACCATGACTTTTGTTCTGTTGGTTTGTTCGTCTTGGCTGACAATCCGCCCTTCTAACTGTTTTCGAGAAGCATCAGAGCGAGGGTATATAAAGCACAAAATAATTTTGCGTAGTTTAGTGTTCATCTCGGATTCACAAGGAGACGTGAAGTCTGTACTCAGCTAAAGGAACCACCGTAAGTTCCCTTACAATCTATTCCTCCCCTGAACCCCATAATGGCTTGTTTCCTTTTGCGAGAAAATCAACAGCAGCTGAAAAGAAAAAGAAAGACGCTTCAATTAAGGCTGTCACTATTGGCTTTATGTTCATGGATCACATATAGCCAAAATAAAATAATGAATTCATAGATAGTTTACTATACTATTGGTAATTTCTCGCTCATATTACTTTCTGTGTATATGTATATTGATGTACTGTATTTTCATATGATGTTTTTTGACAGCGAAGTTCTAAATGAAATGGCGAAGTCGAAGGGATTGACACAAAAAGATATCTATGCAACAAAAGCTAATCATTATCCTTGTGTAGATAACAAATAATATTGTCTTGCAGCACTGAAAGGAATAAAATTGGAGGCAGGCTATACCACTGTTCTTATGATAGTGTTGGTACGCGAACAAGCGAATGCAGGGAATGCAGCACACGACACCAACAAGGTAGCTCACTCAGTACTTGTTGTATTTCCAGGACCAACATGAAGATTGCTCTCGCATTTCTTCTTGTCGCATTTGCGGCTGTGTGGTAAGTCCTACGGAGAACCGTTTCTAACGGGTTCGGACCTTCTGATCGGAACTGTACTAGCATATTTGCGTCACTGGATAACGCCGATGAATATGAATTTAAGCAAGCTAACGGTGTCTACATGAAGGTGCTTTCTCGGTGCAATAAATAGTCTTCTCTAGCTTCTAGTGCAAGATTATCGAGAAAAATGACGCGGTACGCACGTAGACTTCTCTTAAACCTAGCAGCGTATGGAATAGGAAGGCAAATTACGATGACCAAACTGTAAGGGAGGTAACAAGAAAATTCAGCTCCATAACTCGAGTTTCTCGCTACATGTACAGTTCACTCAGTTTCTCCACGTCAGGTATGCAAGTAAAAGGTAAGGCGCATTGAGTTAACAATACAACATCACGTGAGGTGAGTCGTATAATTCATATTTATTTTATCCGTTCATTGTCACCGAAGCTGCGTATAATTACACGCGCTGTAACTGTTTGCTCTCCTACTTCGGTGCTTGCTCAGCCTCTTCTCGCTACCAGAGCATGCGTGCCTGAAGACAAGGCGAAAGGCACTTGACTACACCTTAACAAAATAGGTCAGGATTTGAGCCGCGCCGTCAAAGCCGCTTTCGTGAAAGTAAACTTCGATACGTCTGTCGAGTTCAGCGTGCGCGTCACCCAAGTCTCATGCTAACTTCGGGGATTCTTTTTCTTGTTTTTTTTTGTTTTTGTTCGTGCACAGCGTGTACGCCACGTCGGAGCCCCACTGCGAGGGTGTGACGTGCGACCCCGAAACTTGTCCTAAGAACGAATGCCACTGCGGAAGCCACAAGGACGCCTGCGGTTGCTGCGACTTCTGCAACAAGGTGAGCTGCGTCAGAGTCCAATGCTGGCCGATACACGCGGAAGCTGTGCTGCTGAAGAGTGGAGCGTTATTTTTCGCTGCGATCTTTAGCTTTCGCGCGGAAGAATGGGAATGATACTTCTTTTTTTTTTTTTTTAAAGGACGCAGTAACTGCTTAAACAACTTTGCCATCTGCCATCTGTGTATGCTCGTGTATTTGTATCTTGGTTGGTGCAGTGCACGCTTTTGGTTGGCTGCATTTTATGTATTCATGTGGAGACACACGCGTGTGCTCTCTTGTCTACGGCTATGTCTTTCAGTTTAATCTATTTGCATGTTTCCGTGCACTTTACGCATATATATACATACCTATTTTTATTAATAAAGGGAAAATCAGACATGCGCCCGTTCGTAGCGATTGCCACAAAGGAAACCCATACGGGTTTCTCGAAAAAAAAGCCTCGTAGTTGAAAAAAATTCGTCCTGGTCCAGGACTCAAACCCAGGACCACCGCATTTCCGGGGCAGCCGCTCTACCATCTGAGCAAACCAGGCGGCAATCAGATGGCGGAGCGAAGTCGAATTTGACAACTACTCGAAGCAAAGGTAAGAGTTCCTTTGTAGCAATTGCTATAAACAGGTAGATGTCTGATTTTCCCTTTAATAATTACTTCTCTCCACCTTGCGGGTTTCCGCACAACTATTACAACATACCTATATTTATGCACGTTTACAACTCTTTCTTGCCCCACCTGCCTTGTGCGCAGGGACACAGTTTCTTGTCAAGCAGATTAGTGGCATTTCGGCTGCGTTTCTCAAACAATTTGATGTTGAAACTAATATTCGATTTGATTTAATATCAGTTCCGAAGACCTGCTTAAAACTCTGGGCCCGCTCGGGTACCTTTCTGCAGAGGGTTGGGTCACGTGACTGACTGGGCGCGCTACCAATGAGCAACACGATCAAACTCGTCGTCAACTATCGCCTGCTAAAATGTTCATGAAATGGCTCACCTGACCAAAAAATCAAAAGCTGGCGATAGAAAACACCGTTCATGTGACTTTGCTAGCGGTGCGTGACAATATCTCGTTTTGGTGTCGTGTTCAAAAAAGTGGCTTTTGCAGTTAGCTTTGTTGCCCGTGTGGTTACGCGACAGGCAAGCAGACTTTCCACATTGTTCGCCAATCACTGTATCCGAGTTTTGAAATAATGGGCCTGTGAGAAGTTTTGTAACATCATTGATTGAAGAGCGCAGCGGGGCCGTAGTATAGACTTTATCTCCGGTGTGCCCATGCTTGTTAAATACTGGCAAAACGCCAAACGAAGAATGTTTACAAGCTCTGATCGCACAAGATGTGCACAGAAAAAAGAAGCACGTTATTTTTGTCGACAAGCGCGAAGGCTTGAGTCATACCGCGGGCAATTAAACAGCAAGTCGAACAGGGAGGCGATCTACTCGTAAGAGATTAGAGCACAAAATAAAGAACAAAACTTGACTTGGCTAAGATGCTTCGCCTTTAGAGGAACAGCTCTTGAAGGAAACAACGCTAATCGGCTGGTAACAAATTAAAATCACAGGTGGCCGCACTAGACGAGAAGACGCGTAAGCGAGGAATGAATTAGAGGTATGCGGCTGTACTTCTGCTCGGAGAGAGATGGAAAGCACATTGGTTGTGCACTGCGTAGCCAGCCATAAGAACGCTGATGGCGATGTTGAAGTGTCATTACTATTATTATGGGCGAACATACTCACCCTTAATTGCGCGCCGAAAGAGTGGGCTTGCGCAAACACTTTCCAGGCGCACATTATCCCACGTACCCGGAAAACTAAACAATGCCGAGACAAAGCACAGACCAGAGGACACTACCGCCGCAACGGAGTCGGCAAAGAGCATTCGTTCGCATCCATTGCGATGGAAGCAAATCATTTGAAAGTAACCTCACGTGCTAGAGATAGCAAATCAAGGTACTGACGAGCTATTTCCCTTACAATGCCATGTCTGGACAGCGCCTTTTGTTATATTTCAGAAAAGTAAATTGGTGGGCTACTCGGTGAGCCATTTGATGCAAAAAGGGAGGTGCTAAGGTGGTATGAAAAGAAGCGAACACGAGCATAAAATATGTTCAGCTCATTCACTCATGCTCACTATCCGTCAAGCTAATTACCTCACTATCCATCACACTAACTCGACGCACTTGCTAACGTTAGGGCACAGAGGTCTAAGCGTCCTTCTTTAAATGCTTTATATTGGCACTGCCATTCCTTCCCATTTTTACAAAGGTGGACAAGATCACATAAAAACGCTACCAAACCGTCTTCGATTGTCCTCGGCTCTGCACGCATATTCCCTAAGCCTCAATATTTCTACTGCCGGAAGCATTACTATAAGCTGCCTCTTTTTTGTCAGTATACTAGCATTTCTGCAATACAACCGCTCTGCCCTCGACGGTTGCAACGGCAGCACAGGTCTGCGAAAGCCTACAAGGTGGAAGAATGTGCACGGAAAGAATTGTCACCAAACTAGCACCAAGCCGCCACGAAAACCCATACCGGTTGCTCAGAAGGAAAGCTTCGCAGTTTAAGAAAAAGTAGTCCTGGTCCGAGAACCGAAGCCGGAGTCAACGCTCTTTCGGGGACGGTAGTTTTACCATTTGAGCTAACCAGGAGTCTAGCCAATCACGAAGCGAAGCCGAATTATTTGACAACGCGAATAACTGTGACACTTCATGTTATTGTCCCACCGGAAAGCCGTTGGTTGATAGGACAAAATTTTCTTCAACTGCGAAGCTTTTTCTTTCCCTTTTTTGTTGTTCTGAAAAACTCGCATTTGTTTTCTTTGTACGCAGCTAAAGCTTTGTGCTGCAGTTGGGTGGACGACAATTCTCGTGAACTTTTGTGAACTCTACTCCCGCGATAATTTCGAACTGACGTCGTTTATTTCTCGCAGTGCGCAAACGAGGAGTGCCACCTCGAACACAACGACCACTGCGCCGATGGCCTGCACTGCGTCAAGAAGGTGATCGGCGAAGAGACTGAACCAGCTGCGGGACACTGCGAGCCAGTCGAGTCCGGCAGCACCGCCGCTCACCCAGAGACTCCCGTCAAAGTACCGGACTCGGAGGCACCGGTGCACGAACCGGAAGAGCACCACGAAGAAGGAGAACACGCCAAGAGTGAAGCTCACCACGAGTGATCGTTCGACTTAGGAGAACACTGAAACGACCCTAATGTTGATTCAGTGGCTCCATCACTTGTCGGCTCATTAGCGCTCGCTCTACAGATGCTGCTAGTCACGTGGAATAAACGATGCTGTGAGAAAAAACAACAACATTGAAATAAACAACACTGAGCAAAACTTGCAACTTTGAAACGTTTTGGATAAGTTTTGAGACACTTCGTCGATCAACATACGATGCTGTGTGTGCCGGAGCATTCGACTGCACATACAAGAATTATGTAGCCGAAATATAAGATATCAATGAACGGCTTGAGTATCATGCGCTATTTCATTAAGATGACTCTGCGCTTTGGAAATGCACACTAGCCGACATCATATGCACAGCTTTTATGGCGTGACTTGTTCTTTCAGTAGACAGAACAGGGCTCCCTCCACCGGCACTACATAGTAGGCGGGAAATGAACCATACTAATCGGCCTGCCGTAAAACTCGGGGGGGGATATACATTAGAAGAATGCTTCGCGTTGACATGCTAATTCGAGTGATTTTTGTCTTGCACTAGTTCGGACGCTTGTACCACCTTTCGCCGGTTGACGCTAGCACGTGCCTTGCGACAGCGCTGTCTTGGCGTCCACGTAAAAATGTTAATGTATCTTCGAAGATTGCACCGCTATGTTCATTCGTTCGTCTCGAATCTTGAAACACTGGACAACTGTCCACTTTTAGAACAATAAGTTCTCGGCCTGTGTTACCAAAGAAAATTCACTAAGACTGTATTATTTGACTGTCGCCAGCGCATATCACATTTTTTGTGCTTTTGTTTTGCTTGCCCTGCGAAAAGCAGTAGCTGGCGCCAATAATGGAACCAATACTGTAATGTATTGAGCCAGTTCATATTAATAAGAAAATGACTGCATTGTAGAGGTTTACGAGCTTAGACGGTAGTCGCCAGGAATACACTTGGTTAGCATCCTCATTTTTTGGGTCTGACACACACACAGACACACGCACGCACGCACACACACACACATTTATTCATTTATTTATTTTTATTGTATTATTTAAAAGGAGAGCATTATCCGTTGAATGGATGGATGCAAAACTTTAATGAAGGTCCTGAAGCACGCGACTCAGCGCGCTGCGGGCCGCTTCCACGTTGGGACGGTCAGGCCATGCCCGACCACCGCATCATGAAAAACTCCCGGTACAGCTTTCTGGTGCTCAATACGTGCTACATAAAGATGTGTTTCCGAGCGTGAAAGAAGCCCGCAAACACACGCAAAATTTTCGCTCGACTGCCCGCTCGAGGCACTTCGCGCGTATTCGCGAGCTTATTTCAAGCTGGGAAAAACACTTTTATGCAGCACGTATTGAGCATCAGAGAGCTGTATCGGCTATTGAGCACCAGAAAGCTGTATCGGAAGTTTTTCATCTTGCTCAACAATTTCTTCATAGACACTTTTCATCTAGTTATGATATTTGAGAAGTTGATTAATTAATTAAGCCTAATTATGCAGTGAGGTGGAATGCAACAAATAATGTTAGTACCGCCGAGCGACGGCAAACAACATTACTTTGGTTCTGTTGAGCTACGTGGCATTTACATATTTTTAAAATTTAGTTAAAATTACGTGAGACACACTGTATATACACATGAGGATATGTTTGTGCCTCTGCCTTTGGGTGGCGCCGGCTTCTCCTTTTCACGTATAAATAAATCTGATAAGTCATAGGTATAAAATCCCATAAAGTACACTGAAACTAAAAATACTCCGAAACACTCATTCAGCTCTTATATATAGCTCAACCTCGCTCAACGTCAAGTCATATGAATAAGCGAAACGCGCTCAGCGCCTTTTTTATTTCTTTGTTTCTAAGGTCTACAGCGAAATCTCGTTGATACGATCTTCGCGAGAACCGGAAAATACAGCGTATCATTCTAAAATCGTATTACCCAAGGCAAGCTCCAACAATCATGAAAATAGGCGTACTCGGTGACAAACTGGATAGCAAAAGTTCGTGTGCCGTCGAGAGAGACTGCTCCGCATAACACGTTATGCGGAGCAACATCACTCCAGGCCACGCAAACCGCAGTCAACGGACTTTTATTCAGTAACGTTGAAGTAGCTCGTCAGTTCACGCTGCGGTTTCTTCTCTTCAGTGTTCGTAAAAACTTATCCTTGAAATTAAAAAAATCGTATTATCCAATTTTCGGATGAAAACGCGATCGCAATAACCGCAGGAAAACACATTTGTCGCGTCGGACAGTCAGCGGTACAAGAAAAAAACGTATAATCCGAACAATGTATTATGCAGAATCGTATCATAGAGATTTTGTTGTATTTATTTACATGTTCAATATTTCCCAAATCGCCCGAAAAGACGCATCATCTACGACAACTGTCAGCGCAAAATACGGTGACGAAAACGTGGCAGTTATGCTAGTCGAGCTTTCTTCTTGCGAGAAGCATTGCTTGCCTTGCTGGCAATCTTAGTTGCGCTCCGCTGCGCATAGTGTACGTCTCAAGCCGTGCTATCAAGCCGTGTCACTTTGAAATCAGACACTCGTATCGGACGCAATCAAGATGGTCGAGCTAAACGATCTTCCCTGGAGTCACTTCGCGTTTTCCGCGCCGAGCTCTAGAAGCTCTTAAGGCCTACACCAGAGTTTGGAAGAACTCCAGAAGTGGTACGTTTGTTCGAGAGTCCGGGGCTTCGAATCTAACGACGCTGTTTATGCGGATAAAAACGGCCTCCACGAAACCAAGCTGTGTTTATAATAACTCGTCACGTCTAATCCTTCGCTGAAGCGGACATCGAAGGCACGGGATACTCGTACATTTCCATCAACGGTGAGAAGGACTCGCTACGTTTCGCAGTGAAGCTGTTAAAGGGAGTTCAGCAATCGTTTTTGTGTGCGGTGAAGGCCAGCTTGCTCGATATGAAATCTTAATCAAAGTGCACCCAGAGTCCAGATATTTTTGCTTTGCAGTGTGTAAGAATCAGCGATCATAAATTAAAGAATTAGCGAACCCATAGTGGCGAAGAACGTGAGTTTGGCCTAGGTGATGTTTACTGCACGTCATATTGACCGCTAATAAGAGATGAATACAGAGAATGAAGAACACAAAACGACGATGCGGACGGTAAGTTGTCGTTCGGCGTTTTTCTTTCCCTGGTCACGTTGGAGGTCAGCCAGGAGTTTGCGGTACTGCGGCGGTGAAGGTTGACGATGTGGTCCCGCAACGCAGCCCACGTGGAGGCCGCCAGCAATCAGACCCGTAGCACTGTAGGCGAAGGGCGCCAGGGCGCCCAGAACTCAATGAAACACCTTCGCTGTCTTTGATGTGTCGGGTGCGGCTCACGCTGCCATACACGTGGGAAAGATTCGTTTCAACTTTGCAAATCTGTGACTTGATTCGATTTATTTGGTGTTGTTGAAAATGTTGCCAAATTTCGTCACCGGCTCTTCCCCAACATTTGATTGTCTGATGGATATACACTTAAATGGCCATGAGAAGATTAGCAAATAACAACATACGCGAAAGGATGGACAGGTGGGCTAGTTGTTAACGCATTTTATTAAAAACTTCGCACGTGTAGTGTGTGTTTCTTTTTCTACGTCTTTCGTGTTTTAGCGCTCTAAGTTTTTATTAACAAAATACGCGCACACATATACAGACCAGACAATTTGCTCGGTGTGATGTTCGCATTTTGGCATAGCTTACGAACGCTGTAGTGCAAAAACGTAAACATTGCATCAGGTTACATCTTCCATAGGATGAAAATGAGTGCAATTTATATATATATATATATATATATATATATATATATATATATATATATATATATATATATATATATATATATATATATATATATATATATATATATATATATATATATATGCATGCTTTACGTATTTAAAAATTTTGTACCTTGTTAAGAGCATTGCGCATGCGTCGGCGGTCTGGTGATCCAGGGATGATCCGTTTTTTTTTTTCTTTTCGAATATATGACAGTTGCAAATCCAGCGCTGTGGTGTCTTCTTTCCATCGGGCTTGCGTCTCAATTTCTTTCGCTGGTTTTCTCGAGTGCCAGTATGGAGCAACTGGCTCAGCAAGCAGCATCTGTAGCTGATCTTTATGCCGTACTGTATTCGCTGTTGGATATGGAACAAAGTTGGCAGAATAAAATACTTGTTTTGTGAATCTCAAAACACGGTCTGGTGGTACGTGCTATACTCAAGTTCGTGCAAGAACTTGCTTTGTCAAACAAGGGGGAAATAATATTATAAGTGCAGTTGCTAGCATACCCACAACTGATGGGCTCTAGAGATCTTAACCTTCGAAAAAGTAAACAAAAAGACAAAAAATCGTTATTATGTTTAGCCAGAACACTGGAGTTAATCAAGAAATGAAGCGTCAACGGTAACGGCACACAAAGAAGTTGGCGCTTCATTTTTTGAAAGCTATGCACCGACTAGACCCACAACGTGTTCTACTGGAGTTAACATTGAAGTTGGAAGAAAACATGAAGGCAAATTATAAGAGCTATCAAACTAAGTAAAGTATCATTTAGATGATTTTTTTTACAAATGTACGGCTTACTAATACACCATTATAACCTGAATATTACGCGTTCTGAGATTAGATGTTATGTCGCATTGTCTTACGATGTCAGTGCAGTTAGTCTGATGGCTATGTAACAAACAGCCCAATTTTATTCTTTTCTTTTTTCTTTGCAGACTGAAGATGAATGCTGCCTTCATAACGATCTTCTTCGTTGTTGTGTTTGCCCTCGGGTGAGAGATAAATGCAATGTCTAAGCTGAAACTGTATTGACTTCCTCTTAATTCTTGACTTTTGCTTGACCAACACTGAAGCTCTAATAGAGAATTCCGTAAGTAATATAGATTGCCACAACATAAATATTGGAGCCACCATGTTGTACTGCTGCACGGATAGTATTAAGGCTTACGCGGTGATCATGTCATAAATAGTATTGAGACCTATTATGAATGTTTCGTGTTCCTCCTAAACAATACTTAGCAAATTTTCTTTAATGTCTATGCAGCCTATGTGTCTTCTTTTTTAGCGCCCGAATTCCCAACCTTTCTTTGTTTTACATACAATATTGGCTGAAAAACTATTATCGCATAAATCTAGCTAATTAGACCAAAATAATGGCCTGTGCCTGAGCTTTATGCATTTATAAGTATTTTGCTTATGGGTTATTTGAGTAACACGACGCAGTAGAATCAAGAAAACCCTGTTGGTATATGTCGCATTGTGCGTTTCCGTAGCACCGTGCAGTTCAGAACCTCTGTATTCTATCGCGCTTTCGGTACATTTAAGTTGCAGGCTTACCCAGCCACTCGTTCACAAGTTGGTCAGAGAAGGAAGAAAATTCACCGATGGTTACGGTGCTCCCTAATGCTGTATGCGTGTTTTCACTTCGCGATATACTGGATGGCGCGAACAATCGGCACCCTGCGGCACGTTGCAAACGGGGCGAACGAAGTGTGGCGCGACTGCCTCGCTAATCGGGAAATCGCGAGAGGAAGCGCGTGGGTGACCCGTGCGCGCTATTCACGGCAGCCGCCGCAGACAACCTCCACTCATGCAGCGCTTTGTTTACATATACACAATGTGCGCTACTCTAGCGCCGTCTCGTGGCCATCGTCGCTGCGGAGCCCCCCAGGCGCGGCAGTACGTTTTTCTTCTCACGATTTCGCCATACCCTCCTCCTCCGCTTTTCTCCTCGCGCTCTCTTCGCTCTCGCCACTTTTTGCACACACCCCCGCGGCGCCCCGTGTTCGCTCTCATCTTTCGCTGTGTTCCTTCGTTCGGTTAAGACTCGCTCACATTAGGCCGACCCGACACCGATTTCGGTGTACCGACTGTCGGTGACTGCGTTTTTTACCTTCGTGTCGGCGCCTGTTTCACACTGTACCGACGCCGAGCTCTCCGCCGACCATCGGCAGATTGTCGACGTCGGTACAGCGCGAAAGAGGCGCCGACACGAAGGAAAAAATGCTGTCGCGGACAGTCGGAAGACCGAAATCGGTGTCGGCTCGGGCTAATGTGAGCGAGCTTTTACGAGGTAGGCCGCCAACGCCCACGCTCGCCGCAGGAACAGGCACTTAAGAGCTTCGCTCTAAAGTAACAGTTGAAATCGAGCAGCTAAGTTGCACTCACGAAAGTCAGAGATGCTTCAGTAGTGGCCTGCGCTAAACTGGTTGACGGCTATGCTCATAATATGATATATACACATATACTGACAAACATAATATGTTGCCAGGTTAATAAGCTCATAAATTATTTCGTGCACCACTTTACACGGAAACATACGTAACTTGCTTGCCCTTCAGCGTGCATCCATTCTAAGAAAATTCCATTTTTTACAATTACACAGAAAATGCTCCGCCTGCACTACCTTACCTGCTCTATGGGCGCGCACTATCTTGTCCACTCTGACGAAAACATGTATGCGATGTAAGTGAAATAACTGCGTAATACGTCACGTGCTATTAGTCCTATAATAGTCATTTCGGAGACTATCAGTATAAACAAGTACAGTGAACTCTCAACAGAGTGAACTTCAAGGGCCCCAAGGAAATAGTTCATTAAACTGAAAGTTCCCTAAACTGAATATTCACTAGAATATGGAACTGTATAGGGAACAGCATACATCGAATCAAAAGTGCGAAATGCGATTCATAGAGTTATCTACAGTGCTCACGGAATGAGGGCTAACTAGTGCGCCTACTTTCGTTTCCGCCGGCTACACTTCGTGTCACATCGACGTAATTTTGGCGCGTGCACTTAGATCAGAGTCGGTTTCAACTTTGGCGACCAGATTCCTAACAACATCACATAATGTTCTCGAGTATTTTGCACGTATGCAGGTTTCTACTAAATGCTACCTGTCGCGCTTTATTCCGTGAACACTGTGTATCAGTATATACAAAGTGAAAATTTTAATTTGCGCTGGTGCTTCTAAAGCGACAGATGTGACAAAGCTGTCCAGAGAGTCTATGTTACTCTGCGCTTCCTCTGGCACAGCTTGTTGCTGAGACTACAAGTCTCGCAACTTTCCAACGCATCCTACAATCTCAGCTAGAGTCACAGGATTTGAATCTGCCTCTACCATTGCATCTTCCTCATCGCATTCTTCTTCTTTGGGACGAGCACTGGAAACAATTTCCAGATCTGATAGTTCAGCACAGATAACGAGCTCACTGTCACACTGCGCATAGTCTTCAAACGAGGTGTTGCTGTCAATGTCCAGCTGGTGACAGACTTTTGTCCACATCCCGTGGTAGACCACCTAGTCACGCTGTTCCTCTTGCTTGCTTTCACCGCAGAGACGAGAAAGGCCAGGTTTATGGCAGCAGCTTCTGATTGTAGCCGGTGTTACCGTCCGCCAGGAGCCTGTCACCATCTAGGCCGGCTGCCTGACATTGATGGGGACATTTTTGCCAATCCTTGTGTTGATTAAAGTCTGCTGAATAAGCCACCGTCAGAATACGACCTTCAAGTTTTGAATGATGCCCGAGCGGTTGAAGCACAGTGGTGCAGTTTGTCGGGAGGTACCCAACACGCACACTGCTTAAATGGACGTAGTCAAGGTGTGCAAAGAAATAGTCCACAATCAGAAGAATGCTTCTTTTTGTCTTCCTTGCTTGGTTCATGCTCAGGAGCCATTCACTGAAAATATTCCCGGCCATTAATGTTTCGTCGAACTCATAACGGAAGTTGACGCACAACGCACCAACTGCAGTCCTGCTGCTGTTATCCAAAACGGTGATGGCTGAACTAAACCAGTGAGAAAAAAAAAAAACAGACACCCTACGTGGCTCGTTTTCGTCTCCCGCACAGCCACTTTGCGTTGCCGGCGCTATAAGCACAAGCGATGCTGCGCCGCCACCGCTGGGGGGGGGGGGGGGGGGGGGGGGCTAATTGAGCGTGGGGGGGATGGGGTGGGGGAGGCATTGGCTACGCCAGCGCTGCAGAGCGCAAAACTTCGTTGAACTGATTATCAAGTTCGTTCAACTTAAATATTCGATATGCATAAATTCGTTCCACTGAAAGACTTTTTGCACAGAACGCAAAGAAAAACCGGCAGGGATTTTCTAAAAGTTCATTATTCTGAAATGTTCTTTAAACCGGCATTCGTAACACTGAGAGATTACCGTATAATTAACAAGAATACAGTATAAGCATATTGCATACGCATGTTGTAAAATTATACAGTGCAGTATACGAGTATACATTTGTTCAGTACAAAAATGTGACAGTATATACACAAACTGTTCGGCAAACTCGCAGCGCCTCCGCTACGCGTTCTCCCAATTGCCCTGAAGTGGCATGCAACCGGGACAGCTGTTCGCAGTTGCACTGCAGCTGTGGGACTCACAAGGACCTGTGCCGCTGCTGTGACCTGTGCAACAAGGTGAGATGTGGTGGGTGAGCGTCGAACAGATCTGACGCCTCCGATCACCACGCAAGTCGAGCCTTCCCGGCTTTTTGTTTTGAATCCCGCAATTCGCAGTGTCGCGATATGGCTGTCTTCGAACTTTGCCCCAGTACGAGTCCTAGGAAAGTAAATTACGCCTAGAGGACAGCGAATAAGGTACGTAATTCTGGCACGAGTGAAACATATAGGCGCACATGTGGGCTATGGGTTTTAGCATCGGACTCATCAGACCACCAGGATGATAATAAGAACAGTAATAATAATAAGTTTGTTCGCATCAAACACACATGACGCTGGAGACTAGCGAGAAAAGCTGCATACACAGCTCGACGAAGCCACAGGCTCCTACAGAATAGCGGCTGCACAGCTATGTGATGTCATATATGCTTAAATCGCAGTGAACTTACAGAAACTGCTCAACAACGCGAAAGTAGATATTGAATTTCGAGAATTTTAGTGAAATCAAGAAGAGAAAAGACGAAAAAAAGGAAGAGATAAAGGCAAACGGTTTACACCACGGCAACGAAAATAAAAATAACAAATCTAATGTCACATCTACAGACAGTTGCAGTGGTAAGCAACAAAGGTATTAAGAGGGTTTGGAAAAAAATCGTAATTCGTTGAACGGTAAGCTGTCCAAAGTAAACTTGTTTCTGTTTCATGTATTTAGCAGTCTGGGTAACTTGCATTGCAATGTTTGTTCGCCGTATGTTGTTTTGTATGTTCGCACTTTCCAATGTTCTTTATTTCTTGCGGGATACGCGGTAATGTTTCCTGGCAGAAAAGGACGTACCATTTTTTAGCTCTTGCTTGTAAGTTTTACAAATTCTATTATCTTAGATCACAGCGACTTGCAAAATATCGTATTTGGGAAACATTGAGAAGCGTGGCTGTAATTGGAAACATCATCTATAGCTCGTACAAACGTTTTTTTGTAATATGTTTAATTTTAGGAGGTCGACTTGTGTCGTTGCTCCCCATACCATATGGCAATAGTTTAGCCTAGATAGAAACAAGGTGCTTTACGTTTGATAATGCTGCGTGGTAGGACATTGCGGTTCGCGAAAATTAGTCCAACTAACTGCAACAGCTTAGCCTGCACATTGTTAATATGTGTATTCCATAGCACATTTTTATCAAAAATTATTCCTAATCTTGTAAAGCTTGGTACAATATCCATTGGAGAACTGCCTATTGATAGAAAACTATTCATTGTAACACCTTTCTTTTTAGTGCGAGCAAGTACTGCTTTGGTCTTCGAGACATTTATTCTTAAGTAGTTTTGGTTAGCCAATTCTTTTAATGCTATTAGCAACATGTTTGCTCCATTAATTAGTTCAATAGATGCTTCTTCGGTTGAAAAAATTATGGTATCATCCGTGTAAACAACAGGGGAAACACAAATTATCTTCGCTGCGTTGGACCAACGTTAAAGCTCTCCATCATGCACGTGATTTTATTTTAACAGTAATGGCTGTCTCTGGGAACCGGACGTGCTTTTCCGTATCTGGCCGGATGCGCGCCTGCGCGGTAATTTCCGTTTGTGTGTGGCGCGCGAGTCACGTTGTCCGCGTACAGCTCCACAAGGGGCTGCGAAGAGGTGCCACTCAACTCCCGAGGGGCCTCTCCGATTGGTTCGTCGCCGGGTAAAGAGGAGGATAGCGTTCCTCTTCGCGTCCGGTCTGCGCAGTTGTCATCGTTCTCCTCGCATCGGGTGTAAAGAGCGGCCATGTGTGTTGTCCGCAGATGCCAAAAAGGAAATGGAAAAAAAACACCGCGAGCGGTGACGTGGAAGCTTGCGTGTTTTGCTCACATTTAAAACAGAACCACATAACATTTTCAAGTAAAAAAAGGAAAATCTTCCATTGAACACCTACACAACATTGCATTTACTCGCATAAAAGCATTACGCACCACTCCATCATATTCTATTCATGAAAACGTCATTGAAGCCTCAATATTACGCAGTATTAGGCAAATCTTCAACGTTCCGCCCTTAAGGGTGTTTCGGTGCTCTGTCCACTCTTAAATGAACCATTGCTTGCGTCTACGAACGGTCTGTCTCTTCAGCTGTTCTCGTTCTCCGACACAGTGCCCGGAAGAGCCGTGTAACTCGTACTTCTTCGACCGGTGCTCCAGCGGCCACGAGTGCGTCTTGGACGACCCTTCGACTCCTTTTGAGCATGGTGGAACGGGACACTGCAAGCCTAGTAATGCCACTGTCTCGCACAGATCTTGAAGCGGGCGCATTTAACAGGTCAGAACTTAAGCTGAGCATACGGAGTTGACTGCTGGGTTACTTTCCAAAACCTTGTTGCAGCCGTACAAAGATAACCATATCCTTAGCCTGACTTGTTATGTGGCGTGGTTGATAGCAGGGCAGTCACGAATGTAATAGTTTTTGTTTTAAGTGAACGTGTCTGTGTGACTTTTCCTAGTCTCATTTTATCCTTCTTTGTGTGTACGTGTTCTTTTACTTAATCTTTGGCCACTCCCCAATAAACTTAGGTGGAAGTCAGAACCTATGCCGCCTGTTTCTACTGTCTTATTCTCACGCTGTTTACTGTGCTGTGAGGACTCCGTCTATATTTTTTAACACCTTGCTAAGGCTTTTTACTGTGGCGCTTTCAGGTTGAGCACCCGCTCCGGCTGCCTATAACACTCTGGCTTTCAAACCCACTGCCTTCCGGGCTTCCGCCAGCTCAAGCTTAAGCGTATGCCCCATATACACGTGCGCCAAAGCCGTTTCGTGGAGGAGCCTACAATTTCTAAGTTCCGTGGAGCAATGCGACAAGAGAGAGATAGACTCTTTATTAAAAAGCAGAGAATTTTGCCGGCGCGTATACAACCGCAGGCATGCTACTCTGTATAGGGATGGAGAATGGGATTAAGAGATTCCGGAGGAGAGTGGGAGAAAAAGAGAATGAAAATAAATATGCTATGCGCAAGTGGACCTGACACTAGTTTATGCAGGTGACATGGCGGGTAAATTTAGGCGTTTGTATATGAAATGTTCAATCTTTAAAGCTTTCCTATTAGACCAATTTGTGACAGATATTTTAACAATAAGTTCCAAAACCCGCCGCTGTTTTGAAGGGCCGGGAATTGGACCTAAGAGTGCCGACATAAGCAACAAATGGACATGATTTGCCACGATCCGTTAGCAGTGCGACAAGAAACAACGCTCTGGACTGGGTGCCTCGTGTGCAGCCACTATATGCACCATCTGTAGGTGACAAGGCACTTTGGTCGTCAGGGCGCTGTAGATTACAAATCCTTATATGCTTTTCAAAAAGTGACTCCGCTTTCAAGTAGACTTAGCTCAGCTCGCCTTACACGTATATCGTACAACGTAGCCTCAAGCTGGGATATCTACCTCGGTTTCCTTCAGTTCATAGCAAACATTTCCTTCACCATTTCTCTCCGCGTTCCTTATTTCTTCGCTGTTACTGGCGCGTTTCACAGTGAGCATTGTTGTTTGTGAACGTTATGGAACTGTGGCGCTGTTATTTAATGGAGCTGCGGGCTTATCTAAAACTGCCCAGTCTCCCAGTAGTTTATTTAACCAGCCTAATTATGCCCACTGCAGGACCAAGACCGTTTCCTAGCAATATCAACTCATCCCTGCCTTCGGCCTGCTCACTCCATGTCTGAAATTTTCCTATCCTTGTCGTTCCACGTAGATTACCGCCTAGTTAGGCTAGTGGTTAGCAGTGAGCGGTTGCAAAAAGTCTGGTTATAAACGCCGCTTCCAGTTACCCGCTCCGTCAAAGAAACCGTGATGTTGGAGCCGGAGTTAAGTGTAGCTCTCATACGAGGCGACCGCTGGTTTTATATGCAGTGCCACAGAAAGGCTAATTAAAATCTCGTTACTGCGAATTGTGGCCAATGATTTTTATTTAAGCCTTTCCCTGGATTCTTAGTCGTTTTAAATAAGCAAAGGGCTGTTTCTAGTGAGGCAACGGTAAACAGTGCTTTGGAAGAGTGTATAAAGCGCAAAAACTGCCGGTGATTGGCATGCTTCAGTGTTTAGATTTAGTGTTAAAGTTTGTAGATGGGTACATTTGCTGGGCTTACATCCCCTCGTGCTCAAACAGGACTCCTGCCGCATAATTCCGCCCACTCGAAAGTAGTAAAATGAGGCATCACAAACCTCTGCGTGGAGTCGTCACTCTGAAAGTCGTGTGTGCATGAGATGCAAGCTAGCTTTGACAACCAGTTGGGCAGTCTGATTGCAGCTGGGTTCTCTGAGTCGGTCTTGGTCCCTGTGGAAGAAACGCTTCTGAAGAAGATAAAAGCTGGTGCCAGCAGGAAAGAATCGGTGAGCAAGCAGTGGCCTGTAGTAGTTCCCTACATGCACAGGGTTTCGCACTGCCTGAAAAAAAAGTGGCCAACCGACACAACGTACTGGTAGTGCGTTCAACTCCCAAAAAGCTAGCCCAGATTAGCCGACGCATATCCTGCGAAGGCCAAAAGGTTGGCTGTCAGAAAAGGCATGCCCAACGTTTCAGAAAGTGTGCCACAAACGTTGTTTATGAAATTCCCCAGCCCTGCAGAACAACCTAAAATGGACAGACGGGGCGTCGCGTGAATGACCGACTTAGGGAACATGCAAAAGCTAAAGGAAATAATGATGGTGATTGGCTAGTAGGACTTTGCAGGGCTTGTACCAATTGTATTCCACGGTTGCGAGATGCGAGGATTTTGGCTAGAGGCGGGCACCAAACGGCACGTGAAACCTTGGAAGCTTTTTATATTAGAAAAGCTGGTCCGAACTGCTATATTTAGGTGCACGTTAAAGAACCCCAGGTGGTCGAAATTCCCGGAGTCCTCCACTACGGCGTGCCTCATAATCAGAAAGTGGTTTTGGCACGTAAAATCCCATAATATTTTTTGGTCCGAACTGCGTCAGTGACATTTCTCTAATTCTGTACGAGGCCGAGCAGAAATTTCTTTCACGCTTAGTCAGATAACATGTTTTTAACCCGAATCTAACTGATGCCTTGTACGCATGCGCATACACTAGGGGTCTGGGATGGCTATAATATATGTAGGATGCTCTTACACTCGTTAAACAGTTGAAGTAAGCGCTCGTGTTGTCTCCTCGCTTGTGTGTGTGGTTTTGGCGCGAAACTTCTTCATTACGTCGGATAACCAACTGGCCCAGCAGTTCACTCTTGTAAATTACAACTCAATTTATGTACCTCAGTGAACTCTGCCTGCAAGCAAAATCTTACAAACATTATGATTTTCAGATTCAAGATGAACATAGCCCTGGTAACCCTCTTATTCATCGCAGTGGCCATAACAAGGTGAGTGCTACGTTTAGCACATCAAACCAACCTGTCCAATGCGTTTGACAGGTCGAAAGGTAGTCTCAGGTGAAGTTCCTCTGTATGTTGTACTTCATCATCATCATCATCATCAGCCTGGTTATGCCCACTGCAGGGCGAAGGCCTCTCCCATACTTCTCCAACTACCCCGGTCATGTACTAATTGTGGCCATGTTGTCCCTGCAAACTTCTTAATCTCATCCGCCCACCTAACTTTCTGCCGCCCTCTACTACGCTTTCCTTCCCTTGGTACTTGTTGGTACTCTAACTTAGATAACATTGTTAAGTCCAGCGGCCAGTCACAGAGACAAAGATGCGCGCGAAATTATGGAGGCACAGGCTACCAACCGGAATTGGCAAAGCTGTGTAAGCATCCCGTCTATCAACCTGTTGGATAAAAAACAGCCTTTTTGTAAAGCTACGTTTGACTTATTCATCAAGTTTGGCGCTCCTGAGCGTAGGTGTATTTATTTATTTATTTATTTATTTATTTATTTATTTATTTATTTATCTGGGAATCAAAATTTTGAAGCTAAGGCATTGTGTTCTCAATACCTCCCTGCTCGTCCGCTCACGCTAAAGGTGTCATCCAAGTCCGTTGCTGCTGTTGAATGTCTATCAAGCGCAGCAAAGTAAAATGTCAATCGACGTTTTTATGCAAGTTCATTCTTTAGCCTTTTTTTAAATGTCAATCGACGTTTTTATGCAAGTTCATTCTTTAGCCTTTTACAGGAAAGCTGTTTATGTCTAGGTTGTGGCGGATCTCGACTTCGTGGACGTAGACCAACAAGTTTTCATACGTGGGCCAATCCCGAAGATAGCGCAATGCCCGGCCGACCCGCGGTGGAGGTGCAGAAGGCGTTAAGCACTCCCCATATGTGGCCCGATCTCGAAGATAGTGCAATGCCCGGCCGACCCGCGGTGGAGGAGAAGCAGGCGTTAAGCACTCCCCTTACGTAGGCCGATCCCGAAGATAGCGCAATACCAGGTTCCGTCCCGCGGCGGAGGTGCAGTTCGCCATTAAGGGGCCCCCTTACACAGCTTCGCTGGTCATCCTTCTTCACAGAGTGAGAGAGCACTAATTTTTTGTTTCTCATCCCATCTCTATACTGCAACTCAATCAATTATCGACGCCCTCCTCTGAATAGTCGTAGGACTTGGGGCCGATTTCATGCACATCTTGCAACAAAGAACAACCACCTAAACGATTGCAGATATTCGCCATCGTTGCATCTTCTTTTGTGTTCCTGAAAAAGAAAACAACACTCGCAGCACTTCGGCAACATCTACTCCGAACTGCGCGGCGACCGAGTGCGATCCGGATACTTGTCAAAAGTGGCAGTGCTCCTGTGGAATCTACAAGGACCTGTGCGATTGCTGTGACATCTGCTACAAGGTACGGCAACAAGAATAGGGACAATCGGTGAAGGTGCTTTAAGAATACGCTCGCAAATGCCCTGCGTACGGTAAGGTATCTTCAGAGTGCAGAAGAGTGGGGCCGACTCGCTATACACGTGCACATAACGCAGTCTGTTTTTTTTTATTCTTATATATATCAAGGCGCATTACGTGCGCTAACTTTAGCTAAGCTTTTGTTAAACATCCTAAACGCGGAAAGTGCGAACGGAGCAACGAAGAATACACCAAGGGGCGCGAGGGCACAGAGGTACTGAATTTGCTTAAAAGATACTGACAGGCTCGTTGGTGAGCCATGATATTGAAGCAGAGCCCTTACACCTGACACGTACATGTACACATAGAAAGGACATACACATCAACCACTTGCAGTTGCAGTGCGGCGCCTGTGTATGTCCTTTCTACGAGTACGTGTACGTGTCAAGTGTAAGTGCGCTGCTTCTATATCGAGGCACTGAAGAAAGCAGAAAAATGGTGGATGTGGGATAGTCACATGTGCAGAAATTTCGGAGGGAACTTTATTGTCACCGAGGTGGTGAAGATGATGGTTGTGTCGATGCAGGTGGGCTTATCCTTGAGACTCGTGGCTGGCAATTATTCATCGTAAATCAGGGCGCCTCTGGCTTCGAATGAGAGATGTTTCGCCGAGTCTCCGTTAAATTAGTGTCACGGAGATGAGCTGGGTTGTAGGCGCACGACTCCTCTCGAGATTAATTTAGGCTGTTCATGAAACGTACACCAGCTGTTCGAATCTCAGAGCGTTATCCAGGGTATATATTCTCGGACGATCACTTACGGTGCTGTTATCGCCTTTGCGTGACGTAATTCTCAACCAGCCAATCAGCGTCTGCCTGATGGCGGAAGCGATAGTATCGCCGAAAGTGATCGTCCCAGATTACGTCCCCATTGAGCCGTAGCTCCTGATTGTTTGTTTTATTATGTGTGTACTAATTTCTTGTGTTATTTGTGTTTTTGTGTTTTGATATTATGTTTACATTTTATGTCCCTAATTAGCAATGGTTTCTCTTATTTAACGAAGGAGGAAAGCTTGTTCATAACAGAGACCTGCTACACGGCGCCTAGGAAGAGGCAGATACTGTCTTAGTGGCGACAAAGCGTATATTGGCCTTCCCGTGAAACTAGGCTGTGGCCGAGGAACATATGCTCCTACGGCAAAGTGGATAGGTAACGGTAGGAGAACTGAGACGAGTGATCAACGAAAAGCGCAGATTAGATAATACTGAACAAAGTTAGGTTTCCATCTACACACTATTTCCGTACTCTGAAGTGTTCGCTAACCATGTTGACGTTAAAGGATACCTATAAACAGGCCTGCACTCCGCGAAATCCAGGATTGAGAGCACAGATAAGATGCGGGCATATTACTTACATCCACTGCCACAGAGGCATAGAGTACGAGCAAGACCTCCGAGCCACGTCTATTTTATCGCACAGCAGTCTAAGCGTACCGTAGAACTCGCAATAATGACGAATGTACAGAACGCCAGAAATAGCAAGGATATGTGTATATATTAGTCATATCATGAGAAGCCAACAAACACTGACACCAAGGACAACATAGGGGAAATTACTTGTGCTTAAAGGGGTGGAGACATCAAAATTTTCGTTCATGCGTTTCTTTATTCAAACGTTGCGTCATGCTTCAGGGAGCACGATACACACAGCGGGATTCATATATATCCGATAAATAATTTAATAATAGCATTATTATACCGAGCGATTTCGGTTTCGGTTTCTGGGCTCCGGGGGATGCTATGACGTCACAGAGGAGGAAACGCAACATGGCTTGGTCACGTGGGCCACAAGAAATAGTGACGTAAAACGATGCTGCATCGTCTGCTCGCGCGTACGCTTGCTCTCCCAGCAGAGGTAAACATCTGGCGATTCGAAGTGCATGTCGCGATTATTATAATTATTGCGAAGAGCGACAACAACGGTAAGAATATATTGCGGCTTGTGAGAGTCGGTGATTCATTCCGAAGCGCCGTAAGCTTTAGCTTTGAAGTGAACCGGAAAAAGCCTAGCGACGATATCGGCGGCGCCGAACGATCAGAGGCGGTGAGGCTGCCGTCGGTGCGAGAGTGACCACTCCTCGGTCGCTGATTGGCCGCTTCGCCGTACGGCTGCCGCACAAATGGGTCCCGGGCCCGTCCTCTCTACGGCAAGGAAATCTCGCCGTTCGCGAGCAAAACCGCCGTCGCACGGGGGCCCGCGAACGGCAAACGGCGTGCGGCGAGTCTCCGTGCCGGTAACGTGGACGGGCCCTCACATTGAGAAAGGCCGAGCGAACGAGAGACCGCTCCGAGCGGCCGAACTATGCGACTATGAGAGGAGAGAAGCGGACAACACGAACGCCGCATATCTGGTCCCTTTCGGTTCGGCCGGCTAGTGTTACACGCAGTTTGCCGTTCGCGGGCCGCCGTGCGGCGTTCGTGTTGTCCACTTCTCTCCTCTTGTGTCCGTGTCTGCACGCCTTACCCCTTCTTTGCATTAAGAAAGGATTTCTATATGCCTGTAGCTCGGTCATAGTGGAGGCTGTGCTCGGTCGCTCGGCTCAACAGGCTTCGTAATCGGCATTTCATCGCTACTCATCATACGTCACGTTTTTGTGCTAGTGTGCTATGACGTCAATATTTTCGTTCCTCCTCTGTGACGTCATAACTGCCGCGGTAGCGATGGGTCTCGACCACGAGAAGGAGTTTTTAATGACTTTTTGGAGCTGAATTAAAATTATTTTGAAATGTTTGCAGCGTCCAATACCTCATTCTGGGTGTCCTTGCATACGGAAGCAGCCTACAACATGCTCTTTATAGCCTCAAAATTTGGTGTCCCAACCCCTTTAATAAATGAAATAAAGAAACGATACATTCATGGAAATTAAAGTGGATGAAAAAACATCGTTTAACCCTCTCTATTCTCTCTCTCTCTCTCTCTCTCTCTCTCTATATATATATATATATATATATATATATATATATATATATATATATATATATATATATATATATATATATTGCATTTGACGGTATTCTGCACCGGAGCACGTTGCCCTTTGCTCCTCGATAACGCAGAACCTATATCGACTGAGCTCCTGAAGAACACTTTGCAAGCTGGTGAACGCGGTTTAAATAACGAATCCGGGACCTCAAGGAGGCGCCGCGTAATGCTAACGCATTTTTCTCGCATTTATCCCTACATCGGTACTGAACTTTTCCGTAACATTTTCTCTGTCTACCGGTGTGCTTCACGATCTGCTCAATATGAACAAGTTAAACAACTAGACTTATACTTTTTTCCACTCTGTACACGTATTATGTACGGAAACCAACTCGCCCAACTTGCTGTGCTACTAGTCAAGGTTGGTGCACCAAAAGAAGCAGACCGGCTTTGCTCGCACTTTATGGCCGGTGGTACGGGGGCCATGTCATGCTATTCCGATAATCGGCGACACCAGCTGAGTCGATGCCACCGCTAAGGCGCACTCGAGATGTAGAGGTGCTGGTAACTAGGATGTCAGCTGCTTTTTTCTACTGCGGTAGATGCAGGTTAAGATATCCCAGTGCACCAAGCTAATCTGCACAGAGGCATTAACCAGCAAAAAGAAAACAAACAACCTGGTTTGTCAAGCGACACAGCTTAGCATTCCTTTCATTTTTCATTTCATTTATTTGTTGTTTGAGACATACAGCTGTCTCAGGGGCTGCAGCAAAAGGCAATATTCTTGCCTGACAAAGGCTGCAGCACCCAAAGCATGTTGACACTCCGAAGCAAACAACAGCACAAGTGTTACAATTTTCGAAATATGATAACATATAAAAAACGATAACATATAAAAAGCGAGATTTCTTGAACCTTAAGCTTGATTTCGTGGTTTGTAATTGTTCCAGAATTGTGGAATTATTGTTTAGTAAGGTTGATATTTGAAAGTGTAATGCCTGTTTCCCGTAGTTCGTGCGAGTAAGCGGTATAGAGATTGGGTCATGTCTGAGATTATACGGAGTTTCTTTGGTGGCGAAGGTCTGATTAAACTGTATGTGATCAGCCTGACGGAGACGGAACGCCTCGAGCGATAGCTTATGCAAAAATAGGTGGTCTATATGGAGTATGCCAAGCTTATCAAAAAACGGTTTAGTGTGTGCAAGAACAGGTAGGTTACAAACAGCCTTTACGGCTCTTTTTTGCAGCCTATATAGTGACATAAGGTTAGTTTTGGTAGTAGTTCCCCAGACCAGAAGAGAATAGTGTAGACGAGAGTGTATTAGTGTGTAATATTAGTGCGTCATCCTGAAAGAAACATGCGTTTTCTATATCTAATCTTTTTCTGGCAATATTACACTGCACCGAGTTATTGCACATGCCAATTTTAGCGGTTAATAATGCCTATGCTATCTACCATCCGACTACGAACTTTTGCCTTACTTCAGTGAACCTTCTTATGCCAAATCTTTCTGTTGGTAGATGGTGGTACCTGGCCGTTCCTAGATGTTGTAGCGATTTGTCTTTTAGAGCAAAGCTCTTAGGCGCCCTTTCCTGCGGCGGGCGTAGGCGTCGGTGTAACCGAGCGAGTGAGCACAGCGAAGGGTGAAATAGCGAACGCGGAACGCAGCGGGCAATGAAAGACGCGAGATCGAAAGCGCAAGAGGAGGGCGCGACGGAACCGCGAGGCGGAAAGCGGGGGAGGAGGTTATGGTTAAAGCGAGAGAAGAAAAGTGAAGCGTGGCGATGACGTCTGCGAGATGGCGTCACAGTAGCGCACGTCGTCTGAGGTCTGTGTGGGGTGGCTGCTGTGAATCGCGCCCACGCGTCACCCACGGGCTACCTCTCGCCGTCTCCAAGTTAGCGAGGCAGTCGCGCCACAATCGTTCCGTTTGCAAATTTTCGCAAGAGAAAGATTGTCTGCGCCAGCCAATGTATCGCGAAATGAACACGCGTATAGAGCAGAGCTCAAATTTCGCATTGGGAAGTATTGTAATCGGCGGCGATTTTTCTATAAATTCCAGTAACGAATGTCACTCTGGCCTATCAAATAGATGCGTCATTCTCAGGACCTTACAACCTCCTTAGAGGGACTAGCGGCTCCTAGCCGCGTGAAACAGAGCAATATGACGATGCCCTTAGATGTCCGGGGCAACACGCACGTTGCATTGAAGGACGCAGCGTGTCTTTGTTCCTCTCTGAAAAGACTGGGTAGTCTGTGGAACTCATTTCGCGACTTGCATAGGGATTCGCAATCGTCTTCCTTGAACGAAAAATGTCGAGTAAGCGCGAGTGATAAGCTCGCGTTCATTACGTTCCTGTCGTTCGCACACACCGCCCGTCGCCACTACCGACTGAATGATTTAGTGAAGTCTTCAAAACGACGCACGGAGCGACCTGTCGGTTAAGCCAGTCTGTTGGAAAGGTGACTGAACTTCGCCATTTAGAGGAAGTAAAAGAAGTAACAAGGCGTGTCTTAACCTTATATCCCAAATAAATACTTAAAGTGTACCCTGAGCACTGCCATGACGCGGAACGTTACAAATGTTCACTCAGCTTACCCGCCGTGGTTCCTCAGTGGCTATGGTATTGGGCTACTGAGCACGAGTTCGCGGGATTGAACCCTGGCCACGGCGGCTGCATTTCGACGGGGGCGAAATGCGAAAACACCTGTGTACTTAGATTTAGGTGCACGTTAAAGAACCCCAGGTGGTCAAAATTTCCGGAGTCCTCCGCTACGGCGTGCCTCATAATCAGAAAGTGGGTTTGGCACGTAAAACCGCATAATTAATTATTCATCACTCAGCTTCCCTAAGAGATTAAAGCTTTCAACTGTAAAAAGTGGCACCGCAACAACGTTGTTACTAACTAAGCCTAAGCTTCCGCACAATAGCGTAGTTAAACTTCGAAGAGCATACTCTTGAAACGTTGAAATTTCTCATGCGCAGTGTCCCGGCGAAGAGTGCAACGTGTGGATCCTCAACCTTTGCACCAAGAACCACGAATGTGTCCTGCAAGACCCTGCCAAGGGGTTCGAAATCGGCGGAGTGGGACACTGCAAACCTACCAACGCCACTGATGCCTCAGAAACTTCCTAATGGTGTGAATTTTGCCTTGAGATATTTCGTAAATACAGAAATAAAGATATTTTCAACAGGAAGCCTATGTGTTGCAACAGGACGACATGGCACCGTTGGTTTCGTAGTTATATATAGACCGCACAGACGGGACGTAACAAAATGCGGTGGCCTTACCACCGCTTTCCATGCATACAAAGCACATTTTCAAACACTCCCCTAGCCTCAGTTGTTTCACTGAAGACAATGTTAATTCAAAGCGATATTAAGACTAGGAGGCAAACTTTCGAATCTCTGCCGGATGTTCTTGTTGGAAACGATGAACAGTGAGAAAGAAGCGGTGTTGAAATACTAGGAGAGGAAGAGTGGGCAAAACATGGATGTTAGTCAGTGTATAGACTAAACATCGTTAGCGTAGGCTGGCGATGCTGTGATAGGGTAAGGGGAGAAAAGGCGAGTGAAAAAGACACGACCTAAAATAAAAAAACAGGAAAATACCTGCACATGAACGAGTTGTAGCGCACGACAATTATGTTCTCTAGATATTTGGTGCGCCTCTAATCTGCACATTGCGTCTCGTTACGTTTGTTTTTACGTATTTCTAGCTTGTATAATGACCCTATAGTATTAAACCGATCTTTCTTGGACTTCCTCAGAGTGAAGTTTGGTACAACCGTTTCATGTCACCACCTCTAAATTATTGCTATTTTACTCAAATAGCGTTGCACTCTTAAGACCTGTTCGCGCTTCCTAGTGTTTCAAGGAGGCCGATGAAACACTTGAGCAGCACATTAGCTGTCGTCATAAGCAAGACGCTTTAATATTTACGATAAAAACAGTAAGACCTCACTTCCACGGTGATAGAAATAGATTTATGCTAGTTACCGCCACCAGTTCTTATGCTTTTCAGGTGACATATTCGGAAGTACACGTCTTGTTTCTTGCCTTTCGGCCTTACCGTTGCATTTGGTCAAACTTGATCACTACGAGAGTGCTCAGAATACAAATAAAATGCCCGTCATGGGTGGCTTCCAAATCAGACTGCAAGCGAGCGCTCTTTCGGAGTAATGGAAGCCAATCTCGAAAGCCATGCTTTTGAGCTCTGCAAGCGCCGGAAGCAATTGCAGTTGCCGCATACACGTCATGATCGCCTTCGTATACGACACTGCTTGTATGCTGGAACACGGCAGAGACCATAAAGTGACAGGAACGGAACACGACGAAGCTTTATGCTTGTTGAAGGCGAGCCGTGACGTGGCGCACGGAAATACTAAAGAAGGAAACATAGATAAATCACCTAGGCAAATAAAAATATATTAAATTCTCGTGTTTTATGAGCCCCTACTGCACGAGCTAATTACGAGACATTCCATAATGGGCAACTGCGTATTAATTGTTTACCACTTGGGGTTCCTTAACGTGAACCCAACGCACGGCAGACAAGTGCTTTTGCCTTCCGCCCCCATCGGAGCGCGGCCGCTCGCGGCTGGGATCGAAATGCGACACCTCGACCTCAGTAGCGCGACCGCACAACCAGTGGGTTGCGGCGAGCACCTAAGCGACACACACACTGGACGGCTGAATACCATACAGATGAAAAGAAGAACTTAACGAATACGACGCTTCATAGACGAGAGCAAGTAAGTCCAAGTAGATGCCTGTGTTTCTTCCGTAACTGGTTTAAGACCACGAATGAGGCGCATCAGGGCGTGATTACCCTTCCGTTACCACGTCATTAACGACGAACTAGACGGAAGTACAAACAAAAATAAATCGCAGTACCACCCGAAAGGCGAAGCGCCGATAGCGATAGCAAATTAGTAGATAGCTGTACGAAGTAAGGATAGTAGTTTTATTGGCTATATAAAGTTGTAAACATTCGCTTACTAAATAAATTATCAATGATAGAATGTGTAAGCGTGACTCAATCAGCACGTAGAAAGATAGACACACGGAGACAGAGCTGCCTTTGTGTGTCTGCTTCTTTGTACGTCCTTGTTCAGTCACGCTTACACATTCTATCGTGGATTCAAACCAACCAGCCCGCCAACGTGTTTCAATTAACCAGAACGGTGTCCCGCGCGCACAGGTAAACATGAACACACATCGCTCGATGACAGCGGGAACTGCCTGTGAAAACGCTGAAGCATTCGCGAACCAATTGATCTCCATGCATCTGTCGCCTCAACGCGTACGAAACGCCGAAACCACAGCGCATGCGAAGCAACTGCGACTATGCGCAATCTGCAAACATTGCAGATCGCTTTGGTGTTGAGGCCCGCGCGGGCGCGCCCTTTAGGCACGTCGTAGACGACTGGTTCGTCGACTGGTCTTCCATTCCTGGGGAACCGTTCCTGTCTGCCAGGAGCTGTTGAATGAGAGCAGGAGCACGTTCCGAGCCTCTTCGCCAAGATTACATAGGGCACGGTAGGTTATACCATTGGGTCTTGGTGAAGATGAACGCTTGCACAAGGCCAGTACAGCTTCGAGTTCGTCCATGGAGAAAGACTATCCATGCGGGAGTCACGTGAAATCGGTGAGTGGTGGAGCGTCGATGTTCCAGCGGAACTAGTTTCGCCAGGAATTCTCCTGCAGAAAGCTTCAGCGACGTAAATATCGCTGCATTCTGGGTGAAGGGCCAAAGACAAAACGGTGGCGCTGCTGAGGGGTCCCACGGAGACCACGATAAGTTCTCCATATGTGGGACAAAGGTTTTCGTGGATCTAAAGATTCGCAGAATTACATCCATCTTTGCAATGGAAGTTTGTCCATGCGACGCTGAATTTTCTTTTGAGTTCTTCTCGCCAACCTCAAGTCATGTACAGACTTCGCGCGCCTGTGTGTTCTCTCTGCACGGCGACGAATTGCACGAAGCTTCTCTAGCTTAATGTCGTATTCGGTGCGTGTATACGTTCTCGGAAGAGAATGTGTGGCAGCCTCTAGGGGCACCCTTTATGATGTCCTCTGGGCCTGAGGACAAGTGATAACGACAGCCGTCTTTGACAACTGATTTGAACATTGGCCAGTCGAAACATTGTGTGACGCCGATTAACTTGGAGCCCGTCAACCCTTCAATCCTAAGATAAGTGGGTAGGTGGTCACTTACCCGTGTTTCAATATCCGGGAACCACCTGACCTTTCCAGTGAAGGAGCGTGAAACAAAGGTGAGGTCCAGGCAGCTACAGTAACCCGTTCTAAACAGAAAGGTGGGCTTCCATCATTTAACGAGCACAGTTCTTGTTCGGAGGCAAATGACACTAATCTTCTGTCTCTCCAGTTTATCTTAGAACTTCCCCAGAGATGGTGGTGGGCATTAAAATCTCCAGTCATAACCAAAGGCTGCGGAGTCGCTGTCGTGATTCGCCGTAACCGCTCGCAGTCCAGCCGACTTGAGGGCGATATGTAGGCACCAACTACTGTGAAAGTGAGCTTGCTTTTTTTCACTGTCAGACATACGTACTGGTTTTCTTGGTCAGGTGGCACTGGATGATTGACATACGTAAGATCACGTCGTATGAATACGATGGTCTTGCTGCATTCTCCGTAGGTGGAGGACATGAAACACTCATACCCGGACAGTCTGATGCTAACTGATCGGGCTCGCAGACGACGATGACTGGGAACTTATCCGTGAACACAAACTGTCGAAAGTCCGACATGCATGGCTTAATTCCGCTGGCGTTCCGCTGAACTATCGGCGCATTCCGGACTTCGTCACGAAACGACGGCTTCTGGAGAGCCATGATTTCAACCAAGAGCTGCAAGTACTGGACTCAAAGCGTCCAGCCCCTGTAGCGCGCTTTGCGCAAACGAATATTTCATGTTGGTAAGTATAACGCGAATGGCATTCATGAGCGACCGCAGAATGTTGATGACCTGGAGATCACCAGCCAGTATCGCTTCAACAGTTGCCGAAGCCGTTGAAGTCGGTGCGTTTTGAGGAAACTTACCAGGGAGTTGTGCCCTCGGTAGCTCAGGCCATTCTTCTGGACGGGCGAGCCTCTCCGCTTTGCTTGCTTTCCTTGTATCTGTCTTGGTGGCACTGTGCGATGATGCGGCAATCCTTCTCACGGTAGATGGCGTGTTCCTATCTGCAGTTGCGGAATTTCGTGAACGTTTTCGGTGTCGATACCGACGTCGCCGAACAGCGGTAGCAGCCTCTCAATGCGTTGAATTGTCCCGCACCATTCGTTTACGGATCCCGAATTCCTTCCACACCCGCGGGCAATCCTTTATTGAGACCTTGTGGAGACCACTGCAGTTAGGACACTTTAGAACATCTGTGCTGCAGGCGTCTTCTGAATGGGACTCAGAGCACCACGGGCACACGACGTTGTTCACGCAGACACCCTTTACGTGGCCAATCTTGCAACACTTGAAACACTGGAGGGGCTTCGGTACGAATGGTCGTACTGGATGGCGGACATGCCCTACTTTGACGTGGGAAAAAAGGCTGTCTCCTTCAAACAAAATCTTCACACAACGTGTGTTTCCAAGTCTAAAAATCCTTGTAATGAAAGTGCCTTATGTCGTTGGCTTGATCAGTATAGGCAAATCGTCATTCGTGATGGCAACGTCGACGTCATAAATGGCCCCCGCAGTACCATCGCCGCCTGTAGGGATCATTGATCGCACCTTCACATTGTCGACCTCAGTTATATTACGTAGACATCAACTGCCAGGACATTTTTCCACGAGTTTATTCGCACGTCTTTATTCTCATTTGGTGCGATTTTCTCGAGTAACGAAGAGAGGACCTGCCTGTTGAGGAGCCGCAAATTGGTGACCGGGTCCACTGGCATAAAGAGCACAGTGTGCGGCCAGCGCAGCGGTGCACTCTTCACGGTAGAAGCACTTGGCGACGAAGATGCGTGCCGAAGACGAAGCAGTCTTCTTTTCTCTGATCTACTCACCACAACCTGGAAGTCATCGTCCGACGAGTCGTAGCTGTCCGAACATGTCTCAGTGACCTCGCTGTCTGTATCGCTTGAAGCACTTCCACGTTTCTTGGACGCTAGCCGACCTGACGGCTGCGCATCACGAAAGTGTTCGGAGATCTCTCCATCCATTGCCGCAAGGAGGGAGCGGCAGCTCCTAGAAATGCAGGGAAACAGCGTGAAAAAGCGGAGACAAAAGTACAAGCGTTCTACCAAAGAATCACTTCGTCTTCCTCGCTCTTGACACCTATGATACCACTGACACCACTATACCAGAATATGTTTTATGGCTTCACCCCAAAGGAAAAGGTGGTGTGGCACAAAGTAATTTTAAGAGCTATGGGACGTTGCTATTCCAGGCGTTTCGGCGAACATTTTCAGAAGTTTTTAAATGTGGCCTGTGGCAGATGGTACAATTCTAATTCATGAGCTGGTCGACTCGAAAAAGCGGACATTACATTCACAAGAAATTGAAATGCATAATCAACTAATTAACAACTATTCACTAATTAAACTTTATGCTAATTGCTTGTGGCTCACATGGCAATTTACAAATTCTAGCCGTGTAGTTCGCAAGGCGGATCCACTTGAAGCTAATGCCCAGAATGACACAAGTTTCGAGTTATTAATTCCCAAAATTTCCGGTGAAATGCACTGCCGTTCCATTTGCCTTTGTACGTCAATACATAAAGGGACGTTTTGTTAACAAAGTGAATGGAACGCCAATGTATTTCTTCGCAAAGTTTGGGAATTAATATCTTGAAGCTGGTCTCATCCTCAGAATTCGCTCCAAGAGGATTCACCTTAAGAATTCCACGGCTAGAATTTATAAATTGCAGTATCGGCCATAAGGTAATTAGCTAAGAACTTAATCAATTATCTTTTGATAATTAGATTGCATCTCAATTTCTTCTGCAAGTAAAGTCCGCCTCTTCGAGTAGACCAGCTGATTAACTAGAATTGTGCTATCTGCCGCACGAGACCTTTAAATCTTTCTAGAAGTGTTCGCTGAAACACCCTGTGTATATTGAATATTATTAAAATAGTTTCGCCACTGTTTCGACGAGTTGACTCATCGAGGCGTTGATCATGATCTGAAAACAAACTCGATCATATGAAGTCTCCATCTCCCATTTGACATCCGCCTTGTTTGAATCACAGTTTACTAGTATTTTAGGTATACCGTAGTATTATACTTGCAGTGAGTGACATACTACACAGGCGGAGAAAGAAGCTCTTCGAACAGAGTACATCGCGTGCCGCTAGCCTCGCTTATAGTTCGAATGATCTCACGCTCGGTTTGTCGAGCTTCTTTTAGATCTGTTGCCAAGCCGCAAAAGTTTCTAAATGGGCGATTAAGCCCACAGTTAGACCTGCAGTACGATCGTCCGTGGTCTTTCTTTGGCGCCGCCTTGGTCCCGTCAACCATGAAAAAAGTCGTGCCGCGCCCATTGGAACACGTCCAAGACCGGCTCGCTGGCTCGCAAAATGTGGCCGTGTTGTTGTCAGCGGCGGCATCCTCGCCGCTTGCAGTGGATATAAAGACACCCCACCACGCTTAGTCAAAACAACTTTGAACACCTCCACGCGCGACACTCCGCTGAAGCAGCTGCTGAAACCTCGGGACAAGACGCTTTTAACACTGCGGTAAGAAGCACGCATTTTTCTTGTCCACGATGTGTTTTGTTTGTCGAACTCTTTATTTATTTATTTATTTCACGTACTTTCAGGGCCCGAAGGCGTTAGAGAAAAGAGTGGGGTCGAAAAAAAAATAAATGCAGTAAAAATACAAACAAAAAGTGTTAACAAAAAATAATAACAAAGGCATTCTGAACAGCGTTCTTGAAGTTGGTAGAGTCGGTGATGAGTGCGATTGATGCGGGAAGGCGATTCGTCCGTGCTTCTCCTAGGGATGAATGAGTCATTGTACCAGTTTTTGTCACAGTTACGATCAACTTTTTCTTACGAAGCACCATGGGACAGCTAGCACAACAAGTAACTTCCATGCGTAGAAAGATGCAAGTCCTATCGATAACGTCTGTTGTCCTATTTAAATTTTGCCCCATGAAATTTGCAACGCGTTCGGTTGAGCGACGAAGCCAAGCTCAGACGTACATTTATTACTATGGCAGTGGCAATAAGTAAAGTTTAAATTAATTGGTTGATGAATTAATTAACTTAGACACCAGTTAGAGCTTCATTAGCGTGCTATGAGAGTAGTTGCAGAGATGTCCACAAGCGGAAATTAAAAGTTCACAATAATATCAACGTACACATAACACAGATGGCGAATATCACGTCTGACAAGATGACCGGCGATATAATGCGATTGGTAACGTACTTGTGCATAAGGAATGCATTATTGCGTCTATTCATCGTAAACCAGCTACACAAATAGCCACACGAATGACGAAACATCCGTGACTGTCCATATGTCCGTACAGCTGGCGTAACTTCGCCGGCATACAAAAAAAAATGTTTCTAGGCTGCTGCACGTTATCGTTGAGAAACAAGTTAGCGTTCGTTACGATGAGGTAATAGTAACAGCGGCGCTTTCTTGGTGGAGCAAGGAAGCCTTTTATTCGCAAATGATATGTCATTTCACAGACGATTGCTGCAGGCCAATGCATGTAATTCTGACTAATGTGCGCGCTCAAAGTAGCCATCGTTTGCGTGAGTCTCTGCTTCGACGGGCTTCGATATTTGTTGGTGAGCGCGGCTTAATCTATTACTGAAAAATAACGAACATGAAAGTCTTTACTAGATAAAATATAATCAAATTACCACAAGATCCCGCTGAAGTTCACGATGTGCAAAGCCGTGTGCATTCCTTATTTTTACCACTTTATATAGCATACCATCCTTGAAGAAGACAAGTCCACTTGTCGAAACATTGGCTCCTGCTTTCACATTGTTCTCCTTTTGCTCATCGTCTTGAATTTCCATCTCCCGCCTTGTCCCTGTTATACTGTCCTAAAGCAACATTATCGAACTCCGCTGATGCATTGAAGAAACTTTGGCGACTGACATGGAAGTAACACTCCCATTCGATTCTCAAACGACAATTGTGGTGCCTAAATTCATGTAACAATATATTCTTACCGAGGAGCAATCTGTATGTATCAACTTGTTAACTTTCTCGGTATTTCGATGGTTCTAAAAGCGATCGCACAGCGCGCTCTTATTTAACCTTTTCTTATTCTTATTTTGCTTACGTAGTGAAAATGTTGTAGTGTGTGCTTCTCAACGACAAAAGTCGGGAAGAATAGAGGAATTCCCACAGGGGTTTTTGAGAAATAATAGAAGGTCATTATGCGGGGCAGCGGGGGATGAGTTGCCAAAAACTCAGTGTCTTGTAAGCAGTATGTGGTTCCTTCAGACTTCTCAATTCACAATCAAAACGGGGTGAAACATGACCAGCTAATATTTGAAGATCATTTTCGAGCCATTCTAGGCAGGGGACGTGCATTATGAAGCAAGCTTCAAAAATCGAGCACAAAGGCCTAACTAACCTCAGGAGAGATGAGACGCATGGACATTTATGAAATTTTAGGGAGAGCCATAATTACCTGCGGCACGAATTCTACCAATCACGCGATTATCATTTCCGACACTCGCATCTCTTTTCAGTATTGCTGTTTGTTTTTCTTGATCACGGATATTTCCTGAAAAATATTACGGTTCCCACAGAAATCATTCGATCGGAAAATATTAATAGGCGGAAGTTTGTCAGGTTACATTTCATTTCATTTGTTATACGCTCAAGGCCGGTTAAGACATGGCAAAGAGGAGTGGATTAGAGGTCATATCAGAAGTGTTATATGAGAAAAAATAAATAAATCATAAGAAATGCCATTTGACATACGTATTTTGGTAGAATACAAGTCACTATTATAAAAAAAAGTACGAGATAAACAAGTATATGAAATCGCATTCTAGTAATTAATGCTGTTCAAAGTGCCACAAAATAAGGAATTATCACTTACGGATACAGTGTTCACGGGAATGGTGGTTCCACTCTAGTGAGGTCCGAGGTACGAATGACTGGGAAAATGTATTTGTGTTGCAAGAAGGTGAACCTGATAAGAATGTTCGATGCGACGGGATACGTAGTGTAGAGTACGAACGAATACATCATGCGGCATTGTAGGATGAAAAATGTTTGTGAAATAATGATAAGCGGGAAACATTGCGTCAAGCTGCAAGAAATGCAAGATAAAGGCTAGTTTTCATGGCTGTTATGCTGGTTGATGTCCTGTTAAATTCAACACAATAAAATGACCAGTGTTATTCTGAACTCATTCAAATGTGTTCATTGTGTTTATGTTATTAGGGTCCCAGACTGATGTAGCATATTCTGATTTCGGGCGTATGGGTGCTTTATAAAGCAATATTTTAAAGAGTCTGGAACATTAAAAAAGTTTCGCCTTAAGTAACCAAGAGCGCGGTTAGCATTGTTCAAATTGTGAGTTGCGCAGGCAACGTTGAACGTGATATTAATTCCTGAGTACTTGTACGAGTTTACCTGTTCAAAAGAAAGCTCATTTAAGTAGTATGCCTGAGAGGAGTTAGGTGTCCTATATGCATGCAGAGCTTCAAAAATGCTTACTTAAGTAGTATGCCTGAGAGGAGTTAGGTGTCCAAGATGCATGCAGAGCTTCACACTTGTTACCATTTATTTCCATTAACCATAAACTGCACCAGTTAGATATTACATTTAGGTCGGAGTGAAGACGGCCTAGTGTCACATACTGTAGTAATTTCTCTAACAATAACACTATCAGCGCAGGAAATAACGCTGGAAGTTACTAGCGAAGGAAGGTCGTCACTATATATTAAAAACAACAACGACCGAGAACCGATCCTTGGGTCACTCAGGAGGCAACAGCCCACATCACGGAATTGTAGCCGTTAGCAGCAGCGTATTGTGAACGATTAACAAGAAAATATCCGATCCATTTTAGAAGATTAGCATCAATATTGATATGGCTTAGTTTGTGGATTGGAAGTTTGTGACAGATTTTATCGAATGCTTTTGAGAAATCTAAAAAAAGAAATGCAGTCAGCGCATGATGAGCAATCAAGAATTCGATGCAAGTGATCAGTGAAAGTTACGAGTTCAGTTTCACATGAGTCATCATCATCATCATCATCAGCCTAGTTACGCCCACTGCAGGGCAAAGGCCTCTCCCATACTTCTCCAACTACCCCGGTCATGTACTAATTGTGGCCATGTTGTCCCTGCAAACGTCTTAATGTCATCTGCCCACCTAACTTTCTGCCGCCCCCTGCTACGCTTCCCTTCCCTTGGAATCCAGTCCGTAGCTCTTAGTGACCATCGGTTATCTTCCCTCCTCATTACATGTCCGGCCCATGCCCATTTCTTTTTCTTGATTTCAACTAAGATGTCGTTTACCCGCGTTTGTTGCCTCACCCAATCTGCTCTTTTCTTATCCCTTAGCGTTACACCCATCATTCTTCTTTCCATAGCTCGTTGCGTCGTCCTCAATTTCAGCAGAACCCTTTTCGTAAGCCTCCAGGTTTCTGCCCCATATGTGAGTACTGGTAACACACAGCTGTTGTACACTTTCCTTTTGAGGGATAGTGGCAACCTACTGTTCATGATTTGAGAATGCCTGCCAAACGCACCCCAACCCATTCTTATTCTTCTGGTTATTTCAGTCTCATGATCCGGATCCGTGGTCACTACCTGCCCTAAGTAGATGTATTCCCTTACCACTTCCAGTGTTTCGCTACCTATCGTAAACTGCTGTTCTCTTCCGAGACTGTTAAACAGTACTTTAGTTTTCTGCAGATTAATTTTCAGACCCACCCTTCTGCTTTGCCTCTCCAGGTCAGTGAGCATGCATTGCAATTGGTCTCCTGAGTTACTCAGCAAGGCAATATCATCAGCGAATCGCAAGTTGCTAAGGTATTCTCCATCAACTTTTATCCCCAATTCTTCCCACTCCAGGCCTCTGAATACCTCCTGTAAACATGCTGTGAATAGCATTGGAGATATCGTATCTCCCTGTCTGACGCCTTTCTTTATAGGGATTTTGTTGCTTTCTTTGTGCAGGACTACGGTGGCTGTGGAGCCGCTATAGATATCTTCCAGTATTTTTACATGTGGCTCCTCTACACCCTGATTCCGTAATGCCTCCATGACTGCTGAGGTTTCGACTGAATCAAACGCTTTCTCGTAATCAATGAAAGCTATATATAAGGGTTGGTTATATTCTGCACATTTCTCTATCACTTGATTGATAGTGTGAATATGGTCTATTGTTGAGTAGCCTTTACGGAATCCTGCCTGGTCCTTTGGTTGACAGAAGTCTAAGGTGTTCCTGATTCTATTTGCGATTACCTTAGTAAATACTTTGTAGGCAACGGACAGTAAGCTGATCGGTCTATAATTTTTCAAGTCTTTGGCGTCCCCTTTCTTATGGATTAGGATTATGTTAGCGTTCTTCCAAGATTCCGGTACGCTCGAGGTTATGAGGCATTGCGTATACAGGGTGGCCAGTTTCTCTAGAACAATCTGACCACCATCCTTCAACAAATCATGAGTATGAGTTCCCAAAGCGATGTTATGCAAGTGAAAAAAATAAAATACTCGCAGTGGTTTCTTAGTGGCTTTCGGGTTGCGCTGCTAAGCGCGAGGTTGCGAGATCAAAGCTCGTCAACGGCGGCCGCATTTGGATGGTGGCGAAATGCAAAAACACCCGTGCACTTAGATTTAGGTGCACGTTGAAAAACCCCAGGTCGTCCAAATTAATCCGGAGTCCCCCACTAAAGAGTGCTTCATAATCATATCGTGCTTTTGACACGTAACTTTAAGTGAAACAAAATGTGTTATCTTCGAGAAAGTCGACGAGGCTTTTGAATACAATGTGATCAAGGAGTTTGCAGCGCGTACTGGTAAGTGAAGTGGGGAGATAGTTAGTTGATAAGTTTTTGTTACCAGATTTGTGGAGGGGAACCACCTCCCAAATCTTCCATTGATAAGATAAAGTACCTATATTGAATACCTGCTGAATATTTTGATTATGTAATACAACTGTACGCGGAAATGTGTTTTTTAAGAACTTAGTGTTAATTGAGTCGAAGCCAGGTGAATAATTGTAGTCGCGTTTGTCAACAAGTTTAGCAACACCAGATGTATCGACTATCACTGGAAACACCATAGTTACGCGACTCAGGAAGTTTCCTATTAAGAGCTGCCGAAAACATTTTCGTAAAGCCTTCGTTGAAGTGAATTGCAGAGACATTTTGACGAACAGGCTACCCAATATAGTCGTCTAATAATATTGATTCATCGGAAAGAGGTCTAGAGTGAAAGTAACAGTAAGAAAATTATGTTTTGCATATTTTAATGCTTGCATACATTCGTTAGAAGCCACCTTGTCTGCCGTCCATCGAGAAGCATTCGAGAACAATTTATCTGAGCGGTAGGTGTGATTTTTCCGTTTAGAAAGCCGTTTAATGCGAGTGTTATACCAGGGAGCATGCTTGTTCATTAGTTCATTTGCTTTATCAGTAAACATGTCCCAATTAGTTTGAACAGAAAGTAAGTCAGGAATCTGTCAAGAATCGTGCATAGCTCACAATTGACGTCCTCGAAGTTTGTTATCTCATAGTCTCGTATAGTATTCTTGTTACTGATGTGCTTAGAGTGTTTAGCACTAACGGTAAAATGCATATCAGAGTGAATCCTTCGCGGTGTCTTAGCGGCTATGGTGCTGCACTGCTAAGCACGAGGTCGCGGAACCAAATCCCGGCCGCGGCGGCCGCATTTTGATGGGGCTGAAATGCAAAAACACCCGTGTACCATGCATTGGGTGCACGTTAGAGATCCCATGGTGGTCAAAATTAGCGCGGAGAAATTAACTCTGAAGATAACCGATCCTTTTCTTGCAAAACGTTCCGGGATGTAGCCAATTTTCTCGCAGAGAATAGTGACATAGGTTATGCTTTTTCTGTTGACGTGGAAGAGCTATGCTATTCAGTGCCTCCTTCTGGGCTATTTGCCTCTGTAAAAACTTGCATAGACGAAAGGCGCCCTGTATCTTTCCAAAACACCGCTGTTATCACTGCTGATAACTTTTTAGCCCTTTTTGATTTTTCTCTTCTTAGCAATTTTATCATATTTGACGAGCAAACTTACTTGCAAAAAAAAAAGGCATTTGCATCGGCTCTACCATAGCCCCTATACTTTGTAATATTGTTTATCATTCCTCGATCGCTCTTTACACGATCGTTTTAATCATTTTTATAATGACAAATTCCTTAAAGTGTTTCGTTACACCGACGACTTTTTAGTAGTTTTAAACAAGCAAAGGGCTGTTTCTAGTGAGCCAACGGTAAATAGCGTTTTAGATGAGTTTATAAAACTCGGAAAGGGCCTATCGTTTACCCATGAACTGCCGGTGATTGGCATGCTTCAGTGTTTAGATTTACGGTTAATGTTTGTAGATGGGGGGGGGGGGGGGCACATTTGCTGGGCTTGCATCCCCACGTGCGCAAAAAAAGGACTCCTGCACTATAATTCTGCCCACTCGAAACTAGTAAAGAGAGGCATCGCAAACCTCTGCCTGGAGTCGTCACTTCGAAAGTCGTGTGTACATGAGATGCAAGCTAGCTTTGACAACCAATTGGGCAGGCTGATTGCAACTGGATTCCCTGAGTCGGTCTTGGTCTCTGGCAGAAGCGCTTCTGAAGAAGATAAAACCTGGTGCTAACAGGAAAGAATCGGTGAGCAAGGAGTCGTCTGTAGTGGTTCCCTACATCCACAGGGTCCCGCACTGCCTGAAAAAATGGGCCAACCAACAGAACGTGCCGGTAGTGTTTTGAGCTCCCAAGAAGCTAGCCCAGCTTAGCCGACGCATATCTTGCAAAGGCCAGAAGGTTGGCTGTCAGAAAAGCCATGCCCAATGTTGCAGAAAGTGTACTACAAACGTCGTTTATGAAATTCCCCTGACCGGTGGAAAAACCTATATTGAACGGACGGGGCGTCGCGTTGATGACCGACCTAGGGAACATGCAGAAGATAAGGAAAATAATGATAGTGAACAGCTAGTAGAACACTGCAGGGCTTGCACCAATTGTATTCCACAGTTCCGAGATGTTAGGATTTGGGGTAGAGGCAGGCAACAAACGGCACGTGAAACCTTGAAAGCTTTTTACATTAGAAAAGCTGGTCGCGATTGCGTCAGTGACATCTGTTTTTCTCTACGAGGCCGAGCAGAAATGTATTTCACGCTTACTAAGATAACGTGTTTTTAACCCGAATCTACTTGACGCCTTTTACGCGTGCGCATCTAACGGATTATTTAGCCTGAGACGAAAATGGCAGTAATAAAGGAGGGTGAGGATACATAGTGCGTGTCGTCGGTGTTGCCAGTGAATTTGTAACACAAGACGCTAAAGAAGGCATGCATAAGAAAGTAATCAGATTATTTAGATATCTTACTATGTGTGAATCACTTGAAGCCAAATAGCAGCGTTGTATTACAACTCAATTTCTGTACTCAGTGAACTATTCTGCAGAAAAAAACCTTACAAAATGATGATTTTCAGATTCAAGATGAACGTAGCCCTGGTAACCCTCTTATACATCACAGTGACCATAACAAGGTGAGTGCTACCTTTAGCACATCAAACCATCCTGTCCATTGCGTTTGACTGGTCAGAAGGTAATCTCAGTTGAAACTCCTCTGTACGTTGTACATGTTGGTACTATAACTTGCATAACGTTGTTAGGGCCAGCGGCCAGTCACAGAGATAAAGATGTGCGCAAAATTATAGAGGCACATGCTATCAACCGGAATGGCCAAATCTGTGCATGCACCCCGTCTATCGACCTGTTGGATAAAGAAACGGCTTTCTTCTAAAGCTCAGTTCGATTTATTGATGAAGTTTGGCGCTACTGTGCGCAAGTATATTTATTTATTTATTTATTTATTTATTTATTTATTTATTTATTTGCCTGGGAATCAAAATTTTGAAGCTGGGGCATTGTGTTGTCAACAGCTCCCTTCTGTTGTCGTCCGCTGGCGCTAAAGGTGTCATACAAGTCCGTTCAAGCTGTTGAATGTCAATTGAGCGCAGCAAACTGAAATGTCTATCGACGTTATTATCCAACTTCATTATTTAGCCTTTTACAGCGAAGCTGTTTATGGCTAGGTTGTGGCGGATCTCGTCTCCGTGGACGTAGACCAACCATTTTTCATACGTGGGCCAATCTCGAAGATAGCGCAATGCCCGGCCGACCCGCGGTGGAGGTGAAGCAGGCGTTAAGCACTCCCCATATGTGGGCCGATGCCCAAGATACTGCAATGGCAGGGCCGAAGCAGGAAGGTGAAGCAGGAAGTTAAGCACCCCCCAAATATACGTGAACTGATCCCGAAAATAATACAACACCGGGCCGACCCGCGGCGCAGGTGCGTTTCGCCATTAAGGGACCCACATACACAGCTTGGCTGGTCATGCTTCTTAACAGAGTAACAGAACCGCATCTCCATACTGCGACTCAATCAATCTACGACGCTCTCAGCTGAATAGTCGTACGACTTGGGGGCCGATTTCGTGCACATCATACAACAAAAATCAAAACATTGAACGATTGCAGATATTCGCCCTCGTTGCATATTCCTTTGTTTTTTCTGAAAAAAGACAACAACTCTCGCAGCACTTCGGGAACATCTATCCCGCACTGCGCAGCGATCACGTGTAATCCGGACACTTGTCCAAGGTGGCAGTGCTCCTGTGGAACCTACAAAGACACCTGCGGTTGCTGTGACATCTGCTACAAGGTACGACAGTAAGAACAGGGACAATCGGGAAAGCTGTTTTGAGAATGCGGGTCGCCGATAGCCTGCATACCCTAATAGTATCTTCAGAGTGCAGAAAATTGTTGCCGTTCGCTTTATATGTGTACATAACACAGTCGCTTTCTTTTTCTTTATATCAAGGCGCATTACGTCTAGTAAGATTAGCTAAGGTCTTGCTAAAGATCCTAAACATGGAAAGTATGAACGGAGCAACCAAGAATACACCAAGGTACCCGAGGGCACAAAGGTACTGAAGAAAGCATAAAAATTGTGAATGTGGGATATTCACACGTACAGAAATTTTTATAGGATTTTTGGAGTCACCGAGGCGGTGACGATGATGTTTGTGTCGAAGCAGGCTGGGCTTAGCCTCGCAACTCGTGGATGGCAATTATTTATTGCTAATCAGGGTAGCGCTGGCGTTGAAAGAGAGAGGCTTCGCCGAGTGTCCATTAAGTTAGTGTCACAGAGAGGGACTGGGTTGTAAGCATACGATTCCTCTATGGATTAATTTAGACCATTCAAGAAACGTGTACCAGCTGCTCGAAGCTCAGATCGTTATCCAGGGGACCTATTCTCGCACGATTACTATTGGCGATGTTATCGCCTTTGTGTGACGTAATGCTCAACCAGCCAATTAGCCTGTGGCTGATGGGCCAGGCGTATAGTATCGCCGAAAGTGATCGTCCCAGATTGCGCCCCACAGTGCACTCTAGCATAGCTCCTCAATGTTCTTATTTTTATGTGTGTTCCCTACTTAGTGATGTTTAGTTTTTTTCAAGGAGGACAAGAGCTTGTTAATAACAGCTACACGGTGCATAGGACGAGGCAGATACTGTCTTAGTGACGACAAAGCGCATATTAGTCTACCCGGGGAAACTAGACTGTGGCTGAGTCATATACGCTACTACGGCAAAGGAGATAGGTAACGGCAGGGGAACTGAGGTTAGTGATCAATGAAGTGTGCAAATTAGGTAACATGGAACAAAGGTATGCTGCATCTACAAACTACTTCCGTTCCCTCCACTTTTGCCTAACCATGTTGATGTGCAAGGATACCTATTAACAGGCCTGCACTACGGGCAATCTAGGGTTGAGCGCTCATATAAGACGCGGGCATTTTACGTATATCCACTCTCGCAGAGGCACTGTGTGCGAGCAAGACCGCCGAGCCACGTCGTGTATTTTATCGCGCAGCAGTCTAAGCGCACGACTCGCGCTAATGACTAATGTAGAGCGCCAGAAATAACAAGAAAACATCATATATATATATATATATATATATATATATATATATATATATATATATATATATATATATATATATATATATATATATATCGAGGCCCTCTGTTCCCCATATTCTTTCGTTCATATTGTCACGTGGTAGTGACGGTTGAGGACACAGCAAGAAAACTGCGAATGGCAAAACTAACTTTATTGGGCGAACCTGTGTCCAGAAATACAGGCTACACTCAATGCTCAACGAAAACGGCCAAGACAGTCGGCGATCGTCGAAAATCTGGTCAGCGGGTCAAGCGCGTCGGCTTTTATACGTCAGTCGTCGAATGTTCCAGAGTAATCGCTGGGACCCGCGTGCTTTCCACAAAATTTTACATTATTCGCGTCGTGAACACATGCAATCAGATTACACAAGGTTCGGTCACAGATAGCGGATGGAAGCATCGATAACATTCCAGAAACTTCCAATAGATGGATGCGCGTCCTACGCTGTGCGATAACATTTGTTAGGCGGTGAAAGGTGTAGCCCAATAAAGACAAACAAGTACACGTGTCAATATATACTGTCAGTTCCATTTCACTCCTCGACGAGGCTGTCGACTGAGCTCCTGAAGAACACTGTATTATGGTGAACGCGGTTTAAATCACGAATACGGGACCTCAAGAAGGCGCCGCATAATGCCAACGCATTTTTTTCGCATTTATCCCTACATCGGTACCGAACTTTCCCGTTACATTTTCTCTGTCTGCCGGGGTGCTTGAAGATCTGCTCAACATGAACCAGTTAAAAAACTGGACTTATCGTTTTTTTTTTCACTCTGTACACGTATTATGTACAGAAACCAACTCGCACAACTTGCTGTGCTACTAGTCAAGGTCGGTGCACTAAAAGAAGCAGACCGGCTTTGCTCGCACTCTATGGCAGGTGGTACGGGGGCCATGCCATGCGATTTCCATAAGCGGCGGCGTGAGCCGAGTCGATGCCACCGCTAAGGCGCAGTCAAGACATAGAAGTGCTGGTAACTAGGCAAATCAGCTGCTTTGTTCTAGTGCGGTAGATGCGGGTTAAAATATCCCAATGCACCAAGCTAACCTGCACAGAGGCACCAACAAAAAGAAAACAACAACCTGGTTTGTCAAGCGACACAACTTAGCACTCCTGAAAGAAACATGCGTTTCAATATTTTTTTGTCAATGTTACACTGACGGGCTGTTACAGATGCCAATTTTAGCGATTAAAAATGATTATGATATTTACCCTACGACATCGAACTTTTGCTTTTGTTCAGTGAACCTCTTTATGCCAAATTTTTCCTGTCGGTGGATGGCGGTACATGCTCGTTCTTAGATGTTGGAGCGATTTGTCTTGGAGAGCGCAGCGCAGCCGTTCCCGCGGCGAGCGTTGGCGTCGGTGTAACCGAGCGAACGAGCACAGCGAAGGATGAAAGAGCGAACGCGGAGCGCAGCGGTGGATGAAAGACACGAGAAGGAAAGCCCAAGAGGAGGGCGCAGCGGAGCCACGAGGCGGAAAGCGGGGGAGGAGGCTTTGGTTAAAGTTTGAGAAGTGTGGTGCGCCGATGACGGCTGCGAGATGGCGCCAGAGAACGATGGGGGGTCCGTCTGCGGTGGCTGCTGTGAATCGCGCCAGCGCGTCCCCTACGCGCTGCCTCTCGCGGTCTCCAGTATAGCGAGGTAGTCGCACCGCAATCGCTCGGTTTGCAAAGTGTCGCAAGAGACAGACTGTCCGCGCCAGCAAATATATCGCGAAATGAAAACCCTGACAGAGGCACGCCGAAATTTCGCAAGGGAGTATCGTAATCGTCGGCGAATTTCTCAATGCCGATAACGAATTATTCTGTAGCCTATCACATATGTGCGTCATTCCCAGGACCTTACAACCTTCTTGGAGGGACAAGCGGCTCCTAGCCGCACAGAACAGAGCAATAACAGCTCTTTGATGCCCTTAGATGTCCGGGGCCAGACGCACGCTGCATTGAAGGACACAGCGTATCTTTCTCCCTATGTGAAAAAACTGGGTAGTCTCTGGAACTCCTTTCGTGACTTGCATAGTGGCTTGCAATTGTTCTCCTTTAATGAAGAATCTCCAGTAAGCGCATTTCATAAGTTGGAATTCATTACGTTCCTGCCGTTTGCACACAACGCCCGTCGCCACTTCCGATTGAATGATTTAGCGAGGTCTTCAAAACGATGCCCGGAGCGACCTTTCCGTTAAGCCGCTCTCTTGGAAAGATGACCGAGCTTTATCACTTAGAAAAAGTAAAAGTCGTAACAAGGCGTGTCTTAATCTCATATCCGCGATAACGACGTAAAGTGTACACTAAGCACTGCCCTAACGCGGAACGTTACGAATGTTCACTCAGCTTCGCTGAGAGATTAAAGCTTTGAGCTGTAAAAAATGGCTCCGCGACAAAGTGGTTAATAACGAAGCCAAATTTTTTTTTCGCTATAGCACGGTTAAACTGCGAAGAGCATGCTCTTGAAGCGTTGACATTTCTCCCTCGCAGTGTCCCGGCGCCGAGTGCAACCTGTGGATCCTCGACGCTTGCACCGACGACCACAAATGTGTCCTGGAAGATCCTAACAAGCCGTTCGAAATCGGCGGAGTGGGACACTGCAGACCTGTCAACGCCACTGATGCCTCACAAACTTCTTAATAGGGCGCATTTAGTCTTGAGATATTTCGTAAGTACAGGAATAAAGATATTATCAACAGGACGCCTATGTGATCCGACAGAATGACATGTTACCGTTCGTTTCATAGTTACAGAGCGCACAGACGGGACGTCACGAAAATGTGGTGGCCCTACTATCGCTTTCCATGCATGCAAAGTACATTTTCGACAAACTCATCAAGCCTCTGTTGTGTCACTGAAGACAGTGTTAATTCAAAACGATGTTAGGACTTGGAGGCAAGATATCGAATCTCTGCCGAATCTTCATGTCCAAAGCGATGAGCAGTAAGAAACAAGCTGTGTAGAAATGCTAGGAGGGGGAGAATGGGCAAGATATGGAAATTATTCATTCTATAAGCTAAACATATTTAGTGTAGGCTTTCAACCCTGTGATGGGGTAAGGGCATGAATGGGATTAAAGGTGACTGAAGCGGACACAACTTAAAAAAAACAGAAACAGAAAAATATTTTCACAAGAACGTGTTGTAGCGCACGACGATTATCAAAGTCTGTCATTCAGCTTATCTTCGAGGCATTTGATTATGTCTCTAATCTGCACATTGCGTCACATTCCTTTTTCTTACGCATTTCTACCTTTCATAATGACACTATACTATTGAAACAATCTGTTTCGAACTGCGGGGTGAAGTTTTTCATGAACGTTTCATATCACCACCTCTAAATGATTACCATTTTGCCCAAATAGCATTGCGCTCTTAAGACCCGTTCGCGTGTCCTAGTGTTTCAAGGAGTCTGATAAAACATTTGAGCAGCACATTCGCTGTCTTCATAAGGAAGTCGCCTTAAAATTTATAATACAAACTAAGAAGGGGTCACTTCTACACTGATAGAAATGGACTTATGCTAGTTACGGCCACCGGTTCTTGTGCTTTTCAGGTGACATAGTTTTAAGACCACGTCTTGTTTCTTGCCTTTCGGCCTTACTGTTGCAGTTGGTCACATTTGATCACAACGAGAGTGCACAGAATACAAATAAAATTCCCATCATGGGTGGCTTCCAAACCAAACTGTAAGAGACGGCTCCCTCGGAGACGTTGCAAGTTCCTCTTTTGTATGACAAAGAATCAATCGTCCCCGTACCTCAAGAAAACGTTAGGTCTAGGCTGAAATGACTCCAAGGCTTTGGCTTCAAGTGCTTTCATCGTCAGGTTTGCAGTCCTGACTGATATGATGCTCCCATTGCGGTACCGAAAACTTGCCTGCAGAATGCGCCTTTGTACCAGAAGTACGTGTTGGACAAGGAAAAGCGTAGGAAGGCGCGCAGCTCAGTGACGTAAAACCACGTGCGATCCTGCAGTGTCGGGTCGTTGAGAAGCAAGCGTCTGGAGGTTTCGCAGGCAAGTTCAATTGGAACGCTTGTGAAAAGGGAGCACATGTCCAATGACACGAGTACTTCATCTTCATCCATAGTGATACCTTTCACCTTGTTGATTAAGTTACTTATGTTCCGGAGGTGATTTTCTGTCTTGCCTGCGAGGGGAGCCAAGATGCCGTGAAGATACCTTGAGAGGCGGAACAAGGGCAACCTTGTGAAATCGACTATGGGCCTGAGAGGCGTCCCACCCGTGGATTTTCGGTAAGCCATAGATGATTGGAACAGAACCATTCGTGCAGAGCAGTTGGTAGTATAACCTTTTTTCTGATGGAGGACGTCCCAGGGAAATATTAGATAGCAGCATTTGCAAGCCTCTTTGAACCTTCTGGGTCGGATTCCTGTCCATCTTGGCATACGCCGTGCTGTCCCCACGTACCACCTACAACTTCGACTGGTACGACGCACGGTCGAGCACCACTGTGACGTTACCATTGTTGGTAAGTAAAATGGCAATATTCTTGTTTTGGTGCCACGACTTAACCGCTTTTCGCTCGCCTTCCGAGAGAACTTGCTAAGAGCCATATTTGCGAATCCACGAGAGTATTCCTATTTGTCTCGTGCGGACTTCGTATTGCGCATATTTTTAAAGAAAGCAAATTGCGCCTTTAACAGCACACGCGACCTTCCGGGTTTCCGGTTGCTTCCCCTGGTTACAGTTAAGACCACGGCTTAGAACTTTGTTTTCCGCAGTCGTAAACTCAAAGTTAGGACTGGCGCGTTTCAGGCTTGTTTGCAGCAAGGCGTTCAGCTTCCTCTCTTGTGATACCTCCCGCTTTTCCATTCTTCGTCGCGTTTCCTGGTTCGCAACAAGCTGTATTTCAGGGATGACCTCCGGCATGATAAATTCCAACTGCATTGTAGCGAAGAAAACCCGACCCTCCTGGTTCTTCACGGTGCGCATGCAGTACTCTATGCGTGCATGAAGAAGCTACCGTTCCGCTATCGAAATCACTTGATGGCCGAATGACGATTTCACAGGATGACTTAGCAGCAATGATGTGGGAATGAGCTGTTCAGTCTTACAGGTTAAGTTGAAAGGTAGGTGCGTCTTGAGGGCTGCCAGTCGCATAGACGCCCTTCAAGGCCTTGGAGTCATTTCAGCTTAGGCCCAAGATTTTCCTGAGGTGCGTGGACGGTTGCCTCTGTGTCACAGACAAAAAGAACTTGCAACGTTTCCTCCACTGGCTAAAGGGCATCGAGCCTTCCATCAAGTTTACTGTGGAAGACGAAAAAGACCGTTGCATCTCTTTCTTGGACGCACTGGTCAAGCATGCTACCAACGGCCTCACATTCAGCGTGTACCGAAAGCCAACGCACTCGGGTTCCTGGATGTCACCATAATGTCCCTCTGAGGTATTGCGAACTCGCGTGGGATCGCTCAAAAAATGCCGAAGTGGTACCACGCGTTTTTGCACTCAGCAGAACAGCCCAGAGAAAGGGTGCGCTCACTCTCTATAATATGGCAAACATATGGACAACAGCTGAAATTGATGACCACAAGAAGGGATACACGTACACACAAGTGCTGAATAGCAACCGGTTTTATTGGCAAAGATAGCACACCTTTCATATGCCAGAGTGAAGCAAGGGAAATGAAGGGTAAAAACAAGTGTGATAGCGTGCCAACAACGCAAGCTCAATACTACCAACCAAGCGCAAAAAAAAACGCAAACAATTACTTTTTATTTTTCTTTGAAATCAGAACCCCCGACTGTCGCATCCAGAAGATCAAATGCAGCATCAAAGAGAGCAAGGGAGTGCTAAAGCACTTGTTACCTGGTTTTCTCATGTTGTAGGTTTCTAAACTGGTGCACGCGGTCTCGTCACTGCTCTTTCCTAGAATCGTCGTCTCCTTCAACCGTACCACACAAACCGTACACTTGCTAACATGCGATACTAAATGTGCGTATTTATCGTCTAGTCTTCTTTTTTTTAATTTCTGAGCGTGTTTCCCTAAATCGTCATTGACACAGCGATCAGTCTTGCCGACGTAGACCATCACACATGAGATGGGAAGTCAGTAGACCACATCAGTGGAACATTCAACAAACGGTGGTTGGTAGTTATTCTGGCATCCACGTTTTCTGGCGTTACAGATACGTGCACACAACTTTCCAAGCTTATTTGGGGCAGCGAAACACATTGGCGCACCGTGCCTACTTGCCACCTTCTTAAGATTGTGGGAACGTTTATGGATGTAAGGGATCATCTCAGGCTCAGGTGCCCTTCTGTTGATCCTCAGCTATTCTACTTCCCGATGCACGCTTGAATTTTTGAAGGAGGGTTTCTGAAACAGCAGTCAAGACCGAGACGGGGAAACCTGCAGCCGAAAGACGGCTTACCTTCCCGTCTGTTACCGTACTAACTCGTCCAACTTTCTATCCTTTTGGATCACCGTTCTATAGTGTTTTACGTATGTCGTAGCGTTATACTTTCAGCGAGTGACACACTACACAAGCGGAAAAAAGCCCTTCGAACACAGTACATCGCATGCCGCTGGCCTCGCTTATAGCTCCAATTGCTCTCACGCTTGGTTTGTTGAGCTTCTTTTAGATGTGTTGCCAAGCCGTGTAAGTTTCTAAATGGGCGATAAAGCACACATTTAGACCTGCCGCGACGCCGACTTGTACGATCGTCCGCGGTCTTCCTTTGACCTCGCCTTGATCCCATCAACCAAGAAAAGGTCGTGCCGCGCCCATTGGAACACGTCCAAGACCGGCTCGCTGGCTCGCAAGATGTGGCCGTGCTCTTGTCAGCGACGGCACTCTCGCCGCTTGCAAGAGATATAAAGGCGCCACACCGCTCCTAGTCAAAACAACTTTTTGAACACCTCTACGCGCGACACTCCGCTGAAGCAGCCGCTCAAATCTCGGGGCAAGGCACTTTTAACACTGCGGTAAGAAGCAGTCATTTTTCTTGTCCGCGAAGCGCTTTGTTTGTCCATCATTTTGTCACAATTACAACAAACTTTTTTATGAAGCATCATTCGACAGATACCGCAACATGTTATTCTCATGCGTAGAAAGATGCAAGTCCTATTAATAATGTCTGCTGTCCTATTTAAATTGAGTTCTATTAAATTTCCAACGCGTTCGGTCGCGCAATGAAACCAAGCTCACATGTACATTTATTATTGTGGCAATGGCAATAAGTAAAGTTTAAAAAAATTGGTTGATTAATTAATTAACTTAGACACCAGTTAGAGCTTCATGAGGGCGCTATGGGTATAGTTGTAGAGATGTCCGCAAGCGGAAATTAAAGGTTCATAATAATATTAACTTAAACATAACACAAATCGCGAATATCACGTCAGACAAAATGACTGGCGAGATAATGCAACCAGTAACGTACTTGTGCATAAGGTATGCATGATTGCTTCTATTCATTGTAAACCAGCTACACAGATAGCCACACGAATGAAGAAACATCCGTGACTGCCCATATGTCCGTACAGCTGGCGTAATTTCGCCTGCATACAAAAAAAAATTTCTAGGCTTCTGCACGTTATCGTCGTAAAAAAAGTGAGTAGTCCTTACCAAGAGGTAACAGCAACAGCGGCGCTTTCTTCGTGGAGCAAGGAAGCTTTTTATTCGCAAATGATATTTCATTTCACAGACGATTGCTGCAGGCCAATGTATGTAATTGTGACTAATGTGCGCGCTCAAAGCAGCCATCGTTTGCGTGAGTCTCTGCTTCGACGGGCTTCGAAATTTGTTGGTCGGTGCGGCTTACTCGATTACTGAAAATATAACTGACATCAAATTCTTTACTAAATAAAATGTTATCAAAGTACCCCAAGATCCCGCTGAAGTTCACGGTGTGGAAAGCGTGTGTATTCTTTATTTTTTCCCCTCGTACAGGGTGATAATTTTAGGTTTCATGAAACGTAAACACCAGATGCGTCGACTATCAATGGGAACATGACTGGATAATCATAGTTGCGTAACTCAGGAAGCAGCTTATTAAGACCTCCCGAAAATGTTTTGACAAAGGCTTTGCTAAGGCGAGTTGCAAAGCCATCTTTTAGGAACAGCCTGCCCAGTAGAGTTTTCTAAAATGATTAAGTTTTCGGAAAGAGGTCCAAATTTTTTTTTTTGCTAGTTTTAAGAATGAATGAAAGAGTAACAGTAACAAAAGTACATTATGCATATTTTATTGCTTAAATATATTCGTTAGAAGCCGCCTTGAATCTAGAAGCACTCGATGGCAACTTAGCTGAGCTGTAGATGCGCTTTTTAATGTTAGAAAGTCGTTTAATCTGAGCGTTATATGAGGGGGCTTGTAAGTTAGAAGTTATGGTACGGCTGGGAAGACGTTTCCTCATTAATTCATCTACTTCATCAGTAAATATGTCCCCATTGGACTGTGTCAAGAGACGTGCATAACTCGCTATTGATGGCCTCGAAGTTTTACTCTCTATTGTCGAGTACAGTTTTCTTTTTTCTGATATTTTTAGGATGGGTCCCACTAATAGTAAAATGCATAGCAATGTAAACCCACCGCGGTGGTTTAGAGGCTATGGTGGTGCGCTGCTATAAGCACGACTTCGCGGGATCAAATTTCCGGTCGTGGTGGCCGCATTTCGATGAGGGCGAAATGCGAAAACGTCCGTGTCCAGTGCATTGGGAGCACGTTAAGGATCCCCTAGGGGTCAAAATTATTCCGGAGTCCCCCAGTATACTGCGCGCCTCATAATGAACTCGTGTTTTGGCATGTAAAACTACGTTGTTCAATTCAATAGCAGACTGGTCACTCAAAGACGTAAGGAAGGTAATGGTAGAAGTTAGTTTGGTATCAGTAGTAAGTACTAAGTCGAGAGTGTTTGAGATATTAGCAGCATCCTTATTAGGTTGCGTTGCCACTTCCAAAAAAGAAAAGAAATCTAAAAATCATTTGCCCCCCAACAAAACTTGCAGTAATGAAGGAGGCTGAGTGTACATAATTCTTGCCGTCGGTGTTACCAGTGAATTTGTAAAACAAGACGCTAAACAAGCCAGGCATGAGCAGGTAACCTGATTATTTAGATATCTTACTATGTATGACATAATTTCAGGAAAGATAACCGCCATGTATGACCAGTCAAACGGTCACATTTCTGTGTCTCAGTGAAATCTGCCTGCATGGAAAACCTTTCAAAATATTACGATTTTCAGATTCAAGATGAACATAGCCCTGGTAGCACTCTTATTCGTCGCCGTGACCATAACAAGGTGAGTGCTATGTTCAGCACATAAAACCAACATTTCAATGCGTTTGACAGGTCGGAAGGTAATCTCAGTTAGAGCTCTGCTGTATGCTGTGCATGTCGGTACTCTAACTTTGATAACAATGTTAGGGCCAGCGGCCAGTCACAGAGATAAAGATGTGCGCGAAATTATTGAGGCACAGGCTAGTAACAGGAGTGGTCAAAGCTGTGTAAGCGCCCCGTATATCGACTTGTTAGATAAAGAAACGGCCTTTTTGTAAAGCTCCGTTTGACGTATTGATCAGGTGTGCCGCTAAATGGTGTATAAAAGTGTTTTTTTTTTATTCTGGTAACTAATTGTTGAAGTTCGCGCATTTTGTTATCAACACCTCCCTACTTTTCTCGTTCGCTGGCACTAAAAATGTTATCCAAGTCAGTTTAAACTACCGTAAAATGTCAGTCGAGTTGTTCATCCAGCTCCATTCCTCAACCTTTTTGTTTCTCATCGTATCTTCGTACTGCGACTCAATCAGTCAACTATGCTCCATCCTGAGTAGTCGAATGACTTGGGGACGATTTCGTACACAATTTACAATAAAGATCAACCACCTAAACTATTGCACATATTCGCGATCGTTGCCTGCTTGGGTTCTTTTTTTTTCTTTTCTGAAAACGAAAACACTCGCAGCACTTCGGCAACAACTCTTCCGGACTGCACGGAGTTCACGTGCAATCCGGACACTTGCCCACAGAGGCAGTGCTCCTGTGGAACCTACAAGGACACCTGCGGTTGCTGTGACATCTGCTACAAGGTACGACAATAAGAACAGGGACGATCGGGAAAGGTACTTTGAGAGTGCGGGTCGCAAATAGCCTGCATACCCTAATAGTATCTTCAGGTTGCAGAAAATTGTTGCCGTTCGCTTTATATCTCTAAATAACGCAGTCACTTTTTTTTCCTTTTTATCAAGGCGAATTGCGTCTGCTAGATTTAGCTAAGCTCTTGATAAAGATCCCAAACGTTGAAAGTATGAACGGAGCAACAAAGGATGCAACAAGGAGCACGAAGGCAGAGTTATACTGAAAGAAAGCAGAAAAATTGTGAATGTGGGATATTCACATGAACAGAAATTTCGGAGGGATGTTTGGAGGCACCGAGGTGGTGAAGGTGATGGTTGTGTCGATGCAGGTGGGCTTAGCCTTGCGAGTCGTGGCTCGCAATTATCCATCGCTAATCAGGGCAGCCCTGGCTTCGAGAGAGAGAGAGGTTTCACCGATTGCGCCTTAAATTAGTGTCACAGAGGACTCGTATGACTCCCACCTGGATTAATTTAGGCCATTCATGAGACGTGCACCAGCTGTTCGAAGCTCAGAACGTTATCCAGGGGACGTATTTCCAGACGATCACTTTCGGCGATATTATCGCCTTCTGGTGACGTAGTGATCAGCCAGCCAATCAGCGCATCCAATTTTCCTCAATCAGCCAATCAGCGTGTGTTAATGGCCGAGGCGATAGTACCGCCGAAAGTGATCTTCCCAGAACGCGTCTCCAGTGCACTCTAGCGTGGGTCCTGAATGTTTATTTTTTATGTGTGTCCCCTACTAAGCGATGTTTTCTCTTTCTTGAAGATGGACAATAGCTTGTTCATATCAGAGACCTGCTACACGGTGCATAGGACGAGGAAGATGCTGTCTTAGTGGATATGTAAGGGATATGTAGTGACAGGGGAACTGAGATTAGTGATCAGATTAGATTAGATTAGATAACAGATTAGATAACAGGTTAGATAACACTGAACAACGTTATGGTTCATCTACACACTACCTTCGTGCTCTGCACTGCTCCCTAATCGTGTTGACGTTAGAAAATATTTATAAGCAGGGCTGCACCATGGGTAGTGCACGGTTGGGCACACAGATAAGATGTAGGCATCTTACTTACACCCACTGTCGCAGAGGGGACGACCTAGACCTCCGAGCCACGGCTAGTATTTGATCCCTCAACAGTCTAAGCGTACAACTCGCGTTAACGACGAATATACAAAGCGCCAGAAATAACAACGACAAAATAAAAGTCTCACAGTCGAAGAAAAATCCGAACCAGCACCCACTTTTCTTCAAATGCGAGGCATTTCTTTCGAGGAGCCCGTATAGATTTCCTTTGTAGCAATTTCTATGATTGGGTGGATGCCTCATTTTCACTTTGTTGATTACTTCTCTCCTCCTTGCGGGTTTTCTCAAAGCTATTACGTCATATATGAGTGAGACATAAAATCACAGGATCTGGCACAGAAATAGTTCGGAGTACAGAAGCACCTAGAAAAAATAACGCGGCATTACTGACGTTTCGGCCGTGGGACCGGCCTTCACCTGAGTGCGGTATATACGTATATATATCCAGCACCTCGGTTTCCCTTCTCTCGCTCATATACCGGCAGTTGCACGTCCCTTCTCAACGAGGCAGCACCTATGTCTACTGAGCTCCAGAATCACACCTCACTGTGACGAACGCGGTTTAAATCATGAATCCAGGCGCTCAAACAGGTGTTGCGTAATGCTAATTATTTTTCTCGCCTTTATCCCTGCATCGGTACTGAACTTTTCCGAAACATTTTGCCTGTCTGCCGGTGTGCTCCAAGATCTGCTCAACATGAAGAAATTAAAAAAAAGTGGACTTATCCTTCATTTCACTCTGTACATGCACTACGTACGGAAACCAACTCGCCCAACTTGCTGGGCTACTAATCAAGGTTAGTGCACCAAAAGAAGCAAGCCGGCTTTGCTCGCGCTCTATGGCCTGCGGTACGGGGGCCATGCCATGAGATTTCGATAATTGGGGCCATCAGTTGAATGGATTCCACCGCTAAGGCGCAGTCAAAAGATGGAGGTGCTGGTAAATAGCAAGTCAGATGCTTTGTTCTACTGTGGTAGATGCAGATTAAGATATCCCAGAGCACCAAGCTAATCTGCACAGAGGTATTTACCAGCAAAGAGAAAAAAGGAGAAGCTGGTTTGTCAAGCGACACAACTTAGCACTGCTGAAAGAAACGTGTGTTTTCTACGTCTAATCCTTTCCTGTAAACGTTACATTGCACCGGGCTTTCACAGATGCCAATTTTGGCGATTAATAATTACTATGCTATTTAACTTACGACTTCAAACTTTTGCTTTAGTTGAGTGAACCTCTTTATGCCGAATCTTTCTGTTGGTGGATGGTGGTACATGGCCGTTCTTAGATTTTGGAGCGATTTGTCTTTGAGAGCGCAACGCAGCCGTTCCCGCGGCGAGCGTCGGCGTCGGTGCAACCGAGTGAACGAGCACAGCGAAGGATGAAAGAGCGAACGCGGACCGCAGCGGGCGATGAAAGACGCGAGAAGGAAAGCGCAAGAGGAGGATGGAGCAGAACCATGGGCGGAAAGTGGAGGAGGAGGTTATGGCGTGAGAAGCGTGAGAAGAAAAGCGTATTGCGGCTACGACGTCTGCGAGGTGGCGCCACAGTAGCGCGCGTCGTCTGGCAGGTCTGTCTGTCTGCAGTGGCTGCTGTGAATCGCGTCCGCGCGTTACCTACGTGCTGCCGCTCGCGGTCTCCAGATTAGGGATGCAGTCGCCCCACAATCGCTCGGTTTTGAAAAGTTCCGCACGAGACAGATTGTCTACGCCAGCCAATATATCGCAAAATGAAAGCACGTACAGAGCTGCGCTCAATATTACCATTAGGGAGTATCGTAATCGCCGGCAATTTTTTCAATTCCGGTAACAAATGATACTCTGGCCTATCACATAGGCGCGTCATTCCTAGCACCTTACAACCTCCTTAGAGGGACAAGCGGCTCCTAGCCGCACGAAACAGAACAATAACAGCTTTGCGATGCCCTTAGACGTCCAGGGCCGCACGCACGCTGCATTGAAGGACGCAGCGTGCCTTTGTCCCTCTGTGAAAAGACGGGATAGGCCGTGGAACTCCTTTCGTGACTTGCATAGGGGCTCGCAAATGCTACTCTTGGACGAGGAATCTGCAGTAAGCGCGTTTGATAAGCTCGCGTTGATTGCTTCTCTGCGGTTTGCACACGCCGCCCATCGCCACTACCGATTGAATGATTTAGTGAGGTCTTCAAAACGATGCCCGGAGCGACCATTCGGTTAAGCCGATCTGTTGGAAAGATGACCAAACTTCACCATTTAGAGGAAGTAAAAGTCGTAACAAGGCTTTTCTTATTCTGATATCCCTGATAAACGGCCTAAACTGTACACTGAGCACTGCCCTAACGCGAAACGTTACGAACACTCACTCAGCTTAGCTAAGAGATTAAATTTTTTTAGCTGTAAAAAATTGCTCCGCAACAAACTTGTTACTAATGATGCCTAAAGTTTCGCACAAAAGCACACTTAAACTGCGAAGTGCATACTCTTGAAGCATTGAAATTTCTCCCTCGCAGTGTCCCGGTGCCGAGTGCAACCTGTGGATCCTCGACGCATGCACCAACGACCACAAATGTGTTCTGGAAGATCCTGCCAAGCCGTTCGAAATCGGCGGAGTGGGACATTGCAGACCTATCAACGCCACTGATGCCTCACAAACTTCTTAATAGTGTGAATTTTGCCCTGAGGTATTTTGTAAATACAGAAATAAAGATATTATCAACAGGACGCCTATGTGTTCCGATAGGATGACATGGCACCGTTGGTTTCATAGCTACATACAGACCGCACAGACGGGACGTCACGAAAATGTGGCGGCCCTTCCATCGCTTTCTATGCATACAAAGTGCGTATTCGATAAACCCCCCAAGCCTGAGTTGTCTCATTGAAGACAATATTAATTCAAAGCGATATTAACACTTCGAGGCAAGCTTTCGAATCTCTGCCGAATGTTCATGTTCAAAACGATGAACAGTTAGAAAGAAGAAGTGTAGAAATACTCGGAGAGGAAGAGTGGGGAAGGTATGGATGTTATTCAGTATATAAACTAAACATACTTAGTTTAGGCTGGCAACCCTGTGATAGGGTAAGGGGATAAAAGGTGAGTGAAGAGGACACCTTGAAAAATAATACAAAAACAGAAAGATACCGGCACAAGAATGAGTTGCAGCGCACGACAATTATGTCCTCTATACATTTGATGTGCCCCTAATCTGCACATTGCGCTACGTTGTGTTCTTTACGAATTTCTACCCAGTATAATGGCCATATAGTATTAAACAAATCTGTTTTGGACTTTGTTAGGGTGAAGTTTGGTATAAAGGTTTCATGTAACCACCTCTAGATTATTAACATTTTACTCAAATAGCGTTGCACTCTTAAGACCTGTTCGTGTTTCCTAGTGTTTCAAGGAGGCCGATGAAATACTTGAGCAGCACATTCACTGTCCTCTTAAGCAATACGCTTCAAAATTTACAATAAAAATAACAAGGACTCATTTCTACGCTGATAGAAATGGATTTATGCTAGTTACCGTAACCAGTTCTTGTGCTTTTCAGGTGACATATTTTTAAGTCCACGTCTTGGCTGTCACCATTCGACTTTACTGCTGCATTTGGTCACATTTGATCCCCACGAGAGTGCACACAATGCAAATAAAATGCGCGTCATGGTGGCTTCCAAATCAAACTGCAAGTGACGGCTCCATCGGAGTAATGGGAACCCATCTCCAAAGCCATGCTTTTGAGCTCTGCAAGCACCGAAGGCAATTGCAGGAGCTGCATACACGTCATGAACGCCTTTGTATCCGACAGCGCCGACGAGCCCCTGCTCCACGAGCTAATTACGAGACACGCCATAATGGGCAACTGCGGATTAATTGTTTACCACTTGGGGTTCCTTAACGTGAACCCAACGCACAGCAGACGAGCACTTTTGCCTTCCGCCCCCATCGGAATGTGGCCGCTCGCAGCTGGGATCGAATGCGCCACCTCGACCTCAGCAGCGCAACGGCACAGCCAGTAGGCTACCGTGGCGAGCACCTAGGCTACACAGACGACTGACTGCTGAATACCATAGAGAAGAAAAGAAGAGCTCAAACGAATACGACGCTTCCAAGGTGAGAGCAATTGAGTCCAAGTAGATGCCTGTCTTTTCCGTAACTGGTTTATGACCGGGAAGAAGACGCATAACGGGGGGGGGGGGGGGGGGGCGTAATTACCTTTTTGTTACCACGCCATTAAGAACGAACTAGACGGAAGTGCCAACCGAAAAAACAACAACCGTAACCAGTAGGTTGGCCTCGTCGGTAATGAAGGTTTTGCGAGCTTCACGTCGAGATGCAACACCACAAGGACCAGTCGTGTGGGACAAGTGCGACTGGGTGTCGCCTGTTTTCCCTCCTAACTACGGTTCTACGCCCAACGCTTCGCGACACACCGCTGTAGGGAAAGTATTATACAGTGATTGAGACACAGAATAAAGGTGCCATTGATGGTTACGTGTACTGCTGGATACTAGACGCTAAGGCAATTTGTTTTATACACTTTTCCAAGGAGAGCTTCTTGGATGGCATCGTAATGTCCCTCCGGGTTGTTGCGAACTCGTGTAGGATCGCTCAAAAAACACCGAAGAAGTGGCAGCACGCGTTATTTGCACTCGGCAGAACAGTCCAGAGAAAGGGTGCTCTCCCTCCCTCCAAGATTCAAAAGTCCACACACTTTCCGTTTCTCAAATTAAACCACAGAGACAGCGGAGGTGAAGGCATGTGAAAGTTTTATTTATTTGATAGTTTGTTTGAAAGTTTGAGACAGACAGAGAGACAAACAGTGTTTGTTTGTTTGATAACGCTAGAGCTGCTGGTAACTTTTGCCGCCGGTGTTTACACATTTTATTCCCAAAGGAATAAACATATATGACGTGCGACAATAAGCAAAGAAACGCGCGCACAATAACGAGCACTCAGAGTAGACGTACCTGAATGGATCAGAAATGCAGTGAACGCGATAAGAGACTTCTTAGAAAGTGGACAGATGAATATGTAGCTAATTAAAAGCAAGAAACTGTAGAAAACGACGGAATATACAAAAATAAAGAAATAATCACAAATATAAGGAAGCACTGCTGCACTTGTGCAATGAAGGCCTGGATTGTGGACTAAGATAAGCCATACATACTGCGGAACAGATTATGAACGAGTGACCTTGCAAATTATAACAAGGGCCGATGTTAACAAAAAAAAAACTTTCACAATTCCCTTCCCCACGCAGAGTGGCATCTCAGCCATGTCTATACGCCGGCTCAAATCTCTGCCTTTCATTATAGTGTTCTCTCTATCTCTCGCTTGTATTGCTCGTAAGGGAAAAATACTTGCCCATCTTGATTCTGGACGTGCCATCAGTGGAGGCAACCGGCCAATCTCAAAAGAAAAAAAAAAGAGAAATTACGGCAGAACCCATCTCACGATTTTTGTCGACGGTAATGGAATTAGCATTCAAGCAATGTGGCGAAACGCCATTTGCTGAAGTCACGTTTAATTAATAGGGAGTTTTAGATTTGGGGACGCAAGCGGCTTGCGTACGCAATAACTAGGGGTGACGGTACTGCGCATGCGCAGTACCGTGCCCCCTAGTTCTTGCGAACGCACGCCGCTTGCGTCCCCTAATCTAAAACTCTCTACTCTAACATCTACAGTGGTCATTCTGAGACTTGCGTTGCTTCAGCTATGTGCGAAACACTCCGCCTCCGGTTGCGGCCCACTTCGCGACGGCACTTAGCTTGCCAAGATCGCCGGTGAGCTTGACTGCACGGCAACGACTGTGGAACGACGACGCAGTGACGACGACGGAATTACGATGAAGGAATGAAGCCGATGGGATCACAAAGACGATGTGACCACGACGGCACGACGACAATGCGATTACGATTCTGAAATGATGACGATGGCATAACGACGACAGCGTACCGACGACGGCCGTAGGACAATGCGATAGCAACGAGTGTATGGCAACTATGGCGTGACGACGGCAGTATGACGACAAACACATGAAGAAGTTAGAATGACGGCGATGGCACGACCAAGATGGCATGACGACGAGAAGAAAGCAACGAACGAATTGCCTTCCTCGACGTCCTTGTACAACGCTCTTCTGGAGGCTGCTCCACAACTGCACACCTAGGAAGCCCATACATTCGGGCAAGTATCTCCGCTTTGCCTCGATTCATCCTAAGGGATACGAACACACTGTGGCGTCTTTTTGTTCAAGCGTCTTTGCTCAGACGAGTCCGCGTGACGGCGGGAATTCAAAAAAATAAAGAAATGATCTCGCTGGTAATTGGCTACCTTCGCCAACTTCTACGTCAGCAGGAACGCCGCTCCACAGAGCCTCCCAGAAGCAAACCGACTCACCGTATGAAAACTGCACCCATTCCCTATGCTCCCGGCATAAGCGAAACTCCGGCAAGAATTTTCAAGAATTATGACATAGAACACGACATGACACGTGCCATCGTACAAATTAAGAATCCAACTGGTCCGCATGAAAGACCCACTGGAGCGTGAACGCCGTCCTGGAGTGATATATAAGATACTTTGTCAAGGCTGCCGCGCATCGCACATCGGAGAAACAGGCAACTTCAGACGATGTATCAAGCAGCACCAAAATAACGTAGCTAAGGGACACACCGCCGCTATCGCTCTAGCTGAACGTCACCTTAACAAGGGTTACAACCTTGATTGGAATTCTGCGACTGTCAACGACGCGGAAAAATAACTATCGTCCCACCTTCTTTTGTAATCGTTATTAATCCAGTCGACGCCTCTTACACTGAATCTGCCGCGTGGAAAACTACCCGAAATATGCACGAAATCGCTGCGCCATCTTTTACGTATGTAAGGCACGGCCCAACCTGCCTAGCTTTTGTGCGAAGAAGAGACCCGTATGGGGCTAGAAACGTCATAAACTCTGTTTTTCTTTCAAGCTTTGGCGACTGTTTGTTTGCTGTCAAGAAGAAAATGTACACCCCTCGCCAGACGGTGTTCCGTCGAACCCTGGACTAAGTTATGCACCTCGCATCAGGTACACGTCCTCACCAGCCTAACGCTTATTCCGTGTCTAGGTCTTGACCGTAACAGATTCAAAGAGCAAGGAGGCCTTGGCAAGGCGCTCTCTAACGCCACCGCATAAATCCGCTTACTCCTTCGGAATCGCCACACGAAAGCTGCTAGGTTGGCTCTTCGTTTCATTTGAACTCGGCAAACAAGCGGCTTCTGTTTCCTCAACTGACACGCGCGCACCGATAGCAAACAGATGCGTCAAATTACGCCATCACCTCTGATCCTATTTCGAGCTCTCCTTGACCTCGTCAAGCGGGAAGGTCATGAAATTTGTAGTAGCGCTTGGAAGACGTCCAAAAAAAGAACGCTGGCGTCTTCGCTCGCAACGCTTGTTGCTGGTTTCGTAAGTAGCTGCCCTCAGCGGAATCGGAGAGATATAAAAGCGTGCCCATATCCAGGCAGCCCGGACTATCCTGAGCCAAGCACAGCCTTCTGCTGCAGCGGACACAGGAATACTAGATTGCAGTATACCTCACATTTAAGGTAAGAAGCCCGGTGTGGTTTGCCTAGCATTTCGAATAGGACGGCCGCCTACAACAACGAGCCTAACGTCAGCTGTGTTTAGCGTCATCTTTAACGTACCCAGCCTTTCTTGTTTCTCCGCGTTCTTTTTTTTCGTTTCCTTTTTGCTATAGGCGCATTTATCGGATAAGTACTCCTCTGAAATTTGCTAAATTGAAAATCGCTGAAATAACTGTCTCGCAAGCTGCCAAAGCATTAAGGAATGCAGTTGTCAATATTCTTGGTTACCCTATTTCGAATGGCCGCATAGAATGAAAACGGCAAACAAAAATAAAGCGTTTAGGCGAAAGACAGCGCGATAAGTACTTAATTTTTCCCATCCGTCTCTGTAACGTTATATTTAGGTTATCGGGACCACAATGTGGACCACAAGGACCGCAAGGACCACAATGTGGTCTGCAGTATGTACTAAATAAATAACTAAATAAACGACAAAGATAAATTGAAAGATGAAACTGTTCATTGCAGGTTCAGGATGAACGCTGCCCTGGTCGCACTCTTGTTCATCGCAGTGGCGATTCTCAGGTGAGTGACATGCATGCGCGTAGAATGACGTGTTATTTCGCAATAATGCGCGATTTCTCCGAAGTGTTGCAGTCTCTGTTTATTATGTTTATCACGCCTATTCGAATTCGAGAAAGAAAAGAAAATGATCACACGAATCGTAACGAAGCGCGGACTTGTCCATAAAGGGGTCAGAAGAGGCACCCTGCTTCGCATGTAAGGCTTCGATAATGTGACATTTTCGGACTCCCCACCTCCACGCGCAGGCCGAATCGCGGTTCCGGTTAGGCGAATTTCGCATCCCTTAAATTTGTAAATTTGTATTTGATCGCTCCTCTAGTTTAACACTTAAAAGAAAACAATCTTTCCAAGAAAGGTGGTTGCACAAAAATTGGAGAACCTCACAATTCTTCACGCTATATATGCAAGCAACTGCAATCCGATAGCACTATCCGGATTGACGTATCGAAGCCTTCGATTACATGGCATCCAGGATTGTGCCGCCTTACAAACCGCATCAAAACCTTTGCAAAAAAATAGAGGGACATAACAGTTTTAAAGAACTACTCGAGGTCGAAGACGCTCAGGTCCGCTCACGAATGCCTTTCATAACAATGCCTCCGGGATTGGTTCCGTTTGTTCTGTGTCGTAACGAACAAAGAACGCCTTATGATGGCATCGCATATTTAAAAAGTATGTCCACAGAATGATATGAAATGACCAGGATGTCTTGACGTTTCATGACTTTTCTTACGTCATTTCTCTTGCGTGCAACCCGCAGCGTCACGGCTACGTCTATTCCGAACTGCGCCGGGGTCACGTGCACTCCAGAGAGTTGCCCACCCGTGGAGTGCGCCTGTGGAACGTACAAGGACTACTGCGGTTGCTGCGACATCTGCTACAAGGTGCGATGCCTTCAATAAACTGACTTCACTGCGTTTCAGAGCGCATGCGCATCAGCACCGCTGACGTCACGAGCACAATCTCCGCTTTTCGGATTCAGGGTAACCTTGAGCAACATATGGAGGCTAGCTGCACTGCGAATTTTTGCCAGCAGGTTATCTCTTTTTTTTTTTTTTTTTTAGGTGTAGGGTGGCGTTAACGTCTCTTCGACCGCGCTTCCTGGACTGTCGATTTCATTTTTTTTTTTCAACTTGCATATCAAGCGATAAGCCAGGTCGTCAAGGTAAAATAAGAAGCAACAAAGTTGAATTCTGTGATGAAAGTACGTGTTAAGGACCCCAGTTGCCGCTGAGTCCGCTGAGGATCACAAACACCGGCATTCTTTGCTGCAGTGGTGTGGTTGTTAAACTCTTGGCGATATCTGTCGCGATATCCGTCTGACATGATTGATAAATACAAGCAGGTAAAAGGCAATCAAAGCGATTGTGAAAAACAGCAAACAGTCGCAAGCTGCTATGAGAGACTTCTACATGCTTGTCAGAAACGAGTGCTTCCAAGGACTCCGCTCACCTTCGTCTGGAGCTTGAAACAAGAAATTGCCGCCCCCTACCGCTCTATAGTACACGCGATTTGTCTGTGCTTCTCTCTCTCTCTCTTACCCTTCCGCTCTCTTTCTGTTTTTATCCCTCTACTCCTTTGTCTCGTACAGGGTAGCCAGCCGGAACTACGTCTCATTAACCTGCCTGCCTTTCTATGCATCCTTTCATTCTCTTGAAACAAGAAAGGTTACGCCATTGTGCCGTATAGACAACATAGTTAATCGAATAGTTTTATTTATTTATTTATTTATTTATTTATTTATTTAGATGCCTACATTATCCTGATCACATTGCAGAGGTGTTAAAATGAACTTTAGCGAAATTCGGTGCAACGAAGGCACATTGTAAACAAATGTGGTCAAATGAATTTGCAATTTTCTCTAAGACAACCACTGCTTTAATAGAGATATTAAGGACCTGTATGCTGTAAATGTAGAACTTTGTTTTACACTCGTTTGTTTTTGCATTTTCACGTGCATCATGCCACTACTGACCAATGAAGAAAAAAGGCTAACAAACAACACTAGGCGTATGGGGGAACGCGGGAGGGGGAGTGAGCTTAGCCTTTAGATGGCGAGAAACGTCGGAATGGCACCGACAACAGGACACATTGTTACGCGGAATTTGCTCGAGCTTTTCGCCCATGCACTGTGCCTGGTTATTTGCCCGCAGTGCCCCGGTGAACAGTGCAACTCGTGGATCTTGGACCAGTGCACCGAAGGCCACCGTTGCGTTCTGGAGGACCCTTCCAAACGCTTCGAGCTCGGCGGAAAAGGACACTGCACGCCCGAGGGCAACACGGGGACCTCACAGACTTCGTAATTTTGTCGCGTGTAAGGGTTACCTAAATGTTCTTTGACCCCCCGGCTTAGAGAGAGCGAAAGAAAAAAAAGAAGAAAGCAGAAGGCGAGGACAGGCTAAATTGCTAAGAGTCATGTTGTGCCCACGGTGTGCAATGGGATTAGTATGGAAAAGACCCCGGGACAGTTCACCCCTTTAAAGAAAGCCCACTATCGGAACGGGGGAAACATGTGCTCATTTGTTTGGTAATCGGTCTTGCTTCAGTATCACTGAGTTTCGCGAGCTAAATCGTTAAACAAGAAAACATTAAAAATTCAGAAATATAAACATCGGGAGGAACCAGCGAACGGACAGCACAGCCCAATCGAAAAATACGGCACAATCTCTCGGTTCGTGTGGTACGTTCGCTAGTTCGCGGTTGTGACGGCAAAGTTTTGGCGCGCGAGACAACGATGCAAGAGCCAGAGACAAGAGGCAGCCTCACCTGCGAAACTTCAGAAGTGGCGGCCTCTGATGTCACGTATTCCAACAATGACCTGACAAGGTCACCAAGTGTTCAAAAACAAAGGGAACTGTGTTGCTTTTAAAAATAAAACAATAAAACTTGCAATTCCTGTGGTCTTCTTGTAAAAAAAAAAAAAAAAAAGGAATGACTGCTGCTCTGATTCTGGCTACTCCTTAAAGTATTGTACTGCCGGAACCAGCGGGCGCTATGTAACTGATGCCATGCAAGTGTGCACACTGGCATGAAACTATAAGCAGGAATATGAAATACACAACATAAGTTCACTGTAATACAAGCAACATCGCGCAACGACAAGAATTAACGACCTATAGTGCGTTTGAGCGGATAACGAAGCCCAACAAGCAACTAGCGTTTATTCTCTTCCACTGCCTCAGAGCGCAGCGACCACACCCAACGCCTCCTGAACGCAGCAACGCGAAACCATCACCTGTATCCACAGATTCCAAGAACACGCCTCCAAAGTGTAGAGGCCGATTCCCGTGTCAGCGCCACATTGGCGTATATAGTCCAATATCAGTGTCTGTGCAATACCGTACAAACCCGTCGTGATTGGTACGCATCATACTTAAGTATGATGCGTAATAATAGTTTAAGGTGCTGATACATGAACCGGTTTCTGATGCTCCAGAATGTGCTTCACCTGATTACGGTTCGTATCTGTGTGTGCATAATGGTGCTGAAGCAGCCTTCCTTTTGTGAGGAGCGTGAGGCACATCCCAGAGACAGTGGAATACGGGTGCATGGGCCAATCGTGCGTTGTCAAAGCAATTCATGTTACATCGCAGAATTCATACTTCCTCCTTCCCATGTGTGAAAATTGATTGATTGATTGATTGATTGATTGATTGATTGATTGATTGATTGATTGATTGATTGATTGATTGATTGATTGATTGATTGATTGATTGATTGATTGATTGATTGATTGATTGATTGATTGCAGGAAATAGATTCTGTGCATCGCTGCGATGCCTTAAAGGAACACTAATGAGAAATAATATATCAATTTATGCTCATAAGGTGTTCTTTAAAGGTTCTGTTGTTGATTTCACCGTAGTAGGTTGATTATTGAAGCAGGAAATAAAGGACGAAGTTTCATTTTTGTTTTTATTTCGCCCTGAGATCTGAACGCCGGCACTTTAGTGTGACGTCATCAATATTAAAGTATATTTTCACATTTTGGCCACGTTGGTTCAGTAGACGTTCCCGAAATTTTGTCGTGTTGCGTCCTTGGTTCGTTGGAAACTTAACATAGTCCATCGATCCTGACCAATAAAACATTAACTAGGGCAGGGCATAGGCCTTTAAGATCCATGACGCCATGGCGTGCTGATGTGAGATATTAAAGGCGGCGTCGCCCAGCTGTTGTCTTTCTTTTTACGCCTATATTCTCCCTTACGAAGCGCCTTCTCGCGGAAAAACAGATATTAACAGATTAACAGCGCGATTGCCGACGAATGCAAGACGACCCGCCCAAACCGGCGCGCTCCTTCGTGAAAGTGGTGTTTTTGGTATCATCATCATCATCATCATCATCAGCCTAGTTACGCCCACTGCAGGGCAAAGGCCTCTCCCATACTTCTCCAGCTACCCCGGTCATGTACTAATTGTGGCCATGTTGTCCCTGCAAACGTCTTAATGTCATCCGCCCACCTAACTTTCTGCCGCCCCCTACTACGCTTCCCTTCCCTTGGAATCCAGTCCGTAACCCTTAATGACCATCGGTTATCTTCCCTCCTCATTACATGGTTTTTGGTATAGGTTGCGTGCAAATCCACGCTCCAGTGGTGCCGCCCTGTGGGTAACAGATGCACATCTCAAAGGCCATGCTTTTCCTGGCTGAATGCGGCGGAAGCGATTGCCAGAGCCGGAGACACGTCATAGACGTCGGGTTCTAGACACCACCAATTGAAGAAGAGTAATCGACTAATCAAGGCGAAATCATTTTCCTGTTTAGTGTCCCTTTCAAAAAAGTCAGGCTAGATAACGTTTTGTGAATACTGGCTGAACTTCATTGTGGGTCTCGTCATCCTTGCTTCCTTTGTTCGTGCGATCTATCATCACAAAATTTCATTTTTGCACCACCGTCATCTCTTCCCATGAGAGATCAACCAGTCTATACGCTAAAGGACTGCCATGCACATTATCATGGCAAACACGTTTGCACCACCTCTACCCCCGCCTCGCACCACGATCCTCCCAATAACGTCACCATCCCAATTCCGCCAACACAAACACTCTTTTTTTCGAGTGAAGGAAGCGCTTTATGATAGTTTTGGGTTGAGAGTTGCTCATCAAGACAATAGTTTGCGGTTTGCTATGCTGCACTGAATTGGGGCATATAGTGGTTTTAAAGAGGATATACAGAGAGATATATATAAGAAGAAAAAAACGAGAAAAGCATTGAAGGACCTTTCCCTTGTCAGCATTTACATAAGCCAGTCGATCGCAAGAACCATATTAACGCTTGTATGGCCTACTGATATTGGGATAAGTCCCGTTGATGCTGTGTAATTCTCTTTCTTTTGACAGAGGTCGGTCGTCCAACAGGTTGAACACGATGGAAAGTGATCGTTATTGAACAACTGACACTGGCCCAGAATATCAGATATTGTTTGTTCGTCACCGCAGCGGTCATAAGCTGCAGTGTCTGCCATCCCTAGACAGAATGGGCAGCCAATGGTAAACCAACCATAGCCTACACAAAAGGGTTTTTTTTCTGAACAGCTTTGATGAAAACAGAAGGCAGGATCATAATAAGTTATGGGGTTTTACGTGATAAAACCACCATCTGATTATGAGGCACGCCGTAGTGCGGGACTCCGGAATAATATGGACCACCTTGGGTTCTTTAACGTGCACCTAAATCTACGTAAGTACACGGGTGTTTTCGCATTTCGCCCACATCGAAACGCGGCCGTAGCCGGGATTCGGCCCCGCGACCTCGTGCTCAATAGCCCGACATTATAGCCACTAAGCAACCACGACGGGTAAGATAGGATAGCTAGGATCCAGGGAATATAGCGGGGCATGCCTAAAGCGCGGTACATTCCATTCAGATCTTCCATTCATATCTCCCAAGGGCGATAAAATCGCAGCTGCATGCCCTATGTTCAATGTGCGAGTGAAAGGGTGCACGGGTGTGCCGACGATGGCCGCGCGCGCAAGGGAGGAGAGCGGGCGGGGAGGGAACGCACCGTCTTCCGTCGCGCGCAAGGCAACGAGACGAGAGAGGGGGTGGGGGTGTTCTACTCCGGCGTTCACTTCTTATGGAGCGGCCACGCGCGCCCTATCTTGAAAGCGATCTACGATGCATTGGACAGAGCACGCCGAGTGCATCGTGTGCTGTGTTCTCGCCGCTTATTTCACGTTAAAGTGAGAGGCAGCATGAAGGTCAATGCGCTCGCTCCTGCTGCCGCACTTTCTCACTCCAGCGTTTTAACAGCGATTTTGCGTGGTCATACAATGAGGTGCGTTCGTGTTTGGTAGCGCGCGCGTGTCACTATACTTGCTAATTTAGCCAGTAATCGTATGTTTGCCAGCTTATACTGCCGCTAAAACTTCTATCCTTACTTCGTATAGCTGTCTACTAATTTGCTGTCGCAATCGATGCTTAGCCTTTCGGGCGAAACTGCTACTGCTTTAAAAACTTCCTCCCTGCAGGAAAACGACGCCACGGAGTGCGGTACTTCTCAGCGCAGGCTGATTCCTTATCAGGTGACCTCCAGCGGGCCCTCTGTGAAAACTGCTACAGTTCGCTGCTGCGTGCGCCACAGGCCCTGCATCAGAGATAGCACAGACCGAACGTGAAGCGTTGACGGTTTCAGTCTTTCTTCCCTGAAGCACTTGAAAGGAGCTTCCATAGAAGCTACATCACGTCTGCTTATCCGGAGAAAAGCAGACGTAACTTCTATTTTCGCTGAATCAGTCCCGCAGTTGCTGATATATATAGCGTGTCGCTGCAGCTAAATTTGACCCAGCTGTTAAACGAAAAAAAAAGATTAATAGCACATGGTGCAAGGCGATCACGTTTCACCAGTATAAGCTGCATCTGGGAGGAGACGCGTTTTGTTTTTCTATGCTTTGAATTTAAGGCTGCGACAGAAATACGCCCTTTAGGAGCGCACATGCTGAAGACATCCTCAAAAAAGCGTCCTGCTCGCTTAACTAGAAATATATCGAAATACTGTATCACCACATTCCAGTCAGTGCCCTGCGGCCCATACGAGCACGGGTAAAGAAACCACGTAGAGATGAAAAAGTGGTGTGTCGTGTGCTTTCTTTCCCGCCTTACATGTGAGTGTTTTTCTGCTAGAAATCCTTTTTCCACTGAAACAATCTAACGCGCGTCAAGAATATGTTTGCGAGGAGCATACCCGGACATGTGACGCTGAAAATGTCATTTCTTAAGAACTGCCGCTTGCTATCTTGCTCTCAGTACATGATAAATTACAAACTGCAATCTGTTATGACAGTAACCAGCCGGTTATGGCAAAAATTTGGTGGTACTATCTTCTCAAATAAAGTGTGAGGCTCTTTCTACCTCCATTGGCTTTTGAGGGCGATTAACGCACAAAGGAGCCCCGACCACCTGCACTTGCGGCAAACCGGGAGGAAGACCAAGACTAGCGAGTAATTGCAACAGTGAAATCGTTTGTTAATGATATTACTGACGAGCATGCAGACGCCAGCAGCTCGCAGTTGACTACAAGTACTGGATGCTGTCAATATAGTACTTGCAAGCCTTCAGTAGCAGCTGGAATGGCTTCTTCACCGCCATGTTTACAAAAAGATGCCAAAGAGACTTCCACTTTTCAATGGAATATATGTGGCATGAAGTCCCGAATTGCAGAGACACTGCACAGCAGGTCACCGTCTAGAACAAGAAACATATCACAACAGACGCCTGCGCCAAAGGCAGCCAGAGCGCTAGCTTGCTTCCTGCCGTCCACGGGCCTGGGAGACAGACTGCAATATTGACGCGTGGTGCTTCAGTTTCGTTCACCGATTCCTGTTTATACATTCTTCTTTCTCGCTTCCTGTCTCTTTACATTCACTTTTCCCCCGTGCAGGGTAGCAAACCATACTTTATCTTGTTAACCTCCCTGCCTTTCCCATATTTCTCTTTCTCTATAGGTGACATAGCCACTTCATTTCTTACGTTGGTGTGAAAATATGACACCCAGGAGCGAGGAATATCAAGGCGCGTCCGTGTTTCGGCGCCTTAAGCAGAAGTTATAACTGCAAGTCCGAAAAAATGTCTTGTTTGTCGTACTTGATTCGCGCAGCTAAATAATCTGCTCTTTCTAGCTTGAAATTGAAAATAAGTTCAAATACTATATTTTAGAACTGTCTTATATATGAGCGAAAGGAAAAAAACAAAAAGGTCGAGCTCCCTTGCGATAGTGACAGCGAAAGACGGCTTCTCTAGGGGCCAGGACTAAATTAGAAACGCGCTCGCACGAAATATAACTGACAGAACAGACGCATCTAACGTCTAGCATGCAAGGTTCATGTGCGGGTTGCCAGATGCCACGTCTCCGGTTGGTTTCTCGCAAGAAACTACAGCAGTTCTCACCGACAACCAGTTGGACAACTGCTGGTAAACAGCAGTCTACTTACTACGGAGCTTAGCTGAAGATTGCAGAGCTGTAATTTGATTTTACAAAGTCGACAGATGTCGACTATAAAGCTATTTGGGCATGTTGACATACCATTGGCACCGATTACGTATGTCACATAATGTACAAGAACACAAGGAAGTGTGTGTATCGCTTGTCTCTTCCTCGTGTCCTCGTTCGTGACGTGCCACGTCATCTGTACCATTGACTAGGGGTGGAGCTTGCATATATATTGGCGGGGCCAAACTAAAGAAAACACGCACGCAATGACATATATGGAATAGACGAGATCCAGAGCTGGTGCCTTCTATTTCGTTTCCTTTCTTGGCGTGCTTCATTCACTTTAGCGCTGCCGATACGAATACAGGCTCAAACAACCAACAAGCCAGCCTATCCATTTCGTCAGTGGTCCACCGATAGTTGCTCCTATAATTAAGGAACACCAGGCGCCGTGTTTGGGAAGATAAGAGGAAACTTTATTTGAGAAAGGCTGGCCTGCGGTTAAAGGAATTTGGCTCTCTGCTCCGCTATAAGAGGCAAGTGGCAGAAGAGGGGCACGCGAGGGGTGACAACGGGGACAGGTAGTGTGTGAGTACGTTGCCACTTGTTCGTTGTTATACTTTGTTTGCTTCAGTTACTAGCCTGTCAACAGTATTATCAGGCTTTAACATCACGCTTGAACATCGCGATTTTAACGCGACAGCGTTAAGGAGCTCGTGTCGCAGAAAAGCCGGTGTCGTCGGTGTCGGCGTCAGTGGCGTTGGCCGTGAGCGATAAATACCAGAAGGCACGTCATAAATAAAAAACATCTTGCAAGATGGGCTGGTGGGAATCGAACCAGGGTCTCCCGAGTGTGAAACGGAGACGCTACCACTCAGCCACGAGTTTTTTTTCGACAACACGACGGTCACGACACATAAAAAGAGCAGATTTTTCAGCTGCGCGAAGTACGACAAAGAAGACATTTTTCGAACTTTCGACAAATTTTTTGCACTTGCAGCTATAGCTTCTGCTTAACGCACCGAGACACGGACGCGCCTTTGATATTGCTCACTCCTTAGTGTCAGATTTTCGCACCAATGTAAGAAATAAAGTGGCTATCTCACCTATAGAGAATGAAAACGATGGGAAAGGCAGGGAGGTTAACTAGTTAAAGTACGGCTTGCTACCCTCCACGGGGTGAAAAGTGCATGTAAAGAGACGTCGTAGCATGAGGGCTCCGGACTAATTTTGACCGCCTGGCGTTTCTATTAACGCGCACGCAGACCGCACGAGCGTGTTCTTGAACTTCGTCTTAATAGGAATGGGGCCGTCGACGTAGGGAAAAGAGCTCGCGACCTCGCGCCCGGCTGTGGAACGCCATATCCAGGCGTGGATTACGAATGCCGAAAAAAATAATTCTCGAGTAAACGCGAGCTCCACTGACTGCTCTTGAACGTACGACGAGGCAGGTACGCAAGTAGGGCGCAGGCTCAAGCAGCGTCATTCGATCACCTTTCTTGTCATTTGTGGGTTGCTTGACTTTATTGGCACAAAGTTCGCCCAATGAACAGTCTGGTTCTTTCTGCCCGTTCGTCATATCCACCTAGCTGCTGTGTGGGATCTGCTAATGTTCCCGCAAGGGGCCACGGGAGCCATATACAAGGACTATACAAAGCTCTGTATGTATGTATGTATATATATATATATATATATATATATATATATATATATATATATATATATATATATACAGAGCCATTACAGGCACTGTCAGCTCAACGTGACATTTGGTGGAGGTTCTGGGTACGGTGGAGATTTTGGGAGGTTCTGGGTGTGGGAGGTTCTGGGTGTCTTGAATAGGTGTGATCGTGTTTGCGTTGTGTTCGGTTGACATATGCCGCGCAGCGCCTCATCAGTGATCAAGAATATGCTAGCATACACGCAACCGTTTACCTGGCAGCCGTCATACCAGCCCTGAAAAATGTCTAGCAGCAACGAAGCGAAGTCATCTTTTCGACGAAGTATTTATTTATTTTACAGCGAAAGCTGTATATGACTAACCTTCCATAGTTTTTTCGGCGTCCCTCAACAGAAAACATCATCATGTGGGCCGATTCTGGTGATAGTGCAGAAAGGGCCCAAGCTCAATGGCCCATGCTCCTGTGGGCTCGGGAACCTGTAACGCGCCCTTGAATTTCATACGTGGGCCGATTCCGAAGGCAGTGCAACACCGAGCCGAACCTGGGCGAAGGTGAGCAGGCGTTAAGCCCTCCCTCCTCATAGGTGGATCCATCCCGAAGGTAGTGCAATGCCAGGCCGACCTGTTTCGTTTAAGAGCTTTGACTGTCGTCAGCTTTCGCTGCCATTCCATCTTCACACAGTGGAATGGTTGTCAATTCGCTTAGGCAACCAGTCAACTTGTTTAAATGGAGACTGGAGAGGAGGTGATTTGAGCTTTCAGAGTAAATTACACTTTCACAAATGGCAACATAAAGCCTCACCTACCGTGTAAAAGAAATCTTGTTAAGTCAGAAAAGACGCGAAAACGAAGGGCGGGTGGCGACGCCACTTTGAAGTTGTCGCACCAACTCGCCGTGACGTCACGTATTTTGACGGCACCTGCTCCGGCCTATAGCAAACTATTTATTCGGGAAAGATGGAATACATTGTATTATAGAGCAACAAAACACTGAACCTTGCAAGTTTAGATAACTTTTCCTACTCAAAAACGGTCTAGCTACTTCGAAATTCACTAGGTCACTGTGGCTTGTACCGCTGGCGGGATTCCAGCGAAAAATTAAAATCAAGATCAAACAGAATTTCGACAATCATAAATTTCTCTTCTGGTAACCAACACGTTGCCATTACACTAACGACTCTAAAATTCTGGAACACTATTTTATAAGTCAAAATTGTTTTTGGTGCCTCTCTGAACTGTCTCTTTAACACAAACATTTTTGCAAGAATAGTGTCGAAGATACGAGACGCATATAACCGTTTCGGCCTTCTGAAATGTCCCAGAAACGAAGTTTGCGTTTACAGAGTCAATCCGATTCATCTCAAGCGCGCCACAACCACCTAGCAGTTGGTCAGAACAGTCCTTCCTCGGTTAATCCTGCAACGTCCCCTGCCGCTGATCTGAATGCTTCGCCAGCTGCTGTCCCTGACGCAGTGGTAGCCCCCCGAGCAGGTGTCCTCGTACAGGTCGGTGCATTCTTCGTTGGGGCACTGTTGGACAAAACAAGGGGCGGTCGAGGCAAGTCAGGTGGGTCATTCAGCACAAACAATCATTGGAACAAGCGGTGCACGTGATCGAAGAGCCATATACTCACGATAAGCACTACCAGTAAGAGCATTGCCTGTGTCGAATATGTAGATGTGACGTAGCTATAGATTCCCAGGTGGTCGAAATTTCCGGAGTCCTCCACTACGGCGTGCCTCATAATCAGAAAGTGGTTTTGGCACGTTAAACCCCATAATTTAATTTTTAATTTAGCTATAGATTAAACCTACAACGCCCAATTATCATGTTTTATACGCTTCATACGGCACTTCGAAATGCTAGTTGCTGTAATACTCAATGTATATCTTAAATAACATGTCATGATATATTCTTCGGGGGAGAGGGGCAATCTGAACTTTACGTGGCCAGAAATAAAGATGAACAAGCTGATTTATTGGTTTGTGGTGCAGAATGGTGTTCGTGCCTTGGGAGGTTGCAATCACCGGCGGCGAACGCAGAGAGAAAAAATTGAGAGAGAGAAAAGAGTGAGAGGGTTCGTTGTTTAGGCATCAGCGCACACATCACACACACACACAGCGATGGGTAAAAAAAGTGTCCCTTAAATACAACAGCGAAGAAGAAGCTTGGGATCACGTTAAAATCATTTACCCGAAATAGCACTGGCTGCACAATTTCTTCTAAGCACGCAGATTGCGTACACAGTAAGTCCTTGAGAGAGGGAAAGCGAGATGAAGAAAACGCAGAGAGGATAACGAGAGAGGAGTTCCGTTTTAAACCCTGCACTGGTGGAAGGGCATGTAAAGAGAAAGGAAAGAGTATCGAGACGACGAACGCCAATCAAGCAATCAATCAATCAATCAAACAATCAAGCATTCATTCATTCATTCATTCATTCATTCATTCAATCAATCAAAAGTTCAGTTTTTACAGAGAGAAACTGGGTTTGGGGAAAAAGAAAGCAAGTCTTGAAGACCGCTTGACCTTTGATCACGCCCTAATGGAGAGGTATTGATTTCGGGGGGGTGCTTAGGTCGCTGAGGACGTGGCATCCTTGAAGCCACGCCATGATATGTTCAAGCGGTGGCCTTCATGTCGTTCCGCTAGGATAGCGTGGGGGTCGCGGTTACGTCAATGTTTGCTCCGAAGTGTTCCAGGGCGTGCTCTCGGGTGCCGGCTTCGGTCTCGTCGTATGCGGAGCTGTCTGGGCACTTTCGCCCGGTGATGTGCATGTTGTATTATTGTCATGGCTGCCGTTACATTTTATGAACGTGCCTGTATCTGGGCTTCTCGCGATGTTGTCAATTACGTATCGCCTTTATGCCTATGCTCAACTGCTTGAACGTGACCATAATATGTAAATGTATGTAGATACATTTATATGCAAGGAAGTAGATATATTCCAGGAATATCTGATGTGCTTAATATACGAAACGAAGCTAACACTTCACTGCATTTGTTCTATTATCTGCGAACTACTGTTAGCGGCCCCCTGGCCTCGTCGAGCTGTGTTCTTACAGCTTTCTTGCCAAGGTGGCCTTCAACGCTGTACTTTGTGCATGTTGTGAATAAATCTTGACGTATCGGTCTACATGTGTTAGAACTTACCGAGTGGCAGGAGTCGCAGCAACCGCAGTAGCTCCTGTAGCTTCCGCAGCGACAATTCAGCATATCGCACGTCGACGAGTCACACGTTGCGTCGGCACACCGTAGCACTGACGTCGCAGACACGCTGCAAGAAAGAACGTCACATGGTTGCCACGGTTCAGTCTGAAAAACCTTTCGTTTGCAGGTGCCCCTCACACGTTTTTTTTCTATAGGATCTTTAAGTGCACACTTCTCTTGCGTAAGGGTATTTTTATGTTACGGATTAAAAATATTTAACATTATTAGCAAGATGAGAGTAAGGGCTTGAATAATGTTTAATACCTTTGCTCTTCCCCCCTTTTTTTCGCGTGTATCTTTGAAACAAGGTCAAATCGAGTTTGAAGACACCTTGAAGGAACAAATGGATAATACGTTACGGGTAAAATCGCTTTGATCTGTCGAAATAAAGCGGGTAAGGAGACAATAACTTTGCGTTTCGTGCAGTCGCGAGCTAAAGTCTACAGACCACAGATGCCGGGAAAATATTTTTTTTATGCGCTGCCTACTGAAAACAAAGGGTAAAGCGGGCGCGTGCCTTCTCGACCAATGAAATGCGTCGAAGCTACTCCGCGTTGCACCGCACTACGCTAGAAGAAGCAAAAATCGGAGGACGCTTAAGGTTCGTCCTTAAGAGTGAAACGCGATAGCATTCAATAATCCCCGAGTGCTTCTCACGCTTCCCGGCAACTGCAGCTTATGTACCGGGAAACCCTGGTGGCGGACGCTGTGCACGAAAGCGAATTTTCTGGCTCTTTTTTGTTTTTGAAGGTGTGCAAGGAACCGAGAGGGCCGCGCCGCTAAGACAGATATCAAACGGCAGCTGGAAAACGCTATCGCCTAAATAGGAGCTTGTGTTTGAGTCTCCGCGTAGCATAATTATGTTTTCTCGTATATCCAAATTACAATCCTGCGCTATCATGTCAGAAGGTTGCGCGGAAGTAGTACCTTAGGATTTTTCTGACGCATTTTACTTTGAGAGATTAAATTAATGCAGCAGCTTCCTAGCGCTGCATGGAGGGCCTGCGTGCTTAGATATGCGTGGTTTGGTATGCATGGTTCGGACGCTGGACGTCGGACGCCGAAGTCGGATTTTTTGGGACATGCGCCCCTTAACGCTTTTGCGTTAATATTCGTTTTGCTGATGCCACGGCCTCTGAACTACCGCTACGAAGGTGTGCTTGATAATGTGCAATTAAGGGCCTAGTGTAATTAAAGCTCAACAGAAAACTTACTTCGAAGGCAGTGCTCTAAGCGTATCCTACACATCCTGCGCCGCTCCTGAAGAAAGTGAAATCACCTAAATGGGAGACACGTGCCTAAGAGAGAGGAACAAAGGGTCTAACTCTTAATGTTTTGTGGATATCACTTTCACTCATTGAGGGAAGTCGTATTGGATTATAAGCTTGTGAGCCTTTCAGTTCAGTTACTTCTTGCACGAGTTATCAGCCAGAAAAATGGCTACGTGAGTTCCATAGGACAATTAATATGCCGGAACTTTAACATATTACGCTGGACTTGCTGGTTCGCCATGATGCGATATCCCCGAGGCCTATATGACAGAGACAGGAGACGAAGGCGGCAATACACGGCGTTGACGGGCTGCAAGGTGCTTGTGTCGCTAATCAACTGGCTCTTCTCAAGAATAGTGCTGCTACAAGCCGATGTGAAAACATAATGTAAACGTACCGTCAAAGCCAACAGGAAATAAAAGCCGGCTACAAGCAATCAAGTATAGACTTGATCACACTTTAAAACCATGCCTCAGTAATGCGTTGTTCAAGTATGACTATCAGCGGCTGAAACTTGATGCGGTAACCCAGCGCTACTATTAATCGTGTTCCATGCAAGTTTTGCTGAGTAACTGGAACACCTCTTTAACAAATGTCGAACAATATTAAGAGCGTAACGCTGAATATATTGCATCATGGTTCAGCCTTTGATCTTCATAATTGGAGAACAACACGTTGCTGAGGCATTGTTTAACGTCCGATCGAGTCAACTAGTGCCGATTTTTATTTCCGCAAGGTTTCCTCACGGGAGGTTTATCTTGTCATTGTAACATCGACCTGATTCAAGGCTGTCATTGAGAACTGTGGGTTGATTAGTTCATTCTAGTACGTGGCTGCACTGGGCGTCTCACCTTAGGACAGCGCTTGCGACGAAAAAAATGGAAATCAAGGCGATCTTCATATCAGCACTGCAGGAAAAACAGACAACACTGATCGAGCGTTTTCGATATTCTTTTCCTCACCCTTTTGGCAATACTACGTTAAGGCGGCACCATTAACAAAAATGTATTCATCGCGTCGCCTGATGAGCTAACGCTGTGGTATGTCATATTCAAATAAACTAAAACAACAACAACAAAAACGCAATATATCAATTATTTTTGTCGTGAAGATTATCGTACGTGGTGTGTATAAATAACACACGCAATAGAAAACTGCTACTTTTAGCTAGCGCGATTTCTTTCTATACCCTGAAGTATACCCATATCTAATCAAATTTCGACGCTTCTACGCATGCTGCACAAGCACGCTGAACATTCACTTTCTGTTTTTTTCGAAGCACATGCTCGTTATGATGCTTCGCACGTGAACAGTTATCTAGTGCACATTCCACCTGACGTGAAGACCATGATATAAACTGAGCCAGAGGAGCGATCATTTTCTGTTATTCTTGTACCGTGAATTCGATGTCAGTCCAAGTTGAAGTCCTTACTCAGGGATACACATGACTGATCGCATGCTCGAAGAAACTTTGTACGCGCCCGGACGAAAAATACCAAACTACAATTTCGGGGAATTCTAGCCAGAAACAGAATGCCCATGCGAGTACTTGAAGAAACCGCGCAGAGGTTGCAATATGTTGAAACGACGTTAGACGCATCAAGAATGTGTTGAGGAGACGTAAATGTTATGTTGAAAAACCGCTTAACACTTCACTCTCAGCATAGCCTAAATTATAATTGCGAGTCTTATTCGACAAACAGCAACATAAGCACAAAGTTGAACACACGAATCGAGCGCTTCGTTAATTAAAAATTAAATTATGGGGTTTTACGTGCCAAAACCACTTTCTGATTATGAGGCACGCCGTAGTGGAGGACTCCGGAAATTTCGACCACCTGGGGTTCTTTAATGTGCACCTAAATCTAAGTACACGGGTGTTTTCGCATTTCGCCCCCATCGGAATGCGGCCGCCGTGGCCGGGATTCGATCCCGCGACCTCGTGCTCAGCAGCCCAACACCATAGCCACTGAGCAACCACGGCGGATGGAGCGCTTCGTGATTGTCTGCTTCGACGCTCTTCGTCTGATATGGGCATCCAGTACCTAGCCCATACATCCCTGCAACTGCGACTATAAAAATTTGAAACACATCTCACCTCGCTTGTCTTTCGCGAAGCTGTAAAAAATCTGGTATTCCTCGCTGGATATCCAGAAAAGCTTCAAACGACACCAACTTTGAGAGCTGCCCTTATATACGGGACAACAAGGAAGTTAAGTCGCCGTCTCTCACTATGCAACAACAACGAAAGAAAGCTTGTTCAGCTAAACACAGAAACATGTCCGCACGAACAAAAAAGCAAGATGCTGATAAAAATGACCCACGTGTTGTCAAGCATGCATGGTCCGTGTGTGGTTTACCGCACTCAGCGGCGTCTCGGTTTGCTTGCTGACTATGCAAGAAGGAACTCCGGCAGTTCTTGGCGGTATACGTGGTAAACGGTATGCAGAGGCCTATACTGCGGTAAAATACCGCGTCACATACATAACGCGCCTACGTTCTACACGATTGGTAATACAAGCCCGCTAAACATTGCGCTCGTTGAAGTTGACGTTGAGGTTGAAGCTGAAATTTATTTGCATCATCACAATGCGGAATGCGTCGGTTACATCGCTCGGTTACGGCGAGGACACCCACGCGAAACGCAGGAACGAGTGCCTATAAGAGCTGCGCTCTAAAATGACTGGAGTCAGCGTACTGTGTGTCCGAGCTAATGTTATCCAAGTGCTTCAATGAAAAGATTAAGGAAACATGGTGCAAGATACAATTATAAGACTAACGATGTTCTGTAGTCAGACTTCTGACTACAGAACATTGTAAGCTTCCTCTTAATCTGAGGCTGATCGTAGGTGGTCTGACGACGACCCGACAACGACATCCCAAACAGGATGATAGTGGCCGTCGTGGGGACCACGTTTAGTTGACTTGCATTGTAGAACGTGTAGAACGTAGGCGCATTATGTATGTAACGCTGTATTTTACCGCAGTAGGCCGCTGCATACCGTTTACCACGTATAGCGCCAAGAACTGCCGGAGCTCCTTCTCGCATAGTCGGCAAGCAACCCGAGACGCCGTAGAGTCCGGTAAACCACACACAGACCATGCACACTAGACGAAACCTGCGCCGTTTCTATCACTATTTTGCTTTTTTGTTCGTGCGGGTATGTTTCTGTCTTTAGCTGAAAAAGCCTTCTTTCGTTGTTGCTGCATAGTGAGAGATGGCGACCTGACTTCCTTTTTGTCCCGTATATAAGGGCAGCTCTCAAAGTCGGTGTCGTTTGAAACCTTTCTGGGTATCCAGCGAGCAATACCAGATTTCTTTCAGCTTCGCGAGAGAGAAGCGAGGTGAGATATATTCCAAATTTTTATAGTTACAATTGCAGGGATAGTCGGGCTAGGGGCTGGATGCTCATATCGGACGAAGAGCGTGGAAGCAGACAAGGACGAAGCGCTCGAGTCGTGTGTTCAACTTTATGCTTACGTTGCTGTTCGTCGAATAAGACTCGCAATTATAACTTAGGCAATGCTGAGAATGAAGTGTTAAGCGGTTTTTCAACATAACATTTACGTCTCCTCAACACATTCTTGATGCGTCTAACGTCGTTTCAACATATTGCAACCTCTGCGCGGTTTCTTCAAGTACTCGCATGGGCATTCTGTTTCTGGCTAGAATTCCCCGAAATTGTAGTTTGGTATTTTTCGTCCGGGCGCGTACAAAGTTTCTTCGAGCATGCGATCAGTCATGTGTATCCCTGAGTAAGGACTTCAACTTGGACTGACATCGAATTCACGGTACAAGAATAACAGAAAATGATCGCTCCTCTGGCTCAGTTTATATCATGGTCTTCACGTCAGGTGGAATGTGCACTAGATAACTGTTCACGTGCGAAGCATCATAACGAGCATGTGCTTCGAAAAAAACAGAAAGTGAATGTTCAGCGTGCTTGTGCAGCATGCGTAGAAGCGTCGAAATTTGATTAGATATGGGTATACTTCAGGGTATAGAAAGAAATCGCGCTAGCTAAAAGTAGCAGTTTTCTATTGCGTGTGTTATTTATACACACCACGTACGATAATCTTCACGACAAAAATAATTGATATATTGCGTTTTTGTTGTTGTTGTTTTAGTTTATTTGAATATGACATACCACAGCGTTAGCTCATCAGGCGACGCGATGAATACATTTTTGTTAATGGTGCCGCCTTAACGTAGTATTGCCAAAAGGGTGAGGAAAAGAATATCGAAAACGCTCGATCAGTGTTGTCTGTTTTTCCTGCAGTGCTGATATGAAGATCGCCTTGATTTCCATTTTTTTCGTCGCAAGCGCTGTCCTAAGGTGAGACGCCCAGTGCAGCCACGTACTAGAATGAACTAATCAACCCACAGTTCTCAATGACAGCCTTGAATCAGGTCGATGTTACAATGACAAGATAAACCTCCCGTGAGGAAACCTTGCGGAAATAAAAATCGGCACTAGTTGACTCGATCGGACGTTAAACAATGCCTCAGCAACGTGTTGTTCTCCAATTATGAAGATCAAAGGCTGAACCATGATGCAATATATTCAGCGTTACGCTCTTAATATTGTTCGACATTTGTTAAAGAGGTGTTCCAGTTACTCAGCAAAACTTGCATGGAACACGATTAATAGTAGCGCTGGGTTACCGCATCAAGTTTCAGCCGCTGATAGTCATACTTGAACAACGCATTACTGAGGCATGGTTTTAAAGTGTGATCAAGTCTATACTTGATTGCTTGTAGCCGGCTTTTATTTCCTGTTGGCTTTGACGGTACGTTTACATTATGTTTTCACATCGGCTTGTAGCAGCACTATTCTTGAGAAGAGCCAGTTGATTAGCGACACAAGCACCTTGCAGCCCGTCAACGCCGTGTATTGCCGCCTTCGTCTCCTGTCTCTGTCATATAGGCCTCGGGGATATCGCATCATGGCGAACCAGCAAGTCCAGCGTAATATGTTAAAGTTCCGGCATATTAATTGTCCTATGGAACTCACGTAGCCATTTTTCTGGCTGATAACTCGTGCAAGAAGTAACTGAACTGAAAGGCTCACAAGCTTATAATCCAATACGACTTCCCTCAATGAGTGAAAGTGATATCCACAAAACATTAAGAGTTAGACCCTTTGTTCCTCTCTCTTAGGCACGTGTCTCCCATTTAGGTGATTTCACTTTCTTCAGGAGCGGCGCAGGATGTGTAGGATACGCTTAGAGCACTGCCTTCGAAGTAAGTTTTCTGTTGAGCTTTAATTACACTAGGCCCTTAATTGCACATTATCAAGCACACCTTCGTAGCGGTAGTTCAGAGGCCGTGGCATCAGCAAAACGAATATTAACGCAGAAGCGTTAAGGGGCGCATGTCCCAAAAAATCCGACTTCGGCGTCCGACGTCCAGCGTCCGAACCATGCATACCAAACCACGCATATCTAAGCACGCAGGCCCTCCATGCAGCGCTAGGAAGCTGCTGCATTAATTTAATCTCTCAAAGTAAAATGCGTCAGAAAAATCCTAAGGTACTACTTCCGCGCAACCTTCTGACATGATAGCGCAGGATTGTAATTTGGATATACGAGAAAACATAATTATCCTACGCGGAGACTCAAACATAAGCTCCTTTTTAGGCGATAGCGTTTTCCAACTGCCGTTTGATGTCTGTCTTAGCGGCGTGGCCCTCTCGGTTCCTTGCACACCTTCAAAAAAAATCTAAATATAAAGAACCACATAGATCGCCTTCGTGCACAGCGTTCGCCGCCAGGGTTTCCCGGTAAACATTACGGTTACATAAGCTGCAGTTGCCGGGAAGCGTGAGAAGCACTCGGGGATCTTTGAATGCTATCGCGTTTCACTCTTAAAGACGAAGTTTAAGCATCCTCCAAATTTTTCTACTTCTTCTAGCGTAGTGCGGTGCAACGCGGAGTAGCTTCGACGCATTTCATTGGTCGAGAAGGCACGCGCCCGCTTTTCCCTTTGGTTTCAGTAGGCAGTGCATAAAAAAAAATATTTTCCCGGCATCTGTGGTCTCTAGATTTTCGCTTGCGACTGTATCAAACGCATAGTTATTCTCTCCTTCCCCGCTTTATTTTGACAGATCAAAGCGATTTTCCCCTTAACGTATTATCCGTGTTTTCCTTCACGATGTGTTCAAACTCGGTTTGACGTTGATTCAAACATACACACGGAAGAGAGGGGGTGGGGGGAGCAATGGAATGAAACATTATTCAAGCCCTTACTCCCATCTTGCTAATAATGTTGAATATTTTAAATCCTTAACATGCAAGTACCTTGCGCAAAAGAACTGTGCACTCAAAGGTTCTAAAGAAAAAGAGAACTGTGAGGGGCCGCAGCAAACGAAAGCTTTTTCACACTGAACCGTGGCGACCATGTGACGTTCATTCTTGCAGCGTGTCTGCGACGTCGCCGCCACAGTGTGCCGGCATAACGTGTGACCCGTCGACGTGCGAGGTGCTGGATTGTCGCTGCGGAAGCTACAGGGGCTACTGTGGTTGCTGCGACTACTGCCACTCGGTAAGTCCATAATGTTTTCAAAAGATGAAGCGCCAACAGGGGTAGCACGCTAAGAAGGAACAAAGACAGGGCAAGGCGCTTCCTGTCTTTGTTCGTTCTCAGTGTGCTGTCATTGTTGGCGCTTCATCTTTTGAAAGCTATGTACCAACGAGCCCCACAACGTGTTTTACTGCAAGTCCATAAAGATTGCAGAGTGATACGCAAAGATTTAGTTACAACATGCCCAAAGTACAGCGTTGAAGGCCACCATGTCAAGAAAGCTGTAAGAACACAGCTCGACGAGGCCAGGAGGCCGCTAACAGCAGTTCGCAGTAAAGAGAACAATAAGTGCAGTGAAGTGTTAGCTTCGTTTAGTATATTAAGCACATCAGATATTCCAGGCATATATCCATTTCCCTGCATATAAATGTACCTACATACATTTACATATTACGGTCACGTTCAAACAGTTGAGCATAGGCATAAAGGCGATACGTAATTGACAACATGGCGAGTAGCACAGATACAGGCGCGTTCATAAAATGTAACGGCAGCCGTGACAGCAATACACCATTTACATCACCCGACGAAAGTGCCCAGACAGCCGCGCATGCGCCGACCGCGAAACCGACACCACACAGTGGGCGCTGGAACACTTCCAAGCAAGCATTGATGTATGTATGACACCCACGCTATACCATGGGAACAACATGAACGCCACCGCTTGAACACATCATGGCGTGGCTTCAACTCTTCCACGCCCTCAGCGACCCAAGCACCTCCGAGATCAGTACGCGTCCATTAGGGCGTGATCAGTGGTAAAGCGGTCTTCTAGACTTGCTTTCTTCCTCATCAAACCCAGTTTCTCTCTGTAAAAAACGGAACTTTGACCGACCGACCGACCGACCGACCGACCGACCGACCGACCGACCGACCGACCGACCGACCGACCGACCGACCGACCGACCGACCGACCGACCGACCGACCGACCGACCGACCGACCGACCGACCGACCGACCGACCGACCGACCGACCGACCGACCGACCGACCGACCGACCGACCGGCCGGCCGGCCGGCCGGCCGGCCGACCGACCGACCGACCGACCGACCGACCGACCGACCGACCGACCGACCGACCGACCGACCGACCGACCGACCGACCGACCGACCGACCGACCGACCGACCGACCGACCGACCGACCGACCGACCGACCGACCGACCGACCGACCGACCGACCGACCGACCGACCGACCGACCGACCGACCGACCGACCGACCGACCGACCGACCGACCGACCGACCGACCGACCGACCGACCGACCGACCGACCGACCGACCGACCGACCGACCGACCGACCGACCGACCGACCGACCGACCGACCGACCGACCGACCGACCGACCGACCGACCGACCGACCGACCGACCGACCGACCGACCGACCGACCGACCGACCGACCGACCGACCGACCGACCGACCGACCGACCGACCGACCGACCGACCGACCGACCGACCGACCGACCGACCGACCGACCGACCGACCGACCGACCGACCGACCGACCGACCGACCGACCGACCGACCGACCGACCGACCGACCGACCGACCGACCGACCGACCGACCGACCGACCGACCGACCGACCGACCGACCGACCGACCGACCGACCGACCGACCGACCGACCGACCGACCGACCGACCGACCGACCGACCGACCGACCGACCGACCGACCGACCGACCGACCGACCGACCGACCGACCGACCGACCGACCGACCGACCGACCGACCGACCGACCGACCGACCGACCGACCGACCGACCGACCGACCGACCGACCGACCGACCGACCGACCGACCGACCGACCGACCGACCGACCGACCGACCGACCGACCGACCGACCGACCGACCGACCGACCGACCGACCGACCGACCGACCGACCGACCGACCGACCGACCGACCGACCGACCGACCGACCGACCGACCGACCGACCGACCGACCGACCGACCGACCGACCGACCGACCGACCGACCGACCGACCGACCGACCGACCGACCGACCGACCGACCGACCGACCGATTGATTGATTGATTGATTGATTGATTGATTGATTGATTGATTGATTGATTGATTGATGTTCGTCGTCTCGGTACCCTTTCCTTTCCTTTATATGCCCTTCCACAAGTACAGGGTAGGAACCCGAACTCCTCTCTCGTTACTCTCCCTGCCTTTTCTTCCTCTGACTTTTCCTTCTCTCAAGGCTAGTGATGGCAAAATGCCGGTAGGATAGATGCACTTTCTTAGGCTAAAGGACTTACTTTGTACGCACTCTGCGTGCTTAGAAGGAATTTTGCAGCCAGTGCTATTTCGGGTAAATGGTTTTAACGTGATCTCAAGCTGCTTCTTCGCTGTTGTATTTAACGGACACTTCTTTTTACCCATCTCTGTGTGTGAGATGTTCGTGCTGACGCCTATACAACTTGCCCTCTCACTCTTTTCTCTCTCTCAATTTTTTCTCTCTGCGTTCACCGCCGATGATTGCAGCCTCACAAAGCGCGAACACTATTCTCCACCAAAGACAAATAAATAAACTTGTTCATCTTTATTTCTGGCCACGTAAAGTACGTTTCCCCCTTTCCCCTCCCATAAAATATAATGCAATGTTATTTAAGATATAAATTGAGTAGTACAGCAACTACTATTTCGAAGTGCCGAATTCAGCTTATAAAAAATTATGCATTGGGCGTTGTGGGTTTAATTACAGCCATGCCACATCTACATATTCGATACATGTAATGCTCTTATTGGTAGTGTTTATCGTGGGTATGTGGCTCTTCGATCACGCGCAGCTCTTGCCCCAATCATTGTTTGTCCTGTCTTAGCGGCCTGACTTGCTGCGACCCCCTCCCCCTTTTTTTTTCCAACAGTGCCCCAACGAAGAATGCACCGCCCTGTTTCGGGACACCTGCTCGGAGGGCTACCGCTGCGTTCTGGACGACGCCGAGCGAAGCTTTGAGAACAACGGCACGGGACACTGCAGGGCTAACTGAGGATAGCCTGCCTAGTCCAACAGCTAGGCGGCTGTGGCGCGCTTGAGGTGCATCAGATTGACTCTGTAAACGTAAACTTCGTTTCTGTGATGTTTCAGAGGGCCAACAGGGTTGTACGCGTCTCGCTGTGTCTTCGACATTATTCTGCAACCACGGTTGTGTTAAGACTACACTTCAGAGAGGCACCAAAACAATTTTGACCGATAAAATATTGTTTCGAAACTTTAGATTCGTTAGTTTAGCGATAATGTGTTGATTACCAGGAGAGAAATTTAGGTTGGTCAAGATTCTATTAGATTGGTTCTCCTAATTTTGCGTCGGAATCCCGGCACCGGTGTACGCCACAGCGTCGTCATGAGTGTCGAAGTAGCTATACCGTTCTGGCGTAGAAAAAGTTCTCGAAGCTTGCAATGGTCAGTGCTTTGTTGCTCTATAACACAGTGTATTCCATCTTTCCCGAATAAGCAGTTTCCTAGGCCGGAGCAGGTGCCGTCCAAATACATGACGTCACGGCGAGTTGGTGCGAGAACACCAAAGTGGCGTCGCCACCAGCCTTTCGTTCTCGCGTCTTTTCTGACTTAACAAGATTTATTTTTCTCACGGTAGGAGAAGTTTTATTTTGTTATTTGTAGAAGTGTAATTTACATTTAAAGCTCAAGTTAACCTCCTCTTCAGTGTCCTTTTAAAGAAGACCAACTGCTTCAAAAATATATTAATAAATACTGTGTCCAAAAGATAACTTCGATTCGTGGCTGCTAGACATTTTTTTCAGGAATGGTATATAACGGCTCCCGGGTAAACGGTTGTGCTAGTTTCTTCTTGATCACGAATGAGACGTTGCGCTGCATATTTCAACCGAACACAACGCAAACACGATCACACATATTCAAGACGATGGCTCCCAGTTGGCATCCTTTGCATACCCAGAACCTCCACCATATGTCACGTTGAGGTGACAGTGCCTGTAATATCCTTATATATGGCTCCCGTGGCCCTATGCGGGAACATTAACAGTGCCCACGCAGGAACACGGCAGTTATAACGAGCGGGCAGAAAGAATCGAACTGTTGATTGGGCGAACTTTGTACCACGAAGGTCAAGCAGGCCGCAAACGGCAAGAATGCGGCGATCAAATTTTGGCACTGTTATCACGATCGAGCGACGCTGCTCGAGCATGCGCCCTACTTGTACACGTGCCTCGTCGCATAGGTTCGAGAGCAGTCGATGGAGCTCGCGTTTGTTCGATAATCATTTTTACAGCATTCGTAGTGCACGCCTGGTTGTGGCGTTCCGCAGCTGAGCTCGAGGTCACGTGGTCGATTCCCGACATCGGCGGCCGCATTTCGATTGAGAAGTCCAAAAGCACGCTCGTAGAGGAGCCCTCATGCTACGTCACTTTCAGAGAAATCACGCAACACTACAGATTAAATAGATGCAAATACCCACCACCACCCGCCAAACCAAACAAGAAAGAGGTGGTTGCCTGAAGGTAATTGCAGACACACACGTATCCGAACCCGGCGATCCTTCGCCTCTGCCATCCCCACCCTTCTTTTGACGAGTGCAAAGTGTGCGGAGCCAGAGCGATGCTGCAGCACATGCTGTGGGAATGCACCGGTAGCGAGCGGCAGGGGTCCCCGACCAACGAGGTAGACATGGCTGTCTCGAACCGAGGGGCGCGTTGGGAGGCGGCCCCTGCTCAGCCACGACCTCGCCGATCTGCTGTGGGCCGTCCAGCACGCCGAGGAAACCGCCAGCGTCCAAGGACTCGAGGCGGTCACCTAGGCTTGGGTGCTTATGGCCCCAACCCGCCCAAATTACCGGACACTTTGAATAAAGTTTTCACTCCTCATGCTACGTCTCTCATAGAGCCAGTGTTGTTCCAGGACGTTAAACCCCTCGAATCGATGGATCTCAATAAGGCGTGCCCGTCGTGCCCCCGAAAAAGAACCTCGATGTTCAAGTCTGATGTTAAAGCATGATAATACTGATGACGGGCAAACAAAGTATAGCAGCGAAAACGCGGCAGCGTACTGACATACTAGCTGTCCTCGTCGTGTCCTTCTCTTCCACTGCCACTTGCCTCTAACTACAGCAGAACAGAACACCAAATTCCTTTAACCGCAGGCCGGCCTCTCAAATAAAGTTTTCTCGTATCTCCCCAAACACTACGCCTGGTGTTCCTTAATTTTAGGAACATCTTTCGGTCGACCATTGATGAAATGGATAGGCTGGCTTGTTGGTTGTTTGAGCCTGTATTCGTATCGGCAGCGCTAAATTGAATGAAGCAAGCAAAGAAAGGGAACGAAATAGAAGACGCGAGCTCTGGATCTCGTCTATTCCATTTATGTCCTTGCGTGCGTGTTTTCTGCAGTTGGGCACCGCCAATACAAATGCAAGATCTACCCCTATTCAATGGCACACATTACGTAGCAGGTCACGGACGAGGACACGAGGAAGAGACAAGCGATACACGCACTTCCTTGTGTCCTTGTCCGCAACGTGATATACGTAATCTGTACCAACGGCACATCAACAGGCCCAAATAGCAGCCTTATAGTTGACATCTGTCGACTTTGTAAAATCAAGTTACAGCTCTGCAATCTCCTCCAACTAAGCTACATAGTAGATAGAGTGCTGTTTACCAGCAGTTGTCCAACTGGTTATCGGTGAGAACTGCCGTAGTTTCTTCTTACATGCGAGAAACCTACCCGAGACGTGGCATCTGGCAACCTATACATGGACACTGCATGCTAGACGTTAGATGTGCCTATTCTGTCAGTCATCTTTCGTGCGGGCGCGTTTCCAATCTAGTCGTGGCCCCCAGAGAAGCTTTCTTTCGTTGTCACTATCGTAAGACAACTCGAGCTCCTTGTCTTTCCTTTCGCTCATATATAATTCAGCTCTAAAAGACAGTATTTGAATTTATTTTCAATTTCAAGCTAGAAAGAGCAGATTTTTCAGCGGCACCAAGTGCGACAAACAAGACATTTTTCGGACTTGCAGTTATAGCTTCTGTTTAACGCGCCGAAACACGGACGCGCCTTGATATACTGCTCGCTCCTGGGTGTCAGATTTTCACACCAACGTAAGAAATAAAGTGCCTATCTCACCTATAGATAAAGAAAAACATGGGAAAGGCAGGGAGGTTAACCAGATGAAGTATGGTTTGCTACGCTGCACGGGGGAAAAGTGAATGTAAAGAGATAGGAAGCGAGAAAGAAGAATGTATAAACAGGAAACGGTGAACAAAGTTGAAGCGACACACGTCAATATTGCAGTCTGCCTCCCAGGCCCGTGGACAGCAGCAAGTAAGCTAGCGCTCTGGCTGCCTTTAGCGCAGGCGTCTGTTGTTATACGTTTCTTGTTCTGACGGTGACCTGCCGTGCAGTGTCTGCAATTCGGGACTTCATGCCACGGACATTCCACTGAAAAATGGAAGTCTCTTTGGCATCTCTTTGTAAAGGTGGCGGTGAAGAAGTCATTCCTGCTGCTACTGGAGGCTCGCAAGTACTGGATTGACAGCATCCACCACTTGTGGTCAACTGGGAGCTGTTGGCGTCTGCATGCTCATCAGCAATATAATTAACAAGCGATTTCACTGTTGCAATCACTCCCTGCCCTTGGTCTTCATCCGGGCTTGCCGCAAGTGCAAGTGGTCGAGACTGCTTTGTGCGCTAATCGCCCTCAAAAGCAGATGGAGGTAGGAAGAGCCTCACGCTTTATTTCAGAAGATAGTACCACCAAAATTCCTGCCACAACCAGCTGGTTACTGTCATAGCAGATTGCAGTTTGAAATTTATCATGTATTGAGAGCAAGATAGCAAGCGACAGTTCTTAAGAAATGCCATTTTCAGTGTCACATGTCCGGGTATTGCTCCTCCCAAACAGATTCTCGATTCGCGTTAGATTGTTTCAGTGGAAAAAGGATTCCCAGCAGAAAAATACTGACATATAAGGCAGGAAAGAAAGCACGCGACACACCACTTTTTCATCTCTACGTGGTTTCTTTAGCCGTGCTCATACGGGCCGTAGGGCACTGGATAGAATGTGATGACATAGTAGTTCGATGTATTTCGACTTCAGCAAGTGCGACGCTTCTTTGAGTATTCCTTCAGCATGTGCGCTCATAGAGCGCGGATTTCTGCCACAACCTTAAATTCAGAGCATAGAAAAACAAAACGCCTCTCCGCGCAGATGCAGCCTATACTGTTGAGGAGTGTACGGAGCTGAACATTTCATCTCAAAACAGCTATAATATGGAACGTGTTTTTAAAAATAAAGCGGTAACGCTATTCTACAAATGCTGTAAGTGCTTGTCACTATTCAGGGCGAGTAAAACACAAATGACCGGATTAAGTCTGGCTACATTTCTGTCCAGAAAGACATCATGCGTGCTAGAATTCAGTCTTCTATTTTCAAAAGTGTATAACAGCTGTGTCTTACCAGTACTCACCTACGGGGCAGAAACCTGGAGGCTTACGAAAAGGGTTCTACTTAGATTGAGGATGACGCAACGAGCTATGGAAAGAAGAATGATGGGTGTAACGTGAAGGGATAAGAAGAGAGCATATTGCGTGAGGGAACAAACGCCAGTTAATTACATCTTAGTTGAAATCAAGAAAGAGAAATGGGCATGGGCAGGGCATGTAATGAGGAGGAAAGATAAGTGATGGTCATTAAGGGTTACGGACTGGATTCCAAGAGAAGGGAAGCATAGCAGGGGGCGGCAGAAAGTTAGGTGGGCGGATGAGATTAAGAAGTTTGCAGGGACAAAATGGCCACAATTATCACATGACCGGGGTAGTTGGAGAAGTATGGGAGAAGCATTTGCCCTGCAGTGGGCGTAGCCAGGCTGACGATGACGACGACGATGATGATTATTATTTCCACTCTTGCCTTTTACTATCGCGTATACTACAATCACTACGCGGTCGCAACCCATATCACGTGTTCACACTTCGTTGTAATCCATTCAAACATATTTCCATAAGGTTTATTTATTAGCTTACGTTCCCACTGACAATACTTTCTGAACGCACCCACACAAACGCAAAATCACGAAACGTTTTATCAAGATCGAAAAAAGTCATTGGATGTCTGTCTTCCTTGCAGTGCCAAGATGAAGACGGTCTTAATGTCGACGCTTTTCATTGCCATCGCAGTTTTCAGGAGACACACGCAGTGCAGCTGTAAACTTAACCGAGATAATCGATCCTGTCCTCAATAATAGCCTTGAGGCGACTCGATGTAACGGTATCTGCGGTAAGCTAAATTCGTGTAAATGCAAGTCAATGAAGGTCAAGTGGACTGGACCACACAGCAACCACTGCCACGAAAATGAGCTCCTCAACGACCTCAGACCTGGCGGGACGACAGACGTTTATGAGACAGGTCAAGCGGACGTCCAAGGCCAGTGAGGCCCTGGACTAAGGAGACTCCGACCATTCCACGAAATTCCTCGGTCGGTCGGTCGGCCAGCCAGCCAGCCAGCCAGCCAGCTAGCCAGCTATAAATTTAGATATCTTCAACAGTTGCTTGTCAGGCGATAGTTTCCACTGCAGTAGCTGTCTGCCTAAAGCATCGCTCACAGTTTTCGTTTAGTTCTATGCTGAAGCCGCGGCTGAACAGAATTCCATCGGATTTCAAAGACGCGAAGGCTGTCTTTCACAGTTATTTATATATTTTTTTCATGTTGGCCAAGTGCACTTTAGGACGGCTCTGAATACGCCTCCCCCCTCCTCTTCCTATTCCCCATTATAGGCCTTCGAGCCATCCCTCAATAAATACATCTTGTCATCATCAGTTTTAGAGGTCCCATGTACTGATGTGGAGCAGAGAGAGAAACATGTCCCCTCTTTTGTTTAGCTATAAACATGCAATGAAGATTTCCTTTTTTACATTGTTCACGGTGTATTTGTTTTTCACGGTGTCCGGAACGTCACCTCCCAACTGTGCCGCTGTGACGTGTGACCCAGAAGCATGCGCAGTCGCTAACTGCAGCTGCGGAAGCTACAAGGACCAATGCGAGTGCTGCGTCTACTGCCACAAGGTACGTGTAAATGTAGACACAAAGAACTCTGCACGCAAGTTCCTTTAGACAAACTACAAACCCGGAGAAAAAAAAAGTGTGCCTCATTTTCATGGCATGAAAGGTAGACATTTTTAAGGCAGGAGAGAAAAAAAGACAATAGGTTTTCCATTTGCTTACGAGACTGGCTTCTGTCAAGCATTACTCACGTTAAACCACTTAGCGAATATTCACACGTGAAAACCAAGGTGTAGATCGAGGTGTGTCGCGCTAAAGCACCTGCGTATCCGATAATACAGTAATGCGTAAAATGTTATACACATGGTTGTAAAATTACTTACTGAAAGACAAAGACAGTGATAAAAAGGGTCATCGGGGCAAGAAACACAATGGCGTCGTCATAAAGTAATACCCCACGAGCAATTATCAGATTGGCGCCCTTTCATCACTTTAATGATCCCATCAGACTCCGCTACGTCAGCCTAGAAAAAAGTGACTTTTTCGATGGCCTTTTCACCTCCTAGTGCACATGAGGGAGAGCTGTAGCTGCCAATATCCCGGTACCTTGATAATTTCTAATTTCCTTAGTTTGATACGGTCTTTCTTGAATGATGGCACATACCATTGTGCTCTCAAGTTTGATAAATTTCTAGCGCACCGTTCGGTTGCTCTGCTGCTGACAGTCGCGACGAAGGGGACCGTGCATTGCCGGTAGTCCAGCACATCGCGCTGTTGCGCAGTAGCGGACGGCCGCAGGACATCAAACCGCAGCACTTAGAAAGAACGAAGAGCCGTTCTAATTTTTTTTGTTGCTTACATTCGCCTTATCTTTCACATTAGTGCATGTCGCCTGCGTCCACCGCTGCACGATTTTAGGCAACGTCACGCAAGTAGCCGTTGTGGCGGCTACGGTGACGCGCGCTCTTTCACGCCGGCGCAAAAAGTTAGAGGAGCCGAGTTTTCATTTTATTACCTTAAAGACCCCTTGATAGGGGTATTACATAAGGGGTGGGAATACATTAGTACATAATTTGCATAATACATAAGTGAACACGTAAACAACAACAAAAAAAACTGCATGTGCTAAAGGGTTACATACGTCAGCGCAAATACATAGAACTATGTAATACAAAATAAAGTTGCACGAGCATATAAGTCTATTAGCACAAGTCATTTCTACTGTGAAAAGTGCGCAGTGACACTCTCCATGAACGTAGAAGGGCAAGTGATGGTGGAGATTTGGTGGGGCAGATTGTTCCAATCTGTAGCGGCATGGCAAAAGAATGAGGCGGAAAAGGTAACAGTGCGCATGCGAGGGCGGCCCACTTGAAAAGTGTGGCGTGTACGATGGGATGTTCGGGCTGCGGGGAGGATATAGGGTGGTTGATTAAGCGAGCTGTGATAAAACTTATGGAAAAGTGAAAGGGTTCCAGTGCGCCGGCGCGTACAAAGGGGAAGTAAATTCAATTCTTTCTTTAAGTAAGATATGCTCACGTCATATGAATAATTAGAATGGATGAACCTTGTGGCACGGTTTTGAACGGCTTCGAGTGCGTTAATGAGAGATGTTTGGTGCGGATTCCATATGGCGGATGCATATTCCAATTTCGGTCGGACTATTGACTGGTAGGCCAGTAGTTTAACAGGTTTGGGGGCGCGTTTTAGATGACGCTTGAGAAAACCCAGCGATTTGTTAGCAGATGAAATGATGTTACTGACGTGTGTTCGCCAGGATAAGTCGTTAGATATAGTAACACCTAGGTACTTGTAAGACTGCGCAGCACACACGGGAATGTTATTAATTGTGTATTGGTAAGGAAATGGGTCGCGCCGACGAGAAAATACCATCAAGTTGCATTTCTTAGGATTAAGTTCCATTAACCACCGGTCGCACCATTGCTGTAAATAGTTAATGTCCTCCTGAAGTAAGTCTTGATTAGATGTGCTAGTAATTGTTCGATAAATGACGCAGTCGTCTGCGAACAAACGAACGTTGCAAGACACGTGCAGGGGTAGATCATTAATGTATATTAGGAAGAGTAGGGGTCCAAGAACAGATCCTTGCGGTACACCGGAAGTCACTGGTAGGTGGTTAGATGCGCGGTTGTTAACTGTAACGAACTGAGATCTGTTTGTTAAGAACGCTTCAATCCATCGCAAAATGTCGGAGTGAAGGTTCGCAAGAGAAAGTTTTAGTAGCAGACGTTGGTGTGGTACCTTGTCAAACGCTTTTGCAAAATCTAGAAATATCGCGTCTGTTTGGAGGTTAGAATCTAAGTTAGTGTGAATATCATGTAGGAAAATGGCCAGTTGTGTTTCGCAGGAAAAGCCTTTGCGGAACCCATGCTGTGAAGAATGAAAGTATTTGTTCGAGTCGAGAAATTTCATGATTTCTGTGTACATGACGTGTTCCATGATGGAACACGTCATGTGTTGCTGCGGGCGTGGCTTGTCTGTCGAGATTATTTTTCCAGCATTGTCTCCCGCAGTCGGTCTAATAGCTATATCGACGACGTCTCTGAAAACTGCTTTAATCACCTACTGCAATACGTAAACCGTTAGGAAACTTTACAAAAAGTACCGTCAGGAAGAGATGATTGGGAAGACAAATCAAAAGAAGAAAACTAGTCAGCCACGAAAGTTTACTCGCGGAAGCAGATGCAAATGGCATTCCATGGCTTGAAAGGATCCTCAGTGCGAAGGAAAGACGTCATCGACCACGATGACTTGGCCTACTCGCCTTGGCATCGAGTCATAGAGAGCCGCTACTATCAAATCAAATCACTAGCTACGGACGTCAGCGCAGCGCTTTCCACTCTTCGTTGACGGCCTGCCAGAGCTGATCCGCTGTACCAAAGCACAGGCGCCGTGAGGCAAGCGTCTTCTTGAATATTCCCAAAATGTTTTCGGTGGTGTTAAGATCAGCCCCGTTGGGCGACCACGGCAACTGACGCATGGCGTAGCACTCCAGAAGCGTGCTCACGGCGCTTGCTTCGTGCACGGGCCTGCCGCCGTGCTGGAACATATAGCAGCCATCCTGGAAAGGCCCGTCCAGGACGTATGGAATCAAGTGCTCGACTAGGACTTCACAGCGCCTGGTCCTGGCGAACGAGCCCTCGATCCGCACAAGTGGGTCGAGGCCGTCCCGACTGATGGCGCCTCAAACACTGACCGAGCAGCGGCTGCTGCTGAGCACGCTGTGGATGCGGCCGGGCAGGGACATATGAGCGAGCAATCGTTAACGTATGTCGGGTCCAAAGCTTAACGCCCAGCCACCTCCCTCTGCTGCAGAAAGAAAATAAAGCTGAAGACTGAAATTACACCTAATCCATCATTCAACTCGCCGATATGCGATGTGGGCAAAAGAAACACTTCGCATTCAGCACTGCACCTATGTCAAGTCATGCATAAGGGGAGGAATGAGGCTGCACTGCATTCTTAAGACTGCGAGGCGTTGCAAACAATCCCTATTTTTTTAGCACTGACTAGTTATGGGAAATTTACCCCTAACCTAGCTGCAAGGATGACAGGTCATACCTTCTGTGCAATGGGCGCCAGACACGCTGCTGTTGGTTACCAGGGTGTGCAGAACGTTGACTCATCCGTGAAGACGACCTCCCGCCACTACTCTGCAGTCCACTGCTCGAACGCTCGGGCGAAGTTCAGTCGCTCTTTCCTCTGCTTGGTTGTCAGGTGCGGCTTTTGAGCGGCAACGCAGTTCATGAGACCTGCCTCTCACAATGTGCTACCGATAGTGTCGAAGTAGTAACCAAGGTCCAGTGTGTCGCGGATAGCCCTGGCGTTCAGAAAGAGATCAACAACAGCGGCAGCAACTATCCATTCGACCTCTTCCAACGTTGTAAGCCTTGGCCACCCATTGCGTTGAGCGTCAGCAATTGTACCGCATGCATCTCGATAGATGCCTAAAGGTTCTAATAACTCGTTTCATCGATGTTCTTCCTGGCGCGGCGACAGATTTCACTCTGAAGGACACCTTCGATAAAAAGCCACGCGATGCGCCTTCGCTCCTCGATCGGCCCCCGAGGTGGGATTCTTGCGAATGAAGCCAAGGCGACCATTCTCGTTCCTGAACGTTTCTTAGTCTGCCAGTGTTCAATGGCCAGACAGAACCATATCAGAATATAGCGGCGCGCACCGCAAAGCGCGTATTGTCCCCACCGTTCCAGAGAAGGAAATATTGAAACCGGGTGTCCTACTGGCGCCCGTGCGCCGATACAGTGGATCAGCTGTGTCATGCCCCGAAGTAATAGTGGGAAGCGCTGCGCGGACGTGCGAAGCTAGTGGCTGCGCTCTATGATGACTCGATTGCCGAGGCGAGTAGGCCAAGTCATCGCGGCCGACGGCAACTTTTCATCGCGCTGAGGACCCCTTCAAGCGATGGAATGCTGTTTCTATCCGCTTCTGCGAGTAGACTTTCACAACTGATTAGTCTTTTTCCTATTCGTCTTCACAATCATCTCGTCCTGAAGGTTACTTTTGTAAAGAAAGTTTCGCAACAGACTACGCGTTGTAGTAGCCAATTAAAGCAGTTTCCGGAGGCTTCGCTGATATAAATATTAAACCCACTACCGGAGACAATGTCGGAAGAGAAATCTCGACACAGAAGCCGCGCCCGTAGCAAAGCTCGCCGCCTCTATCTAATCGCGCCGGCGGGAAAGATCGCGCGTCACCGTAGCCGCCGTTGCGACGCCTCGCGTGATGTTGCCTAAAAGCGAGCAGCGGTGGACGCAGCTGACAGGCACTAATATAAAATATAAGGTGAATATAAGCAAAACAAGATGCTTCGTTCCTTCACAGTGCCGCAGTTTAATGCCCTGTTGCCATCCGTTACTGCGCGACAGCGCCATGTGCTTGACTACCGGCGATGCGCGGTCCCCTTCGTCGCGAACGTCAGCAGCACAGCAACCGAACGGTGAGCTAGAAATTTATCGAGCGTGACAAGGTCTCGCGCGATAGTGAGGGCGAAGTTTGGCGTCACTGGAAGCACCCTCACCGTGAGCGCGCGTAGTGAGATATAGCAGCGCCGCGGTGCCGCAGCCACTACAGCCACCTAAGCCGTGGTTCGTTTACGTCTTTGGCCGATAGTGCAAATAGATGACATCATAGATGATCTGCAGGCGCTCTCGCACGCCGGGAATACGTGGTACCACCCAGGTGCGCACATTTAAGAGATTCCTCAGTTTTATTTAGACAGCCTGAAATATCTAAAATCGAGGCCAGTGTACTCCAAAATCTAACGGAGCGTTTTCTTACGTAATTTGCCCTACTTTCCTTTTTTTTCGTGTCATGTACAAACAAAAATCAAAATGCCAGTCTGTTGGATGCTCGGCCGTGTGACTCGGCACCAGAGCAAAGCACGCTCGAGAGCTTCAATTGACGACCTTAATACCAGGCTAAACCGCGCCTGCCGCAACTATCACCGCAGTGATCCCCACTGACCCGCTGGTCCCTACCGCTCTCCGATTGAACCAGGATGGCAACGATACCAACCAAGATGAAGCGATTGGAGGCCGGAGCGGGAAAAGGCCGGCGCTTCTTCTGCTGCAAACAAACATGGCGGACCCAACAGACGCACACTCACTGTGGCAGACGCTGCGCCAACAACGGAAGTTGCAGCAGCCACGTCACCACAACTCCGCCAGATCTCGGTCGCGCTCCCAGGTCGAAATGCTCTGGAGCGGTTCAAGGTTCTGGAGCGCCTAACTTTATGTGACCGCTTTCTGCATCGTGTACTCTATTTTCGCAGTGTCCCAACGAAGAGTGTACCAGCCATTCAGGGACCCTTGCACGGAGGGCTACCACTGCACCTTGGAGCATTCCGACCAACGCTTCGAGACCGGAGCCACGGGACACTGCAGGCCCCACAACGAAACAGCCACCCTACACCACGATCACAGCTAAACACGCTTGCAAGAAGTGTCCCCCTAGACCTGCGGCATCTTGCGATAACAGTGTTTCTGCGTAATAGTCGCCACTTTATGCTGTAGAAAAAAATCTTCGTGATAAAAAAAATAAGACCCAGTGTCATTATTTGTCTCCTCGTGCTGCCAATCACTGTCGTCGTCGTTGTTTCTCTGCAAGCCCTTGAGTCAAAAGAAAGAGACCGACGCTGCGACCGAAAATCCGTTGCTAATAAGACGCTTCGGTTTGTACTCAACGCTTTCCCACGAAAATCGAAACTTCCATACTTATGGCGAATGCCTTTTTTCCTCGGCATCCTTCTCTTTATTTCTCTCTTTATATTTTTTTGACATGAAATAACTATCCAACCAGACGAGAGGTCATAAAACCATGGATTTCTCCTGCCCTTCTATGGCCGATATCTGCTGTGCGGATTGGCCACACAGCGAAATGTTCAACAATACCACAAGTAAATGTCGAAATTAGCAACAAAAATTCGGCAGACATTCAAGACTGCTTACGTGTTGGAATGCGAAAGCATTATACCGTTCGTAAACCTCAGAACGACATGAACGCGCTCATGTTATGCACTCATGACGTGGCGCCACCTCCTCCCCATTGGCTGCGCCGTCACGTGCCCAATGACGCACGCCCTATAGGCACACCTTCCGCCAGAACTGTGGAGCCGCCGTGGCGTCCGGGAAGCGTGCTCGTCGCGCCCCGCGAAGTCCCGGGTTCGATTCCCACCCAGAATGAAATCGATCAGATTGCCTTTTCGAAGCCATTAGTTACCTTTGTCACTCCATACCTGAGAAATCTGACGTCAATCCGAGCATGTTGACGTGCTATTACTGTTCGCGCCGTCGGCCCTTTTTGGTACCATCTTTCGGTCACGCTGACGCCCACGCATTGCGGCGTAATGGGGCATATAATTCTTTCGCATTAAAAAAAGAAACCCGATATGGAATCATAGGGAAGTATAAACAAATGTACCATACCCATATGTGTATAATATTGTTGCACGTCTTTCTTATCCTTACTCTAATCTTCGTCATCATCAGCAGCAGTCACATCAACTATTGCATACACTAGAGAAAAAGAAATTATGCCGTCAGGGATGTCCCCAAGGGTTCGCTAACAAAGCTTCGCTTCAAAAACCATCAATGGTTTCGTTCTAGGCACCCACGCGTGCATAATTCGGGCTCCCTTACCTTTGCCACTCTGCGTGATTCTCTGTTTATTGCCCCGGACTACGTTTTTTTCTTACCATGACACACATTCTGCAGTGTCATATAATGGACCATCAGTTTACTGTTCGCCGAAGTACACGCGGTCTTCATAGCTAAAATCTTATTCTTCAAACGGTTGATGCTCCCTGCATGGCCACCGCTAGTAAGAACAGCATGTGCAGAGTATCGCAGGAGTGCTGTTATAGCTATCGCACGGTAGGATGAACACTCGTAGGTTCAGTACGTATTTCCCTTCAGTGCAGCAGCAGAGATTTAAGGCGAGAGCCTTAGATGGCTCATGGGTCTAAAAATCCGATGTCCAGCGTTGCGGCACCAAAATTCATAGGTAGTCGAACCCTCGACATTTGGTGAGAGTCGAACCCACTTGTATATACCGGCGAACTGGCCATACCTCCAAGTTGTATTTCAATTGACATCGCGAACTCACTACCTTTGGTGTTTATTAAGGTGAAGTGAATTAAGCCCAGTTAATTAAGATAGAGTTAATTAAGGTACTCAAATCCACGGCATTTGGTGGAAGAAAACAAGTAATAGGAAGTAACGACGCATTCGAAGGAAAATGTCAAGTAATGTAACTAATGTCTCGTGAGCGCCCAGGTTTTGGCCTTCATCCTCTTTAGCGCATGCTGAAGTGACTGTCAACTTTTTTTTTTTCCTAATTACATGCAAGGGCGACAAAGCAAGAAACAAAGCCGCGTGACAATGAAGTCTTATCTCCTGAGCCGAAATTCGAAAACTAGCATCAGTTTCAAGACATCTGTCGCTATAGTATGCTAAAATATACGCTCGCGCTAGACTGCTAGAGGGAGGATTTGGGAGAACTATTAGACTGTTTATTTCGTAGCAAATTTAAAGGACGGATCTCTCAAAACAGGTGCATGTCTTAGGGTTTCTGCTAAGCACACATGACTTCCTCTACCGCGCTGCAACTACTAATAAACTCCCACTAATTGACCTTATAATTATTTCTTTTAGGACACGCGCGTGGAGATCACGTCATTCAAGCTGTACCACGGCTTCAATTATGCACTTTCAACGTGCGCCCTAAAGCAACTAGTCACCCAACTTAACACTGTTATTCATCGGGCAAATATTATCCGCGTCTTCTGGTAATCCGCCTTTCTCTGCGAACTCGCTGTGTTTATCGCGTTAGACTGCTGTTTTGCAGCGGCTGTCCTTCAAACGGTTATCGGTGAGAAGTGCCGGAGTCTCTTTTTGCATGCGAAGAGACCCACCCGAGACACGGTGTCCGGTAAACCGCGCAAGGGTCATGCCAAGCTATAGACGTGAGATGTGTCCCCGCTCCTGTATCAGTCATCTTTCGAGCGGGCGCGTTTCTAATTTCGCCATAGTCCCCAGAAAAGCCGTCCTTCGCTGGCGCTATCCTGAGAGACCGTGACCTATTTTTTTTTCTCAATTCGTTTATATATAAGGGCAGCTCTGAAAGACAGCGTTTGCTTATAATTCTTCAGGTTTCGAAGCGAGAAATAGCAGGCCTTTACTGCGCCAAGGACGAGCGAGGTGAGATGTCTTGCAAGTTTTCGAGCGGACTAGGAGTTATACCTTCTGCTTAACGCTTTGGAACACGAACACGCCTTAACTTTGTTCACTCTCTGGTGTCTAATTCTTGACACTAACGTAAACCAAAATTTCATACCGAGTATTTGTCTTCAAAAAGCTCGTAGAAGTGCTACTTCAACTTATCATTTAGATTGTACTGAGAGCGATATAGTAAGCGCCGGATCCTAAGTATGAAAGGACCAGTGTCGCATTATTTGTAACTCCTCGCGCCAACCCATTCTTGACATGCCTAACCCTAGATCAAATACTTACAATCTCCACGTGTTTTTTTTCCTCGCCAACTCGCATGGCACGTTGGTCACTGGCTATATAGAATGAGACCAAAATGAAGTTTGGTATGTTTTGGTTTGGACGAGTAGAAAGTTTTCCTTGAGGATGTGTTCAGTCTTTCTACCCATAAAGTTAGGAATTTCGAAGTAACCTTAAAACTATAGTTCAGTAAATCAAACGCCTCTCTGCACCTATACGAGAGTTCATGTCAAACCTGAAGTGTGCGTTGTTCACTGTTCAGCAACTGTTCAACTGTCTCACATAAAAATTTTATGATATGGAGTAGTTCTTTCAGGGAAAAGAAAAAAAGGCTGACAGGTTTTTCAAATCGCGCTGTTCAGGTCATAAAACAAGAATTACCGTATTAGCTCATACTATTTTGGATCTCGAAATACATCGCGTGCAAGCTAGAAATAACGGATTTCCATTTAATATATTTTCTTCCACATGAAGTACAGTAATCGGTACCCGACAAACAAGCTATATAATGCATTCACGTTTCCTTTTCTTATCTATTCAAATATACAACGCCTTATAAGGCTGGTTTATTAGCCGGCGCAACCACTGAACGTTTCTGAACGAGCCACCAACAAACATCACGTCAGCCAAAATAATTATGGTGTAAAGTTCTAATTATCATTTCCTGTCTTTCTCGCAGTGAAAAGATGAAGGTTGCTTTGGTTTCCATGATTTTCATCGCCGTCGCTGTGGTCAGGTAAGAAGGCTAGTGAAGCGGTGAACTTAACAGGGACAATCCACCCACAGTTCAATAATTATGGGGAAGCGACTCGCGATGTGACAGGACTTGCAGAGGTACAGTTTTCCGCAGACATAGAAGTCAATACACCCAGACAAGTTGCCCATACAATACCCGGAAAAAGCCAATACTCAGACAATGTCCATTAATTTTTCCTAGACTTGCAGTTCATAAGTCCACCTCACCGCACTTCACGTCAAAACCACGAAAGTGTTGCATAACCGCTTCACGTCCACATGGCAGCATTTAAGCTCTCCTTCTTATTACAAAGGGCCAAAGACTGGAATCACCTACCGATAAGAAAGGGAACCGAGGGGCCCGATTTTATTATTCATATCATAAGAAGCCAGCAAACAAAGACACCAAGGACAACATAGGGGAAATTACTTGTACTTACTAATTGAATTAAAGAAATGATAAATTAATGAAAATTTCTTTTTTCGTCCACATTCATTTCCATTAATTTATCTTTAATTTCTTCTTTAATTTAATTAGTGTGTACAATTAATTTCCCCTATGTTGTCTTTGGTGTTTTCGTCTGTTGGCTTCTTACGATATGATTACTTACCGATATTGCATTGCTGTTCAGGAAAGCCGTTGATGATTCTCACCTCAGAAATTACCCATAGTGACCCATTGGTCGTCACGTTATGCCTGCACCCTCATATAGTGTCCCGGTGCTGGGATAACTAGGTATAAATGAAATAAATAAATAAATAAACCACATTTAATTAACTAGTCAACCATGACTCAACAATCTGCTCTGCAAAAGTAAAGCTTAATTTCTGAAAACTGACGCTTGTCCGGCCGACTGTTTCGGCTATAATAATTGTCAGTGTAAACTTTCATTTTAATTTTTTTGGAGTTGATAACGCAGAATGAACTTAAAGGCTGACACCAGCTTCATATTCGCATTACAATACATCTTCAGCGAGGCGCCGCAAGCTCCAGACTGTAGGTCTGCAACCATCCCACTGCCAATTGCAGTTGCTTATTTACTCGTCTGTAACAACGGCAAAAAAAAAAAAAAAGAAAGCAGCAGCAGCAACCTGAACGTTCCGACAGAGATCAATAGTTATGCAGTACAGCTAGATAGATGACACCGACCCTGACCTCTTTGATAACGCCCGAAAGATGCATATTCAGCGTAAGCATGCTTTTCGTATACAATCAGAATAATTGAATTAATATGGTCGTACAAGATTTCTGACAACGACAACAAGAAACGAAACAACAAATGGGAAACATGTTATACTTTAACCGAAGAGAAAAATAAGCAAGCGACACGACGTGAGTAGCACAACTATATCTCCTCTCTCGATGCAAACAGCTTATTAATAATGTTTTTTATGACATCTCGTCACCCTACGGTTGTGCTGGAAAATAGTAACATTTGTACCTACCAAAATGGCACTGCAGATCTTCCATTGTGTGTTCACGGCGTCTAGTCATGTGGGAACGTATTTGCCAAGTGAGATATTCTTTACTGGTGCAGGGCAAATGCGAAGTAAGCGAGCAATGCTACACGCAAAATAAATGGTTTTTATAGGAAAAAAATGATTTTTTTCCACAATTTCATAGAGCCCGCCTTTAGCGAAGTTCGTTCTCCACATACAAGGTTTCACTCAAAACTGTCACGAGAAAAAGGTTAAAAAGAGAAGGCCTGATTGAATTGCTTTTATTGGTCTATTTCACCAAGGTACTCTGCAAGTGAGGAAGGAAGGGATAAACACGTCTTTTCCTTCGACTACAAATTCGCAATGACAGGTTTCTTGCAAATAATTACGTGACCCCGTTTTTACAGCGTGTTCGCAACGTCACCTCCCAACTGCGCCGCCGTGACGTGCGACCCACAAACGTGCCAGGCCGTTTCCTGCAGCTGCGGCAGCTACAAGGACTACTGCGGCTGCTGCGACTTCTGCCACAAGGTAAGTCTAAGAGGAAGCGCAGCTCAAAGGAATGTACGTGTTGCTGAAGGCTATAGTTAGTTCTTATTTGCAGGTATTTAAGGAGACCCTAAAGAGAAACGCTGGATAAGCTTAGTCCGATAAGATGTATTCTTCCGAAAAACTATTTTCGTTGATTTTGCAGTAGCGAGTTTATTATTACAAAACAAAATGAAGGTCGAAGTTCCACTACTTGAATTTCGAGCCGAAACTCCAGCGTCGGTACATGACGTCCCGGATTTTAAAGTGTCCTCTCCTATTTGTCCCATTAGTGGCTTAGTAAAAGTTCTTGAGCTTGCTATGTTCAGTTCTTGGGCTCCTTTAGAATACAGTGTAGTCCTTCTTTACCAATCATCAGTTAGCTAGGCCCGAGCTACTACCGTCAAAATCCGTGACGTTCTTACTTTTCATTATTACGCTTTTTCTGGCTTACCCAGAGCTTCTCACGAAAAGAGCGGGTTTCTCGCGACGCATTGCACACACTAAAGTGTACAAACTTTATTTTATTATGTCCATGTTGTCATGAATACGGGCAAGAACCTTGTCAAGCTTCAAAAAGGCAGCTTTTGGTTCTTGTCCCACCGTTCATTTTTTGTAAATAAATGAATGCGAAATAAAGATTGATTGATTGATTGATTGATTGATTGATTGATTGATTGATTGATTGATTGATTGATTGATTGATTGATTGATTGATTGATTGATTGATTGATTGATTGATTGATTGATTGATTGATTGATTGATTGATTGATTGTAGAAGCGTAACTTACTAACAGAGCACAAGTTCTCTTCTCGTTAGTGTCCCTTGAACGAGCGCGCCCTTTAAGACGATCACTAAACGAAGAAAGACACAGGACCGAATGCTTGTCCTGCGCCTTCCTTTCGCTCGTCCTAGTCATATAAAAGGACAACTTCTTCAAAACTGAGAACACAGTGGAGTGACTGTGATGCCTTTCGATTAATATATTCTTGATGAAACTTTTAAGAAAGACCTAATAATAAAAGAGATATACAGAGTTACTTTACCCCATTCCTGCTCAACGCAATGTTCCATCTCCGGAGCTCAAGATTGGAGGCTATATTGTTGTGCCGCGGTGCCTTTTCTACCCATTTTCGTCTCGGCGCACGCACAGGCCATGTTGCTTGCGTACGCGATGTAGAGGTTGCCTCCCTTGGAACGACTTGTGTTGTTCGCCATATCATCAGGGAGCTTCGGAGAAGCTGCACCCACCAACATTCGTCGCATATACTCACTTGGGAAGGAGCAGAGTTGGCTTCGAAGCGTCGGGCTTTAACAAATTCACTACTTGGTTTGGGTACGTTATTAACTTCTTAGTTATTTTATCAGCCTGAGAGGCAATTCTGTCGGAATGTCTAGTTTCAGGTATGAATAAAAAAGTGTATAAAAAGAAACAATTCGTGGCACTTATCTGGCAGAGTTCATCAAAAATTCAATACATATATCAGAAGCAAAAGTAAGAATAAGCGTAATAAGTAATAAGAATAACAAATAAATGAAAGAAGAAATCTGAAGCATGATCAAGTTGGCCAGAACTCTTCGTACTAGCTTCTGGTTATGTTGAACTTGTCTAGGCGAGCCTATGCAGAAGCGGCTTCCTGAACAAACTGAAATTAACGCGTTCTCCCCAGTGCAGTGCGTGTGACGGCTTAAGTCATATTTTATGCGTTTGCACGCGCTATGCAACTTCAAGGTCTATTCTAAAATCTGGCAAACAAAATTGAAATAAATTCCGGCGTCTTACGTGCCAAAACCTGGTTGTGAGACGCGCATTAGTTTGATGTTCCTAGCTGGGATTCGAACTTCTGACTTTGTGTGGCGGAATCACCCGTACGCCTATACATCGACCCAAGCAAGCGTCGTGGCGCCTGTCTCATCGCGTCCAGGTCCTGTGGGACGACGCCGGAATGAGTGCAATCACCGTGCGGTGATGCTCTGGGCGCGATCCCGCACGCGAAGCTTTCTTTCCTAGAAACCCATGTGGGTTTCCTTTGTAGAGAGAGAGACAGAGGAAAGGGGAAAGGCAGAGAGGTTAACCAGAGGGGAAGATCCGGTTTGCTACCCTAGGCTGCGGAGAGAGGGGAGGGGGAGGTAAAGTGATGACAAAGCAGAGATAAAGAAAGAAAATACAATCACAGTCGGTCACTGTCGCCGCATACTGTCACAGCACAGCACAGTAGCACTTGCAGCACTATAAACATCTGTTCAGGCTACAGCCGCTTGTCCAATTCTGTTGCCTTTAAAAACTCGTTGCCCTCTGCTGCAATGGCTTGTGATGGCGGCATTTTAGAATAAGTTCCTCTGTTAGAGGTCTTCGGCCAAAGAGCGCTATCGCGATTGCGATCGATCGAGCTTCGTGCTACAGTCGTGTGGATGACAGTTCTTTTTTTTTTTTTCCTTGCACGTTTCTCTTGTCGGATTTCGGAAGAGTCACAAAACGGTCTGGTTCAGGATTTACCTGTCGCCAAATTTGGCATAGGCGACTGACCTGAAGCGAACGCGTTTTCTTCGTCGCTCTATCTTTCGCAGTGTCCCGGCGAAGAGTGCACCAACCTGTTCAGAGATCCCTGTTCGGAAGGCCACCGCTGCACCCTGGACAATCCCGAGGAACAATTTCTGACTGGCGGCAGGGGACACTGCAGGTCCCTCAACGAAACAGCCACGGGACACGAGCACCACGACGGGCACCACGAAGCCCACAGCTAAATGGTTTGCCGGGAGAAGCGTCCCCCAAAGCGTGCGGCGTAATGATACCACGTAATGACACCAAGTGCGGCGCCGATAGTCCAATCGGTATAGTTCAACATTTTCTCCACGTCCGGTGGCCAGCCGTCGTCATTGGCGTTGTCGTGCTCTTTATGAATGGTAAACACTGGCGACGGGTACTCGCCCCACAGCGGGACGTTCATTAAGACTGCAATCAAATGTCGAAATCAGCAAAAAGTTTAAAAGAAGACATCAGCCCAAGCGCTCCGTGCAGATTGTAAACCTGCGAAGCTGAAACGTGCGGCCCCGGTGTTTATCACTGTGTAAATCCCGACGGGTCATTAAAGTATTTCTGAATTATCGGTTACGTATTTGTGTCTATTGATTGATTGATTGATTGATTGATTGATTGATTGATTGATTGATTGATTGATTGATTGATTGATTGATTGATTGATTGATTACGGCGAACGCGGGAGCAGTGGCACGAGCGCGTTCGCGCGGTAGCGCCGAGGGGCGCCAATGAGCCAGCTGTGGAAGACGACGACGACGCAGGAGCCATTGTTGATGATAGTTTTTTTCTACACGCGGACACGATACTGGGGGAACTAGCCCTCAACAGCTTCGCCAAAAAAAAAATAAACACGTCATATCGCTATATGGGTTGCATCTGTCTTTTCTGCATTTATATTAATTATCGACATCAGCAACAGCAACAGCCACTACGATAAACGAAGTGCAATGACGGAGAGAGATAATCCGGTTTCATGCTCATTAAGCACCCACACTGAACTAGATTTCATTAGCTTCATCACTATGCGCGATTGTCCTATAGGCTGAACTTTCCTCCTCGTGGTGCGCAACCTATAGTGTCCTGTAATGAACCGCAATCTTTCTTCTCGCCCGGCGTCCACGTAGTCTGCTTAACTATACGAGCCCCTTGTTGGAATCGCACCGCTGGCACGAGTTGTTGGGGTCTCGGTGCTGACGCCCGTTATTGCCAATGGGTCGCAAGCCCCAAGGGTAGCGTTGGCCTGGCGGCCTGGGGCACTGGAAGCATCCGAAGGTCCCGGCAAAGCAAGAGAAGACTGGTAACAGAACAACTTGTTTATTCTAACATAGCAAAAGAGCGGCCGGTCAGTTCGACCGAAGTGGAGAGACGGGAGAGCACGTAACTCAACAGTACAAATCGGAGCCTCTCTCCTGGCGTCCGGGGGCAGCTGCTCTTATACCCTCGGCGTCGCGGTCCAAAAGAGAAGGTCACGGGATGAAGGTCACGGGATGAAGGTCACGGGACGGCGGAGCATGACCCCACGACGGCGCGAACTGTCGAGCCGAGAGACCTGCTGAACCGAGTGTAGTGACGCATCGCCAACCTTCACTTGGGGAGCTCCGCTCCCCTGATGCCGCGCTTTGACAAGCGTGGGCACACACACACACACACACACACACGAAGACACGTGGCACTGAAACACGCCTGGACACGCTTGGCGGGTAGGCGTTGCGGCGGCGTCGGACGGGCCAAAATGTCCGCCGCTTTGAACAAAGCCCCGGCGTCCGTTGCATCCGCGCCGGCATTACCGCGCGTTGTAGGCGAAACGTAACACCCTGTTCTCTTCACCACCGTTGCTTTCCATAACTTAACCAAACGCATCAATATCCTTGCTGGCGCGTGTGGAGATATTGTTGCGCGCTGGGAAACACGCATCGCGCTTCACTGCTGCGGTAAGGTTCACTTTAAATGAAAACTACAGAGAAAAATTATTTTACCTGTGACACATCCTCTGAACCCCACCTCACAAGCTCTACAAGACGACTCCTAACAAGGACGCCCCGTGTAGAGGCCTAAAAAGAGCACCCCAACTCAACGCACATATCTGCCTCCACTGAAACGTGGAAGGCCAAGCTTTCGAAAGATGAAGCGCCAACAGAGACAGCTCACTAAGAAAGAGCAAAGACAGGAGAAGGCGCCTTGTCCTGTCTTCGTTCTTTCTTAGTGTGCTGTCTCTGTTGGCACTTCATCGTTTGAAGGCTATGAACCAACTATAGCCCCACGATGTGTTCTACTGCAAGTCCAAGCTTTCCTCTGACGACCTGGACGACCAACGCCGTCTCGTCGACCGGGAGTAAGCAGGCAGTCCAAGCCAGAGGGTTCCTGGAATAATGAATCCATCCCACCTAGGGTGAACCGCGTGTCCTGACTCGGATTACCGTTTCAGAAAATAAAAGTTTGTTTCCCTGTTTGCGCGTTAGTAAGTTACCCTTCTGTAACGCCAAAAACGAAAAAAAAAGCCACTCGTATCGTGGTACGAAGCTCGATAAGCCAGAAAAGACGCAAAAAAAAACGCAAGGCAGCTGCCGACTGCACCTTGAAGTTCCCGCGAGGGCTCGCCGTGACGCTATCGATTCTGGAGGCGTCTGCTACGGCGTAGTTCAATATTCATCGGCAAAGGAGGACTGCGTTTTATTCTGAACGAGCCAGAGATACAACTTAGCAAGTTTCAAGCGCCCATACTGTGCCACAAGGGCCCAAATAAAAAGAAAAAGAAAGAACTTTGAAATATGTGACGTCACACTGACATACCGACGTTGGAGTTCCGGTTTAAAAAATGGAACTTTGACCTCCATTTCCAGATGTAACAATCAACGTATTTCTGCGAGATTAACTAAAATATAGTTTTGAAAGAACACTTTATTAGACTAAATGTATTAAGCGTATCTATCTAGCGCCCTTTTAATTAAATCAAATTACGACACTAGGCTACATAGAGGCATCTACAAAGTTTCGTTAAGGCTTGCGGCCCGCGGGAACATCAGCAGCGCTTTCGTGGCTCTTTCGTGGCTCGTAACGCGCAGGTGGGGCTCTGTCACGGGCCGAGAATGTGTACGCACTTCCGAGTTCGAGTCCCGTTGAAGGTTTAGTGCAGCCTTCAAAAAACTGTCGCTCTGACGCGTCGCGGCAGCAGTGGCACAGAACACGTTGCAGGTCTTCAAGGGCGTCACATTCATTAACTGAGCGCCTCCTATTTAATACGGGGGGAAGGAGAAATCGTTTTTCTTGGCAACCACTGCACATAATTTGGTGAGATTTGCTTAATTTTGAAAGAGAAAGTTAAGATTCTAGTGACTGTACGAAGGGAAAGCAAATTTTATGGCTGATTGCGATATCAGTTCTCAGCCGAAGGTAATATTTTAACTTGGAAAAGCGAGCCTTTATTTCCCGGTTATCCTAGCAGTTACATTCGCAGAGCAAAGTCATTAAAGCTGCAAGCGGATTTCCAGCTGGCTCGGCTCTTGTTTAGAGATGAAGGGCAAGCGCAATGTGATTTTCTGGGCGGGGCTTCTTTGTAATATTTAGGTTGTCACGCATTTCAGAAGCACATCGAAGACGTTATACGTTCGTTTTTACGGCGTCCTAATTAACTGTACCATTCACCGAGTTTATATTCAGAGGCAATGTCCATGAGCATGCTTGGGGCGATGTGCAGGCATATTTTTTTAAAGCGTGTGGGTCAATTGAGGGCTGAATAAAAACTGCTAAACTACCGTTTTCTGTCTGCATGGAGGCGTTAGGTATGAAACGTTCAGTTTCCCTCTCCGCTGCCCTTGGAGAACCTAAAAGGGATGACAATTCTATATTCGCAGCGACTGGGGACCATGTTAAGGGTGACGCGTACCAAAAATTTCGAAGCCCGTGTGGGTCAATTACACTCTTCTCAGTTACGCGATGAGCCAAGCAAGATTACCAGAAATATGTGCGGTTGTTTTCTGTCGTTGTTTTCTGGAACAGTACCCCAGCAAACATAATTTCATGCAGTGACCGCCAATCACTCCGGGAAATGGCAGCTACTAACCATATTGCGTAATCTTCCGAAACAACCTTTTGTCATTATTTCATAAATACGCTCACCACACTAACAAACGCTCCCTACACCTAGAAACGTCATCGCACACGTCGCACAGATTGCACAATCATCATAGCTTCACGCGCAGCTATGGTAAAACAGAAGCATTTAACTCGTCTGCAATTCCACGTGCCATTCGTCTCTAGAACAGCCGCACCGATAACATAGTTGCGGAAATTGACCGTGAAAAAATTCAGGCACTCAGTCAACTCGCTTAACCCTTGCTAACGATTGCTATCATACCCTACATTTTTCTTGCACTAATACGTTCCTTATAAACTTATAGAGTTCCTTTTTATTGTACTCATACACAGCTGTATGTAGCTAATATGTTTCTCTAATCTTTAGCCTGTGCACTTGGCTAGTGTTTCTTTTTTCTTGTTCTTCATATTGTTACTAGATTGTATGTGGTTACTTGATTCTATGCCATCCTTACTCAATGAACCATGTAGGGTTATTGTAAGGTATTTTACAAATAAAAACAAAAATGAATACTCCTCTCTACTCCAGCCTACTTTTTTTTCTTATTCACCCTACCGGCGCAGTGCTGCCCTTGTTGTATTTTTTTGTCAAATTTTTTAGATTAACATGCACATTCAACTAGAAATATGTTCTTTACGTTTCAATATTATCACGTAGTAATATTACCCGATATTATCACCTGATGATCACGTGATACCTCAAGCAGCGGGCTGTAAGTGCTCGTCCGGCGCTTGTAGTGGTGGTCGGCGCATGCGCGATAGGTATCGAAAGAATATGGTGTTGGAACTACAACCGCCTTGTATATAGATCCCGGTTGTCCACTATGAAACTGTTGAAACAGTGGAATCGACGCGTGGATGACTTCTACCCGCAGCGCAAGCTTTAAAGCACTACATGTGGCATATCGTGCAATGGCGAATTTCAGGGAATGGCCACAATCATGGGCTCTCTGCGTTTGGGGACGAAAGTAGAACGAAGGGAGAGACACTGTCTCTTTACTTGAAAACTGGGCTAGCCCAGATAAAGACTTCGTACGCTACTTCGTGTCCCTACAGCGAAAGATTAAAGAAAACTAATCGGCACGAACATGTCTTACGCGTATCCAAGTCCTGCAAGACTTCAGAGAAAACGGGAAAGTAGTTTTCTGGTGAAATTATTGACAAATACTTATAAGTTGACACAAAGTAATATAATAGTTGGCATAATAATGGTAATCGAACTAAGACTTCGGCGAATAATACAAACCGGCAATATAACTCCAGAAGGATTGAAAAGCGGGCGAGTTGGAATCTATTCATTCTTGGGTAGCGCACAAATAAACGAAACACGGGAAAGAAGGCAGGACAAGCGCTTGTCCTGTATGCTTTCTCGTGTTTGGTTTATCTGTGTGCTAACGGATATACTACTTCGCCGGAAAAATTGAGACAGCAAAGAAGTGAAATTATAAGCTCCCAAGGATCAGAAGGTATAGCTTACGCAGGAATGCATCTGCGATCTCAGCGATGCAACCATGCTAAGTAGCTCAAGTTTCAGGGTTAATGCAAGCTCTTCCCTCTCGCAAACCCCGTCATACTTAGCGATATACTAGTCACATACCCACACGAAGGAGGCATCCAGCCGACTGAATGTCGCTACCCGGGGAGTAAGTAACATAAGCCACCCGCTCAGCCCTCTAGGCTTCTGCTGCCTTGGGACCTGTGCGCAGACGCCTTCGCAGTGAACGCGATTGCCGTCGCGTGACCTTAGCATGCCAACTTATGTGGTTAGGTGCAAGGTCCGCAACCCCATGTTGACTTCATGCCACTGTAACCGGGCCGTCAACCCTCGATGTCCGTAGCGTTAGGATTATCTGCCTTCCCACGCGGCGCACCATAACAGCTAGCCCAGTCCTTCTCATAATTATTGCCCCCTAATTAGATGGTTCCCGGAGAAAAGTTGGAACTAGAAGCACAGAGCTATCGCGAGTTTGCTGGGTCTTCAATGGACGATTTATTTGGTCCGGCGAAACGCAAATTACCCACAAGTTGAAACATTATTTGCACACATCAGTCGCGAATTCCTCCAAGTCCGTAGACACGAGACAGTCAACGCAGTCTCGGTTTCGTAAACAGTCTCAGCTTTCCGTCTGGAGGGAGACGGGCCACGTTAATCTCTGTCATCGCCCTCGCGGCCACAGGGTGGATAGAAAGCGGGAAGCCAAAGAAAGAAAGAAAGAAAGAAAGAAAGAAAGAAAGAGAAAAGAAACATGACTGCAGAGACTAGTCCACGTTTTTCGTTACAGGAGAAAATGAACTAGCTGGGGGTCATGAAAGTGTGGTCGGGGGTGACAGAACGAGCGCCAGATAAAACAGCAATGTCTATTTGCGGCTATATATATATGTACACAAACGGTATTGCACGGCGACGGCCCTTAGTGTGCCGGGTGTACGCGAGGAGGGAACAGCTCGGCTTAGGTGAGTACGGCTTTCTTCCAGCGCTATCTGACTGCACCGTCGCGTGCATACCGCAACTTGATCTGACGGTGTACAAATAGACACGCACGAAGCACCGCGTTTTTCCGAAGAGAGCGTATTCGTCCCTTTGTCAGCGCATGACAATCTCGAAGTCAAAACGGCCGCAGCTCGCGTGTCAGTCTCCTGCATTCATAGCGGGCGCTCCGTGCGTCCGCCTCTGTCTCGAAAGTCACGCGACCTGACGCTGTCTATGTATGACATATATGCCAAATGCTATAAGTAAGACGTGGGAAACCCTCGCAATCTCTGCTGAATGCGTCGCCCCAATTAAACCACACTTTTGCCACCCCACTTAGCGTTTTCTCGCTAGTTGAAATATAATTAGGTTGGCTTCAAGCACAAAGTACCAATTCGTGATCCAGTTGTTGACCAGGCGTGTGCGGTCAGTGTGAAGAAAAAGCCGTTCTCCAAATTCCTGCTTTCGTCTTTGCAGGAAGCCCGCTTGCATCTATGTGTAGTCTTATGTTGATAAGTAGGGACAGCCGCAACGACGTTACAGAGGCAAACTTCGAAGCACTGTTCAGCAGCCATGTGTTCAATACAAAGCTGTCGAACACCACATCGTCATCGTCGATGTTATGAGCCTGTTTAAGTCTATTTATCAGGGAGATGCGGGCTAGTTGGTGGTCGATATTGGAATGCATTATGTAACCGCGCAAACGACAATGGACGAAGAAGGAAACACACAGGTCCGCGCTTGTCCTGTGTGTTTCCTACGTCTGTTGTCGTTTGCGCGGTTACGTAATGCATTCTAATGAAACCTGTCTAAGTCCCCTGTTGGAAGCGGGCCTCTCCGAGCGGTGTCGAATCATCACTCTCCGCGTCTGCCGACGCACTCCTACGCCTTGATATTTCTTAACTCCATGACTTCACTCATGCATAATCACCTACCGCTCCAGACTGCGTTTCTTTTCCCTACGGACACCTGTTTTGTCATTCTACTAGACCGCCAATCGAGTTCAATACCGCAAGCACAGGCACCAAATTGAGCCCCGTAGTCTGGAGGAGAGTGTGACAACAGTGACCTACAGCAGTGCGCTAGAGCACGTCTTCGAAGGCAGGCTATCGATTATCAGGACTTGGATAGTTTAGCCGACCGCTAAACATCAACCGCGATTCCCAACATGAATACTCTTGACTGTACGGCTTACGAAGTGAAGGCGCTTCACTATGAATTCAGAGGCAAGATCATGACTTGCGCTCAAACTTTACGGCGTATGAAAAGCAAACAAAAAACAAAACCGCCACTTCCACACGGAAGCCTTGTTCACTCTGCGCGAACGTCAGCTTCTTTGACAAGAACGCTTCGGTCAGCGTCCTGTTTTTTTTTTCTAATTAGGATTACTTCTCAACTAGACTAGCTGTCGTCCAATTATGAATTTCAATATTAACGCCGGGTTATATATCCATGCAACCGATAGCGTGTTAAGATCAAACACTTTTCTTTCCCTGCGGCGCGCAGACATCCTGTTCTGATGCTCAAGATGAAGACAGCCATTTCGCTTGTCCTACTCTCCTTGGCAGTCACGTGGTGAGTCCATTCCAAGCTTTTTGACTCCCTAAGTGCATATCTCACAGTAGTTGAGCTGCATGCAGACAAAGTGGATGTGACCTTTCGTGACCTTCATTTTGCTCGTATATAATCTGCTGTAGACTTGGCAGCATGGTGAATGAAGGAGGTGGCGTTGGTACTGGGACATGTATTGTGATGGGCTTGCACAAGCCTCGGGCCGCTACACTTCTCAGTACGACTTCGTGTGCCAATGGGGAAGAAAAAGTGTTGAGTTCCGGGAGTTTTTCGGGAAATGCATGAAGATTTCACACGTGCCAACTTGACATCCACTGTTGCGGGTGCATACATTTTACTGTGAAATGCAATTAACCCTTTGTTCTATTTGAACGCCACATCAGAATGTTAAGCGGTCACACTCGTTGAAGATTAGGATAATCCCGACCCCCAAAAAAGCACTTCAAGTGCACATTTCTGAGAGCAGGACATCTTCAGCGTCATAGCAGCCAGAAAGTAAGTTTACACGCTTTTAGCCGTGTTTTAGCCGTTGTACGCCGAAGCACCGACATAGAAAAAACCGTCAGCTCAATGGCATACTCACGAAGTAGAGTTGAAGGTGCAATGGGGAGCCCTCGACTTGTGGTAGCGATGACGTGGTGTAACCAGCTCCAAGCGGCTGCGCAGCTCACGGCGAAACGTCAAATGAGGAATATCACTCGAATGTTTCGTAAGGAGTTACCCGCTTGTTCAAAGGTCTCTTGAGATGTCATTACTCCAGTGGGAAGCAGCGTTGCCTCCCGAGATCTCTGGCCATTGAGACAATAAAAAAGGCAACAGCCCCTCTCCCCCATCCGTCAACGCTCAGTATTATAGCTTCTTTTGAAGAAGCCAAGCCACCTAGCGGCATCCAACAATTTGTCATCATTGATTCTATGGTGTTGTTGGGTTGGGAAATCAGGCATTCATAAGTATACGCGTGTGATAAGTGTGCAAGATGAAGTGTCCCACCATGTACCACCGAACGTGCAAAGGCATGCTCCTAGGAAAGCGATAGAAGCCGCGAATCGAAACCCGTTCGAAAGTTGTGCCCATCTGTCCGTGTGTGTAATACTTATAGACCACCGACGATGACGACATGTCTTTGTTGCGCGCCACGAACGCAGTGTAGTCTGCACGACGCCTCAGAACTGCGCCAACGTCAACTGCGCCGCTGTCACGTGCAACCGTGTGAACTGCAAATGCGGTGCCTACAAGGACGACTGCGGGTGCTGCGACCTCTGTTACAAGGTATGACGAAAGGTGGTGACAGTAACATTGCGAGACGGCTTGTTCTTCTCTCTCTGTTTTATGGAGCCCCATTTGTTCAAAAGAGGCGCATGTCATCGTCAACACCATAAATCATCAAATCTTGACGCGCATGCTAACGTGGCTTCTTACGAGAGACACCCGTCCACAGGTGAACAATCCAGCATATATGTATACGCAAGACGCCGTTTCTCAGTAACTACTTCATGCACCCGAGCTTTAGATATCAGTAAGTACAGACGAAAATCAACACTCCCGGTGCATGCGTTGGAAGCTTATGGGAAATCACTCGCCTGATGAGTACAGCGGTGCAGTTTCTTCTCCCTTTTCCGTACCAAGACGTATTTCGCCACCCCAAGCTTCTACCTCTCTGTGAACCCTTTGTCGTGTTCGGACTCGATTTTGTGGGCGCGTTCTTGTTGTGACACTGAATTGCTTATGAGTTTCGCCGCGTTCACTCAGCGTGACGTACAATTCGTTCTTCCTAACAACGACCGCAGTGTCCCGGTGAGGTGTGCGTTCCCCTCTACCAGCACCGCTGCACCGAACACCACGACTGCGTGCTCGACAACCCCAACGTGCGCATCGAGTTCGGCTCCCGAGGGCAGTGCAAATACGTGCAGCAGCAGCACGACCACAGCAACTGCACCGAGGAGCACTGACTAAAGCTGGCTGCCACATCGGTCGCAGCGCGTGGGGGAAGACTTGAAGCACGGCGATAGACGAATAAAGTCCGGCGGAAGCCCGCACAGTGAAAAGATTCGTGAAAGCGAAAATTGCCATCCAGTGGATTGTATATAGCTCGAAGCTACTGCGGAAAGCCATACGGGTTTCTCAGAAAGAAAAGCTTCGCAGTTGGCGTTGGTCCCGGGTTCGTTCACAGGGCCACGGGCGCTAGTTCGGACATCGGCGAACGCTGCCATATTGTCGAATTCTGTATTGGCGGCATTTTTAGCCAACCAGAGCAGGCCTCTGGGTCAATCAGAGTTGAGAAGACGGCGAACTCGACAATTCGCAGGAATACGCCATTACCCAGAACAGCACCGCCGGACCGGATGAATTTCTCGTCAACTAAGGAGCTTTCTTTCTGGGAAACATACATATTTCCTTTGTATCTTCATGCTACGTTAGGGGGGAGGGGAAGGGGTCAATTTTTCCTTTAATAAACAAATGTGTGGATACCGACGTGGTGTCGTTTACGAGGACGCGAGCACCGGGACAAATCAATCTGAAGAACCGGACTTACTGTAACATGATTAAATATGACGTCGCGAGCCGAAGCCACTGCTGGGTAAATGCGCACAACGTTATGAAGGCCGAGGTCAAAAAGCTCCTATATGAAATATGAGAAGACAAGGGTATGCGCCTCAGTTTCTCACCACACTGAGGCGCCTCCCTCTTTTATTTCCTGCACCAGAAGCCATGTGCATATGCCCGTGGCATCACATCCGCCGCGGTTCTCGTGTAATCGGATAAGACCGAGCGCTGTCACCCTGACAATACAAGAACGGGATAAAGCTTAATGGCTGACTTGTGGCAGCGTTGATTTTATCGCATGCGCTGTCAGCCAGCGTAATGTCACGGCGCTTAACTTCTATGCAGTGGGTTATAGGTATGGTCGTTGCATAAACGTGTATTTTTTTTTCTTTTTACAGCCCCAGTAGATAGCCTTCAAGCATGGCAACCCGCAAGATATCGGCGGAGAATATACGATGTCATTTATCGTGTTAAACACTTGAAAGCAATCAACAGCACACACTCTTAAGCAAAATTACACCCTTTTGCCACACAACAATAATCGTCACCTGTCTAGTCCGCATTTCATTTCTTTGACGCGGCGAGCCCTGTACTTCCAAGTCACGAACGGCATGCCCGTTACCAGCATGACAGAGCATTATCGATAAGAAAGGAGCGAGCGCAGCGTTTTCAACGAAGGAAACGCAAGCAAGACACATGGCGATTATTGTTATGCGGCAAATATACATCCCAAATGGTGTACATTTGCTTAAGAGTGTAGTTGCGGAGTGGAACCCTCCATTCTATTCCCACTCTCTCCCGGAATGTGGAAATCCCCGTCAATTCCTCTCCTTCTAAATCCTCGGGATGGTGAAAGTTGGACCGTTCCCGCTCCTGGAGTTACTGAGCTGAACCATTCTATTCCTCTAAATCCAGTAAACGAAACGCGTTCTCTACAATTGCTTACTATACTTGCGCTTGCGTTCCTTCTAACTAAAAACGCAATTTAGAAATCTTAGCAACGTTACAGATAATATTACGTTCAATATTTTCGCACAAAAAAAAACATGTTTGTGGCCCGTTATCGCCGCAACGCGTTCTTGCCAGTATAATATCTTATATCCGCTGTTTTAAAGCAAAGCTTTCTTTGCGAACCACGGCAGAGTGTCCTGACCATGGCTAGAGCTGCTGCATGCTGTCATGCCAAATAATTAATTTCTAAAAAAATAAAGAAAATGTCGTCGACTAATGTGAAAGGATTGCGACCACCGCACGATGCTTTGGACATTATGCCACAACGCAAGGTCTGATCTAGACTCCCACCATAGGTCAAGGGTTCGACTCCCAGCAAAGGTCATGGGTTCGAGTGCCTCAATTAACGTTATCGTAATTACCCGTGCCTGAATTTACTTCGCTTTACTTAGTACCAGAGGTTGCTGGTTCGACTCCCTCCAAAGGACGAGGGCTCGATGACATTTTAGACCGTCGGTGGTCACGCCAATGCCGACAACTATATATGTCGGATTTTCCGCCTCGTGAGCCATATAATGCTTTAGCATTAAAGTAAAGAAAACACAATTACGTGCCCGATGGTGGATGTGGAATGCCGCTGTCCCATCCACAGCACCGGACGCTCTATAAAGGTGGAAATTTGGGTGAGTTTGTATATATTCATAACGGTAACAGCGCGAACAGAACGACGGCGGAGTGAAAGGATACAGGACGAGCGCTGGCTCACAGCGAAGTTTACTGAAACACGCACATCAAGGAATATAAGCGACACAAGCCAACACATGGTCAATCGAGGAACGCACAACTAGGCCACGTGGATACAGGGCATCTGTCACCGCATCGAGCTATCTATAGGTAAATTCCTGCTGAGAAAGTGCGATCAAAGGCCGGCTAATGCACCAAGTGCCCTTTCGCTCAATTTGGGCTGCTTCCAGGACTAATCGGGTGGGTGCATCAGTACGCTTAAACAAAATTGTTGTCTCTTTGAGCAGAGGCTTACACTTACATTGCCGGCAATGGGCAGACACATGCGCACAATCATTCTTGTCCACGGACAATTCATATCTCCCGACGCTCTAACCATTGGGCCCCAGTATAGATGTGCTCTTATCGTGCCACCGTCAACTAAGCTATTTGACATGATCGCCGCGTGCGTCCCATTTCGTCGCACGGATGCGCGACACTTTCCTTCACACGAAAGACGCAAGAATGAAATGTGTTAAATTTATAGCCGTTTGCATAACAGCTTCACGAAACCGCCGCTTGCGTTGGAACTGCATATTTCTTTTTTTTTTTTTTTTCGAGGACGCTCTTTTTGAATTTCGGCTTTTGCGAAAGCTCTCTCTGCCTGTATGTGCAGCGCGAAGGATCACCGGCCAACTCCCAAAAAGAAGTATTCCGCTAACACTCGGGTGGTAGCTAGAGCACATGCCTGGTCAATGCAGTATAACCATACATAAGGAACCTTATTTCCCAAACACATATACAAGCTGCGTACTCAAGACAAGTATACGTGTAATAGGACTACAAATAAATACATAATACATTATTACGTATATTTTATTGACTTGTTTATCAAATAGCACCCGCAAACATGTTTGCTGCGTGGGCTAGAAGTCGCGAAGAAGTGATGTGATTGAAAAATACATACATTCAGTCCTTGGGTCAAAATACATCCAAAGCACGTCAATCTGTGGTGAAGCGCCTCCTTGCTTGCGCAAAACAAAAGCGAAAAGACAGAGCGAAAGCTCACTCTCTGGATTCCTTCAACACCATAATTTTAGAATTGTCTATACTCATTCAAGTCTCCGTAAATGAAGTTACACCTCGTCAATCTTACGCGCTTTTTCTTCAATTTAGGATCAAGTCAAACGCGACGCTACTATCTGACATTGTGGCGCACAGACCTTTCAAATACTATCAGTCTACGGCTGCCAGCTTGTGAGTGCTTCAGTTAGCTTTACTTAAGCTGCACACGTGTGAGGCGTTTCACGGACACAATGCACGCTGCGGTGCAAGCAAGGCTGGCGTTCTAAATAAGATCCAACATTTCAAAAAAAAAAAAAAAAATCCGTAATTCGTTCGAATCTCAATCCCATGGAGCAGAAAAGAAACTAATGTTAGAGCGTCGCGCATGGCCCGTGCATTCAGATAGATTATTTTGTCACTTTGAGGACCAACACAAGCGCAAAATGCATTGATATTTCTTCCAAGGCGACCTCTTTCGTTTCACATATACACTCTAATATTAGGAGGCACCAATTTTCCCCGGACACCTCTTTGACTCCCTGTTACCACTGCTTCTGCATAACCGACAGTGTGCCAAAAAAAAAAATGGCGCGCGTTCTCAATTATACCGTGGACTGGTGCAGGGTGCAGCCGCTTGCGACGTCGTTTTTGGCCGCCATCCTTGCGTTGCGAAGGTGAAGTGTACGCTTGCTAAAGCGAATCATATTTTTTTGACAACTAGAAGTTTAGGGTTATTTTCATTCTTGTTACGCGGAAACGTTTCCACTGCTTCGTAAGTGTAGAACGTGCAGAATATAGTGTTGTTTATAATTACACTGTCCCCAATAAGACGCCGAGCGCGAAGTTATCCGGGCAGCACTGAACCAGCTGGACTCTAGACCATTTTCGGTAATGAAGATCCTTGGACTCTGGCCGTTCGCGTCGATGGCACAGAAAGCCACGAAAGCGCTCTTGAAATACTTCAAGTCGACAGGTCTTGGCAACCGTGTGTAGACTCGGTGCGAACCCTCGACTGTGCGCGAAACTGTGACGTTTCGTGCGCTGCTTTTGTCTTTGGCCGCTGTGCTTAACCTTTCATGCGTGACGAACTAGCCCGAATTTTCGTTTTGGTGAAGTGCAGTTGCTAATGAACAAGACACGTGACCATGTAAAGTCTCGAGCTCACCCAGTATCCGCACTTGAGGTTCGCTGCCAACACCAAGATGGCGGCTTGCAGCAACACCCAACTCAGCGACAACCACAGTGACATAGTCCGCTCAAGATGGTCCCAGGCGTTGAAGGGGCTTGAAAGGTCGAGAAGCAGCACAGGAAAAAAAAAGGGGGGGACAAACTCCCGCTTTGCTACGATGTCGGAGGCCGGCCAGCGTAAAGCTAGGACAACGTTTTCATCGCCGATTGGACGTTCTCTGCATCCGGGACGTTCGACGAGTGCGGTCCTGTAAAAGTGCAAGGTAAGAACGCGAGCGATGACATACGAGGCGATCTTTCCTGTCGGCGATGGCGAGAGATCGCCGTAGCGAGGTGTCTCCATACACTGCGGCAAAGCGCGCAGGTATGCAGTGCATCGCCGCGAAACCGGCACGAGAACAATGGAAAGCGCTGCGGAGTAGTTGCATGGCATGCCAGCGCGTCTGAAATCTGCGTGACCACAAAAGGAGCTTAGTTTCTGTACGATGCAAACTTTTGAAGGAACGGTCCAGCAGCTGAATGTGGAATCACGGCCTTTTGCAAATATATACTTTCTATGCCAGAAAAGCACTCACCACTTCTCATCCTCATCATCCATCCCAGTACTTTCACTACCCTTCCCTCTTCCCCAGTGCAGAGTAGCAGACTCACTAGCTCAGCTCACTAGCTAGCTCAGCGCACTAGCTCAGGTCGACCTCTCTGTCTTTCCTGTCAATAAATTCTATATATATTTTTTTTTTCTATGCCAGAAAACAGTTTAGTAAGGTTTGTAAGCAATATGATGTCATCCGCACGCTTTTCGGATAGGTGGTTTCCCAATATGTACATAATTTTCTTGCAGTCCAGGTAAATCCCGTTGGTTTCATGGATTGCGGTAAGGGTAAGGATGCGCGAAAACAAGCAACAAAGGACTTCTTTAGTCATATTTCGTCAGCTTCCACATTTTATGGTACCTATTTCTGACACCTAAAAGCTTTATTGCCGGCTGTCCAGTTTATGGCACCAAAATGTATTTAAAACAATCTTCCCTTGTACGAATATTTCAGAAAACGCCAAGGGAATCAGTAGTTAGGCATTAACACATAAACATTTTCTTTTTCTGGAAGAAATGTGTATAAGCAGATGCAGGAAATTTTCTTCATTCATTAATTAATTCATTCATTCATTCATTTCAGCTTTTATTGTGACTACAGCTTTAGTAGCATGATACATCAGCATAGTACTGTTGAAAGAAAAACGCAATAGAACTGACCAACAAAACAAGTTTAGTCACGATACTCCCACTCACTCAGTTAACCTCACGCCCCCTACATTGTGAAGCACAGTCAGCAGACAATGATGACTTATTCCTGGATTTCGGCACGAAAATCAAACTGGAAATCACGGACTAACTTGAAAAGCGCGCGCCTGTCGCTTGCGATGCAATCCTCAAGATGGCGTCACTTCCGAAATAAATTAAAGCTTAAAGGAAAAAATAATTACGATGTTTTGGTCCAGTAAAAAAGCTACCGCGACCTTTTTTATTCATTTTATGCTTAATTGTACTTAGTCTTGAAATTTTGTAGTAAAGGATAGAACAAAAATATTTCTAAACGAAATACAAAACCACGTTAGTTAATCTAGCAACTCTGACACAAAAAAACGTTGCCTCCAAGATTAATAACGCGCACAATTGTAATCTCGGAAGCTACGCAAAAAAAAAAAGGCGAAGGGGCAGCTTAGTATTGCGATCTCCAGATGCCGCAACTTACGCAACTAAATCCGGAATGACGTTCGGAAAGCCGGAAAGACGTCCGTCCGTACGTCCACGCCGTACTGACGAAAAAACTGGGCGGATTTCCTGTGTCGGACAACGTGCCGGTTCCTTTCGCTCGCCAACCACAGGCAGTGCCGGGTGTATCCGTCCCACTCTTCCGCAAACTCCCGCACAACACAAAACTCCGCAAAGATGGCCCACCGTGAGCGCACCTTCATCATGGTCAAGCCCGACGGCGTGCAGCGCGGTCTGGTCGGCGAAATCATCCAGCGCTTCGAGAGGCGCGGCTACAAGCTCGTCGCTATGAAGTTCATGCAGGCCGACGAGAAGCTGCTCCAGCAGCACTACTCGGACCTGGCTGGCCGCCCTTTCTTCAACGGTCTGGTCAAGTTCATGCAGAGCGGCCCCGTCGTCCCCATGGTCTGGGAGGGCACCAACGTCGTCCTGACTGGGCGGGACATGATCGGCGCCACCAACCCGCTTGAGTCCAAGCCCGGCACCATTCGCGGCGACCTGTGCGTTCAGGTGGGCCGCAACATTGTTCACGGCAGCGACTCCGTCGCCAGCGCCGAGAAGGAGATTGCGCTCTGGTTCAAGGAGAGCGAACTCGTCTGCTGGACCCCCCAGATCGAGCCGTGCGTCTACGAATGAAGTACGGACTCTGTATTTGCCTAGAACGCACTGTTGACGTAATATTTTTCTATACGCCCCTTTTTTCGGACAGAAAGAAAATAAATCGACCAATCTGATTTGCCCGGAGTCGGGACGGAATTGGGAGTGAACCTGTCTTTTTATTTTGCTAGGCCTCGTGCCTTGTTGCCTTCGACGGCATTCATTCACCTTGTCATTCATTCAACCACTTCTTTTTTTTTCTATCTTTCCTTTGCGTAGTTGGTCATACAAGAAAACGTTCAGGCATTGCGCTATTCAGTTATATTATATTCGGAATCGGTTGACGGGAAGCCTTGGTGGAACCGCGTTTGGCTCGCTCCCCTGCGTGACACATGGCACGCTTCGCACATTCTCGCCAGCCGCGCCGGTTGTTCGATCAAAGTGCACGGGTTTATTATTATGTGGCACACGAATGAAGATCATTAGTGCCCTCGTCTCGGAAAAGTTCGCGTGACATGAAATTCGAGCGACCTACTAAAACAGTGTCCGGGCGGACACATGGCACGCCATGTAGAGCGTAATTTTTGGCGGTCGCGCGCTACGTGGCAAATACTTGCTTTTGTACGCCAATGCCTAAAGAAATGTATCCCATTGTTAGCACCCGCTTGCAGTGCGCTCTGTCCACGGCACATCCGAGAACGCGATATCAGCCTAGTGCCAGGTCAATTTCAATCATTGAAGCATTGCCGTCGTTATGACCTTGACACCGGCCATAAAAGAGGTCAAGTGCACGGCGCTTATATTTCAATAAGGGTGGCCGATTGGGCAGGCTATTATGGCATGGTCTTGTTTTTAGCGCAACTCGGGGTGAGTGTAAAAGACGAGAATAAGACAAGCAACAAAAGATAGCGCCCATCCTGTCTCCTTGCTTGTCTTCTCTTTTCCGCACTCAACCTGAGTTGCGCTAAAGAACAAAACAAGGTCCAATTCAGTGTTCACCACTCCTGGCATCGCAGCTTCTATTAGAGCTGTATACACTTGGCCCTCGCTTGTGTACGGCACGTTTTGGAAAAGGTTGTGCTTAATTTTTCGTTCTATTATGAAATTGACCCAGGGCGGGCGTAAGGTGACCTTCACGCCGGTTTGAATAAGCAGAATAAAAAGGCCACCTACATTTTTTTTATTACTGTTTGAGTTACCGACAGTCCCTCCCCCCCCCAACCCCCTTCTTAGTTTTTGACGAATGTCACTGCGTATGGGATTAAACAGTGATGGTTCAGCCAGTTTAGGATTTAGAGCAAGAAAATGTTCTGAAGCAGTTTAGGAGCAGCCACACCAGCATTTTGGAGCAGTTTCACAGCAGAAAGATTGGTCTTTTTGCTTGGAGTAGTACAGCAGTAATCTACAGCCATTTGGCGAAGCTTATTACTGTGCAATCAGCAGGTGCTGCACAACAGTGAAGCAACACACAAGGCGAAGAGCGACCAATTAAGCTTGTCTACCCACGGACGGTACAACATGCACGGCATGCTGCGAAAATTTTACAAGGAGGTTTAGAAGCTCGCTGGGTTTCCCATCCATTGCGTCCGCAGTTTGGCCGAGCTGGGGGAGAGAGAAGCAGAGTATGAAAATGGCATCATATATCGACGCGGCGAGGGTAGGCGGAGCCTAGCGGGGGAGAAGGAGCCGCGCGCACGCGAGCGAGGAACGCAGCCCGGATGCGTGCCCTCTCCTGCGGCGCGCGAGGCAGGAGTAGTACACTTTAGCCAGGGGGTCAGGCGAGGGAGGAGGGGCGTACTCTGGCAGCTGCTAGGGTGCCTCGATATCCTCCTCGCCTGCAGCTTCGTATAGTGGAGACAACTGCGGCGTCTACTACGACGTTGGCCACGCTATTCACAAACGCCGTAGTTTACGCCTTTGTGGGCGCCGCAGGGGGACGCGTTGCCGGCTCTTGTGCGCGGTTTGTCACTACTTCACTGGCCCTCCCCCAGCTCCACTGGTCTCTGGTGTTTGCGGTAGCAGAGTCACGCATAATTCTTTATTTGGGTAGGCACGGAACCTAATTTTGTAAACAAATTTTGTATGCTAACAAGAACAAATATATGTGCCTGGGTGCGAGACAGGCATAAAATTACAAATGTAAGTGTCCGACGGTACCCGAATTTGCGCCATTAGGCACAAGACAAAAATTGATGGCAAAAGCATCATTTGCACTCCAAATGACGTATGTGCTTTGATGTGCTTTCTGCACTAGACAAAATGTGTATTCCGCCCATAACAATGCTAGAAGCTCGACAAGACTGCGTCTATGAACAGCGTCAAGATGAGATGCCTCCATACGGTGCATCGCAAAGATGATGGTGGTGGAAAAAAACGTTCGTACCATCTCGAAAACTCACTTTCGTTGTGAGGCGGTTTGTCGGCTTCCCGTGTGACATGTGGCCTCCGCAAATAGATACACGAGTCGATTTGGCGTAAAACCGTTTAACTTTTGTCGCCAGCACCAGACTGACCTTTCGAAGCACTACAGATTACGCCTAATGGCCAAGGCAGTGTGCCGACATGACCAGGAAGCTTTCCACAAGCCGTCACGGAAATCTTGCCGCTAATATGCTTGTATGAGTGGCTTACTGGCCGTCGGTTCCGAGATCATGCATACATGTTTTTGACATCCGTCGAGGCCGACAACTACTGCAATCGCACATAGAAGTTGACAAAGAGTTCCGAACTGCACGTGCCAACAAATGAATCTGCGTCATGGAATACGCGTATGCGATACGATCTGTATGCCATCCAGTGGCTAATCGGTCCTATGCCTTCGCACATAAGCGCTGCTTTTGTCGCCATTCCCTTTGTCGATGTTGGGCATATGTGGGAATCGCTAAAAGAAGACAAACAAGGCGCTGCTTCCAACTAATTTTATTTGCAAGAACCCCCATATATATATACATTCACCATTCAAGTTGTGCCGTGTGCGTCACAACCAATGATAACTATATCGCTACCTGCGCGAGACGATACCCCACCGTGCACGCCCACACCTACGCATGTCTGCAGAATGTTACGATTACAGACACGTGTAGGTGTGAGCATGCGCGTTGGGGCATCACCTCACGCAGGTAGTGATTAGTTATCATTGGTTGTGTCACATGTACCACGGCTTGAATGGTGAATGTATATATACATGGGGGTTCTTGCAAATAAAAAAAAGCTATAGCAATTGTTTCAATTGGATTTGATGACCCAGACGACCCTTGTAACAAGACAGGCGTGCCTCATAATCAGGTTGTGGTTTCGCCATGTAAAAACTCCAGAATTAAATTTAATTTTGTCCCGAAACCAAATGAGCGCCGTGGTAAGGCTGCATGCAGTGAATTGACCTCAGCCTGAGTATTACACCAAATATACGAAAAATAGAGTACTAGATAACAGAGTCGCGAACTGAACTTTTGAGTGTTCACAAATAGATACGTATAGTTGGGTATAGTTGCATGACGTTACTGAAAACATTGCATTGCCATGAAAATGGCGCACTTTTGCGCAGTTGGCGTAAATGGCACTTGAGTGAGCGCAGCCAGGAGCAGGCAAGTCAGATTGTAGCAAAATGGCATAAATGGCACTGTTGGACCACCCATGATCAAAGATTGTGACTCGGCACATTCATTTTTTTATTATGGAATATTTTTTACTGTGCTATCAACTCTGGCCCATGGCATCCTGAACTAGGGATGCCGCCCACGTCGAGCGACTTCACCATCAGCTCATTTTTACAAAGTTTATTCTTCCTCCTCCTGCGCAACAAGCGGTGTAAATTGAACTATGGGTCACTAAATGTTTTGCAGACAGTGCATCTTTAAGGGTCACATTTATAGTGGATGGTCATACTACTGTTTACATGCGCACTACGCACATTTCCACAAAAATGAGTGTATCATCAAGGACAGTCAGAATGACACGCAGGCAAACAAATAAAAAAGAAATGCAATTAGTCTAGCGAAAAACAGGATGCTTGGTCACCAAAGGTCTAACCAGCATGTACAGTTGGCCACAGAAGTTTACAGGACATTGGATTTGCAAAAAAGCTGGATTCCCACGATGCCTGAGCCACATTAGCCTCAACTTCGTAGTTTCAGTAGCTTTAGAGACCAACTTAGTGATCCATTAAATTAGAAGTGCCATGCCGCCACAAAACAAATACGCAATTGCCATGGAACCTGTGTTCTGTAAATGGAACCTGTGTCCTGTAAACTTCTGTTATTTCATCTTGCATTGTCAAACGAGATTTGCACTTCCTATCATCTTATTTTGCAAATTCCACAGCATGGAAGAGGCAGGAGCTTTTCATTTGTGAACATTTATTTTTTAATGGGGTCATCAGGCAGAATTCCTGACTGGCAATTGGCTTCCAGCAAGGGCATTAGCTGCAAGCCGTTCCTGGAGAAGGTCGACGACCTCTCGACCTTCGGATGTGGCCACCACTGAACCTTCATTGATGGCTCGCTGAAGCAAGGTTTCCCAGTAGCCACACTTTTTCAGGAACTGGTACGCACTGCAAAATTGAGCTTTGTGTTTTAACACAATGTCAAAAAGTAAAAAATTTGAATTTTCACACACTGGACAGGGCCACATTCTTGATGCATTGCTTTGCCTTCAGTATTAAATCACGTAAAAACCAGTTTGGTACCTCTCCAAAGCAATGGGCATTCCCTGATACCACAGTAGAGAGAGCTACTGCACATACGTTTTAGCAGTATGTTTGAGGACAATACTGGGATGAAAACTCAAACAGCAATGCGAGCAGTGACACCTGGCAACGTTATTTTCTAACCAGGATGAGCTGAAATATTCGCTTGTGTGAAACCTGTTGGCTAGGAAAGGTGTGACACTAGAAATCAGCATTGCTGCAAAAGTTTTAATGTGGTCAGATAGGACTACACAATAGAAGCTTATAATGGTGCCGAAAGATTGGTGCTACCAGTGTTGCTATTTATGGCTATGTCACCACATCTAGCTAAAACAGTAATGCTAAAATATGTACGTACTGATTAAAACACTCTAATATGCCTGATGCCTATGCTTTCAACCCGAAAGAAGCTATACAATACAAAAACACAGCCAGAATTTCGTGTAACAATGAATCAAGTATAGAACAGCCACTTACTTAAACAATGCATAGTGGTCATTTTCTGCCTCCTTTACAAGCCGCTTCACAAGATTCAGGTTCTGGATGGTCTGCAATAAAGAAGTGAAATATGTAGCTGCAGTGAAACTGCTTACACACTTATCACCATTCATACTGGTAAGTGAACTGAATTTTAGTCAAGTAATTAATTACTTATATAGTTACTGCATTGAGAAACTAACAATATTCACCACTAGTGTTAAACGAACTCCGAAAAGAGCACTCATGCTTCTTAAAAAGAGACTTCTGGATGCCTCAGTTTAGAAAATGTCGACACATGTTCATTTCAGACCGTTCATGTCAAAATAAAGGTTGATTTGATATGTCCAACTGGACCTCTTTTATGATACTTATAAGCTTTCAGAAACATGGGCGGCAATTTTGTAGCGAGACCTTCCGCTAAATTCTAAGCGACTCTTATCATCCACTGTACATGGTTGTCTGATCCCATTGATAACGCAGGAGGAGCATTGCTCTGACCACTGACAAAGCACAAAAAGGAACAGCGTCGGAAAAGGCAGTGCCACAAAATCATGGCCAGAGTCCATTATACTCAATAATGCAGGCTGGCAGCTCAATGAGCAGATCCAGCACTACTGTCACACCTTGTATCCATGATTATTATATAGAGGTTCTATTGTACTTCAAAACTTTTCCATAACTGCCTCAGCCGAACACAAAGGGTCATTATTTGATAAGCACAGCCAGTGGAGCAAAGCTCCTAAACATGTCCTAGTCTGCTGTCATGACTTAGTGACAATTCAGTTTTTCAGGCTCCTAAACTGGGACAGGACACTAATGCAAGAGAAGGTTGGACTTTGATATTGCATGTAGTAATAGTTGTCTGACAACAATATGTCAGCATGTCACTCTGTCTCATCTGGAGACCTAAGCTTCCAATGAAGATCCCTGAAACATTGAATCCATTCACTTGCATAACTTTCAAGCATAATTTCTTCTATATACCAAAATGTGAAACCACTTTACAAGCTACCATGAGGTATAAGAAGGTTCACTTTCCTAGTTAAGAGGCATACAGTGACAATGCATTTTCTTGCACTAAATATTTTTACCTCTAACAGGCTCAGATTTCACCCAGCAGGAGTAGATGACATAAAGCTAATTTTGATGCTCTCGTCATACATTCATACATTGCAATCTCAATATAACAAAGCCACATTGGACATGAAAATGCCTTTGTTATATCTGATATTCACTGTAACCATGCAACCTGTATTTGTAAAAAGAAAGAAATTGTGATCAGGTCTATGCAAAAGAAACACAAATGCAAGGCCAGCAAAGGGTCTCCAGTAGATTTTGATGGTGGCTAGCAGTGCTGAAACCAAAATTACATACACGCGTTCTGCATGGGCGCTACATAATATCCAATCGCACGTGCTGACCACACAGGATCGGCATGTTGGCCAAAATGCGCACATGCATCTTGAATGTGCAAATTCAAGTTGCCCTCTGCCGAGTAAGTTGTCTGCCTATTTTTCAGATACGGAGGAGGACACACATGGTCCCGAACTCTGCCACTATGGCCATCAGTCTAGACTCATGCATGTGATCACATGCTCGATCGCCAATGAGGTACAAATGTATGAAGAGAGAGCTTCCTGTAATGGCTCGTCCTCAGGTACTCTGTTGGCAACTTTTTGTCAGCTGTAATGCCTAGACCACTAGGCCTAACAACTTCCACTTTATTGAGAGTGGGCAACCAAAGTTGCAGTTTGGTGACAAGTCAAATTTTGCTCGCGGCCACCATTACTGCAGCATCACGCTTGCGGGCCATGTCCAGAAAACTGTGCAACATACCGTGTGGCATCTGAAATTTAGGTTTGCAGAATACATTGCTTCTAGGGGTAGGTGACGTACAGTGCCCTGAAGAAGTCTGAATAATCGCGCAGGTCAGAAAAATCAGATGTCTAAAAAATAAGCTGGCAAGTGCATTTGACATTTCTGCTACGAGAGCACATATGATGAGTCATGTGCAAAGAAATGCCGTTTTGATATGAGCGTCACACAATGCCGAATCCTGCATTTTCAGTTTTGTTACAACACAAAACTGCTTCCCTGAAATGAAGCATGACTAACCAAATTTCAAACTTACTTCGTTATATGCGATAATTTGTTTTATCTGGGTTTAGTATACTGATACATAGAGTAAAATATAGATGTTATTCAGGCCAGAATGAAAAAAAAATGAGGTCATAAATGGTGAACAAAAGCCAATATGTAAAGGGGTTTTCAGGAGTTTGTTTATGCATACTCACACGAATCTTAAATCCCTCTACAATACGACGAAGCACCAGTGGTCCGTCATCCTTGGACTTCACCAGCCGAGCGGCCCAACGCTGGCAGAATGGTGAGGCGTCTGCAAAGAAACAGCGAAAAATGTTAGTATGTAGTCTTGAAAGAGCTCCTGAGAAGTCATAAATCTAGGTGTGCAGCTGAGCTGATTGGCTATAATGGCAATATCTTTTTGAAACCAACAAGTATCATAAATGGACATAAATAGGAAGCCACAGCCCCACAAATTCTAAGGTAATCTGAATCAGATGCCAACACAGACTGTTGAACACTTTAGGTCCCTAAAAGAACACGAAGGGAAACAAGAACACAAAATTAAAAAAGAAATCTTTGCTTGTCTCTTTTAGCACTGTTCTACCGAAATGAGGTTGCACCGACTCCCCAAAGATTGTGTTTTGCTAATCTTTGAAGCAGGGCAGTTAGCACATCTAACCACCATTTCATAAATTGGGTGCGATTAGCTTTGGTTCCTGTTGGACTAAATTATTCCTGCCTTCACGGACACTCACTATTGGGAACCTAGACAGAAACAAGTTGACATCACTGATGGCTCCACCAAGACGTTTCTTTGCCTATTGGTTACTTAATCATCTTCAATGGTTTCTGCATGAATTTATCTCTCTGCCATGCAATAGTCTGCTCCTCTTGCCTTCAACAAACACTACATTTTTCCGTTATTACTCCCGATTCTGGGAAGCCACATCAGCAGCTCTGCTCCGACACCTGTGGTAAATGCGCGTTTTGCTGACACAGCAGTCACGGAGCCTCTTATGACAAAAGCGGATCAGAAAATGCTGAAAAATAAGAGTGATCACATAGACTGGCACGAATGCACAAAAGCGACGTTGCTCTTCGTTTGGTTAATTGATTGATTTAGTGGCTGATTCATGGGACTTAACCAAAGCAGCACCATGGCTATGAGTCACTGCAGTGGAGGGTTCAAGGTTAATTCAGAGCACCTGGCATTCTTTAACATGCTTCTAAATCTAAGCACGTGAGCATTTTTTGCAGTCTGCCCCCATCGAAATGCAGCTGCCGCAGCAGGGGCAACCCATCACCTTGCGCTCAGCACAAGCTCCCCCATCTAAGGAAACATAACAGCCCTACAGTTTCCAAGCACAGTTCAGAGACAGGTTCACAGTCCAGCAGGCAGGTTACGCATGTGAACCAGTTCAAATTGTTTCAGGTCCTGTAAAATGATCAGACTCTTTTCATGTAGCATGTTTGCTTAGTCTATCTTGACATTTCAGTCTCTCTCTTTTTTTTTTTTAACAATACTCAATTTTGTCGTAAAAGACAACCATCTGAACATGAAAAAGCAGCCGAGTGGTAGCAATGTCTTGAATGCCAACCTGCATTTCGAGCAATGAGGCGGTCATCCTCAGAGACGATCTCAATGGCAGCTGGCGACTGACAGCCACTTTCGGTTTCCTCGTGGCCTTGTTTCTGGCTTTCGAGCCCATGAAGGTTGCAGGCTTCCATAAACCTATCAACAAAAGACACCAGTGACAGACATTAGGAAAAGTGAACCGAATTTCTTTTGTTAAAGAGGTACAGGCAAAATAATATTGTATCTTGGGTTTCTTTTCCTTTTCTTTTTTTTCTTGCTTTTTAAGCAGCTTTGGACTCCACAAGGACAATGTTGTTAGATTTCCTCAGAAACGCAACTAATTATAAATTATATCGTCTTTAATGTAATCAGTCCAAAATGCATGCTTGGAGCAGCTTGGCTTCCTGGTGTAGGGTGTGTTGATGAGCATGCTTTTTACATAGCAAAAGTAATAAGTAGTGGTCACATGGTATCACAAGTCACTGATGCAAAGTTCAGTCAGCCTCATGGGTCAGGTGCAGTCGTCACAAGCTGTGCGATGGCTGCGTCATTGGCGTTCCAGTTATTTATGTGCTTCAATGCACAAAAAGGCATTCTGTCAAAAAGTAAGTTGAAAAAATGTGCATTTTTACCATAAGTTGGACAGTGCTTCCTTCAAAACTTATGCTAGTTTAAACTTTCATTGCAAGTGAATGTGCCTTGAAGACTCACTGGCTTCAATTTGAAGATTGCAACATGCACTCTAAAGTATGTATGGTAAGTTAAATTTTGGTAATTTGTCACTTACGTATTTGATTTCTTATGCAAGTGATTTCTGCCTCTGAGTATTCTAGCTCAAAGAGTACATTAGTCTTGTACACCACAGGCAAATCTTTAAGATTTGTATGAACATTAAAAAAAAATTCTATTTCTACAGTTAGCTATCACTAATTCAACTCGGATGGGACTGATGAAACTGGTCTAATTATCCGGCAGGTCGACTTAAACAAGAGGCAGAAAAAAATGCCGAAACACATAGTAGCTGATTCGTTTGACAGTACTTGCCCAATAACAACACACCTCCATATTTGAATGTGCACCCACTTTGTATGCGTTCAAAGCAGAAAAATAATGTAGAAATGACGTTAGAGCTCTTACACAAAGGAGAAAACGAGAATGCGCTTGATTTTTCCATAAGAAAAACGCAGCATATCTCAGATTCTGGCAATAAAGAAAGATGAAACATACGAACTTTACCTTCACAGAATACAGATTCATTTAAACCTTATGCGACTTGCCATACCTTCAGAGAAAACTTTATTACTGGCTATGAATGACACGTCCTCCCTACAGTCTGTTGTGTGTTTGATATTCTACATTTCTCAAACGAATGTGCAACTATCACAAACGGGATGGTGGCTTTCACCTAAACTAAGCACTTTGCTAGTTTGCCATGCAACTCTTCAGAATGCCACAGACACAAGACGAGACTTATTGCCACTAGCTTAGCATACTAAACCTATTATCTTAGAATCTTAACTTATCTCAGCCTTCACAATCAAAGACTGAAAGCAGTGTATCATGGAGCACTGCACGCGATTCGGCATCTTTTGATCGCAATGGTGATAACACTGGCTCTGACTGTAGGCTGCTATGAACATAGATCAGTGGTTACGAATGTGGCAAATGGAGTTTTTGTTTCATATCCACTTGCACCGTGCAGGTAGTTTTCAGACCACATTTATTAGAAGAAAAAAGCACACATTATGATCAGGTAAATACTGTAATTGATCATTGTGTGCTACCTTATTCGCTTGAATACCTTCCTGTGGCAGGCTGAAAATTGTCGTTTCCAACAGGGGATGGCATATGTTCGACATGTTCGCTGTCCCCTAAGCTCTGCCAAGACAGATGCTGCCAGTATGCAATTCCAGTTACCATGGCAGTCAGGTATGTGCATGCTAACCAGTCAAATTCGAATTATCTGGCGAAATCCAATTACAGGACCGAAACAACTAACGTTTAGGCTGAAAAAGCTGTATGGGTACTAGGCATGACCTTCAGTAAGGATCAAATTAACTGAAAAATTAAATTAAACCGAGTCGAACTACTAACAAAGCCTAGCCTACATATGAAAGTACACTTTTTACGGGGGCTTGAATTTTTTTTCTTGTATTAGGCCTTTAAGATTGCATTACTGCTTTGTGCAACATCTTATATTATGAAATGGATGTCCTGCGTATCCTAATCCTTTAGAACAAGTCCTACATCTACAAATCCTATATTTTCAGAGGAATGGACCACGTGCAACACAAAAGACAGCTAGGCTGAACATGTGATGTCCAGGATGTGGGTAAAAGCAGGAATGTCTCACTTTTCAACGTCGCTTTTATCCCGCGAGTTTCCCGTCACGACGTTGACTGGAGCCTCACTCAAGGCCTGAAGAGAGAAGTGTTAACTGCAGCGTCACACCTTCGTTGGCATCTTACAATGACAAGCATCAGCTTCCAACAGTGTTGCAAAATTTTAGAAGTAGCAGTCCAGTGAAAAATTACAGGGGAGACTGTTATTGTGCAGGCAATCACAAAAGCTTTTGGGAGAAAAATAACAGATTTGCAGATGGCACCCAAGCTAGCAAACGGACAGCTTTAAGAGATCATTCCAGGCCGCATTACAAGTTAGCTTGGCAGGGAAATAATATATAGGGTGTCCCAGTTAACACGGACCACGTTCTCAAATAAAACAAAGCCTTTTCTGCAGATGAGACAAACTACATGTATATGTTGTTCGCAACGTCCTGGATAAGCCTAGCATATTTCTTTTGTTTTCATTGATAGAGTAGTTAATACTGACAAATTAGCAATATCTTTTTTAATTTTATCCTAATGGCAATGATGTCAATGCTACATTTGTACAGAACATTTGAAAACATCACTTCCAGTTGTATTGCAGTCTTATTTTTTGCATAGCTCTTTTTTCCTGTGCTTAAAGAAAGCTATTGTGGTGTGGAAGAAGTGGACCACACTGCCTCTCTAACGGTTTCCAAGGTTTTCTTTTCAAAAAAATATTTTTTTTTTTCTTAATTCAACTTTACAACCCGCAATTTCGACAGTGTTTGGTCTTTTACCATCACGACAATGTGATAATATGATAGCAGAATCCTTGGGAAACACGTTGAAGCAGACTTTTATGGCCGTAAGTAATAATGATCATACCGCTTGCAGAAGCACTGCGATGTTCTCAGAAAAGGCCTCCACACAGCGGTTTGTATAGAGGACACAGATGTAGTGCCACTCCTCCAGTGAGCTGGTCAACGTTGACTTGAAGTCGACTTCCTGCAGAACAACAATGCCAACCTGAGGGTCATTAAATTTAAAGTTGTAGTCACGTAATAAACATCTTCACTTTACAAGAGATTTACACCCTATGAGGTGTATCTTGTTCCCAAACAATAATCATGTCTTGCTTGTGTTTCCTTTATTGAAAACTCCGTATGCGCTTGCTACTTACATGCCAAGAATGTTGTGTTACACTAATAATACGCAGACTGTTCATGACCGGGACTGTTCATATCGGCCAACTGCATTAAAGAGAGAAAAGGCACTCAAGAAAGACAACAATTATTGTTTAGGGATAAAATAAGCCACAGAGGGGGCAAGCTTTTGGTAGATGGTTGAATGCTATGTAGAAATTTTCTAGCTACAGTGAACTGCATTCAAACTTCAAACTTTAAAAAGATCTCTAAAGCAAACACTTTAAAAGAAAGCTTCTGTGCTCACCATTACATTATTACTCAAATTTTGCAACAAGAATGAACTCTGTGGTCCAATTTGTTCAATTAAATATTTGTAATAGGTGTCTTCTTGGCTTGTCCAGACTTCTATGTGCTAAGAAGCAGAAGGACTGAAGAGCGCTATTCTCGGTCAATCGCTTTTGGGGATGCAATCACTTTCACCAGTTGACATCTCCAGGAAGCAGTGTTCCTCGCGCAGTGGCAAGCGTGTTCCATTTGCCCAGTGCCAGGAACACTACCGCCTGTATTAGTTGATATGCACAGCACCAAAATGCATGAAAGTGATTGTATCACTGAAAGTCGTTGACCGAGAATACAACCACATCCCAGCAGCAGCTCACTTCTCCGATGGGCACGGTGTACTTAAATGGATGTTTTTCCTTTTTTTATGCATGACCCAGGTAAACAATGATTACAAGTGGAAGAAAATTTGAGATCTGACCACCATCACAAGGTAGCATTGTTATCGATGACACAATTAATTGTAATCAAATATTATGACCTATTTTTGGCCTGTTTTTTATCAGTTTGTCTAATTCACCCACTAGTCAAGATCCATATAAAGACGCACTGTAAATGTTCAGTTTGCTTAAGGAAATTTTTTGACAGGCCACGCCACTTCCTGGAACTTGTCTTGATGTGTTATCTACTTGTGCTCACTTTACCCAGTCACCTTTCAGTGCATAGTTATTGGCAATAAAAGACTTTTCTGCATGCCGTTGTAACACGCACCGAATTAGTTAGTAGCGGAAGCAGTGACTTTCCAAAGCGTTCCAGGTCCGTGCAATACCTAGTTTAACATTGTTAAGGAAACATTTTAAATAAAAAGCTCATTAATCAGTTAGAAGTTCTCACATCAATGCATGAATTTCACTAAGGAGGTCAGGGGTTCACGTAAAATTTTTAATTACTCACATGTTATATGGTAATGGCCGAGCTAACCAAGCATTTTATGTTCTACTACATGAGCGACGGAAGAGTTAACGTGATAGCACAAAAGCTTTTTGATTGATATACCACAAAACCTCCATATAACAAACACAAATATAACAAAATGTCAGGAACACCAAAGTAAATCTAAACTGTGTCTTGTTGATATCAGCACTTAACATAAGCTTATAATGAATATTGGACAAGAAAAAGGTATTCTCATGTAGGATGGCACTTCTTTATAACGAGGTTGGACCACAGTTGACATTGAGAGCTAACATGACGGCACAATATATTTTAATATTTACACATTCGACACATAGCACTGTTCACACTAAAGTTTGATCACATCTATGCTAATTTTAGCCATTATCGCCAACAAGACGCCACTTTACGCAGAGTGATGTTTTGCAACAAAATATAATTTTATTGTGCTTTAGACTTGGCCAACACCGCCATCAAACATCTTAATTTAGCCACAACTGCAAAAGGTTTGAATCTCACAACTTCACAGTTTTGTTAACACGACTTGCAACTGAATAATGCCAACAATGTGACTTCCAAGTTTCTAATTTGTGAGTAAATGTTAGCACCCCACAAAGCTCAGTTTGCCAGCTGCATCAGTTGAACAACAAACCAATAGGGCACTTCAAGTGTGAGGCTTTAGCATGCTCGGTACCATGTGACACCATGTTGAGAGACACCTTGCTTAAAGGCCAACTGGAATGAAATGTCACTTTGTCTAAATATTGGTTATAAATGACACTATATACTATTGAAACAAACTTGGCAAAGTTGCAGTGTTGGTAAATGTCTAATTTTTTTTATTAACAGCACTTGAATAGCATGCAGGTGATGCATGGGTGCATTTGGCGATTAGCGAATGTGACAGAAATCCCAGTACACTGCCTCCAAGACTTTCAGTGTGCGGTAGGTGCTACCTAGTCTCTAGGGTCATGGTGCAAAGTCACACTGGTTCTCATCAATCAACGTCGTGTTATGTCTGGGATGTGGTAATAGTAGCACTTCTTTTCAGTTACTTATTCATCACGGATCATGTATTTGTCAAAACTGCAAGAAACGCCACATATACACATGTTCAAAAACTACAGAAAGTTCACGAGTTAACTTGTCATCGGCAGTTAAGGTGTTAATGACTGCATAGACTGAAAAGTGTCAGTTTGCATGCTGCAATAGGAAGTTTTTACCAAACACAAAGCACCTTTACTTTAAGCAATAGCACACCAGAGGTCTGCGCTGGAGTTATTTTAATTGACTGCTGACTGCATATCTGTACAGTACGCTCAATATTAATTCTGTGCAAAGGATACAAGTCCAAGGTGCCATCATCGGGAGCAATAAAACACAACACGTACGCTTGTTGCTCTTTTTTCTCTACGTCTGAAGCCTCCTTTGTGAAAGCTTGATGGAAACACATCGCTGTGCCAGTCGTCTTCTCACCGAAGCTGCTCAGTGAAAACATTGCGAATGGGGCAACAGCAAGACATTAGTGGCAATGCTACTCATTCGTCAAATTGCGATAAATGTGGCATAATTCACATTAACACTTTTCAGCGAACATTATAAACAAGCCAACAGCAAGACACATACTTATTTATTTCAAAAGAAATTATGCAGATCCAATGCACATCTTAGAATACATGTGAAGCAAGGCTTTTGTGAGGCAGTTAATCAGATGCTATTATTTGCCCCTTTCATTTCTGCATCTTTTGATGTAACAGAAACTAGCACACGTGCTCTCACGCATGCTCGCTACGCATTCTGACACATGTGGTGATCATTTCAAAGAGCTTGTTGGCATTGGCACATTAGTATAAATACACTAAACAATGAAGAGAGAAGAAGATATTGTAACAGATACGAAAGGCACGGACAAGAGGAAAGAAGAGAAGACGAGGAGGACGAAGAGTTGGAGAGGCCGAGCTGTGCTACTATCAAGCTACGATCATCATCCATTGCCTGTAAATAAAACCATTTCTTCGCAACGCTTTGCAACAGTTGTGGTGGAGGTGCTGGGTAACGATCCCAGTACCTCTCGCAACGCTTCGTAACGCTTCTTCGCAACGCTTCGTAACAATATTGTGACTTAATAGTTAGTGTACTGAGCTGCTGTGCTATGGGACCACGGTTCAATCCTACCATCCAGCCAGTTGATTATTTTTTTTTTTAATTATTATTTTTTTAATGTATGAGCTATTCGGCAGAACAGCAGCAGCACCCAGAAGCCACGGTGAGGAAAGTCCGGGAGTGTTCACAAAGAAAGTTAATACTGCAGGCCAGAAATTGGCCTCAGCAGGAGCGGTTACATCACATAAGATTACAAGTGATTAAAACTGACAAACTAATAGTACCAAATGCCATGTCAGGTCTGCCACATAAACAACGCAGAGTGAGTTGACACCCCCTTGTTTCTTTTTTTCTTCACATTTCTTACATAGGAAACTGAGGTTGGCGAAGGAAAAAGCAGTCCAAACGACTGCTTAAAAAAAAGGACAAAATATCTAGTGTGATTATACTCCTTCCTGGAAACGCATAGAAAGTTGACATATTGGCAACTTATCTTTTACTTAACCACGAAGCGGCTAGAAGCAAAACGTACGTCATTTCCATCGAGTCCACATTGCCTCTCGTGTCCTGTAAGTCTCGTGCCACTTTCTTGATGAGGAAGCAGCGAAGATCCGTCTCAGCAATGGCACCAAGGTCAGTGGCAAGCAAAGACAGGCTGTAAAAAAATTTTTTTTAATGTCACACGTTTGCAATTGTTGCTTAATTTTCACGAACGTTGCCTGTCAGAACTGTTGTCATATTGAGATTGTGCCGTGCCCAGTCAAAAAAAACAATTGAAACCATTTGGAAATATCAATGGGTCCAACTGGAAACGGCAATTTCCAATTGGGCCAAGTGTTATCACCAACAGGACCATTTGGGCCAGTTAGAACGGCCAATTGGTTCATATGGAAACCCTCACTTCCAATTGGGCCAGATGGAGTCTCCAGCAGGACCATTTGGGTAAATCTGAACTGCCACATGGTCCAAATGGAGTTTTCAAAACCATTTGAGCAAAATTTAAGTGAGAAAATGTTACTGTCTTTTGTGTACAAAATTTGCAGATTTCTCTTTCCCTTTTGAAATTTCTCTTTTGAGATTTGGACGTGAGATTCGAGATTGGATTCGTGAGATTGGAAGACACTATTTGGCATTTGGAGGGCAAGTAAATGTGGAACGACCGCAAAAAAAAAAAAGTGGTCGGTCTATTGATCATGTTAAACAGTAAAAAAAAAAAAAAAAACTTGCACTGTTTTATGTGTTTCTTAAACACACGACTCAAACAACTTTTAGGCATAAAACAATTTGTAATTTAGCAATATTGTTTAAATTTTTTATTTCACATCTATGAAATAATTCTTCCTTGGAATTAAATTTTGTCTCAGCGTCATTTTTCCTTGGCGACCGAACGAGACAGCATAATCGACATCAACATTAGCAACATGTGCTCGTGTGTGCTGATCGCCTTGCGTGCTTCGAGCGACCGTCTAACAGCACTATGATCACCCACGCGTACGTGCGGTACGAAATCGACAAACATTTAGCAGTTGTGCCCGTGACAGACATAAAGAACTTCAAGCTGACGACGACTTTTCGGCGGCTTTTTATATGGTCAAGTGGACGGACGCGGCCGGCACGTGTGCCCACTACCGTGCCAGAATTTTGCAGATCGGAGGTAAGTTTCCGCGTTTCCAAAGCTCTTGTAATTATATTGCACTACTGCACTACACGAGTGCACGGGTCACTCACACTCGTCTGAGTTAAATGATTGCACGCATATATGTATACGCTTTTGTGTAATGTAGCAAATATGCATGATGCACTGAACTAATTTGGACAAAAAGGTTTCAAGTGTGTTGCATGAGTGTTTTTTTAAAAGCAAGGTTTCCCCGAGAGCGTCGTGACAGCACTGGTGAAACGTACGTGGGGGAGAACATTGCTGACATTGACAGAACAGCGAAAAGCTATACTGATTATAGAACAATTTTCTTCCATTTGCTGCTTGAACCTTAGCTACATAAACAGCAAATTGTGACTCTCTTAAACCTGGTTGGATTGCTGAATATTAAAGTTGAGGTGTCTTTTTATCCAATTTCAGCTTGCCTGTCTTGCCAGCTTTTGAGGGCAACAGGTTTTTCAGGAGTCCATACACAATGCTGTCTTTCTTTTTTATCCATTTCTGCAGGTTGTGGCGCGACTAGACCGGAAAGGTGCCATGAACAGTATCCAGCATTGCATTTTCCTTCGTAATAAAGCTTTAAATCCTACTTTTCACTTGTTGCCTCATTGTCACATGTAGTTATTATCTTAAGGAAGTAGTGGCTCCTTGTTGTGTGATATGATGTGAAGCAAGAAAAGCATTGGAAAGAGCATTAATGAAGAGATTCGCTTTTTGTGCTGTTCATATTGTTTTGCATCATATTAGATCACAATATGTATTAACCAACTTGCCGAGCAACATGTAACGTTGTGGTTCCTTATTGCTGTGCTAGTTTGCCAGATTCACACAGCGCAGGCTGTGCACAGTCAAAACCATTTGACCCGTCGAGCGGCTCCATTTGGACCATTTGGTTCCATGCCAATTAGCCCAATTGGTTCTATGCCAACTGCACCATGTGACCCAATTGGCAACAACCAATTGGTTCTATGCCGACTGCACCATTTGAACCAAATGGTATGCAACCAATTGGCCCAATTGTTCCAAGTGGCCCAATTGTGTACTAATACACAAATGGAACCAATTGGAAACAAGTGGAAATTTTCCAATTGGGTCCAATTGTTTTTTTTAACTGGGTGATTAATTGAAGCCGAGCAAGAACAACAAAGTGCTTCATTAAACATTTGCAAAACGATACATGTTCACTTCCTTCAGCTCAGCGTGTTAATAGGATTTCAGGGTTTGCTTTATGGAGATAACAGCGGTTGCTTTTTCCTCCAACGTGAGCATCAGTACTCCTTATCACTTCGAGCGCAAGAAAAATGTTCTTAGATTAATTTTACAGGTAATGTACTGGGCCCATCCATGTGCCACTGTCTCGGACTTGACACTGCCACTCAGACAAGCCTTTATCCAGCGTGAGAGTCACAAAAGAAGAGAGAACAGTGCCTAGAAGCATGAGCGCAGCATGGAAGACCCGCAACAGGGGCCTGGCAAAAACTCGCGGGTTCGGCGGAAATTCTGAGACCCCAGCGATCGGTAGTTACTAAAACGTGAACACATCCGTCTATAGTGTTATCGCACTACTACAGGGAGGAAATGAACTTACCTTTCCTTTGTTTGAGACTTTGGTGGTTTCGTCGCCGCAGGCTTCTGCGAAGCTTCATCCGCCGAAGTTTCGGTTTCGGACTGCTGTTGCTGCTGTGTTTTGGGACTGTTTATAAGGGAGATAAAACATTACAAGCCAGGACTGTAAAAAACGACAGCCTTTTGCGAAGTACCTTATACACAAGCGAAGATGATAACGCACACGGCTTACCTGTTGGTGTAAAGGTACACAGCGTAAAACGTACCCCGAAGCGCCGACGCCGATGACTGATTTGACTGCGTGCTGGCCGACGAATCATACCCCGTGCTGTCCATGCTTGACGCGCGCTTAGTAGTCGGCATGCAGTACACAAGCGACTGGGTGGAGTGGGTCACCCTGACGTGCAGTTGAAATAGTTGTGACCGACTTCAGCTCGCAGCTAACAGCACTTTTAATTTACCTGCGTACAAGAACTACGGTTCAAAACTACCAAAACTACAGATACTACAGACGACCTGTGGGCGGCCATCTTGGTTTAGGTCATGGTTTAGGTAGTGATGTTCTTGTTCACTTGCCGTCAGTTTCGGACATAAAACGTATAACTTACCTTAAATAAAACAGAAGTAAGCTTTTTTTATGCCTTTAGAAGATACCTGCAATGTCCTTCTTCAGATTTTGTAGTGAATAGTGCCTAAACAACATTGGCTGCAATATTTTGATATACGAAACCAATGTTTCCAAAGGATTGTCGCGGCTTTTTGTTTTGGTTTGGGTAGATTGTACTAGCAGTATTAGACATACTACTAGTTTGAGACAGTTCGAAAAAAAGGCATTGGTTTGAGACATGTTTCTTTTTTCTTATAGTTGCTAGTTGTGGTAGTCAACTTTCGATCACAACTTAACAACCGTGTTCATTGCTGCTTAAATTATGGCCACACGTTCAGCTAATGAAGACATCCGCAAGGTCTTGTTCAAAGAGAAGCCGCAGTATGTGATCGGCACAGTAGGTGAGGCACGTTTTGCAACTGACGGACCTCTAATCTTCTCGTCAGCGGTCGTCTCGAGTGTGCATTCACTAATATCTGAACTCTTGAGCATGAAAAGCCATTAGTGGCATATCAAATCATGATGCATGGTGCCGATCTCGGCTTTCTTTTCACGGAACAACGGAGTCCAGTTGGCTAGATTACGCGCCTCTCCTTTGATCGTGAACTTAAACGAATACGGACTGCTCTTAAGAGCGAAAGCATCTGTGTGTGTGAACTTGACGGAGCACTTGTTTGAGTTTTGTGTGTGAATTACGTTGTGTAACGCGTGTTTTGTGAATTTTGCACTTGTTTTGGAAATTAGAGCATTCGTTAACAAGGCCTCCCCAACGTTTCGACAAGAAAACTTATCTTCGTCAGTGCGGAGGCGAAGGACACCGGAACTGACTTGTTCAAATGTGTTAATCACCTTTTCCAAGTTTCTATCTCCCTGTGATTCTCTGTCCCGTTTTGCTTTGATGAATATTGATTGTCATGAATGAATTTAGATCAAATCAATGTTTCGTTCGTGTCACATTTATTCTAACAGTCTTAATTATCTTCACACGCAGCTTCTCAGAAAACTTCCGACCTACTATCAACGAAGGCGGGCATACAGTTTGAACACGATGTCGAAGTCAGCCAGAGCTCATTGGAGAAAGGTAAAACAAATCGCCTCCGTCGCTTTCGATGAGCCATGTTTCTGATTTCAATGACAGTAAAGCGAGCAAATGCTTCCGACTTCAGAGATAGGAAACACGTGCAAATAATGGTGCTTGAGTAAAGATTGGTGATCTGAGGATCAAGGATGGGCATTTGAAAGTGATATTGCAGCATCATGGTCGCATGTGTCAACCAGCACACCTGACTGTGACCTTTCCATAATGTGGGCAGTGCTTACAAATGTGTCGTTTTGTACTAGCACATTTAGCATGCAAACCTTGTCAGCTTCATGCTCAAAATCAGTGCCTCAGAAGCCGAGCTTGCACACTGCGATAGTTCTGGCACTCTCCTGCTCAAACCGAGTACATTGACCCAATCTTTTGTGTTATGTTCATAAGTTCCAAACTCTTCTTTGGGCTAAACCACCGATTTGTTAACACAATTTAAATTTCATGGTGGATCTTGTTCAATGTCATGTTTTGATGCAGTGTGTGCTTTTTATTTAGGGTAGAGCAGAAGTATAGTATTGGCAAGCCATTGAGCGGCGAGCACATGTAATGACCAACCACACGTGTAGTCTGCCTCAAAATTTATGCGACGTGGGTTCCATGACAAATATTAATTTGTACTGTGCTAAGGCACGGCTCTTCTACCTCAATGGATCACTGTTTATGTCACAGAAATGACTACAGATAGAAATAGCTAAATTTAGGCTTTGAGAAAATTCATCTTTATCGCAAATCTCGTGGCCCATAAGCTTTTGTGGCCAACTGTGCGTGCATCATGCTAGACGCAACCAGTGGCTCACGAAGTTTGAGTGTCAGCTTCTCGGCCATAGTGGCCATAAAAGGAATTAGCACCATGTGAGGAAGCTGGTTTGAATATTTATAAAAGGCCCACTTTATTACGTGCTATTTGATAACCTGTTTTCATAGGTGGTGCTTTTATGCGTGACGTCTTGCAGAACTGCACGAACAAAGGCTCCAAAAGTTGCGAGCAATAAGCGAAAAGCTCAAGGAGGATGCCTGGAAGTATGAGCCGATTGAGAAACTGCTTGGCATGTAGACATCAATTCATCATTCAACCTCATGCCACCCTGCCTGTGGCATCCCTGCTGTTTTCCATTCCTCATCCATTCATCTGCTGCTAAACAGCATGGTAAGCCCGACAGGTGCTTAATTTTTACCGCAAGCGGTTGTTGATGATCTCTTGCACGATTTCCAGGTTCTTCAATGTGTATGTAAGCAATATTGCCACCATCATGGTTAACCCAATGCCTTGTCCGTGAGAGCACACGGAATGGGTGAGAGTTGATTACAAACATGCTTTCGGTGGAATTCGTGTTGTGAAAGCACTTGTGCTTCTTTTTTTCAAAGAATTTAGCTATAGCACGTAGACCAGTTTGAGTGTAGCCAGCACATAATGCAGAAGGCCTTACTAGATTGAACCTAGTTATTTGAGACATTTATGGTGCTTAGGGAGAAAGAGAACACTTTGAAGGGACGACAGCAGGACAGAAAGGACAGTTTCTTTTTTTTTTTTAAGCAATGTTACCTTCATTTTATCGCACAGTCCACAGCGCCTTTTAACTTGGCCAAAGCAACTTTTGAGCGCTGTGCCCACACACAGTAGCATTCTTGCCGAGCAGCTGTGTGCAAACCACACCGTGGTGCTTGCACTGGCTTGGATAGTGCAGGTGTACACTACCAAGATGCGACACCTGGTGGCATCTTGGTGATGCAACACCTGGTGATGGCGGTGCTCATCACGCCAACTTTCCGAGACTCCTTCAGCGGAATGCAAAACCTTGTCGTTGGTTTTAGTGTTTCTTCTTCAGGCAAAAGTGCCATTTCTTTATGGCCAGTTCATAATTCGTAAATTGTATTGAAGCAATCGCAGCAAGAATAGTATTACCTTGCATTTGAGAGCGAAAGGAAGTGCAGTTTGCCACTACCATCAATTTTATTCTTTTCAAAGAATAATGTGCTTATGCTGCTCCCTCATGCACTTCCGTCAGCACTATTTTTGGAATTGTGGCGCCTTCTTTTTCCCACCTTGTGCCTCAATTCACCCATTCCTGCCTGGCAGGGCATGCAATGCAAAATTAAAAGCTGAGCGTGAAAGTTGAGTGTATCAAGGCCGACATGTGGATGATATGCTTCTGTACCTACGACATGTCTACTGATAGACATGGTTGTTTCAGTAAAGTTTTCCATTGGCACACAGCGCATCACGAGATATCTCCAGTGCTGTGATCTGTCATCATAGCTATTAATTTTTCCTACAGTGTATCTTTAAGTAACCATGCTAAGTTCACAGTGCAGTTTACTCACCAGTCCAGAGATAAAGTACAGCGAAAAGACGCGCAGTATTAATACAACATTTTTTTCATATTTGTGTTCTTTTCTTATTCCTATTTTATACATTTGAAAGTACAAATGTGCAGTGAAAAATTTTACCGTCTGTGTGCCTCAGCTCTGTCGCACACGTAGTGTCGTCTTTCTTGTCCGTGTCAATCCAGCGCTATGACTTCAATTGACTCAGCTCTGTCCCTTTTCAGGGTTTTCACGACATCACCAGTGGGGCACGAACGTCTATACATAATGACAAAGCAACTGGCTTCACATGTTCACCGAGCGCGATTCATCCATTTGTGACCTCCACGAACAGCATGCACCACCGTGCCTATCCGCAGGCATAGTCAGGGCTGTACCCACAGCTCAGCAAGAACTGTAAACGCAGAATTGCTGCTTGTTTTATGGCACAGACATGTCATATTGTGATTAAATAAAATTCTCATATGCGAAGAAACTGCGGGAAATTTTCATTTCTCAGAGTCAAATATTTGAATGTGATTAGCATTCATTGGATACTTCATGAACTTCCTGGTATTCATCTATGCCCACACGTAACTGTTTTTGTTTCACACCAACAATGGTATCTGCTGCCACTCTTCAGTGAACCTCTCAGATGCCAACTTAGGTCGGTGGTTATGTACTACTGCGTGTGTTCTACTCTTCAACGAACCTCTTTGATGCCAGGTTGAGCCATTGGATATATGTGCCACTGGGTACATGTTGCTCTTTATAATTATCAAAACATATAAAACATTTCAATGCTGTGGTATGCACAATTAAACACCTGTCACTAGATAGATTGCTAATTATATTAATGTCGCCAATAATTTTCAAGGGATGGATGCGCCAATTTTTCCTTAAGCACAACGTATCTGCATGCCTGTTTCCAGATTATTCACTTTAAAAAGTGTAACCCACCCTTCCCATCGACGGTATAAATTAACGATGTCTTTTTTCTCAGTTCTATTACTTTTTATCATCCACCACTCAAGATGAGTGATTCTGGTGACAACGTCGCCAGAGAACCGCCCAAAGAATAATTGGAATAGGGCTTTTACGTTATCCCGGCCCATTTCTGCATGAATAGAAACAGCAGACTGATTTGTGGGCCATTTTAATGCGGAAGCCATTGTGATCGAACAGTTGAATGACGATGAAGAATGATGTAATAGTTGTAACTCAAACCAAAGGCAAGAGTTTGACGTATTTTTGTTCAGTTGCAAAGCTTTTCTTTCGAGGAACCCGTATAGGTTTCCTTTTTAGCAATTGCTACGATTGGGTGGATATCTCATTTTCGCGTTATTAGCTAGCAAAAATGTTGCTGAGGCCAAATAATAAAGAGTTATTTTGGCCACTTAAAGCTCTTAAGTAATCACTTGCTGGCTTTCCCAATTTCTAAAGGGTGTTTCTTTTAGAACCTGCCCTTCTCCTTGATTCTCCCTAATCACTTTTGCTGTCAGACTTTGGCACCGATCGAAAGAGGTGCCATATCATTTCCATAGAGTCTTGAACCATGTAATGCTAGGTAAGAAGGAACTCTTCTCGAAAACAAGTAGAATTGGTTTTGAATGGCCAGTTGGAAGACAAGACCCGCAGGTCAAGGAATCTCACTACTTGGCAAAGGAGCTGCAGGTGTGTAGATGGAGAGCCTTGTTACACGCACATAAATTGTACTGAAAATGTAGAACAAAGGTCTCGCTGTACTGTAGTCAATTACTTTATGTCAATGTCCATAAATACAGATGCCTGTATGAAAGCTTAAATACAAACACAAGTACATACTTATGCTAACTTTTCTCTTGCATGAGCTCTTCTTTACAGCATTTTCATGAAAACTCGCATGGCTGTCACAACTTGGTAATGTGTTGGACAGCACCGAAGATGGCTCCTTGGTTGAACAGGCACACATCAATGATGCAAGCACCAATAATTAGGACTAACAACCACTTGCACCATGATGCAGAACAGATGAGGGTCTAAATTGAACATAACTGCCAACCAAGATCTTTGGAATAAAGTTTTTACATAGTGAAGAGTTGATGCTTGCATCCACTTTCGCCAAAAGAAAAGCAAGATCACTTTGAAGTCGGGGGGGCAACCTTGCAATAGCAGAATGCAACTTTCTGCTGGCAAGAAAAAGACTTTTGTTGGGACTGCTGTAACACCATAAAATTCAATTGGCACACAGAACAACTCTTATGCTGTGTATCAAGACCAGCTGCTTCCCTGGTGTTCTTTTTCAGAGGCTTGTTATCTGCTCTATTCTGCATGTACTGGCTGTATGATAAGGCACAGTGCATAATAGTCTTATGACATTAGACTAAACCACATCTCACCATCGACTCTATGAGAATTCCTTGTTATTATTACATATATTCATAAACGCACCATAGCCAGAAGCACAAGTGAAACTTTAATAATTTCTGGCACTTTCATTAAAGGCACAGTATCTTCCTGCAGATATGCGTCTGAATGGGCATACAACTGGCCAATATATTCACACCTTGTAAAAAAGCAATACAAGTCTTGATACTTAGTCAGTAGACTAAGTCTATGTGCTATGGCCACCGATCAAGTTGCACAAAACCTCGAAAGTAGTCTCAAGAATACGTGTGCGTTACAAATGTGGCTTTAAACTTATTCTCGTCATCTAATTTTTAGCTTACGGGGTTTCAAGTCCCAAAACTACACAGCAGATTTCAAGGGATAACATGCTGGAAAACTCCAGCCCGACTCTAAACAAACTGGGGTACTTTAGCATGCACCTGAATCTAAGCATGTGAGCAAAATGCAGTCCCTCGACCTTGTCAGATGTTAGCACCATGACCACACTCTTGTCAGAAATGCACCCATGACACCAAACCAGTACAGTAGGTGCTTTCAATTTCGTTTTAGAATGCCATTTCAGTGGAACTGTAGCATTGCAGTTTGCCATACAGTAGCATGCAAGTTCTTTTCCATGCATTCATATAATGGTCACAAAGGTTCATATCTGTGAACGCTACAAAGCTTTCCTGCTCCACGCTATGTGCTTGATTTGATGATGTCGTTCGTGAGTCATGAGCTGCGTTCATTTGTTCTAGATTTAGTGCCTTGTTCAAACAGGCTTCACTAGCAATACGCCTTTTTCATTCGAAGTAACTGCACGCCATGTTAATTTTGTCTGCTTATCATGCGTAGTTGCCATTACAACCGGAGGTAATATGATTTGTTGCTTGTTCTTTGATGTGTACACAAGTGATGAGTTGTCTCTGTTGCTATTATCGTTCCATGACAACCACACAGTTTCCATCTGCTGTTCACGAGATGCCTCTGCTTTGAAGGCTATGTTGTAAGCAGTTTGAAAAGTCAGATCACGTTCCCCAAGTAGACGTTCCTGCAGAGCTTCGTCTCGAATCCCGCACACAAAACGATCTCTCATCATCACGTCCAAGGGAAGTTCCTTTCCCCCGAAACCACAGTCTTCTGCGAGCTTTTGAAGTGCTATTACGTAGTCTGCCAGAGATTCACATGGTTCTTGGTTTCGCCTGTAGAAGAGTAGCCTTGCTCGCAGCAATGACGGCTTGTTATGCATGTGGTCACGAACGGCTTGTTTGATGGTTTCGTAGGACACCGTCGTTGGCTTGTTCGGCTCGACTAACCTTGTGATGAGCCGATAAGTTGCCTCTCCACAAAAGCTAAGCAACACTGCGCGCTTCTCGTCATCTTCCGAGACACTGATGGACGCACAAAACGTTTCGAGTCGTTCGACGTACTCGTCCCATGAAGAATTTGTCTCAATGGAATATTCTCCAATTCCGTTGCCTGAAATGTTGACAAGCTTGCACAGAGGCCGAGCTTGCTCAGGGCTTTGTTGCGAACTGTCGCATTCCACAATCTGGAACCAACAAGTGTTTACACAAAAACACAATCATACAGTGCACCAAATGGCATGCAATCATTATGTATGGAGCAAGATAGCAAGGTAGGTGAGTTGGTTAGCATTCATCGTACTTTTGTAACAGCGCAAAAGCAAACAAGGACAAAAAGAAGAAAAACATGACAACATGGCATTGTTATTTCTTTTGTATTTGTTTGCTTTTGCACTGTTACCGAAAGTATGATGAACCATTATGTAGTTTCCTTGGTAAAAGGGAAGTACACCTGCATCACCATATGAACATAAAGTAAACACTTTTTATAATGAAATCACTTTATTTGAAGTTTCTTGCAGTCCTGATAACAGTGCATGCATTTTAGACCCAATTATTCAAAGTGCAGTAGTGTCAGACTTCACTTAGTACAACATGCGAAGCAGGTAATACACGCAAAACAGTTCAATGCAGCATACATTTGCGAGCTTTTCATGCCAACCTGATGTTTCAAAGAATGCGCCAAAGTTCATCTGCCACATGGTGGCAGTTTATCGGGACCAGCTTTATAATGTGACGATTTGAGACCGGATGTGTAGGCAGTAAAACATGCTGTTTTAAGTGCACTAAAGCACTAAAGCTGTTATTTAGGTGCATACAGGTGCTAAATACAGTTAAAGCTCGAGATAACAAACTTCAATATAACGAAATTCTTGATATAACGAAGAATTTAATTTTTCGTAACCACTTGTCCATAGAACACATGTAGTTAGAACCTCAATACAGTAGAACCCCGCTGTTACGTTCCTCACTGCTGCGTTTTCCCGGCTGCTACGTCGCTTTCATTTGGTCTTGGCATAGCTTCCATAGGATCCAATCTATAAGGAACCCCGCTGTTACTTAGTAGCTGTGAAAACGTTCCCTCATGATGCGTCGCAACCCGAACCCGCCAGGGCTAAAGTAGGTACAGTGTACATAATCTAGTACACTGTAAAGTAGGCAACGCGCTCCAACCGCCATTTTGGATTTTGACGAGTTTTGACCGGGCTTGGCCGGGCTTGGCTATGGAACTGGCTGCAAAAAGCCGCACGCCAGTTCGAGAGGCCACCACTAGGTGGCCATTCGTGAAAAATGCTCTCACTATCATCACTGTGATTACGGTCACCGCATGGTTTGTTGGACGGCTCGACTCACGGCATAGAGTTTACTCACGGAGGAAGGAAACTCGGGAGAGGCCCTGACGTCACTCTTTGCGAAGCTGTAGCTAAAGGGAAGCCGGAAGTCGGCGTTGCTCATGGCGTTGCTCCGCCTATCGGGCCAGCTCTCCTCTCTTGTTTACATTTCTCGCGAAACCACGCCGCGCTGCGCGCAACCGGGCTGCTCGGACGCGCGCGCTCAGCAGCAATACTAAACAATCGTTAGCATGATTACGCCAAAGAGGGCAACATTTCCCGCGGATATTCCTTCGTCCGTTGCCATTGCCGTGGCGCGATGACGACGAGGAGCACGAGCCGCAGGATGCCGGGAAGTTGCCAAATCCTAGCTTTGGAGAAGCCGTCGCGGCTCTGGACCTCCTACGCAGGTACGTCGCACCTCACAGCGACGCTGACAGCAATGCGGCCTTCCAGGCTATTGAGAAACGTGTGGCGATTTCTAGCGAGCGAAAAAAACGGCAAGCCAGCATTCTAGATTTCTTTTTAAGTTCTAAGCACACTCTGTGGAAATAAATTGTCTATAGTCGAAGCTGCACTTTTTTCATTCATTATCGGACCTTTCCTCACTGTTGCGTTTTCCCGGCTGTTACGTTTTTTTCCTCAGTCCGGTGAAAAACGTATGAACGGGGTTCCACTGTATAACGAAGTGTGTTTGTATGCAATTTCATTATAACGAAATTTCGCTTCTGTAGCAAAGGAATGTTGCAACAATAAATGGAAACTTCCACGGATGCAGATGGTCAAATGACTGAATTACAAGTGGCTGCTTGCATATGCATCTCTTAAATTGCGTGCAGCGAAACAAGAGCGACTGTGAAAGTGAATCCATATCATGTTTCGTATAAAGTCCAAGTGCAATAAGATCCTATATCGCCGCGCTCACTTTGTGCTTAAGGTGCGAGTGAAAGAGTGCGAGGGTGATACAAGAAAGATAGTAGCTTCACGCAGGAGTGCTGCCTCCCCCCGTGCGCGAGCAAAGTGAAAGAAGGGGAGGGGAGCGAGCTCGCGGTAAACGCAATCAAGCGCGCGCGTGAGGGGCGGGTCGGGAGGAGGGCTAAGTTGGCGCGTGTCTGGGCCGTGGCTGCGCATGGCTGTAAGCGCGGCTGAGCGAATACGCAGCCGCGCACCCGGCTTTAAAAGTAACCTGCCCGGTGTGCAAAAAGTGGGCGTCTAGAGTTTCGGTGACCCGTTGGAGCAAGAGGCAGAGGAAGCATTCGCTCCCCGCTACCAGCACTTTTCATGAGACACTATCAGCCGCGGGGCAGAGCGCATGCGAAAGCGTGACTGGCTTCACCTAATTTGTACCGCCTATGTGAAGATATCATCAGCATGGCATGAAACCGTATCATTCGTCACCGACTCCTAAATTCATCTAAACGAATTGTTTTCTAATTCAAACTTGCTTCCTTTTTTTTTTTTTCGATTACCCGATAATTTGCAAGATTCTGCGGCTCCTTTCCGTGTAAGAAAAAACGATCGGCGGTTGTACTTATCTGCATAAAAGGTTGAATTTCAATACAACGAAATTTCAATATAACGAAGCAAATTTCTGATTTTGCCTACTTCGCTATATCGAGGTTAAACTGGACTCAATTTTAGGTGTCGATAGGCACAAATAACTGCTGCTGTGGATCTAAGGATAAAGTATGATATTATAAGGAACAATGCCCCCTAAATCTCGGTTTAGTGACATTCACTTTATTTTCTTGATGAAACAGAATGAGGAAAGTTGCATAGGTTAAAAGATTTACCTGAAATTAGGTGTGCCTAGGTGCCACAATATGTGAAAGCTGTGACAAACAAGCACCATCTCAAGATTTTTGGGCTGTTCTGCACCTTTGTTTTTTCACTGAGTATTCATACCTAAACAATAAAGGAACACTCATCATCCCCATAAATTAAGCGATGTTTGGGATATTTGTACTTCTGAACATTCGATGATCCAATGCCCTGTGGAATGGCAGAATGTTCGCTGTTCAGAACCTTTGACCATTCTTTCAGCACCGGAAGGCAGAGATTTCTGTCTGAGGCAGGTTCAAGTTTTAAACTAACTCTATCAGCAACAGGTCCATTGGGGATAGTGGCAAAATCTTTTCTGAACGTCTTAATTGAGCCCCACATTCCAAATCAGAGTTGCCACTGAGCATTCTGGGTTAACGGTGTTGTCTGCTAAAGATGTGAAACAAGTGCACAAGCACATTAAGTCATCCTCATGTGTACCGTCGCATGGTGCACTTGTAGCCCTTCTCACAGCAATATTCTCATCTGCTGCAAAGCTGTTAATAGCAGCTTTTACACCAGCAAAGCTAGTGCTTATGGTAATAATCAGCTGACTTCAGGCAAGTTCCCTAGCAGGTTCCTTAACAAAATAAGGCTAGGACAAAACATGGAAAATAGCATTTTAGGCTCTGAAAGTTCACCTCAATATTACAGGCACCAACATCAGAATGGCATTGATAGGCCCAATAAAAGTGCCACTAAAGTGTTTCTAGACTCATAGTTTGTGCTTATATGCTAAATAGGCACAATAAAGACGTAAGGAAAGAATAGGCATTTTGTCTAAAGTTCCATTCTCTAATAATCATAACCGACAGACAAACCAGCTGTTCACAGGCATCAGCACAATTTCGCCACTGTCATGTCGCCGCTATCAAATGCGGTGGTATTTTAATATATGTTTTTCGAGCTCCCGCACTATTAGACTATACATTGTGTGTTGCTAGGACTACAGCCCCTCGGCCTTTAAAGAAGTCCCAGGTATAATGAAGTCAGATGACTTCATGATACTGCTGCAGTCACATGATAAATTTGATATTTTCATAGCACAATGCAGTGCTTTTAGCAAGAAGAGACCATCAATATTTCCTTGCTGGGACCCTTTTGACATCCTTCCATTTATGTGTGTGTGTGTGCATGTTCACATTTTATTCTGCCCATTTGTATTTTATCTGCGCATGAGTGCACATCTTCCCACATAAGCAGCAAATGACAGCACAGTATCTGCTTTTATATATACTATGCCTAGAGAAAATAAAGCTGACAACTATGACATTATGCTTGCTTATGTAGCAAGAAGAGCCAAATTCTTACCTCTGGGAATGGTGAGACTGCAGTACAGTCCGCAATAGGTGAGGGGCTGTGCAGCCCAACTTCCTCGGGTATGCTCTCATCAGCTGAGTCTGTGCTCTCCTGTTGATGACCAAACAATAACTCAGATCATTTTATTTCAGGCTCATGCAGTACAAATGGAGGAGTGGAGAGAAAAAAAAAAGCTCTTCCACAAGACGTTATGTCATAAATAACTTTGGCAGTATTACCAACAGGCAAAGCACTGACAGCAGTAGCAAGGTCTAGCATTGCGCTCAAGCTCCTCGGGACAATGAACCCCCTCCTTCTCTGCCATGTGACCCACATGACCATTGATTACACAGTCCTCAGGATGCAGCCAGTCTTTAGTACACCATCCCTGGGACTGGCCTAGTTGGCTGTTATACTGTCGATGGTATCAGCCCAGTTTTTAACCCACCATCTCCTTTGTTGCCCAGCTCACATTTACACTGTCTCTGGAGTTGGGCTACTTTACTCAGCAAGAAACTGACCAAACAGACACATGAAACACTGGGAAGTGAGTCAGAAAAACCTTTGTTTTGAAGGCGGATTTTTATTGTAATGAGGTTTCTACGTAGTGTTTGTTGTTTCGTTGAGTAATTCGGTGGAAAACAAAGCCACCCACCAGCACATCTTAGTGCCATTACAGATAAGCTGATTTGTTGGCCTCATGATTGTTCTATCATCTACTCAATGAGGAACACGCATGAAACCTCTTACACTCACCATATGTCTTGGCAAATCAGCTGTTCTAGGTTAGAAATGCCATTCCCAACCAACAACCATGGAAAGCGACTGAAGTGTCAAAGAAGGTGTTGCCTAAAAATTTATATTGAAATGAAACTTTAATATCCTTAAAACAGCATTGTGCATTGACTGTCTGAATGATGATAAGCAATGTTGGCAGCAGACTACGTACGCTCACACAATATGAAGACTACTACTTGTTCCCAAAAGACAGGGATGACTGGTTTCAACAAGCGAGACCATCAGACACAAGGTGATTGTGGCAATTTGGTATACCATTAAACACACAGACAAACGCACACTAACGATCGAAGGACAAGTTTTTTTTTTTCTTCTGCACAATGTCAACACAATTTATGCAGCGTATGGTAAATTGGTTCTGGGGAAGCTCGCAAGTTGAAGTTTCACGAAAAGAAAACATTGTCATCTGCCTAAGAATGGCACAAAGATACAAAGGAAACCCATCCAGGTGTTTCGTAAAAGAAGCTTTGCAGTTGAACAGTGATGATCAAACCTGGGACCAACGCATTTTCGGTGTGGTTGACCAGCCAATTGAGCTAACCAAGAGGCTAGCAGATAGCTGAGTGAGGCTGAACAACAACCCGAAGCGCCACAACAAAGAATAGGGCGAGTCAGTTCTGAAGAAGTGTGCAAAGTGAAGAACTTCTGCAGAACTGATCTGCCATATGTTGTGCTCTGGTGCTTTGGGCTGACAATTAATTCAGCCTCATTCTCCAACCTGCTGGCCCCCTGATTAGCTATGGTTAGCTCAGTTGCCACAGCAACCAGCCCTGAAAGGTGTAGGATGGGTTCAATTCGTATAGCATGAGAATTGCTTTTAAACGCAAAGCTTTGTTTCTCAATAACTTGCACTGATTTTCGTTTTAGCTTCGTGCTACTGCCAGGTGGATGACACTGTTTCCCTTTCGAGTGATGAAGATGCGGGACAGCAATGTAACATACCCCCAATGAGAGCAGTGAGTCATCAGGATTACAGTAAGAGTGTTCAATGGCTGTGTGCGATACAGGTGCCGTCACCTGTCCCACAACCTCGTCGGATGGTGGAGGATTCAGCACCTGAAAAAGAATGAGGTGTTTCAGCTTGCTGTTACACTCATGACATGTGATAAAATGCGAGATTGGTATTCTCCTGAGTAGGCTTATACATGCATTATGTTGCACACTGCCTGGAGCCCTTTTCAACAAAAACTTGGAATGAGTACATAAAATATTCTTCCCAGGTATGAAGTCAGATACTTGTGCAACTGTATGGAAGTGGCTTTAATCATGTTACTGCTGCCATATTTCGAGAAAATTCGCAATAACTTTATCTAGGCCATCGAGTCATCACATACGTTGAAAAGGGACTGCAAATTGGCATTTCGAGTACTGCGAGACGACACAAGAAACCAGCTTGAAAATGCACGACGAAAACCAGCACAGGATGACAGAAAGACAGGGAACATCTGGAGAAAGCAACCAGACCGTGCAAGTTTGTACGCCGCCCTTCACATATGAATCAGTGCAGACATGCGCAGTTTATCATTCCCCTTAATTAAAATCCAGGATACAGCATCAACATACCTACCCATCACATGATTGTACGTCTTTATCACTCTGTTTAGGCCATAAGTCAGCAGAATAAGCCAGTACTCACTAACCAATATTTTTGTAGACTCTGTACTCATTAACACTCATGTGCGCTCATTCATGCTCCTACTTGCACCCACTCGCACTCCCAAGTATTCACTCGTGTTCATAGTCACTTCCATTCACTCTTACCGGCACTCACTCACATACTCATGTTCACTCTAACCCTCTCAACAGTCACTTACTAAAGCTCTATCTCATACCTGGGAAATAAGTGGGAAGCAAGTATGAGTCAGTGCACTTGTGAGTATGCCAACCTATTGTTAAGGCAAAAAAGGCTTTTTCATTACTGTAACAAACATGAGAAGATGGTTACTTTGTCTGTGTACCTGGAGACAAACTTGCCGAGAAGATGTCCAGTACCTGTGTTTGCCCATTTTTGTGTTTGTCTGTGTGCCTGCAAATGCACTGCCTTTAGGACACTTCATGGTGATCTGGCTTTCAGCATCTAACTCCAGTATTTATGTAAAATACATGGTTCTTTCACATTCGCAACGTACAAGTAGGTCATAATAGCTGCCTTGCCCATGGGCTGTCTCGGACCTCAACAACACTGGCATTATGTGTAGCTCGGGTACACGGCTATTTACAGGATGTAATTACATTGCAAGTCCAAACATGACCAGGATGGTGATTGACTAGGAGTTGGCACACTTCAGTCTTTCTCACTGTCCTTAATGCCCTTATCCTGAGGCAGCCTTTATCTCTTTCTGTTCTGTATCAGCATGACAGCAGGCTTGAATGGTATTCAAGAGCAAAGCATTCAGAAAACCTCACAGCAATGGTAGGGACTGCGTGCTGCCACAGGCGAACCCGAAGCGGTGATGTCAGGTCGAAGTCCTTGCGCTGGAAATGCTTTGAGCACACAGCATTGTATCTCCTGGGCTCCCACCGAACATCAGGGCCCCGGATGATCTCTGCCCACTGTCTCCGGCGGCTAGACGATGAAGGAAATCTACATGAAGGAGAAACAAGAAAAAGTACATAGTACATAGTAGTACATAGCAGGATGGCCACCGAAGTCAAACAATAGCTTCCCAAATACAAATATGCTGCTGGGGCGCTTATTAGTAAGTTGCATTGGTTTATTGTTGTGAGGCATGATGGTGTTGTGATGTATAGATGTGTCAAAATGCACTTGGCAGCCAGTCTTCAGCCCCGCCAGGCCATGGGAAGAGCGAAATGCTGATGTATCTACTTTCCCAGCAGGTAATACTGCACCATCAGAGATACTGTAACCAGCGTCTTGAGAAGCAAGCATTCAGTTTTGACCTTGGTACCTGCCGTGGTGACGTAGTAGCTTGCTAAGCCTGAGGGTGTGAGATCTAAACCTGACCGTGGCAGCTGCATTTCGATGGGGGCCAAACGCCAAAAAGCCCTCATACTATACATTGGGTGCACGATAAAGAATCCAAAGTGGTCAACATTAATCTGGAGTCCCCTACTACGGCATGCCTCATAATCATATATCTGTTTTGGCACATAAAACCCCATAATAAGTTAAACCTTGTTGGTATGACATCTTTTCCAGTGTTGAAAGGATAAAGACAAAATGATGAGATTAATAATTGAATCCGCAACAATAGATAACCTTGTCCAAAAGTGTGATACTGCTCCTACATACTCACTGAGCAAAGGAGAGATGATAACTAGAATAGGAAAGATACAAACTGTCATTTCTTGCTGACTCATAGTTTGCACCTGCATGGTATTTGTCTTGGATATATAAAACAGTAATCCGGCTTCTGAGAAATCATTGTTGAAAGTAGCCCTCGTGTATGTCTCGTCAGCTGTCTGTTTCTTTCATACGTTTCTGCGCTAAACACTAGAAAAGGTCTCGAGAAGCATTGCCCGTGCTGCAGTGAGCATTTTTTTTTTTATATCCTGCATTCGCGTGCCAGTGCTTTAGCAATCAGCGTGCCGTATTCGACAGAGGAACGCCATGTGTCGTGCATGGGCAACACCAGTTCTGCGTTCTCTTTAGCCGCCTGAAATGGGTCGCTGATGGCCGGACATGACGCCAACGAGTGTCCGTACAATTGCTATCGCAACAAAAACCTTAGAGCATGAGCGCGCGCACACACACACAAATTAAACGAGCGTGCACTACGCTTGCTGCGAGTCGAGTATTTTGTTTAAAAATTTGCAAGAAGTATTTCCGTTTCGCCAGTGGCTCACATCTCATGTTTGAGAACTATGCTTGCCTTTCGTTCTGTATGAAAAACGGCTGCTGCTACGCTGTGAAAAGCAGGGAGAACGTACTGTTACAGTGGAACCAGAAACCACGTCATTGAAGATGTCTTTAACCTGTCGCATGACTAAAAGTAATGCAACAACGGTACGATCGAATGTGACGCTTCGCTTACAAGTGAAAACTCAGGCCGGATCCTTCCCTTCCACCTCGCGACTTGCAACCAGGCACGCAACAGCTTGGCATGGGGATACTCTTGCCGTTGCAGCATCCGAAGGTCCTTGCTGAAGATTCTTGCGGAGTTCGGGAGTTTGATTAAGCGCGAAACTGCTCCAGCCAAACAAGTCACTGTGCGCTTGATTTACGGTGTACAAGAATATCGTCCAGTGGGCCGGACGGCACTCTCCCGCTGAGACACCGCGTGTGGAAAAATTGTGCGAGGGCGCAGCGAACGAAAAGATTAGGGCAGAGACGTGCTTCACAGCAGATTCAACGTAATTTCGCCGTGGGCGCTGGTACCGATCGCGCGCGTACGCTCTTATAATGGCGCTTCTTTTTTCAACTGCAAATTTATAATGACAACATTTTGCTTCTATACATATTTTAGGCATGGGTTATACAACATCACGCCTTCAATTTTGATGTCGTTGTCAAGTGCGTCGTCTGCTAGCGAGCGCGCGTTCGTTGCACGGACGCTGGCGGACGCCCAGTTTTTCTCGGGAAAGTGTGTGTAGTTAATTCTTTTTCAATGATTTTATTTGCTTTGGTGCGCCCGCGACTCTTGTCGGCCGGTACCGATTCTAGTTTTAGTCAGGTGAACTGTTATTTTTAACACTGTTTTCTAAAAGTAGCACGTAATTTTTGCCACAGAAGCCACCTATCTGCAATATGAAGCTACATAAGAAAATTTTATTGATATTATGTCATTGTACGTGCGCTTCTTGTCGGTGGAATATTGATGAGCAATGAGCACTTATCTGCTTCAACGAGCACGGCAGATCAACAAATATCTCTACGTGTATGTGAAGCATGCCGTTCCTTTAATTGATTCATTATTGTCCTTATGATATAGTGCACCGGACAACTGAAAGCAGCCGTTTATAATACAGAAGCTGCTTAGTTGAGCGGACGTACAATTGGAAACGGCATTACATTTAGGTATGAAATTAAAGATAAGCGTAACAAGTTTTTCACAGAAATCAGACTCGAGAATAATTTCTTTCGTTTACACTGCCCCTAGGGGAAAAGCCTAAGGAGGTAGCTACCTTCCTTGTTTTTTGTTTTTTTCTCATAGAACAAATTCTGACGTTTTACGTCTGGCCATATGGTTATGAGGCACCCCGCTTAGTTCTTTCTCACCACCTGTGGTTCTTTAACGTGCACCAAACCCGAAGTTCACGATTATTTTCCCCTTTCGTTCCCACCGAATTCCACAACCTGGTTTTAACCCGTGAGCACGAGTTTTGCACCGCAACGCCATATTCACTATGTAGCCACTAATTAGGCTACCGCGCCGCTTTTGTTTTGTTTTGTTTTGTTAAGCATGGACTATACAAAAAATTCCACACGGCTTACAGGCCAAAGATTAGAATGTGCAATGGCTACCTAAAACTGTTTTCGGCGCCCGAGGTCCAACCGCAAATAAAAGAACTCGTACCAGTTACTTCGCGTTCTGTTACGCGATGAAGACGGAAGAATTAATGGAATGTTGCACTGCAGTTTTTTTTTCCCTCTTTTTCTTTAAGAATACTTCCCTTAAATCTGACTGCAGGGTGCCGCATGGGGTATATATGGTTTAATTGTTTGAAGACGCAAGCAGGAAGTTTACATTTGTTTTTCCGCCTGCGTTTCGCAAGACCTACTGAAGGAAAATTATACGCGCAACAATACACACGAAAGAGTCATGCCGCTTGAAGAACAAGAAAAATATCTGTTTTCCAAAGGGAGCCTTACAATAACATAATAGAATGAAAGCCGACACTGCGGCCGCAATGCACGCGTAATCACCGAGCGGCATTTAAAAAAAGAATGAAATCAAGAAGAGAGAAAGGCATCTATTCCTCAGGCACACATGCATGCCATATGCAATTATAACGACCGTTTGAGCAGTCTGAACGCATATACCAGCGCGCAAAGTAGTACGAATGACCCTTCCGAGGAGTATCGCCAGCAGTTTCCAACGGCACGACCTCGGTGCGCCAAATTCACTTCGATCGCAGCGCCGCCACAGTAATTTTCGTCGTCGCGCGCCTCACTGCAAAGCTTGCGCCGCCCTATCCGATCGTCCCACTCAACCGTTTTCTATTACACTCGCTCGATTCGTCTATGCGGAGAACCGTTAGAGCCATAGAGGAAGGAAAAGGAAAAAACTGAGGAGAGGCCCTACCCCTCCACGCGATAGTAGAAATGTGTGAAGGAAGTGGCGTGCAGGTTCTCCGCGTTTTTCTTTATTTTTCTTTCTGTTGTTCTAGAGGCCATGCCTTTGGGCCACAAAGGCGGCTGTGTTATGGTTCTGTGCGCTCACACGTGTTGCTCTGTAGGTTTCGTACCGTGGCAAAGGCGTCGTGTGGGCGGGTTAGCGTTAGTCTCCGTGTTTTGTAGCGCTGTGTTGTTTGGACCGTGCTCTCCCGAATGTTGTTGTGGCCAGGTGGGACGGGAGGAACTAAAGCTCGTGAAATGAACGCGTATGCATCGCTGTACGCAATGTACCGCGCCACGGCAATCGTAACGGACGAAGGAATATCCGCGGGAAATTTTGCCCTTTTCGGCGGAATTTTTTATTCAGATGTCCTAAAGGCCCTTGCGGGCATTACATAGGGGTGGAGAGGGGAGGGATAACAACAAGATATTTTAAACACAATTAGAGGGGAAAGGCAATATAGAACACAGTAGTATTGGTTACCGAACACAACAAGAAAAAGGAAGAAATGCATGCAAGATGAAAAAAAAAAAAAAACCCGTACAAAACATGTAAATTCGCTTGCAATGGGTCAAAGGCACAAGATTCTGTTTTTACTCGACATGTGTATTTAAACTGCAGTTCAAATGGCTTACAAACGAGTCATGATCACGTATAGAAGCAATTTCTTTTAGCAGCTTGTTCCAGTGATAAAGAGCAAGAAAGAGCGGTGATTGTCGAAGGAGATTCGTACGCGCAAACATGAGACGCACTTTGAAGGGATGGTCGAGGCGGGGGAGAACTTGTTGCGGTGGTTTGATATGGGATGCAGTAAAGGATGTCGGGGTATGATACAATCTGTGGTAGTGGGAAAGCTGTGCTAACAATCGTCGCTTTACTAGAGAGGGTAATTGGAGGGACTCTTTGATAGCCGTGATGCTGGACGTTCTAGAGTAGGTCTGAGTGATGAAACGTGCTGATTTATTCGGTATAAAGATTCAAGGTTGTTTATTAGGTATGTCTGAAATGAATTCCATGTTATGGAAGCGGATTCCATCTTTGGATGAACTAGAGCTGTGTAAGCTAATAGCTTAATTGACAGATTTGCTAAATGCAACTTTCGCCTAATGAAGCCAAGTGTTTTATTTGCTTTCGAAATTATTTCATCAGTGTGATCATTCCATGTAAGGTTAAAAGTTAAATGGACGGCCAAATATTTTAACGTAGACACATTCTCTATGCACATGTTGTTCATAAAATAGGAACTTAACTGAACATTACTGGCTCTGGTAAATGTCATTGTTTTTATTTTAGAAACATTTATTTCCATTTGCCATTGCTCGCACCAGAGTGAAATTACGTTTAGGTCTGCCTCTAAAGTATGAGTATCTTCAGGGGTAATAATTTGTCCGTAAAGAACGCAGTCATCTGCAAACAATCGAACTGCTGAAGGTGGTGGTGGTGGTGGTGATGTTGAAGCAGGCGGGGTTAGCCTGACATACATCGCCGGCAATTGTTCCGCCTGATCCTCCTTCGAGTTGAGATCAGGGGTGTGTCACCAGGTGTCGATGAGCACCGTGTCTCGCAGGAAGGCTATCAGCAGTCGTTGCGCTTTCTTCCTGAATGCCGCGGGCCCTCCGGAGAAAACAACGTCTTCGAACTGCTGAAGTCAGGTTGTTACTGATGTCATTATTGTAAATTAAGAACAAAATTGGTCCAAGTGCGGAGCCCTTAGGAACGCCGGATTTAACTTCTGCTAAATCGGAAAACTGATCACTTACGGAAACAAATTGCAGCGATTGGTTAAAAAACTTGAGATCCAATTAACAATTTTACCATGTATGTTAGGCCGGCAATGTTTCATTAAGCAGGAATGGGGAACTTTATCGAATGCTTTCTTGATGTCAATAAATATGGCATCGATTTTTTGGGAATTGTGATCAGCTTGATGAAAATCAGTTATAAGTTACAATAATTGTGTTTCACAAGAGCGCCCTTGCTGAAATCCATACTGATTATTAGAAGAAAAAAAGTTATGTTTAGTTAAATATTTCATAACTACGGAAGATACGATATGCTGCAGTAATTTACCTGGAATACTAGTCAAGGATATAGTTCTATAGTTTGAGGACACTGATCGGTCACCTGATTTGTAAATGGGAGTGATACGACCAATCTTCCAATCATCCGGTACAATTCCTGTATATATTGATTGCTGGAAAAGGATGGCTAACACAGGAGATATTATAGGCTTAATCATTTTAAGTATCTTTGGACAGATGCTGTCTGGACCTGGCGCTGAGTTATTCGAAAGTCGCTCGATGGCCGAGTCTATTGCCTTCGGCGTAATTATAAGGTCATTGATAGATGAGTTAATTGAATGAAACGTAAGTTCAAGTGGTACTGGGTTTTCTTTTGTGAATACAGAGCTGAAAAATGAGTTTAATTCAGTCGCAGCTTCAGATGGCGAGAGTAGCACGCCGTTATTTACGATTGGTATAGTGGACTGAGAAGAGTGTTTGGGATTAATTAGTTTCCAAAACCTTTTGGATTGTTAAATAACATACTGACGATGTCACCGTTAAAAAATTTGTCTTTAGACGCTTCAATTCTCGCTTTACATTTATTTGATTGCTTGTCACGCGATCCTAACATTAAGTTAAAATAAAGAAACACATCCAATGTAAACGTACAACCGGACAAGCAAGTTCAAAACAACGCAGTAAACTTTGGCTCTAAGGAGAAATAGGAGCGAGTAAGAATAAAAATTTACGACGCCCAAGTCACCGTGTCAAATACATTCTCGACAGTTCATGGCGTGGTGCTTGGATGGGGCAACTTCCGAGGAATCACAGAAATTGCTTTTTCAGGGAAAATAAGGGAAAAGGGGTCTTTAAGGGAAAATAAATTATGATGATGAAGTGTACGCGCAAATTTCAGGCTGCTCGTTCAAGAACGTAAGTTTGCGCACTCGCAAGGTACAGCATTGAGCGAAAGTTATCAAAGCGATCTTGCTTGTGATGCGAGCGTGACCGTGTTCCCACGCATGCAGGTTGGACATGACCGTGTCAACCAGGGAGCGCCGGTTGCTCGGCGACCTCTTCGCCCTTGGCGTTGCCCAGGAAGCCACGAGGAAGAGCTCGTAGCGGGCCCCGAACGCGTCGCAATTCGGCGAAGCATTTGGCTGCCACCTCAGCGGACTGAAGTGGCCAACGTGTGTTTCCGTGTAAAAATAGACAATACAGATGAAGCAAGCGTGATGCTAGGTGGTTTCGTATTGCCACGCCGAGGTGAACTATAATTCACGATTGTGTTCGAGTTTATTTGTATATGCGGCGAATTTTCATGAACGTGGATACCAATTCTTGGGTGTATAACTCGCCTGACGTGCATAAACGGGGTTTTAGAACTGAACAGTTCCGGCTACTCGGCTTGTAGTGTTGCGGGTGATTTGCACTGGCATTTGCACTCGCATACCGAGCTGTGATTTGTATATCGTAATGGCTTTACTTTTTGCGTGCAACTGTGTGAATTCACTAAAAATGCGTTCTGACGCTGCCTCAGTGCCCTCCTAATCGCGGTATCCATCGCTGCCTTCGCTAACACTCCTCTGCGATGAGCACGGATGCTTCGTTATTCGTTTTAAAAAGAAGGCGCCTCAAGTTTACGTGGCTGTGTCCTCGCTTCGTGCGCTCTCTTGGGGCACGCGGCAACGCGCCTACGTGTTCTCGTCCATAAAATAATAAAAATAAGACATTTAATGTGGTTCCGGCCTGAATAATTGTGTTATCGCTACGAGATCAGAGTCAATTTATTGCGACTAGCAAGCTGTCTCTCTTGCACAATATATAGGATATCGCCGTTTCTTACTTTGACTAGTCCAACATACATTAAAAAGAATAAAAAAAAGCATCGTGGTTTAGAAGTCGGGCATGGACTTAAAATTTATTTTAAAGAAATAATTAACGTGTTGGTTAACGTTGAGAAAATGCACAGTAGTCTATGAGTAATGCCAGTGTAGAGAGCTCCGGGTTAATTTTGACCACCTGAGGTTCTTTAACTCTGGTGGAATGCGTTCTCTTTTTTTTTTTTTTTGCAATCCACTGCCATCACAATGTGGCCGTCGATCGCGAATCGAACCCGCGACCTTGTGCTTAGCAGCACAACGCCCTATATTCACCGAGCTGCCGGGTATCCATGGTTTGACTTCACGAGAGGACAGCAATTGCGAGTACGGAGTGCTGCAATCAGTAATACTATATCGCTTAATTACCAGCAAACCATAACAGCTGCCATCACCGTTTAGTCAACTCCGTATATATAGTAATGTGCTCACTGTCGGTGTTTTCGGGGCACACGAAAGGCACGCGCGGTTCGTTGAACTCTAACCGCGCACCTTGCCACTTCATCCTTCACGTGTGCACGTGTGCTGGTCGCTGCAGGTGTGATTTCCAGTTGCGCAACTGACACATGCGGGTGGTACTCGCTCGACGATTGAAACAGCTGACGCGGAACGTACGATGACAAACGCCTGGCCTACGTCGTTGAACTGTACTGGTTGAGGCACCAGTGTAATCGAATCTATACAGAGAGCGTCGACGACCTTTGGGAGACACTCAAGGTGACGGTTGAAAGTCGGACAGGCGAGCCACAATTCGTTTTCAGGCAAGTATATTTATTGAGTTTCTTATCGGATTACCTTAACAAGCGCATTTCGCGTCGGCAGTCTATCGGTTCTAGCAGGTCAATTATTCATGATCGCTGCGTGGAAAGGCGATTCACAGAAGGCGAGTAAAATAAAACGGGCCACAAAGATGAATCCTTGCCAGAGCATGTATGGGGCGCAGAGATTCGAATATATACTCCGAGAGCGTGAACAGCTGGGCAATTCGTCCGCTGATGTCGCTCAAATATAAGGACGCTATTAGAGGCGGGTTATCTCTATCACTGATAAACAGACACTGTCACTTGTGAGGACCGCGTGATACATTTTTATAGGAAACAAAGTGAGGGAGGATCGAGAGATATGAACACAAGAGAAATACCAGACATGCCGGGCAATGCGAAGCACATTGCAAGAAAAGGTTGCTGAGAAGAAGCATGCAGCATCTTCAGAATGCATTGCGCCGGGTTTTTCGATTTTCATTGGTGTCATTGTCATCGTATATCACATCATATATATATATATATATATATATATATATATATATATATATATATATCACACACGCACGCACGCACGCGCGCACGCGCGCACACACACACACACACACACACACACACGCACGCACGCACACACACACACACACACACACGCGCACGCACACACACACACACACACACACACACACACACACACACACACACACACACACACACACACACACACACACACACACACACAGGTAACTTCTTTGTGAATGCCGCGCAGTGTACAGCTCTTAGTAGAGCACGCTAAAGACATTGAACAAAAATGCTTAGCTACGAATCCACAGTGAAACAAGGCGCTATTTTATTTCGCACACATTAACAGAATGTCAGACTGCAGCGAACCTCGTTGCACCGAGGTTCATGGCATGCTTCGTTCTACAAGAAGATTGGTTGTAACGGTCTTCGTTGTTTAGGCGTTCAGAATAGATATGAATGGCAAGAATTTGGCTGGGACATGATCAATAATTCGTTATACAGAATATTTCGCTGTAAATGCGTTCGTCGTAGATTGTTGTGACGGAGACGTCTCAAAGCTGCCGCCACTGTTGCGAAGGAGGATCCAAGTCGACGGTGATTAAACGAAACGTTTATATGCAGTATGTACAAGGGCGTTACATGAACGGCTTAGAGGCCAGGGCATAATAGATTCGCACAAAATCGTGCGGTGAGAAATGCGAGCACGCCTCTGCTTGCTGTCGTCGTCGTCGTCTCTCGGCATGCCGTGGTTCGGGCTTTTATAACCGCAGGAGTCGTCGCAGTTGCCATCGGTTCGAACTCCTTCAATCAGGACCCAACGCGGGTTGCTGTGCGAATTCCGACGAATGGACGAGAGGCACCTGCATCAGGCGATCCCGGTGGAGTGGTTCATCGACGCCGCTCCGGCGGCGCCACCGGATGTAACCCGAACACGACTCGCCGTTAGGCCCGGCCAATTCGTTCGGCGCCCAGCTTCAGCCGCATGCCGGCAAAGCGAACTTTTGTTGGGAGCTCTAGCACAACAAGATGCGTGGGACTGTATGCACGAAGAAAAGAGGCGCACACACATACGCTATTTATTGTGGATTGTGGCTTCGCACTTTTATTCGGCAAGATGATTTTCCAACTTGCCTATAAGCTATCAACACCAGCATATTATCAGATGACATTAGTGCCTTCACTGATGGCGGCGCATATTTAGGCGGAATCAACTGTCTTTTCTAAAAAGGTTGATTTATATAAAACAGAAAAAAGAACCTTCGTTATCACATGGTATACAAGGTTATCGAAAATTAAGAATACTGTTGGGGTCTCGGTGCTGACGCCCGTTATTGCCAATGGGTCGCAAGCCCCAAGGGTAGCGTTGGCCTGGCGGCCTGGGGCACTGGAAGCATCCGAAGGTCCCGGCAAAGCAAGAGAAGACTGGTAACAGAACAACTTGTTTATTCTAACATAGCAAAAGAGCGGCCGGTCAGGTCGACCGAAGTGGAGAGACGGGAGAGCACGTAACTCAACAGAAGAAATCGGAGCCTCTCTCCTGGCGTCCGGGGGCAGCTGCTCTTATACTCTCGGCGTCGCGGGCCAGAAGGAAGGTCACGGGATGAGCCCACGCGACGGCGGAGCATGAGCCCACGACGGCGCGCACGGTCGAGCCGAGAGACATGCTGAACCGAGTGTAGTGACGCATCGCCAACCCGCCGACGGACAGACCTGCTGGCTCCTCACTTGGGGAGCTCCGCTCCCCGGCTGCCGCGCTTTGACAAGCGTGGGCACACACACACACACGCACATACGAAGACACGTGGCACTGAAACACGCCTGGACACGCTTGGCGGGGAGGCGTTGCGGCGGCGTCGAACGGGCCAAAATGTCCGCCGCTTTGAACGAAGCCCCGGCGTCCGTTGCATCCGCGCCGGCATTACCGCGCGTTGTAGGCGAAACGTAACAATACGTAATTCATCGTTTGCTCGCTAAATAACGGCGCTTATTTAGGGTAACCTCTTTTGAGCAAGTGTCTGTTCGTGTCTGGTTGTGTGCAGCAGCTGCATAGCGGGAGATCTGCCCGAACATGAGTGGGCACAGCAGCGCGACTCACACCACGAGAGGTCCCGAGGACGCGAAGACGGTGGAGGACGTCGAGCGAGCGGCGTTGGCCAGACTGGATCCCGTACCTCGTGTCTACTTCACCATGGGCGAGGACCGGGAGCAGACGGTGTCCGAGAACAAGGTCGCATTCACGAGGTCTGCATCTTGCTCGCTAGCACGTGTATTTTTCACGCAGTATATAGCGTTTATAGGCGGTCTGCGCCGAAACGCTTTAGGTATATCATCGTCTGGCCTAAAAAAAAAAAAGAAAAAAAAACGTATACACTAACCCCGAAACTGACACGTGACGCACGCACCAGACGTTTCAAGGAGAGACTTGTGGCGAATTCGGCTAATCGCACCGGGGGCGCCCCGGGCGCCCTGGGGCGACAATGATTGGATGAAACGGCGCGTTTGGGCGCCCCGGTATACGCTCCGGGGCGATTTGCCGAATTCGCCATTAGGTACGAGGGAAGGGTGCTTGCTATCGTGACCCGACGGTTATGGCATTGTGCTGCAGTGCGGAAAGACAAAGGTTCGATCCCACTATCGGTCGCGCATTTCGTTAAAACATCGTAGGCGGACGTATACTTCGCCCACTTTGGAGGCATCCAACAGAAAAACTTGAGCTGTGTTGGGCGTACACAAAATATCAAGTCTATAAAAGATACGTGGTGGAGAAACGCGACTTTGACAAATGAGTGTGTGCAAGGTTGCCCGTGACGCACGCATGTGCAGCTGTCGAGGCATAACAAGGTTAGTATGCCGTATCGCGCGTTTAGATAGTTAACGAAGTTCTGGCTATAGTTTGCATAAGTTATTGTATGTTCTACGCGCTCGTTGAATAAGTGACGCTATATCTCGTGGTCTATAGCGTACATCGAATATTTCTGTTGTAGCACCGCACACCATGCTACAGTACAAATGTTCACTCGAGAGTAGTTGTAATGTTAAAAAAATAAATAAAGTAGGACTACACCAACTGAGAAATGCAGATACCTGCGTTTTTTTTTTCCCTAAATTTCTTTTTCTGATAGCTATAGCAATTATACTTCTCATTTTGTGTGGCCAATCCGGTTCGTGGATATATGCCATGATGACAGGAATAAATATGAACATCAACCCTGTTCGCCCAATAAAAATCGTCGTGACGGAGGCGAGCCACAAGCACGAGATGGTAAACCAGGTAATATAGAGCCCATAATTAAATGTAGAAGAAAAATGACAATATTATTCATGCATGCACACGCACGCGTGCACGCACGCACGCTTGAAGGTTTGCGTTCAAAAGCATAATGAAACTGTCATTTTCGACACACCATTCCTTATCCAATTAAACATTTCCGGCATTTTGACTTGAACAGTCTAGATAAGTTAACATCAGCGATGCATATTTGTCATTTTTTAATGTCCTGTCTTTCTCTCTATCATAATCATTCGGAACATGTATAACACGCAGGGGGCCAGGTTATCCGCACTTAGTCTGGTTTGCTCCGTCCGTTGACGTTACGGATTGACGGTACATAGTTTAAACGACATGTGTGCGCATTTTTCAGCATCTCAGTCGCCATTCCTACAACTCCGATAGTGGTGAATGTAGAACTTGCTGAACATTACGAGAGTATGAGTGTCGAAATACGTGCCAAATACGCGCCCGTGCATCCTCGCAGGCTCCGCCTCCTACCAAGACTGCTGAGGGGCGTGGCCGTCCGCAGCCTGGAAGCGACCGTGCTTGGAGCAAAGATTAGCATGCCAGTGGGCATATCGCCCGCGCCTTTTCACAGGATGGCTCACTCAGAAGGGGAGAAGGCCACCGCCAAAGGTATATCGCGTCACTTGTTCGCACGCGGGGTAGTGGCGTACTGTACGTCGTTCGGCAACCTCGTTGGTTGACGCACGACGTAGAACTCGGAGGTCCGTGCACTTCCGGTGTGAGCGCAGCGTTCCTCTGGCTAGGAGGATATCCTGTAATAGTCCACCTATAGTGGACTGTCCAGTTCGGCTGCCGCTGAAGTTCTCATTGGCCGGGCGGGGGTAGCAATGGGAAGGAGACAGTTGCCCCCAGCCAATCTCCTCATTCGTACAGCTCCAGCCAATCAGCGGCAGCCGAAGTTGACAGCCCACTAGGTGGACTCTTACCCCCGTATTCACAAATGCATCTTAACCTGAAACATACTGACTTAATTTAAATGACGCCTGTCATGATCGCACCAACGGAAACGCAATGAGCGTCTTGGGCGCGTTCGCATCAGGCGTCGTTTATGTCAAGTGAAGCATGGGCTTCAAGTTACCATGAATTTCTGAATACGGGGTTTAGAGTACCCCCTGCAGGTGTCGAAGCGATCCGACATGTCAGCAGATCGATCGTAAGGACGATCACCTACGTGCAGCGCGGTTTTAAAGTGGACTTCTAGCAAATAACGAATGCAACAGAAGAAAGGTACAATGATACAGCTCAGATAAAAATATGCGTTGACCGTACGATGTTCAGTGTGTTAAAAGCTTACACAATTGTGCGGTAATTGTTTTTACGGCTTGTGCAGCGGCGGAAGCTGCTGGTACGGTGATGATTCTCAGCATGTTCAGCACCACTTCTCTGGAGGACGTCAGAGATGCCGCGCCTGGCGCCCTGCTTTGGTTACAGGTTAGATCCCGGTCAGATAGTCGGATTGTGTGTACATATTGTTTTAGTATTTACATGAAGCTGTACAGTGTATTTACATTTACACTGTACGATGCTGAACATAAAAAATAACTGCAGAAAGCGTTCGCTGTAGAATATCACTATAGTGCAAAGCATCTATTATATGTAAGGAAGGGTGGGGGTGGAGATGTGTAGCTCTGAGGCCATAACACAAGCTCATTGGAAACGACGCAGCAGAAAGTGTTATCTTGCATGCAAGATATGCATATGTGTGTTGAAAGGGGGGGGGGGGGGGGATAAGGGAAAAGGACGCGCGTTTCCGACTACGGACACGTTACGCCTGTTCAATTTCTCGCTAATCGGGTAATTCCTCACCTCTTGTCTTTTTTATTCACATTTTGGACCACCTTATCCACATGCAAGATAGCCTGTACTGTAAACTAGTCTGGTGCATCTCGCTGCATTTCCTTCAACCTTTGTAGAAAATGCTATCATAAAGAGTGTGGCTACATCAAATATTGTTGTTCGTCTCGTCTTGTTGCGCGCTATGATGTCGGTTCACCGGCATCATCACAGATAAAGCGAAACAGGGAAAAAACGCTGCCTGTGTCTTTGTGTGCTCTGAATACTAATTCCTCGCATTGCTGCAAGGATGTTCTGCAGGCTGCTTCGTTTCCTATAGCGTGGTTTCCTGACAGGTGTTCATTCACCCGGACCGGACGGCTACCGAACGGCTGGTGGCCCGAGCACAGCAGGCGGGCTATAAAGCCCTGTGCTGCACGTTAGACGCACCTGTGGGCGGAACCAAGTCTGGAACTTTCGGGGAGTACCTGAAGCAGTACTCGCACAAGCTCAGGTACAGCGTTCTGTCGCAGCAGATTGCTAATTTCGCATTAAGATGCAAAGCTGAGCCAGTTGGTATAGGTGCTCATGTTGAAGTCTGTGCATGCGCTCACTCTTGGACAAAGGACAAGGAACTACAAGGATGGTAACGATCCTTTAGCGTTAGCATTTAACGATGGTAAAGTTAGCACTTATAACGCGAAAAAACAAACAGTTAAGCACCAAATCTGAGCTATTTCACTACAAGCATTGTGACAGATAACTTACCGGCGCTAAGCTTTAAAAGGCTATAGGCACAAGATTCACGCCAGGCTTAACCTTATTCTTCGCACCAAACGTCAGCGTCAAGCAAACCTGAATATATATACACTGGTAATCAACACGCGGTTGCGCTTAAGTTCAAGTTAGATGTTTGTCGTGCGTGAATATTGTCGTGCCATGTTTGATTTTAGCGTACCGGGGAAGTGAGACTACTTACACTGGGAATATAGTCGTGTCGAACACCGCCAGTGGCAGGCAATTAATTATTCTCCCCTGCTGAAAAAACAAAACAAACTATGTGCCCGATAACTCCCGCAACCAATAAGAGCACACAAGCTTTCGTAACAGGATATCTCCGCTAAATGACCCGTCTGGTCATATTGGATTGATTGACACCAGAGTTGTTTGGTCTATACTTTTCTTTTTTGATAGATATCACTTTTATGGTAAGCGAATCATTAACCTCGGACGCGTCTGCCCCGTTTTCAGATCCTCCAGTTAACTTGCAATGTCACTACTGGTGGTTTTCGGGATAAAACAAAAAATGATAGTTGTGGTGTGGCGCTATCAAATATTGATGGTATTCTAATATTATAATGAGCGAGCGCTGCTAATTTACAGCGGTCACCTTGAGACCAACGAGATTAATATTTTTGGAGGTTATTTTAGTGTTGTAACATCATGAGTGAAGCGTCTGCCCACTAGTACAAAATTATAGACGAGTGAGAGGCACGTATATGTGGGGCACAAAAAAAGAAAAAAAAAAAACGGGGGGTTCTCAGTAGTAAAGCAACACTGACGCAAAATCATTTACGTAGTTTCTTCTGTGCACACCGCCTCAACGTTTTTGACTCCGCAATGATTGCCAAGTATTCAATACTGCACGTAAACTAGGGCGTTGACTGTAGCTTGAACATAAGCCGCTTTTTTTTTTTGTTGCTGTTGTTGGCGAGAAGGGCAGCCAATTTTGACGACGATGATGCCAAACAAGGTGGCAAGTCACTCGCCCAGGCGTTCCTGGATCCGGGTCTGACATGGGATGACTTGGCTTGGCTCAAGGGCGTATCCATCTTACCCATCGTCGTCAAGGGGGTCCTGACAGGTAAGAGAGCATCAGAAAAAAAAAATTATTGGTTTGGGTGGATATTTTAAATCGAAGGTTTATTTGCATACACTCTCCGGTTTCTCGTTTGTCCAATCCCAACCGAGGCTCTGAATGGAGCCACGGGGACGGCCAGACAAAAAAGACGCCGTTGTAGTGATCCCACGTGACCGCAGCGTGCAGGACGCCACTGGAGTGGCCAAAAATGGGATGGTTGGGCACGTCTACTTCTGGACGCGTCATTTGCGCTTGGCGACAAGATGTCACAGCTGTTGCGCGAAATGCCGAGAGTGGTAATAACTGGGGCCCTCTGGGGACACTAGACACTAGACAGCAGCTGCCGAGAAGAGCGCAAATAAAGTAACACACGAGAAATTTCGTGCCGGGCATTCACGACCTCGTACTACGCTTTAAAATAATTTATTCCTTTAAAATTGAATAGGGGTGTATATAAGCCTATAACTCACACTCTTACACTCCTTTTTCACGCCTTTTTAGAGCCTTTCACTCATACCCTTACACCATTGCGTCAGAGTAGACAGCTGACGCCGAGAGCCTTCACTCCGTCTACCCATGAACACCTGCTGGGAGGTTCACGTTTAGAGTCCCGTAGCGATTGCAACCACTTGACTCGCGTCTGCGTTGATTCGAGCGTCGGAAAGGGTGGATTACTCATAAACCAGCCTCAGAGAAGCGAGGTGCCGATCTCGCAGAAAAAGGGAAACGTCACCTGCGCACGATGGCACAATTTATGAGACCCAAACCATGAGGCGTCAAACCGCGTATGTCTTGACATGGACGATGTGTCAAGCTAGAGGATCGAGGCACAGGATGAAGTAGATGGACACAGTAATGGACATCCTTGTCGAATCACATGGACATAATTCTTTTTGTTTAGAAAAATTGTACTTACACTATGTGCAAACGATGACGACAGTAAGCTTATCCCAAGCTAAACTCGCAACATAAGTTGTATAGTTAATTCCTAATGCACCACCAAAGAAGGCAAGCGATTTCGCAGGCAACAACAAGTGTGACAAGTAGCGAAGAGAGTTTCCAGTGGTTGACAAAGCCGCTCCATGGAGAAATAGCCATCTTAGCCACAAATTTCAGTGCAAAAGCTATGGATCCGTAGATATGTAAATCAAATAGCGATATTCTCTGTATATCACTTTCGGTAATATCACTTATACCGGCATCTGATTGGTGAATTAACTCGGCATGCAGAACGGCCATCTCTCCAGGGAGTGAAAGTTCAAAATACTTGCGTCAGATTGCACCCTGCAGATGCCGATCATGTGCAACATATTGTGCAATGCAGATTCATGCGGACGGAGTGCGGTATGTTGCATTGGTACGAAGTTCAGCGCTGCTCTTCTTCGCACCTGGCATAGATCACAAGTGACCTCATTCACTTCGCGGAAAAGAGACGCGCACCTCCGACCATTCGCTATAAGATCACGCATATCCCGCGCAATGCTGCGGGAGTCGGTGAGACTCCGCAGCGGAGATTTTATCGAGAGCCACCGGAATGGTGGGTCCCGATAAAAGACGCGCGGCGGAATTCGGCGACGAACGCATCTCGCATGTGATACAATAAACATAATGTAGAGAAAAAAAAAAAGTCTGATTTAATGACTAGAGCATCGAGCTTCTTTTTCATTTTTATTTTACTTTCACAAGTACAAAATCACACTTCTGGTAACTGATACTCTTGAAGCTTGAAACGAGTTTGTTGCATTTCCTCTTCACACATCTTGCTCGATCGTAAGGCTCGGCCAGTCAAGCGCGATGTGGCCTTGACAGACCTGTGCATTGTATCCTGCATTTTCATCGAGTAATAAGTTACTATTATTGAATTGCACTTCGTATTTTGCCATTCGTCGCTATCCGAAGCGGAGGCGGCCGTTCAAGCCGCGGATCACGGAGCTTCGGCGATCCTGGTGTCCAATCACGGAGGCCGGCAGCTTGACGGGGTTCCAGCGACGGTGAGTCACGGCGTTCAGACGCGCGACATTGCTAGTAGCTTACCTACAAGATGTAAAAAATAAATGCGCACATTAAGTGCAATATTTCTCTCTCTCTCTCTCTCTCTCTTAACCACGCCATCGGCCGGGCACAAAAACGTGCTGAAAGTGCCTTGCAAGATTACTTTCAATGCTACTTGTCATAATCAAAGTACAGTTTAACAGGAACCGATACAGTAGGCGAGTGACACCGCGAAATTTAATTGAAGTGAGTATGTGCGACGTGACTAATTCGGTGATGGATTTCATATGTGTTATATTTCTGGTTCATACCTTCATTGCGTAGTGTATACCCTTAATAAATAATGAAATATATTAACAACTTCACTTTATTATTATTATTATTATTATTATTATTATTATTATTATTATTATTATTATTATTTGGTATACTTTTGGCAATTCATTATGAGAGAAAGAATTACACAGGTCCAAAAAACACCATCGCAAAAAAATTTTAAAAAGCCTGCAGCTTTGGCATTGCGCAAAACTGTAATGTTGTTCCCGCGAATTTATCCGTTACTCAGCAGACACAGTCATTCAATTGTTCTGACTTTAAACTCGCCTCTCTTTGTTGCCATCAGTTCACGGAGAAGACTGTGGACGTAAACACAGGCCTTTCAACCTTTCAAAGCAGTGGCATAAAACTACTTCGGGAGATTGCCGAAGAACTGGATAATTCAAAATAAGATATGGCATATAAAGTGTAAAATAAGCTAAGCAAAAGTAAAAGAAATAAAACAAAAGCCACGTGCGTACTAGCACGACGCTCGCGTAGCACACGTGACTTTACAATGGAATGGCAAATTCGTGCCGTGAGGAGACAGTCTGACCATTCCACATTACCCCCGTCGACGTAGAATTACTTCTAATCTAAGCCACATGCAGCGCTACGGCTCAGTGCGTTAGGTAGGCATTTTTCATCACACAGCGAAACCGCACGCATGCATGCATATTCCGTTTATTTTCGGGCAACGTAGACGCAATTCTGATAAATACTGCGTCGGTCACAATGAGGAGGGTTGCAGACGAATGGACGTGGAGTCAAAATGTACCGTTTCTTGTGCAACGATTATTTGCCTTTTTTTAAAAAAACGAACTGCCTTCGGTTGCGCGTTCGCCTGTAACTCTTCAGATCGAGGTGCTGTCCGACATTGTCCGAGCCGTGGGTCATCGGTGCGACGTCTACCTGGACGGCGGAGTGCGTCTGGGCACCGACGTGGTCAAGGCGCTCGCACTGGGCGCACGCGCCGTGTTCGTCGGAAGACCGGCCGTTTTCGGGCTCGCCTACAACGTAAGCACTTATGACGACATCCGCCTGTCCGTAACGCCAACACTTAAAGGCGGTCACAAGGAAAGCCGCGAGGAAAGCCCGACGGGATTCATCGAAAACAGAGCGCAGCGCGCAGTTCAAGAAAAAAAAAGAAGAGAGAGAAAATTGGAGGAAACTTAAGCTTCGCCTTTGAGAATGGAACGCGATAGCATGTACTCAGAGATCCCTGACTGCTTCTCACGCTTCCCGGCAAATGCAAGCTTATGTAACCGTAGCGTTCACCGGGAAACGCTGGCGGCGAGCGCTCTGCACAAAGGCGAGCCTTCTGGTAGAAACGCGGCCTCTTGCGGGGACCGATCCCGGAGGTAGTGCACAACCGCGCCAAAAAATACATAATTTTCAGGTTTCTGTTATTGTATAGCACGTTTTATGTTTCAATCTAAGGAGATTTAACATAAGAAGTATGCGTGCCACGATAACCTGATGGTTACACGTCATCTTTATGCTGGGCGCGGGGGGTCCGAGATTCTATCCAACCGTAGGGCACGTAATTCCATTTTCTCTCAACACATCAGCAGCGCCAAGCAGCCACGGTCAGGAAAACCGGCGAGGGTTTCACAAATAAATACACGACGAAGGGTTGCAAACTTGTGCAGCCTTTGTCAAAAGTATATAAGGGTTCTTCCTTTGCTCGGCTGGTCTTAAGCTTCGCCGTGGCATTCATGACGCTCCAGATATGGGTAGTGTCAGTGTTATTTTCATTACCCAGAGCGCTGTCACCTGTGGTATACCACGGCGACTCCCTTAAACAGCCTGTCGTCAGCTGCAGTTCGCTGCAAGCAAAGTAGCCGTTACAGTTTCGACAAAGAGCGTACATATCAAGCATAACATAGAGCCGGCGCATGACTTGTGCAATCGTGATTAGTCTGTTCTGTAACGGCGCTGAACTACGCGTAGCTTCTCTCTTGTTGTTGAGTTGATGAAAGAAAAAAACGAGAGGCGGAACACTACTCAGTTCACTTTTCTTGACGTCGGGTTAATCTTCACGAACAGGGCCAAGAAGGAGTGACCAAAGTACTGGAGATTCTTCGGTCGGAGGTTGATCGCGCCATGGCTCTAATGGGTAAGTTGCCAGGCGCCATCAAGTTGTGCGGGTGTTCGTTTTTGTGGCTTGCCAAGCGTGTTCTGTTAGAACAGATGACAGTGGCGGCAGTCATTCACATCGAGTAACGTCGTAGGTTAAAGTAATGTTATAACTAACAATGATAGTATAATGTTCCGAACGGCTGGCATATCAAGCATTATCAAAGATACAATCGCTACAATAAAGCTTGAAACAGTGCGGCTATCGTTTCGATATGTAGTAGAATTTGTTGTTTATTAATTAACTATAAAATGCGAGGAGTGAGGAAGCAAGTTCCTATACTTGACGCACTTTTAGACACGACTTTATCTCATATTTGCGGAACTTGTATTGAATATTATGCAGTAACGTGAATCACTGAAGACTAAGAAAGCAGGGAATACGTGCTTCTGTCTCGGATAGGAGTTATTTGAATGTTACCTGAGCGTTTTGTTTTGTTGCTTGCTGTACGAATATAAATAATCTCCGCTCTGTCCTGTCTCTTTCACGTTGTCCTCTGTGTTCTTATCTTGCGCTTAATCATGCCTCAGAATTAAAAATGCAATGACTGCCCCGATTGTTTTCTTTAACTGTGATCTTCTTTAATCGCAGCTGTCGTCTGCATAAGGCGTGGGCACATTGCATGTCGTGTTCAACTTCCGGACCCAACGTCGCGCATTTGATAACGAGCCTGTTGTAATCGCACCGCTGGCCCGAGTTGTTGGGGACTCGGTGTTGACGCCCGTTATTGCCAATGGGTCGCAAGCCCCAAGGGTAGCGTTGGCCTGGCGGCCTGGGGCACTGGAAGCATCCGAAGGTCCCGGCAAAGCAAGAGAAGACTGGTAACAGAACAACTTGTTTATTCTAACATAGCAAAAGAGCGGCCGGTCAGGTCGACCGGAGTGGAGAGACGGGAGAGCACGTAACTCAACAGTACAAATCGGAGCCTCTCCCCTGGCGTCCGGGGGCAGCTGCTCTTATACTCTCGGCGTCGCGGTCCAAAAGGGAAGGAGGGAAGGTCACGGGATGAAGGTCACGGGACGGCGGAGCCTGAGCCCACGACGGCGCGAACTGTCGGGCCGAGAGACCTGCTGAACCGAGTGTAGTGACGCATCGCCAACCCTCACCCACACGACGGCGCGAACAGTTGAGCCGAGAGACGTCCAGGCTCCTCATTCGGGGAACTCCGCTCCCCGGCTGCCGCGTTTTGACAAGCGAGGGCACACACACACACACGCACACACGAAGACACGTGGCACTGAAACACGCCTGGACACGCTTGGCGGGTAGGCGTTGCGGCGGCGTCGAACAGGCCAAAATGTCCGCCGTTTTGAACAAAGCCCCGGCGTCCGTTGCATCCGCGCCGGCATTACCGCGCGTTGTAGGCGAAACGTAACAGACCGCCCCGCCGGGGAAAGGAGATCCCGATGGTCAGGGGACTGCATCCGCTGTCCGGAGGGATGTCGCTCGATGATGCTCATAACCGAAGTTGGGCGTCCTTGGGCGTTTCTTGAGCGCAGCGCACAGAGAAGGCCTCGTTCTCACGTTCAGGTGCACACAGGACACTGCAAAGTGACTTCGGGAGAGTTGACATTTTTGTTCTCGTTTCCGGCAAGCGTTAGAACCACGCCAAAAGTCAACCGCTCAGTCAGCAAGCACGGCACAACCCTCACTAAGCCCTGCCAGGCTCTTCCCCCTTTTATACTGCTGCCTAGTTCCTTACAGTAGTTTAGCAGCACTCAGAACGCGTCCACAAATCGGAAAAATTGCACTAAAAAGCACATCATCACTTTGAAACACTACACAAAAGCAATAAGTTAAAAATCCTGCCTCAGGAAGAAAAACATCAGTAACAAACAATTTTGAGGCTGATTCCCACGTTAGGGGCTTCGACTTAAGCCATCGGCGTTACCGTTGAGACTCCCCTTTTTGTAACGCACCTCAAAGGAATATTGTTGCAAAGCGAGGCTCCAGCGCAGGAGGCGGCCATTTTTGGGAGAGATGGTCTGCAGCCATTGGAGAGGGCAGTGATCCGTTTCAATGATAAACCTCGAGCCAGCTAGGTAACATGACAATTTCTGAACGGCCCACACGATACACGCACACTCTTTCTCGGTGGCGCTATACGCCTGCTCACGACTCGTCAGCTTACGACTAGCATACAGGACGGGGTGTTCTACTTCTCCATTTTCCCGTTGGCACAGTACAACGCCCATGCCTCGCTCACTAGCATCACACTGAACAACGAACCCTTTTGTGTAGTCGGGCGATCGTAGCACAGGCTGGCTTGTTAGGGCGCTCTTTAGGGCGCTAAAAGCTCTTTCCTTCGTCTCATCCCAGACGACTGTTTGCGGCTCTGTCTTTCTTAGAGCATCCGTCAAGGGAGCCGCGATATCAGAGTACCTGGGGATGTACCTCTGATAGTAGCCGGCGACACCTAAGAACGACCGAATATCGGTCTTCGTACGCGGTTGCGGGAAGTCTCGCACAGCGGCCACCTTTATTTCAGAGGGGCGGCGTCGACCCCGACCAATCACGTGTCCGAGGTAGATAACCTCGGCCTGTGCTAACTGGCACTTGGGAGCCTTGACTGTCAAGCCCGCATCGCGCAGGCGGGTTAGCACTGCCCGCAAGTGCGCCATATGTTCCGGCCAGGATGCGGAGAATATCGCTACGTCGTCTAGATACGGTAAAGCGAATTCTTGCTGTCCCTGCAACACTTTATCCATGAGGCTTGAAAAGCAGTATGGCGCGTTCTTCAAACCAAAACTCAAAACTTTAGGACGGAATGTCCCCATGGGTGAAATGAACGCCGCATACCTACTAGCCTCTTCTGTAAGTGGAACCTGCCAATAACCCCTGACAAGATCTAGGGTGGAAATAAACTGAGCGCTACTCACTCTCTCAAGGCGCTCCTCGATGTTAGGGATCGGATAAATTTGATCCTTAGTGATGGAATTAAGCCTGCGGTAGTCGACGCAAGGACGAGGTTCCTTGCCCGGTACCTCAACTAAAATCAAAGGGGAGGTATAATCACTCTCACCCGCTTCAATAACACCGAGCTGTAGCATTTTCTTTACCTCAGCCTCCATAATATCGCTCTGGCGGGGTGACACCCGGTACGCCTTGGATCGTACTGGCTCTGGGGAGGTAAGTTCTATGTCATGAGTAAGGACAGAAGTCCTACCAGGCCTCTCAGAGAACAGACCTTGAAACTCTTGTAAGAGCTGGTGTAGTTCGGTTTTCTGCTCAGGCGACAGCGATGCTTTACTTATTAAGTCACTAATGACTTGATCGGTGTCTTTCCTGTTCGTCACTGAGCCTAGTCCCGGAAGCTCGACCGGAAGCTCTTCTAACTTTCCCGCATCGGGAATTTCCTCTCCAGTATCTGGTGCCTTTAACGCTACAGGCTCAATTTTATCCCGTTCGGGCGTGCTCTGAATACCAGCTTGCTGCGCCTCTGACCCTTTCTCATCGTTCAACAACGTCGGCCCCGCAACTACCGCCTTTGCAGCGAGCTCCCGAACCTTCGATCTGGTTAAGGCCTGAACGCTAGCCTCACCAAACAAAAGCCCCTTCTCGCGCAGGAGGTGATCGGACCTGTTCGAAAATAGGTACGGGTACTGGGGGGGCAGCATAGATGACACTGCGGCCTCCGTCTCAAGTGCTCCGAAAGGTCCTTCAATAAGCACTTTTGCTACCGGCAGACACACGCTATGAGCTTCCACTGCTTGCTTGATCCATGCGCACTCGCCCGTGAACATATCGGGTTCTACGTAAGAGGGGTGAACTACATCCATTGTAGCTGCGGAATCGCGAAGCACTCGGCACTCTTTCCCGTTCACGAGGAGGTCTCGCATGTAAGGCTCGAGAAGCTTCATGTTCTCGTCAGTGCTGCATATAGACAAAAACACGACTTGTGTTTTTGTTTCTGGACACTGCGCCGAAAAGTGACCCGGCTTCTGGCACGTATAACAAACGCGCGCTTGCCTCGTCTCGAACCGCTTTCTGCGTTCGGCTTCGGTTGCCGCCGTCTCCTTACGTTCGGTCGGACTGCTTTCACTCGCATCCGCACTACGTGTATCCCCCTTTGCTCTCATGGGTGTGAACTTCGGCCTCTCAAACTTGGAGCCAAATTCACCCTTTTGACCGTCCTTAGCTCCGCGAGCCCGACGCGTCACAAACTCCTCGGCTAACTCAGCGGCTCTAGCCACCGTACTAACGTCTGGCCTATCCAAGACCCAGTACCGCACGTTCTCAGGTAACCGACTATAAAACTGTTCTAGCCCGAAACACTGCAGAACTTTCTCATGGTCACCAAACGCTTTCTCTTCTTTGAGCCACTCCTGCATGTTTGACATAAGCCTGTACGCAAACTCTGTATATGACTCACTTTTGCCTTTCTCATTTTCCCGAAACTTCCGACGGAACGCCTCCGCTGACAGCCGGTACTTTTTTAGCAGACTCGATTTCACTTTGTCGAAATCCTCTGCCTCCTCTCTCTCCAAGCGAGCGACTACGTCGGCCGCCTCGCCGGGTAGCAAAGTGAGCAAGCGCTGTGGCCACGTTTCCCGAGAGAACCCCTGCTTCTCGCACGTTCGCTCAAAGTTAACCAGGAACAAACCAATGTCCTCTCCAAGCTTAAACGGCCGCATCAGGTCAGTCATTTTGAACAATACTCGTTCTCCTGCACCGTGTGCCTGACTTCCATTACGAGCGCGTTCCATCTCTACCTCGAGACGCTTCATTTCCAAAGCGTGTTCGCGCTCTTCTTTTTCTTTCTGTTCTTTTCGTTCACGCTCATTTTTCTCTTTCTGTTCTTTAAGTTCACGCTCATCTTTCTCTTTCTGTTCTTTAAGTTCACGCTCCCTCTCCTCAATGGTCTCAAGGCATTCCGACAGCTCGTCATCCTCAGCTTCTAACTCAAGAATAGCCCTTAGCAGTTCTGGTTTTCTGAGTTTGTCTGAGACATCCAGACCCAACTCTCTTGCAAGCTCCAGCAATTTCGGTTTGCGCAACGACTTCAAATCCATGGCTGCTCTGAATGCTGCTTTCTCTACTGCCTACTATTGTCCTGCCGCAAACTAACCCGGTAGCAACGACAACCACAATTACCAGCTCTGTTTCTAACACTAACAAAAGCCTGGCAAAACTCAGAAGAAGAAAGTCCCGCACTCACCAAACCTTGCAGCCAAGACTTCAGCGCAGTCGTTCCGCTGCAGGCAACCAGTCATCACACAGGGCTCGTTGCGCTGCTCCCGGATGGTCGTTGTGCTGCTCAGCATACAGTCAACCGCATCTCTTCGCTGCTGGCCTCCGTTGTCGCGATCTCACCGCTGGCAACCAGATGTTGTAATCGCACCGCTGGCCCGAGTTGTTGGGGACTCGGTGTTGACGCCCGTTATTGCCAATGGGTCGCAAGCCCCAAGGGTAGCGTTGGCCTGGCGGCCTGGGGCACTGGAAGCATCCGAAGGTCCCGGCAAAGCAAGAGAAGACTGGTAACAGAACAACTTGTTTATTCTAACATAGCAAAAGAGCGGCCGGTCAGGTCGACCGGAGTGGAGAGACGGGAGAGCACGTAACTCAACAGTACAAATCGGAGCCTCTCCCCTGGCGTCCGGGGGCAGCTGCTCTTATACTCTCGGCGTCGCGGTCCAAAAGGGAAGGAGGGAAGGTCACGGGATGAAGGTCACGGGACGGCGGAGCCTGAGCCCACGACGGCGCGAACTGTCGGGCCGAGAGACCTGCTGAACCGAGTGTAGTGACGCATCGCCAACCCTCACCCACACGACGGCGCGAACAGTTGAGCCGAGAGACGTCCAGGCTCCTCATTCGGGGAACTCCGCTCCCCGGCTGCCGCGTTTTGACAAGCGAGGGCACACACACACACACGCACACACGAAGACACGTGGCACTGAAACACGCCTGGACACGCTTGGCGGGTAGGCGTTGCGGCGGCGTCGAACAGGCCAAAATGTCCGCCGTTTTGAACAAAGCCCCGGCGTCCGTTGCATCCGCGCCGGCATTACCGCGCGTTGTAGGCGAAACGTAACAAGCCCTAATCGCGGTGTTGTGATTAAAGAGCGGTTGCAGAAACGTCGGCGCACTCAATTTACTCGGATGTTGTTGGACCCGAGGCGGCAGAATGTTACTCCGCATCCCTGCATTACGGCGTTCTTCATCAGCATTGCGACGTCCAAGCGAAATACTTCATCATTTCCTATCGCAGCAAAACCATGGTCAAATACTGGGGTCACAACTTATCATCGTCTGCGATAAATTAAGTTACCAATTCCGTCATTATCGACTTTCTTCTCGATGTCTGTGAGTGCAGTAATGGGCTGGTAAGGTAATACAAACAGTATGTACAGTAAAAGTTCAACACCAACATTCAAGCAAACCTTCAAGAGACCTCAAGAAAACGCTTGCTCAATTGAAAGCTAATTGAAGTGAGTGCTTCCTGAACATGACCACCACCATTTTATAGTAAGTGCCGAGAAAAAAAGAAAAAAAGAAAGGGGCCACCATCCTAAACCTACCCCAACAACAACAAAAACAACCCCCTCCTCCCAGGGGGAGTTTGACGACGCAAGTAAACGATATCTAGCGACTACATTTTTATGAGAACAGAGTAACGAGAATATGGGCGATTTCCATACATGTTATATGTTTTCCCATATATATATATATATATATATATATATATATATATATATATATATATATATATATATATATGAAAGTGATATATGCGGCGTATAAAAGTAGAGTCACTGAATTGGACAGCTCTAGACGTTCTTTATTGACTTTCGAACAAGGTGCACCCGCCGTGGTTGCTTAGTGGCTATGGTGTTGGGCTGCTAAGCACGAGGTCGCGGGATCAAATCCTGGCCACGGCGGCCGCATTTCTATAGGGGTGAAAACAACCGTTTACTCAGATTTAGGTGCACGTTAAAGAACCCCAGGTGGTCCACATTACGGGAGTCCCCCACAGCGGCGTGCCTCATAATCAGGTCATGATTCTGGTCGGTAAAACCGCATGATTTAATTTAAACAAGGTTCTGGGAGCATGTAGGCTCGCCAACCTCACAATTCGTTTGCAGACATGTCGTATTAAGATACGGGGCGTACACGGGCAATATCCATGGCGCCGTGGAATATAGTATGGGCGTAACTGTCAGATTATTAGCGGGATTTTAGAGTTTTATTTTTTCTTGGTGCACGATGCGTTAAAGCGAGACGCGCACGTTAGGATCCTTGCGCATGCACGTTTTATACCGCGAATTACTGTGGCGGTGAACAGATGACGCGACGTCGATGAACGCATCTCGAGGGGCACGCGGCCTTCCCATTGGCTGAGGAGTCCTTGCAGCTTCTACAGCGCTGCATACGACTTGCGAGATGAAGTGTAATACATTCTTCCTCGCTCCTCAACCAACTCCCCTCTCTCCCTCCATGCCCCCTATTGGTTTCGCAAGACCCTTCCTTCAAACCCGTGTCCTGGATTGATGTCATGTTCAAGCGGGACGTCAATGCACTGGCTTTCTGTCGGTCCCAATTTCGTAGCGCTACAGTGATCTTCCCACGCCATGGTGCTTCACTGTACTTCTGTTTCGTAAGTATACTTCTGTTTCGTAGGTTGCCGGTCCATCAGCGAACTTCATTCTGGCATGGTGGTTCGCCAGGAACGCTTCGCGAGGCTCTGACATATGGTGCGCGTCCCATTCCGCCTCGCGACCGGAACTGCTGGGAACTGTGACGACTCCTTCGCGAGTTGACTGTTGACGCCGTTGAAATTGCCGTCGCGCACGTTAATAAAAGACTGTTGCTGGGCACCACACGTTTAGTTCCATTCTTCGCCGCAGCCGCTGCAACATGAAGCTTGAAAAAAGAAAAAGAAAGACCAATGGGCCGACTCTGCACTTGAAACAGAGACACGAAAACTTTAGTGACACTTTGGAGATGTGCACCTGGCGGATCGCCTAGCTGGCATGTTGCTCCAGTTATGCCCTGTTTATACAAGTATAACGCGTTTCATTTTGCTTTTTTTCCTTGACATTTTTGGTCGTAGGACGTGCCTTGCGCTATATTCAAGTTCGTGACGCGAATATTACACGTTTTATAACATTTTTTTTTCTGGCGTTTCAAACCACAGTGAGCTAGATCACTAGGCAACACCGCGATCGCTAACGCATACGGAGCTGTGTTCGAGAAGACACAATGGAACATTGCCTTGCAGTGTTGGATTGTGCCGCGGGCATTTCTGAATTGCTGCGTGTTCAACAACCATGGTGGTATAGAGGACAACGCCGTTCTCGCCAACAGCGACAGAGACGTCAGCGGTGACAAGGTACAAGCTGTGCATGCGCTCATGCTGTCCTTTCAGTGCGGTTTGCGACAATAGTTGGGGTGTTACATTTGTAATATACATTCTTTTGCTTCTTTCTCCGTGAGATCGAAAGTTTTCATCATCATCATCATCACTTAGTTGACCTTAAGGACCCCTTACATAAGGGGGGGGGGGGGGCGTAACAAATGGTAACCACGAGTCACAAAAATAAAACATTATACAGATTGCAAAAACTGGTAAACACAGTAAACACACGAAAATGAAAAAAAAAAACGATAAGAGGGCTTACTACTGGGGCTTTGGACAACACTGGTGTAACAACTGCTTAAATTTTACATAATTTGTTTCATTGGTGGTACCGCCAGGAAGTATATTCCAATCCGATATGGCAGTCGGCAGAAATGATTTATTGAAAGCGCTAGTTGAACCATGAATGCGTTGAACACTTTCACAATTAAACAGACGTCGTGATGATCTCATGGGTAACAGAATTAGGCTCTCACATAAATGAGGAAAATGATAACATATCTTATAAAAATGACAAAGACTTGCTATCTTACGACGGGATGCCAGGGTGGTTAGACCAATCGAAGCTTTGATGTTAGTAGCGCTCAACCGAGAATCATATTTGAATGTTATACAACGAGTCGCTCGATTTTGTATTGCCTCTAACGCCTGGATTAGGTGCTCTCGATGGGGGTTTGGTACGGATGAAAGTTTCGTATGCGATTCGTGTAACCGTGGGCGAAGCAAACGTGAGTGATCGTCTGATGAAATTAGTGCTTTAGAAAGGCTTGCAGAAAGCGACGTGATGTGCTTTGACCAGCTCAGACTACTTGTTATTTCTATGCCTAGATACCTATAAGATTCCACTTGTAATAGCGCGGTAGTGTTTAGCGTGCATGAGGAGTGTAAGATCTTTTATGAGACACGCGCATAAACTTACATTTTGATACATTTAACTGCATGAGCCAGGTCGAACACAAATTTTGGATTAAGGTTAAATCATCCTGCGGCAATGACTGATCTTTAATAGTAGAGATACGTCGGTAGAGAACGCGATCATCCGCAAACAGACGAAAGGATGGTGAAATTTCAGCAGGGAGGTCATTGATAAAGATTAGGAACAGAAGCAGGCCAAGAACAGAGCCCTGAGGGACTCCGGAGATAACGTTAGTAGGGGCAGAAGGATGACTTCCGATGACGGTGTACTGTGAACGATTCATTAAGAAGCAGTGAATCCATGAAAGTATCAGCAGGCCCAATGAAAGGCAAGAAAGTGTAGTCGTGAGACGCTGGTTTACGTTTAAGTGCAGGTCAGTCATGACTTCAAAAAGTTGAGATTCGCACGAAAAGCCAGACCGAAATCCGTGTTGGTTTGAGAAGAAAAAGGAATTATTATCCATGTGCTTTGCCGCGTGCGAGTAAATTATATGTTAAATAAGTTTGCATGCAATGCATATTAACGATATAGGACGATAATTTGACGGAGCAGAGCGGCTTCCTGCCTTAAAAACTGGTACCACTCTGCTTACCTTCCACTCGGGCGGAATTTCGCCACTGGAAATAGACAGCGCGAAAATGATTCGTAGTACGCGACTGGATATTACTTTTGTGCCATTCCCTCGCGTTATGATCATGATTGCGTTATTTACGTGCAAATACCGTACTTACGTTATACAGAGTGATCACAAATACGCACAAACGGTGCATACACTCAGACACGCGCATACACAATAGAGCTATTCGCCAGGTTTCATTAAGTCCTTTGCAATACGGCACTTTCGTGGCAGCTGTCACGGGATTACCCCGGTCGCTGACGGCCGTTGCCACCGTAAAACAGCCGCTACCTCCCGCCGCGTCTACAAAGGCTGAAATTTCACCGAATCTAATTTGTAATGCTTCAGCTCGTTTTTGCCTGCTGTCTTTGTTATGTTCCGGGTGCATGTTTCTTGGCAGGGGGGGGGGGGGGGGGGGGGCGGATAACCAGCTTTTTTTTACTTACCTAGAAAGGGTAACACGGACGCCGACCAAGAACATTACAAGAAAAGGGCTTTTCATGTTTTTGGTAAGCGCCAGTTTTACCCTTGACTATGAGCAATCCCGACCAGGCGAGTTTTCGTCAAACTCTTGATTTCATAAAACAGGTTTACTTTGAATTTATTCAGCGTGTTAAGCTCAGAAATAAGTGCAGTAACTTCCGCTTCCATTATAGGGTTAATGAAGATCGAGTCTGAGCAAGCGGTAGTAATAAAGCAGCAGGCGTTAGCGCTTACGGGTTGATGGTGCAAACAGACAAAATAATTATTGAAACAATCGGGTAACAAGCAGCTACTCAGTCCAGCCCCGTCATGCCCGATTCATAGCCCAGTGTTCGGAGTGGGTGCTCGATTAATAATTAAAGTGAGATTATGCTATCATAACTTTCGACTATCACTGTTGCACAGTGCTAATGATTTGTGTTAGAAAGCAAGTTTAGCAGTACGTAAGTCTTTACTCAGATCATTACGGAAACGCTTCAACGCTTTAAGATCGGCTGGGTCTTGCCATTTAAGGAATTGATTAAATAATCTTCCTTGCTTTAATCTTTTCAAATAAGTCCTTCGCAACCGAAGGTTTTGCGTATCATTGAAGGCTGTGAATACACGGTGTAAACGCAAAGAAAGCTTTGAAATAGGCGGCGTCAAGAATTTGCAAAAATGCGTTGTGTGCCAGTTCAGCGTAAAACGCTGTGTACACAGAACTCCAGTCAACTTGACTTAATTCGTTATGAAAGTGGACTAGCCTGTCATGCGTGATTATTTGGCAGTGAATGTCATCTTCAGGTGTAATTCTAACTTTTCTTTTCAAGCTGAAAAAAAAAATAGGCATGGCATTGCTAAGGTCATACAACAGAACACTGCAATTAATCTTCTTTAAGTCTTAATTAGTGATAAAGAGATCCCGGCATGTAGGTGTGCCAGTTGTAACTCTTGTGGTAGCATTAATGACACTTAAACAATCATTGCATTGTAATAATAATTCAAAGTTACTAGTGGCACAGTAATGGTCTATTATATTGATATTGAAATCTCCATCGAGTACAATTTTGTATTGCGAGTCAGCAACGTACTTAAACTTTTACAGGAATAAAAAAAAATGTATCTTACCACGAGGGGGGAAGATACACAACAGAGTACACGGTACGGCCATGTAAAACAGACAAGATTTCGTAATCACCGGTCGAACAATAAAAAATCATGGATATATTCTACATTGAAATTATGGCGCACAAGCAAACTGACTCCACCACCTCGGTTGCTGTGATATAGTTACTAGCGCGAACAAGACCAACAAAAGAGGTTGAGACGGGACAGAACACCAGCGCTCTGTCCTGTCCCAAACTTTTTCCCGCTTGTCTTGTTCGCGCCAGTAATTATGTCACAGCAACAGCATCAATACCAACTAGCCCAACTTTCTGCGTTAACCACCACCTCGGCTTCCGATTCTGGACTGCGTTAAACATGGACACTTTTGCAAACACCAAGGTACCGTATGACTACCATACCAGGTTTCAGACAAAATAATACAGTGAAATTCAAAGTTAATCCTGCTGAAAAGTATACCGAGTTCTTCCTTTTTTTTTTGCAGATTGGCAGTTTAAATGAATGCAAGTGATGGATCCGTACGGTGATGGGAGCGAATGAAATCGTGTATGGTCACTGGAAGCTGGTTTGAGTAAGCGATGATTACGTGACAAGCAGACAGCTACTTACCCGGGTTGCGCAGGAACCTTTGCAAGGTCCGCGGTGCACTTTATCAGGCATGCTTCCTCTCCATCTTTCATTCGTACGAACAGTTTACAGTTTCAGTGCCAAGTGAAACTAAATTGTTCGCACGAGCCCATTCTGTTGTGGCTTTCAGAAACAGTAGGTTCTGCGCAATCAGGTTTTCTGTTATAAGAAGGCCAGGTCGGGCAGTAGACAGACACTTCTTTTTTTAGCAAGCCAACAATCTCAGTTACCTGATTAGAAAAACTGATAAAATATTGAAAGTCACTTAAGTATCCTTACGCGATTTGAATGCATTACGACTTCTCGAAGTTATCGCTTTAAATTAGAGCTACCTTCATCAACTTTAATTCACTTATTTAACCTTCATTCACCCTAATCTACGCTAATGATGATTGTTCCTACCACTCGTCGAAGATAGCTTTTTATCACTCTTCGACGGAAGCGTGTGAACTCAGCCAGAGGAATACCAATTTTCATGCTAGAGTGTTGGTTTTATCCCATAGATTTTCAGAATTTTCCGGTTTTGTGCCATGATTTTCCAGATATGGTTCCAGATAACATGAGCGAAAAGCAGCAAGCAAGCAAGCTTGCGCAATCGGGGACAGGCGGCGCGTGCCCTCGCTCTGTCATTGAAATAAGTTTACTCCAAAAGGAGCGGGAAACGCTTACGTGTCCTAGTAGAATGGACGAAAGCTAAGGCACGGCGACATTATACATGCTATAGACTTTCGGATGGCCATTTATTTTGCACCAGGCAATGTGTAGAAAGCAAATATATGTTTGTACTTTGTTGGCGCACCATTGATATCTACTATCACTGAGCACGTGCTGGTGGGCGAGTTTGTTTTGCATGGTTACAACGAAGGCGCCAAACAAAACAATGGACGAAGGAAGGAGACACGAGACAACCACGTAGGGGCACTAACAACAGAGCGTTCTTATTTCTTGACACAGGAATAAATACCTGCTGTAAAGGATCAAAACAACAAGAAGAAACAGGGCCGTCATCTCCATCACACAAGGAAACCACAATACAAGACGACTTCTAAGTGCCGCTCCCAAGATACGCCAGTTCCTATGTCGAAAGGGAAACAGTCTTAGCTGATGCAATCATCACCACGCTTTTTGATCTCAAGCACTTCCAATATCTCCCTTGTTAGTTGATCATCAGCTCTGTCCCAAACACAGGTTCTATCAAAATCTGGAATGCACTTGTGAGCCTTACAATGCGCACTTATGTGACCGAAGGGCTGGTTTTCCATCTTATATCGATGCTCATGCAATCTCTCATTCATACATCTGCCCGTTTGGCCTACATATGATGAACCACACGACAAGGGAACCTAATAAACTACTTTCTTTACACATCCGACATGCTTCTGCCCATGTTTTTTGCGCACACCTGTTTATTTTCCCGATGACCTGCGTTCACCTTGACACACATCAAACCAAGACGTTTCGGAGAGGAAAAAACCCGAACACCAGCTCGTTTGCCTACTTTTTCAGATTGCGAGATATGCCGTGAACATATGGAATGATAGCACACCTGGTTTCAGAAGGGCATGTTCGACCCTGGTTTACAACGTTAGGTTCCTTGAGCTGCCCGAGCATTTTTTCTGCAACCGATGTGATCACATGGTGAGGATAACTTGCCCCTGTGAGGCGGCTGACCTGACAATGAAAACTGCTTTGCAGCCGATGCACACGACTTGTTAAGAGCGTTGGTTAGACACGATTGAATGATGCCTCTTTTTATTACTTTTGAGTGAGCTGAATGGTAGGAGAGGATGGGTTTACTAGACCTTGGCTTGAACTGCCAGCACACAAGACGCGATGAGAAAGTAATCTCCAAATCTAAAAATCCTAAACAGTTATCGGCCGGAAGCTCGTGAGTCAGGGTTACAGGGTGCAAGGCTGTTTGAAACTGACAATACTAATGATGACTGGGTCTGCAACTGTGGCAGTCCACAATTGGAGACCCAGTCATCATTAGTATTGTCAGAGTTTCAAACAGCCTTGCACCCTCTAACCCTGACTCACGCGCTTCCGATTGTGACAGTAACTTTTGAATATCTCACCACACCGCTGCGCTCGTTCTCGCGAACGTTGCTCGGCACAGAGCTTGCGGACTGCAAACACACAAACACCTCTGTAAAGCTAGTCTTGGACGCCACCCAATTCGATAGGTCAGGTTTGCGGTTGCGATACCACAAATTCGCAATGTCGCTCAGATAGAATCTGACGCTGTTCAGTTTCGTAGCCTCGTCCCACATGTTGTGGCTGCTCATCTTTCAGAGGAGGTGAACCAGCCCTCCATATCGTGGTCTTCTATCCCGCTGAACATGGCAGGGTCGCACTGAATCAATGCACCCGAGCAGGCCACGGCAGGAATCGTGGCTGTTGGACGTCGTAATCGCGGTGACGGGTCTCCCGTTAGGACCGGAATGGGTGGCTTCCAAGAATGGGGTCTTGCTTCGAAGTTCCAGCTTTCCAGGCATACTCCCCACCTCCACCAAATGTGACGAGGCTTATGCAGTCGTCGAGCAATACCCAGAAACAAAGCGGCAGCAACGATAGCTCAGCTGAATGGGCGAACTGGCCGCGCGACACGCGATGGCGCTTTCTAGCGTGCCGATCATCTGGCTCCGAGACATGCGATGGCGATGAGACTGGGGCCGTTCTTCCTTAAAGCTGCTGCAAACACCGCCTAAAAAGTTTCCTCGAACTGGTCCCTGTAAAGCGTGCACCACCGCGTAGTAAAGTTTTCTGAGGCAGAGCCATCTTCACGAGACGTGACGAGGTTTGTTGGAGTCGTTGAGCGATAGCCAGAAACAAAGCGGCAGCAACTATAGCTCAGCTGGACGGGTGAACTGGACGCGCGACGGTGACGACACTTCCTAGCATGCCGATCTTGTGGCTCCGACACGCGATGGCGATGTAACTGTCTAGGGCCGTTCTTGTTCCTTACAGACTCAACACCCTTTTACACAGTTCGTACAGCACTCATATTTATACAATAATGTATCAATATTACATTTAAAAAATCAGCTTTCACGGCAACCAGTCAAGCATACAAAAACAAGTACAGTTGTGATATTACTTTAAAACAGGCTGCGACTATGCAAAAACATGCATCTCTGACACCATCACTCTGGACAAAGTAAAATGGAGCAGAACAGCATCAATCAAGTGAATACAGAACTGGTATGGTTGACATAATACATGCAATACAATTTGCCTAACAACGATAACGTAATATTCATTAATGATAAAAAAAAAAGACTGAACGATTTACATACAATATAAAAACGCCACAACTTTGTGCATGTGTGCCGTTATGTTATTCTGTGTGCTAAGAGTCAAAACGTATATTTTCCTGCATCAAAATTTTTTTTTTAACATGCAGCTCGAACGCTTCTTCAGTGCAATTGAAATTCTTGGGTTTCGGCCGGGCGCCGGGAGCCACGCTGTTTCGCGTGGGCGCCCTTGTCGTGGAGTGGTGACGTGAGCCGCCGAGGATGTGCCGAGGGCGACGTGGGCTTGCGGTATTTGCCCGTGTAGCCTCTGGTCCAGGTCACATGAGCACCGCGGCGGAGGAGGTACTTGGGGTGGCAATTGTAGTCGGCGAGGCCTTCGGGAGCGAGGGTCCCACACTGGGTACAGCGGTCTGGGTTGGGGTGAGGGCACACAGACGGCCGGTGGCCTATGGTACCGCACTGAGGACAGTGCCTGAATTGCCTTTCTATACGGGCGAACGTACGCCGCCACTCAGTGGTGAAAGAGCAAGCGGGGGAACTTCGTGCCCTCGAAGGTAACCACCGCCGCGGTGGAGTCGCCGAGTTTACGAGCGGCAAAGATGGTCCCTTGGGGCCAGTGAAGTTCTGACTTGATATTTTGAGGGGTCTCGGCAGTATTGATGGTGATAACCCCTCTGCAAGTTTCCCCGAAAGGCTTGGCGTGACCTCGGACGGGTAGCAGCTGGTCCCTCACCGGCAGCTGGAAATCTCCGAGGAGTTGTTGAGCCTTGGGTAGCACGATGGTGCTGCAGATGTTCTGGTCCCAGATCGGCCACACTTGTGTGGTGGTCGGGTCACCCAGGTAAGCCCGGATTGCGTTGCCCAGACGATCAGCCGGGGAAAAGGTTGCGGCGTCTGGTGCAGGGACGCGGGCTTGGATTTCGCTTGCTTGCGTTTCCAGATATTCACCATATCTTCGAGGTATTCGTTCTCTGATGGCATAAGTTGGTCGGTAGAGGAAGTCTCCATGCTAAGCACTTGCACTGAGGCAGGGTCGTAGCCCGTAACCACAGTGGCTGCCGCCATCGACGGGCTGAAAGCCACGACGAGGGGCGCTAGGCGTAATGAGACAAGGCCTAGCGAAGCGGCGTGGTAGCCGGGAGTGAAAACAACCTCTCAAAGTGCCGTAAATGGGCCTACGTGGTCGAGTGGTATCCGGGTAAAGCACAGAACTTGGCGATCACGATAGAACCGCTTGTGAGGGGGGTGGTGGTGATGGTGCGCAGAAATGCGGGAACATCCGCGGAGCCAGTGCGACGAAGTCCGCCGAGCGCTCGTAGCGCCCCCCCCCCTCCCGATAGGGGGGAGGGGGGGGGAAGTCCGCAGAAAAAAAAAAAGCTCACGAACGCGCACTGCAGCAAACGATCGTGCCGTGTACCGCGTTGAAAATCCAATGGTGTATAGCTCTACGTCGGCCAGAAAATTTGTCGATAAACCCCTGCGCTACACTTAGAAAACTTCACGTTGCGGACGAAGTCTTGTCGCAGCGCCGGCCCTCTCTTGCTGGTGGTGGCAGAGCGTGCCTGACTTCACGTACTCGTTTAAGGCGCGGTAACACTGGGCCGATACGAGACCGACAAGACGCTGAGGCCAACTATACTGGCCGACTGTTCAGCACAGCGTGTCGCAAAGACCATTTTAGCATAAGCCGACAACGATGCAACCGGCGGGCGCGCGTCGTAGCATGACGGGCTTTCGTGTTGACGGCACTGACGAAATCAGCGTGCCCACCATGATCGCTCGACCGAACCTCATGCGATCGGCTGGCGAACCGACAACGCGATAGCCGCAGCGGTTTCGCTTGTATATATAATTATTCGCGCTCAAAATGAGTCGAAACATGCCTTCGAAGTTTAGTTGCACAAGCTTCAGTCCTCCCAAGCCATGCACATGAAGTGTGATCCAATGTTGATCCCGTTTAGCGAAGGTTGCGCTAGGCCTGGCCCCGTCGAGTTCGTGCAACCGCCGCAGGTGAACCTGAACTTAAAGGTAAGCAGTTAAGCCGAAGGAAACTGCTTTCGTAGTTCAGTTCTGGACTTAGCGATTTGAAATCTCGCTTCGCACGGCGTTTGCACAATAAGCGGCGACCCAGCGCTGTGCTAACATCTGTACAACACCGTTCCCCTAGACTGCCGGCCGCATTCGCTACGTAAATGGGTGGGCCTGTAGGTGACCTTATGCCGACACATTTAATTCCAGATAAGCGCTGTTTACCTTTGCGCCAATCGGGAAACAAGACAGGGTGCATTCGGTGCAGCAACATAAACAAGAGTCTCGCTCAGTTATACCAACGGTTTCAGCAATGGCATCCGCGTTTTCGCGAGAGAACTATAGTGAGCATTTATACCGAGCACAGTTTTAACTAATACGTTATGGCCCGCACAAAGTAAGTTTGATAAAGCTAAAGAAAAGTGAGAACCGGTAATACACGTCTCGGTCACAGTTACCGTTGTTAAGTGGCTCAGTCGCTCATAGCGACTCGTCTCAGGGTGGAACAACGTGGCTCATATGCGCAGATATGCATGTTTTGATATGTTTCGACGTTATTTCATACCAGCCATGCGCCGTTTCCACAATATTCGAAGCAAACAACGATATGTGGCTGTACATGTCGATATAAACAAATCCACCGCTGTGTTAGACCCTACGTGGAAAGTTGCGCACGAAGACTTCTTGAGTATGTGAAAGTCTCATGAATGTAATACGATTACAAAAGAGCGAGGTGCAAGAGCAGACATCAGCGACAACAAACGCCAAGGCAACCGCGTCGGCAGACAGAACTCGGCGCGCCTTTATCGGCCGCACCTTTAGCATGTTCCTATGGGTGGGCAGCACAACCCGGACGAAGGACGAGAGGAAGTACACAATACGAGCGCTGCCCACCCATAGGAACATGTTCAATTACCAACTCACCCAGCTTGCCATGTTAACGCACATTTAGGACAACAGCGTGCTCAGGCGTGTTCGCCCAATAGTCGGCGAGTGCTACCTGGCTTCCAGGAATGACGTACTTCCCCGGTGAAGACATTAATCAATCGCGGTCCACGAAACGCACAACCGACGCACACTAAACATGGGCACAGGTACACGAATCAACTGGCGAAAGCCCCGGCATCCTTCCAAAACGTTTCCAACGGCGCTCGGCAGAGAGCAGCACAGGAACATGAAAAAAGGTGGATTACTGGTTAGTTCCCTATCTATGTGTGTATTCCGTGACATGAATATAATGCATGTTTTAGCCGTAATTAGTTGCAATTTAACTGTACTACACGCAGAGACAAAGAAACAGCGCGCGCATGCGATTCCATAGATGAGATGTGTATATATATATATATATATATATATATATATATATATATATATATATATATATATATATATATATATATATATATATATATATATAGAAAACTATCAGTCATAGCTCTCGTAGTATAGCCCTCTGGGCCGTTTCCTTTTTTTTTTTTTTTTCGAAAGTAGTCCTATTAGGGTTATTATAATTACACGAAGGTATTTCGCCCTCATCAGCAGCAGTCCTTGGTATAGTTATTCTGGCGGCTAGCTTCCCACGCCATGCGTGCCGCCATCGCACCTGGTTAAGCTTTTCCTAGACGCTAGAATTATGCTTTGTCCGCGCAACCTTGAGCGATCGGAAAGCGCGTTTCCCCCTCTTGGCCGGCGGAGAGGGAGCTTCGTAAGGTAAGGTGCCTGTAAGGTGCTCTGTAAGGTGCCTTGGGGATGTCTCGTGCTGAAGATGCCCTCTCGGTGAGCGCATATTTCACCCCTCATCTTTTAAGAGGTTCAATACATACAAGCATTTGTCTAGCAAACCAGATTTTTTTTCAAGGCAATTTTCCACGTCTGAGTAATTTTTCTCGTCGTATTCGAGTGCTGATTGCCGTGTTATAGTTTGTTAACGAAGCTTTCCCTCAAGTCTAAATATTTTAAGGCAGTTTTCCTAGCCTCTAAAGCCGCTCGAGTTCGCTCTTCTCCTTGAGCGGCCATTTTTCCTAGAAAGTATGCCTTCCAACTACTCGGAATCAGCAAAAAGCGACTACCGCGGACAACATGAGTCTCTTTCCACGTAAGTGTGAGGCTCGGAGCAGGAGCTGTGGCGCTTGAAAGTAGCCTGGGGCCTGACGAACCAACCGACTGAGCTTTCTTTCCGGGCAATATCGAAGGGTCACGAGTTCAAATCACCTGTTATGTTCCTTTTTTTTTCCGCCCCTTTTTCTTTCTTTTTTTTTTTCTTTCTTTTAATGTCTTTTCCTTTATTTTATCACTGTACGGGAACCCTCCTAAAAAAAAAAAAAGAAAGATATATATCTTCAAATATGTATGGCCTCACACTCACATGTGCAGGTCATAAATACCAGGTTCTCTAGCCGAGTGCCATTCATGCGGTATAACCGAGCTCAGATTGGTCCACCTTGACTGACCAAGTAGGGCACCACTGTAGGTTAAATGAGGCGTACAACTCCTGCGGGACCCGCCGTGGTTGCTCAGTGGTTATGGTGTTAGACTGCTGAGCACGAGGTCGCGAGATCGGACCCCGACCACGGTGGCCGCATTTCGATGGGGGCGAAATGCGAAAACACCCGTGTACTTAGAATTAGGTGCACGTTAAAGAACCCCAGGTGGTCGAAATTTTCGGAGTCCTCCACTACGGCGTGCATAATCAGAAATTGGTTTTGTCACGTAAAACACCATAAATTAATCTTTAATTTAACTCCTACGGGGACGGTAGAGTATCCGTCTCCAGTGCAAGAGGACCGTGATTCAAATCCCGGTGCCGCGCTATTCTCCACCGGAAAATACAAAAAAAAAAAACCGCGTGTTGAGAAAATTGCACAAACAGGCCTGGAGTGCGGCCTGATCCCGGTGACCAGAACCGGTAACGCACTCTCTCACCAGAGCAGGATTGGCCACCCTGGTGCAGTACTTGGCCACAACCTCCTATATGAATACAACAATCGAACCCCGGCCCTCAGTCCCCAGCAGCCGCGAAACAACTGACCACGGCGGCGGTCAGATCTGTGACGCTGCAGAGGGTGCTAAGAATACCTGGCTCCGGACAGGCCGCCATTGGAATCTGAACCTGGCAACGTTTAACGTTAGAACGCTATCTAGTGAGGCGAGTCTAGCAGTGTTATTGGAGGAATTAGAGGGTAGTAAATGGGATATAATAGGGCTCAGTGAGGTTAGGAGGACAAAAGAAGCATATACAGTGCTAAAAAGCGGGCATGTACTGTGTTACCGGGGCTTAGCGGAGAGACGAGAACTAGGAGTCGGATTCCTGATTAATAAGGAAATAGCTGGTAACATACAGGAATTCTATAGCATTAACGAGAGGGTGGCATGTCTTGTTGTGAAACTTAATAAGAGGTACAAAATGAAGGTTGTACAGGTCTACGCTCCTACATCTAGTCATGATGACCAGGAAGTCGAAAGCTTTTATGAAGACGTAGAATCGGCGATGGGTAAAGTCAAAACAAAATACACTATACTGATGGGCGACTTCAATGCCAGGGTAGGCAAGAAGCAGGCTGGAGACAAGTCAGTGGGGGAATATGGCATAGGCTCTAGGAATAGCAGAGGAGAATTATTAGTAGAGTTTGCAGAACAGAATAATATGCGTATAATGAATACCTTTTTCCGCAAGCGGGTTAGCCGAAAGTGGACGTGGAGGAGCCCGAATGGTGAGACTAGAAATGAAATCGACTTCATACTCTGCGCGAACCCTGGCATCATTCAAGATGTAGACGTGCTCGGCAAGGTACGCTGCAGTGACCACAGGATGGTAAGAACTCGAATTAGCCTAGACTTGAGGAGGGAACGAAAGAAACTGGTACACAAGAAGCCAATCAATGAGTTAGCGGTAAGAGGGAAACTAGAGGAATTCCGGATCAAACTACAGAACAGGTATTCGGCTTTAACTCAGGAAGAGGACCTTAGTGTTGAAGCAATGAACGACAATCTCATGGGCATCATTAAGGAGTGCGCAATAGAAGTCGGCGGTAACGCCGTTAGACAGGAAACCAGTAAGCTATCGCAGGAGACAAAGGATCTGATCAAGAAACGCCAATGTATGAAAGCCTCTAATCCTACAGCTAGAATAGAACTGGCAGAACTTTCTAAGTTAATCAACAAGCGTAAGACAGCGGACATCAGGAACTATAATATGGATAGAATTGAACAGGCTCTCAGGAACGGAGGAAGCCTAAAAACAGTGAAGAAGAAACTAGGAATAGGCAAGAATCAGATGTGTGCGTTAAGAGACAAAGCCGGCAATATCGTTACTAATATGAACGAGATAGTTCAAGTGGCTGAGGAGTTCTATAGAGATTTATACAGTACCAGTGGCACCCACGACGATAGTGGAAGAGAGAATAGCCTAGAGGAATTCGAAATCCCACAGGTAACGCCAGAAGAAGTAAAGAAAGCCTTAGGAGCTATGCAAAGGGGGAAGGCAGCTGGGGAGGATCAGGTAACAGCAGATTTGTTGAAGGATGGTGGTCAGATTGTTCTAGAGAAACTGGCCACCCTGTATACGCAATGCCTCAACCTCGAGCGTACCGGAATCTTGGAAGAACGCTAACATAATCCTAATCCATAAGAAAGGGGACGCCAAAGACTTGAAAAATTATAGACCGATCAGCTTACTGTCCGTTGCCTACAAAGTATTTACTAAGGTAATCGCAAATAGAATCAGGAACACCTTAGACTTCTGTCAACCAAAGGACCAGGCAGGATTCCGTAAAGGCTACTCAACAATAGACCATATTCACACTATCAATCAAGTGATAGAGAAATGTGCAGAATATAACCAACCCTTATATATAGCTTTCATTGATTACGAGAAAGCGTTTGATTCAGTCGAAACCTCAGCAGTCATGGAGGCATTACGGAATCAGGGTGTAGATGAGCCATATGTAAATATACTGGAAGATATCTATAGCGGCTCCACAGCCACCGTAGTCCTCCACAAAGAAAGCAACAAAATCCCTATAAAGAAAGGCGTCAGACAGGGAGATACGATATCTCCAATGCTATTCACAGCATGTTTACAGGAGGTATTCAGAGGCCTGGAGTGGGAAGAATTGGGGATAAAAGTTGATGGAGAATACCTTAGCAACTTGCGATTCGCTGATGATATTGCCTTGCTTAGTAACTCAGGAGACCAATTGCAATGCATGCTCACTGACCTGGAGAGGCAAAGCAGAAGGGTGGGTCTGAAAATTAATCTGCAGAAAACTAAAGTACTGTTTAACAGTCTCGGAAGAGAACAGCAGTTTACGATAGGTAGCGAAACACTGGAAGTGGTAAGGGAATACATCTACTTAGGGCAGGTAGTGACCACGGATCCGGATCATGAGACTGAAATAACCAGAAGAATAAGAATGGGTTGGGGTGCGTTTGGCAGGCATTCTCAAATCATGAACAGTAGGTTGCCACTATCCCTCAAAAGGAAAGTGTACAACAGCTGTGTGTTACCAGTACTTACATATGGGGCAGAAACCTGGAGGCTTACGAAAAGGGTTCTGCTGAAATTGAGAACGACGCAACGAGCTATGGAAAGAAGAATGATGGGTGTAACGTTAAGGGATAAGAAAAGAGCAGATTGGGTGAGGCAACAAACGCGGGTAAACGACATCTTAGTTGAAATCAAGAAAAAGAAATGGGCATGGGCCGGACATGTAATGAGGAGGGAAGATAACCGATGGTCACTACGAGCTACGGACTGGATTCCAAGAGAAGGGAAGCGTAGCAGGGGGCGGCAGAAAGTTAGGTGGGCAGATGACATTAAGACGTTTGCAGGGACAACATGGCCACAATTAGTACATGACCGGGGTAGTTGCAGAAGTATGGGAGAGGCCTTTGCCCTGCAGTGGGCGTAACTAGGCTGATGATGATGATGATGATGAGTTGCAATTTATTTTATTTCAGCCACCGTTCTAGTGATACAAGGTAGCGATTCGCATGGTGTTCTAATTTATTCAGGCCATGCGATTTAAAAGATATATTCGTATCGTCGGCGTACATTATCAATTCTGGTGAATGAAGTAGGTTAATATCGTTTACGAAGGTAAGGAATAACAACGGAGCTAATTTGGAGCCCTGAGGGACGCCTTCTTGAAGCGTTAAAAAGTTACACGAAACATCCTGCATACGCACGAACTGTCACCGATTATTTAAATACCTTTCAAGCAAATAAGTAGCAACGCCCCGTATTCTTTACTTCCCTAATTTCCTGAATAGAATTTCATGATCCATAGAATTAAAAGCCTGCTTCAGGTCTAAAAATAAACTAAGAGCATAGTTTTTGCCTTCGATATTAGATATTACGTTATGTTAAATATATAGAGGAGCTTGTTGGGTGGATTTATCTCTTCGCAGCCGTATTTCCTCTGAAATTACCTTGCGCGCATTAAAGAATTTTATTGATCTCAAAAATTACGTGTTCGAAAATGTTCGAATTGCTTTAGCTTAACTCTTTGTGCACCAACATAAACGTTTTTACCCATGCACGCACCGTCGTTATCCTACAATCGTGAAGTCTTTTTTTCCCTTTTACGAAAAAGACCAAAGTTCTCGCATCACGACAGCCTTACTCGCTGTTTGTCTTGCGTAGTCACGGTGAAACGCTGCTAACAAAAATGGCACGATCACTTCTTTAGTGGAACCGCTGCCGGTGCAGGCTAGTCCGGAAGTCTGGCTATACCTGGACGAGACCTTGCCTGCAAACACGCGGACTGCGAAATCTCCGCTTGCTCGACTGGTGTTCGGCAACGCGAGCTGGAAGAAGTCAGCGGGCGCAGGCCAGAAGCGTCATCACAGAATCCAGCATCGACTGCATCGTCGAGGTGACGGCGGTAATTCTGGCACAACCAGAATCGCCACTGCCGAAACGCCTTCGTGTCCCGCTGCAGCCGCTGCGTACAAAGTGGCAGCGGCATTCCTCTTGCATTGTCCTTGGAAGCTTCACCTATAGGGCAACTGCAAGCTGCAAGTAGAAAAACAAGGCAGGAACCTGCTCAAATGTAGAATATTGGCGACACTCATTGCTTAGCACTGTTGTGTTCAATTCTGTGAGGTTTTGTGTGTGCTCAGACGTTGGACTTTCATGCTCGCTTAAACACACAGGTCACCTCATCCAAACCTTCGGGTCCTCTTGGGATGAATTCCTGGCCATCACGGGATGGAATGCAATAAGCAAGCTGATTCGCTAGCCAACGTCGACAAACGGAGAGGCCCCCTCCAATGGTCAGAAGTATAGTCCTCGAAATCTTGCTCCAGCAGAGCACCCCAACCAACGCCGCTCTTAACTCAAACAGGCCCGCGAATCGCGCACGTTCCTACGACTCCGTCATACTTTTTTCCAAATGCAGAAACATCTCTCCTCGGGCAAACACAAACCCTCACTATTCGTAATGATGCGATCATTCATCGCATTGAGCGCAGACCAGGCAACCTCCTGTGTCAGGTCTGTGGGCGACGGCCTAACAAGGTCCACACGTACTGGGAATGTCCACGCCCCCCCCCCCCCCCCCCCTCCACGATCAAACGCCCCAAAATCCATGCCTTACACATGGTATAAGAGATGAACTTGCGCCAGACTGTGGCTCCCCATGGTGCGCCATGGCTGCCACATATAGATGGCGCTTGCACACGTCGCCGATCCGCCACCGTTGAGCGACAGCTCCACAAGCGAGGACGTCTCGGACTAGAATCTTCATGCAAAAATGTGTTCTTCGTTCCTGCAGGATCGCTCCGCTTTACAAACCACACACACACAAAAAAGCGCCAATTTGGGACGAAGGGCGAAGTATTGAAAATGATAGCATGGCTTAGCGCCGCGCTAAAGCTCCTCGGATGGTTTTCTAAGAATAAGCGGGGACGACGTGTTGGTTCCACACAGCACGCGAGGAGACTGCTGCAGTGCAGCAGAAACACCCATGCAGCTAATAGGAGTCTTTCAACGCTCGCTAGCGTAGTACGGAGCGCCACCACCGGGCATCACAGGCGTCGCACCTGAATGGTGCGTCAGATGACACCGAACGAAAACCGCCAGAGTGTGTGGATTGGAATGTGCTGCACATTCTACTCGGGCCACTGTATGTACCAGGGTGTGGTATGCATGCAGACTCAGGGCAAGAAAAAAAAAAGAAAGGACAAATTTCTGAGTTTTGTGAAATTCGTGAATGTACAGTTCAATATGGCGGCGGAACTGTCGTATCGACAAAAAAAAGAAAAGAAGGCTTAGTTACGTGTGGCTCCCACCTTCTCTGGTTGTGCAGTGGTGAGATGTGCAGCCCTCAAACATTTCTGGTGAGGACCCTGGCCGTGGCAATGACCACACATTCAAAGTCATCCGGCTGCGCTTCGTACCAAAATCGTCGTCTGTTCATTCCTACCCAAAGCAGCCAAAAAACTGGAACGACTATATATATATATATAATTACACATCCACAGGGACACTAGAGAAGGCTTCCTCGGGCGGTCGGCCTCGCCGCTTGACTGGGGAGGCCTCCTTACTCTGCTTTTCTTGCACTCACCCCTACCCTGTACAGTGTAAAGCCCTTCTATTCTTTAGTGCAGTGCTGCTGCGGGAGACAGCTACGACGCTGCACCACGTGCATGTCGGAGGCCGCGACCAAAGAATTGCAGAGAGTCCGCTTCCTGCGGCTCCCTCTTCCTGTTCCTTCTTTTCTCTCTCGCTGTGCCGCTTCCTGGGATGAGGAGCTGGGTAGTACGGTGGTGTTGCTAACAAGCATGTTCTCCCCGAAGACTGGGGGCGGTTTGCGCTAACATATATAACGAATTTAAGAACTCGTTCCAAAATGTTTCATAGACAAGTCCTAGGCCGCACTAAAACGCGTTCTTAAATTCTTGTCTGTGGTATTTGTTTCCTTGTGTCCTCGTCTTTTTCGCGCTGTTTCACCTCAGTTTTAAATTCATTGTTCGTTTCTTCATCAAATGTCAGTGCAAGCTGCCCTGGGACCAAAGGGAAGCGAGGACAACAGTATATACGTACGAGCCTTTCGTAGAGCGGTTTCACGAGGCAAGCGTTGACAAATGGGCAGAATACGTATGCACGTTGTTGTGAGACCCCTGAGCAAGGGTTAGGCATTGCTAGTGCGTGCATGCCGCCAAGACGAGGACGACGGCGCTTTGATACACTTCATCTTGTTTGTTGGCGTTGCACTTACGGCTGGAAACCGCTTCCGTCCGCCATGTTCTTCCTAATGTGGTCCGCGCTGTTGATATGACACCGAAATTCACAGTCACGCTAACGGCACGTTCCAGATACAGCGGGCGGAAAATGATCAGCCGCTAGCACAATAATCCGTCCGCGGTTTTAGCAGCACAATGCTGCGCTTCTCCCGATCGACCGTTTTAACAACATTTTCGCTGCGTGTGTGTGTTTCCGCCCTAGCTGTCTAATAGAGAACTGAAAGCTGGCATTCTCTGCTGGAATTGACAACATCAACACTAAGATACTGCAGAACAGCAAAGATACATGTTCATCTGTCTACAAATCGACAAGTCTACAAATCAGGCAACAAGAATCGCCTCGAAATTACCGTTCCATTTCTCTAACTAGTATTCCCTGCAAAATCATGGAACACGTCATCTATACTCGCATCATGGCCTTTCTCGACTCGAATAACTTTCAATCCTGCCCAGCACGGGTTTCGCCGCGGTTACTCTTGCGAGACTCAGCTTGCCACATTCTTAGACGATCTGCACTGTAACCTTGAATCTAATCTTCAGCCTGACGCAATATATTTAAATTTTGCTAAAGCCTTTGATAATGTACCCCATAGACGCCTTATGATATAGCTTGCCCTCTTAAATTTTCAGCCTAACATACTGAAGTGGATTGAAGAATTTTCGACAGATCGTTCACAATTCGTCGCCATTAATAATAGGAATTCTAATTCAGTCTAATGTCAGGTGTCTCGCAGGGATCCGTGCTCGGTCCGCTACTTTTCCTAATATACATAAATGATTTACCGTTAAACGTAACATCGAGCATGTGTATGTTCGCGGACGATTGTGTGACATATCGTGCTATTTGCGCCGCTGACCAACCTTCTCTTCAATGTGATCTTAATGCTGTCCTGGACTGGTGTAACGAGTGGCTAATGGAACTTAACCCACGTAAGTAAATATTTGTCCATTCACCGTCGCCGCGATTCTCTTGTATTTCCTTACGTGATCTCTGAACTTCCGGTACTACTAGTTCATTCGTACAAGCATTTAGGAGTAACATTTTCGAGCGATCTGTCTTGGAATCCGCATGTTACTAACCTACTATCATCCGCGAACAGGACGTTAGGATTGTTAAAGCGCCATCTACATCATGCTCCTCAACGTGTAAAATTATTAGCCCACAAATCATGTCAGGTCAAAACTAGAATTTGCATCGCCTATTTCGAATCCTCATGAAGCATACATAATTAGTGATCTCGAATCTGCACAAAATCGCGCCTCTCGTTTGATCCACTCGACATTCTTTTGATATCAGCGTTTCCTCCTTAAAAACTATCCGCATTATCCCCTTATCGCTCCGTCGTCGCATTGCCAGCCTATCTTTATTTCACAAATTTCATAGCACTATGCGCAACGTACTGTTGGAATCGCACCGCTGGCCCGAGTTGTTGGGGTCTCGGTGCTGACGCCCGTTATTGCCAATGGGTCGCAAGCCCCAAGGGTAGCGTTGGCCTGGCGGCCTGGGGCACTGGAAGCATCTGAAGGTCCCGGCAAAGCAAGAGAAGACTGGTAACAGAACAACTTGTTTATTCTAACATAGCAAAAGAGCGGCCGGTCAGGTCGACCGGAGTGGAGAGACGGGAGAGCACGTAACTCAACAGTACAAATCGGAGCCTCTGCTCTGGCGTCCGGGGGCAGCTGCTCTTATACCCTCGGCGTCGCGGTCCAAAAGGGAAGGAGGGAAGGTCACGGGATGAAGGTCACGGGACGGCGCAGCAGGGGCCCACGACGGCGCGAGCGGTTGAGCCGAGAGACCTCCAGGCCCCTCCTTCGGGGAACTCCGCTCCCCGGCTGCCGCGCTTTGACAAGCGAGGGCACACACACACACACGCACACACGAAGACACGTGGCACTGAAACACGCCTGGACACGCTTGGCGGGTAGGCGTCGCGGCGGCGTCGGACGGGCCAAAATGTCCGCCGCTTTGAACAAAGCCCCGGCGTCCGTTGCATCCGCGCCGGCATTACCGCGCGTTGTAGGCGAAACGTAACAGACCGCCCCGCCGGGGGAAGGAGATCCCGATGGTCAGGGGACGGCATCCGCTGTCCGGAGGGATGTCGCTCGATGATGCTCATAACCGAAGTTGGGCGTCCTTGGGCGTTTCTTGAGCGCAGCGCACAGAGAAGGCCTCGTTCTCACGTTCAGGTGCACACAGGACACTGCAAAGTGACTTCGGGAGAGTTGACATGTTTGTTCTCGTTTCCGGCAAGCGTTAGAACCACGCCAAAAGTCAACCGCTCAGTCAGCAAGCACGGCACAACCCTCACTAAGCCCTGCCAGGCTCTTCCCCCTTTTATACTGCTGCCTAGTTCCTTACAGTAGTTTAGCAGCACTCAGAACGCGTCCACAAATCGGAAAAATTGCACTAAAAAGCACATCATCACTTTGAAACACTACACAAAAGCAATAGGTTAAAAAAAAATCCTGCCTCAGGAAGAAAAACATCAGTAACAAGCAATTTTGAGGCTGATTCCCACGTTAGGGGCTTCGACTTAAGCCATCGGCGTTACCGTTGAGACTCCCCTTTTTGTATCGCACCTCAAAGGAATATTGTTGCAAAGCGAGGCTCCAGCGCAGGAGGCGGCCATTTTTGGGAGAGATGGTCTGCAGCCATTGGAGAGGGCAGTGATCCGTTTCAATGATAAACCTCGAGCCAGCTAGGTAACATGACAATTTCTGAACGGCCCACACGATACACGCACACTCTTTCTCGGTGGCGCTATACGCCTGCTCACGACTCGTCAGCTTACGACTAGCATACAGGACGGGGTGTTCTACTTCTCCATTTTCCCGTTGGCACAGTACAACGCCCATGCCTCGCTCACTAGCATCACACTGAACAACGAACCCTTTTGTGTAGTCGGGCGATCGTAGCACCGGCTGGCTTGTTAGGGCGCTCTTTAGGGCGCTAAAAGCCCTTTCCTTCGTCTCCTCCCAGACGACTGTTTGCGGCTCTGTCTTTCTTAGAGCATCCGTCAAGGGAGCCGCGATATCAGAGTACCTGGGGATGTACCTCTGATAGTAGCCGGCGACACCTAAGAACGACCGAATATCGGTCTTCGTGCGCGGTCGCGGGAAGTCTCGCACAGCGGCCACCTTTATTTCAGAGGGGCGGCGACGACCCCGACCAATCACGTGTCCGAGGTAGACAACCTCGGCCTGTGCTAACTGGCACTTGGGAGCCTTGACTGTCAAGCCCGCATCGCGCAGGCGGGTTAGCACTGCCCGCAAGTGCGCCATATGCTCAGGCCAGGATGCGGAGAATATCGCTACGTCGTCTAGATACGGTAAAGCGAATTCTTGCTGTCCCCGCAACACTTTATCCATGAGGCTTGAAAAGCAGTATGGCGCGTTCTTCAAACCAAAACTCAAAACTTTAGGACGGAATGTCCCCATTGGTGAAATGAACGCCGCATACCTACTAGCCTCTTCTGTAAGTGGAACCTGCCAATAACCCCTGACAAGATCTAGGGTGGAAATAAACTGAGCGCTACTCACTCTCTCAAGGCGCTCCTCGATGTTAGGGATCGGATAAATTTGATCCTTAGTGATGGAATTAAGCCTGCGGTAGTCGACGCAAGGACGAGGTTCCTTGCCCGGTACCTCAACTAAAATCAAAGGGGAGGTATAATCACTCTCACCCGCTTCAATAACACCGAGCTGTAGCATTTTCTTTACCTCAGCCTCCATAATATCGCTCTGGCGGGGTGACACCCGGTACGCCTTGGATCGTACTGGCTCTGGGGAGGTAAGTTCTATGTCATGAGTAAGGACAGAAGTCCTACCAGGCCTCTCAGAGAACAGACCTTGAAACTCTTGTAAGAGCTGGTGTAGTTCGGTTTTCTGCTCAGGCGACAGCGATGCTTTACTTATTAAGTCACTAATGACTTGATCGGTGTCTTTCCTGTTCGTCACTGAGCCTAGTCCCGGAAGCTCGACCGGAAGCTCTTCTAACTTTCCCGCATCGGGAATTTCCTCTCCAGTATCTGGTGCCTTTAACGCTACAGGCTCAATTTTATCCCGTTCGGGCGTGCTCTGAATACTAGCTTGCTGCGCCTCTGACCCTTTCTCATCGTTCAACAACGTCGGCCCCGCAACTACCGCCTTTGCAGCGAGCTCCCGAACCTTCGATCTGGTTAAGGCCTGAACGCTAGCCTCACCAAAGAAAAGCCCCTTCTCGCGCAGGAGGTGATCGGACCTGTTTGAAAATAAGTACGGGTACTGGGGGGGCAGCATAGATGACACTGCGGCCTCCGTCTCAAGTGCTCCGAAAGGTCCTTCAATAAGCACTTTTGCTACCGGCAGACACACGCTATGAGCTTCCACTGCTTGCTTGATCCATGCGCACTCGCCCGTGAACATATCGGGTTCTACGTAAGAGGGGTGAACTACATCCATTGTAGCTGCGGAATCGCGAAGCACTCGGCACTCTTTCCCGTTCACGAGGAGGTCTCGCATGTAAGGCTCGAGAAGCTTCATGTTCTCGTCAGTGCTGCATACAGACAAAAACACGACTTGTGTTTTTGTTTCTGGACACTGCGCCGAAAAGTGACCCGGCTTCTGGCACGTATAACAAACGCGCGCTTGCCTCATCTCGAACCGCTTTCTGCGTTCGGCTTCGGTTGCCGCCGTCTCCTTACGTTCGGTCGGACTGCTTTCACTCGCATCCGCACTACGTGTATCCCCCTTTGCTCTCATGGGTGTGAACTTCGGCCTCTCCAACTTGGAGCCAAATTCACCCTTTTGACCGTCCTTAGCTCCGCGAGCCCGACGCGTCACAAACTCCTCGGCTAGCTCAGCGGCTCTAGCCACCGTACTAACGTCTGGCCTATCCAAGACCCAGTACCACACGTTCTCAGGTAACCGACTATAAAACTGTTCTAGCCCGAAACACTGCAGAACTTTCTCATGGTCACCAAACGCTTTCTCTTCTTTGAGCCACTCCTGCATGTTTGACATAAGCCTGTACGCAAACTCTGTATATGACTCACTTTTGCCTTTCTCATTTTCCCGAAACTTCCGACGGAACGCCTCCGCTGACAGCCGGTACTTTTTTAGCAGACTCGATTTCACTTTGTCGAAATCCTCTGCCTCCTCTTTCTCCAAGCGAGCGACTACGTCGGCCGCCTCGCCGGGTAGCAAAGTGAGCAAGCGCTGTGGCCACGTTTCCCGAGAGAACCCCTGCTTCTCGCACGTTCGCTCAAAGTTAACCAGGAACAAACCAATGTCCTCTCCAAGCTTAAACGGCCGCATCAGGTCAGTCATTTTGAAATATACTCGTTCTCCTGCACCGTGTGCCTGACTTCCATTACGAGCGCGTTCCATCTCTAACTCGAGACGCTTCATTTCCAAAGCGTGTTGACGGTCGCGCTCTCTTTCTTTCTCTTGTTGCTCTCGTTCTATCTGTTCTTTACGTTCCAGCTCCTGTCTTTTTGTCGTCTCCCTCTCCTCAATGGTCTCAAGGCATTCCGACAGCTCGTCATCCTCAGCTTCTAACTCAAGAATAGCCCTTAGCAGTTCTGGTTTTCTGAGTTTGTCTGAGACATCCAGACCCAACTCTCTTGCAAGCTCCAGCAATTTCGGTTTGCGCAACGACTTCAAATCCATGGCTGCTCTGAATGCTGCTTTCTCTACTGCCTACTATTGTCTTGCCGCAAACTAACCCGGTAGCAACGACAACCACAATTACCAGCTCTGTTTCTGACACTAACAAAAGCCTGGCAAAACTCAGAAGAAGAAAGTCCCGCACTCACCAAACCTCGCAGCCAAGAATTCCGCGCAGTCGTTCCGCTGCAGGCAACCAGTCATCACACAGGGCTCGTTGCGCTGCTCCCGGATGGTCGTTGAGCTGCTCAGCATACAGTCAACCGCATCTCTTCGCTGCTGGCCTCCGTTGTCGCGATCTCACCGCTGGCAACCAGATATTGGAATCGCACCGCTGGCCCGAGTTGTTGGGGTCTCGGTGCTGACGCCCGTTATTGCCAATGGGTCGCAAGCCCCAAGGGTAGCGTTGGCCTGGCGGCCTGGGGCACTGGAAGCATCTGAAGGTCCCGGCAAAGCAAGAGAAGACTGGTAACAGAACAACTTGTTTATTCTAACATAGCAAAAGAGCGGCCGGTCAGGTCGACCGGAGTGGAGAGACGGGAGAGCACGTAACTCAACAGTACAAATCGGAGCCTCTGCTCTGGCGTCCGGGGGCAGCTGCTCTTATACCCTCGGCGTCGCGGTCCAAAAGGGAAGGAGGGAAGGTCACGGGATGAAGGTCACGGGACGGCGCAGCAGGGGCCCACGACGGCGCGAGCGGTTGAGCCGAGAGACCTCCAGGCCCCTCCTTCGGGGAACTCCGCTCCCCGGCTGCCGCGCTTTGACAAGCGAGGGCACACACACACACACGCACACACGCACACACGAAGACACGTGGCACTGAAACACGCCTGGACACGCTTGGCGGGTAGGCGTCGCGGCGGCGTCGGACGGGCCAAAATGTCCGCCGCTTTGAACAAAGCCCCGGCGTCCGTTGCATCCGCGCCGGCATTACCGCGCGTTGTAGGCGAAACGTAACAGTACCTATCCTTCCCCCTACACGCATATCTCAGCGCACCAGCCATCAGCTACAGGTTTCCCGCCCACGCTCCTGGTACGTTTTCAAATGTTTTTTTTTTGCTCGCACAGCTGTAGACTGGAACTGCCTTCCTGATGACGTTGCTGTCATGTGCCCAGCAAAATTCGTCGAAAATGTAAAAACTGCCTGTTAGTGACTATGTATATTTATTATTGCCACCCTTATGTAAGACCCCATTTATTGGGGCATTTAAGGTAATAAAATGAAATGAAAAGTCTGGAAATCACCGCGGACGAATCGACATTGTGTATTCCGCCACTCTGGGCATGCGCATTATGAAGAACATGGCGGACAACAGTAGCTGCGAAGGGGTGGAGGAAGATGTCTGAACTTAGCAAAGAAAGAAAGCATATCGAAGCAAGCCTACTGGGAAGAAAGGCGATTCAGCAGGAAGAAAGCGGGGGGAAATCATGTGAAAGTGCGTGTTATCGAGCTAAAGAGCGCTTGCTCGCGAACAAACAAGCACGCCGAGTATTCTACTTTCTTGTCCTCTCATTCCTCTTTAATCCATTAATCGCGTACTTTCCTGCTTGGCGATTTAGGTAGAGGGAGCAAAAACATACCAACAACAACATATAACATATGAACCGGAATATAGCTTAACATGCTTTCGCGAAAAGTCAGATGAACTCACCACTCGACTTATAGAGCGGTCGTTAACGCATCGTGAGTTGTCTGGCCAAATCAAGGTCAGGGGGCGGCGTATTTATGGGTCGAACTATATTGGGGTTTATGTGGTACAGGGTTTACGTGTTAACATTGCTATCGAGCTCAGTACGAACAAGAACGCGCGAGCGCTTTGCCCCGACCTTTCACGGTTTGACCGTACTGAACGCGATAGTACTTGTCGAGGATGCACGTCCGCGTACAGACGCTGCCAGAAATGGCAAAGCTATCGTGATAATCTAATCGCCTGGACAGGAAAGCTCATTTCCGCGAGGATCCGATGCCGTGAGCCTGACTTGAGTCAGCCTTTTGAAAACCTTGCCGTTTACAGCTTAGAAAAGGAAATACGATTGCGCCAAGTTTTGTAGTGGAGCTTTCTTTTCCTCCGACATTTCCACTGCTGCTACTGCAGCAGCCATTGGCTTGCCCGACACGTCGGGAGGTGGTTAAAAGCGTGCATATACGTGAAAGGAGCGTGGCAGTGAGTAAAGACGACGCGAGAAACGCGTGTGGGCCTTCGCACCGCGTCGAATGTGCGCAACGCCCCATATAGTTGCCTTGGCGTCGCTCTTTACACTTCTCCGTCCTCATTTCGTACATTCGCGCGCTACGCAGTATGGCCGTTATGAACTACGATCAACTCGCCCAAGCTGCTACCCCAATACCCTCTTGAAAGCTGTAATCATCCGTGAGCCCCCGCAAAAGCACTTCAGAAACTGCAGCGCTTACCTTTCTACAACGTGAAACCGTCCAGAGAGGGTGTGGATAGAATCGCAGGGGAGAGCAGGCAGACAATGGGTCGAGTGAATAACAAACAGCGTTGGCAGTCACGGTGTTCGTAAGCGTCCGTGCAATATGTCTAAAAAAATGAAATGCACATATCGGGCAATGCTTTTAGTTGAAACAACACACTCGAGAATAAAAATAAGGCAATTGTACTCACCTCTGCGATAATTTCACTTCCTAAACTCACGAGCTTATCTAGCGGCAAACTCACTTTTTTCTGACGGTGTTATTTTGAAGCGTTCGGCTAGTTACGTTTCACCCGATAGCGGTGCAACGACAAGCTTGTAATCGTGGCGGCGAAGCCGCTGGTACTGAAAACGTTGCCGGGCTAGTTGACGCGTGTTTCGCAAGCAAAACGTGGTGCAAGCGCAGTGGACAAACGACAGCTCACGGGAAGAAGCAGGACGTGGAAGAAAGCCCGAGGGTCCTCCCTCCTCCGAGAAGCCACCACGTCCTTCTGGCAGCGGGCGAGGTCCGCATAGGAAGCAACAAAAGGCACAGGGCATTCACGCTTCTTCGTGCACCCATCCGGTTCTGAGCAGCAGCGCAGGCTCGGCTGCGCGCAGAATAGACTGCGCATGCCTTCGGTACTGCAACGCCAGGGGACGGAGGGAAAAGTGGCGAGAGCGAAACGCATTCTCGGTGCTAGAAGAGAAACTTGGGCGAGCTGGTGGCGATTCATGTTTCGGAAGTTAACAGCGCAAAACAACACGAGGACGAAGGGAGAGACACTGGCGCTGCTCACCACTGAAGATTTATTTTGGGGGGAATCACATTTATATACACCGGCCAACATGTCAACAACTAAGCGATGCGCATGCGCATTAGGGGCCATCCTGGTGACTTGTCGAAACACACGTGGAATACATCAGGCGTCATAAAGCTTCCATATTCTGCATAGTGCTTCCGTACCTGGAAGAAAGTGTTCCACGGTAGATTATTATTAGGTTTATGGTTTTTATGGTTTGACGGAATGGCTTTATCCACGTTATGACGCCCTGATGTCTTCCACGTGTGTTTCGACAAGTCACCAGGATGGCTCTTAAGGCGCATGAACATCGCTTAGTTGTTGACGTGTTGGCCGGTGTATATAAATGTGATTCCCCCAAAATAAATCTTCAGTTGTGAGCCAGTGTCGTTTTCTTCTTTCCCTTCGTCCTCGTCTGTTTTGCGCTGTTAATTTCCGAAGCATTCTCGGTGTTTCGACGTCGCTTCGCCAGCTCACTCGCGTAGCTGCTGCACATACCAACGATTTGTACATACGGGATACGGCGTGTTTTCATGGCCAACTTAGGGGTGCCTCAATGTCCTCCTCACCCGCCCTGACATCGAAGCACGTTGCCCAAGCCTAACTACCTGCGCCCAGTCACTGCACCTTTTTGTTCGAGGAAAAATGAGGTCATACAGATACAAAGGCGAAATCATGAAGCGCTGAACGAAAACCCGGGTATTCCGTCAGCACAAGCTTCATTGCTGGAGAAAAAAAATAGTGCTAATGATGTCAGCACTGCTACACGCAAAGTTTCTTACTTCAGATAGAGCTCGCTGAAACGGATTAAATAATAGTGACTTGAAAACATTTCCACCAGTTTAGACCACCATGCGCATGTGCGTAACTCTGCTGGCAGTATACAGTAAAGTGATACGACACGCGCACGGTTTTTTGTTTGTTTTCTTTGTTTAGCAGAAGTTGCTGTGGCTGAACGAGCAGCAGCACTTCTGGTTGTTTTATTATACGGGGTGTTTCACGTAACTTGAACCAAGGATTTAAAAAAAAAAAGGGGGGGGGGGGGGTTAGCCACAGCTGAATGAAACCAACTGCAAATGGTTTGCCGTCATGTGGCGCTCCTTGGGGTAACTTTTATACTCCGCTTAATTAATTGATTGATTAAGAAGAATTGTGCAAAATTTTTAATATTCACTTCAGGGCCAAGCGCTTTCCTTTGAGTAGTAGAGAGGATTAAGAAACAGACGATCCAATTTTTTTTTTTTTTTTTTTTTTGTGGCAGCGTACATGCTGCGCGGCAATCTTTTTCGGCGTATAAGGAAAACCCTGAAATGTGAAATAAAACCACGTGACTGCGCCAATGCGCTATCGTATTGTAGCGCTCTAAATCACGCTTCGTGCGAAAGAACCGTGCGCGCTTACCGTGGCGAAGTGAGCGGCCGCGGTTCTAGGCATCGGCTTCACAGTGCGTCAGCATCTTTCGCGGAGACACACGGAAAAGACACGTCGCCGTCATCGATAAGTGATAGGCTCGACGAAGTATTTCCTTTCGACATCAAGACCAACGCACGCAGGAGATTTTCGAGGCCTGCGCTGTTTTACGTGTGATAGGGAAGCGTGTGTCAGCAAGCCCTCTCACAGAAAGAGTTGAATTGAATTGAATTTTTATTCTCCTTGAGTTCGCCTACTTGTGTGATAATTTTATTCTTTAGTATTTTTGCATTTCTTCAAACTACATTTTTTAAAATCAGTAATTAATTTTATTCAGTAGCTTACATTTTTATCCAATAGCGTTCATTTCCTCCTTTCTTGTCCCCACTCTATCTTCCTTTAATTTTGGCCTCACTCTTCGTTCCCAGTGCTTAGTGCCCCTTGCGCGTGCCTTGCCTAAGGGGATAACTTCAACCCTCTGAGCCGTCAAGATCCGGAAGGGTGCGGTGGGCCCGAAAATTCCCGTTTCTTGTTTTTTTTTCTGGTCCCTTCCAACGGAAAGCGCCTTGTGTAGTTGTGGCTCGTCTGACCGAACCTCTTCTCTTACCCTCCCCTCCTCCCCTTCCTATCTGTCGAGGCGTTGTCTCTGTTCTCAGCCTCCTCTCCATCTCCCCCATCTTTTCAGTGTAGATATTTCTGGCGTCACGCAAAATAAACCGTCAGTTGCGTAAAAGTACCTACAATATACTTACTATAGTTGTAAGTCAGCTTGCGCTTGTCTCACTTTCTTGTCCCTTCTATCTGCTGTTTACGATTTTAAAAATACGTACCAACAGTCCAGCAGGAAAGTCTTCTTCAGCATGACGCCTCTTCTTTATTTCGCGCTTCTTGCTTCTGGTAGCAATTTACGCCTACTGGGCCAGTCCGTTCTAAAAATTATCTGGCATGAAAAAAAAAAAAATGAACGCTAGACAGAGGTTTACGGGAAAGCTACCTAATATTTTAAAGCGGGCAACAGCATAGCAACTAGGCGTCGTATATCATTTAAACACTTCTGTGCCCGCCGTGGTACCTATGTGACTGTGGCGCTGCTCGAGGTGGCGGGTTCGATCCCGACCTCGTCAGCCACATTTCAACGGGGGGCGAATATTATATAATAATATAATATGCTATATCAACACGCCCAGTCGTCAACCTTGGCAAGTTTCGTCTCCACTTCAATGGGCCCTTTTAATTGTCTTTCTGTTCACCCTACCCTTCTCGTGACATTCATTGCCGTCGCCATCTGCCGAGCACGAAGCCTGGCCTTCATCATACGGATGAACCAGCTACCTCCAGAAGTACTACTTCGCTTCGGGGGCTTTGCACCGTCGCAGTCAAAGGGAATGCGGGTATGCAAGCTTCTGCACTCCGAATGCCACAAGCAAGCACGTTTCTTCAGGGACTGCCTCTTCTTACGTGTGCATGGGTCGGGTTCACAAAGAGGCATCCGTGACTGGCGTGGTTTTAGGAAGCTGGCCGATGCGACAGCTGAATTCATGTGGATGCAGACGCTTTCGCAGCTACGAGCGTCGATGAAGCAAAAGACCGCCTCTTCAATGGGTCCCATCCACCTACGAGGCGACGTGGTGCTACCGGAACCCATCAAGGACGTTCTCTCGAAGGGACCAAAGTTTGCCGTTCAACCGAAGCTCTCACCGCCAGCTCTTCTGGGTATCGTCAAGCGCGTCTCCAAGTTGGCCCCGGAAAGTGAAACTGACCGCTGTTTGTCCGAAGGCATCGACGTTTTGGTGAGATGCAAGACACTTATGAACGTTGTTCCTGTCAAAAAAGCAGTGTCCTTCCTAAAGGAGCATTCGCTGGCTTTAGTTCCCGCGGATAAAGAAGGAGGCTTCTTGGTGTTACCTAAGGAATTGTATTTATCTAAAGCAGCGGAAGCCATCAGAGGGACTTTTGACTGCCGCACCAGTATCTGCTTGTCTAAAGTAAAAAATGAAGCTAGGAAGTTGTGCGCCAAATGGAAACTGGATAATCTGAATAGGTCTCTTGATAAAAAGAGAAAATTGAGCTTACAGATGTTCTTCACAGCAAAGACCCACAAGGTGGACTGCCCGCTTAGGGTAATTGTCACTTCTAAAGACACCTGGCAGTTGCCGGTAGCCACGTTCCTGCAGAGCAGGTTAAAATTACTGGAAGTTGACGACCCCTTTTTAATAAAGAACTCTGAGCAAGCTATTGCGTTCCTACGAGAAAATTCTGACAAGGGGTATTTGGCTTGCTCTTTTGACGTCAAAGACTTATTTTACTCTATTCCTCACAAAGAGCTCTTGCTGTGCATTGAACAATGTATTGATAAATACGGAAACGTTGCCTTTCAAAATGATTCACAGATGCATGTTGAAGCCTTTTTAGAGTTGTTGTCCATGTATTTAAAATCCACCTACGTGTCTTGGAATGGAGACATTTTCCTTCAAAAACAAGGAATATGTGTAGGTTCGTCTATCGCACCGATTCTGAGTGACCTGTTCCTAGCCAACATTGACAGAACCCTAGCCGCACGCTTCCTGAATTCGCGGGTTGCTCGGGTATTCAGGTTTGTTGATGATTATTTAGTTTTAGTGGACAACGTTGATAACAAGAATCAGTCGCTGTTGACACACCTTGAAAGAATTTTCAGGGGGGGGCTAGAGCCATTGGTGATCACAAGTGAAGAGCCAGACGGTGGAGCAATTAGGTTTCTTGACTTAAAACTAAGTCTGGGCTCCAGTCATTGTTGGCAATACGAACCGCGTGCAAATAAGGCTCTTTTGCCCCTCGAATCTGCGCATTCAAAAATCGCAAAACGAGGCATAGTTCAGTCATATTACAGAAACGCGTTGCAAAAATCGTACCATCATAGCATTGCTGACAGCTTTCGGGAGCAAACGCGCAGGCTCAAGGAGGCAGGTTATCCTTTCCATCTATTAGTATCTGTGGCACAATGTTTGCTCAACGAAATCGGAACTAGGGCACCCGTATCTGGGAAGGAGCCTTGCGGTCCAAGCACACGAGAAAAAATAGTGGTGATGCCGTACATTCATTCGACCGCGCACCGAGTAAAGAAAATTGGTAAAAGATGCGAGGTAAAAGTGGCGTTTTCCGCACCGGAGAAATTGCTGAGCATGTGTGCAAAGGTTAACCCAGGTGCCACACAGAAACGAGGCTGTGAAACACAACACAGAAAGAAGTTCGTCGACTGCACTGAGGGAGTGGTATATTCCATTCCACTTCAGTGCGGCAGAAAGTACATCGGACAGACTGGACGATGTTTAAACGAAAGATTAAAGGAACATGATTATAACGCTTCAAGAACAGTCGCCGGACACCTTGGCATACATTGTAGAGATTGCGGATGTCGGCCATTATTCAAGAATTGTAAGATTGTGAGCAAAGATGGCAGCCAAATAACGCGGGAGATAATCGAAGCCGCTGAGATTGCGCGTTTGGGAAGTATGTGCGTGAGCACGCCCTCAGTATCCCTTTGTGCAAAGGAATTAGCATTTCCTCACGCGCTAATCTGTAATTTCGTATCCTGGTCTTTTTTGTGATGTCGAGTGCAGCAAAAACGATCACATGACAAAGCCGGCTTGGCATTGGTAGATGGCAATGTTTGTCAAAACTATTCTTGTTTTTTGTTTATTTGTTTTTTGTCGCTACCGCCCTCCCCCCTGAGTATCTTCCTGTATTTATTCCACTGACAAGGGAATAAAACGATAGTTGCAAGTAGCGCTCTGTGGTGTGTGTCTCTTCTGTGTGTCTCGTCAAAATGTTGCGCAATCCAACCTAAAAAAAAGAGGCTCGTTTATTTAGATTGAGGTGCTCGTTAATGAACCTGAGGGGCTCGAAATTAACCCGTAGTGTGCCACTACAGCGAGCCTCATAATCTGTGGTTTTGGCCAGTATTGCCCCCCCCCCCCCCCCCAATTTTAACTAGCGTTTAACACTTCTGCCACGTCGCGATGTGCGGTGTGAGGGAATGACGATACTAGCCTTCGCGGAGGTTATGAACAATGGCGCACAACAACGCATCAAGCAAAAACATCTCACTGAGTGTTCTAGTGTACTATGCAGTCAAAGAGCAGAGGTACACGCAAGGTAACATTTATACCATCAACTCTCCACTCTCGTATTGCACTAACCGCTGAAGAAATTAAACATTCAACATCATCACCGTCAACATTACGTTATATATACAGTGTACTTATACCTATACGTGTACCTGTACCTATACCTGTACCGTAATAACCGTACGGGACTCTTTAACAAATGTGTGGTTTCCAAAAGTGTGTAATTCATAATCGTATATCTTATTTATGTTAAATAAGCTTTCATACTTTCAAACATCACCGCTAATTATTGTCAATCAAAGCAAACAGCACACAATTAAATCTTCGCTTACGTCGATTGCCACAGTCCGTGGAACCCGCATAATTTTCAGGGGAACACGTTATCAGCATTTCTTTGCTTTCTTTTTTTCATGACGCCGCATAAGCATGCGTTGTACACTGTATCAGCTACGCGCAGATAGCATCTGGTGTGTTCTTGCGCCCATGTCAGCACATTTTAAAAGCTTCTCCAACTGGAGCGGCAGTTTAGATACGGTGGTATAACAATAGTGATCATTTAAGCTTTAATATTTCGTGCGACATCTTGCAGATATGCAGAAATCCTGAATGTTTCTTGACGCTTCATGCGTCAAAGCAACAAAATGGCCGGCTCCGTATCAATTCCACGCCGACCATCGGCTGGGCTTGCACGTGATAACCTTTCATTTCACCTTCCATTCTTATCACGCGACGCACCGAGTATAGCTGATCCTAGAGATAAAAGCCGCGGAGACACGCGAAAGTGATGTCCGAGCCACACGTGGTTGGGAGAGGCGTTGAAGCAGTACCGAACGCGTACTTCGGTTAAGTTGGAGACTTTCTAAGCGATACCAGAGAGCTTAGAGAAAAAAAAAACAACGCAAACAAGAATAATATCTGAATAAGGGTGACATATTTGGCGCGTGTGCGTAAGCATGCGAGGGAGGAAACGCTTGACGCACCAGCCGCGAGCAAGCGCGACTAGTCACACACACATATATATATATATATATATATTCTTCCTTTATGAACGAAGAGCGCATAGGCGCCAAGGATACGTATGTGAAACCACGCACGAGGCGCACGTTCACAAAAATCTCGCAACCGGTGGGGGGCAAGAAGCGCACGCGTAATACGAATCTGTAAAGTAACTCAACAGGTATACACTCCACGAGCACTTCGCTGCACAAAAGACCATCGGACGGCTCATGTTTTCATATCTTTATTCAATGGCCCATAAGCCTGCACATGTCTTCACTCAAGCATACTGGACCGAACGGACATCATTCGTGAACACGCGGACTCACATTCTTTGGGGACCACCTAGATTAGGCTTCACGTTTACTCTTCCAAACTCCAAACTCCAAAAAAAAAAAAAAAAAAGAACAGGAAATCACATGTGTGACACGGACTCGCTAACTAATTCAGAGTCCCGGACTCGAAAAAGCTCCAACGTGTGCTCGTAATCGCCTAGACTCACTCAGAATCAAAAGCATTTAAGCACGCTGGTAAAATTGGTCTCACCTAGATTAATTACTTGGTTTGTGTAAGTATGGCGCAAGCGCGCATGCCTGCAGTGTGGGTGAGCGTGAATGCACCAGAATGTGGACGTGATTCAGTGGTGACAAGCACGAGTGTTCACATGAGTTGAGCCGTTCCGTATAGCTTGAGTATTAGTGACGGATGATAAGGGTGACTGCACGTGATTATGGGAGTGAATGAGTACGTGAGCGTGAGCAGACCGGATCCGCCAGTGAGCGGAGCGTGGCAGTCCGTGCGAAGAGATATGAATGGGAACGTGACTTAGAACGGAGCTCTGATCTTGCTTATGAATCGATGAGCGTTGTATATAGTGTGCTCGTTCTTCATACGGAATCTGGGCACTGGACACGGGTGCATATCTGTACAAGGCCTTGCCTGAAAAAAAAGAAAAAAAAAGCAAAATTACGTTGAGTGCGAACTCTCTGCCTTCATTGGTTATCGGCAAGGGCGCCGGGACAAGTCGGTGGGCATGCATTGTCACAGTCGGTCAAGCTCCGGCAGCATCTTCAAGGTGAAAATAACGCTCTATCGCAACCGCCCTCGCTGAGACGTCTTCGTCTCTGGCTGGAGCCGCTGTGTACACGAAGTGGCAGTGAACAATCTCGCATGTCTTTTACTTTATTCTTGAAAGCTTCACCGGAAGTAGCTGCAAGCTGCAAGTAGAAGAAAAGAAGATAGGCGATTCAAAGTAAGACAGGGATGTCAAATTAAAGCGACGATTATAGGTTCTCGATAGACGTCCCCAGATATGCTGCTGGGGACACCCATTGGTCAGTTTAATTAGTTTTATTGCTATGAGATTTGCGGGTGCTGCGACGTTGTCCTGTATTCTATGTCGGCCCTCATTACAAACCACATTAAAGAAGGGCAGTTTCGCAAAAAAGGGGCGAAGTATTGAAACAGCAGAAGCTTGATGTGGGCGAGTTGGTTTAACATACTTGAAGAAAAGAAAAGAGCGCTACAAGGACGCGGGCTAAAAGAAGAACATGTACGAAGTATTAAAAACGACAGCAAGGTTTAGCGCTGCGCTGAAACTCCTCAGATGGTCTTCTAAGAATGAGCGGAGGCGATGTATTGGCCCCAGACACTACGCGAGGTGGCTGCTGCAGTACAACAGAAACAACACCCTTGCAGCTATTGGGCATCTTTCAACGCTCGCTGGCGTGTTACGTCTGGAGTGCCACCACCGGGCATCACAGGCGTCGCACCTCAATGGTGCGCGAGATTCTACTCGAGCCACTGTACGTACTATGACGTGGTATGCACACGGACTCTAAAAAAAAAAAGAAATACTTAAGAAGCAGAAAACAAAAGAAAGTTCTGGGGCTGTACGTGCCAAAACGGCGATGTATCGTTATGGGGCATGTCGTATTAGCGGACTGTAAGCAATTACTTCGGCCTTTGTGCTCGTGTACACAATGATCATAGCAGCAGATGCACGTGGAATGCTCCACAGTCGACTGAGGCGAGCATGACCTCCTCGTTTTTTTCCCAGCCAAACGCAATACCCGACTCTCGCGCCTGTGGAGACCTTAGAGCCATAGAGTTTCATAAAATAATTATTGTAGGAAACTCTACGCTTAGAGCATTCCACGCGTGAAATGCGCATGCGCGTCGAAACTGCGACAGCACGGCGGCGACGTTGCGAATGCGCCTCGAGTGTCCGTAAGTCATGGATGGATGACCGATGGTGCGTGACGGCACCCCTCGATGGCTCGAGTGCACACGTGGGCAACGCAAAGGAAGAGCCGGCGTCCGGTGGAGGAAAGCGTTTATTTCCGCAGCAAAAGCGTCTGCCCAGGCTGCGCCAAGACAACTTCTCGTCTCACCCCGAGCTCCTCGTTATTGAAAGCTCCGTCTAGCTCGATCAATCGCCTATAGTCAATCTCTACACCCTTGTGTGGAGTTACGCAACACGCGCAAGAACAAAACATAAGCGTACATTCGTTGATCGTGCCCGCATTTTCTCCTGCCCCTCCGAGAGCGACACGAAATTCGGTCAAACCATCGCCTCCTGTATCGCTCGCTGCCGGTAGCCACCGGTCATCACCCATTTGAGCGAGAATTTATCGGTCGTTGCTCCTCTGCAGCTGCACACGTTGAAAAGCAGCAACGACCGGGAATTCCTTTCCAAGATCCCGCCACTGCAGCTCACCTCCATCAAGTATGGAACACACTCACCAAGCGTGCTTTGTAATCGCTAACCGGAACACATATCGTGCACTACGTTGCTAGGCCTATCAAGTCTTGAGCTTTGATTAGAAAATGACTTCGGGATCGACGTCGCAGTTTTATCGCCCATACATGCAGCCGGCCACGAAAAGTGTGTGTGTGGGAGGGGGAAGGCGTAGACAAGCGCTTGTCTTCGCCTTCGTTTCTTCTTGCGTCCTTATTTTGTTGCGCTATACAGATACCCTTCAAGGATGACCGACCAACAAGCCCATATCGCCACCCTCGTCACCTTCGTGGCCGCTCCCACCCCCAACTTCACTACAACACACGTTACACCAAATGTAAACAAATTGCATAGAAATCATGACATCGAAGTTAAAGTATGCGCGTACTTTTAGAACCCATTCGAAGTATGCATCACAAAAACACTTATGTCAGTTAAAAACCGAACAGCCAAACGTCATCAGCATTTTCATCCTGGAAAAAATGTGTGTATAACCTCTCACACTTGTCTTTTCATCGTCGCCACCCTTCCTCTCATCCAGAAGTTCTGTCAGGTCAGAAAAACTGGCCCGCTTCACATAATTACCGCATCCAGTATATGTCGCGGCACTGCCCACGCATTCCTAGTGGCCTGCCTACGGATTTGTACTAAGAGCGTTTCCTGCTTCTTCCCCAAAGCAGCCGTGAAATTGGAACGACCTTTACTACTGCAACGCACGTTATTTCCTGCTCACCAAGCTTCAAGCTTCATACGTAGCATGACAGCGCTAATACTTAATGCTGTGCGCTGTACAACGAATCGCTTATGCAGCCTCCTTCGGGAATACTAGAGGAATTACAAATGACTAAATAATTTACATCCGCAACACACATTATTGAGGATTCCTTTTGTAATTGGCACGAAAATAAATTAAAAGAAAGAAACGCAGCTTTTAACTCACTCAGATGTGCTCAAACTACACGATGTCTTCGAGCTTGAGGTATTGGCGGATGTGCAACCAGCAATGCACTCCGATGTCGGCGAGCTGAACCTCGGTGCGACGAGTACGGACGCACTCGACCTTCGATCTGACGACCCCGGCCATCCTCATGAACTCGTCGAGGCCGAAGCGTCGCACTGCCTTGAGGGCTTCGCTGATCATCGCCTTCGCCTCGCCGTTGGAAACCGCTGCGCCCTCGCGCACGAGCTCCAGCAGCCAGGGATGGTCGTGCACGGTCTCGAGGCATCGTGCACCGTGTTCGCTGTCTTGCCGGCGCAGAACAAAGCCTGCCGCTGTCATCACACGGCTTGCGTTTCTTCTCGTAGCTTTCTGCACATGGAATTTAAGATTTCGGGTTGAAGCAAAAAAGAGAGAGAGAGAGATAACTTATCTGAAGGAAGGCTGAGTAGTCGACCTGAGCTAGCACGCTATAACCTGCTCCTCTGCACAGGGGGAGGGGGAAAGGGGACGTAAAGGTGCGACAAGGGTTGCTGATGATGATGATGACATAGAAGAGGGATGCACAGCGATGAAGGCAAGTTCAGCATTATTATGGTATCATTATTATTATGATCGCGAGCGCTGTTTATCTCAGCGAACTGATTGAGCAGCCTCTATACGGGAAGTTTGCCTCTCGCGATTTTTCGGAGAATACGAACTTCCTGTTGCATATTCCGGCAATGCTGCGGTGTCGAACCAGGACAGGTGGGACATTTAAACGAAGATGCACCACAGTCGGCAGTAATAATGCTATCCACCGCAACGCTGGCAGGTCACTTGATTTCTAGGCACAGCGCTTACTTGGCCGATTTTGTGACGTTTCCAACGACCTCGGAATGAATTGTCGGATACGGTGTATCACGTGCTCCACTTTGACAGAAGCTGGTAAAGTCGGAGCAGTAAATACTCACTCGATGCACCGGGGAGCTTCCCAAACGGTAAACATCAACAACGCGCACCTATTAACTCAATGATTTCAATGAATCAATGAATCAGCCGAGTCAATAATCCCGCCGTTGAGCTCCCCTGCAACATTTGAGGTGGTCCGAGTTTCCAAAGGCACGTGGCCTAAGCATGAGCGATGAAGTAGGCGGGTGACCTAGTTGAGGTGACCGAGCAAACATGTTCTTGCTGATCCTTGATGAAAGTGGGTTCCCGAAAATGGCAAAACCGAAAAAACTGCATAACAGCGGGAGGACCAGAACACCAGTTTGTTTGTCTTTGCTTGCTTGTTTGTTTGTTTGTTCGTTTGTTTGTTCTCTGTCACTGGCTCATACCCACTATGGGAAATTGGCCAAAATGCGGATGGAATTGGAAGACGATTCGGAATTCCGTGAAAACAACTTAGATCATTGGAAAGAATGAAAACAATAGAAATAAGTAACGATTATGAATTTCACTAAAAGATATTGTTTAAATAATTATAAACTCTTCAACGGCTGAGCAAACACTCTAGTGACGTTGCCCAAGAGGGGAAGCTCCGACGAAATGCGTTGGCGTTCCACTGACTTAAGTGCTTCAACACATAAAACACCGTTTTATTGAAGACAGTAAGTTGAACAAAAGTTCATTTTTACAGCAAGTTGTACGGCGCATATCTCGAAACCGGTGTCATGCTCAGGATTCGTTCCAAGTGCATATGCCTTGCAAACTCACTATAGTTTGACATATGTGCCTTAAAGTAATTAACAAAGTTAATTAGTGTATTTTAATTGTTAAACTAGGACGGGAACAAAATGACCCGCCATCGTTACCGAATTCCTCGGTCCCACACTTCTCGACAAGCTACTTGAGGACATTGGACAAGCACAGTAACTACCCTCTTAATGTGGACGAAAGCACGAACATATCTTGTGCTAAAAAGCCTGGAATAGTGCAACATTTTTCTCACAAGAGCGCCAATTTCGCGGCGCGATTATTGGGTCTAGTTGCTTTAACCGATGCATCTGCCAATGGTATCGCTTTGCCGCTGAAGTCGTTTCTGAACTCATGCAAGTTCAACATTTCAGCGCGTTCGTACTGGTACACACGGAGCCAGTGTAATGCGCGAGAGGCGCCATTTGTTGTGCTCGCTGATGAAGGAAGAAAACCCTCACGTAATTCTCGCGAAGTGCACTTGCCACTCATTGCACTTGGCTTGCTGCGAGGCGACCAGTGATCGCTCGGCAAACACCAAGTTTCGTATGCAGGAAAGCTGTACGTAGTTGGTTTTCATGTTCGGAGAGAGAGTAGCAGTACTGATTAATCTAACGCCTCCGTTAAAGACAGTAGCCCGCTCAAACTTTTGAACGTGTCTAACACGGGGTGACTGAGTGTCGCCGCCGCTGTGAGCCGGGACCCTTGAGCAGTTTGGAACGAGCTGAAGTTGGATTCCCAAATTGCTCATTCAACGGAACGATGGTACACATTACGTTTGATGTGTGACATGATAGGAAATACCTGTACGTGCTTTTTGTTCAGCCATTAATCGTGCAGTTAGACACGGTTACAGGCGGCATAAGTCACGAAATGCGGACCTGACCTAAGTGTTTGATGGCGTGGACGTCCTTGTTTGGTCAATGCTGCCGAAGACAGTCCTCAGTGAGCACGCATCCCCTTCTGCTGACCAGGAAATAAATTTGCTTCACCCGCATCCATGTGCTCTAAGCAGTGTGCTTTTGGATGCTTTTCGCAGGAGTTCACTCACAGATAGTGAAAAGGACAGCATGTTAGGCCGCTCTCGCACGTGTATTGCGGCTTGTGTTCCATCCCCTTAAGAGGCTTCCCGAGATCTTGGAGTTATTGCAAAGCTTCGTATATGGTATACTTTTGTTCGCGAGATGTCATTTTCCAACTGTGTGAAAGTTCTCTCAGCTGCCAAACATACAGGTGACAAAATCCAAAACTGAAATGGAGCAAGGAGTTCCGCAGGCGAAGCTTCCATTTCTGACTGTGAGCGAAAATTTGATGAAGTTTTTGGGCACCATTGAGGAAAAAGAAAACGCTGCGGTGAGCCTCTTTTTCTCAATCTAACAAAATTGGTTTTTGTCATGCCTTGCCGGCCTGTATCGAACGCTACAGTGGGTAGAGGTTTTAATCTGCTATCCGTCACCAAGACTCAGATCGCAAGAGCAAACTGGCCATGCACACTACAGATGATCTTCTATGTTCGCTGTGGCCACAAGGAGTGGTATGGAAACTGCGATAACTTCGAACCAAAACAACTTCTGGCTTAATCAAATAGCGCCGCACTATAATATAGTAGCGAGCGAATGCATGCATGCTGTTACTGTTGTACGCGAGGGTTCACCTTCAGTAGCGTACTATTTGTAGTTGTGGTAGTATGGTTATAGTGTACATGCATGGTGTCATTGTACATAGAGGCACGAACCTGCCAATAGATACTTTTAGCTTGTCCGCTATTCCAACAAACGGGTGTGGTTTGGGCGGATTGCCGGATAGGCGATTGGGCGTAGACGTGAGCGGCCGGAGCGGTGCAGCTGCCTGGTGGCGTAGAATTCAACCAGACAAACAAAGTGCTAAAATTGCTCAACCTACTACATTCTGCTTCCCTGCTGGTGCAAATTTACGAAAGCAGCATAATTGTGAACACGATTATGCCGCTTTTGAAAATTTACACCAGCAGCTAGGAAGAATATAGTATTGCCTCTTTGTTTATGTGGTTGAGCTTTGCACCACTACCTGGTGCCACCAATCTGGCCACTCCCGTTTACGGCCCCGCCCATCCGGCAAACCGCCTGCGCTTGTCGGAATACCGGACGCACTAAAATTCTATAATAAAATCCGTGGTCACGCGGGTTACGCTGTGGAATCTGCGTATCGTGCCACTATTTTCCTCTATTCGTCGCACGCTCGTCCTTCCTTTGTGCTTCCTTTGTAATCGTAACAAAATTACTTCTCTAAATATTTTTCGGAAAGAACGCTTAACTGCTAAAACCTGTCTAAGATATTGTGTTGAGACAAGCCTCCACAAGAGGTCGCTACCAGCCCCTGCTAAACCGGTGTTACGTAAACGCCACTGCGCATGCCGCAATACCGGGCAATCTACCAGAACTAGTTGTTTATTAAATGATTAACAAATAATGACTGAGCGCTAAGCCTCACCACTGAGCCGATTGACCAAGCTAACCCAGCCAGCTGGCGGTGCCAAAACCTGAACAGGTAGACAAAGAAAATCTCGCTTCAGTAACCTCAGTCATACCTGTATGTTTACCAGAACGAAGTTCTCGTAGTTTCGCGATGCCTTCATGCGCTCGTCCCCATGGCTGCCGAAATCACTGCTAAACACCTCAGGAGCGACGAGCGGAGTTATGCAGACGTGAACCAAGTTTCGATTCGTGCGAGCGCTCGCTGCAAGAACGTGCAAGCAGTCGTAGACCCGCGGTGGCAGTCCGTAGATGCTCACTCTGGTGAGGTTCGGGTTGGACGCAAGCGCAGAAAGCACTTCGCTTGCATGCGCGTCTCGTCGCTGCCAGTCTCGCACGTCGTGCCGCTCGTACTCCATATCCAGCTCAACTGCCGTAAGCGCAGAGCGGCTCCGTATGAGCGCAGTCAAGGCAGCGAACGTGGCTTCGTCGAACCCGTCGCAGTCGACCCTAAGCGAGATGCGGTGACGGACGCGACTGAGGACTTCGAACGTTTCTCGTACATCCTCGAGGTATGCGTGCTGCGCTAGAGAGGCGCACGGCTTGCGGATGGTTACGCCGGTAACTTCGGTGCATTCCCGAAGCGAGCGCATGTTTCGATAGCAGTAGTACTGGTCCTCGACGACGACTCGGTCGCCCAGTCCGAGTTGCCGGATCGCGCTGCACATGACGTCGAGCTTAGCCGCAACCGGCAAATGGCGGACGACAACGTGCCGCAGGGTGGCGTTGTCGGCGACCGCTTCGAAGAAAGCGAGGCACTGCGGTTCGGCGAAGCACCACAAGTCGATCCGGAGCTCGTTCAGTTTCGAACGCTTCCGCAGAGCTGTGAGCCAGAGTTCCATGCATTCAGAGTTGTCCCAGGACGGTTGGTCGTACACCCACTCGCGGCAGGGCGTGCGGGGCAGCCACAGGCGCCGTAAGCTGGGAGACACCAATTTGGCATACGTGGCGCAGTATCTTGCGCTGGAAAAAAAAATGTGTGGACAAGATGCGTAAGCTAAATAGGCTGTCCTCTTAGCTGCCTACGTAGACCGTCTCCGAAGTTGGCCAGAATCGGAACACACATATTGACGGCGACCCATGGCCAGCATTGGGTAAAAAAGCCACAAAAGACACACAAAAGGACACGCCCACTGTACTATTGTGCTTCAAGAGAATTAATCGGTGGCACGGTCGGTATTTTCTTGTTACGACCTTTAAAACAGCCCTCGAAGCGCCACGTTGCTCTTTTTCGTTTCTACGTTTCACTTAAACACCAAACTTATTTTCCGCTGCGCTTTCACTGGCTTCATATATGGTCAGAAAATACGGCGAGACACAAACAGTTGTCACAGATAACCCATTTATTTTAGTCGGCCTGCAGCGCTACGGCAACTTTCGAAAATAATTGCTACTGCTGGGACGTTACACGACTGCCGCTTTCTGTCAACTTTTCTTGCTCAAGGTGGTTTGGAGCCTTTCAGGAAACTGACATAGATGGTAATTCCAGAATTTTCTCTGTCCTGCCATAAACCTCGATTTGCAATCACTCTGAAGTGTTATACGTACTCAGCTAATGATACTCTCCAACGATGTGCCTTATCTATTTTTTTAGTCAGAGTGCGCATGAAAGTGTTGCCCTGAGCCCCACTAGGAATCCTGCCGATGGTGGCCATCAATCATCGATAATGACAACGCAAAAAAATATTCGAGCAATAAATAGCGTCGCAATGCAAAGCGTTGAGAATAATCAGAGCAGTTGAATAACTTACCTGTCCGCGTCCGCGTCGTCAAAGTCAAAATTCAGTTCCTCCAGAGTTGTCATCCTGCACAGAGCGTTGACATGACGCTCTAACACGTCTCTTCTGGAGAACGGGAAAATGTCGGTACTTTTTATCAAGTACGTGAGTTTTTTTAGCGAGGTACCTTGCTTGGTGAGGTACCGGCTAAAGTTTCTGCCATCGTTACAGTACATCACGTCCCGCCCGATGGTGAGATCGGCAATGGTTTGGCTTTGCACCAGCGCCAGGATGAATCGAGCAGCCGCTGCTTCTGTCATTGCCAAGTGAGCCACATTCAGAGTCGTCAGGTGCGCCACGTTTTCTTCGAGCAACACGCATTCCACCCAAATCGTCGATTTACATTTCTTATACCAGAAACAATCCATGAAGATCAGCTCGTCGAGCCGCGAGAGTGTGTCGGTCAGCATGAAGAGGCTGGCGTCTATCACGTCGTCACTCTTCAACCAGAGAGTCAAGCTTTTCACCGCGTCATTGCGCTCAAGCGCCGCCAGCAACGGACCGTAGTTCATCGCGATACAGCTCAGTTCCACGGCGGTGATACAGCGGTGCTCTAAAAGCAGACCTCGAGCGACGTTCAGCGACTCACGCTGGTCATCCGGTGAGCTGTAGAAGACAAACCTGCAATCTATTTTTCTGGTGACTGCAAGTCGGGCGTCCCCGCCGCTTCTTCCTCGGCCATCTTCACAGAGCTCCAGGTCAGCGAGAAGAAGAAACTCGTTGATCTGACATCGGTGCTGCAGCAGTTGACATCTGCCGCCATGCCTCTTGGCACATTCGGGATGGAGGTAACGGGGGCGCTTTCTAGCACCATCGCTGTCCCATCTGGCATCCGGCGTGAGTGCAGTAGACGACATGTCCGACGCGATGCTCCGGCAAGCTGAGCCAGTCCTTCAGCCGTGTGGTGCGCCATCTGCGCCAGAAGAGAGTAATCACGTGCCAATTTAAGGGGGCATGGCACGATGATTTCACGATACAACTCGTCTGACCGGGATCTTCGTACATAATATGACCACAGTGCACATTATGAGTGAATTTTCCTGCTATCGACATTTTTAAACCTAGTTTTCATCATTTACTTGTGGCCGCTTCGGTAGCCTGGCAAATCTCGCGCATTCGCAGCTGCTGACATCCCGAACTGCCGGCCGCTTCTCGCGTCTGCTGTAGTGGCATGCAGTAGCGTCACCACGCGGATTAGGCGCCCGGTAACTAAAATATGCTGACGCCGTCCTGTAGGAAGGACGTCCAAATGACAAGACATTTTCAACGATAGCAAAAGCGTGCCTGTATCCACGTTTGCTTGAGCCTGAAGCGTTCAGCGAAGCTTTGTCCTACGTTCTTAGCACGTCGGTGCTTAGTCATGTGCGAAGCTGGAAACATATGCTTCAAGATGAACAGCGAAATTTCCGACTCGATATCGCAGCACGTGCTACACTGAATATTGTTCCTTCCGCTCGCCAGGCTGTGCGTTACGGCGCTGCTGCTTAAATGCGAATTATTAGCGCTGGTTACAGATATGAGGACATGGAAAGAAGAAGAGATAACCTTGTGGGGAAAAAAACTTGTTTCTTGTATTTCTTCCCCAAGGCATAAAAAGTGGGGGGAGAAACGAAAGGTTCCCATTTACCGAAGAAAATTGAGTTCGTTGATGTAAATCATGTGAAAATGAGGTTGGTGTCACTGTGCAAGTGTAAACATTCAGGCGATATATTATCTATTCTAGCATATTTGATGGTGATGGTGTGCTGCGTCTCCATCTTTTCTGGCTCACAGACGCAAGCTCATGCGTAACTGATCGCACAGGACACTGGATCCGACCCTTTGCGGTTGAAAAACGACAGCTTCGACAATGCTCTCATTACCAATGATCCAGAAAAGCTCTCTGTGAAAACATCTCAGGTGACTTGCATAGTATGCCTATAGAGGTCTTGGTAGATATGCAGAGCAGAATTTTCTGATGTCTAAACTAAGCACTACAGTTTAGCAATTATGTACAGCATGCTAGAGTATGTATCTACTCTGCGCTTGCGTTTCTTGGCGACAAAAATCGCGCACAACTCTACATGGCGCCCCAGCTAGCTTTAGCCAAGCTTTCCTTAAGGTGAAAAGAATTCAGCGCAAACACCCAGGACAACCCACAAACAAGAAACGAGACAAGCAATCGCGCTGTATTTAGCTGAGGTGCTCAAGGAACAAAAAAAGATTTAAAAAACGCGGTGCGAGATGCAGTTATAAGGTTTACGGTGTCCGGCCGTCAGACCTCTGACGTCCGAACATCATATAGGTCTTAAAATCATGTCTTGCACCGTGCTTTTTCAATCTTTTCTTTTTTTTTTCAGTGAACAGCTTGGCTAAAGTTAGCTAGGACACCCTGTTGAATAGTTCCATCCGAGTTTCTTGCAGGGTGGCTCAAAAAGCACACCTCTGTGCCCCGCTGTATAATTGAGAAATTATTGTGCCAGTACGACAAACTACTACAAAGTTTGTATCGGTCTGTTAAAAAAAACAATCATCAACCCGTTTCTTTCGACATCGCTTACTTACATCACTTGGCCATTGCATCAGGCCACCGTCTCACATTTCAGTGGATACCGGCTCATTGTGGCAACCTGGCCAACAAAAAAGCAGACGAAGCGGCACGAAAAGGTCTTCAACACCAAAACTATAAGCGGATTTATTTGACTAGATCTGATGCTTCCCAACTAGCTAAAATGTTTGCTTCTGAAGAAAAAGATCGGCTCTGCAGCTTGCCGATCCACCATTACCCTTTCCTTTACTCACTCGACCAACATCTCCGATCCAGACTCCCATCCAGCGTTCCTCGCCATCTGGAAGCTCTATATCAACGCCTTCGCCTCAACACCACCTATGGAAACAGCTTACAGTACCGCTTCGGTCAAGTTACAAGTCCGCACTGCAACAACTGTGGCTCAATTGAAACCGCGGAGCACATTCTGTTTGAATGTCCAGCGTATGCCGACGAGCGTGCGCTCCATGAACATTGCATACATTCGATTACACAGACCTTTATCGTTTGACTGTGCCTTAGGCCCTTCAGCCTGCCCCACGCAACAGGGGTGCACGATGAACTTGTTATTTATATACTTAGAAAACATTGGTCAACTAGACCAACTTTAGTTCTACTCTGTCACCTTCATGCACATTTCACGCGGCGAATTCTGTCACCTCACTGTAGGACGGTGCATACACTGAAGGACTCTACCATTGCAGGCCGTTGCCCATGGGTCAGAAAACTCAGTGGCCATTTTTTTTTAACTTCCTCTTTTTCTCGCCTCTTTCCTTATGTCTTTCTCTCTCCAATTCTCTTCCCCACGCTGAGTAGCATGTCAGCGATGTCTATACGCCGGCTAAAATCTCTGTCTTTCATTAAAGGGCTCTCTCTCTCTCTCTAGCAAGTAAAGGATCGACAAAAGGCCCTTCTTCTCATTGGTTCTCAATTGCAATGCACGTACTGCAGCCGTATTCTGGTGGCTGGCTTTCTGGCTGCACCAGTCGAATTTACACACTCGTGGAGCGATTGAGATACTGAGTATATCAGTTCCCATAAATAATTTAATTCACTACATTTCACTTCATGCGGACAATCCTTACCCTTATAGATGAAGCTTCAAAAGCGCTAGATTATGCTCTATTAACGTATCACGCTTCACGAATTGCAAGATGTGCCCTTCTACGTGAGTAGGAGGCTTTAGTATGAGGTAAAAAAGACGCCATATCTAAATACGGTCGCTTGTGCTGTCCTAGTGTTCCCCACAGTGCTCGTCATGACGTCGCTGATTTCGATAGCATTTGCGTCGATCGTATGCATAGTTAACTGTTTTTCATCAAAGAAGGGCTCAACCTGGCAAGTTCTGAGAACATATCTGAAGCCAAAAAGAACCACGGGAATAAAATGCTTGAATTTGTCGCGTCATACGCATCGGCACGCGTATGCTTTGACGAAAAATTTTGTTAAACAATTTCAAGATGCAGAATTTCGGGCCAGTCAGTGAAACGTATTTGTCAACGCATGGAACGTAATGCATGCATGAGACTAAAGGAAGGCGAAACTATTATGTCTGCAGTGCCTGCCTTTCGTTCGCGCTTCCATCTTAAGATAAGGTTGCCACGCTCGTCGACACCCGCTTTTCTTTTTATGTTTGCGCAAACGTGATTGGGCAGGAAGCGCGCTTAAAAAAAACAAAAAAAAACACGCGTTTCACAAAAATTGAAGAGGATTGTCTTCCAGGCCTCTAGGCTGGTCGTCCGTTCCCCGAATACCGGCGATCAACAACACGAACAATTCTTACAGTTGATAAATTAAAAAAAAAAAATTAAACTCTGGAATTTTACGTGCCAATTTATCACTGTCTGATTATGAGGCGCGCCGCAATGGGGGACTCCGGATTAATTTTGACCAGCTGGAGTCCTCAAACGTGCCCTCATGCACGGGACACCGGCGTGCTTGCATTTCGCCCCCATGGAAATGCGGTCGCCGCGGCAGGGATTCGATCCCGCGACTTCGTGCTTAGCAGCGCAACACCATAGCCGCTAAGCCACTCCAGCGGTTTTACAGTCGACAGTGTTGGTAAGGGCGCTGTACTAGTCCCCATCTCCTTTGTATGGTCCCGGCGTATTGCGCTTCATAGTTGTCGAATTACTAAATTCGGTCAGTCTGTATTTCCTCCAATTATTTACCACAACATTTCCCACTAAGCTAATAAAAACGGTGAAAGCAACATGGTGACTGACGATTTCGTGATTTGTGGCTAATGAACCCTTTGTAACGGGTGGACTCAATATCAGTGTCGTAGCCAAGAGAGAAAAGAAAAGGGGGGGGGGGGGGGGACAAGGAGATCTAGCGCCACCTATTGAAATCTACACGCGAAGCGCAGCTTTTGCGAAGCGGTTAATGAGATGCTTTAAATATGCCCGACTTCATTCTTGCGTCTTTGGCGTTAATCAAACTGGCGGGTGCGCGCCTGCACCCTCGCGCACCTGCGCTGTGCCACCGGCACATTCCTTTAGGAGGCCGTATATCGTCGTGCATATATGACGCCCTTCGGTTTCGGCGCGTTTCGCAGTGCGTATAACTTATTTCACTGAACGTAAAAAAAGTTTCGAGGCTGTCGACATACATACATACATACATACATACATACATACATACATACATACATACATACATACATACATACATACATACATACATACATACATACACACATACATACATACATACATACATACATACATACATACATACATCTTATTTCGAGAAATACAAGACTTCTGTGGAAACCATCGGCTAAAAGATGTTAGAAACACCTTGACTATAGGCCGAGGCGATACCACTACTGTTTGGATACCCAAATAAAAAAAGAAAGAAAGAATCGCAAAATTAAATGCACAATAATAAACGGGAATAATATGAAGACTCAGAAACACATTTGAGACATAAGCACGTAAACAGAAGGCTTAGAAATGCGTTCGACATGTGGCCGTTGACATTTGAGATCACTTATAGAGCTTTTTTTTTTCGAGAACGGCTAAGCAGAAATATAGCATAGCAGACAGGTCCATACGTGAAACACGTTTTAGTTCGCACATCGTTTTCCAACTTGCTTACATTCTGTGACACCTGCTTCGATCACACAATACAGGCTTTGGAACACGCACGGCTTAGGCAAACGAACGCGACAAATAATAAACTGTGGTTATTTTACCTCTCTTCTTTTACCGTCAACTTTTCGAGCGTGCTAAGGACGTGAAAACTGGTCAACATTGAAAATTCGAACGACGCAAAAGCAAACACACGCGACCACTCACCCATCGATGCACCGTGCGTAGACATGCCGTCGATGCGCGCTGCACGCAGAGTCACGCGGTGCCTCGTTTACCGTCGGAGACGAGACGGTGTGCTGCTCAAGTAAACGTGTGCCGCTATCGCTCGAGCACGGCAGCAACGGCACGAAAGCCTCACGTGAGACGGGCCCATGTGTCCGTGAGACGGGCCCATGAATGCCGTAGAGGGAGAGAGAGAGAAGTTCTGGGACGAAGAGGCACTGTTTTTCCTTTCCCCCCCTCAATACGGGAGCAGAGAACCAACGCAGAGCACAGCCCGGCACGGCGTCCTCCCGCCTTTTTTTTTTTTTTTTTTTTTCCTGTGGGAGTCAACGAAAGGACCACAACAAACAACCCCCGCTGTTTGCTTCCTCGCGCTGTCCTTCCTCTCTCGCGCGTAGCCTATCCCCGGGGTGAAAAGTCCAGCTAGGTGGATTCGGGGCAGCGCACCGTATCTCTGACCGAGCACCCGCCTCCTAATCAGCTCCTAAACCGTGACTGGAACACAACACACGCTACGTACACCGCCGCCACATAGCGTCAGAGCAATGCCTCCTACTTTGCATTTGTCAGAGCGGAAGTGCTAAACCGGATACAGTTGCCCAGAATACCGTTCGTATGGTCATCCGCTTCCGCTGTTCGCTGCACTTATCAGCACACGCTTATGAGAATTTTAGATGTCCATGCTAAAGCTCTAATTACCGGCTAACAAAGGCAATGCCGCGCGCCACAAATCGTCCGCAGCGCCCGTCCCTACCGCGAACGCCACTGCTACCGCAGCGCCGCCACCGAAAGCGATGAGCAGTAAAACAACCAAAAGGCATGCCTTGTGTCCTCCGAGATTGCACGGGCACACGCTGTAGTTTCGGAGGCCTTGCATGCGTGAAGGAAACCCGTCACGCGGAGTTCCGGTCCACTCCGCCGGTTCTCGCGTGTTTTCGCGGAGCCCCTTCGGCTACTCCGCGTAGTGATCACGGATCGAAATCTGCTCTCGATGTCTTATTGGAAAACAAGACTCGCCCCTCGCTCTGTCATTGGAATACACTGGCTCCAAAAAAGAGCAGAAAACAAATGCGTCAGACTTGCGCAACCTCGCAGAATCGCAAGAGCGAAGCTGTTTCCTGTGAGCAGTCGCCATAGTGATTTCAGTTGTTTGTAATGAAGTCGCATGATTTAAAATGTTGCCCGTATATGACACTTTCGAACACTTGTTACGAATTTTTTACTAGGACAGTAATTCATTCACACACATTTTACTTCGCCAGAACACTGGTCATAGGTCCCCCCTCTGCACCCCCCCCCCCCACCCTTTATTTTTTCGTTGCCCCCCTAAATTTGATCTCGGATGCGTTAACACTCTGAAACAAGTTTGCACCCTTTGGGGCTTGTCTCACAACGATCATCATCATCTGCCTTGCTTGCGCTTTTTTTTTTATTGATGTGATATAAGGACATGTTGACGCACAATTTAAGGCGCCGGCTACTCCTTAGCTCTTGAATGGGTCCAGCCTACAACGCACAGAGCTCAGGATTACATATCAAATAACTTTTTCATACAAGTACCTGAACTTGTCAGGCAACGTTTTCGCAGTAACACTTCGATGTAAGAAATACATGGTACATATACAAAACACAAGTTAAATGACTCCACAGTTCTGCAGAAGAAAGTCTCAAAATTACAAATGATACTGTCATCTAATAATACAGCATCTAGTCAGCGGGTGGTGCATACATCGTATAAATGCATTATCACATGTACACTTTTAGGCAAAGTTACACCTTTGGAGTGCCCCTTCTGCCACACAACGATAATCATCTGCCTTGATGCGTTCCCTTTCTTGAAAACGCCGCGCCCACTACTTTCCTGTCGGGAATGCTATCATGCTGATAACGCGCATGCCGTTCGTTTCTGGAAAGTACCGGGCTCGCAGTGTTAAAGAAAGGAAACGCATCAAGGCAGATGACGATTATCGTTGTGTGGCAGAAGGGGCACTCCATAGGGTGTAACTTACAACAGAACAGTCAACATAACATAATCCACAAACATACATATACAGCGTGTTTCAGCTAACTTTAGCCAGAGCTTAAAAATATGCCGCTGCACTCTAAGACGACGCGACCAAATGCATCTTGCTCACATTTGTATGTAGTGTGTCACGCTATACACTCTAAGAATAGTTTACACCCTTTGGCGTGCCCCTTCTGCCACACAACGATAATCGTCATCTGCCTTGATGCGTTTCCTTTCTTTAACGCTGCGAGCCCGGAACTTTCCAGTAACGAACGGCACGCGCGTTATCAGAAGGGGCACTCCCAAGGGTGTAAACTGTTCTATGCTGATAACGCACGTGTCGTTCGTTACTGGAAAGTTCCGGGCTCGCAGCGTTAAAGAAAGGAAACGCATCAAAGCAGATGACGATTATCGTTGTGTGGCAGAAGGGGCACGCCAAAGGGTGTAAACTGTTCTTAGAGTGTATTTGTGTATTTTCTTTAATTAGATAATTGGTCAAGATTAATTAACCAACTTATGAAGCAACGAAGCTAGGAAAAAAATTTCCAATTAGAAAGTTGTAAAGCGCTCTCCGAAACGTCCGATTAGACAGTGTATAGCTGTCTATTAAGTATTAGTGTGTTTCAGCTTACTTCGGATGCCCGCGAAATACAAAAAAAGAAAAAAAAATACCACGTGACATACCCACTTGCGCGTCATGATCCCAGCGCTCCCAAACTGTCCGCGTACAAACGAACACAGCAACTAGCAGGGCGTCCTGCTGCCTAAAACGCGACAGGGCAGTGACGAAGGCGTTGGCTGCTCAATTTACGCCAGCGATGTGCTTCTCTCGCGGCGGTTCATGATGGCGATAAGCAGACGCAGCGGCAGCACACCTTCGTTTGTGCGCGGAACGCTTGTGAGCAGTGCAAACACGACGCGCAAGCGGGCATGTCACGTGGCGTATGTACATATATATATATATATATATATATATATATATATATATATATATATATATATATATATTTTGCTGGCATCCGCAGTAAGCTTAGAACACTAATATTTAATAAATAGAACGATAGAAACTGCTTACTCGAACGTTTTGCAAACCACTCTGGAACTTCCTAATTGGAATATTTTTCCTAGCTTCGTTAGTTCAAAAGTTGGTTAATTAATATTGACAATCTAATAAGCAAAAAAAAAAACAATAGCGTGACACACTACATACGAAAATGAACAATCTGCATTTGGTAGCGTCGTCTTAGAGTGCATCGGCATACTTTTAAACTCTGGTTAAAGTTAGGTGAAACACCCGGTCTACAGCGACATTGACATGAAAAGAACATTAAAAGCGTTAATAACGGCCAACAATGCCGCTGTCATCGAGAAAAGTTTTTAATGCTTTGAAAGCGCTGTTCTGCACGACTGTTGTTGGCCAAGGACCCAAAAGTTTTATGAAACTGAAAGGTCTGCTGCCTAATGTAATTAGGGTTGATTAAAGTGGGTGTCTTTGCGTGTCCTGGTGTGGGCAAGCTAGAAGGGGGTGATGTATAACATCATCCACAAATCCACAATCTCATTCGGAGGTTTCCGCATGCCCGATTCTACATAGATGTTTTCTGTAGGCAGTGCCTAGCCTTAATCGATGAATAAGGGTTTCCATATTTGCTGCTTCCGCCTATCGCGTCTGGGGAAACGCGAAACCATTGCACGCGGAAGCTGCGTCAATTCTGCGTCTGTTCCGAGCAACCAAAAAAACAACAAAAAAAAACACTGTCAAACGCTGCCGCACTACTTGGCACGGTAACACGTGTGCAGCAGCCACGCACCCATAGCTTTCGCTTCGTAGCCACACAAAGTTGTCCACGAGTATACGAAAATACGCCACAGATGTTTGCGCGATCAAGCGAACACGCCAGCACATGCGCATCGCTTTTCAATGCTGATTTGCAAAGAGCTCTGCCCCGAGTGTCTACCCGAAACCGTAGGTCATTAACCAGAGGGCTGTTTTTCGGCAGTTGTTGCTCTTTTATTCTTTTCCTTGTTATTATGCTTCGTGCTGCGATGACATATAGTATAAATGTGGTTTACATAAAATGGCTTGCGCGCGTGCTAATGATTTAAATGGCGTAAATGGTGAATGACCTCGCGTGTTTCCGCAATTCGCACATAACGAAAACCGATCAAACTATACATCCCAATACAACTTTTCCCTTGGGTCGGTCTCCCAAGCATTTCGGTATCGATTACTTTATTTTAATTATGCAACAACCACAGCACCAATTAGGGGCATTAGAGTAGGAAGAGAATGCGTAACATCAAGCTGATTCCTACATCATGGCTTAGAAATAAATCCTAATAATACTAAAGGTAAACAAACTGATCAAAGAATTACAGACAATATTAGAATGCATAGAAAGAACATAAGTAGTATCGCATCAATTCAACAAGCTATAAAATGTATCCTTCGAGATTAGTTCGGCCACTGAAAACGGCAGTCTATTCCACTCCCGCATGGTTCTAGGGAAAGAAAGACATCCTGAATAGCTCTGTTAGGAAAAATATTTCTAGTATTTTATGGGCCATAAAGTACTAGACATTATAATTCCCAGTAACACATCTTGCTGCTAAATTTTACACTTTTTCAAGGCGTTCCACGACATCAACCATCGGTGGGTCCCGTACCACGCATGCATATTCTAGCACAGACCTGACGAACGTCTTCGAGTAGCCCTTTGGTAGCCATACTGAAATTTTTAGCCCATTACGCCGTAGAAACCCTAATAACTTGCTTGCACTCGCTATTACATAATCAACGTGACAATGCCATTTTAAATCAGTGGTAAAATGAACTCCTAGGTATGTATATACAGACACACGTGACAATGCAATATTATCTACTGAAACAAAAATCTTCCCAATTAACATGAAAACTGTCTTAGCCAGATTCAAGCTCATGTTTCACTTACACCACTGACCAATGCGGCTGAGATCACACTGTAAAATGCGGCAATCATCTTCACAACTAATGGGCTTGTGACAAACGCAATCATCAGCGCACAATCTTAAATGCGACTAGACTCCTTCACTAATATTGTTGATGAATAAAAGAAACAAAAGTGGACCCAGAACTAAGCGTCGCGGTACGGTAGAAGCGACGTCTCTTCTTGACGACTCAAAATTATACAGATCTACGTACTTCCTGAAAGGTAAAACTGACATCCGCCCGTACGTATTACGAAGCTAAGAAGGAAACTGACACGGGAAGGATTTCAATTGTAGCTTCGTGCTACAGACAACAGCTAACATCATTTTTTTCTTTATTTTTTTCCCCCACTAGACCCTGAAGAAGCCGAGTGTACGGCAAAAGAGATAGCGGTTGTTTCATACCTGCATCACACTTAACATTGCTTGAAGAGAGTAGCGTCCACGTATGGTGTTCGTGCAGCGTTCTCAGCCCAAAACAAATTGGGAAAGATATGCCCAGCAGTGCAATGGTTGATAACGAAAGAAAGAGGCGCAACCAAGGATGGCTGTGGCATCAAACGAAGGAAAAAATATGTTCGGTGCAAAAAAGATGATGTATACAATATTCCTTTCAAACGTGGAAAGAAATATACGTCGGCCAGATGGGCCGATGCCTGAACGTTCGCATTCGCGAACATCAAAGATCTCTGAAAGGTGCACCGTAGTCGCATTTATCAATGCACTGTAGCGAACGCACATGCACACCTACATTTGATGACACGGTTATCATTGACACGCACGCGAAGAGATCCGTAAGAGAGACCACTGAAGCCTATCACATTAAGAAGGCTGGGGATGGCTGGGCCAGCCAGCCGTCTATTCTGCTTTAAAGTTCCGAAGTTGTTGTTTTGGATTTAAAAAAATGACAGGGGCCTTTGTGTCTTCCATTTAAAAACGTGGTTGTACACGCGTCTTGGCTGTGGCTGCAGGCACTCGTGTTCTCGGTCTTAATATGTCGCGTTGCATCCTGGCTTTCTATGACAGTGGCTTCGTGGTGACGTACATTCATTCTGTATATAAGAAACATATTTCCTAAATAAAGTTTCCAGTCGCTGGTAGGGCTTTTTCCGGTCTTCTTTGTCTCCCTTTTAGCAGTGATTTTCCATCACGGATGTGAACTATTACCTCTTTAAGTACCTCCACATTGTTGTGTCCCGGTAATTACCGTGACGGTCGTTTGTCTGTCTTTCATCCTTATATGTATATATATAAGGGTGAATAGGGGTGTATAGGCGGGAAAGCTTGGTCGAGAGTGGGCTGGCCAGGAGCTTCGACAGTGGCGAGAGATGTGGCCCACACGTCCACAGTAAAAGCAGATGGGTCTATCATCATGGGTGCGCCATTCGGCCGGGTTGCGATAGCCCGGATATGGACCATATTGGCTCCGGTGAACAGGGGCAGAGGCAGCAGACGAAGCAAAGCCAGGACGGCTGGCGGAGCAGATGGACGGAAGACCTACACTGGCAAGTTCTTGGCGAATGACCGAGTGAATGAGTGACACAAGCGTCCTGGAATCGTCAAAGCACTGCGTCACAGGCGTGGCAGGAGACGCTGCTTCGATTTCTCGCCGAACGATACGTACGACGTTCTCGGAGGAGGTGGGCTTCCGCGGTGGACAAATGTCTTCGTACGTCGATGAAGCTGCGGTATTGGGTAGCCGCGTAAACTGTTGAACTATGCGGCGACTCCTCGCGTCTTCAAAGCGGCGACATTCGTTAATGATCTCATTGACCGTTGTTACGTTCTTATAAACAAGCAGGTTAAACGCGTCGTCCGCTATGCCTTTTAAGACGTGGCTGACCTTGTCTGCCTCTGCCATATTGTTATCTACTTTGCGGCAAAGAGCGAGGACGTCCTGGATATACGCCACGTAAGATTCAATGGACGTCTGTACACGGGTCCCAGGGTCCTTCTTGGCAGCACGTTGGCGGCCGACGGGCTTGCCGAACAAATCTCTAAGCTTCTGCTTGCACTGGTCCCAACTCGTAATCTCTTCTTCGTGTGTTTCGAACCAGACCCGTGCCGTTTTCTTGAGGTAGAATATTATATTGGCCAGCATAAGCGTGTTGTCCCACCTGTTGTGTGCGCTGACCCGTTCGTAATTCTGCAACCAGTCATCGACGTCAACGTTGTCGATCCCGGAAAACATGCCAGGGTCGCGAGGCTGGGCCAGGATGACCGTCGGTGGCGACGACGGGGCCGTGGTTGAACTCTCTCCTTCGAATGACATGGTGGCCAGGTTACGTCCGCTGCGTAGCTCCGTCTTGCGCAAGTGATTACGCCGCACCTCCACCAATGATGTTACCCAAAGGAAGAAGCGTGCGTCTATTTACAGATGGCTTTTAATGGCTGGGCCAACAAGCGTAAAGCAGCGATAAAAAAAAAACTACCCTCTTCCTCGTCGTCTCTCAGGCCACCATCATAGTCCTCTTCTTCACACATTACCGACTGTGACAATATATATATATATATATATATATATATATCCGACAGTCGCATTTGAACCGAGGACCACTAACACAGAAGCTCGATACTGAACCCATTAAGCCACAGGCGCTTTTCCCTGACATATCCGCGACAGATAACCAGATCATCGTTTTGAATAGTAAAACACCATCAATTATTTAAAATAATTCAACAAGTCATCACAAGTCAAAATTTGTGCCACTCCCGAAGATAGTGCCGTAACAGAATCATGAGCCTCATGAGGTATGAGTCACTGATGATGACAGTTTTCGACATCCGGTTCTGTATCTTGTATGCGTAATTAGAAAGGATTTAAGCACTTTTCGCTTCACTTTGCTGAGCGATTGACGCCTGTGCTTTATGGAGGTAAGAGCCATTGCATATTTCGCTTTCTTACGGGAGCATGAATACTAATGGGGTTATGAGCCATTGATGATGATAGTGTTTGTTCTCGGAGAACGAAAACGCACGGAACGCTCAGCCTATTTTGCATCTTCGCTGTAAAATATTGCATAAGTTCTACACTCGTCCTATTTCTCTCATGCGAGGGGTAACGCGATGCATAGAGTGCTGGCGCAATAACTCCCGCTCTTTCAAACCCCAACTCCCTCAGGAAACCATTGTCTTTCATGGACTTCTACTGCAGACTCAATCACCTTCCAACCCCCCCCCCCCTTCTTTTTTACTTCCCTTCACCGAGGTTGAAAATCGAACGCGCGACCTAATTCTAAGATGAGAGCCACCATCGCGAGTAAAAGGCCAACATCAAGTACTGCGACACCATTCTGGCAGATATACCTAGTCAATTTAATCAAATCGCTCATTTCTAAGCAAACGTGTGTTCCACCTGAGATTGCGTTGCCTTTAGTTTCATGGTCTCATCAGAGAGGTCGTGAACCCGGTGGCTGGCTGCACAGGACCTTCGCGCAGAACCAGGTGGTTAAGCCAGCTGCCATAATCATTACCATTACTGTTGTTTTACCATGGCAAACGCACCGCAGGTGCAAGGAACAGAACATAAAGTGAAACATATGCACAAAAAGCGAAGCACTGTCTTGCTGCTTTTGAAGCAATGGCTGCGGTTGTGGTTCAATGACCTGACACGAGAGTTGAGATTGCATAACATAACGCGCCTCATTGTCGCAGCTCACAATTCTCGCCGCCGATTTCGGAGAACGGAGCTCTTCCTCGCCGATCGCTCGTACACAACCGGTGTTTGGTAAGATCGTTTCCGCCCACTTTCAAATACGGCGGGTGCCTCTTTGATATGCACTTAACGTAGCAACTGAAACCATAAAGTCTGTTTCATACATTTTCCACAACATGCTGCGGAAGCTACGCATAACGATAGTGAATTCAATTAAGTATCATTCCACCCGCTACGCAGTGCAGTGGTTTTTGATCTCGCCAACGCTTTTTAGCAAATAACTGCTTAGCAAGTTCGCATCCTTCGTCCACCCAAGAGATTCTCGACTTAAGACTACGTCAAGCCACGTGGTATTTGCACACATTTGCCCTGCCCGTATGCGGCATATTGCATTTCTTGTCGCCACAGCAAGGCAGCGCGCGGTGATTGCTGGTTGCTGAAACTTATTACTCGGCTCGTTCAACTTAAGATAGGTTCAGAACTGTGAGTCCTCACCATGGGTCAGGACATGGAATCCTCTACTTGTTCTCTGTCTCCCTTAACCCGTTGCTTGCATGAAAACTGTCCATAGACATCGTCGCATACATTTCCACCATGAAATGACATGTTATCACACAATTCGTAAAAATGGGAAGTGTTCCCATCTCGAAGACATAGTTATGGGTTTATTCGTCAAGTACACACTCGTGCTGGTGTCGAATAAATCGAGAAACATTTTAAACTTGCTCTTATACTTCCCAGCAAATGAACACGCACGATCTTTTTTTTCTTCTTTTATCTTATTATTTTTGTTGTGCCTGTCTCTTTGCTGTAATAGCTCACTCTTTAAATGTGTAGCAGAAAATAGTATTTCTTTATATCACCCATATTTCTGTCTATAAAACTTCACGTGCCATTGAAAGAGATGCTTGGACTCTATACGCGTTGGGCCAGAAGCTCACAACTATTTATTGTCTTATTTCACAGAAATCACTCGCCAGCCATCTTTGACGGGGCCACAATGAAGCTACTGAGCATCGTACTTTTTGCTGGGCTTGTCGCACTCTGTAAGTACGCTACTACGGCCATGAAAAGGGCACAGAAATCTTGGTGTCGCTTCTTTCCGTCTATTACTGTGGGCAACGCCCTTTCTTCAGCATATAACGCCCATCCGTCGCGATGCCACATTGCAGTAACAGCAGCGGTCGGTACAACATTTGTTCGTCGCACTGTCAGTGCACTGAAAGACTATGCGACCTAAAGATTGATTTAATGGAACGTCCAAACAAGACAGTAGCTTAAAAGAAGAGCCTTGAAGTTATCCGAAGTGGTCAAACAAGGGATGTCGTTGGAGCCAACGTTTCGAAAAGCGAACTTGTCTTGGCATAAGCCATTTGCTGTCCTGCTGTGAATGTGTCTTGGCAAACTGCTGCCGCTTCCTTTGTCCAAACGCCGAGTTCGCGGTGACATTACTTGCACGACCACTGCTGGTAGCACTAACGTGTACCCCGGCTAATAGCTTCACCTCGTCACGTTCCCTTCACAGTCCTCACATCAAACTGAATGTAATTACCTACTGAAACGTTTCGTATGCACTTCAATAATTCCGAATCTATTCCGTATGATTTCTATGAAAAGTAAACAAACATCATAATGAATCAGCAAAGACTGCGCTAGTATTTTATGGAAACCAAACGGAGACATTGGAATGGCATGCGGAACGCTTCAGTGCGATATTTTTGAAACAACATCAGAATCAATTGAATTATTAGGTTGAAGGCAGGAAATTATATTCAAATATATATACGAAAGGAGGTCCGAAATCACAAGGCTGTAGTAGGAGGATCCTGTCAAAGGTTATGGAGATGTAGTGTTAGTCTGTGCAAAGGTTACACAGTATGAGAGATAACACGCTACAAACGTGAGTATTAAAGTAAATACTGAAGTCCGATACGTGCACAAATGACCAGAGTGCTATTAGTTCTAGTGCAATGAAATATAGATGACAAAGCTATTCTAACATATCAATGTTTGTTTGGTGCGCCGCCAACCATTTCATATACCCTACGGACGCCTGTAATAATGCAGCCACATTGACGTGGACTACTTCACTCTCCCAAATTAATGACTCTTTCGTGTCCTGAGATTACGCGCTTTTACGCTGCCACAGGTTTCTTTAACAACTTGGAGCGTGCGCCGACCGCCACTCTCCGTTAGCGAGGACTGCAACTACGCAGACGTGGAACATATTGTATGGTGCCCCAACCCATGACCCAGCGACCGCTCCTATACCGAGTAACCGAAACCAGTCTCGAAGGCTTTGCTTTTGCTGCCTGAAGACGTCCAAAAACAACTGCAGAGCCGGAAACACGTCTTTGAAGGCATGTTTTTGACATTACATGCAAACAGCAGCCGCCCACAATCAGCGACGCACCATAAACCATAGACGCTCGTGGATGGTGCAGGCAATGGGAGCTCCGTTGCCGGCGCTCCCGAAACACTTCAGATCGAATTTCGTCGAGAAAACGGGAGACACGTGGTTTATTGTCCGTAAGTTGTGAAAGTACGGTAAACGAAAGTGAAGGCAGAAAAGAGTTCCAAAGGGAAGGCCCAATAGCCTGACCTCTCACATTACGCCTTTTAAAGAGCTGAAGTGTCTCCATATGCATGCAAAATAGCTAAAACGTAATGAGTAATAAACGAGCAATGAAAACAGCAACGCAATATTAAGTTTCACATGACAACAAAAAGGGGTGCATTAGTGCACTAAACACTATTCGATCGGGCGCACATAAGGAAATCCAGAAACAAACAATAAATGCCACAATCGACCACGTATTTTTGGTTAGAATTCACCTTTGGAGCTTGATTACGGGGATACGTATACACGCTTTCTGTTTTGCTCAATTACAGAAGAGCCGTTCCATGCGATATCATAGCAAAAACGCACTTTCTGGCAAGCTCCACTTTCTGTGAACATCGTGGTAACGCGACAAATGCATTGTCTCCCTGCACTGCATCGTTTGGTGGTTTTCCCGTGCGCCCCTAAACGTACAGTGCCCTCTGTGACCCGCGTCCGACTGCCGAATCGACAGAAAAGTGTAAAGACGATATCGATAGGCAATCAAATCGGGGGAATCTTGCCAGAGCAGTTCTTTTGCAGGCTCATGCTGGCCTCACCGGAGCTCCGGCACTGCGGATCATCCCGGACGGGTCGAAGCACGTTGGGCGAGACAGCCCGAACGACATGCAGGAGCAGCTGAAAATCACTGGCAGAACGAAAACGGTGAGATACGTGTTTTCGCACAAGACATTTCGCACGATTCTCCTCAAAGTCTTGTCAAGATGAATCTTAATTACGCCTTAGACATGACTAGAGCAAGAAGTGGTTGCTGAAATATAGTTTTACCATAGAGTACTGTATTCTCGTTCGCTGAATACCGGAACCTCGAATGGCAGCAGTGCTAGTTAGGAGATCTTGTCACGCCTTGCTCAGAGCATTTCTTTTTCTTTTGTTCTTTTTCTTTGTTCTTCTCTGTCTCTCTCTCTTTCTTTTATGCATGGGCGCAGTCGCTGTTTTTTCAGTGTTGCGTGCGCTAGCACAAATTTCAGCGTCTCCAGAAGCCGCTAAAAGCGTTCTGCATTCTTGGGCTTGCGTAGGGAAAAAACTGTATTATAGAGAATAATCACAGCGCTGTATCAAGGCTAGCTATTGAGTATAAGAGAAAGACTGCTACTGGAAATAGTGTCGCTGCCTTCGGCGTGACGTAGCATAAGGGATCACGTGGGTATAGTTTCCGCACTGGCCGCGTCGCAAGTAGAGGAGCCAAACTGAGAGCGAATGTTTTTTGACAACGCCGCTTGAGCCTTAGCTGCGTGGCGGCCCTAATACATAATGAGGCACGGAAGGACTAAACAAAAATGGTTCGTTGTGAAGGGTTGTCGTATGTTCCCGCGCGCGACAGAGTTCTTACTGCTGTGTATCTAAGGTATTCTTTCAGAGCTCCGGAAGCGTTAGTGCTGCATTGATTCCTTATGGCCTGTCAAAAGCTTATACGCTGTCACCTTGAGCACACAGCATAATGAAAATAAGTGCCTTACTCATATACCGCGCACCTATCACGCAATAAACAAATGCGCAATAAAATGACCAGCACAATAAGAGGAGACAGAACGGCACGTTGTCTTGGCCGCTTCTTATTGTCCCGATTTTCTCTTCTTTTTTTCAGCAAGCAGCCTTGGCAACGATAGCAAATAGAAACGTTTTTGTAGTATACCATGCTTCGTGTATTCTTTGACGAATAGAACAAATTTCGTAGGAAAGAATCGACAATGAAACCGCCATTCAAGTTCTTCAGGTAAATAGTGTCTCAACATACGGACATTACCTACACGAGAAATTGCAAGGTGCACGTAGCATATTAAAAACAAACAATTATTGGCAGTACCCTTGCTGAAATCAGGAGTTCCGCTGCCTTCGAGAAATAGTTAATGATACGACGATAATACAAGCATGGGATTCTTATATTAAACACAATATTATTGCACTGTACATGATTCAGCGGAAAGCAGTTAAGTACCGTGTAACTCACTTACCAACAACTATCATGCACGAGCCTGGTATACAGACAACTACGGAGGAAAATTCTAAGGATTAAATTTCTTTTTCTGCTCAAAAATAACAAGCTCTCGATCCATCCTGTCCATATTCCCGACCATAAACAACAAGAGAAATCAGACATCACTACTCTGAATCCTTAACTCCCTATTAAACAACAAATAATGCGTTGAATGTTTCCATTTTCTCCCGTACTATTGAAGAATGGAGCGCACTACCATTACCATTCTTAAACAGCACTGACTCAATTGATCTCATCGATTTTTTATCTGTTAATTTCGCAACAGTTATGTCAGCGTTTTGTTTTCTTCTGAATGCATGCTTGATAATTTTTGTAATTTTACCACTCCTGCTCGAGCCCGCTGGGTCTGCAGTATTTTGTAAATAAATAAATAAATAAATAAATAAATAAATAAATAAATAAATAAATAACCCCAGAAAGCGCCGGATGACTTTCTTATTGAAATCAGCAGGAAATTCGGCCACTCCGAGGCTCGTCAGTATCGGCTCGAACTACTGTGGCGCTTACTTGTCCGAGTAAATTGAGCTCTTCATAATCAGAGTGAACCTTTTTCAGGCTTAAGTTTTCAGATTAGCCTATCGAACTCTTTCTAGCACATTGCAGAGGCGCTGAAGATGTTGCTCAATCGTCTCAGAAAAGACCCCTGTGTCGTCAAGATGCGCGTGACAAGTCTTCCACTTCAGCCTTGCGAGGAGAGTGTCCAGCATTCGCTAGAAAGCTACCGGGGCTTCAGATCCGCGTCAGAATTCGAATGTGCGCACGAAATCTGTAGTCACTTATAGATGAGCACATGCTGTCTTAACAAGCACTTTTTATGTCCTCCCCAGTCTATATTTTGCTATGGATGGTGAAACAAACCTGTACCAAGTCTTCCTGTCTCTTGAATAAGACGCCTGTTTTATTGCGCACAATTGCTCTTTCGTATCTTCTTATTCTTGTACCGTTTGCCTTTACACCATTTTTGCTTGGAACAAAAAGCGCAGCTACTTATCGGTATTCCGTAATCACACGTATATCAACCGGCGGTAATTGGTAAAAATAGTGCTGTTAAATGCAATGGGCGGCTTTAGCTCCCGGGCGACCATGAATATTAAAGATCAGAAATTCACTCCGTGCTCATAGCAGCGAATCACATGTACCGAATCCAGAAGCTGCTAAGAGAAGACATTCACTGCTCCGTTCTTTCACAAACACTTGCGTGAAACTTATTTCGTTTACAGGGCGCATCAATCGTGCAAATCTCGCAGCTGAAAAGTATGATCCATGTTCAGTTTAACGCCTAGAGATGCATTGAATGTTCGAGTGTATATAATGCAGAAATAGCCAGCTACGAAATAATCCAGACACGTTGTCTCCTTGCGATTTCACAAAACATCTCTTTTTTCCTGGCCGCAGAGAGGGGACTATGTTCAAGGAGAAAAACGCAATGAATGGTCGTTATAACGAAATGGGATTCCTTGAATTTCACAGTATACCGCGCCACTACCTAGCTACGAAAGGCACGAATTCCTTTGATCCCTTACGATACCAAGCAAAGCGTCTTTTCCTTCCAGGTCGCCCCACTGGCGGACCTGTTGAATGGGATAAACACAATACAAGCTGCTAATAACAAATCTATATTACCTGAATCTTTTTTTTTCTATAACGCCAAATAACCAGCTACGAAATACATTAATCCCTGTGTTTTCTTATGATACCATGAGATTCCTCTTTTTTTCTTCGTCGCACCATTGGTTTACCTGTTGTAGGTGAGATACACAATACAAGTTCCTTATAACAAATCGATATTCCTTGAAACTTTTTTTGTCTGACGTATAAATAGCCAGCTACGAAAGACCCCGATCCCTGTATTCTCTTACGGCGCCACGCAATCTCCCTTTTCTTTCCTGGCCGCACCATTGGTGAACCTGTTGAAGCCGATAAACACAATACGAGCTCCTTATAACGAATCAATATTACTTGAATCATTTTTTTATATGACGCATAAATATCCAGCTATGAACCCGATCCCTGTATTCTCTTAAGGCACCAGGCAATTTCTCTTTTCTTTCGTTGTCGGAACTGTGGTTTCCCTATTCGAGGTGATGAACACAATACAACCTAGCGTCTTATAGCTAAAAGATTCTTTTATATTTTTTTCTAATACATGAATAGCCAGCTACGAAAGCCCCGTAACCCGTTGTTCCCTTACGATTTCATGCAATATCTTTTGTCCTTCCCGGCCGCGGAGTTAAAGACTGCGTTCAAGGTGAAAAAAAGGATCACAGCTCATCATAACGAATCAAGATTCCTTGAATTTCCGAGCATAACGCACAATTAGTGATCTACAAAAGACCTGAATTAATTTGGTATCTTATGATGCCACTCAATTTCTCTTCTTTTATTTTTTTCCTTCTCGCAGCATTGGTGGACACATATTACACATAAATAAATATCTACGAAAGCTCCGTAACCCGTTGTTGCCTTACGACTTCATGCAATATCTCTTGTCTTTCCAGGTCGCGGATATGAAGACTATGTTCAAGGTGAGAAATACGATCAGAGCCCGTCATAACGAATCAAGATCCTTTGAATTTCCAAGTATAAGCCACCATTAGCAACTTACGAAAGACCCTAATCAATTTGTTCTCTTACGATGCCACTCACTTTATCTTCCTTTATTTTTTTTCTTGTCACACCATTGGTGGACCTGTTGCAGGTGATAAACACAATAGAAGGTCCTTATAAGAAATCGAGACTGCTTCAGTTTTTTTTAATATTATACATAAATAGCTATCTACAAAAGCTCCGTAATCCGTTGTTGCCTTACGACTTCATGCAATATCTCTTGCCTTTCCAGGTCGCGGATATGAAGACTCTGTTCAAGGTGAGAAATACGATCAGAGCCCGTCATAACGAATCAAGATTTCTTGAATTTCCGAGTATAACCCACCATTCGCGATCTACGAATGACCCGAATCGCTGTGTTCTCTTACGATGCCATTCAATTTCTCTCCTTTTATTGTTTTCCTTGTCGCAGCATTGGTGGACCGGTTGTAGGTGATAAACACAATACAAGGTCCTTATAAGCAAGCGAGATTGCTTCAGTTATTTTTAATATTATTCATAAATAGATCATCTACGAAACCTCCGTAACCCGTTGTTGCCTTACGATTTCATGCAATATCTCTTGTCTTTCCAAGTCGCGGATATGAAGACTATGTTCAAGGTGAGCAATCCGATCAGAGCCCGTTATAACGAATCAAGATTCTTTGAATTTCCTAGTATACCCCACCACTAGCGAGCTACGAAAGACCTGAATCCCTTTGTTCTCTTACGATGCCACTCAATTTCTCTCTATTTATTCCTATAAAAAGTATTGAAAGTTGGCGAACAGAAAATGTTCGTTCACTCGTCCATTCGCTCATTACGTACTTCGCTCCTAAAGTGCTATATATAGCTAAGGTCTATTAATTACCTGAACAATAATGAGACACTGGTGGAGAAAAGACAAGCGAGTGAACATTTATCGGCACTTCTTCCTTATTTTCACAAAATTTTCACAAGCTTTGAGAACCTCTGTCCTTAGATTGGAGATGTTGCCCTGAACTGTCCATCAACTTCTAAAGAATGCTGAATTCACTATCAGGCAGATCATCGTGAAGCTTAGGAGCTTAGTTCGACAAAGCTCACTACTTCAAATGGCTCCTCCGGGCCTAACTGCACGCTTTAAGCAGTATGTCACGTCGACTGATAGCTCCCTGTGAAAAAAATCATGTGGTTTTTCTAGAAACGATGCTCTTGCATAGCAAGCACTACACAAACGCCAATTGGACAGAGTCCATGATACACTCATTACACAATGTCGGACATTGTACCATTTACGATAGGATAAGGTTTTTTCTTTGCTCTGTGCGATGCATTAGCTTTACGTCCACAGTTTTCTCGAAAAGCCTCAGTAAATGGGCTACGCTCTCTCGCTGGCTTTCCTTCTCAGTCAGTTTATACGGCGCTTCGACTCCGAAATTCGTTTCATTGTTCAAATCGCGCTGCCGACGATCAGGAAAGCAGGAATCGAAATACATGGATATGCACGCCTCAAGCAGATGTTTCTTGGTACAGTTTCATCACTTTATGTTCCATTTTGTTGCAGGGTGAATGAAAGGCATGGAGCATGCACGTTCAAGAAGGAGATCCACAGATGCATCATCGTGGACGATCGCTTCTGGCCATGGTTTGAACCACTCAACACATAACACGTCAATCGTAACCGTAATTGCTTGAATGAATAAAAATGCATAAATATGAAGCATCTGCAACGTGCTTTATTAAACGAGGCGTGAACCAAGTCACACCCAAGAAATATGACGACCAAAGGCACGGCTAAGTATAAGTAGTTTATGGGTGGATTGCCTACAGAATTTCAAGGCGAACGCTATAGAAAGCTACATTGGAAAGCTCTAAAATGATTGAGCTCAGAAAATTTGTGGTTCATCTAACGCGCCATAACTGCAATGTTAAAAACTTCACCGCCCTTACTTGTTGCAAGCTACAATAGTTGATTAGCTGAAACGTCTGCAAAATTATTTCACACACGCTTGGACCTTCTTTTTCGCGCTTTCCATGCAGACGCTTCGAGTGACATTCTCTAAAGCGCCGCCAACAACTCAGGCGCGATCGGAACGTCGTGGAAAGCGACCTTCACATTTACAAGTACACAATTCCAGATAAGAGCTCTAAGTCATTCTAGCAATATTTTGCCGTATGTATATCTGACAAAAGGCAGATTCAAACACCTATAACCTGCAGCTCTTGTATTACGGGCCGGCAGCGTACATATATTGATGAGTAGCGGTTCATTATTCATCATTATTCGATGTATAATATGAGCTGTCTTGAAGGTGTCAGTTGATCCTAGCGGAAAAAGGCGACTATATTGGAAGAGAGGTCGGCTGCCACCAGTATGCTTAGAAAAAGTGAGAATTCTCTGGGCCTGTTTCTGTAATCGATCGAGTTATCGTTAATAAATATCTGGTATGTGTTTTGCCCCCTGATTGGATGGAGTAATGCAAGTGGCAGTGTATAAGTGCGAAGTAAAGAGTGCGTAAAATAGGCGTGTCTAATCATTCACGCGCTTTATTTATAATGTGACAATCGTACGCTAATTAGTAGGATACCCTGACGTCCATGGGTTTTGCCAATGCATGTATGAGTGGAATTGTTACGCCAAACTCTTTAACCAAAGCTGCACGACGCAGATGTGCATTTCCTCAATAAATGGACAAGTTGTCATAATTTACCTCTTTCTTTTTAGAACCAAAAACCCCGCAATTCGTTTTCTCAACATTAATTGGTAATTCATTCTTCCTAAACCATGACAGCCCTGTTCAGTTCATCGCTAACAATGGCTTCTAGGTCTGTTATGTCAATGTCAACAAATATCAGTGCTGTGTCGCCTACATATATGAAGGCTTCTGAACTCATCAGTACCGAAGGAAAATCATTAACGCGCGGTGTAAACATGACAGGTCCAGTAATTAAACCCTGAGGTACACTTGTAATGCCAGCGCGCACAGACGACACGATGTCGTTCACCATAACACGCTCTTGCCTAGTTGAAAAATAGCTTTGAATAAATTCAATGGCCCGACCCCTAAATCCACAACTATGCAGTTTGCTCAATAAAATATTATGGTTAGCGGTGTCGAAAGCTTTTCTTCTGTGCGAATAATACTACGACTATCAAGTTCTGTACCAACGTTCTCTCGCGTGTGAGGGGGGGGGGGGAGTAAATCTAAGCCTCTTATTCGCTCTCTCTCCACAGCTTTCTGTTGTTGAATGCGTGCTGCATAAAATTGTTTTTCCGAGCGGGAAAGAAGCCCGCATATACCTGCAACATTGCCGCTCCACTGCACCGCTCGAGGCACTTTGCGTGTATTGGGGGACTTCTTTCACGCTCGTAAAATATTTTATGTAGCACGTACTGAGCAACAGAAACCTGTATCTCGAGTTGTTCATGCTGCTCTGCAGCTTTCTCTTTGACACTTTTTATCCAACTATAATATTTGAGAAAAACGAGAACAAGGTTATGTCGCCTTGACGAAGACAAGTCCACTTGTCGAAACGTTGGGTCCTGCTCTCACCTTGTTCACGTTTTGCTCATCGTCTTGAATTTCCATCTCCCGGCCTTCCCCATGTTCTCCCTGGATAATAATTGAGAAGTTTGTTAATTAGTGAAGACAAATTAGGTAATTAGGCGGTATGCAAAAAATTAATCCGAGTATCTCCAAAATTAAATTGTGGGGTTTTACGTGCCAAAACCACTTTCTGATTATGAGGCACGCCGTAGTGGGGGACTCCGGAAATTTCGACCACCTGGGGTTCTTTAACGTGCACTTAAATCTAAGTACACGGGTGTTTTCGCACTTCGCCCCCATCGAAATGCGGCCGCCGTGGCCCTGGATTCGATCCCGCGACCTCGCGCTCAGCAGCCCAACACCATAGCCACTGAGCAACCACGGCGGGTGAGTATCTCCAAGCGATGGCAAACAATATTACGTTGGTTTTGTCCAACCAAGTGGTATCTGCATATTTGTAAATGCTCGTGCATGATAGTTTGGACACCCTTGCATTAGTAGACAGAGGGTAGGAATGCATCCGTAGTTATTTTTATAATTAACAGAGAGACCTGATTATCACTCACACATGGTGAACCACGGGGGACCAAAAATTGATTAGAATTTGAATTTGTTTTTTGAAATTGCATAACATCTCCAGATGATGCATGGACAGAAGGCAAGGAGTGCCTGAAAGAAGTGCCTGGCCCCATGTTCAGGCTAAAATGGCCCCTTTCCAATGTTCGCGGAGTGGGGAGCCGAGCAGCATACTCTGGCCCTCCACTTTTGACAGGGGGGGGGGGCAGTGCCCCCCCCCCCCCGGTAAATCCGCATATGGCTTGTTATCATGTAGAGAACAATTTTTATAAGTTTGACTTTGGTGGAATTTGTATAATTGTACCGGGGCAGCGTGCTCTATTTTGTGCCGCTCCTATTATGCACGGATAACGCTTCGGAGCACTTGCATATGTAATTCAATGCCAAATGGTGCAATTAAGCCGCGCACTTCGAACTTTGCCTACGCATTACTTTTAGTGTGTCTCCTATTTTCGCCAAATATAATGTGCCCGATTTTGTGCTCACCGCGAGAGAGAGAGAGAGAGAGAAAGGCAAAGGAAAGATAGGGAGGTTAACCAGAGATTATCTCCGGTTGGCTACCCTGTACTGGGGAGGGGAAAGGGGATGCAATAGGTGAGAAAGAAAGAAGGATAAAAAAAGAAAGGAAAAGAAAAACCCTAAGCACACACACGGACGTACACACGAACTATTTCTGTGGGCACTGTCACGCAGCCCGCAAAGGCATTCCTAGTCTTAGCAGTGTCACCGTACAGTCCTACGCCACACAGTGCACCGTCACAATTTGTCAGAAAGTCCCGTGTCTTTCAAGTATCGCAGCAGCGCCTTCATAGCGGATCGCGCTGATGTTCGTGTAGGCCAGGTTCCAAGGATGTTGTTTCCTGTCATTGGGCGCTTGTCCAGTTTGTCTAAGGTGGCTGAGAGGACAGTTCTTTGTGGGTTAAAACGAGAGCACTGACAAAGAAGATGCTCGATCGTTTCGTTGCACCCGCAGAAGTCACACAGTGGGCTGTTGGCCATTCCGATAAGGAAAGAGTAGGCATTTGAAAATGCTACTCCAAGCCATAGACGGACAAGAAGGGTGCAGTCACGTCGTGGAAGCTCGGGCGGAATATGGAGCTGTAAATTAGGGTCCAGGGTATGGAGGCGTGCACTTGTGAAATCGGATGAATTCCATTGGACTAATGTCATGTCACGCGCAAGTGCGGAGTTTTTTCGCTGCGTCGGCTCTCGAAAGAGGAATGGCAACGCAGTTGACGCCGTCATGGGCAGATCGGGCAGCTGCGTCTGCTCGATCATTGCCATGTATGCCACAGTGACTAGGCAACCACTGATATATTATATCATGTCCTTCGTCAACTAGTCGATGGTGGACTTCTCTGATTTCTGCGACGAGCTGCTCATGTGAGCCATGGCGCAGTGCTGAGAGTACACTCTGTAGGGCTGCCTTGGAATCACAGAAGATTGACCATGCGTGCGATGGTTCCTCCTTAATGAAATGAAGAGCCGCACGCAAGGCTACCAGTGCAGCAGCTGTCGTTGATGATACATGTGACGTCTTTAGCTGTATCTTGACGGATCTTCTTGGTATCACCACAGCGGCAGCTGCGCTTGCAGGTGTGACTGAACCATCGATGTAAACGTGTACGCGGCCACTGTGCACCTCATGTAAAAGTTCTAACGTGGCCTGCTTAAGGGCAAACGACGGCATGTTGGCTTTCTTCATGATTCCTGGGATGGTGAGGCGTATGTCAGGTCTGTGTAGGCACCATAAAGGTGAGGATGGTCTTGCTGCAGGCATGTAGTTCGATGGCAATGAGGTACGATTGGCATCAATTAAACGATTGAAAGTTGTGTGTGGCCTTTCTGCGGGTAGAGCGACAAGATGGTGAGAAGGTAATCGGGCAACGTGCCGAATATGCGCCCTGAGAGCGTCGGTTGCCAAGTACGTTGATATTGGATGATCTCGAGCTATGACAATCGTTGCCGCCGTAGACGCACACCTCGGAAGACCGAGACACGTCCTTAGGGCTTGAGCTTGTAGTCCCTGGAGTACACGCAGGTTTGTTTTGCAGGTGTTCCCAAGCACAGGGAGGCTGTATCTTGTGAAACCGAGGAACAAGGCGTTATAAAGCTGCAGCATTGACCGCATCGAAGTGCCCAATGACTTTCCGCCGAGAAATTTGAGGAGATGTATTATTGTCAATAATCTCTTCAGGTATGAAACATGCGGGCTCCATGACAGGTCGCGGTCAATAATTACCCCTAAAAAGCGGTGTTTCCGTGCATTTGCTACTGCTTGCCCATTGACCTTTACACTGTAACGCTTCATTTCCTTCCGAGTGAATGTAACAAGGCAGCATTTTTCTGAAGACAGCTCTAAGTTCTGTTTTCGCAAGTACAGAGATGTTAGCGTAGCTGCCTTTTGTAGCCGTGCTCGTACCTGCAGCCGCGTTACGGCAGACGCCCAAATGCAGATATCGTCGGCATATATTGATACCTGAACTGTGTTGGGCAAGCACACTAGCTAGGAACCCGAATAGAGAGGAAACGAGGTTCAGTATTTATTTACAACACTTCTACCTAAACCAGGAAGAAGAAAATTTCGTCCCTGATTACATTTAACATTTTCACTCTTCTAACGGAATTTGAAGTTGGTGTGTTGTGCAGTTGTTATAGGAATACAGGTAATATTTTGAATAACGGTATGGTCGAAACTCTGAAAGCTTGAATTAATAACTTTCTACAAAAGCTGTAATTACCCTTCGTAAATTAAACACTTACCATCCGTAACTTATAACATGCTTCCTACTTTAACAAAATATTGATATTACCCAGTCTATTTCGCTGATGGAGACTGGGTAAAATAAAATTATGGGGTTTTACGCGCCAGAACCACGATGTGATTATGAGGCACGCCTTAGTGGGGGACTCAGGAATAATTTCACCCACTGGAGTTCTTTAACATGCACTTTAATCTAAGAAGACGGGTGTTTTCGCCCTTCTTCCGCCGTGGCCGGGATTTATTCCGGGGACCTCGTACATAGCAGCCAAACACCATAGCCACTAAGCAACCAGGGCAGGTGACCGGGTAAAATCAACCACGTAACTCGTACACCTATAACTTATATCATAACTGGATCATGCATCGTAACTGGAAGAAGACGAGTTTTCAGTAACTATATTGAAAGCACGTAATTAACGTATACACTTCAAACTTTCAGCACTCGTCAAACATATAGAGTGCCCCCCCTCCACACCCCTTGCTGTAAATATAAAATTTCTGCCGTTTTAGGTCCTCTCAAGAAAGTGGGGTAACATTTTAAGCGTTTCTGATAACGGATCTAAAGGGGCCAAAAACGAGGGTTTAGCAATATTTATTTAACACTTAATTATGACACACATACTTCTAAATCGGCGAGCATGTTGCTCCGAATATTTCTCCGCGTCATTTAAAGGTAGCCAAAAAGTCATCACAAGCCAGTATGTGAGCCACTCCCCGAAGACAGTGCAGTAAGAAAAAAAAACTGAACAAGTTTTACGCTTCTCCTGCTTCTCTCACGCGAGGGGAAACGCGATGAACAGAGTGCTTGCGCAATGACTCCGGCCCATTCTGATCCCCAGCTCATTCAGGAAGCCATTGTCTGTGCTGGACTGCAATTGGAAATAAATTGTCTCCCAAAGTTTTCTTTGTTTTTGTTTTCTTGCTTCCGTCCCTAACTCGAAGTGCCCACCGCGGTTGAGATTCGAACACGCGACCTAGTGCTCAGAGTATAGTGCCACTGAGTCACCATTGCGAGTAAAATGCAAACATCAAGTACTGTGACAACATTCCGGCAGATATACTGGTCAATTTTATCCAATCGCTCATTTATAACGTGCACTAGAACCCAAGTCTCGTTTAGCGCCAACCAAAGCACGCCCATGTGTGTTCCACGTGACGAATTGTTGCCTTCAAGTTCATGGCTTCATCAGAGAGGTCGTGAACGCCATGGCCGGGTTCACAGAACCTTCACGCAGAACCAGGTGGCTGAGCCAGCTACCATGATGAATAATATTACTGTTGTTGTTGCCTCATAGCAAAACGCCCCGCAGGTGCGAGGAACAGAACATAAAGTGATGCATATATGCACAAAGGGCAAAGCACTGCCTTGCTACTTTGAAGCAATGGTTGCAGTAATGGTTCGATGACCTTACACGAGAGTTGAAATTGCATAAATAGCGCGCGCCTGATTGCCGCTGCTCACAATTCTCGCCACCGATTTCCGAGAACGGAGCTCTTCCTCGCCGATCGCTCGTACACAACCGGTGTTTGGTGAGAACGTTTCCACAGGCTTTCAAATACGGCGGGTGCCTCTTTGATACGCACTTAACGTAGCAACCAAAACCATAAACAATGTGTCATACGTTTACCACAAAACGCAGCGGAAGCTACGCATAACTACAGTGAAGTCATTTAAGTATACCATTCCGCCCGCTATGCAGTGCTGTGGTTTTTTATCCCCCAAACGCTTTTTAGGAGACAGCTGCTTCGCAAGTTCGCATGCTTCGTCCACCTGAGAGCTTCTGGACTTCAGACTACGTCAAGCCGCGTGGTATTTGCACACATTTGCCCTGCCAGTATGCGGTATATTGCATTTCTTGTCGCCACAGCAAGGCAGCGGGCTGTGACGTACTGCTGGTTGCTGAACGTATAACTCGGCTCGTTCAACTTAAGATAGGTTCAAAATTGTGGGTCCCTACCATGGGTCAGGACATGGAATCCTCTACTTGTTCTATGTCTCCCTTAACCCGTTGCTTACATGAAAACTGTCCATAGACATGGTCGCATACATTTCGACCATGAAATGTTATGTTATCACACAATTCGTAAAAAATGGAAAGTGTTGCCATCTCGAAGACATAGTTATGGGTTTATTCGTCAAGTGCACACTCATGCTGGTGTCGAATAAATCGAGAAACATTTATACTTGCACCTGTACTGCCCATAAAATGAACACGTGATCTTTTTTTCTTTTATCTTACTACTTTTCCTGTGCCTGTCTGATTCCTGTAATAGCTCACTCTTTAATTGTGCAGCAGAAAATACTATTTCTTTAAATAACCCTGATTTCTGTCTATAAAACTTCACGTGCCATTGAAAGAAATGCTTGGACTCTATACGCGTTGGTCCAGAAGCTCATAACTATTTATTGTCTTATTTCACAGAAATCACTCGCCAGCCATCTTTGACGGGGCCACAATGAAGCTACTCAGCATCGTACTTTTTGCTGGGCTTGTCGCACTCTGTAAGTACGCTACTACGGCCCTGAAAAGGACACAGAGATCTTGGTGTCGCGTTCTTCCGTCGATTTCCGTGGGCAACGTCCTTTCTTCGCCATATAAGGCTCATCCGTCGCGATGCCACATTGCAGTGACAGCAGTGGCCGGTACGACGTTTGTTCCTCGCACTGTCAGTGCACTGAAAGACTATGCGACCTAAAAATTGATTTAACGGAATGTCCAAACAAAACAGTAGCTTAAAAGAAAAAAGAGCCTTGAAGTTATCGGAAGTGGTCGAACAGGGGATGTCGTTGAAGCGAACGTTTCGAGAAGCGGACTTGTCTTGGCATAAGCCATTTGCTGTCCTGCTGTGAATGAGTCTTGGCAAACTGCTGCTGCTTCCCTTTGTCCAAACGCCGAGTTCGCGGTGACATTACTTGCACGACCTAGTGCTGGTAGCACTAACGTGCACCCCCACCCAAAGGTTCACCTCGTGACGTTCCCTTCGCAGTCCTCGCATCAAACGGAATGTAATTACCTACTGAAACGTTTCGTATGCACTTCAATAATTCCAAATGTATTCCGTATGATTACTATGAAAAGTAAACAAACATCATAATGAATCAGTATAGACTGCGCTAGTATTTTATGGAAACCAAACGGAAACATTGGAATGGCATGCGGAACGCTTCAGTGCGATATTTTTGAAACAACATCAGAATCAATTGAATTATTAGGTTCAGGGCAGGAAATTACGTTCAAATATATATTCGGAAGGAGGTCCGAAATCACAAGGCTGTAGTAGGAGGATCCTGTCAAAGGTTATGGAGATGTAGTGTTAGTCTGTGGAAAGGTTATACTGTCTGACAGACAACACGCTACGAACATGAGTATTAAATTAAATACCGAACTCTTATACGAGCACAAATGACCAGAGTGCTATTAGTTCTAGTGCAATGAATTTTAGATGACAAAGTTATTCTGACATATCAAGATTTCCTTGCTGCGCCGCCAACCATTTCATATGCCCTACGGACGCGCGTAATAATGCAGCCACATTGACCTCGACTACCTCCCTCTCTGAGCTTAATGCCTCTTTCGCGTCCTGAGATTATGCGACGCGAAGCGCTCTTCCGCTGGTGCAGGTTTGTTTCACAACTTGGAGCGTGTGCAGACCGCTACTCCCTTTATCGAGGACTGCAACGACACAGAAACGGAACATACTATATGGTGCCCCAATTCATGACATAGCGACCGCTCCTACCGAGTAACCGAAACCAGTCTCGAAGGCTTTGCTTTTGCTGCCTGAAGACGTCCAAAGCAATTGCAGAGCCGGAAACACGTCATTGAAGGCATGTTTTCGACATTACATGCAAACAGCAGCCGCCCACACTCAGCGACGCACCATAATCCATACACGCTCGTGGATGGTGCAGTCAGTGGGAGCTCCATTTCCGGCGCTCCCGAAAAACTTCGGATCGCATTTGGTCGAGAAAACGGGAGACACGTGGTTTATTGTCCGTAAGTTGTGAAAGTACGGTAAACGAAAGTGAAGGTAGAAAAGAGTTCCAAAGGGAAGGCCCAATAGTCTGACCTCTCACATTACGCCTTTTAAAGAGCTGAAGTGTCTCCATATGCATGCAAAATAGCTAAAACGTAATGAGTAATAAACGAGCAATGAAAACAGCAACGCAATATTAAGTTTCACATGACAACAAAAAGGGGTGCATTAGTGCACTAAACACTATTCGATCGGGCGCACATAAGGAAATCCAGAAACAAACAATAAATGCCACAATCGACCACGTATTTTTGGTTAGAATTCACCTTTGGCGCTTGATTACGGGAATAAGTGTACACGCTTTCTGCTTTGCTCAATTACAGAAGAGCCGTTCCATGCGATATCATAGCAAAAACGCACTTTCTGGCAAGCCCCACTTTCTGTGAACATCGTGGTAACGCGACAAATGCATTGTCTCCCTGCACTGCATCGTTTGTTGGTTTTCCCGTGCGCCCCTAAACGTACAGTGCCCTCTGTGACCCGCGTCCGACTGCCGAATCGACAGAAAAGTGTAAAGACGATATCGATAGGCGATCAAATCGGGGGAATCTTGCCAGAGCAGTTCTTTTGCAGGCTCATGCTGGCCTCACCGGAGCTCCGGCTCTGCGGATCATCCCGAACGGGTCGAAGCACGTTGGGCGAGACAGCCCGAACGACATGGAGCGACCGGACGGGTCGAAGCACGTTGGGCGAGACAGCCCGAACGACATGCAGGAGCAGCTGAAAATCACTGGCAGAACGAAAATGGTGAGATACGTGTTTTCGCACAAGACATTTCGCACGATTCTCCTCAACGTCTTGTCCGCACCATTGGCCGCACCATTGGCGGACATGTTGAAGGGGATAAACACAATACAAGCTGCTTATAACGAATCAATATTACTTGAATCTTTTTTTTGTATGACGTATAGATTTATTTATTTATTTATACAATACTGCAGGCCTCATTGAGGCCCAGGCAGGAGGGGCATACAAAATACAGAATAATTGCATTTGCAGACATAAGAACAAAAGGACCAAATTAGTGTGCACAATAGCAATGGAGTCCACCAGCTGCGAGAACCAAATGGGTAAAAAGAACACTCGGTCTTGTAACCAAACAATTCCCAAAACAAAAGTGAAGAGTAAATGTACAAATGAACCGTCAGTACAATTTTAAGCAATGAGAAGGAATGTAACACAAAGATCAATTTCAGTTATTACTATGAAATCAGTAGTTCAAACGGTCAATGGAATCAGTACTGTTTAGTAGCGACTGAGGTAAATTATTCCAATCGGTTATAGTGCGTGGGAAAAAAGAATATTTAAAAATGTTAGTTCTGGCATTATAGGGAGTTAGAGAGTCAGCATGACGATGACGTGTTCGGCGTGCTGCCATTGGCGTTACATAAGGCTCAGGAGTGAGGGCGAGGAGATTATTTTTAAGAAGAAAAAGAAATTTCAGCCGTTGTATTTTTCTTCGTATTTCCAATGTCTGAATGCCATGTTGTCTCATTATTGCTGTCGGGGAATCAGTCATACGGTATTTCGAAAAAATAAATCTGATTGCTTTACGCTGTACTCTTTCTAGTGCACGAATGTTCGTTTTCGTGTAAGGGTCCCACACTATGCAGGCATACTCCAGTTTTGGCCTTATTATTGATGTGTAGGCTAAAAGTTTAGTTTCAGCGGGAGCTTGTTTTAGTTTATGACGTAGAAGACAGAGTTTACGAAAGGCTGAGTCACATACGTTAGAAATGTGAATGTTCCAGTGCAGGTTATGAGTTATTGTGACGCCAAGATATTTGTATTCCCTAACCTCGGTTAATGGTTCAGATCCGAGAGCGTAAGGAAAAGATAGGCTATTTATTTTTTTAGTTATCTTCATGTAAACTGTTTTGTTAGCGTTTACCTCCATGTTCCAACGATTGCACCAAGAAAGAAGGTTTTGAAGATTATTGTTCAGGGTTATCTGATCATCGCAACCGGTTACCTCACTGAACAGAACACAATCGTCAGCGAACAGTTTTATTTGAACTGGTGCTGTGACAACGCTGGCAATGTCATTAATATAAATTAAGAATAATAAAGGCCCTAAAACACTACCCTGAGGGACGCCTGAGGTAACTGGAAGTTCATGGGAATGGTAAGTATCGATACTAACAAACTGTTTTCGGTTAGTGAGGTATGCTGAAACCCAATTAACAATGAAACAAGGAATGTTAATTAATCGAAGTTTTTCAATTAACTTGGAGTGTGAAACAAGGTCAAATGCTTTCCTGAAATCTAAAAATATTACATCTACCTGGCTGGATTTGTCTAGAATATTCGCAAAATAATGAATAACCGATGTTAATTGGGTGACAGTAGAAAAACCTTTTCGAAAACCATGTTGCTCAGGTGAGAGTACACTGTTATCACTTAAGAATTTAGTAATGTAGTTAGCTATGATGTGTTCTAGCATCTTACAGCATGATGACGTTAGCGATATTGGGCGATAGTTACTTATCAGCGTTAGGTCCCCTTTTTTCGGTACAGGTACTACGCGTGCAGTTAGCCAGTCAGTAGGAAGAGTTGCTGTGGATAATGAAGCACGAAAAATGATCACAAGAAACTTGGACACCATTTCTGCGTATCGGCGCAGAAAAACATTCGATATATTGTCAGGACCAGGGGTTGATTTGGTTTTTAAGTTAAGAAGCATAGAAACTACGCCAGGTACAGATACAAGGTCCGAGTTTGCAATGGACAAAGAAAAAATGGGAATCGATGTATCACTTGTATTTGCAAAGACACTATGGAAGTATGTGTTGAAATGCTCTGCAATACTTTGCTTTTCGACGATAAGAATGCCGCCATCCACTATTTGTTCAATTGGTTTGTTTTTTTTTACTCAAATATGTCCAAAATTTTTGTGGCGCGGTACGAATAAAATTGGGCAGAGTGTGGTTAAAATATCGCCGTTTAGCATGCCCAATAGACGAGCTTAATTTAGCTCTTGCGGTTTGAATTTGCGTTATAGGGGCGTTCTTTCGTCTCCAGCGTTTAATCTTTCTTTCCAAGTGAATGACTTCCCGCGTAACCCAAGGGTTAACTTTCGCTGTTTTCTTTGTCTTGTTTGGTACAAAATTTTGAACACAATATGTGCAAAGTTCTTTAAACCTGTCCCAAAGTTCTATAACATTGTTTCCTTTAAAGTTGCTGAGGTGAAAATCTAGATAATCTAAAATAGTTTCGTCCCTGGCACGTGAAAAGTCCTTCACTACAACACTTTTTGCATTACTGCGATTGCATTTTTCCAAGCAGCATGAAAAACATACCATTTCATGATCAGATATGCCGCGTTCAACAGACACTGATAACTTTTCGACATTTCTATTCACAAACACAAGGTCAAGTATTGACGACGAAGATCCGTATACTCGCGTGGGTAAAGTTACAACTTGATGTAAATTGTGGCATAGAATTATATCACGCATATAATTGACATGGGGAGTAAGTTCAGTGCAAGAAGTATTATCCTCCCAATTAACTCCTGGAAGATTGAAGTCTCCTAACAGAAATATTTTTTTTGTGTGTGTGAACGAAGTGATATGCGTACGCAAATCACTCATGAATTGAAGCGGTGAACCGGGTGCTCGATAAACGGCAAACAACAGGAAAGATTGTCCCCAACAAGAAATTTTTAGGCTAATAGTTTCTATATCGTCAGCCTGACGCAAAAGAGTGGACGGCATATTTTTCTTTACCAGTACAGCTACCCCACCTCCTCTCGTTGGTCTGTCGCGTCGAAAAACACGATAAGAAGGCGGGAACACGACTTCATCTTCTATTCCGCTGTGTAGCCATGTTTCAGTTAGAACAACTATATGCGGACTATAACCTATAATAATAGCCTCAAGTTGATCACATTTATTAACGATACTACGGGCATTGATGTTTATAATACGGAGTTCTTTATTATCTGCATGGTGAAGTCAGTCTTTCTTAGAATTGTTGTACTTTCCAATTTTTACTCGAGCGTTTTCCGTATCATCCCAAACAAAGACGTTATTATCAATGCGTAGTTTTTCGTGAATTAAGTTTACTTTCCTTTTTTGTTGTCTTTCCTCTGAAGCACTGTGCCACAGAAGTTTACGCTTCCTGAGCGTATCTCGCGAGTAGTCATTTTGTACAGATGTATTGGAACCTTTTAGTTTGTAAGCATTTTTCATAATCTGGTTTTTTTCTTCGTAATCCTGAAAGTACAAGATGACTGGTCTGGAATTGCCAGACCGACCAAGACGGTGAATTCTGCCAACTGATTTACATGTGACTTCAAGTTTAGTAGAAAAAATTTCAGTTAGAATTTTGTTCCGCAAATCAGCCTCTGTTTCATTTTCGTCCTCAGGCACGCCAAAGACCACTAGATTTGAGCGTCTACTCCTGTCCTCTAAGTCAGTAATCTTGGCCTCCAAGGAATTTACCGTTCGTTCAAGGCTGTCCACGCGCTCAGTTTGGTTTTCTATTTCTAGGAAGCGGGAATCCCACTCCGCAAGACGTTTTTCCATATTTGTTTGCTGTGTTCGGAGGGCTGCCACATCCTCAGCTAGTTTATTCTGACCTAAAAGCAACTTTTCCAGCAACTCGCGAGTGCTAGACTCCTCTGGGTTAGGGCCTGGATTTACTTCAACGTCTCCGCACAAGAGAAGCAAGCACATACAGTACACATCATAAGCCATTGAGACACAGTGCTGTGGGCACGGTAGGACCAAAAGATAACGGCAGTCACTTTTTATGGAGCTGTAGTAGGGACTAACCTGCACAAGGCAGAAGAATGGCTTGTTAGGCCACATGCTCGTTCCAAGTCCACCGTGCCCACTGAAGTTGAATGCTTGTAGCTGCTGGTTTATAGCTCGATGCGGTGAAGTCACGTGAGGGCTAGATGGCGCTGTTGGAATGCCACGAGGCAGTGAAGATATGATGCCAGGGAATCGAGGCGCTGAGCACTGCGACGATTGTGACGCAGCTGTAGACTGGGATTGCGTGGTGGTGATAAGTTCGATGAACTGTTCGTCTTCTTTCGCTGATCCGGCAAGCCCAAGAACAAGCACCTGCACAAGGCAGAAGAATGGCTTGTTAGGCCACATGCTCGTTCCAAGTCCACCGTGCCCACTGGCACGGTGGACCAGCAATGAAAGACTCCTATAGCATAACTAGCAATGAAAGACTCCTATAGCAGTATTCTCTTACGGCACCACGCAATCTTCCTTTTCTTTCCTGGCCGCACCATTGGTGGACCAGTTGAAGGCGATAAGCACAATACGAGCTGATTATAACGAATCAATACTACTTGAATCTTTCTTTTTTTTATGACGGATAAATAGCCAGCTGCGAAAGACCCCGATCCCTGTATTCTCTTAAGGCACCAGGCAATTTCTCTTTTCTTTTGTTGTCGGAGCTGTGGTTTCCCTGTTCGAGGTGATAAACACAATACAACCTAGCGTCTTATAGCAAAAAGATTCCTTTATATTTCTTTCTAATACATGAATAGCCAGCTACGAAAGCCCCGTAACCCGTTGTTCCCTAACGATTTCATGCAATATCTTTTGTCTTTCCGAGCCGCGGAGTTGAAGACTGTGTTAAAGGTGAAAAAAAGGATCACAACGCATCATAACGAATCAGGATTCCTTGAATTTCCGAGTATAACGCACAATTAGCGATATACGAAAGACCCGAATCACTTTGTTATCTTATGATGCCACTCAATTTCTCTTCTTTTATTTTTTCCTTCTCGCAGCATTGGTGGACCTGTTTTAGGTGTTAATACAATAGAAGGTCCTTATAAGCAATGCAGATTGCTTCAGTTCTCTTTAAATATTATACATAAATAGCCATCTACGAAGGCTCCGTAACTCGTTGTTGCCTAACGATTTCATGCAATATCTCTTGTCTTTCCAGGTCGCGGATATGAAGACTATGTTCAAGGTGAGAAATACGATCATAGCCCGTTATAACGAATCAAGATTCCTTGAATTTCCGAGTATAACTCACCATTAGCGATCTACGAAAGACCCTAATCGCTTTGTTCTCTTACGATGCCACTCACTTTCTTTTCATTTATTTTTTTTCTTGTCACACCATTGTTGGACCTGTTGTAGGTGATAAACACAATAGAAGGTCCTTATAAGAAATCAAGATTGCTTCAGTTTTTTTTTAATGTTATACATAAAAAGCTACCTACGAAAGCTCCGTAACCCGTTGTTACCTAACGATTTCATGCAATATCACTTGTCTTTCCAGGTCGCGGATATGAAGACTATGTTCAAGGTGAGAAATTTGATCATAGCCCGTCATAACGAATCAAGATTCCTTGAATTTCCGAGTATAATCCACCATTAGCGATCTACGAAAGACCCGAATCGCTGTGTTCTCTTACGATGGCATTCAATTTCTCTTCTTTTACTCTTTTCCTTCTCGCAGCATTGGTGGACCTGTTGTAGGTGATAAACACAATACAAGGTCCTTATAAGCAAGCGAAATTGCTTCAGTCTTTCTTTAAATATTATAGATAAAAAGCCATCTACAAAAGCTCCGTAACCTGTTGTTGCCTTACGATTTCATGCAATATCTCTTGTCTTTCCGGGTCACGGACTTGAAGACTTTGTTCAATGTGAGAAATACGATCACAGCCCGTCATAACGAATCAAGATTCCTTGAATTTTCGACTACTACCCACCATTAGGCAGCTGCGAAAGACTCGAATCACTTTCTTCTCTTACGATGCTACTCAATTTCTCTCCTTTTATTTTTTTCCTTGTCGCAGCATTGGTGGACCGGTTGTAGGTGATAAACACAATACAATGTCCTTATAAGCAAGCGTGATTGCTTCAGTTATTTTAATATTATTCATAAATAAATTGTCTACGAAACCTCCGTAACCCTTTGTTGCCTTACGATTTTATGCAATATCTCTTGTCTTTCCAGGTCGCGGACATGAAGACTATGTTCAAGGTGAGCAATACGATCAGAGCCCGTTATAACGAATCAAGATTCCTTGTATTTCCTAGTGTACCCCCCCACTAGCGAGCTACGAAAGACCTGAATCGCTTTGTTCTCTTATGACGTCACTGAACTTATCTTTTTCTTTTCGTTCTCGCAGCATTGGTGGAATCGTTATAGGTGATAAACACAATACAAGGTCCTTATAAGCAATCGAGATTGCTTCTGTGCTTTTTTTAATACTACACATAAATAGCCATCTAAGAAAGCTCCGTAACCCCTCGTTGCCTTACGATTTCATGCAATATCTCTTGTCTTTCGAAGTCGCGGATTTGAAGACTATGTTCAAGGTGAGAAAAACGATCAGAGCGTGTCATAACGAATCAAGATTCCTTGAATTTCCGAGTATAACCCAACATTAGCGAGCTACGAAAGACCTCAATCCCTTTGTTATCTTACGACGCCACTCAATTTCTCTCTTTTTATTCCTATAAAAAGTATTGACAGTTGGCGAACAGAAAATGTTCGTTCACTCGTCCATTCGTTAATTACGTACTTCGCTCCTAAAGTGCTATATATAGCTAAGGTCTATTAATTACCTGAACAATAATGAGACACTGGTGGAGTGCAGACTGGCGAGTGAACATTTATGGGCATTTCTTTATTTTCACAAAATTTTCACAAGCTTTGAGAACCTCTGTCCTTAGATTGGAGATGTTGCCCTGAACTGTCCATCAACTTCTAAAGGATGCTGAATTCAATATCAGGCAGATCATCGTGAACCTTAGGAGTTTAGTTCGACAAAGCTCACTACTACCAATAGCTCCTCCGGGCCGAACTGCGCGCTGTAAGCTGGTTATCGCATCGACTGATTGCTCCTCGTGAAAAAACTCCTTTGGTTTTTCTAGAAACGATGCTCTTGCATAGCAAGCACAACACAAACGCCAATTCTACAGAGTCCATGATACACTCATTACGCATTGTCGAACATTGTACCATTTACGATAGGATAAGGTTGTTTCGTTGCTCTGTGCGATGCATTAGCTTTACGTCCACAGTTTTCTCGAAAAGCCTCAGTAAATGGGCTACGCTCTCTCGCTGGCTTTCCTTCTCAGTCAGTTAATACAGCACTTCGACTCCGAAATTCGGTTCATCGCGCTGCCGACAATCAGGAAAGCAGGAATCTAAATACATGGATATGCACGCCTCAAGCAGATGTTTCATGGTACAGTTTCATCACTTTATGTTTCATTTTGTTGCAGGGTGAATGAAAGGCATGGTTCTTGGACGTTGAAGAAAGGACTCTACGGTTGCATCATCATGGAGGATCGCTTCTGGCCATGTTTTGAACCCCTCATCACATAACACGTCAATCGTAACCGTATTTGCTTGAATGAATAAAAATACGTAAATATGAAGCATCTGTAACATACTTTTTAAACGAGGCGTCAACCAAGTCACATCCCAGAAACGTGAGGACCAAAGGCACGACTAAGTATAGGTAGCTTATGGATTAATTGCCTGCGCAATTTCAGGACAAACGCTATAGGAAGCTACATTGGAAAGCTCCAAAATAATTGAGCTAAGAAAATTTTGTTTGTGCGAACGCACCATAACAGCAATGTTAAAAGCTGCAACGCATTTACCTTTTGCAAACTATAACAGGTAATTAGCGGAAACGACTACAAAATTACTTTGCGCACACTTGGAGCATTCTTCCGCGCTTTCCATGCAGACGCTTCGATTCGCATCCTGTAATGCGCCGTCAACAAGTCAGGCGCGATCGGAAAGTTGATTTAAGCAACGTTCACACCAGCGGATGCGAAAGCGTAATCGCGCATCAAATTAGCGAAGGCGGGAAGACTTGCGCATGGAGAGACACGCTAACGTGACGTGGTATACGGATGAACTAGAGCGTGCTAATGGCAACCTGAAAGTCTGCGTGCATTCGCAGCGAAACAACCAGTCCGCGTGAACTATACAGTATTGGTCCGTTCCACCATTTCGTGTACTCCAGCCACTTGTGCGATGAGGTCCTGACGAGGCCTAGACAAAAACGATCCCAAAGCACACCAATTGAACTTTTGTTCCAACGTGGTACGTGGCTAGCCGCCACGATACATACGCTTTGGCTTAACACATTCGTTTAAGCCCGGCCACAGCAGCGAAGTTGCGACGTGATTTTTAAATGCAGCAATAGGTGAACAAGCGATTTCTTAGGCAACAACACAGTTTCAGACTCGCTGCCTTTAACACCAAGAAAAATATTAAAGAGTTTTGTTTTAAAGCGCAGCTCTTAAGCGGCCGTTCCTGCGGCGAGGGTCAGGGTCGTCCCTCGGCGTCCTCGTAACCGAGTGAACGAGCACAGAAAAAGTATGAAAGAACGAACGCGGAGTGCGGATGAAAGCAGCGCCTCCTAGATGAAATTCGTCTACCTGGCGTTGATGAGAGACGGCGATAGCGAAGAGAGCGCGAAGAGGAAAGCCGAGGAGGAGGGTATGGCGAAAGCGTGAGAAGAAAACCGCAGCGCCGGGCTTCGCTGCGACGATGGCTACGAGATTGCGCTAGAGTAGCGCGCGTCGTCTGTATAGAAACGAAGCGCTGCATGAGCGGAGATCTGTCTGCGGCGGCTGCTGGGAATGGCGCCCACGCGTCGTGATTAGCGACGCAGTCACGCCACACTTCGCTCCTTTTGCAACATGTGGCACTAGACAGAGTGTCCCGCGCCAGCCAATACACAGCAAAATGAAAGCACCTGTACAGCTGCGCTCAAGGTTTGCATTAGTGAGTATCGTAATTATCTGTGGATCTTTATTTTGAAGTTTTGTATTATTGTTCCTTGTTACTCATCTTACATAAAGGCTGACCCAAGAAGGCCACACTTGCCGCAATCGAGGAGCTTTTTTTTTTTTTTTTTTTTGCTGTAGCCTGGGCGTTTCTTCTTGCAGTTTATGGTTGTGTATGTGTACAACTGTTGGTCATTCACATTAGACTGTTGAAATGTAAATTTATATGTCCTGCGAACCCCTTATATGGACACTAGTAGTTTGTATGATATGAAGAATCACATGTGCGACCGCTGTGGTCGCCGCAACACATGGAAAATGAGGAACGCCTAGTGGAGGTGCAATTCCGGCAAGATGCTGTTCGTTAGTTCGCATGGGAATCGCGCATGGTGCACGAGTGCTCATTGCATTCCCATTCCTTCGGAATGCCGCCGAAGCCCGCCATTGAATCCAACACCGTTGCAATGCTCCGGATTGCCTACATAAGTCACCTACTGCTAATGCCGCAATTACTTCTCACACTTTTGAACTTCGCCTACACATTACCAATAAAATGCCCCGAAATATAAACAAACATAAACAAGATGCCTTGTTTAGTTCACCGAGGAGACGGGGAAGCATCCCGAACCTTGTATAGCGCCTAAATATTGAATAATTACTGGCTGCGCTTGTAATTAGCTAGGAACGCCAATGTTCCGCCACAAAATGCACTTAACATCACCCCCACTTACTCGAGAGATAAACGAACTTTCAAGTTTACTCACAGTCCTATAAAAGTTCACATATATTTCTCTCGATTGAACTCACAGCCGTAAGGGCTAGTGTGGGTATAAGGATATAAACGAAACAATGCAAGTATACGATACGCAATAATTTCATACCTCAACAGAAAAACAACACGACGAAACGATTGTAAAATTGCAAGCACACAATAATGCACATGCGATTTTGTTTCACAAACGCGGCGTTATACTTGAAATTTTTACATATATTTCTAAGCAGTATCATATTTAAGGATTTTTTTTTGGGGGGGGGGATTAGTAAGTACACAATTCCAGAAAAGAGCTCTAGCTATTTCTAACGATATTCTGCCATACGTCTTTCTGGCAAGAGGCATGTTCAAACACATATTACCTGAAGCTCTTGTACTACGGGCCGTCAGCGTAAATATACTGATGAGTAGCGGTTCATTATTCATCATTATTCGATGTATAAGCTGAGCTGTCTTGAGGGTGTCAGTTGAGCCTAACGGAGGAAGGCGACTATATTCGAACAGAGGTCAGCTGCCATAAGTATGCTTACAAAAAGTGAGAATTCTCTGTGCCTGTTTCTGTAATCAATCGAGTTATTGTTAATAAATATCTAGTATGTGTTTTGCCCCCTGATTTGATGGAGTATGCAAGTGGCAATGTATAAATGCGAAGTAAAGAGTGCGTAAAATAGGTCTGTCTAATCATTCACGCGCTTTATTTATGATGTGACAATCGTACGCTAATTAGTAGGATACCCTGACGTCCATGGGTTTTGCCAATACATGTATGAGTGGAATTGTTACGCCAAACTCTTTAACTAAAGCTGCACGATGCAGATGTATATTTCCTAAATAAATTCACAAGTTGTCATAATTTACCTCTTTCTTTTTAGACCCAAAAACCCCGTAATTCGTTTTCTCAACATTAATTGGTAAAAATTCTTCCTAAACCATGACAGCCCTGTTTAGTGCATCACTAACAATAGTTTTTAGGTCTGTAATGTCATCGTCAACAAATATCAGTGCTGTGTCGCCTACATATATGAAGGCTTCTGAACTCATCAGTACCGAAGGAAAATCATTAACGCGCGGTCAGTGGCGTAGCCAGAAATTTCGTTCGTGGGGGGCTCACTGTGCAGCTCGGCCTCCTCCTAATAGAATTAGTCGAGGGATCAAATTATATATATATATATATATATACATATATATCTGTCATTCAACAACCTTGTTTACATTTTCGTACATATGCAACGACTTGGGTAAATCTTAATGACGCTGTCCTTTGTTAGAATGTATTGCGCAGGAGCAGCTGTCACCGGTTGTGTATTGCGAGTAATTGCTCCGAAATTATAGTCGCAACAGAGAGCACATATAAAAAGCAGGAGTTCTGCAAAATATACGACGGCGAGTCAAATGAAAGTGAGCCAATGCGAATATAGGACAAACGGCGTACTTTATTTAAAAGTAGTCACCATGAGTATTTAGACACTTGTCCTACTAACGAGTCGCGTAATTCTCGTCTCATAAAACTCCTTGGGTTCATGCCTCAAAAATCTGTAAATGACTACACGTCAGCTTCCGACACAAATCTGGTTCCCTTGAGCAGTTTTTTTCAAATTTTACAAAATGTGGAAGACGCAAGGCAACAGGTCTGGGCTGCATGAGGGATGTTGCAGCGTTTCCCACTTGAACTTCGCCAGTTTTGTATTAACCACATCAGCGACGTGGGGACGGGCAATGTCGTGAAGCAAGATGTTCCCAATGCTCAATTTTCCACGTCGTTTGTTCTTGATTGCGACACGCAGCCGATCCGACCTTTAACAATATCTGAAACGATTTAGAGTCTCTCCAGGTTTAGAAAATTCGATCAATAATGGCCCCTGACGATCAAAAAAGAAGTCAACACTTTTCCGGCAGAAATGACGGCTTTTGTCTTCCTTGGGAGTGGTGAATTCAAATGTTTCCACTGCAAGCTATGCCGTAGTGTTTCAGGCTAGTAGTAGCGGCACCATGAGTCATCCCCGGTCACAATTGCAGACAAAAAGTCGTCACCATGATCGTGATAACGGATTAGATGAGTCAAGGCAGCGCCGAACTTCTCCGTCTTCTGGCGATGGTTCAGAATCTTGGGCATCCATTGCGCACCCAAGAGCCGATAAGCGAGATGTTCATGAATTATGGTGTGACCCGAGCCGTCAGTGATGTTCACACGCCCTGCCACTTCATCGATGCTTATCCTCCGTTCTTGTCTAATCGGCCTATGCATTTGTTTAAAAAAATATAAATTATGGGGTTTTACGTGCCAAAACCACTTTCTGATTATGAGGCATGCTGTAGTGGAGACTCCGGAAATTTCTCCCACCTGGGGTTTTTGACGTGCACTGAAATCTCAGTACACGGGTGTTTTCGCATTTCGCCTCCATCGAAATGCAGCTGCCGGGACAGGGATTCGATCCCGCGACCTCGTGCTCAGCCGCCCAGCACCATAGCCATTGAGCAGCCACGGCCTTTTCAATTGTGTTGGGGGTGATTGCACGGTGGCTTTGGCCCGGCCATGGATCGTCTTTGTAACTTTCACGTCCTTCTTTGAACAGTTTGCTACAACGCTTCACAGTGGCCAATGAAACGCAATGTTCAACGCATACGGCAGCCATACGTCGAATAATTTCTTTTTGGGAAACATCTTCATTTGTCAAAAACCTCGCGACACCAAGCTGTTAAACTTTTGCAGTGTCCATTATGTCACGCAATCATGTTCAACTGAGTGTATGAGAGCATTAAAAAACATTTAACCTCATCTCTGCATGTCACTTGTAAATGAGATGCATATGTGCTACGCGCATGCCTCGAAAATAATGAACCGAACCATGTTTCGCGGGGCGGGTTGTCTCACTTTCATTTGACTCGCCTTCGTACATTAGAAATGCGAAGATACAATGGAATATACAAATGTGAAGATACAGCTTGATAAAGGGCAAAAAATTGTCACTGGAAACAAAGTTCACTGCGCATACACACAAAACCTCGCAACAAGATATTTAAATATACGTATAAGTCTCCAATAAATCTACGCACCTAAGAAAAAGTCACTATATATAATGCGTCAAACAAGGCAAATAACCAGGTTGCGCAACCACAGATTCACAGATCACAGCACCCCCCCCCCTCCCTCCACTCCCAAAATTTATCGCGCGCGACAGAAGGCGGCGCGTTTCCTCCCCGCTTTTCTCCCTTGCGCACACAAGACTGAGCCACCATCGTCGGCTTCCCCCCTCCCGCCCCCCCCCCCCACGCTATCACTCGCACATAGAGCATGCGGCGCGCGGTCAGGATGTTATCGCCCTTGGCCTTTATTTATACGCAACATGAGGGCAACGGCAGGAATGCGCCTGGAGTCTTCTTATAGCTGCTATCGCAATATTATAATAGTATCCGGCAACTGAAGCGTCCCGTGGCCCATTACTTTCCGCAAAAGAAGTAACAAAATCGAACTTTCACCATGCGACAATTCGCTGCGCCGCAACAATATCTTCTTTTTTTCTTTTGTGGGGTGGGGGGCGGCGAAATAGAATAACGCAAAGGAAAGCATGTTGGATACAATCGAATGCCTACTTTGGGCACCTAGTGTGGCTACCGAAGGAATATCGAAGAAAACCGTGTGACGCTTGGTCCACAGAAAACCATACGCATACTGCTCGGTATCTTACACCGGCGAGACAAATTTTTCCGGAGAGGTTGCGCTCAAGCGAACGCGTTGCAATCCGTCGAGTCCCCGCAGTGCTGGCGGCGAGTGACTATGCATTGTTTCTTTTTCTCGTCTGCTAGCCAGAAAGCGTCCAAAACCCTGCCAGGCGAAAATGCTGTCGGCCAGAGAAAAACGAACGCGCATCCAAGTGCACTGCGCGGTTGTCGATGCAGCACGAGAAAAACGCATGCGCTCTGGCTGGATCGGCAGCCCGTGGGCTGCCAGAACAAAAAGAAAAAAAAAGAGAAAGGGGCTCAATGTACCCTCGCGAATAAAAGTCTAGGTAGAAAAATAAATAAGAACTTAGTTACAATGGTGGCTTTAGTGTCTTGACATGGATGCTTTGGCGCAGGTGAACGTTCATATTCTTTTCTGTGACCTGACGGCACAAATGCACCACCACAACGCTTTGTCTCATCGGACCTCGCTGCGTGTTTTGTCAACTTGTCTGATAGTATGTTGATTTGGCTTGTCTCGTTTTATGGCCCGATGTACGACTTTAGAAAAGTCGATGCACCTTTGGCGTCAAATGTTTACAACAGCATCATTAAACCTGCAAAGTTCCGGAATTGAAAATCTAAAGCACGACTTTGGAAATCCCAGTGCACCTTTCGCATCAAAATGTTATGAGAACTTTATACCCACAAAGTTTCAGTATTGAAATCCAAGCGCTCCGTAGATTCCGCGGCCTCCGCGAGATGCCGAGACGAGTCCGCTCGCCATCAAAACGCCCTAGAAATTTTGTGCTCGGTGGGGCTCCTTGCGTTACGATATGTGAATACCGATGCATGGGCGTTGCCGCGAAATCCAGCCTGATTTCGCAATGTTCGCGCTAAAATGTCTTTTCGAGCGTGAATTAAGGACATTCTAGACAAAATCGAGCATGATTTCCGGCGCATGGAGTTGTTTTGGTCGGCAGCGCATAACAGCACGAAAAAATTTCGGGGGGGGGGGGGGCTGAAGCCCCATAAGCCCCCCCCCCCTGGCTACGCCCCTGCGCGCGGTGTAAACATGACAGGTCCAGTAATTAAACTCTGAGGTACACTTGTAATGCCAGCGCGCACAGACGACACGATGTCGTTCACCATAACACGCTCTTGCCTAGTTGAAAAATAGCTTTGAATAAATTCAATGGCCCGACCCCTAAATCCACAACTATGCAGTTTGCTCAATAAAATATTATGGTTAGCGGTGTCGAAAGCTTTTCTTCTGTGCGAATATTACTACGACTATCAAGTTGTGTACCAACGTTCTCTCGCGTGTGAGGGGGGGGGGAGTAAATCTAAGCCTCTTATTCGCTCTCTCTCCACAGCTTTCTGTTGTTGAATGCGTGCTGCATAAAATTGTTTTTCCGAGCGGGAAAGAAGCCCGCATATACCTGCAACATTGCCGCTCCACTGCACCGCTCGAGGCACTTTGCGTGTATTGGGGGACTTCTTTCACGCTCGTAAAAACATTTTTATGTAGCACATATTGAGCAACAGAAACCTGTATCTCGAGTTGTTCATGCTGCTCTACAGCTTTCTCTTTGACACTTTTTATCCAACTATAATATTTGAGAAAAACGAGAACAAGGCAATGTCGCCTTGAACGTTTCGACAAGTCCACTTGTCGAAACGCTGGCTCTTGCTTTCACCTTGTTCACGTTTTGCTCATCCTCTTGAATTTCCATCTCCCGCCTTCCCCGTGTTTTCCCTGGATAATATTTGAGAAGTTGAATTATTAATTAAGCCAAATTAGGTAATTCGGCGGAATGCAAAAAATAATCCGAGTATCTCCAAGCGATGACAAACAACATTACCTTGATTTCGTCCAGCCAAGTGGCATTTGCATTTAGTTGGGACACCCTGGTGTTAGGAGACAGAGGCTGCGCATGCAGCCGTCAGTTATTTTTATAATTAACAGACATAGACCTGATCATCACTCAAACATGGTGAACCACGGGGGACAAAAATTGATAAGAATTTGAAGTTGTTTTCGGAAATTACATAATATCTCCAGATAATGCATGGACAGAAGGCAAGGAGTGCCTGAAAGAAGTCCCTGGCCCCGTGTTCAGGCTAAAATAGCCTGTTTCCAATGTTCTGGAAGTGGGGAGCGGAGCACATGGCATAATCTGGCCCTCCGCTTCTGAACGGGGCGGGGGGGGAATCCCCCTTGTCCCCTCCCCCCCCCCCCCCCCGGTAAATTCGCATGAGTCCTATTATCATGTAGAGAACCATCTTTATAAGTTTGACTTTGGTGGAACTTGTGTAATTGTGCCGGGGCAGCGTGCTCTATTTTGCGCCGCTCCTATTATGCCCCGATAACGCTTCGGAGCACTTGCATAGGTAATTCAACGCCTAATGGTGCAATTGAGCCACGCACTTCGAACTTTGCCTACGCATTACTCTTGGCGTGTCTCCTATTCCCGCCAAATATGATGTGCACAATTTTCCTCACCGTGGACACCAGCTGGGACCCCGAATAGGGAGGAAACGATGTTCAATATTTATTTACAACATTTCCACTTCAACCAGGAACAAGACAATTTCGTCCCTGATTACATTTAACATTTTCACTATTTTTACCGAATTTGCAGTTGGTGTGTTGTGCAGTTGTTATAGGAATACGGGTAATATTTTGAATAACGGTATGGTCGAAACTCTGTAAAGTTTAAATTATAACTTTCCACAAAAGCTGTAATTACCCTTCGTAAATTAAACACTTATCGTCCGTAACTTATAACATGCTTCCTACTTTAACAAAATATTGATATTACCCAGTCTCCTTCGCTGAAGGAGATGGGAAAATAAAATAAAGGGGTTTTAAGCGCCAAAACCACGATCTGATTATGAGGCACGCCCTAGTGGGAGACTCCGGAATAATTTCGACCACTCGAGTTCTTTAACATGCACTTTAATCTAAGAAGACGGGTGTTTTCGCCCTTATTTAAATACGGCCGCCATGGCCGGTATCTAATCCTGGGGCCTCGTACATAGCAGCCAAACACCATAGCCACTAAGCAACCAGGGCAGGTGACCGGGTAAAATCAACCACGTAACTCGTACACCTATAACTTATATCATAACTGTATCATGCATCGTAACTGGAAGAAGACGAGTTTTCAGTAACTATATTGAAAGCACATAATTAACGTATACACTTCAAACTTTCAGCACTCGTCAAACATATAGAGTGCCCCCCTCCACACCCCTTGCTGTAAATATAAAATTTCTGCCGTTTTAGGTCCTCTCAAGAAAGTGGGGTAACATTTTAAGCGTTTCTGATAATGCATCTAAAGGGGCCAAAAACGAGGGTTTAGCAATATTTATTTAACACCTAATTATGACACACATACTTCTAAATCGGCGAGCATGTTGCTCCGAATATTTCTCCGCGTCATTTAAAGTTAATCAAAAAGTCATCACAAGCCAGTATGTGAGCCACTCCCGAAGACAGTGCAGTAAGAAAAAAAAACTCAACAAGTTGTACGCTTCTCCTGCTTCTCTCATGCGAGGGGAAACGCGATGAACAGAGTGCTTGCGCAATGACTCCGGCCCATTCTGATCCCCAGCTCATTCAGGAAGCCATTGTCTGTGCTGGACTGCAATTGGAAATAAATTGTCTCCCAATGTTTTCTTTGTTTTTGTTTTCTTGCTTCCGTCCCTAACTCGAAGTGCCCACCGCGGTTGAGATTCGAATACGCGACCTAGTGCTCAGAGTATAGTGCCACTGAGTCACCATTGCGAGTAAAATGCAAACATCAAGTACTGTGACAACATTCCGGCAGATATACTGGTCAGTTTTATCCAATCGCACATTTCTAACGTGCACTAGAACCCAAGTCTCGTTTAGCGCCAACCAAAGCACGCCCATGTGTGTTCCACGTGACGAATTGTTGCCTTCAAGTTCATGGCTTCATCAGAGAGGTCGTGAAAGCCATTGCCGGGTTCACAGAACCTTCACGCAGAACCAGGTGGCTGAGCCAGCTACCATGATGAATAATATTACTGTTGTTGTTGCCTCATAGCAAAACGCCCCGCAGGTGCGAGGAACAGAACATAAAGTGATGCATATATGCACAAAGGGCAAAGCACTGCCTTGCTACTTTGAAGCAATGGTTGCAGTTATGGTTCAATGACCTTACACGAGAGTTGAAATTGCATAAATAGCGCGCGCCTGATTGCCGCTGCTCACAATTCTCGCCGCCGATTTCCGAGAACAGAGCTCTTCCTCGCCGAGCGCACGCACCCAACCGGTGTTTGGTAAGAACGTTCCCGCAGGCTTTCAAATACGGCGGGCGCCTCTTTGATACGCACTTAACGTAGCAACTAAAACCATAAACTCATACATTTTTCACAAAACACCGCGGAAGCTACGCATAACTACAGTGAAGTCAATTAAGTACCATTCCGCCGGCTATGCAGTGCGGTGGTTTTTGATCCCCTTAACGCTTTTTAGGAGACAGCTGCATCGCAAGTTCGCATGCTTCGTCCACCTAAGAGCTTCTGGACTTAAGAGTACGTCAAGCCACGTGGTATGCCAGTATGCGGCATATTGCATTTCTTGCCGCCACAGCAAGGCAGCGTGCTGTGACTGCTGGTTGCTGAAACGTATAGCTCGGCTCCTTCAAGTTAAGATAGGTTCAGAACTGTGGGTCCCTACCATGGGTCAGGACATGGAATCCCCTACTTGTTCTCTGTCTACCTTATGCTGTTGCTTGCATGAAAACTGTACATAGACATCGTCGCATACATTTCCAACATGAAATATCATGTTATTACACAATTCGTAGAAATGGGAAGTGCTCTCATCTCGAAGGCATACTTATGGCTTTATTCGTCAAGTGCACAATCATGCTGGTGTCGAATGAATCGAGAAACCTTTTATACTTGCACCTATACTGCCCAGAAAATTAACACGCGATCTTTTTTTTTCTTCTTCTATCTTATTGTTTTTGTTGTGCCTGCCTGCTTCCTGTAATAGCTCACTCCTTAATTGTGCAGAAGAAGATATTATTTCTTTACATAACCCAGATTTCTGTCTATAAATCTTCACGTGCCATTGAAAGAGATGCTTGGACTCTATACGCGTTGGGCCAGAAGCTCACAACTATTTATTGTCTTATTTCACAGAAATCACTCGCCAGCCATCGTTGACGGTGCCACGATGAAGCTACTCACCATCGTACTTTTTGCTGGGCTTGTCGCACTCTGTAAGTACGCTACTACGGCCATGAAATGGACACAGAAATCTTGGTGTCGCGTTCTTCCGTCGATTTCCGTGGGCAACGCCCTTTCTTGAGCATATAGCGCTCATCCGTCGCTATGCCACATTGCAGTGACAGCAGTGGTCGGTACGACGTTTGTTCGTCGCACCATCTGTGCACTCAAAAGTTATGTGATCTAAAAATTTATTTAACGGAATGTCCAACCAAGAGAGTTGCTTAAAAGACAGAGCCTTGAAGTTATCCGAATTGGTCAAACAAGGGATGTCGTTGGAGCCAACGTTTCGAGAAGCGGACTTGTCTTGGTATAAGTCATTTGCTGTCCTGCTGTGAATGAGTCTTGGCAAACTGCTGCCGCTTCCCCTTGACCAAACGCCGACTTCGCGGTGACATTCCTTGCACGACCAGTGCTGGTAGCACTAACGTGTACCCCCGCCCAAAGATTCACCTCGTCACGTTCCCTTCACAGCCCTCACATCAAACTGAATGTAATGACGTACTAAAACGTTCCACATGCACTTCAATAATTCCGAACGTATTCCGTACGATTACTATGAATATTAAACGGACATTATATTGAATCAGTATAGACTGCGCTAGTATTTTATGGAAACAAAATGGAGACATTGGAATGGCATGCGGAAGGCTTCAGTGCGGTATTTTTGAAACACCATCAGAATCAATTGAATTATTAGGTTCAGGGCAGGGAATTACATTCAAATAAGTATACAGAAGGAGGTCCGAAAGCACAAGGCTGTAGTAGGAGGATCCTGTCAAAGGTTATGGAGATGTAGTGTTAGTCTGTGGAAAGGCTGTACAGGCTGACAGATAACACGCTACGAAAATGAGGTATAAATTAAATACCGAAGTCTAATACGTGCACAAATGACCAGAGTGCTATTAGTTCTAGCGAGATGAATTACAGATAGGGAAGCTATTCTGACATATCGAGGTTTGTCTCGCGCGCCGCCGACCATTTCATATGCACTACGGACGCGTGCAATAATGCAGCCACCGACTACCACAATAACCCAGCTTAATGCCTCCTTCGTGTCCTGAATTAGGCGATGTGAAGCGCTCTTATGCTGGCGCAAGGTACCTTTCACATGTTTCCTCTTTCAACATGTCGGACCAACTGGCCCAAACTTCCCCCCTCTTGCACATGTTCCAACTTCGAGCGTGCGTACCCCTCCCCCCCCCCCCCCCATAGCGATTACCGGAACCACGCAGAACCGGAACATACATGGTGTCGCGAGCCTCGCCACAGCGATGGCTCCCGTACAGTAACAGAAACCAATCTCCAAGGCTATGATTTTGCTGACTGCACGCACCGGAAGCAATCGCAGTGCCGAAAACACATCCTGAGAGCCATATTTTAGACATTACATGCTAAGGTCGCCCGCTCATACTCAGCGACACGCGACAGATCATACAAGCTCTTTTTTGGTGCACGCAGTACGGTGCACGTAATGAGCAGGCCACGCGGCAACTCCGAGGCTCATCAGGAGCGACTCGAAATCCTCTGGCACTTACTTGTACGAGTAACATGAGCTGGCGTTGGCACTCAAAAAAGAAAATAAGTGGAAATACTTATGGACATAAAATTGCCAGATAAAAGCCCGTAAAACTGATGATAGCAGGGTCTATCGCATCATCACTGAGTCCGACCTTCGAATCTTCACGTGATTCACTGTAAATATATCTTTTTTCCCCTTTTTTTCATGGCCTTGCTCTACCCCGCTGACGTAAAATCTCGTCTTACCGCAAATAAACGATCACTCATTCCCTTCAATGCTCGTAGCCTTCGTAAGAACATAGATGTAATTAATAACTTCATTGCCTCACTTCACCATGTCTTCACTTTTATCTGCATATAGGAGACTTGGCTTTCTGATTCCGACAACAACATGAGCGGTTTTCCATCTTATCAACCAGAGCATTGTCATCGTCCAACTAAGTCAAGGTGGCGCCGCCATTTTTGTTTCGCAATATGTCCCCTACACTCGCAGATTTGATCTGGAAGTTAACGTGAATCATTGTGGGTCAGTGTGGATAGAAGTCGACCGGTCATTCCTTAATCACAATGAGAACTTGATCCTTGGTTGCAGTTATCGCTCACCGTCATCTTCCCTTAACGATTTCTTGTTTTCTCTTTATGCAGTACTGTCCAAGCTAGCTTTTGAAAATAAGGATGTGGTGATTGTAGGTGATGTTAATATTAACTTACAAGACACTGAAGCGACCTCGTACACAACTTACACTGACTGTTTTGCTGGATTTGGTTTTGAATCACTCATTGACTGTCCAACTAGAGTAGCCTCTCGTGGGAGCAGTACGCTTATCGATCACGTGTTATCTAACATATCACCTTCGCCTTGCTCCGGGGTTATTAATACTGACATAACCAATAATTTTCCTGTTTTTCTTACCTTTCACAATGAAGTACATGAGAGCGATAATAGCTATTTTATTTCCGTATTTGGGGCAGATACCTTTATTGAAGCCGTCAGTGAAACTGACTGGTCGCCAATTAATTCTATGTCTGATCCCGAAGCAGCACTAAACAAATTCTCCACTTTATTTTTATTGGCCGTTTCGACTAACACACGCACTGTAATATGTGGGAAAAAGTATAAATATCCGCGCAACCCATGGATGACGCATGGTTTCCTAGAAAGTTTAAGAAAGAAGGAAAACATGTACAAGAAAACTAAACGTCAGCCCTTTTATACTGGACTAGCTAGACGCTATAGTAGGTACTGTAAATTACTGAACGTTTTACTTAAACAGGCGAAACGAAGGTACTACGAAAATAAATTTGATCAGAATAAAAATAACCCCAAAAAGCAATGGCAGTTTATGAACTGTTTTCTTAACAAATCGTCTGTTGATGCCTCTATAACCAAAATAAATTACAATGGTCTCACTCTTTCTGAGCCCAACGAAATTGCTAATGCTTTTTCGGACTACTTTTCTTCCGTTTACACTAATAACAACATATATGCGCAGTTGCATAATACCTTGAGCCGTACGACACAATCATTCTTCTTGTTACCAGCTACACCAAATAAAGTGTGCTCCACTATTGCTAACCTAAAAAATACAGTGCCTGGCTTAGACAATATTTGTGCCAGGCATTTAAAACTGGTTGCGCATTTAGTTTGCGACACGCTCTGTAATATTATCAACCTTATGTTTAAAGAAGGTGCATTGCCTTCATTTTTAAAAAATGCCAAGATTATTCCTGTTTTTAAAGAACGCGACAAACACACAGTTAATAACTACCGACCAATTGCAATTCTTTCCTGCCTTAGTAAACTAATTGAGAAATTATTTGTTAAACGTCTTAATAACTGCTTAACAAAGTTTAAATTGCTAAAGAACAATCAATTTGGTTTCCGCCCTGGAAGTTCCACGAATGTAGCTGTTCTATTTCTAACTGACTACATAAAAAAATGTATTGATTCGGGAAACTTAGTCAGATCTGTATTTTTAGACTTCAGTAAAGCTTATGACACGGTTAACCATCAAGTCCTGTTTAGTAAACTTGACTCTTATGGTATAACCGGTTCCGCGCTAACATTCTTAAAAAATTATTTACTTTACCGGTCATACACAGTACATGCAGCAAATACTTTCTCAGTAACAAAATGTATTAACCAAGGTGTACCACAGGGATCAATTCTGGGCCCTTTGCTTTTCCTTTTATATATTAATGATCTTCCGTATTCTCTTAACTCCACCCACTACGTTCATTGCATTTTGTACGCAGATGACACAGCCATATCTTCATCTGACAAATCTGTTGCTACTCTTACTTCTAAGTTAAATATTGCATTAAGTAACATTATAAAATGGTGTAGCAACAATTACTTAGTTCTTAATCCTCTAAAAACTAAGTTTATGTTATTCAAAAGTGCTCAAAGGGCCTTAACTCCTATTGCTGAAGTAAAGCTTGGAATTCATTCAATTCCCGTTAGCATCGATGTCACTTTTCTTGGCATGCATCTTGACCCTAACCTTACATTTCGCTCTCACTTCCAGCATCTCAAGCACAAGACTGCGTTTGGTATACGTGCATTAATCAAAGCTCGCCCTTTTTTTTTTCGTGAGGCTCTGCTAGCGTTGTATTTCATTTCATTTATTGTACCTTCAAGGCCTGAAGGCATTACAGAAGGGAGTGGAACTAAATACAGAGCATGTGCAGATAACAGGGTATAATAATAACAAGAAAAAAATTAGAAAGTGCGGATTAACAAAAGTATTCTTCAATAGTAGTTCTAAAAGCAGATGTATCGGTTATGTTAACAATTGAGGCCGGCAGATGATTCCATTCATTGGTAGTTTTAGGAATCAATGAATAAAAAAATGAATAAAAAAGCGTTCATTCAGTCACATTAATTACGGCATTGTTTCATGGGGCAACACGTACGCTTGTCACTTATCATCGATTCAACATATTCAAAATCAGTCAATACGCATTATCACTTCTAGCTCCATGCAATCCGATGTCTATTTGTTACTTCGCGCGTATACTATCTTGCCTATTAATAATTTGTTCCAGTTTAACATACTCGTCTTAGTCCACAAGTTGCTTCATAATAACCTTGCGTTTCCGTTCATTGCAGTTGACCTTTTGCAGAATAAAAATATGATCAGATTTGCGGCTAACAACAATTTCTTGTTACCCATGGTTCATACCAATTACGGCAAAAAAAAAGCATCTTCCTTCGCTGCAATTTCTCTTTGGAATGAATTACCATCAACCATAAAATCCTGTACTTCTCTTGAAGTTTTTAAAAATCACCCTAAGCATCATTTCCTGCGATAACTTAACCACGATCTGGCGGTGTACCTTTGACTTTTCTCTCACATGTCATTTCTTGTATTTCATCCATGCTCTTTTCCGACTTTCTTTTATAACGTGCTTTTCCGTGCTTGATTGTAAATGACATGTCTAATGATGTAGTTGATCTGTAGATGTTGTTTATAATAACGCTAATTTGCTGACTGTTGATATCACCATCAATGTTGTTATTATTAACCGAGGGTCCCACTACAGTTCTTTCACTTTGGGACCCTCGTCTGTATATTTGTCATGTAATTACTTCTTTTTTTGGAACCAATAAATCTGAATCTGAATCCGAATCTTCATAACGAAAGTGACACTTCTCTAGTTTAAGTGTGAGGTCAGCCGATCGACTGCTTCTAGCACATTACACTGGCGATGAGGATGTTGCTCAAAAGTTTCAGAAAAGACGACTGTGTCATCAAACTGCGCTTGACAAGTCTTCCACTTCAGCCTAGCGAGAGAGTGCCCAGCATTGGCTACATCCTTAAAGAAAAATGTACGCCCTTTGGGCCTTACCTTGTACCGCAAGAATAATCGTCATATGACTTGCCCGTATTCTCTTTCTTTAACGCTGCGAGCCCGGTACTTCGTAGTCACGAACGGCTTGCACGTTATCAGCGTAGTACACCATTCTGGATAGGAAAGAAGCGAGTGCTGAATTTTCAAGAAAGGAAAGGCAAGCAAGGCAGAGGACGACTAATGTTGTGGGACAAATACACGCGGTAACTGGTACTAAAAGTACTTTTAAATGCTATGGACGCCTTTGATTCCTGAGCGAGAATCAACACGAAACATTAGCAATTCACTTCGTGCATGTCATGGCGAATCGCGTAAAACGGATCTAGAAGCTGGTGAGAGAGGGCATCCACTGCTCCGTACTTTTATATATACTTGCGTGAAATTAGTTTTTTTTTTTTTACAGCCCTCATCAATGGTGCAGTTGTATAACCTGAAAAGTATTATTCATGCTGCACTTAACGGGTAGGCGTGTACTGAATGTTCGAGTGTATAAAATATTTACACCAATAGTCAGCCACGGAAAGCACTGAACCCGTTGTTCCCTTGTGATTTCATGTAATGTCTCTTTTTTTTCCAGGTTGCGGGGTTGGAGACAATGTTCAAGGTAAGAAATACGATCGAAGCTTGTTATAACGAATCAGGATTATTTGAATTTCCTGAGTATAGCGCACCACTAGCCAGGTAAAAAAAATTTACGAATTCCATTGCTCCCTGACCATACCATGCAATTTCTCTTTTATTTCCTGGTCGCACCATAGGTGGGCCTGTTGAAGGTGATAAACACAGTACAAGCTAGTCATAACAAATCACTATTCCTTCATTTATTTGGTACACCACATAAATAGCCAGCTGCGAAAGAGCCTAATCCCTTTGCTCTCTAACCATACCCCGTAATTTTTCTCTTCTTTCCTGGAGCATCATTGGTTTGCCTGTTCAAAATGATAAACAAAATGCAAGCTCCTTATAACTAATCTATATTCCTTTAATATTTTAACGCATATATAGCCACCTACGAAAGCCACGTAACCTTTTGTTCCCTTACGATTTCACGCGTAATCTCATTTCTTTCCAGGCCGCGGCCCTGGTGAACCTGTTCAAGGTGGCAAACACAATACAAGCTTCTCATACAGAATCAATATTCTTTTAATTTCTCGGTATAACGTATAAATAGCCAGCTACGAAAGCCACCTAACCCGCTGTTTCCTTACGATTTCACGCAATATCTTATTTTACAGGCCGAGCCCCTGGTGAACCGGTTCAAGGTGAGAAGGACAATACAAGCTTCTCATATCGAATCAATATTCCCTGAATTTCTCGGTATAACACATAAATAGCCAGCTACGAAAGCCACCTAACACGCTGTTTCCTTACGATATCGCGCTATATCTCATTTCTTTCCAGGCCGCGGCGCTGGTGGACCTGTTCAAGGTGAGAAGGACAATACAAGCTTCTCATATCGAATCAATATTCCTTGAATTTCTCGGTATAACACATAAATAGCCACCTACGAAATCCACCTAACACGCTGTTTCCTTACGATTTCACGCAATATCTCATTTTACAGGCCGAGCCCCTGGCGAACCTGTTCAAGGTGAGAAGGACAATACAAGCTTCTCATATCGAATCAATATTCCCTGAATTTCTCGGTATAACACATAAATAGCCAGCTACGAAACCCACCTAACACTCTGTTTCCTTACGATATCGCGCTATATCTCATTTCTTTCCAGGCCGCGGCGCTGGTGGACCTGTTCAAGGTGAGAAGGACAACACAAGCTTCTCATATCGAATCAATATTCCCTGAATTTCTTGGTATAACGCATAAATAGCCAGCTACGAAAGCCACCTAACCCGCTGCTTCCTTACGATTTCACGCAATATCTGATTTCTTTCCAGGGCGCCGCCCTGGTTGACCTGTTCAAGGTGAGAAGGACAATGCAAGCTTCTTGTATCGAATCAACATTCCTTGAATTTTTTGGTATAACACATAAATAGCCAGCTACGAAAGCCACCTAACCCGCTTTTCTTTCCGGGCCTCGGCCCTGGGGAACCTGTTCAAAGCGAGAAATCCGATTGAAACTCGTTCCGGTGTGAACTGTGAGAATGACGAAAGAAAGCTATTCTATAAAAAAATTATTAAGATCCATCGACTTGTGGATATCACTGTTATGTGAAGCATTTCGCAAGTAGCTGGCCATCCAGCATGCACCGTTTCAGATTCGGCTAAACGTTACGTTACCGAATGGACCAACATGTTTTTGCAGGGCGAGTAATTGTGTATGTGAGGGGGGCGTGACGGGCTGTACAGCTCAGCAGAGACAACGGTTGCGACGATGGTATGGCGACAATAGCTTGACGACTGATTAGTTGTACTACGGCTTAGAAACGTTTCAACCTGTTTCGTTATGACCTTGGCTGATCCCGAAGTCGGTCACACGGTACTTATAAAGAAAGAACAAGTACCGCTGGTTGAGTGCCGTGCCAGTACACGTAACACAATGCGGCCTGCACTTAGCTCTCTTAGCTCTCTGAACGGCTGGCTCACTCCCAGGAACGCGTCTACATTTCCTCCATACCCTCGCTCAGCACGTTCGGGACATGCTGGGCATGGTCTGGTATAGCGATGGCAATCCGAAAGTAAGATTTTGTGTGGGTGCGATGAGACTATAGAGCCCCCTCTCTGTGTCGTTGCCCATCCTTTGACACTCAACGACGCGCTCTACAAGCTAAACTCAGCCTATTAGATAACAGAGCGCTCTCGAAGGAAGAGTTTCTGGGACCATCGCCTATGCATTCTTGCATGGCAACAAAGGCACTTCTGCACTTCGTGAAGGATACTGGATTGTGCGAACCCTTGTGACAGCGGACATTCCTCTGCGACTGACTCTGTGAACGACTGACTCATTATTATTTTTCTTATTTCTCCTTACCTATTGTTCCCCCCTTTCCCTGTTCCCAAGTTCAGGGTAGCTAACCGGACACGTCCTTGGTTAACCTGCCTACATTTCCCTCTTCGTTTCTATCTCTCTCTGCAACGGCAGGTCTCGGTACTAGGGGATGCGTTATAGTAAGGTTTATTCTAATTGTTTCTCTGCTACGAAGAAAGGACTGGAATGTGGGATGATCTCGAAGGAAGGGCAGTCTAGCCCAGTGCCTCAATATGATACCTGCGACGAGCGGTGAATGAATTAAATTGGAGCATTCTCGCTTCTATGGGCAAAATTAATGGAAACTGGCAAAAATACAAACTGCAATATATATTGATTCCAAAAGCTAGTTAGTCTTGCACGTACTTCACGTACACTTCACGTAAGCACGTACTTCTCCTGTACACGTTAGAGAAGCACATGTTACGCCACGATGTTTATGAAAGCAGAAAACTACAGTTTTCGAATTTTTGCAACTAAACACACCAGAATTCCAGATAGTTGTTTCACTGCCAGGGCCATACTCATCCGAACCAGTGCTCAATAAGCGAGACAGTGCCATCAAAATTTATTGAAAATGAGCCAACAGGCAATGTTCCCTCACTTGTCCATATGTTAATGAGGTGCTTCGCTCCTCTAGTGTTATATGTAAGTCCAGATGTTTTACAGCGTAAGCCCTTATGGGCTCTGCTAATAGCCATTTCGGTTGGCGATGGTGCGCGTGCCACTGCCGGTGTCCGTCGCGGCTATCGCCGAAAATGAGAAAAACAAAAATTCCCAGTTCCCGCTGGGATCGAACCCGTGTCCACTGCGGGGAAGTCAGCTACTCTACCACTGAGCCGCGCCCGCGCTTTCTAGCTTGTAGCTGGAAAAAATGCCCCATGCGCACGGCCTAGCGCTCCAGGAGAAACACGTTGTGAGCTGCGCGCCGGCTAGCGTCGATCGTCATAGCCATCAGATCATCAGCGCCATCGTCAAATGATCGTCATCACCATCACCAGCAGCAAAGTATCGTACCACGGGTCACGGGATGTGACCTGTGAGCCGCGTACTCCCTCTATTTACTCTTCGGTACACGTTATGACGCCTCCTTGCAATGTAGGAACCCTCTAGTGCGTGCTGCCGAAAATCGAGCTCCTATGAAGGCGCTCCTCCAGCTTATGCTGCGACTGTGCTGTGTGTGCTGCACAGGCCTGTGACATTTTTAATTAACTGTGCCATAATGAGACACGCCGACAAAGACAGATTAGCGAGTGAACATTTATAGAAATCTTTTTTTTTTTTTCAGAAGATTTGAGGACCTACCCTCAGAGTGGAGATATTTCCGCGAACTGTCCATCAACGTAGAAATAATGCTGAATTCATTCCGATCGTCGTGAAGGTTATGAGTCTAGTCCCACAGAGCTCACTAGTGCAAATGTCTCGTCCAAGCCGAACTGCACGTTCTAAGTCGGATACCACGTCGATTGAATGTTCTCCGTGACCAGTATGTTGTTTGTTTTTCTATAAACGACGCTCTCTTCATAGCAAGCAAATCACAAAAGCCGATTTCATAGAGTCCATGATACACTCGTTCCACAGTGTCGAACGTTGTACCCTTTACAATAATATGAGGCTCTTGTGTCGCTCTATGCGATGCGTTAGCTTTATGTCCACAGCTTTTCCAGAAAAGCTTTAGTAAATGAGCTACGCTCTCTACCTGGTTTTCCTTCTGAGTCAGTTCATACGGCGCTTCGAGTTCAAAATTCGGTTCATTGTTCATATCGTGCTGCCGACGATCAGGAAAGCAGCAGCGAAATACCTGGATATGCACGCCTCCAGCCGATATTTCTTGGCGCCGTTTCATCACTTTATGATTCATTTTGTTACAGGGTGAATGAAATGCGTGGAGCAAGCACGTTCAAGAAAGGGCTCTCCAGTTGCACCAGCATGGACGATCGCTTCTGGCCATGGTTTGAACCACGCAACACATAACACGTCAATCGCAACCGTATTTGCTTCAATGAATAAAAATACATAAATACGAAGCATCCGCAACGTACTTTTTGAACGGGGCGTGAACCATGTCATATCCAAGAAATGTGATGACCAAAGGCACGACTAAGTATTGGTAGGTTATGGATGGATTGCCTACACAATTTCAAGACAAACGCTATGCAAAGTTCCACTGGAAAGCTCCAGAATCATTGAGGAAAGCGAATTTCTCTTTGATCTAACACGCCATAACTGCAACGTTAAAAACAGCACCGCCCTTGCTTGTTGCAAACTAGCCTATATTAGCGGTATGTCTACAAAATAATTTCACGCACGCTTGGAGCATTCTTTCGCGCTTTCCATGCAGGCGCTTCGATTGACATACCGTAATGCGCCGCCAACAGGCGAGGCGCGGTCGGAATGTCGAGGAAAGCAACGTTCACACCAGCGGATGCGAGAGCGAAATCGCGCGTTAGATTCGCGAAGACAGCAAGATTCGCGCACGGTGAGAAACGCTAACGTGACGTGTCATACAGATGAACTAAAGCGTGCTAATGGCAACCTGAAAGTTCCAGTGCAATCGTAGCGAAACAACCGGTCCGCGTGAACTATACAGCATTGGACCGTTCCACGATTTCGTGTCCTACAACCACTGGTGCGACGAGGCCCTGACGAGGCCTAAGACAAAAAGGATCACACAGCACGTATATAGATAGGACTTTTGTTCCAATGTGGTGCGCGACTCGCCGCCAAGGTGCATACGCTTTGGTGTACACATTCCTTTCAGAAAGGGCACAACTGCAAAGCTAAGGGGTAAACTTTGTAGCAATCGATGGGCAAGCGTTATTTATTACGTAACAATCTAGTCTCCGACTCACCTGCCTACCTTTAACACGCGTAAAATCCTTTAGGGTTTTTTTTTTGTTGTTGTTGCTCTGTATTGTTGTTCTTTCTTATTCTTCTTCCTCAAACTGGCTGGCCCAAAAAGGCTACACTTGTGCAATGTTCTGTATGCGTTTCTTTGCTGTAGCCATGGGCATTCCTTACGGCAGTTTATGGGCGTGCGTATGTGTATGGCTGCTTTTCACTCTCACTCTTAGACTGCTCAAATGTAAATGTTTATGCCCTGCGACCGCGCTCACATTGAGAATATTATAGCATGTATGAAATGAATGAAATAAATAAACGAACGTGCATTCGCTACGACCACCGTAACACATGGAATGTGAGAGACGCCGGAGTGGAGGTGCAATTTCGGCTGAATGTACAGTTCGTCAGTTCGCCCGGGAAGCTTGGCGCACGAGTGTCGGTTGCATTGCCATCCCATCGCAATGCGGCCGCTCATGCGCGGCGTCGAATCCGAGACGTCGCCTGCTCTGCAGGACAACGGCCATATCGTCGTTAAGCCACCGAGGCGCCGTTACGGCACCGTCAGCGCGAATCGCAGGGACAGCATATACCGCCCCAAAACGGCGAGCATCGAAGAGAACGACACACGTATACGCGTCAGCAAGGATGAATGAGAAGAGAACAAATAGCAGTTTTTGCTTTAATGAATAAGCAAGGTGTTGCGCATTTATTTAGTTTGTCTGGACCTCCAATTAACTCGCGTGATGATGTTCAACATGCATGCCAGAGCGTCTTTGGCCAATCTCTTTTACCTCGAATCGCAATCCACGTTGGCGTATTTCCTCCACTTCTAGTTGTCGTGACGGTTCTGACTACCTGCGTAAAAAAAAAGTAATTTTTCAAATACTGCAGGTAGGAAAATATTTCATATTTCGGAAGATACGAGATGCATTCCGGTGCAACATGAAGAAGATAAGTAACGCGCGCTTGCGTGACAAGGCCGCAGCAGCCACACAGTGGTTAAAGTATGAATGCATAGCAGTGCATGCATGCATACTAAACCCCATTCAAGAAAATCGGGTATATCTTGAACAGTGCGAAGGACTACCAGCCTCCGCGAAGACGCTCACGGAGGCTTTCACTAGCAACACCGCTTCGTCCTTGGCTGTCCTTACTAACCGCGCTTCGTAACTATTGCCAACGACACTAGGCAAATAAGTAAACAGAAAAGTGCATGGTTGTTTGTGATTGATGACGCGGCAAAGTTCGCGGTTTTAGTGAAGCGCAGGAAACGATTAGAGTCGCTGGAGCTACTTTCGTGTGGTTATCATTTTGCGTGGTAGTTTCATTCCGTAATTGTTCATTCTGTAAACGATCCCCGAATAATGAAGTGCGTTACTGTAAACTGTGTTGCACCTTCAAGGAAGCGTCTGGTGAACATCGACGCAAATTCATGTGAGAGATTATCTGCAACCCGTTGTCAAAGTACATTAAGCTTCAAGATAGAATTTAGGAATCACGAACTTTTGAGAATTTCGCAGAGAGGGTAAACTTTTCTTTTTTTTTTTAGAATAGAAGCTAAAAAAATTTCTGATGCATCTCATTATGCACGAAGCTGTAGCTTCAACGTGAACACAGTCGCCTGAGCGACGGGCTCAGGTGAATATGTGAATATTCCTGGCCAATCCCCGAAATGGACGTCTCGCACTAGGTGGACGTCCCAATAGACAAGCAGAAGAAGGGCTGAGAAGGGAAGACGGCAACGAAAAAATTTAGGAAATCGGCTACAGATGAGTGAAGAGGAGTCGTCAACAGAAGCAGCCGAGTGTGGAGGAAGAAGTTGAGTGAACGGGAATTTCCTTGTTAAATTCTTCGTGTGGTATTTTTCATTCACTCTTTACCGAAAACTTGTGTTGTTTTCTGTGACAATTTCTTTACTGATACCATCCGAATCTTAGCCTCGCGGTAGGCATACGCCATCAGTGAAGAAGAGCGAAACAAAAATGGAACCAAAGCGTGGATTGAGCGAGTAGCGTTTCTTGAGCTACATGAAAGCGAAGAAGCAGAGGGGAAGAAATTTCTGTAAACATTGAAGAAAGCTTCGCGCATCACCGGTTCACACATAAGCGTGGGATCCGTCGTTTTCTTTTTCTCCTTTGTCTCATTTTGTCAGGCTCATATACGATGAGACATTGGCAGAGATGGATCATGACCCTTATCATTCCAAATACCACTTATAACGGGGTTGATAATCGCCTGATAATCGCCAGCGTTATCGGGAGGCCCAGGCACGCAACGGACGAGCGCAGTGAATTTTCTGCCGGCTCCTACAGTGGTTTTGAGTTGTCACACGCTACTCGACCAGAACGTGTTCATACGAGCAATCGAGGGACTAAGCGAGGAGCTAATCAAGTCTGTTGCAGGTTAGGTAATATCGATGAACGACTAATCGATTAATCGATTAATATCACCCCGCAACGCGATTAATCTTCATCGATGTCCACCTTTCATTTAATCGACCTAATCGATTAGATACATCCGATTAATTGTTTTCCACAGTTTGACAGAAGTTGCGCACGAATTTCGAAATCGTACTAGTATGGCGGACGGAGCCCGATCAGTGAATGCTCCCTCCCTCCCGTCTCCTCCGCTTCCCCTCCCTTCCCGCCACACGCCACCACACCACCCGAAGCTGCTGCAGGCTCGAAACGCCCCCGCAATCCAGGGCATACTGCAGTAACCCAGTCGTTGATTGTCGCGCCACTCCCAGCCCACCGTGGCACTGCATTCGCGCCGGCTTAGAGCACGTATGTGACATTGCGCTGGAGTTGCTGTCGTTTCCAGAAAATATATAGCTTCCGAGAGCCTATTCTCGCATGCTGGTTGCGTGGCCATTAAAAGATGTCGGTTTCATACAAACAACCCAGCCAATTGACATTCCTTCGCTCTGTAGAAAAGATCATGTGACTTAAAAGCCTAAACCAGCAATTTTGTTTTCCCCAGTGCAAACTGTAATTTCTTGCATATTTTACTTCGACTTGAGCTTTCACTTGCCATATTTCTTATCTTTTTAAACTGTACTCCAGAGGGATTCAGTAGTGCCATTTATTTCGTTTAATGCTGCTCTAAGTGCCGTTTTATATCCTAGATTGTTTATATCTGCAAAGGCCACTAGTGCGAACTCTATTTAGTCTATCAAATTAAATATTATTCTTTATCAAACTTTATACACTTGTATTTCCAACTTGGTTCCAGCTCTCCACCATTAAAATAGGATCCTACAAAAGTAGATAACTGGGCTGCAACCTTTTTAATGTGCCCTGCAAAAATTTTAAAAAAGTCATTAAGTTCTGGAGTATTGCGTGCCGAAACCACGATCTGATTGTGACTCAGGTGCGCCGTAGTGGGGAACTCCGGAATAATTTTGACCACCTGTGGTTTTAACGTGCGACAATTTCGATTAATCAGTTAATCGATGAAAAGCCCTGCACTGAAAGCGATTATACGAATAAAGGTTAAAATTGAGTTATTAACCATTCATCAAATAAAAAGAAATTAATCGACCATCCCTAGTCTGTTGCAGCGTCAGTGTTCCTCGACAAGGTGTCGTGAAACTGGAACACGCGTAGTGTTCATTCCTATATCTGTTCGCAGCATCAGCAACAGCTAAAAGGCTGTGAGTATATAGGATTACCATGCTCGCATGTCCGGCCGGAATGATGGCCACCATCGTGAAAGCGGTGTTTGAATGCCGACCCTGCAAAATGAACAAACCAGTTGTGCCCTCTCTTATAACTATGTATGCAACGCGTTAGCGGCGAAGATAGCTCAACGGAAGAAGTTTTCTTTTTTGGCGTTTATTCGTATGCTTTCTTTCTTACAGCTTCGTACTGCTTTTAGTTCCGTCTCATAGATGTCAAACGACTTTCCGGAGTACCGCAGAACTAGCTCGCTTAAGCAATTTAAACATCACAAAGGGATCACCAGGTTGTGAAGACTCGTAGCGATCAACGGCGGGCGAACGAGATAATCGTCAATCTGGAATCGACGTTCCCGACAAGGGTTCTTGTTTTTATCGCGAAGTCCCCCCGTCAAAACGTTGGTTCCAGACTGAGTATTTTCTTGTTTCGTCACTGTTCATCAATTATTTAAACAAGTATGACATAACCTTATCTTGAACGAGAAGAAAGGGGGTTTAACCGAGGGGCCCTATTTTTTATTAGTCATATCATAAGAAGCCAACAAACACTGACACCAAGGACAACATAGGGGAAATTACTTGTGCTTAATAAATGAAATAAAGAAATGATAAATATAATGGAAATTAAAGTAGATGGACAAACAACTTGCCGCAGGTGGGAACCGAACCCACAACCTTCGCATTTCGCGTGCGATGCTCTACCAATTGAGCTACCGCGGCGCTGTTTTCCCATCCACTTTCTTCGGTATTCGTGTGTCCTAGTAGAACCCTGGGAGTGTTAGCCAGCGCCACCACTCATAGACCTTGGCGGCGGACGTAGCACGTCCTTTTTGCCGCAGGCGCCACGAGAACGTGATCTTTTTGGGTGAACTGGTCAAGGAAGGAAGGAAAAAGTGGAGAAGGAAAGGTAGGGAGGTTAACCAGCTTAGCTTAACCGGTTTGCTACCCTACACATGGGAGAGGGATGGGGGAGGTCAATAATCTCACATTTGCTACCTGAAGGCATCAATGTAGCCGGATGATTATAGTGATAATTCTCGAAAAGCACTAGCTAACACTGTATAATATCAAACATTTGTACGAACTACTGTTGGTGTTTTCCTTTCTTATTTTTTAATGTTACTTTTATATGTCATGTTCTATTACTGTATATAACATAATTTCAGTTAACATTGTATAATTAGCAAATATTGTGTTTAAGCTCGTAATCTATTTTCTTCTTCTTTGTTGTACAACCCACTCCCCTCTTTAATGCCGAAATGCCCTGATGGTAAATAAATAAATAAATAAATAATGGGACAGCGCGAGGTAGCGTACGGAAAGTTTCCGAATTAAGGGGGAATTTCCCATCTTCTTAGCGCTTTGTATACTGTACTGTGTAATATATTGAACAGAATCTCAAAGTCGTCATCTAAACTACGTGACTCGACTCACGTAGTTTAAGTGACGATTGACGATGACGAGCAAGGTGACGATGGCGAGCGAGGTGTTTAGAAACACCTTGCTCGGCGCGTTTAAAGAGAAGCAAAAAAAAAAACTGCCTTCCTAGAAAGCTCCGATATTCGGGGATGGAAAGAAAATGCTAACACAAACTGTTAGTATACCAACCGCTTTCGAAGCCAACTTGAAGGCAGATCACTCCTCGCTCGGCGTTGCGTCAGCCACCGGCGAGAACGCTAAGCGGTCGCACCAATATTGATGCAGGCTTTCAGGCTTTCGAGCGAGGTCATTAAACTGTCGGTCTGCAGCCCGGGCATCAAACCAGGAAGACAGATGTGCTCCCGATGTTCGCGCGTCGCGCGTGCTGATATCGTGACACGATTGTACAGCACCGTCGGCAGCACGATCGAGCTTGATGAGCATTGCTCATTAGCGCGGCAACAGTGTGCTACCCGCCGACATGATTCGACGCGCCGTCGTTGGACCTACTGAAAAGAGGCCTACGAACCGTAGACTGTTAGACTGTTAGGCTAGTTGGTGCATTGTGGGTAGTGTCCATGAGCGTAAATGCGGGCGGGAAGAAGCGAAGCGCCTGTCCCGCCCACTTCGTTTCTTCCCGTGCGTATTTCCGCTCAACGACACTGCATGGCTTGCGAACCCTACACTTTTATCAGCACTTCGAAAAGAAAAGCGATAAAGTGCGCGACCATGGCTTCCTGATCTACGTCGCGGCACAGGTGCGATCTCAAACGATAGATCTCAAGCGATCTCAAACTACTGGAAAATGCAAAAGCAGACGTCGCGCTCCATCGAGCGTACGCACATACTCACATACGTGCGTACGTACGTACGCACGTACGTACCTACATGCATACATACATACAAGCAAAAAAGGAAAGCAACATGCCCGGAAAAAGAAAATGGAAAAAGAAACGATCCGGCGTTCCAGTCGGCGGTTGATGAACCGCTCAGCACGTACGAAAAAGAGTCAGACTTCGCTAAAATAGTATGATCATGCAGGTATGACGCAGATGTTGGATTTTATGCGAAGCGAAGCTTTAGTGAAGCGGTTCAACGGATGCTGCACATTTACTGGGGACGCATAGAATTGTGTTTACTTTCATCTTATATGAAACGTGCCATCTCAAGTATATTTCAAGTTTACACGCTACAACGGCCACAAACCGTGCCGCAACGCAAACACCAAATCGAGCGGACGCAAAGTGTGAGACGTCTACACACTGCGATGTCACAAGGACGAAGTCGATGTACGGCGCTTGTCGAAGGAAAAATGGGGACGACAGGTGTACACGGAGAAATACGACACACACCTAGCCACATTTGAAGATTCTAGTATAGCTGCACCTGGTTGCGTCAGACCGTAGCACATAACCAGTTTTGGAGCATTGGCCCAGAACGCGGCGCACATCCAGAGGCACATGCCGAATGTCTGAATAAAAGAAATGAAGTAAAGCAAATAATATCCATTGAGTGTAATGCGTTATTCCATTAAGATGTCGTGACGCTTTAGAGATACCTTTGAGTCGACATTATATGTTCAGGTTTCATACAGTTATACGTTTACTGCAGAAGCGGTTTTTTCCGAAGTTCTCCAGCAGACTTCCGTTTTACAGAGATCATGTCATCGCATGACATGGCTCGGCACACATACCGTATTTACTCGATTACGGTTGAACGCAAATATAGGTCGACTCCTATGTATATACTGAACTCGCCGAGAAATTAAAATTATGTATATATCATTTAGAATATAGGTCGACTTATATCTTTTTGGGAAAACGGAACAGTTTGAACGTGATACACTTTTATTTCTACAGTTAGCTCGGTTACTAAATCTGACTGGTCGATGCCACAAGCTGCATCCTCGTCGGAACTGCCAGAGAAGGGATCATCGTCCGATGCCTCGCAGGCGACCTAAGGCAGCTCAAACGACATCGTCCTCGGTGCCATTGAGTACGTTGGATATATGCAACATCTCTTGAATCCAGTCTAGATAATCTCCAGACTCACTTTACGGCATGCGCGGTGAAAGAACTCTGTTAGTTCGGTACTATTATTGCTAGCCTTGTTCACGAATATAGGTCGATTGCTCAGCTTGGGTAGAAGCAATAACGTCTGAAGCCACAAGCACAAAGATCTAACAAATCCGTGAACTAACCATCATTCCCGTGGTGGCTGAGCGATCGCAGCGCCAGAGTTCCCTCTATTAATTATTGTAGGAGACTCTATGGTGACGGCCTTGTGTCGCGTTTCTCTGCCGTCTGGACTGGTGCTTGCGGGGCGCGTTCATCGCCGAAGACCACTGAGCGTCTCTTGCCGAGACGCGGCGTTTCGTCGTACCGTCTCACCGTGGCTTCGCTTAGATCTACTTCCAAAGGACAGGGGGATCCCGGACATCTAGGAGCCCAACCACATATATAGAGATCAAATAATGTTCCATCCATTCATCCATACACACACATGCACACATGCACACATACATACATACATACATACATACATACATACATACATACATACATACATACATACATACATACATACATACATACATACATACATACATACATACATACATACATACATTCCTCTATCCATCCATCCGTCCAAAGTGTGTGGTACCGACATGATTAATAGGCAAACGGTGGGAGAAGTATCTGGCTTTCGTCGTGAAAGTGAACGAGCGGTGACGGAAGGGGGCCCAGCCGTTGTCATGCCACCGTCGCCACGCTGTCGTCATTTCGTTATCGTCATGCCATCTTGGTCATGCTGCCGTTCGTCATCTCCAGTGTCCTCATTTCATCGTCGCCCCGCCATCGTCGTTATTGTCCCGCTTTACAATGCCGTCAGAGACATGACAATTTGTGACGCCATCATCAAACACCGAGATCGAGGTCAGCAGCTGGGTGTCCCAGCTAACGTTAGCTATGAGAGGTTCAATAAAAAAAAAAGATTTAAAGAAGACGGCGCAAGATACAAATATAAGACCTACGGTGTTCGATCGGCAGACCTTTGACGACCGAACACCGTAAATCATATAACTGTATCTTGCGCCGTGCTTTTTAAACATTATGTTTTTTCGTTGAACAGCCAGCCTAACAGCTGAGACACACGGTATACTTCGGAAGTACTACTAGTGTGTCCATTTTGTTTCTGCAGCCAGCAGTAGCTATTCACTTTTGACAATCATCTTCAATGGTTTCTATTCAATACGGCAAGTGTATTGCGCCACCATATGCAGCAATTGCTGCCCCGACGTATCCCTGGCATGTGGAAATATAGAAATGGCTTTGTGTGTCGTGGTCCCAGAATAACGTATTCAGTCCACCACGGCTGTCGCTCAATAATACCTGAGCGGGCCAACGTGTTCGTGACGGGTAATTGGTCGAACAGCTTGTTCCTTGTGGTTCTGAAAAGTAGCACTCGAAAATGCGATGAACATACTGCCGTGATTTCCAGAACCAGCGTCACGCGTTCCTCTTCTCTGTCCAGATTATGCGACGTCACGCAACTTCGCACTGTCTTTGTTTTCAACAATTGGCTCACGAACAGCCCTTGATAACTTTGGACATGAATTCGGAACGCGCTCAACGGCTAGCAAAAATATAAATATTGCTTGTCTGTAAAACTGCTTGCATTCGACGAAAGCACTGGTTTGATGCACAGACACCTTGTGCGACAGGCCCCCGAAATCACCCGCTGGCATTTCGACTACAACAGCAGTTTTTAAAAGCATTTTCGAAAACTGTTCCCTAACGAATCGTAGAAAGTCAGCTCTATGCCCAAGGCAAAAACATTTTATATCTACATTTTGCTATCTTACAGTATCTGGTTAGTGGAGGGAAAAAAAGCATACAGTTCGTAAAGCGCGCGCAATGCCAATAATCGTCGTCATGCGGCTTTCAGACGACCATGGAGATAAGTCCCCGTACACTAAAAAGAACGTTCTACTGAATGATTTTTAACTTCATAGCATGGTCCAAGGCCTAATTTGTGAGAAGAATGTTTGGCTATATTTCACGCGGAAGTATCAGGACAAAGTATCACAGATCAAGATGTTGCGTTCAGTTGAAGTAGCACAGGTTGGGAGGGGAACAGTGGAGCCGAGTAAAGAGAGGCCTTCGTCCCGTAGTGGCCTTAAATCAAATAAATCACGGCTCGCATCCTGCATCCCACGCTCCCGAGTTAGCATTAATTGTCAGAAGTCATGGAAAGAGTGATGATGCGAGCAAATTGGTAAGATCGGTTACGCAAGACAGTACTTGAGTTGTACTGAAGGGGGCATTTGTTTGCTTGTTTGTTTGTTTGTTTGTTTGTTTGTTTGTTTGTTTGTTTGTTTGTTTGTTTGTTTGTTTGTTTGTTTGTTTGTCATTTACAGTACTGAGGGAGACCACTGCTTCGCACCTCAAGCGAGCGACGCTTCAGTCCATGGCACTGTGGGGGAACCGTGAAAAAAAATGGGGCGCTCGTCATGTTATACTTGAGCGAGATGTAACCAAAAGCATATGGTGTGTTCCCTTTGGTGGCTCTATATGTGGCTCCGAATTACTCGGTTGCTTGTCACGGTCGTTGCATCTATGTTACATGTTCTCATTATGCTTCATCCTCAAGCGCCATATTCAGTGACCACCGACTGCTGCGCATGCCATCCGCAGTAGCATTCTTGTGGCCGACTCCGCTCCTCCCCCTCCCCACCCCCAGGCACGATTTACTTCTCTCGCACGGATAAACGAACTATCGAGAGGAGGAAAGTGGAGAACGCAACGCTCGACGTCAAAGGTTGAGAAGAGGCTCTGACGTCATTCGCAGGCCAACCAGATACGGGAGAAGGACGGAGGGAAATGAGGTATGGCTAGGGAAGAAGGAGCTGCGCGGGAGAGAGCAGACGCGCAGCGCGTTCGGCTGTGAAAACGACAACGCCAAGTGAGCGCAGCGTCAGGCTTAGCTCATTCGCCGCCGCAAGCCATGCAGGGCAGCGCGTTGCGCGAATTGACACTATGTGGCGTTCCAGCTGAAACATGGCTATAGCCTAAAGCCCCTCCATCAGCTCATGCATTGCGGTAGTAGTATGGAGGGGCTTTAGAATAGACCTCTGAATACCCCCGCAGGAGTAGACAGAGCACAGAAAGTTTTGAAATCTATGTTGAGTTACATTCAGATAGCAGGGTTTGAAGGAGAGGGGGAGCAGGGGGGGGGGGGGGGGGGGGGGCTCCAATCTGACACAACACCACCTCAAGGGGCGCTCATTCAACAGCTGATACTGTGGATCCTGCGCCCCACATCATTCTTACCCTACCCAAGACTCTATTATTCTTTTATTTTTTATTTGTTTATGCAGAGCATTCACGCAAGCGATACCTCGTTCGCCAGACTTTTCTCGCACGGAATAAAACCCCGTGAATGGCTCTTGTCACAGGTCTGATGGAGCGAAGTGCCATTCGCGACCATCCGACACGCTGATCCAAGATTGTTCTTGGAGGCGAAAACTACTGGTACTACGGCGCGTCCTGCTGCCTTCATCAGTTTGTGGGAAACGCCATGAATATACAAGGGAACTGCAAGGTTTGACTTAACAATTTCATTTTCCGATCTGGCGAATAACTGGCGTAATTAGTGCAAAAGTGTCTTCACCAACAACGTTGGCCAACAGAAACGCTTTGCAGTGGCGTAACAACTACTTTTGAATGGGGGGAGGGGCGAACTCTCTCTCTCTCTCTGTCGACTTTCACCGAACGCGCGCTTGAGAGCAGCACAACACCATTGCGCAAACGCTCCGTCAAGGACTCGTATCTCATCTGCGGCCTGTTGTTTTGCAGCGAAGCTGTTAGCCTCTAGTTGGTCGAGATTCTCTTACGCGAAAACTCAGAAACAAACCCTTTTTCCAACTGCCATTTCTTGGGTGAGCACGCCACGAAAAATCCCGACGAACTAGAGGCTAACAGCTTCGTTGTAAAATTAAGATTTTCACAAATTCAGCGTACATCTTGAATATTCCAGTTCTAGTGCAAACCTTCAGTTAGTGTTTTCCTCACAGGCTGTCCAAATATTTCTTGTACAGCACGAGCCCAACAGGTCGCCTACAGCGCCGACTGAGAGGTCATGTCTGGTGAGGTCGCCCAACACATCACTCCCAGTACCGATAACAAAGTTTTATTACTACCTGCATGTGGTGTCCATTCCCACCCTTTCGCTGTTTTGTATGCCTATTTCTCCACGGACCCTCTGCTAGCCTTGTGGCCATGAGCAGACCCTTTCATGTTCTGGTTTCGTGCAAAAATAAACAACGCCAAACTGTAAAAAAGTGAGACAATGTTGCTAAAGCTTTCGCTAAGACTGTCAAGAGGATTTTTAAAAAATGCAGGCGTTTTGGAACACTATATAGTAAAAGCTAACGTGACGTAAATCATAATTTGTGTAGTAGTCTCATGTTTGTCTATACTGTGCTCGCAGGTGATGAAAAAGCAGTGAAACTAACAGCAGGGTGCAATAGCTTTTACCTTGCTGATATATTTTGATAACGGATGATGACGGCCTAAATTCTGCGTTTGCCTCCATATTCGAAGGTTACAGTTACAACACGATTCAAAGGAACACAAATAACCTAATTTTCCCAGCACAAAAAAAGCACGTAGTCTACATAATGCCTCCATTTTTTCTGGTTCTGGACGTTCGTGGTAGGTCAACTTAATTCTGCGGAACAAGCTTGGCCGATTAATGTTAATAAGGTAATGACGACTAGCCGAGCTCTATACAGGTCGAATACTACGTCTCCGTCATTGATATACCTGAAAGCCACCGTGAAGCTTTGATTGGCCCGAAAGCCCAGAGAAACGCAAGCTTTCGTTCAGGATTACGAGCAGAAAACAGCGCTAAACAACGTACAGGACGAAGAGAGGGACACAAACCACAGCGCTGTGTCCCTCTCTTCGTACTGTTGGTTAGCGCTGTGTTCTGCTCGTAATCGGGAACCAACCAGCCCAAATGCGTACTCTTTTGTTCATATTCGTGTAAACGAGCTAAGCCACTCCGATATCTATACACGCCTTTCCATGCAGTCGATCGGTGTTATTCACCTGGTGTGTTCTAAATTTGAACTTAAAGTTCATTCCAATTGGTTTTGGTCAAATAATTTACTCCTACGCTTGTGATATATCACTAATCGACTGAATTTAGTGATACCGCAGTACCCGCAGCGTTTAGGTCATTTCAAATCAGTTTGCAAAAAAAAAAAAAAAAAATTTGTGATCACGATGTGAAGTTGATGATGACCACTGTGTTGTGAAGCACATGAAGACTTCCAATGTGAACGTAACCGTTGCTTTATCATGCACGGAGTCTGTGCGTCGTGTCGTAAAGCGAGTTACGGTCACTTACATGTAATTTTTGAATAATATAAGGTGCATTCTAGAAGGGTATTTTCGACGCAATTTTCCTACCTTCGAAGTCGCTAAAATGTAACCAATTGTTCATTCAAGTTGTTTAAGTCACCTGTCACTAAATAGAAAACTTTGCCGCTAAACAGAAGAGAAAGTCGCTAAACCTGGCGACTTAAATAGCAACGCTGATTATTACAGAACGGTAAATTAGCGAACGCAACTCTGATCTTGTGCTTTCATAGTTGGTTAGGTTATGCTACCCCAAGAAACAAGGCATGACGGCAAGTGGTGGAAGGTGAAACTTATTTTGGACTACCCGGCGTCGAAGTGAGGCCCGAAAGACAATCCAAGCTGCCCAAGCAGAGCGTACGTGCATAATAAAAAAAAGCTTGCTTACGTGGGTGATATATATCATCAAAGGAAAACTTGGCCTCAGCTGCTGTTTTCTTCGATTTGCCAGTGAGCTGACAGTGACGCTTTCAAAAGTGTGTGCGTGGGGAGTGGAAGAGGGGGGCAAGGGGGGATGGCCTACTTTGTCTCCTAAAGGTCCCCCTGCCCCCCCCCCCCCCCCCCCCCCCTTGAGAAACGTCTATCACGCTTTGCTTCAACTCGCGTCCGCAAGCGACATTTGTTCCTTGGCTTTCTCCATCCAGTGATGTTTGCGATGGAATGCCAACCAGCCCGTACCCAAACCTGCATGCATGCTCCAATACCGGAGCAGAGGCATGTTTTTTGCACCAAGTTAAAACACACACAAAAGGAAGACACATAAAGGCAACGCTTCCTTCTTGTGTCTTCCTTTTTTGTGTCTGTTTCAACTTGCGGCAAAAAACGTGTCTTTTAGCAAGCACCAGCTAGGCTAACAAGCAGTTCTGTTGCAACACCGGAGCAGAGCAACCGCGTAACTTACACGAGCCCCCCATCCTTCTTTAAAATTAATTTCGCCAATGGCTATTACGGGGTTTTTAGCAGGGTGGGATACAGAGTAACAGAAAATACTACGTCTAATGGCACGAAGGAACATGCACAAGTTACAGAATCTGCTTAAGACATTCACGTTAACAGGGAACCAGTCTTCACAAAAAGAACACACAAAGTTACACTGAAAGCGCAACAAAGTGCACTTAGTTATAACGAAAAATAAAACACAGATAATGAATCTGCTAGGATAACGTTGTTGCTAAGATGATTCCAGTCCCTGACTGTGCGCGGGAAAAAAGAATCCTTAGAGCATTCATTGTAGGAGCGAAACATGCGTTATTGGTAGGTCGTGTCTCTGACGTGCCGAATAACCAGAAGAAAAAGAAGAACATTAACTAACGTCCGCGTTGCAGTGTCCCTCAGTTATCTGACACAACAGCATTAGTCCTCTCTCTCTTTTTGCTGAGCGGCGAACTTACAATGGCGGGTTTTTTTCTTCGTTTTTTGCACTGGATGATTTACCGCAGTCGCGTGCCGTATTTGGTGACGCAGCAGGCAGTGCGCATTTGACATTGAGCCGTTTATGCATTTGTGCGCCGTTGTTTCTCTGAAACAACGGAAACTCAACTGCACCAGGAAACTCGACTGCCTCGAGAGAAAGGGCGCGTGGTCTCTCGCGTGGCATTTCAGCTTTCCGCGCCGTAGGGCCGTTCGATACTTTGATCGCACGACAGCCAGCGCGCAGTGTACGCAGTGTACGCAGTGTACGCAGTGTACGTTTCTCCAACGCTTAAGCACGGCAATATACCTTTTAATTAAGGCACTCGTGCTTTGTCGCAATTCTGCCCGAGTCATCCCGCACAGCCTACACAGTCTGTTGGGCGCTGAAAGAACGACATTCACACCGGAATGTTGCGCGACCTTCTTCAAAGTCGGGATAACGTAAAACTATTCCCATGTGTGTTTGTTCCAAATCCGTCACTAGGCCTCCGTGATTGGAATTGGAACATTGGAATAGTTTTACGTTACCCCACACCAGATTACGTGAAATCGTGCGCAAGTTTGGGGTGACGGCAACTCTTCGTCTTTCCCGAGAGACCCGTCAACCTAACCTGAATATAAGTAATTATCGAATATAACGAAAATATTCTAAAATGTTTCTCGCCGATATCAGTGCGCAATATATGCTTATGGTCCGACTGTACAGTAAAGATTTTAGGATCATAAACCACGCACTAAAACAGCAACGCACATGACTACAAGCAACGCGCAGCTGTATAATGTATCTATAGAAGCTTTTTGTAACTTGTCCACTATTGTCAAAAGTCCTCAACCTTTGCTTCCATATAAGCATCCTTCTCATGCAGTGAACTTTTTTTCAATCATTTTTTTTTAGTGCTGTATGTTGCATTTTGTCAGTTTTGATGAGCTATCGTAGTATCTGTTTGTTGCAGTGTTTTAACTACGCTCAACTATACCGTTGGGTTTTATCTAGGAATATGCTTACTTTATGCGATTGTGAATGCCTTTTCATTGCGCTTTCTTCATACTTAAGCCTTAGTTTCTGTCGTCCGCATATGTATCGCCTATTGTAATATGTTTTTGAAATGGATTTGAGTGTGAATGAAGGAAAACGTGCGAATCAACTTCTATTGCACTTGGTCCCTTATTTTCGAGGATTGCATTATTTACATACGGAGTATAAGACATCTCAAGTCAGCCTTGAGCTGCATACGGTACCTGCTTATATGTTCACTTCAATACTATTAAAAATTAACCCCCCCCCCCCCCCAAAAAAAAAAGAAAAAGGATACACACTGCACACTTGCTAGGTTGACATTTACCAGAACTTGAGAGGAGTTCAGATAAATAAGTACTTATGCACACGTATGTCACCCTAAAGTCAAGTGTCTTATCTCCGTGCACTGACTCTGGGTGGCTACTGAGTAGGCGCACTTGAGGAAAAACCTACAATCGAATGATCAAAAGTATTCCGAGTTGTCACATGCGGCAGCTGCCTAGTGACTTGCCACGAGTTACTTTTCTTTTTCAATTCGTTTGTTCTCGCTCTCAAAATGTATATGTTTTAAGCACATCTCTTCACACAACTTTAAAATTTCTTGACGCGTTAAGTGTTATATTTCAGTTCGCTCCTATTTCATGTATAACTGGTTACTTACATGTTCTTCACTGCTAGTGTCATGTTAATTACCTGTCATGTGAAAACATGCATTTTTGTTCCTAAACTCAGCTTCCTTCTTATATTGCCATCCTCGGGCAATTGTTTTATTTTTATTTTATTTTCTTCAATTAACTGTTCTGCCTAGATGCATACTGATATACGTATACATGTATACTGTATCGCCCAACTGCCCCGCTTTCAAATGAGAGTAGTAGTATTGTAAATTTAAAAGATATATTGCTCGACGAGGAAAAAAGTAACTGAATAGCGATCAAACACCTGACAAGCTTCGTACGAACAACCAAGATATTTACACCTCCTCGTCTAAAAACGTTGCACAGAGCTATGCTCACATCGTACAGGCCACCTGCATATCGGATTGTTTCGGCCACATGTGTCAGGTCCCTGTAGCTTCGCTACAACCACAACTGTCTGCCACACTGCAGTCTGAAACACAGCGACATCCACTTCTTTAGGGCCGTATACGACTATTAGCAGTTTAAATTGCCTCTATGACTGTATGACTGCTGGTATCTCTACTCAATCAAAAAGCATTTGTCAGTAGAGATACCAGCAGTCATAGTGGCATTGCGTAATCAAGGAGTACAGACCGCTTACGTAAATACCCTGGAAAATATCTACAGAGATTCCACAGCCACCTTAATTCTACACAAGTAGGAAGATACCTAAAAAGAAAGGGGTCAGACAAGGAGACACAACCTCTCCAATGCTATTCACTGCGTGCTTGGAAGAAGTATTCAAGTTATTAAACTGGGAAGGTTTAGGAGTAGGGATCGATGGCGAATACCTCAGCAACCTTCGGTTTGCCGATGACATTGTTCTATTCAGCAACACTGCGGACGAGTTACAACAAATGATTGAGGACCTTAACCGAGAGCGTGTAAGAGTGGGGATGAAGATTAATATGCAGAAGAGAAAGATAATGATGAATAACCGGGCAAGGGAACAAGAAATCAGGCTCGCCAGTCAGCCTCTAGAGTCTGCGAAGGAGTACGTTTACCTAGGTCAACTAATCACAGGGAACCCTGACCATGAGAAGGAAATTCACAGAAGAATAAAAATGGGTTGGGTCGCATACGGCAGACATCGTGAGCTCCTGACTGGGAGCTTACCGTTATCATTGAAAAGGTAAGTACACAATCAGTGCATTTTGCCGGTGCTGACATATGGGGCAGAGACTTGGAGACTGACAAGGAAGCTTGAGAACAAGTTAAGGACCGCGCAAAGAGCGATGGAACGAAGAATGCTAGGCATAACTTTAAGAGACAGAAAGAGAGCGGTTTGGATCAGAGAGCAAACGGGTATAGACGATATTCTAATTGACATCAAGAGAAAAAAAATGGCGCTGGGCAGGTCATGTAATACGTAGAGTAGATAACCGTTGGACCATTAGGGTGACAGAATGGGTTCCAAGAGAAGGGAAGTGCAGTAGAGGACGACAGAAGACTAGGTGGTGCGACGAAATTAGGAAATTTTCGGGTGCTAGTTGGAATCGGTTGGCGCAGGACAGGGGTAATTGGAGATCGCAGTGAGAGGCCTTCGTCCTGCAGTGGACATAAAATAGGCTGGTGATGATGATGAGGACGACTCATCATCATCATCAGCCTAGTTACGCCCACTGCAGGGCAAAGGCCTCTCCCATACTTCTCCAACTACCCCGGTCATGTACTAATTGTGGCCATGTTGTCCCTGCAAACGTCTTAATGTCATCCGCCCACCTAACTTTCTGCCGCCCCCTGCTACGCTTCCCTTCCCTTGGAATCCAGTCCGTAACTCTTAGTGACCATCGGTTATCTTCCCTCCTCATTACATGTCCGGCCCATGCCCATTTCTTTTTCTTGATTTCAACTAAGATGTCGTTTACCCGCGTTTGTTGCCTCACCCAATCTGCTCTTTTCTTATCCCTTAGCGTTACACCCATCATTCTTCTTTCCATAGCTCGTTGCGTCGTCCTCAATTTCAGCAGAACCCTTTTCGTAAGCCTCCAGGTTTCTGCCCCATATGTGAGTACTGGTAACACACAGCTGTTGTACACTTTCCTTTTGAGGGATAGTGGCAACCTGCTGTTCATGATTTGAGAATGCCTGCCAAACGCACCCCAACCCATTCTTATTCTTCTGGTTATTTCAGTCTCATGATCCGGATCCGTGGTCACTACCTGCCCTAAGTAGATGTATTCCCTTACCACTTCCAGTGCTTCGCTACCTATCGTAAACTGCTTAAATTAGAATAGTAGATCAAGAGACAGTAAATAGCAACAAACGTAGTTCAGTCTAAAGGACACTTAAGCTTCGCCTTAAGAGTGGAACGCGATAGCATTCAAGGAACCCTAAGCGCTCCTCATGCTTCCCAGCAACTGCAGCTTATGTAACCGTAATGTTCACTGGGAAACGCTGGCGACGAACGCTATGCACGAAGGCGAGCTTTGTGGTTCTTTCTTTTTTTTCTTTTTTTTTGATGGTATGCAAGGAACCAGAGGGGCCACGCCGCTCCTACTAAGACAAACCTCAAACGGCAGCTGGAAAACGCCATCGCGTTAAAAGGGGTTTATGTTTGAGTTTCCGCGTAACAGAATTATGTTTCCTCGTACATTAAATTACAATCCAACGCTATCATGTCTGTAGAAATTGTATGTGAGTAGTACTTTACGATTTTTTACGCATTTTACTTTGAGAAATTCAATTAGTTCCGTAATATCCTTACGCCGCATGGAGGGCCTTCGTGGTTGGGTATGCGTCGTTCGAAGTTCTTTTTGCCGAAGTGACGTCCGACGCTGGACGCCTACGACGGATTTTATGCGACACGGGGCCCTTAACGCTGTCGCGTTAAAAATGGCTTGGTGCCGATTCTAACGCGCACATCAAGTAACGAAACTTGAGTCGACGGGCACCGTGCTGAAACGATATCGTGGAACATACAAAGGCACACAGACACCCACACAACTGAGTCTTAGCGGCAAGTGGCTATCGGAGTCCAACGAGACCTCCTTCTTGCTGTCCACCGACCACAGAAAGTCATGTTCAGTTCCATTTAATGCATTAGAAATGCCACATTTGTGGAAGCTCGCGCAACCATCGTCTGCGGGAGGGCATTCCGCACACCACAGACCCACCTTGTTCTTGTTCCATAGTGAAATGGCGCAGCCCACACCGGTGGATCGGCCATGAGTCGGGCGGTGCTGCTTGCATTTCTTTTTTTGAAGAAATTGGGGTGAAATGAAATAAGTATCTTGCAATTGGGATTTAAAGTGTCTACTTCTACAGGTATGAATAATCAATTATCTGATATATTTTGTGAATTTTGTGGCCGTTATAAGAATTTTGAAGAATTCTAACATGCAATTCGTTTTGTCTCACGCAGAAAGATGCAAAGGGCTTCACAAACGTTCCTGTGGCTTTAACCCAGTACAGTAGCCCCAGCGGAAAAAGTTATAGGAAGAGTCAAATGCAAGCCAAGCTTTTGGAAGGGTTCTTCTAAAAATATTTTCCGTTAAATAATGAAACGGCGGCATGTCAAAAAGAAGTGTTCCAGAGATCCACTCTCATTGTATAAAGGACACAAGGGCGATATAGCCAGACCAGACCTGTGGAGGTAAAAGTTCAATGGGGCGACTCGGCACCGTAGTCTTGGAATCGTTACTTCAATTTTTCTAGAGGAGCTCCATTTGTTGTTCCAAGGAAAACTGAGACGCGGGAAATCAAATCTTGTCAATGATGATTGCGCCCACTTATTTGTAGTAGTATATTTTCTGACCGCAGTGATGAAAGCTGGCAAAGGTACAATGGGGATTATAGGACCATCGTGGGATGCTACTGCGAGTGTGTCTGCATATTCGTTTAAGGCTAGGCCTTTGTGACCTGTGACCTTGCGATGTCTCCGAACGTCGCTTTCTTCAGACGACCCCTTCGATGGCATTGAGCCATTGCATTGCCTCAATGCTATGCAAAAAAGTACCTGGCATTGTACTTTTTTTTTTTAGTAAGAATCGGTATCGTTTTTGATTTTGAGTACAATTAGTTACGATCGTAACACGCATGCAAATTTTAACGCACCTTTTATTTAAAGAAGCTGCGCTTTTGAATCGTGCAAATACGGTACCCACTCTGGGGAATTCGCCAAGAACCGAGTAGTTCAACATAACAATTAAAAAAAGAAGGAAACAAAATATTGTAAACAAAACTTGTCAATAGGTATATGAGGATTAATACATAGATTCTAGCTGATGATTTTAATAGAATGAAGAAATAAATGATCAAAAATACAAACCAGATTCTTCGCCAATCCCTCATAGTGCGTTTGAGTCCTTCGCAGAGGAAAGCCGACTAACCAACCAATCGAACAATGGAGATAAACACTAGTGGCATAAGGTGAATAACATTTCAATTCTTCTGATTCAAATTTGCATAATGCGCCAAATCGCCGTCAAAATTATCCTAATACCATCAAATAATTTGCTGTTTATATATCTAATTATTCTTTCGTTAATTTAGGCTCACGAAAATTCGTTTTCATAATTATTAAGATTTCTACCTTAACCTGCCTTACTTCCTTTTTCAATTAAGTTTTCTTTTCTCCCTCATCTCCCCCTCCTTCTTTCCCCCTTTAACCGCCAGCTTCTTGGCCAATGCTCCCGTCGCGAATAAGCGCCATGAAATGCAGCACACAAGCAAGCAAGCTAGACCCAACATTTTGACAAAGGGATTTGTCTTTGCCATAGTAACAGTTGTCTTTCTTGGCAACTTTCATTTACGTAGCTCACTCACTGCATAAGAGCAAAAATGGGTACAAAATAGTAAGGTCAGCTCGAAGTGTAGAAGAGAGACAGCTCGAGGGACTTTGAATTCTTCATCGATTTTCAGATTTTGCTGTATACCATTGGGGCTGTTTTTCTCCGGAAATAAATTCTTTGAACTTTCTACGCACGTTGTGCATTTTGTTCGTTTAGAATTCAATGTAATGAGTTTACCCGCGTAAGGCCAGTGCTTTCTTTTTCTGGAATTTTTGCAGGGTGCGGGCTTTACACGAGGAATGCTTGTAGCGCCTCTTCGAAGGCTCAAACTGCCCTCAGTCTCAGATTGCTATGCAGAATAACGCGACCACTGGCAGCTGGTTACGAACGCGTTTAGGCAGCCGGCAGATTAATCGTACACGGCAATGCCGCGAAAATATCCGAATAATCAAGCAGTTCGAAAAGGTTATCCTGCCTGGTTTGGCTTTGCTGCGCGATATCAGTCTAGCACTTCATTTGTTTATGCCCAGTCGAAAAATTTGGAGGGCGCTTAAGCTTCGCCTTTAAGAGTGGAACGCGATAGCATTCAAAGATCACTGACTGGGCCTCACGATCCCCAACAGGAGCGTATTGACACGTGTACTTCTCTACCTTTATCGGGCGACCGCTTCTCACCGCCTAAGAAATGTTATCGCATAGCGCAGGACGCGCCTGCAGGTAAAAGAAGTTTCTGGAATGTTATCGATGGTTCCGTCCACTGTCTTTCACCGCAACTTGTGTAATATGATTGCATGTATGTGCGACGCGAATAGTGTAGAACTTTGTGGAAGACACGCGGGTCCCAGCGGTTACTCTGGAACATTCGACGACTGATCTATGAAAGCCGACGCGCTTGACCCGCTGATCAGATTTTCGACGATCACCGACTGTGTTCGCCGCTGTCGCCGTTCTTTGAGTGTAGCCTGTTTTTCAGGGCACAAGTTCGTCCAATAAAACGCTAGTTTCGTCTTCCCCAGTTTGGCTACTTTCTTTACCGTCGCTACCTCGTGACATCTGGTGGAGGTGCTGGGGAGTGACGGTTGTGCATAGTCCGCCGAGCAGACTAGCAGAGTTGCGCATAGGTCCGCCGTTGTGTTCCAGCTATGCAGTGAAGCAACTCCTCGAGCGCGCAGGAGGCAAATGCCGCGCGGTGTTGCAATTGCTTTTTTGTCTGCTCGTCGCGAGCAACACGCGGCAATTGTTCGCAAGCGCTGAGCAAGATGACACCTTTTAATGCAGGCTAAGCTCGAACGATTGGCGTAGCAGGAAGGGTAATTTTGTTTGTATGTATATATACACACGCATACACAAACACATGCACGAACGTACATATAAGGAGTACGACCCCCCTCGATACGAAATCCTGACCACCCCTGTGGCTCGAACATCTCAAAAGTTCGCGTGCAAACGCGCATTACCCTGCAACAAAAAGTGGTGCATTGTTGTTCAGCATGTATATGAAGTTTTCTCGCGGAGGCCGGAAGGCAAGAAATGTTTTAAAGGGTGTTTAGAGTGAGCACATTTTGGCTGCCGAAACCAGACGAATAATAATCGTGGCCATGAGAACTATGGTGCCTGTAGTTATGGCAGTTACCGTTAACCGTGACCGTCATTCGTCACTAACCGTAATTCACAGCTGCTGCACGTTTTCTGTATATGCGGTACAGACACGTAGATTTAAACTCATTTCAAATGTTCACATGAGCACATTTTATGCAAAGGTTATTTTTATGAGTCATACCGCAAACTTAACAGCTGCTTCGTAGCAGCAAATCTGCGACTGGAAAAAGATTCAAGATGCACGAGCTTCCAGATCAAATTTATTTCGTACAGGGGAATGGATGAGCAATGGCTGGTGGCAGCAGGGGATGAGTGCTGATTCTTGGAGCCTTTGGGGCAGAATTCAAAGCCACTGGAAAGGCAACAAGTTATTAACAGTAACAGCAGGTTATTTTTATTGCACTAATCACATAATGTGGCAAACTTGCAAAGTAATTATTCAGACATTGCAGACTGTAATATGGCATTTTTCTTTATCTCTTCATATATACTACTCAGGTTAATTTACTATAACAGAGCGCTAATTAAACGTACAAAAATAATTCCACATTCCTCACGTCAACTAAGGCTAATTGAACAAGCAACATATTGCGGGCGGTAAGTGCTGAAGCTATCACAGCTGTCTCATCAGCGGGAGCGCGCGATGTTTTCGCATACCACAAAACAACGTACACGACTACATTAATCGACCTTACATGAAAAATCAGAGCGCCGACAAAAAAGAAAACAGTTGAGGAAAGCCAGGATACAGCGGGCAAATCGTGTCTGCCAGTATTTACTCTGTTTTGAACACACTGTTATAGAGCCGCATAGTCAACGATCGTACAAGGGACACGACGAACTGGGCGAGTTGGTAAGTTAACATACTAGGCGTATATGTGCAGCACGACACAGACGTGTCGTCCATTCTTTGTCCCGCGTCTGGGTGCTGCACATATACTCCAAACATTGCACAAGTGAACCTCTCATGCTAGACGTACGCATTTCAGCGTGTACGGGAGTGTTACTCGATATAAATGCTGCTTTAGTGTAAACAAGCCGAACTCGCCTCTGTAAACAAGGCGAACGCAACTCGCATATCCTGCCCCTTTCGGAGCTCGCCGGTCTCGTCCGTCCGCACGGCACCGCGTAAAAAGCTTTGCCACCTTCCGTGCGATTTGTGCACTTTGGTGCGCTGCACCCTGTCATACTGTAATACAAAAGTTTCAGAATGATGGGTTTCGTACCAATTCACCAAAGTTATTGCCTTAATATCGTCGAACACCGTACCTGCAACCCGGGGCCGATCGGTGGAACGCACGCTCGACGGTCCGCTGATTGCAATTTCGACGGCACTGACAGCAACGAGTCGGCGCCGAGCCCGTAAAGTTGGCTTCACAGCGGCGCAGTTGAACAGCTAACGTCATTTTTGTACCACGTGATAGTGCTCGGCGAATAGCGGTGCGAGCAGCGCCGGAAAACTTATGCGTAACTCTGCTCCCTGCGGGAGCATATACGGAACACTACGATGCACGTAGGAAGGAAACTAAGGAGAGGCCCTACCCCCTCCGCGCGCTAGGAGAAAAGTGTGGCGGAAATGACGTAGTAGGTTCTCATTTTATTGCTGCTTTTTTATTTTTTTTGTTGTATGGCCACGTCTTTTGGGCCACAATGGCGGCGTTGTTATGGTTTTGAGCGCTCACACGTGTTGCTCTGGTAGGTTTCGGGCCGTGGCAAAGGCGCTGAGTGGGCGGGTTTGCGTTAATCACCGTGTCTTGTTGCGCTGTGTTACCTGCACCGTGCTCTGCCAGATGTTGCGCGAGCGCGCGCGCTCCGCGCGCGACACCACGCGCAGCGCGGCGTGGTTTCGCGAAAGATGTAAACAAGAGAGGAGGGTGGCCCAAAAGGCGGAGCATCGCCATGAGCAACGCCAAATTCCGGCTTCACTTTTGCTTCACAAAGAGTGACGTCAGGGCCTCTCCTTAGTTTCCTTCCTCCGTGCTACGATGGATGGATGGATGTTGTGAGCGTCCCCTATGGAACGGGGCGGTGGGTTGCACCACCAGGCTCTTGCTATTATACTGCCTATGTCCTACCTAGGTTAAATAATAAAAAAAAAAACCTAAGAACTCCCATAACCAAATTTTCTGATCCCCCATTGCGAACTGTGTTTTTGTACGTGTCCGTTTTTGGTCGTTTCCCTACTTCCATTAATCCTCCAATCGCCTCTTACGATGCGGCGGAGGCCAGCGCCATCTGGAGGTATTGCAAGGAACCGGCCGCGCCGCTCCGTGGCCCCCGAGATACTAGCGCACCGGCGCGCAACTGGCGATTGCCGTGGCCAGTCTATGTATGGTAGAAACGCTCGAAGTGGTTTCTGAGTTTTCCCATAAGAGAATTACGCTTTCTCGCATTCAAATTACGATCCGACGCTATCATGTCAAAGGTTGTATGTAAGTCGTACTTTAAGATTTTTTTCACGTATTTTAGCTTCAGAAATTCCATTAAGTCAATTCCTTGTGTCACATGGAAGGCCTGGGTATGTGCGGTTCGAATATCTTTTACCGGAACGACAGCGGACGCCGAGGCCGGATTTTCGGCGACACAGGCTCTTCAACGCTATCGCGTTAGAACTAGCGCACGAACTTTCTGTTTCTTTTCTGGCTTGCAAAGACGTCATTCGTGGTAATTAAGACCTCACATTTATGGCGTTACAAAAGTGCAAATTACAAATCCAGCCTAACTTCGTAAGCATTCTGACCTCACCTCATCAAGGGCGACTGCCATTTTTCGGCTTATGACGAGTTCACCTCTTCAAGGGTATTTCACCAGTTTTTGAATTGGGACGATGAAAAAGTCCGTGAAAAGGTTGTTTTGCCCTTTTCATAAGGTAGATGGCAACACTTAACTCTTTTATCGCATTGTCTGCATTTGCAGATTTTGTTTCTTTCCCCCTCATGTTTCTCATTGAGAAAGGTTCCTTTGATTACTTATATTAAGATATTCCACATCAGACTGCAGTCAATGATTCTAACATGGACGTGCTGTTCCATCGTCTGGTACCCGAAATGGGCAGCAGCGGGAAGAACATTCGCAAGGAAATCGAAACCTGCTGTAAATGGCCTGATGAGGAAGCACAGTTAAGAGTACCATGTTTTGAGTGCCATCATACCGCTGGTAGTCAGCAGTATTTCCACAGCATCGGGACAAGAATGCTACAATGCAATACCTTTCACAAAGTTCTGAGGCATTGTAGTGGGGGCCTGGCAAATATTCTATGCTATACAAAGTTTTCAGTTTCGTTCATTCTTTAATTTTTCTTTCTAGGGGGGGGGGGGGTCAGTAAATAAAGAAACTAACTAAAATAACTCGCTTCCATAACAATTATTTAAGGCAAAAAAGAGGCCATTCAGGGGTTAAATGTTCCTTTAGAGTTTTCATCCCACGCTAGACAGTGAGAAGGAGAACCAAGGGGCTCGATTTTGTTAATCATGACCACATAAAGCCAACAGACAATGAAGCCAAAGTAAGCATCGGGGAAATTAGCTGTAGTTGAAATTGAAATGTAGAAAATTATGAAGGGGGAAATGAAAGTGGACGAAAAGATAATATGTTGCCGGCGGGAGCCAAACCCACAAACTTCGCATAATGCGTGTGCTGCACTATTGTGCTACACTTGACAGTGCCACTTGCCGCAAATGTCTGATTTAGAGATACAGTCACATCAAAACAAGAATGTCAGACGGACACATGACAACCACTGTCAATCACTGAACACAAAAGCTGCAGAGCTGTCACAACTTCAAACGAGTTTTCTCGATCCGAGAGAAAAAACAGTAATTGGATCAGTCACAAGCAGAACTACAGTTCATATACAAACCGTGTCGGGGTAAACAAAAAAAGCTTGGCAACAACTGCATTTGATAAATGTTGACTTATTTGTGAAAGGCTACACCGCAATTACGAGTTGTCTCGGCAAGGCAGTGTAGTTACAATGGGAACACTTCATGCACGACACATTTTCCAGAGGCTGTACAATCTGAACACAGAGCAAACATGCTTTAAAGGTGTACTGACATGGTTACGAACTCGTAGAAACACTAGCGTACGTAAAATAATGATACACAGCAAGCACAAAGATTGGGAAACTTATAAAATAACCTGATGATAACATAGGTCTCTGAAGACCCACTCCTGGAATCATCGATCCTAAAACACACATTACGAGAAAAGACGTGTGAATTCCATGGGCTGTGGGGGATCAGTTCAAGTGAAGCTTTTATTGGTGTTTCTGAAGAATTGCGAGTTATTGTTTAGCGACCATTTGCCAGTGTAGAATGTCTACGTTCAGAAATTCATAGATGTGTTCCAACCCAAGGAAGTTGCACATTGAGGTCAGCAAAGATGCATGATGAATTTCTCACACCTTTCGAAAGTCCTAGGGAGTCTGTATTGCTACTGCCCACAATCTAACCAAGACATCGCAAATGCTTGGGCATACCCATGCCATTTCAAACGCATTGCTATATCTAGGCTTAGTACTTCTGTACTCCCCGTTATATCCGACACCTGTTCCTGCATACAGCACCGGCCTTGCCGACGCCAGCCGAGCATTCCAACAGCCTGGTAAGCATTGTGCTACTAGCTGTTTTTAGTGAAAACTCATCAACCCTAGCTCTGCGTTCACGCCAATGGCCTGGTGATATGGCCGCTGCATCAGGGGTCCAATGCAGGCTGTGTTGCTGGCTGCTCGACATTTGATACTGACCATGGGGTTGCAAGAAGCACTGATACTGCCACGCATGAACCGTTGTGGAACATTCTTTAACAGCTTTGCTGGAAAATTAACAAGTGTGCATTTCTTCAAGCTGTGCTCACGGGAACAGAGCGAGCACATCATGACACATGCAGCTCCTGGGTACTGAAACTGGTACAGATTATCGTACCAAAATAACTACAGGGAACTCGAGCACTTGCACGCAACCGTTCAACTACCGTGGGAATTGTCATTAGTATAGATTGTCTAACCTACACACTTCCAGCGTCAGATGTCATTGTGGCTTTTTGCTTGCTTCATCTGCCCTTTTATTAATCCAATTTCAAGTCAACCCTATCTTTTCTAAACACAGAAAGAAGTAAGACTGCACATGTGGAATTACTGCAAATCGTGGCATCTGTAATGCAACACATTGTTCAAGACCGGTCTGTAAAGACACAAAGGCACTTGAAGCCAGGACAAACTTTAGGTAACGCTAACCATCAATCCTTAGCTGGCTGAACCATCCTGTTTGCAGCTCCCATAGGCATGTCCTGTTCAGCAACACTGAAGACGAGTTACAACAAATGATTGAGGACCTTAACAGAGAGAGAATAAGAGTGGGGTTGAAGATTACTATGCAGAAAACAAAGATAATGATCAATAGCCAGGCAAGAGAACAAGAGTTCAGGATCGTCAGTCAGCCTCTAGAGTTGTGAAAGAGTATGTTCACCTAGGTCAATTAGTCACAGGGGACCCTGACCATGAAAAGGAAATTTACATTGGGCAAGAATGGGCTGGAGCGTATTCGGCAGACATTGTCAGATCCTGACTGGAAGCTTACCATTATCATTAAAAAGAAAGGTGTACAATTAATACATTTTACCGGTGCTGACATATGGGGCAGAAACTTGGAGACTGACAAAGAAGCTCAAAAACTAGTTAAGGACCACGCAAAGAGCGATGGAACGAAGAATGTTAGGCATAACATTAAGAGACAGGAAGAGAGCGGTGTGGATCAGAGAGCAAACGGGGATAGCCGATATTCTAATTGACATTAAGAGAAAAAAATGGAGCTGGGCAGGTCATGTAATGCATACGTTAGATAACAGGTGGACCATTAGGGTTACAGAATGGGTACCGTGAGAAGGAAAGTGCAGTCGAAGATGGCAGAAGACTAGGTAGGCTGATGAAATTAAGAAATTCGCAGGCACCAGTTGGAATCGGTTGGCGCAGGGCAGAGGTAATTGGGGATTGCAGGGAGAGGCCTTCGTCCTGCAGTGGACATAAAAATTGGCTGATGATGATGAGATATGAGAACCTGAGTTCGCTTGAGTAAGTTTTGTAGCAAATTCTATGAAAACTGGTTCACCAAAACAGGTATGAGTAATTTAGGTCGCTCAGGTGCTTTCCAGTGCTTTCACTAGTTCAGAGGGCCTCCACCTTCATTCAGCATAAAAAACTGAAGTCAGAAATGTGTCAATGCTACTCTAAAGGAGAGCTCTAAATGCAAATCCCACGGCAGATGTACGACAAAGCATGAAAGTTCGCCAAGCCTGCTCTGGAAGTACTTGTTACAGCTCTGAGGCTATCTCTCTGACAAGGGGAATGAGGTGCATTGAAACAAAAATTTTGATGCTTACAAAAAAAATAATCCTGCAAAAGTAGAGCACTTTGAGCCAAGCACGTAAAAGTTGTACCTTCACTATACAGTAGACTTCCGTTGATTTGACTCCAGTTAATTCGATTTTTCGGTTGATTCTATCCTGACCAAAGGTCCCGGCCAGCGCCCATGCATGTCTATGGGCGCAAACTTTTATTTAGATCCTAAAATTGGCCTTCGCCAGGTAATTCGTACTTGACCAATGGGAAGATACATGCCTCACCCCTATGATGTCCCCTTTAGTGGCAGAGTCTATCTCAGTGGAGCTTGGGGACAGTGAATGCATGGACCACGTCATCTCCCATTGAAAATGCCTATTTCTGACCTGCCCTGAATATACATACTTCGGCAAAGCCAACTTCAAAAAACCGGTTTCCACAGCCGACTTTAGGAAACCGGTCACCGTTGTGCAACTCATTCAAACCCTTGGCCATTTTTATTTTGCTAAAAATGGATGTGCATTAGATTTCTACATTGTTTAGGAGCTGGTCATTTCTACGTTAGTTTTCTACTTTGGTCACAGAGAAAGTGGGCATCCGCTTGATTAGGGGGCTTGTTAGAACCGAGCAAATGCTGCCAAATTAGTTGGCGGGGTGTTCTGCCGCTATTTATGCATCTTGTTCAATCCAACCTGTTGGATAATTCAATCAGTTTTGTCAGTCCCATCAGGGCCGAATTAACAGAAGTAGAATATAGTTCATTTATTTCCTTAGTGCCAAGACTAATTAGCCTCATAACACATACGAGGGGCATTCCGAAAGTAAGTTTCGTCATGTTTTTGAAAGAGAAGATGGTACACCAGGTGAAAGAAACAATCGCCATAAGAATCCACGCTCGTTGCTGGTTCAACGACGCAAGGAGCACCAGTGGAGGAAGAATGCCACATGCACAGAGCACCGAGGGGAGAGTGGCAGCAGACCGGCACACCCAAGGTTATGGGAGTACAAATCACGATGGCAGACAGACGTGTGCTGACAACGTGGTTGCTAATGGAAGTGCATGCTGTTATCAGGTATGAATGGGCACCTGTTCCCTGCATTGAGAGCCACTCTCGAGACGTCACTTCCAAAACAATGCTGAGGTGGAGCAGGCTGTGCGACAATTCCTTGTGTCGCAAGGCACAGAGTTTTACCAGACCGGTTTCTTCAAACTGATTGCACGCTACGACAACCGACTCGATATCGCCACGCGACTATGTGGAAAAAATGGTGCAAGATTGTTCATGATGCCATGGTGCATATTCCTTTTTTTTTTTGGCAATAAAGGTTCCGTGTGAAAATAAATGATGAAACTTACTTTCGGAACGTCCCTCATACATTAAATTTAGCTAGCGTTTCTTTTCAGGAGACCAGGATGATTCAGGCTTAGCACGATTCGATTCCATGCGGTTGTGGGCTGTGCAACATTGTCAGGAGCACTTTGCCCTGGGCACAATGTAGAACAAACCAGGATTTATTTGTCTACTGTACACAGAAAAAAAAAATGAATAGGTGCGCACTATCCTCCTCCGACGACGGTTCAGATAGACAGGCCCATGCCAAGCCCGTACAAAACTTTCGGCAACCTGGAAAGAAAAAGAAACAAACAAAAGACATTTTCATAACATAGCTTTTGGGCTTTCCATTCCTTGTTCTGAAAAAATATACTTGGTGTACTCCAAGAAAAGCTTGCACCTTATTGGACTTAGCTTGTCTTCAAACAACAATCGTCACCTATTCAGAGTGCTTTTCTGGCACTTCAAGGTCACATATGGCATGCACATTATCAGATGACATACAATTCATGGGAGGAAAGTAGCAAGCACAATTATGAAGGAAATGCAAGATAGACCGATGACACTTTTTTTGGGGGAAAAAATACACCCCAAGGGTTGCAAACAAACAGCGCAATGCTTTAAGGGGAGATGCAGGTAAAAGTAAAGAGTAAAAGAATCACAAAAAATTCTACTCTCAGCAAAATGCCACTTATGCTACATTTATACATTCAAGAATCTCTCTGCAATATCTGCAAGCCAAATTCATTGGAAAAGAGGCACTATAAGTGCCAGGGTGGACGCGAAATTATAGAAAATTTGCCAAACATGTTCAGAGAGTACATGCTTGCAACATGCGAAGGCAGCAACTGGCCGCCGCCACTTTGGGTTTGTTTTGAAGCCGATTTCTCTGTGCATATTTTGTTTATATTCAAAATGGTGTTGCTGTAGAGGAGATGATGTTATCGCACCTTTCTCGAAAGACACTTGCATGCCGCTGATTGGCCACAGCACGCGCTCCATTCACACGCTTGCCTCCCATTGACCCAGAGCCTTCGTTCACTTTTTTTTTTTCGTCTCGCGCGCTTCTTGGTGTCGCCTCAATCAAATTGCCTGCATCAGTGTGCTGCATCACGTTCGTACAGCCACTTGCTTTGCGACCACGTTGAATGACTGGCTGACACTTCACTCAGGGCCCCAATGAGTGAGGATAGTCATCTCAAGAGGACTACGTATGGAGTGTTTGGTAAGAAATGAAGGCAATCATGGAATTCACAACATAAGGTGGCAAGACATGCCATGCTCCAGGAATTGCCAGAGAGAGTACGAAGCCGCAACCTAGCACATCCAGCGTGCACGCCTCCAGTGCCGACACGGACTGCGTCATACTCATGGAATCGGTAGTTGCCGATTCAAGTATGGAACTGCAACATAGCAGGTCACAGCTCGTCGAGCATGCAGCAAGTGCCGACAACCTGAAAGAAATGCTTGGCATTGCATCGCAGTCCACAACAAAACGCAGGTTCAGTCTGCTGAGTGTCGACATGGAGGAAGAGAACGTCAACGACAGCGGGATGCACCACTTTCTCACCCAAAGTGCAGCACAAGAGTGGTGATGCTGTATAAGGAACAAGGCACAGAGTATGGGCTCTGTGTGAAGCTTGTGTTAACGTTTTACGAAAAATTTGAGAGGTTAGGCAGGTATGCAGACCCTAAACCAAAGAGCAGCAGCTTGACACAACTTTCACAGATTCCTAAAAGACAATACGAAATAAGTAGCGCAGCGCCGCCACGCTGAGACCGCTTACCTCTTATAGTAGTAGCCACCACCTATTTGTAAACGTCCTCTTTGTCGGCCACGTACTGAATGATGTCCGAAGGTTTCACCAACTTCTCTGCATCCGTGTCCGGAATCTCAAAACCTGTTGCAGCAAGAAGAAGACCCAAGGTGAGACAGAACACAACTTGCCAGGAAATTACCTTACACGCTACTTGCAGAGAAGTTTACACATCATCATCATCAGCCTATTTTACGCCCACTGAGGGAAGAAGACATCACCCAGCGATCTACAATTATGTCTTGCGCCAGCTGACCCCCTGTGTCCTATGTCTGCAAATTTCCAAATTTAATCACACCATATCTACCAGCCTCAATTGTGCTTCCTTTCTCTTGGCACCCGTTCTGCAACTCTAACGGACCAGCGGTTACCTGCCCTATGCATTACCTGGCCAGCCCAACTGCATTTAAGCCTTTTAAATCTTATTAGGAATATTGACTATCCTCAATTTCTCTCAAATCTACACCACTGTCTTCCTATCTCACAATGTTACACCTATCACATTTAGTTCCATTGCTCACTGCCGCGACGCCTATCGACAAACCTTGCTGCCTTCTCCGCTGATTTAAAAAAATTCACCATTTTTTTTTTCTCAGCCACAGCACCATAAGACACAGGTCTGAATGACTGCCAGTAAAGTTATTAGACGTCCTGGTGCTCGTGCTGTTACTGGAGACAGCACATGTGTACGTGGAAAATTAAGGAACACATACTATGCCTCATGGCAGTGACTCCTTTCTGCTCCTAATATGCTTAACTGCATCACGCAGCTATATGGCAGCAAGGCTAGCTTAGGGAAAAGCCCATTATGCAGCGCATGTTCAACCCTTTTCTCACGTACCGTTCTTAACGCATGTCTCAATTCGAAACAAACTTAGTTAGGCCAACTCGTATGACTAGCTTGAATCTAAATCTGACTTGACGAGGCAAAATATTGTTTTCGTTTTTTAGCACAAGGTTGGAGCAGTTTGGGAGTTTTATGGCCGTGTCCATACAATCAGGAAGATTGGTTCGAATTCAGAAGTCTCCCGGATGAATCGGGAGAGTTGGCAGGTATGCTCATTGTGCTGACAGCACATAGCACTAAGCTCAGTGAAGCTGCTATCCTATCACTGGTCAATGAACTCGTTTATCGATTGAGTGATTTAAAAGTGAACCATCAAAACGTAACCCTGGCAGAAGGCCTATGGTATACAATGCCATATTTCATAAAAACCAATTAACCTACATGTGTCTTGTCTTGTGCCACTATGGTCAGTTTCTGATTCAACAATAAGAACACTTGCAGAATTTTGCCAAGGCTTCATGCCACACTGTGCAAAGGTTAAATGACAAACTGTAGGACCTGGAATGCTAAACATAAAATCTTTCAACAATCAAAAAATATATCTGCAGCCCACAAGAAAATATGTAAGAATGGTTGGCTTTACATTTACAGATGGCTAGTATCTGTCACAGAGCTTTTGTTCAAAGCATACGAACAGCAAAGTGGTGGGCACTGACCAAACTCATCTTCGATGGCCATGATGACTTCGACACAGTCCAGGCTGTCTAGGCCCAGGTCGTAGATGAAATGCGATTCAAGCGTGAGCTGCAGGAAAGGTCAAGAGAAGGAGGACAGCTTTACTTCACGCCTCAGATGACGGGCGACAATATTGACAAAACCCTTGAGGACCCTTCGCACAAATCCACAAAATGAAGTCCACAAAGGATAGCTTACAGGCCGTGATTTGATACACAACCATTTCTTTTTGTCCATGAGCAGCTTGCATGTGGACACCGCAGAGACAAATCAGTTTAAATTAACCAAATTCTGAGGTTCTACGTGCCAAAACTGCAACCTCATTTTGAGGCATGCTGTAGTTGGGAACTCCGGATTAACTTTAACCACCTGGGGTGTTTTAACATGCACCTAAATCTAAGTGTGCAAATGTCTGCATTTTGCCTCTATCGAAATGCAACTGCTATGACTGGGATCGCACCCACAACCTTGAGCTCAGCAGTGCAATCCCATACGCACTAAACTACCACGGCAAGTAAAGAAAGAAAGACAAATATTCCATATTTCTCCACAAATATGCTAACTTACTCACAAAACTATACAAAACAGTCAGAACACAGTTAGTCTTGGAATGTTTATGAACCGACCTTCTCAGGGTCAATCTTGTCGTACAGCTTCAACACGAGCATGGTTCTGTCGCGGATAGATTCTACCGTCAGCGGCGCCTTCTCGCTGTACGACCGTGACGGGAGGAACTGTGTTGGTGCCTGCACCTGCAAGAAAGCCAACGACTGTGAAATTAATCCCATGGCACCAAAACAGTTTTACGTGCCTGTGATCAAAGCAAACATGCACAAAAGGAGAATTTTTTGGGTAAATAAATTTTGCAGCACTCTGTCAAGTGCTCTGCACTCCTCCAGAACGTACATCACCCCTAATGGAAACCACAACGCAACTAAATGTTTACCGAGAGTCTCCTTCTATACACAGATACTACAGAAAGGCTATCCCTTATAGAGTTTAATATCGTAAAAGTAACTATGGCCGTGACTTATTATTTTATATATTTTAACCTCCCAAGATAACCAATGACACATAGGCACCACAGCTGAAGGCTCTTGGATAATCTGGATTTCCACGGGTTCTTTAACATATATTCAATACTCGCTGAATTCTTCACCAATATGAGAGGAAACACAAAACTCGTTTCTAACCCTTTCTAATTCTAATTTACCAATGAAAAGAAAATTTTACATTATGTGCATCTGGACGGACAAAAGTGAAGAGAATTTATGGGAAAATTCCCACTGTTGACAACGAACCGAAGGTTGTTCTTATGAACTGTCAAAAGCTATCCCCGTTGTAAGCAGCGTGTGGTTCAGGTTTCTTAGTTCACAACCATAATGGCATAAAATGTGGCCACAGATCACTCGAAGACCACTTTTATGCCACCCGAGGCAGGTAATATGCATTAGGCAGCAGGCTCCAAAACCTCCCTGCCATGCAAGGCATGGACATATGTGAAATTTCAGGGAAGAACATTGACCTGCTGCAAAGTAGACAATAGGTAATTAGCACTGCTTGCACTGATATTTCTCAAGAGCTTGTCGATTTCAGATATTTCCTGTAAAACGCCATGATTCCTACGGGGTATCATTGGACCATAAAGAGTTAATGAACGATTGCTCATGATATGCTAATTCAAATCTAATGTGTTATAATTTAGCAAGTAGCCATCCCACTGAACATTAGGTCTCAATGAATACTGTTAAGCAAGGCATGTGTGTTATGTCACTAAGGGCTCTTGGAAGCAATCTGATTGTTTCCACTGCTCGCGGGTCTTCATGTGTGCTTTTGCAATCTGCCCCCATCGGAAAGCAGCAACTGCAGCCAGGATAATTGGAAAAACAGAAAAAAATAAATGACAGACTGTTATACAGATGCTAGGAGACCTAACAGTTACCGTCATCTCCAAATTATTTATGCCTACTGCAGACCAAAGGCCCCCCCATCCCTTTCCAGCAATATTCAGTTCTCACTTTCCTACATAATTTGATAAGCATAATACATCGTACACCTGCAAATTTTCCAATTTCATCACAACACATAGCCTTCATCCATCCTGGACTCCATTTCCATTCTCTTCGCACCCTCTTCTGTAACTATCATCTGGTTCTTTCATTACATGACCTTCCCAACTACACTTGTTCCTCCTCACCTCAACTAACATTACAACTACCTATGCTCACTCTCTAAATCATGCTGTTGTGTTTTTGTCTCTTAATGTTATGCCTACCATTTTCCCTAAAATTTTGTCAACTTTCTTAATTCCCCTTTTACCTTTTATGTACAAACGTTCCCTACAGCAACACACCAGAAAAAAGTTTTTCTCGTCTAGTTTTGGCATTGAGTACCAAGTTTCTGGCTGGACGTCTTAGGTCAACACTGAATGGCAGGCAGCATACTTCATTTGCCGGACTAGGGTTTGAGCACAAGAGAAGGACGAACAAGTTTGGTGTGCAACTCGCTTTCTTTCGAAAGCACAATCAGAAGAGACAGATGCAAGATTGCCGGTTGCAGTGGTGTAGCAGAGGTAATGTAAAGAAAATGAAATGTACGTCTCTGCTTCACATCTGGCAAGAACTGCCTGTACAAGTTCCACACAAAGCCATATGTGGCTTCGGATAAAGCTCGCTTCCAGTGCTCTGTCTGGTGTTGCCCCTCCACTGGTGAAAGAGTTTCCACAAAACGTTTTTTTCCTTTTCGTTGAATACACTCATTCTCTGTGTACTTTGTACATTTAGATTAGGAAAGACATTTTCTTCCAGTATTTACCTGTTTTGTCCTTAAACGGATCAAGGAAATAATGACATGACATTTTCAAATTGCCATTGCTTTGCATGAAAGGGAGGTCTAAGCCCTAGAAATAATACTGGCAAAGTGTCTGCACACCAGCTTTGGTAACAAGTGGGTGGATGCGTCACAATAAATTGGCTTTCTCTGTTCCTGCTATCGCTGCGACTGTTGCCCATGAACGCAGCCAAAAGAAAGGCATGCAGCATTTGTTTATTATTTTTATGAGCAACATCACAATACCTAGCCTTAGTGCTAATAACATCAACAAATTTCACTCTGTCATGACATCATAACGTCAATGATGCCTGGTCCAGCATTTCGAGACCAACTTTAGTATGAAATAAAAGTATACAATAAGTTTCCAACTTTTATACTTGCTAAGTGTCATCCCTTTACAAGCAAGAAGTGTTTTTGTACCTTACAAAATATATCTGCCAAGTACTCCTTTAAGTTTCAGCCCCACAGTATTAATGCCGGCCAAAAAGCTGTAAAGAGGCCTAACCTTTTCGTTTTTTATTTATATATAAAACATGGAGAGAGCTAAGGTACAAGGTGGCATGTGTGTGCTAAAGTACAATGTTTCGCGTCAAAATAAAATATTGAAAGTCGGACGACAATATCTCGATACTAAAATTACTGAGCAGCAACCTTGCCAGGGCAAAGGCAGAAACATTCCACTGTAGTCTGCACACTCATCCCTAGTACTCGGCCGGATGGAGAGCTCGGCAATGACCGATGAGGTACATAATTGTGTCTGCAGGCAGGATGGCACAGCCATCAGATCCGAATAATCAAGTTTCACCATGTACTGTCACTAAGCGCTCACTACGAGAAAGCAGCTGCACGTTGTCAGGTGCAACAAAAAAAAAATTATAGGAAACGAAATAAGCACAATGCCTACATGTGTGTTTTTACATTAGAACTCAAGCTTTGGGACATCATTATCTTTAGCAGCCCACAACGAAAAGCACTGTATAGCCTTTCCAAGTAATTACTTGTCAGTTTTTTTTTTCTTTGCCCATTTCAGTTCAATAACACTACCAGCTGTGAAAAACACAGCAATTTTAGAAAAGGTAGTGGTACTAGGTTCACCCTCAATTGTCGTAGCCATAAAATCCTGCAAACAGGTGTTGCGCCGTTTTAAAGACTCGCCAATGAGATTACTAAGCCACAATGCACTGGCGGATGACTCGTTTGAAATAGTCTTCCCATTTCAGTGAAAAGAAGAGTGCTTATTAGCCAAGAAAATTAAGGCTCAAAATGGCTCTTACTAAATATTGCACACGAATTAATGACAGTTGGAGATAACAATTTCCCAGCAACACACACAATATGAGAATGGACGAAACTGGATTAATTTCAGTCGTCTGGATTTCTTTAACGCACTAACGTTCACCATATGATCGCTCTTGCATTCTTCCCCAATCGAGATGCAGCAACCATGGCTAAGAATGAAATCTTCAATCTCAAGCTACACCCAGAAACACCATAGCCACTGAACTGCTACATTGGGCATTTCATGTACAAATAAAAGCCCTCCTGACATAACTGTAAAGTTTACGATTTCTTAATTCTCTTCCATACTTGAGTCGTTTTCGAGTACGGAAGAGACCCAAAAGTCTGCTGGGCTAACTCAATTTCTAATGTATTTATTTCATATTGTCATGGTAATGTTCCTCTAGAGGAGCATCGATGAAGAAGACGCTTTTGAGCTGGCACGTGCATTCGAACATATGCTTCAGTGCTTGCTCTACTTGTAAATATATTGTAATTACATTTCCCGGTTGTGTCTGACTCCACGTAACAATATCATCCGAGCAATAAGCTAGCCTTAGCCCCACCCTAAAAATCTAACAAGAGAGCTAATGCAGAAACTCCAAGGAGGAAATGCCACCTATCTGTAGGTTTTGTTGAAAGAATGCCGCGACTTAGCAGTATGACTGAACTATTTGCATTTCCAGCAGTGTAATCTACCAATCTGTTCTAATAATAGCGTCACCTTGAAGTTTTTCTTATTGGCAACTGAAAGGAACTAAATGCTGGTGATGGCCACTTCAAGCAATTTCATCATTGATGATTGAGCTATAGTTGCATGTTAAACAACATGCTTCACGATGACAAAGAAGCAATAATTCTTCAATTGAAACATTACTTGAAAGAAATTTGACTAAGCAGTCCATGCCGAAAACATGGCAACTTAAGGACGTTGCTTTCTCCCTTGTGGCCTACGAAAGTTTAATGTACTCACCAAATAACTGAATAGGGTGCCACATTGTACAACAGTATCAGGAAATGCAGTATACACGTTAAGAATATACGTTACGTGCTAATATCATTCCTAGCAAATACTAAATCCCTAACGCGTAATTTTGAGACATGAATGTGCTCACACACCAATGCACCCCATAGAAATACAATATACAACTGCCAGAGGACTAAGGGGTAATCGGCAATTTACAAAGTAAATCAAATAAGGAAAAAAAAAACTTAAAAGACGCGGTCGCCCTAGTTTGAAGAACCTAACGGTACATGATTACGTCGGCGTTATCGGGAGCCAAACCCTATCCGTAGACTGCGACAATGCTCGAGTACGGAGGCGATAAAACAACACTGCTCGTACATTTTCTCTTTTGTCTATCTGTTTGTTCTTTGGCGTCTCTAGCAGACACGTTTACACACAATGCCGACGTACCGCGTTAGAAAGTGGATGGCGCGAACCCGCAACGTAAAACTTTTTTCCTGCGATAAGCTCGTCGCCTCACCAAGCAAGTAGGACAAGTTTTGCTGAAGTTTGCCAAACGATCCAAAACTGCAATAAGAAAGTGCATTGACCCCAGGACATCCATTGAAAGGGTGAGGACTCGAACCCGGCCGCAACACGGTCCGAAACAGCTACCCTGCCTGGCGCTCGCGCGCCGCTATTAAAATATTATGTTTTTTCCTCAGACGAGTCAGATATGTTGCGCAATCACACAACCAACAGATGCGATAATCCCAAGAAAAACGGCACGAATGCCGGCGATCGCTGGAGTCACGTTTTTGAGCCGCAAGGTCAAGCGGGGATTCTGCGGCACGGAGAAGACGACGTCGAAATCAGTTGGCGAAAGAAAGTTTGTGCGTCCGCACAGAGTTTCGCGAGAGACAGCGCAGCAGCTTCTAAGCGCGTGCCACCAGGCTCACACTTTCCCGGCGGGCTCCTTAACCCAGTGTCCCCTTGAACAACTCGTTTTTTTAGTTGCAAACAGACACACTGCCTCTTAGGCCTCCACTGCATTACCTGAATTAGCAGTTGCGTTTGTTGTGCAGGCTGTGGCGCCACCGACGGGGCCTGACATGGTGCACGATGCTTGACGACCGACGACAAAAAGCGGGCCTGCGGAGGCCCGACGGCCCACAATTTCTCGAGTTTCAGGCTCAATCTGCCTAGCCGTGTGATCGCCGCCATGTTGAACGAGCACGGAGAGGGGAGACCCCACAAAGGCACCGCCAGGTGGATGGCAGCAGTCGTTGTATCGGAGATGTGCCTAGCCGATTATTTCCGGTTATCGTTCTTGTCAGCTCACTGTGCGGGCTAGGATGGTACTGATGAAGAGCGCAAATTTGCGGCGAATGTGCACGTTGCCGAGTTTGGCCCCGCTAGCATCCACTAGGCGCTGGCCACCACACCACAATTAGTAATCTAGAGCTAGACTAGAGCTAACGAGAAGCGTCTGCTTGCTTCGCTACCCTTTAAAGTAACGATGCAGAATTCAGACTCCTGGAAACCTGGAAGTTAAGGTTGCTAAAGAGAAGTGTGATAAACAGCCAAATAATACATTAGTTTCTTAATAATAAGGTAAGCTGTCATTTCGTAATGGAGGTTAGAGGCGGTTAGAGGCGACAGCCATCATCAACTATTCAAAACAGACGCTTTTATCATCTATCCATTTGCTCAAAATATTTTGACTAGTTGCTTTCAAAATTGTCCGTATTTATAATTTTTTTTAAATGAAATACGTGAGAAATTAAAAATTAAGACTTAAATAAAAGAATTTTATACACCCTAAGCGATAAGCATGCGTAAGCTGCGTTGTCAAGGGCAACCGCGGCGAAGCGTTGAAAGATGGCGGCGGACGACTTCCGAGACGTGCTGCTCGAGCTTGAGCGGCTCGAATCGGGGGACAAGCACATCAGGAAACGGGCGCTGGAAAACATCTGCTCAGCAGTGAACGCGATGCACGGCGACCTGCCCGAAAACAAGCGCAAGGTGCTCGTGTCGGTCATCATCCGTCCCGTAATCGGCGCGCTCACCGACCCCACTGAGCGGTGTCGCGAACTCGGCGCTCAGTTGCTCCTCGACATCACGTCGGTGCTGCCTCTCTCCGACGACGTAGTGGCCCTGATCGTGCCGGCGCTGCGCCGACGCCTGCTCGCCGGCAGTGAGCCGGTCACGAGCTGCGCCGGCGAAGTGGCCGAGGAAGTGCGCCTTCTCGAAGCTCAGGCGCTCACGCGGACGGTCATGGGCGCTGGATCGAGGTGCGTGTCTCACCTGAACGACATCGTCATAACGCTGTGCGCCTGTCTCGTGGACCCATTCGTGGAAGTGAAAAAGGAAGCGTGTCGCTGCGCCGTTCAGTTGGAAAAGGCCGTGCCCAACCACTTCCACCTGCAGTGCGACTCCATGCTACCTGCGCTCGTTCAAGCGCTGCGACATCAGCACTCAGCGCTTCGGACGCTTGCGGTGCAAGCGTTAGGTAAGGAGCGCGATCTGAACATTTGGGGACATAGGCACAAACAGTCGTTCACGTGTTGGTGGGATAGCTAACGGCAGATACACATATTACTTCTTTCCAAAGTTGCGCTGATTGTTTCGAGCGAGACCTAGCTATGCTCAGACCTAGCTCGCTTAATTCTCCACGCAAGAAAAGCGGGAAAATGCCTATCAAGAAAAGGGCCAGACAAGGGGACACAATTTCTCCAACGCTTATCACTGCATGCTCAGAAGAAGTGTTCAAGTTGTTAGACTGGGAAGGATTAGGGCCGAGGATCGACAGCGAACGTCTCAGCAAACTGTAGTTTGCAGTTGATATTGCCCTGTTCGACAACACCGGAGATTAGTTGCGACAAATGATTAAGGGTCTCGGCAGACGAAGTGTAAGAGTAGGGTTGAAGATTAATACGCAGAAGACAGACAGACCTAATTGTCAACAGCCAGGCAAGATAATGAGAATTCATAATTTGCAGTCAGACTCTAAATTGTACGCAGGAGTACATTTACCTAGGCCAATTACTCACAGGAGGACCCAGATCATATGTAAATTTGCAGAACAAAAATGGGTTGGAGGGCATTACCAAATTACGACACCGGCTGCTTACCGCTATCCGTGAAAATAAAAGTGTACAGTCGTTAGCAAATGGGGCAGAGACTTGGAATATAACAAAGAAGCTTAAGAAGTCAACTGTGCAGTAAGTGATGGAACAAAAATGATATGCACAACTTTAAGAAGCAGGAAGACAGTAATGTAGATTAGAGAGCAAATGGGCATAGCCAATATTCTAGTTAAATTTAAGAGCAAAAGATGGAGCTGGGCTGGACATGTAACACATAGGGCAGATAAGTGGTAGTCTGTTGAAGGTTACGCAGTAGGTGCTAAGGCAAAGAAAGCGCAGCCAAGGATGGCATAGGATTAGGTGGAGGGATGAAATTAGCAAATTTGCAGCCATAAGATAGGGTCAGCTGGCACATCAGCCTATAAGTAGGCTGATGTGCCAGACAAGTAGGCTGATGATGATGACAACAAGATGCCACACCACATGTTAAAGTACTCACACATCGCATGCCCTCTAGTTTGTTCCTTAGCACTTGCATGTCATTCTGGCTTGCCTCTTACTGACTCAGAAACATCCTTCCACTGCCTAGCATTGGATGATCATACAGAAATTTTATTCAATTCTTGCAGGCCCAATTCTTGAGCAGAATGACTGCAACTCACTCACGCCTACTGTCATCTCATCAGTGGCAGAGCTCCTTGATGATCGCTCGCCTGCCGTCCGGATAGCTTTGGCCACGGCAGCGGCTAGATGGGTGGCTAAAACTTTTGGACCGGTGGCGCTGCCCATTGTGCTTATAGCACTTGCAGATCCTGTTGAAAGGTTGGTATGCACACCTAAAGGGCCTTACATTTTGACTCCCAAATGCTTTCCAGAAAAGAAACTAATGTTGATTCAACGAATATCTTGAAATCTATGTGAAGCGAAGCTTTCGTGAAGCAGACAATCAAATGCTATAAATTTGCCCATTTATTTTTAGTGTCTTTGGCATAAAGGAAACTGGCATGTGCACCCATGCTACTCAATCTAATGCATACGGCAGTCCTCTGAATGAGCTAGTTAGTGTTGGCACGATAAAAGTGTACATGCGACTGTGGCTTAAGGGTTAGAGCATTGGGATGCTCTGCTGGGAGCCTGAGGTTTGATCCCACAATCGGGCACATCATGAAATTTTTTTTTATGCGTGAACTAGTCATCACTCAGCAGCCATGGCCAGAAAAGTTCAAGACGGTTCATAAAGAAAGCCTCAAAAACTGTTTGGGATTTCTGAATTGCCTTTTATCTTCACAAACTTGCGCATGTTAGTCATACCTCAATATTAAAAACACAGATATTATGGATTATTGGACCTAACAAAGTAAATCAAATTTTCCTCCCCAATATTAGCCTGTAATGAATATATGTTTACAATGACTATTGGATATAATGAAGCTATTTTATGTTCGATGCAAGACTGTATATGATTATTTAAAAAAGGGGGTCACTCATGCAGCCTGTATATTGTATTTACCCCAAGTATTCACGGTAGATGCTTCTTCCAAAAAAGAAGGTTTTCCTCAGCACACATTTAAGTTCTAAGCATATTAACCTGACTGAACTGATAATAAAAAAAAAAAAAAAAAAACGTGAAGCACTGAAGAGAATGTATCACCACTGAAACTAAAATGCGAAATGAAATGTGAGTTGACAAGCACAATTCATTTTCAACAAGGACGCTCAGTGTAGTACTCTTCTCTCGGCGACAGTGGTTCTATAGCATGAGTTTTGGCGCTATAGAAGGTTAAGCATTGTGAAAGCATGTTTGAATGTGTGTCGTTTCTTACTTGACATGCGCATCTAAGTGCCAAGACATTATTGCAAGCTAGCTGAATGTGCATTTCATCTTCTCACGATTATGGAATATTTTAGACTTTCTAGATAATATGTAACGCAGTTGCCACACATGGGTCATCACAGGATTTTTGTGACACTTTAAGATACTCTGAAGTCCCTATTGGTCAAAGACAAGGAAACAAGTTGCTGTCCTTAGTGAAACTCTCTGTCCACTTCTTGCACCCCACCAGCTGCACCCAACCACCATACTTCGTTAACCCTTGAGGAAGGAGCTGAGTTGGCTCCGAAACGTTGGGTTTTAATAAATCCACTGTTGGTTGGAGACATTCCTAAATATGGTTTCCAGCTTTATTTCGATGAAGAAAAGTTAATTTGTGATTTACTTCTGCTTGAGAAGTAAACATTGGTACTGCTCCTAGAGCATTAAGTTTTTCATTGGTTACTAGGCGACGTGCTTCAGTATTTTGGATGTTATCTCAGATAGAAGCATACATGTGAATTTATTGTAGCTAATGACGTTAATGCATGAGCAGTGACTGCAGTGTTTCGAGTAGCAGCTTTCCTGACAAAAGAAAAAAAACATTTCATTTTTCAGTGTTAGTGCCAAAGCAAGTGACCTCTGGAATGCAGTCGGAAAACTGTATGCAACTGATCAGTCATTGAGGCCTGGTGAGTACTAATTAGATTAAGCACCATTCTTTGAAACACGTCATTTTCAGCATTATTCTCTCTAAAACTTAGTTTTTTCTCTGGAGAGCGCAGGTTTAGCCAGTGATTCACTGGCAAACCTTAGGTTAATGTCTTCTTTAGAAAACTTTTCTTTCATAAGGCTCTAAAGTACTGTCGAATGTCAATATAAGTGAACATGTATATAACAAATTATCGGGTCAGATGAAATAAATCTAAAATACATTTTTGTGTTGTGTAACTCTGAGTGCCTAAGTAACTTATTACGTTTTTGGTTAGCAGAAGATTACGCTTACATGGTGACTAAAAAACTTGCCCTCTGGTGGGAAAAGCCCACTACAAGACTTATTGTGTCTTTCGCTGACTCCTTCGTGCAGCTGTCGAGAGTGAGGGCTGTCGGCTTCTGGTCCAAAAGCACCTTCCATACCTTATGGGCGTGACACATGACTCCTTACAAGGCTGGCGGCTGGAAGAGCAGCTACGCGCAGCTAAGCTCCTGTGTGAAGCCTTCCGACACGCCGGGGCGCACGCAGCGCCTCACCTGTGCTCATTGCTGCCCACGCTCACAACTGTGCTCTGCCGGGATGAGCAGGATCTCAGGCACTGGGTGAGGTTCAACTCCAGTTTAGCCAAAGTCGACACAACTCGACAAATATTTAGTGACATTGAAGACTTCATTAAATTGAAAACTCTCACAACACTGATGCAAATATGATTATTTCATTCAAGAGCAAAAAGATATAACCTTTTGTCTGCTTATGCACTTATTATAGACAGCGCACTAGTGATGCAAAACTGTCGACAGTACTATTGATGGTTGAGTCATTATCAAGTTATTGATAGTATCATTTTCGAACTGTAGACGGTAATGCGCTTAGTACTGAAGCAATATAGCGATACAGTGTATTGCCACTATTGAAACACCTTATGTATTAGGTGTGTACTGCAGCAGGGCTTTTCACTCAGGCTTTCCTATGAACATTCTGCGCCCTCTAGCAATGGTGCCACGAAGCCTGCCCATGGCCTTTGAAATGCATGGCACACCGGTGCATGCGCTGAGAAATGCATCAGGTGGCAGCTGAGCTCCTCTCTCGCGCTTTTTCTGGACACACTGCGCCATCAGGTGGCGCTGTCAAAAAAGTCTACATGTGGCATTCAAAACGAGGTGCGTCGTGCGCCGATGCATGCGAACACTGAGAGTTGTTTCCTCTCTGGCCGCACACCCACTGGCACATACTTGGTGACCCAAGTTGATGAGAGGTTCATTGAAGAGTGGCACACGCAGTGCATTCATGGCAGAGCTTGCTAAAATTGTTGGCATGAAGGACGTTTATTGAAAAGCGACAAAAATACCCATTGCATTTGTTGCACAGCTTGCATAGTCTTTGACTATGGGACCTCCTTATGTATACTACACACATGTAATTTTCTGTATTTTTACCAATAAATAAATTATTATTATTATTATTATTATTATTATTATTATTATTATTATTATTATTATTGATGGAATGGAATAGGCAAGTTAATGGAGTAAGGAAAGATGAATGAATGGAAATTAAATAGATGCTCAGGTGGAATGGATGGGTGTATGGAGTGGAATGGAATAGGTGGATGGGAATGATTGGGATGGAGTGGAATGAAATAGATGGGATAGAATTTGGTGGAATGAATGCTTTGGAAGGATGAAATGGATGAGCTATAATGGGAGGGATGTATAGGTTGGATGGAATAAAATAGATGAATGGAATAGAACAGACGGATAGATGCAATAGATGGATGGATCGAATAGAATCTATGGCTAGAATAGATGAAATAGAATCGGATGGAATGGAATAGATGTATAAATGTAATTGAATAGGTGGGTGAGATGAGTGGATTGGAATAGGTGGATCGATGGAATAGATGGAATAGATTGATGGGTGGGTGAATTGATGAATGGAATAGAATGGATAGATGGAGTGGAATGGAATAGATGAATGGGTGAATGGCGATTGGGATGGAGTGAAATTTGATGGAATGGTTGGGAAGGATGAAATTGATGAGATATAATGGGATGGATTAAATAGATAGATGAGGTAGATGGAATGGAATTGATGAAATTGAATGTATAAGATGGATGAAGTAGAATGGATGGCATTGGTATGGAATGGATGAGATGGATAGATCTATGTTTAAGTAGCTTACTATGCACTTTTTACAACTGACACAAAGGAGAGCTGTGCTAACACGAACAAATGAAATGTGAACAAGCTATAGCTACCTAGAGAACTTCCATTTTTTCTTGCTTTCATCAATTGTGATGTTGGCATGTGCATTTAGTTTGGGGCCCACGCCAACTTTTACAAATGTAATATGTTGCAGTATAAGACCATACTCTCGAGTTATTGTTTGCAGGAGGTGCCATACTTTCTCGTTCACATGTTTTTGTCCATCGTAGTAAGTATAAGGTGCAGTGAGCATAGCTGGTGAAAGGAAAAGGACGGTGCTTATTTTGCTGGCTTAAGTACATTTGCAGCGTTCTGACTTCGCGGGATTTGAAGTGCTCTTGGTAACAAAGAACAAAGCACACAGTAGTACAACCATTTAAAAAGGCCATGTATTGTTCCTATTTTAATACAGTGCCAGCTAACCAAATGCCTCTGAACCATGCTGAGCAGGTGAGATGTTCGACTCACCAAGCAGTGATGCTGAACGAATCTCCTTCTATAATGGACATTAGGGACTACACTATTCGTAGGTGCAGTTCCAACAACGCAAGAACGTCCAAGCGATCGCATTCACCTATGCTAGTGCCACACTCCGAAGTCGAACGGGAAGCCTTTCGCTGGGTAGTTCTGCAAGGAGCAGCAACAAGTAGTCAGTCAGTCCACGCCCCTGTTATCCACACGAGCAGGTGGCACTCGCATCACAACACTTATGCCATCTCTCGTGGATGCTGCGTAACTACGACACCAACATATACCATTGCGTGTGTAGCATGTGGGGAAGCGGAATGTCAGGGGAAGCAAAAAAGCTGAGGGCTTCCCCACAACCTTTGTGACCAATTAACGAAGCAAGTACTATTAGATTCGTATTCTGTTTTTCACCTGCAGCTCACAAAGAGCCTGGAAACGTGCGCCCGGTGGGTGGACCCTGAGAGCTGGCTGGAAGCCGTGTCGGTTCCCTTCTCAACAGGCGCACTGCATGCTTTGGCTGCGCTCGTACGACCCAGTCCACCCGACCGGCTGAGGCCTTACGCACAGCAGTTTTTTCCCATTCTGTTTGAGTACTCGGGTGCTGCGGCTGATACAGTGAGTAGATGCTAACAGAGTAGCCATTTGGCAGTGAACTTGCTTGGGTTGTGTGCTCCCTGCCTGGGTTACTTCAGCCGTTGTGCATTAGACAAGTGATCGGTCCTTGTGCTGCCACGGTGTTAATTTGCCTTTGCAGACTGCCTTTCTTGCTGTCAGAGATAGCCATTGATAAATATACTGTGAATGCGTTATTCCCAATTATTCAAAGTGTTGAAGTACTGTGCTTTTCCTCGCCAAAAAGCGTCACGCAAGAGAATGGTGTTCCAGCGCGTTCTTTTTTGAACACAGTGCAGCCAGGTGCTGAGACTAGTACTGTTGTTTGCATCTCTATCACATTATTCACCTTTAAAGGGTCTGGCAACCAATTTTGATGGTACCCATTTTTTTGTAGTGCAACGGAAAGCCTACCAGTCAGAGTGTCCAATCCTAAAGTGGTAACGTGGAAAATTTTTTATCTGTAGTTAGTTGCGATCGAAATCATGAAGACGTACGTTGGAACCATGCTGGAAACAGTGATAAAGGTGCGCGATAGCAATTGTACGCCAGCATTGATGGAAAGCAGACGACACGTGTCGCCCTAGCTGTAAGAAAATAATACGTTGTTTATCGAGCCGATGTTCATGTGGGTCATGTTTTCTGAAGTGTTGAATTATTTCTACAATAATAGCCATGTGCTTTCGTGGTTTCCTGTCCAACTTCTTTTGTCAGATGCAAATCAAGGTGTTCTTCTTAAAGAAACCAAGTTTTCGAAATTGAAACAATGCTTTTACACCAGTAGTGCTGTTCAGGTAGCACTGACAGCCATTTACGGCACAATTAGTCAATGTCATTTTGTATTGCACGGAGAGATTACAGACTTCTGGGTACTCACTCACAAAGTCGCATGTGTACAAAAGGCACTCGTGCACCATCATGCAGTGAGGGACAGCCACAGCTCGCCTTTGGTCTGCCAGTCCACTTACTGCCGCGAAGTCAGCATCATTTGTTTGCGTAAACTGGTTTTTAGCTTGTAATTTGCATAAAATTAAGTCCATACACCTATGTAATGTCAAGACTGTGATTTCAAACAGTAATTATGCTACACATAGCATAACTGACTTATATACACTAACCTGAGTGCATCCGTAGGCCTGCACCAAGGTCTTACTGCCAGATGGCATGACATGCCTTTTTTCATGACTTTCTGCTGCAATTTAAAATGATGCTAATTCCTACTTAAATCAAGAACAGCATGCTCGATTCTATCGCTATAAATTATGGTCTGATTCTGGGCTGTTGTCGGTCTCTTTAAAACACCAGTCGAATTTCAACATGACCATGGATATAACAAAGTAAATGTTAAATGTTGCTCAGTAATATGCGCATGCAATGAATATATGCCTATAAAAAACATTTTATAATACAACAAATGTGTTTTCGTGTTCGACACGACTTCGTTATAATGAGTTTCAGCTGTTACACTAAAACATACGCAAAAGCATATACGTACCAGTTGAAAACTATTGTGAAACACCTGCCGTGCAGAGGAGCCAACTTGAGGTGCTGGGAATCATGGATGCTCTGCTGTCATGTGTGTGTGACCCCATGGACCTGTCGGTGAAAGAGCTGCTGTCCTGCTGCTTGAGTATTCGGGCCTGCTCTTCTCAGGACGAATGCGTCGCCGAAAAGGTTTGTCTGGCAGTATACGTGCGAGGAGGAACAGGCATGCATCTTTATGGTGTGGCTTCTGTAGAACCTTATTTTCTGTCTTTGCATAAATGGGCAGGGTGTCGCCTTGTCAGTCATTCATAAATTTTGTTCTAACGAGTCAAACAACAGGGCATGGACAGGAACACTAAGTGATAGGGCAGAGCAAATATGGCGAAATCAAACAACTCAGTTTGAGTAGAACTTATACTTCAGCTAATTGGTGCATGTTTTTTTATGATAAGTTTAGTGCAAGGCAAGGGATCAAACATATGAGGGTTATTCAATAAAGAATGAGGCTCATGCTCTGAAATCTTTATTTCTGGAAATTATTCGTCAGCACCTTTATCCCTTTCTCTATGCTCCCCAGTAAGTGAAATGCACGCATCCCACTGTTTCCACCAGCCTAGATTACATGAGTGAAGCCATCCTTTGGCACTTCCTTAAAAATTGCCTATAATGTTTTAAGGGAAGACATGGATCTTCTGGCCTAAAAATTACCAAAAAAAGATTTGCCTTTGTAAAATTCCGTTTCTGGATTCTGCATCTATTCTCTTGATCTGCCAAGTTTATTATCTCCTATGTCCATATTTCAACCATAATATATTAATTTTAAAACTGTAGGGTGGGAGATTAGTTTGCCTTCTTCATTTTCTCAAAACACTAATTGTGCACACCCAGCACGTGTTTTACTGTGACACATCAGTACTTATACCAGATAGAAGAATAATTTTCCTTGCAGCGTGAAGCTAGTTGTTTGGAGTTCACAAAATAGGGAGCAGGTATAAAAAAAAGTTGTTTTACAGTTCTTAAAATTTGTTTTGTGTGACTACTGCATGGCCGTGTTCAAAACACTGGAGTTCAGTTCGATATGAAACAAGAAATGATGACTCAGTCATAAAAGTGCTTCCGTCATTGTGAGTCTTATGCTTTCTAGTATTCTTTCATGCACCATACTTATATTTTTGTGCAGTGTTTATTTCTCCATTGTTCTAGAGCACAAAATAAATTTTCTTTTAATTATCTCACTAAATAATGAATGTACAGAAAAAAAAATTTTAAGAATCAAAAAAAGAAACTCAACGAACATACAAACTTTTATCAAATTTGGTTCAATAATAAGGCACGATAGCTTTAAAACCCATGTCTCTTGTTCCATGTCGAAGCAATTTTTGCTGTGAGGTACTTAATGAAGTCGGAGAGCGCCACATCTGGACTGTAGGATGGGTAAGGGGAATGTGTCGGGAACGGAAAAAGAAGGACATTACTTTAACATGGAGCAAGGCGCAGTTAGCTCATAGGGGACGATGTTTAGAAAGGTGGAAAAAGATGGCTTGGCTCATGTTGTCTAGGTTTGAGGCCTCAGTCTGATCACAAGTCTCAGCCTATATCTGACAACTTTTGTACAAAGAGAGATGGGACGATTGCTTGTATTATTTCTTGTTGTATGCGTGGCTGTTTGCCTTCCACTAAACTTGTTGTAACTAGCAATTCAGTTGCATAAACTAACAAGTCAGCTAGGCAGGAGCAGTGGGGGAATAAGTGGGCATCTCAAGGACAGCACTAAACCTCCTTTTATTTCTTTTCTTCTGGCATCTTCGTGTGCTTGACTTTGATGTAGTCGTTACTGATCATTTAAACATTGAAGTGCATTTGCACCTCATGTGCAGGTGTCGATGCTGCTGCGGCAGCTTGCGGACATGCTCAACCTCCCCTGTGTGGAGGACATGTGTGTTGGCTACGGCAAGGACATGATCCAGGACCTGTCGGAAAACCGGCCACACACCAAGACAACACAGTGGGATGCCGTGCGGGAGCTCGTCTCACTTGCAGGTGTGTTAAAGTCTTTTTTTCTATCTGGCTCTTTTAAGTTCTAGTGTGAAGAACTTTAGCCTTAATGAAGCTGGAAGTCATGATCATGTGTGCATCTGTGAAAGTGCTGAGACAGAGTCGGGATAAGTTGATGTTCTGGAAGCCATGATGGGAGGTCATTATGGCTTGTGTAGTATATGGAGTCAGTTTTCCAATGGGGGCCCTCACCATTTGCATTACTGTCCAAAGGAGAGTAAACAATGAAATTAAGATCACATAACTTTTAAAGTAAATAGCCTTCTTTGGCTCCTTCGGCTGTTTTTGTGGTTGGTAGTCGATAGTTGAGTTCGGCAAGAAGAGCGTTCGCTTGATTACTTTCTCTGGCTCTCTCTCATTTGCTCGCTAGTTTGTTCGGGCTATTCGCTTACATTGACACTCATCATCAATGGTTTCTGCACAATTTCTCTTTGTCCTTTCAGTCTTAGTGCTCCCTTTCTACCAAGCATTTCTCTCCCTCTGGCTTGCATAGCAGCATGATAATGAATAATTATGCACCAGCAAGCCTCTTCACTATTTAATAACAAACTTTCTTTCCCATGATTACATATTACAAAAGAAGAACTTGCCAATATAGTCCTGTTATGTCCTAATGCACCTTTCCTTCTCCTTACTAAAACCTCAGGCCATCCTTACTCAATTAAAGATTCATTCATTCATGCATTCATTCGTGCAGTTGTGGCAACAATTTTCTTAAGTAGGTCATATTTTCTTAGCCAGCAACCATTGTCTTCAGGGCCAGTTCAGCCTAGCTTATAATAATCCAATGTAGCATCCTTTTAATACAGTGTATTTGTGTTTCACACGCATGCACAGCTGCCAGTTAATGCCAGGAAAAAAAAAAAGGATTCTTAATAACTAGATGAACCACTGCAGGTCCACAGAGTGGAGACCTGGTTCCCTCGCTCGTCGCGCTGCTCAACGCAGTTCAGCGGCGGCCGGAGTGGCAGCCCCAGGCAGCCACGGTGCTCCAACAGGCACTCTCCTTTGGCCGGATGCCCCCTCAGTGCACCAATGCGGCGCTGCAAGCCCTGCTTCCGCTGCTGACCGCTGCGGGGCGACCAAGTGTTCCGGCACGGACCTCTGGGCTGCGATGCCTCCTCCAGCTTCTGGAGTGCATACCATCCCTGCAGGTCAGCCGACTGCTGTGGCATTACACCATGTTGCATCGTGTAGCCATGCTATCCACGTGGAATATGTTTGACATGCTGATCTTGGTCACGTGAACCCTACTACATATAGGGACTAACCTGAATTAGGAAAACTTTTGGTTTTTAGTGTAATTAACATTGTTAGGCTACTTCCCCCACTTTGCCATTTGCGCCGTGTTTCTAGCCTCCTTACTCTGGCTGTCTTTATAATAAAAACAATGATTTGCAAAACTTCGGTACTGGTCGGTATAAAACCTGGGTCCCCCAGCACAACAGCCTGATGCTGCATCCGCCCAGCCACGATCATGAGCTTGGTAACGAGGGATTGGTCCTAAACATTAGCAGGGATTGACACACCTCCGGTGCAATCTCCAAGTCCACTCAAAAGGAGGGGGACATTGCACTAGATTGGGAGGGGGGCATTGCATCGCTAGATGACGCAGTGTGTCCAGAGGGAAGTGCAAGGGAGGATCCCGGCTGCAGTACACAGCTCATACATGGACGCATTTCAGCAGTGGCTCACACTATGGGAAAATAATGAGAGCCATTTCGTCACCCGCAATGAAGCCGGCACAGATTTCCCCCCCCCCCCCCCAATGGTATACGGCTCTGCTACAGCAATGTTGACATGGACCTCTACAACGTGCAGTCTCTCCAGGTAATGTATGACGTCTGCCAGGGTGTGTGTGACGACAGCATCGGCTGCGGGAGCAACTAGCCATAGAGTCACACAGGCATGGGTGGTCCAGATGGAAACACAACTTGGGGGCGCCTTTCGGCCTCGATATGCCTGTGTGTCAGGAAGCTGTGTGTGGTCAAGGCCAACATTGATGTGTTTGACGGGTTGGTCAACAAGAACATGGACACCTTGCAGTACATGGAGCACGACGAAAACTGCCACCCCATGCGCCTGTACATATCTCAAGTTCTTTCACCAGTTTTCATACATCTCCTTGAAATCCTTGAAGACCCATGAATTTGAAGAAAGACATTCAAGGACCCTAAAGCTCAATGAAAATAAATGTGCTCCTTGAATTCCTTGAAAACTGGGGTTAGAGGCAACTTTTGAACATTCAAATCAACAAAATCCACATAGGGGCTATGCCATGGACACATGTCCATCGGGAAAAAAAGCCTAGCTATTTTCTTTTGAGAGTGTCACTAAACAATTGAAATGTTGCTTGTTCACAGCCACCAATGACAGGCTTGCTTAAAAACACCATTGCCATCATGGAGCTAGACAAAGCCAGATCAAGCGACCAAACAATGCCACTATTTTTTTGTTTCACTGGTTTACACCATAGCAATCATAGCTCCATTTTTGAGCCCTAAGCTCCAGGCGTGCTCTGGTGAAGATAACTTTCAGCCATTTGGCTTTAACACGAGTATCTTTGGCTGAAGTTGGACACTGTACTAACCATCATGCCAGAAAGAGACTGAGATCATTACAAAGGAACAGTCAACTTAGAAAAGTGACCTGAAGAGCTTGAAATGTGTGTCTAACTCAGCAGCTGCTTAGCCGCAAGAAGTTGCAGGTGAGAAAAAGGAGATTTACCTATTTTTTCAGTGTATGTGTACGAATAATGTTTGTTTCCCCCTCCTTGAATTATGGTCTTCAGAATTCTTGAAATCCTGGAATAGTCCTTGAATTTTGAGTCAGATGTTCTGTACGAACCTAGTTTCAACAAATCCTTGAATAGTCCTTGAATTTTGAGTCAGATGTTTTGTACAAACCTAGTTTCACCCTCTAGCGGCATATCGGCTCGGGCACATAACATTAAACAAATCTTTATTGATGCTTTCAATAATGAATTTCCCATCACCAAATTACATGTACACCACCACTTGAATGCGAAGCACATTAACAAGGATAAACATTCCCAAGGGGTGGGTTCTGTCTGAATTTTGTATGGCTATGACTTGGAGCAGCTTTTACTAAAGCTTCGGCTTACTGTATCGGAATGTTTGGCAGCGCTACATGTGATGACTGAGGCAGCGATAAAACTACAAAGCACATTCTTTGCCACTGTCTTGGCAACCCAGGGTGGTGAACTCCCTCCAAAGCTTGCTCAGTTAGGCCCACACGTGAGTTTGAGAGAGGCCTAAGTTAAATGTACTTTGTGAGCAAGGCAGAGTGAGCTGTGTTCATTTTACCAGCCCGTGACTGTGAAGCCTTAGCGCACGCACTAGTGCGCAAGCTATCACTGCCACTGCCCACACTAAGGGTGAAACAAGTGCAACTTCTCCGGGCAGGTGTCGGGCGAGGTGGTGACTGCCGTACTGGGTCTGCTGGAGGATAGCCAACCGCAGGTGCGCATGCTAGCATGCCAGGCTGCTGCAGCGTGTGTCCCCGAGCAGCTGGCCGTGCGGGCCCTGGCAGCACGGCTCGAGGACGACTCGCGCCAAGTGCGCATGGCCGCTGCTCGCGCCCTCGAGAACCTCGCCCTGGATGGCCTCGAGGAGGCGCTCGACGCACTCGCCCTGCATGCCACCAGTTCCGGCAACGATGCAGCAACAGGAGGCAGCGGAGGACGGGAGAGCGCCGCTTCCTATCATGGTGAGCAGATGAAAGTTAACGGGAATGGCATAGAAGTACTTGAGGGTACTTAACATTCAGCAGGATTGTAGTTTACGTGGGCTAGTTTCACATAGCTTATTAAGAAAAAGAAAAGGCAGCACAAAGATGGGACACAGACAGAGAAGACCACAGGTCAGCATACTCACTCACGAGTGCAGTGACTCCTAGTTGCTCCACATTTATTTCTCAGCTCTGTCTTAAATAGAGCATTAGTGAGTGACGAAGGGTGTGGGTGGACATGAGCATGGACAAGAGTGGGTGCCGGTTAACGTGAGGATGAACAAAGGTCACTGATGGTGAGCTTGAACAGACTGTCGTGCAAGTGGCTCGGCGAGTGTGAGCGGACGTATGTGTGTATGTGAGTGAGAGCTAGTGAGTGGGAGCAAATGCAAGTATGAGCTTGAGTGGGGGCCAGAAAATGTGATTGGAAGCGACTATGAATGCGAGTTTCGGTGAGCATGAGTAGGAATGCGGGTGAATGCGGACGAGTGTGAGTACACGTGAGTTCAGGTGAGTACAGAGCCTGAAAAATATTGGCGAGTGAGTGTGAGCAGGCATCCACTTATTCTGACGACGTATTGACAGGACATACGATGAAGTGCTGTGTTATGGCGTTCCTTCACTTTGTGTCGCGTCTTTGCAAAGTTTTTTTTTACTTAGTACTAATTCGACATTCGGCTGAAATCAGTGGAACTTTTTAAAAGTGATTGCAGCTTCCCCAAGTTACTCCTGATGAATGAATCAAAGTAGCTATGGAATGTTAGTTTGAACATAGTAAATCTGGTTGGTTGGTGGCTTTTATAATCAGTCCAGTTTCAATCTCAGAAATAGGATGGAACATATGACACCACAGAATGCTGTCACCTGTTCAATCCTTATGTCTCATTTCTGTACCATTCTCATTGAAGACGCATAGCCAACTGGCCAAGACCTTCACAGTTCTAAATGTTTAAACTGCCTGGTTGAGAAATAGGCGTGCATGATTTCAGTCATTATTGCTGCTGCTTGTGGTGAAGTCTCTACGTGTCACATGCAGCAGGAGATTAGCAACCGCATGACATTGACTTGCCATGTGGAATGAAGAAAGAGAACTACACAGAAATACACACTGCTTCATATTTTTTTGTTTTGATGTAGCTGTGTTTGTTCTGCAGTGTAATTCGATGATGCATCACCAATGAACTCAAAACAACACCATGTCGGCTGTTCTTAGTTTCACAAACATCCTAGGGGGTGCTGTCTTGTAACAGCCCGAATTTCAATTTACAGGTGACATATAACTTTTCACGGCCATTTGCACCCTTCTGTCTTTTCCAGAGGCTCTCAGCCGATTCTCCGACACGAGTTCGCAGCTGGAAATGGAGGAAGGTTTGCCCGGCTGAACAAGCATGTTTCCAAACCTTGTTTAGGAAGCACATCGTACTACATTGCAACCAGGTCCGCAACTCTCATAAAAACTGCCCCATTTCATCCACCTGTCAGCTACCAGTATTGAAAAAAAACCAAAAGACAAAGGAAACTGTTTGTTCCACAGTCAAACTGCTGTTACAACAGAATCCCCCCCTTTATTTTTAATTCTCATGCTTCGGCACATGTACATAGTCCAACATTGTGTAATGCTTTCGTTTAGTTCCATTTGTCGTGGCATTGCGTTGTGAACTGGAGACTTCCATAGTTCCTGGTTGAGTCCGTTGTTTAAGTTAATGAGAGAGAAAATATGTGTTTAATGTTGCTGCCAAGATCCGGTATTTCCAGCACCTGTTAAAGCAGTCAGCAGTTTCATTACATGTGCGTTGTACAACTCATAGAATTTCTTGAACTGTGGCAATTGTTCAGCTGTCTGCTAGTGGCCTCTGAAAGATGACTCTGTTGACAGAATGTGTTTAAAAGGTTGATGGCATCTCCCTTGTCTGCCCCTAAAAGTGCTCCACAGTAGAAGCTAGTGCAAACAACACACACGATACTGATCGTGACACTTTGTCAGCGTGGTAGTTAACTTACTGCTCTCTCTTACGAGTAAAAAAGAAAGCAGAAATGGACTGGTAGCCGTCACGGACTGAGTGTACTCATGAATGCTGTGCATTGGTTCCACAAGGAATGAACTGAGAACAGTAAAAAATGAGTACATTGTGTACCTGCAGTTAGGAACTGTGAGTAGCATGTTAGGTTAGGTATTAGACAAACTGCTGGCCTCAACAATGTTAATAGTTGTTGTTACACATAGGCAGTGCTCAGAAGCTGCAGCCATGGTGCATTCTGTATACAAGGTGCAGCAATATGAATGGGAACACCCCAATTTGTGTTCCAGACTGTTAAAGGTCCTTGCCTTTTTTGTGGCCAAATGACAAGGTGCCATGAAGTACTTACAGCGTTTTTCACTGGTCGATTCGGAGCAGGATTTCTTTGCTCTGTGGCAACGAATCCAAATTTCACTGGTCGATCTGGAGCGAGTTCGCGCTTTCCGCTGGTCATTTCGGATCATCTTGCTCCGCGCTGATCGCTCTCACTTGCTCCGCCACCGATCGCTCTCACTTGCTCCACCACCGATGCGCGGATTCGGGCAGAAATAGCTCGCATCACTTCCGTCTTAAAGCAGAATCGGCACCCGGTTGGTACGCACAACATTGTGTTGCTTCGCAATATGGCTGCGTTCGGTGCAGCTGCAGCGGTCGCGTTTAACAATGAGAGCTCGAACGACAGCGATTACGAGGTGATGCAGGTGCTGTACGAAGCTTTCTATGCACGTTGTCCATACAAAATCTTTGCGGGCGTGACATGGAAATGATGGACTCTGGGACTGCTGCGGTCAAATTACGCACGGGGGACTGCGGGGGATGGCGACTTTGGCTGCCATGGAAACGAACAGAGCAGAAGTCAGGCATGGCTTACGGATCCGGTTTGTGTCACGTGTACGCAGACTTCCTGTGTGATCCCCCGCGGAGCGTTTTTGCGCTCCACTGGCCAATTCGGATTTGTGAAACCCGAGCGCTCACTCAAGGATTTCGGTGGCCGCTCTAGATCGACGAGTGAACAACGCCATTAGTTGAATGAAGTGTCATTAGCATATGCCTGCAAGTGGTATTCCAACTCTTGCTTCTGCAGTACCTGCTCACTGAGTATTGATTAGACATTCTATTTCATATATACGACCCCTGTACATGAACAGAGCTCGACCCCGATAGCACAGACGATACCCTTGACCCATAGACTTCTCTTCTGGTGTCAGTTCCCTTTGATGAACTGCATGCATTGTTGTATTTGGTCTCCCATAGCAGCCCACTTTAGCTCAAACCTATTCAAAGCTGTTGGAGTTGCAAAGGAAACAGATCTTGCTGGTTCTTTGTAGAGACCGGCCCCGGTAGTGCTGTGAAGTCAATAGCTCCAGCATTGAGCCTACTGTCTGTACAGTAGAAGGCTGATCCATTGATCCGTGCCACAAAGTCCATTGCATTACCACGAACAATCGAGGCAATGCTAAGTACAGTCTGCTACGTTAGATTAGCGCAGTGCAGCAAATCTGTGCCAAGTTAACTCATTTGTTGTGCAGGGTTATCGCCTGCAGTAAACATCAATTCACTGTACTCAGAGGACTGAGGAGTAGCCAGTCAGGCTTTTATCTTAGTGCAATCCTTTACTACTACTACTACAGCGTTGCTCTAGACGCAGAGTGTAACAGCAGTCTGCAGCGAAATGTTGGCAATAAAGAGAAGTGTTTAAAAAGTCTTGATCGCCATTTTATGTTGTGTTTTAGTTCAATCAGCCGTGACGATGGTGTTGAACCGTTTTTGGAACGTCATGATAGTATGCATTGAAATGCTGAGAGTCAAAACAAGTACCCAGCAAGTGTCTCTGTAGTTTTCACTGATGTTACAGGCTCCAGAAAGCTAGAGAAAATAAACACTGGAACATGAAAAGACACAGATGCCAACTAGCGACAGCTGATCATATTTAACATACCCATTTTCTCAACTATTTTTGCCACATTTTAGATGACAAGTTGACATACATATGTCATAAGCACAGCGGTGAAGAAAGCAACCCAAGCAAACGTGTAGGGTTATGTGCCACACAAAAAATTTAATAGCAGAAGCACAGTGACATGGCACTGGGCAGTGTTGCCCATCCCTGAAGAAAGCCATTGTTTGCAGTGTGCCTGAAAATAAGGAAGGACGAACCTCAGACCTGCCAAAGAGGAACTTGGTTCTTGATAACTTGAAGAATTGTAGATGTTCACTCGCATGAAAACTAGAATGTCACATGAAATCATGGTAGCTTCCAGCTGATGATGGAGTGACGACAATGACAGCATGATGGCTCGCAAATTGTGGACACAGGATCAAATCCTGGTTAGGACAAATAGCACAGCTTCCTGTTCTTTCGACATCCTATGGGAAGATAGAGTGACAACGGAAACCACATGAAAGTTTGCTGAAGCATCTATAGTAGCTACAGCTGTAAAATACAGAAGAACCTCATTGATATATTCACAATCGAGAACACAAAAAATGACCCATTAGAGTTATGCTTATGTTTTACTGGTTCATACATTCCCGGGAAACATAATCTTTTGGAACTTGCGTTTCGTACATTGCAAGACGCAATCGTATTGTAGCGCCTACCGACACTGCAACGCAAAGACGCTAAGGTTGGCGCCCTCAGCCAGCACCTTGGTGTCCGCAGCGCATAGTTGATGTGCAAGCACGGCACAAGCAATTCTGTTCTAGAAGTCGGTTACGCTTGTCCTTTTGCTCTGGCGCTCCGCAGCCAGCCGTACAGTTCTCGACAGTATGTATGACACATTTTTCGGCCGCTGGATCCCATGTAAACAAGAAAATACACAAAGCATGTGCGATCAAGAATAGTAGCTGCCCACCGCATCAGCTTCCCTACAATACTTGCCCACCCATATGGTGTGAAAATGCCAGAACACACTCAGTTTCTTATTCCGGTACCAGCAAATATCCTCCTAGGTTGTCGCTCGCTGCCAAACCTACTGTGATAAGCATCTTCACCTACTCGTATTACAGCATGTGGGGTATAGTGACATTCGAAGCATACTGCGTGCTTCTAGTAGGCAATTACCCAAACATGCCACCGTTTCCTGGTGCAGGCGGCGTGATGCGAGCGTCATGTTTCGCTATAGTGACATTCGGAATGCTCACCAGCTCAATTTTGTTTCAGTTTGGCATCGCCCTTTTAAAACACTACACAATGAGAAAACAACAAAACGTGTCTCAGGCCGCCCAGCAGAGCCTTACCAGCTCGACAAGTGTCGGCGTCTCGAGCCTCAATGATTCGTGCAACTCTTTGCATTAAGTCTGTCAAATTTTGTAGTTGCTTCAGATCATACATTTTCCCGGTTAGTATGTTTTCTTTCTTGCGGCTTTTCTTTCTCAACACGTGTGAACGAGGTTCTACTGTATTTTTAACTTGTAGCTATGAAAAATGCTCTTTTCATTCACACATGACAAATTATGGGATATGCTTGAAAACCACATGGAAGCATTTATTTAGATGTTCTGTGCCCAGTTGCAACAAAACACTGAGCAGATTTAATAGTCATGCACAGACCATAAAATATGGCATTGAGAAAACATACTTAGTAGATAGAGATTAACCATCGACACAAATATACACTAACAAACTTTATATAACTTGGTCAGACACTTTTCTAGGGATATAGTGCATTAGTACATATTATTATCTATGAGGCCCACAAGACAACAGCTTTTCTTTGGTAACATTGTTCCAAGTGCATGCTTAATGAAGCATTCATTAAAGCATTCATTTCCATTTTTTAAATACTATTCATGATATTAACCGCACATGCCCCAAAATTATCATGTTCTCTACAGTCAACTCTCCAAACTTGTGTGTATAGAAACACTGAAATTACAGAGTAGCCGAATGAGAAACATATTTAAAAAATGTGAGATGTTTTGGAGCATCCAGCCATGTTAGTGTACTGGATTGGTGTACAGTGCAATATCACTGCAAGCAAAATTTAATTGACGGCAAAAATACCTTTTGTAGGCAATACACATAAATGTATTAGCATATGTAAATATATATCTTGCAGATACTGCTAAGTTTGTTTAGAGGTGCACTACACATTATGTAATCAAAGTATCATTATCTGAATACTACAACTACGCTGCAGTAACAGATTAGAGACCCTTCCAGACCAGACAAAAACCTCTACATGTTTAATATGTTTGTCACCTAAGTTAATTAGTAACTTATGCCTCTTTGTGAAGAAAAGCAACAAGCATTTTCCAAACATCCTAGAGGATTACATAACCAAGGCACAAACATGTCAAATATATTTTGCAAAGTATGTTTTTCATCTATCAATGCTCAGCTTCACAATTCAGTCGAAAAATTTCAATCTGTCCATACTTTGGAAGACATGCAATGCTTAACAATCATGTTAAGCCTGACATAAGTCTGTCATTTTCATTAAATTTATATTTTGCACTGTGTTCCAAACAGCAACAGCAGCTAAGAAACAAATCAGTCATATGTAATGGCCAAATAGGTTTTGTGCCAGGACAACACACACATTGACATGGTATCGTTAGTTAATGAGCTTTGAGTTTTAAAACAAATGCCTTCTTCAAGACGCAGATGCACAAAGTGACAAAGGCCAAAAAAGGAGACTGAAAAAGTGCACAACGTGCAACTTAGAACTAAATGCAAGAGAAAGGTCTGAACATGAGTACAATTTCATCCTTTCACACTTGCACAAACAGATACACAAGCATTAGGGGTACGCAAATAGTTATATTTGAGACCGAATTGAATATGAATCAAATACTAGTACCAAAAGCAAATCAAATATTGAATACTTTTCAAACATTTTTCGAGTAATAAACAGCTGTTACCACAATTGATGCAAAATGATCTTCACTTCCCAGTATTCTTAAAGTTAGCAAGTTTCTGTCCTTACATAGCACATTACGACAAATCGTTTATTAAAAGCACAAACGGAGCTTCAGAAGCCAACAAGTAGTTTCTTCGCATATACAGAGTTCTTCGAGTGTGTGAATGATCGCTGTACAGCCTGTAAAGTATGGCTACCTAAGTGATGTAGCCTGCTCCACTACACAAGTTCTCATGTTTCATGTCTATAGTATGCTCACGGGAGAGAAAATGTAGCATACATTTGCTCCAATTTTATGCTTATTTGGGCACAGTTGACATTTTGAAATGTTCTAAAATTATGAGAAATATATTCACATTTACGAATAGTGACTATTCGATCTGAAAACCGAATTGAGAAGGACCCTATTCAATTTGTTATTAGAAAGTTTTGAATATTCACACGCCCCTAACAAGCATACATGCACTTTATACTATGCGCCATATAAATAGGAGTGCTCCTGCTAAATTGCTAGGCCTTTTGTATGCAAATTTTCAGTGTGAAAGTGAGTTTAATTTAATACCATTTTTATGAGTACATATTACTCATCAATTTTGTCCACAATAAGTTTGAAGTGGGTGTCTGTTGTGATGTTATTCAAAAAGCTTCTGATTCCACTGCCATGCCATAGTGCCACTATGTGTCATGGCTTAGGAGAAAACATAAGGTTAATTAGAAAAATGACAGATGGTGCAACCATTACATTGCAGTGAAATCAACACATCTTGAGTGGTGTTGTCTAGATTTATTCTGAAGATTATTCAAAACTGATAAGTAATACTCACAAACATAATATATTAGGCTGAACTCGCCTCAAAATGGTACCTCTGTGCAAAATTTGAGTATGAATGACCCTGCTGCTTAGCAAGATGTGGCACTCTTATTTATGCAACACACATTATGTACAGTACAGTCCACCCTTAACCCTTTGAGGGTCACGACTGTACTATGTACGGCGGTGAAAACAAATCCCAAATTTTGTGAGTTGCATCACATCCACTAATCATCAGGTGCATGCAGCATCTGTTAAGACGGTATTTAAAGGCTGTTAATAAGCAAATTAGACAACTACCAGCCCTGCAACTTTGCCATGATTGCTTCATTGGTATAAACAGTTCATCTATAACCAATTTAGCCCAAGTTCTTTGCAGCTGGCCTTTAAAATGGACACCTAATTACATAGTGTTCAAATCAACATGACTTGAAGGTATCAATTTAAAATGAAACACATGGTGTGACGCATTAGGTACATTTGACCTGGTAAATGCATCCGTGTCAAAAGCGAAATAATCAGTCCCAAAATACTAAATAATTTCGGTTTTTTGATGAACCCTACAATACATGTACATTCAATGCCTTTTTAGTTTCCACCTCCTTAACCTTGCCATAATGAACATTCATGCGCTGCATGTAATAATAATAATAATAATAATAATAATAATAATAATAATAACAATAATAAAGCTTGCTCCTGTTTCAACCCCAGCATAAAGGAAGGCTTATAGGCCCTTTATAGCAGTTGCTTCCTGAGATAGAGGCAGCAGTGAAAACAACACGCCTTGACATCAATAAGGATATTCAGAAGAATGCAAGAATGACTCCAAGAGCAATTCTACAAGAAAAACTGCGTAAGTACAATGGTGCACAAACACAGCAGCACTGTAAATGTACAAATTCTAAGCGAGGCTTCTTTGAAGGCCACTGCCCCATTCATAAAGGATATAGTAGAATGCAGAAAGTTCAGCACCGAAAGTTTGCGAACTTCAAAGTTAGACTCTGCACATGTCGAGCACAGCTCCAACAGTAGAAGCTAGAGGCTCAAAAACAAGAACTGCATTCATGCAGAGTACCTCGCTTCATCCTGACGTTTTTGATGTTTTATGCTGTCCCAGAGCCAATCTACGGTAATGATCTTCACTAAACGTGCACATTGTCTAACACCCACATTCGGTGACGACAACATGTGGGTCACACTGTCACTTTCACTCTTCGCAAGCGTGCCATCGTAGGCAACGAAGTACCTTCTCAACAGCCTACTCTGAGGAAGACACATTCTAACACCTGTGAAGACGTCAGGAAAGTCGCAAAGCTTCTTCTTCATTCCTGTAGACACCTCCGATTTGGTGTCATTTTTCGATGCTCTTTCTGCTTGACGCTTCCTGGCGGGTGAAGGCTGTTGTTTTGAAACCGACAAGGGAGTCTGTTTTGGAGAATCAGACTTTTTTGAAGAATTGCTTTTTCTTGGGGAAATGGATTTCTCTGGCGAGGAAGACTTATCTGTTGAGGTAAACGAAGCATTTGCAACACCGCCGTCGTCTTCGTCCTCGCCAAGGCCCAGGTCAAACGGCTTTGCCCTGGAGTTCTGAAACATCTTGCGCAGCTCGGGCAGTGTCGTCGCCTCCTTCGGTGTCTTGTCCGTCCGGATCCGCGTGACTCGGGGGAAGCGGATGGAGATGCCATCTGCGGTGTGCACCTCGGCCCGAGTGAACTCGGCGCCGGCGATCTCCCAGACCTGAGTGGTGTCCGGGTCCTTAGCGACAAAATCCGGCACCAGGACCTTCTCGACATCAAGCCACGCTGGCACCCGCTCCATCTGCCGTGATATTTTCTTCATTTCAAGCTCTGTCTGGAGCCGCTCCAGCGTCTTGTCATCGTGGCCGCCGTGTACCTTGGTGACTGTACACCAGCGACCGGTTGCCGGATTCCAGCAGCCCATTAGGAAGATGGACATGATGCCACCATTGCTTCCAGTGCCAAAGTATGCTCCAAGCACCGCGAGGTCGGCTGAGTCCGCCATGCTACCACCCTGCACATCGCAATAAGGTCATGCGCTTCAAGGAAAACAAACGCGAGCTAGACTAAAAGCTTTCCCTTGTAAAGAAGCAAATATGCCCCTTCTACCAAAATAAGATGAATAGCAAAAGAAATTCATGGAGAGAGAAGAGGCCCATAGCACCATTGCCTTAATTCATACATCAGCCTCCTGTGATGACACAGTTTGCGGAAACTATGAAGTCATGGACAGGGGCAAGGTCCTTTGTGGCAAATATTGACACATAAGAAAGGCAGCATAATTTGTAAACTTTGTTAGGTTTTACTTTGAGTCACAGCGCACAGTGCAGGTGACCAAGCGTGGTGACTCATTTTGTGCCAAGAAGTGCACAGACTGGGAGGTCATGGCGAATTCGTCACTTCGTCCCTGTCATTTATCCACAAGAGAAACTTCTTGCATTCAAATGCTATTTTCTTGCTGATAATCACTTTCTGTTGTACCGGTGCGGCAATGGTGCCAGAAGCATGGTTTATCTTAAAAGTCTACATAAAAAACCTGCTTCAATGTCATGGACATGCGGTCAGAACACTACTTGCGTCTGTGCCAGAACCATGGCAGTACCGGCTGAACCAATGCGTGAGACGCCAATTGACATGCCTTTTCACCATTGCGGTCCTCTAACACGGTAGCTAGAATGAAATCAGTGCAAGCGATCTATACATAATTGATTGTTCTTGCTGATGCTTTTGCACTAGCACATAACTAGAAAAAGTCATTGCAACTACAGTGTGCCCTTGCTGAATTCAGTGTCATAAGATGGTGCCACCAGTGCTGCTGGTGCTTGCATTCTCTTATTCAGTTGCTCTCTTTTATGGATACAGACATGCTAGAATTGCAATATTCAATGCTCACCTTAAGGTAGTCCTTCTTAACCTTGAGCCAATGGCGCTTTCCTGGTTCATAAATGCCATCAGGGTTTTTGAGCACAAGCCCTTCTAGGCCCTGAGACAGGACATCATTGATGAGGTCCCGCAACTTCTCACGCGTCGTGATCACATGCTGCTCGCTGAACACGACGTGATTCTTGATGGGGGTCATGTTGGCCTGTAGGATTTCCCTGCGCTCACGCAGTGTCCGGTCCAGTAGGCTTTTGCCATTGTAGTGAAGACAATCAAAGACGAAAAGACACACAGATGCATCTTTGAAGGCTGCCCGCTTGTGGATTCCTAGTGTTCCAAAGGGCAGTGGCTTCTGCGTGTGTGTGTCCACCATAAGAATTTCGCTGTCGAGGACCAGGTCATGGCCATGCTTGAAAGCCTGCAGGCAAGGACATCCAAAGGAACAGGTGAAGTTGGTAAACAGCGGAAAAAAGAAATTTAGATAAATGCAATGGTCATGGCTTTCAATGTGAGTTGCCACGTTCATCATGGGGGCTATTCTGCAAGCGTCCACCTAGTGGACATGTTCGCTTCGTCTGCTGCTGGAGTTCTGATTGGCTGGGTTGGTGTACGCTTCAGAAGGAGACAAGCGCCCCCAGCCAATTGGTACTTCAGCAGCAGACGAAGTGGAAATATCCATTAGGTGGCGCTTACAGAATTGCTCCCCTGGTCTACAATCACTTCACATGCGAACAGAACTGTGGCTGTCCATCAGAAAAAGGCAGTTGTGCCCTGTCCAGACTATGGGCCGTCCAGATATTGCAACAAGTGTAAATGCACCTGCTTTCCCTGATAAAAATCAAATGCGTACACTTGCACAATGTAGTTAAATAGCGAATTAAAACATTCTTGAGCAATGGTGCTCAAGCGTTTCATTTTGTTGGCACCTTGTCTAATGAACTAATAATAGTGCACCTACTGATTTTACAAAGCACGAGAAAGTTCACAGTGCAAATGGCATTGTAATGGTAAGAGCTTTAGCAGACAATTCTTTCAGCATGCATCGCAATGACTGGACTATGGATGCCTTTGAATTACACCGAGCAACTCGGCATTTCATACCTTTGGAATGAAGTCCTTAAGATGTTGGACCTTGTGTGCCGACACCGGCTTCAGGCTTCTGCTGAAGAACAAGAACTCCGAGCCCTTCTTGTGTAACTGGACCCGTTCGCCGTCGTATTTGATTTCCGCGTACAAGCCGTTCGGGCACTTGGCGAAGGCGTCGTCCACGGAGCCGCACGGCTCCGCCAGCATCGGTATCATCGGCGTCATCAGGCTCGCCGAGACGCTGACGTTGCCTTCCTTCGAGGTCCTCACGACGTCTTCCAGGTTCCGAGACGCCTGGAACGCCTGGTACGCGTCCGGGTGCAGCGCCTCCAGGATGTGCTTGGGTCCCGAGTTTATGCGGATGTCGTGCTTGATGAGCCTGACGACCATGACCAAGTCGTTCGCAGTGCAGCGAGCGCTCAGGTGCCTCAGGAGCTGCACCTGATCGTCTTCGCGGGTGAGCCGTGACAGGCGCTCCAGGTAGGCGTCGACGTCTTGCATCGTCAGCGTGCTCTTGTCGGCCGGGGAGCCGTACTTCTCGAAGAACGCGCCGACGGTACGCGCCACGTCGCCCTGTTCCAGGTCCTCGATCATCTCCTCATGGCAGCCATTGCCGAAGATTCGGCTGAACACCTTGACGAGCTGCTTGCTTTGCAGGTTGTAGACGCGCTTGTTGACCATGGGCAAGAGGAACTTGACCCAGAGGCAGAGGTCGCCCGTGAAACCTTTGCGCGTGCTGCCTCCTTTGAAAAACTTTGCCACAATCGCCGTCTTGCCCGTGTAGGTCGATTCTTCAGCGATGGCGGCGCACAGCTTGCGGAACTCCTTGAAGGCGTCGTCCTTACTTGACTTCCTCGTCAGTGGCGACGCTTCCAGTTCCTCCAGATCGAGCTTTTCCTCGGTATCGTCCGACCCCTGAGAAGTCAGGGTCGTCTGCAGTTTCTGCTTCTTGGCAGGAGTTCCTCCGCCGCCGGCGTTGTTCCCCTTTCGCTTACCGGGGCTTCCTGCGCCGAACTTCTCCGACAGCTCGTCGATATGCTTGAGGACTACCTTTCGGTCCTCCTGGCCGATCTCGCTCCATCCCTCAAGGTCGCCGGCGTCCTCGATTTTCTTCGTGGTCGCACGAGCCCGCGAGAGCTGCTCGAAGATGCAGTCGACGTGAAACCACTGCTTCATCTCTCCGCCGCTGTCGGTGAACGGATTCGGCACTATCTTGCCGATGCGCAGCACTTCCTTGTCGATCTTCTGCTTGCACTTCTTGCACCCCGCAGTTCCCCGCTTGGCGTACTCGATGCAGAAGCGAGCCTCCGACATTTCTCTACGGGAGAGCGCGCACTGTCGCTGGTAGGAAATATTGTCGGAGATCGCACTTTGGAGTGAGACGGTCGCAAACCGCGGACGTTCGTGTTACATTTTGCCGTCGGTGACCGTATTTTTCGTTGCAGGGGTAGACGATAACTGTCTTTCCATGAGCGAGAAACAATCGGAACGATTCTTCGTGAAGCACCACAGCAAATCGTAACAAGAAGCACTCTGGCGCGCGCAACGAGTTACGGCACGTAGCGACTTGGGTTATGGATTGTCTTGGTTCTCTCAGTACTCTCTTTGCTTGCTTAATGAGTAAGGGTTAAGCGCTAACAACGCTTTTGTGTAATTAAAAAAATAAAATAAGTTTTATAAGTTTTCCTGTTATAGACAAATGCTTGTAGGTTTGTTTTAACAGTTTTTGCTTAGGAGTGATATCGATGCTAGCGGCCTCCCACGCTTTTTTCATCAACGACGCTGTCTTCTGCTGGTAGAAGCGTGCTCGCTCCGGCACCTCTCGTGTAAGTTCATCGTTTTACTTCATTTTCAGTGTACTGTGGGTTGAATCAAACGTAGCGCTCAGTACAAAGATAGTTAGGCACTCAGCTTATAACAGACTGAAGGACACACTACGTTTTGCGTGTTGGAATACGGCCCATATCTTGTTAGCACTCAGAAACTGCGGCGATATGCAATTGCGTCATTTCACGATGCTTCCACAATTTGTAACACTGCTCCTGAAAAGGTAATCAGGACGCATATTCACGTCATGTTGTTTCACGTTATCGTATCTAGAATGCGGCTCCCAGGCATTAAGTTTTTGGATCAGCGCTTTAACTGCGACGGACGTTTCAGCTGAGCTAAGCGAAAGTGATCGTGCTTGAGGTGCAGCAAAAGCTAGGCGCCCACTTACAGCTCACCCTTTCGAGAGGAAAAACCTGACAGCTCCACAAAGGGCTTGGTTCCAAATTGACATTCGTTGTCAGGCCTGGCGTTGATTGAGTCGTGATTTATGCGACATAGTTTGTATTAATTCCCAGTTAAATGGCGAAAATCAGATGAGCTTGCTTAATTATGTAAGCACTAATCTAATTGATATAGAGGCGGCTAGAGCATTGAACAATGTGGTCTTCATTGGCACTTAAACCGCGGGCAAAAAAAAAAAAATCTTTTTTTTTTTTCTTGCATATAGATCACATTGACAAACTGGCTCCGATTTTACACGCATGTATAATAGAGTAGCAGTTCCAGCCAGAGCGGATTCCTAGCTCAGGACCAGTAGCACTGTACTCGGACTACGTTAAACCAGTGGCGCGCCAATTGGTTTTCAACTGGCACCACTTCAGACCGGTTCATTCCAGTTAAAAACCAGCAGCAAGATTTTCACTTGGGGTAACTGCATGCAGTTCACAGGTGTGGAACTCAGAAATGACCTGCTATTTTAGTGATTAAACATGAGCTAATAATGGCACTTAAATGTTGCCAACCCCTTTCTTTTATACATATAATTAGTTTTATTTATGCATCCATCTGCAAGAAATAATTTGATTAAAGGTTTGATTTTAATTTCATCCTGGACTGCAGTTAGTCATCGATGGAGTCGTCGAGGACCATGGAGGACTTCCACTGGCTATGGAAGTTCGGCCCCGGTTTCACAATTTCGGGTGACAGCGTCACCGTGCTGCATGAACCAAACCAGTTCTATGAGCATCTCAAGGTACGTGGAGTGCTGCAGTACAAATGCCAGGCTTTCTTCTCATTCCTCCTGTGTCTGCATTGTTTTGTATGTCTGCCTTTCTGTACCATCAATTCCTGCCGTCTTGCACAGCTTTTTCTGTTGGTGTAGGTCTTAATTCAGTTTACTCTTTGTCAGAATTTTACAGCATTTGGATCCCTAGCTGCGGACTAGTTGGTATCCATAAAAGAACAGAGTGCATGATAAATTTGCAATGAAAGCACAAGTTAATGCATACTTCGACTATATATAGAGTCACAGTACAAAATAATGAACTAGCATATGCATATATTCCATGTAGGGATCAAAGCAGTGAGATTGTAAAAATTCGAGCACAAGATCACAAGATAACCACAACGTGTAAATCTCCTTATAAATGTATTAATTATGCAAGTTGAGGACAAATGTTAGCCTGAAGATTTCTTTTCAAAGCTGAAGGAAAATTTTTCTCTTAATTTTGAGCAGAGAGGTAAATTCCAGAAGATCGATGCATCTCAACCACAATCAGTTACCTGACTATGTAATTAATGGTTGCAGGCATATGCACAGTATGTCTTCTTGACATACAATTGTCCTCTGGTGCTTTAGGTCAGCGATATTGTTAAGCTTGGCGTGGCTTTGCATTGGCAATTACTCTGATGAAGCATCAGTGCAAGAAGTGGTTCAGCTGTAAGAGGTCCTTCTTTCCCTTCTGTTTCAAGTGAGATGAGTCGTACATTAGAAAAGAGAATGTCGGAGCACCAGATGCACTCTTTCTCACATTCCTTCCAACTTTTCAGAAGCTGACAGCATCTGCAAGTAAACGTATCGTATTGGCCTCTCTCTACCTTGGCAATGGGGAACTCGAGAAAGACCTAGTGAGTATACTCTGAGACACTTTGCCACCTGATGTGCATTAGAAAAACGCAAACATGGTTCGTATTATCTTGAATAAAATTTTTATCTGCATTTATGCCACTGTGTTGGTATTTCTGCTTTCTGCACTTTCTGCGCATCATGGTGCATTAATAATAATAATAATAATAACAATAATAATAATAATAATAATAATAATGTTTATTTTGGTTCATTGGTTACAAACCAAGAAAGGGAAGCAAAGGGAAGAACATCACCTAAGATGTGGCCTTCCTGTACAAAAAATAAATAAATAATAATAATGGGGAATGTACATATCACAGCAATGCCACCTGCTGTGATGACATAAACCTTCTATTTTCTGCTTTTTCTTATTGTTTAAATAGTGTGTGTCTTTATTTATTTATTTATTTATTGTTAACTGCCTCCATCACACGGTACTTATTCTATGTATTGCACACTTGTTGCTATGCAAGGAAAGCTTTGATTATCACATCGTTATGTAGTGTATCTGATGTGTATACTTTTAAATTGTGTTGCATTTCTCTGGATTTGATACATTCTTATTGTAATTGACATTTTGTACTTGTAAACTGTTGTACAGTGCTCACGGAATGAAACGCGTCAATTTAGGGCTAAGTAATGCGCATACTTTCGCTTCAACCGGCTGCAGTTCGTGTCACATCGACGTAATTCTGGCGCGTACACTTACATCGGAGTCCTCGTCACCTTTGGTGACCAAATTCCTACCGACATGACATTGTGCTCTCGCGTACTTTGCACATATGTAGGGTTGTACTAAATGCTCCGTGTCCTATTTCAATCCGTGAGCACTGTACATGACCTTTGTTGTATGTTATGTCAAGCAGATATGTAGCATCCTTTTTTTTCCTTTCTGAATTCATGTTCTGGACGTGTACCAATGTGTCTATGGCTGTGTGAATTGAAAAACGGAATATGTTTCAATGTCATATGCATTGTGTAAAGGAAGCCGTGGTGAAGTCAGAAAATTATTGCCTTGCCTCCTCTTATGCCTTGTCTGAGAATAAAATAAAGGACAAAAGAAATGTCAGCTGACTATACTGCAGCACGTAAAATTAATGCAAGGCAAAATAAATCAGTTATGTTAAAATTCACAGATACAATAAAACCTGAAATTAACACAGGAATATAGCAAGGAGAATAAAATTGTGCAGTAACCATCAACAATGAACATCAGTGTAAGTGAACAGCCAGAACAAGCGAGTGAGTGACTGAACAAGTGAACAAACATTTTCATTGCCAAGTCCAACTAATGACAAAAATGTGTTAAAGAGGCATAGAAAGCTGTTTGCTTTAGAAAACCTAAACAAACCATCTTAGAAACCAAGAGTGTTAATTAACCCCGTAATGTCCAAGCACAGATCCCTGTGAAGGAAATAACTCGTTCACCATTGTTTCTGGCCATAGAGAGCACATCTTTACAAAAAACATGACTTTACAAAAAACATGATTTTATTTGAATAAAATAGCCTAGTGAAAAGTTCATTAGTAATTGGTTTGCTGAACTATGCTCAACTGAAAACTCGCTACATCATATAAAGAAATGGAGCTATAGGCTATGAGTTAAGTTTCTCATGCTTAAATAACCATTTCGATGTATCAAATTCAGCCTGGCATAGATGATACATTGGGCATTACGGGGTTAAATACAATGTCGTGAACGCACTTGTTCTGTTGATTCGGAGTGCAGATGTCATGTGCGAGCTCAAGGATTGCTGTAAGAGAGTTCAGAGCCTAAGGTATTTTAAATGTGAGCTTTTGGTTACCGCAATTCATCCGTGGTCTGTTATAAGTAGTGAACATTATCGGGCTCCTTGGAGTTAGAGCTTCAAGAACTCTTGACACAGGTCTCGGAACTGCATGCGGCGGCCAGGCGCAAGGTGGAGATTCGCGTGCTCTTGGACTATACCAGGGGATCGAGGGGCGAGATAAACTCGCGCACACTCTTGATGCCCCTGCTGCAAGAGTTTGGTGGCCTGTCGAGCAGTAGTGGCAGCCATGGGGAGCCTGCAGAATCCCCGAGCCAAGTTCAGGTTTGTGGTCTGCCTGTGATATGAACACTTCATGAAGTTGAAGAAAGCAGTGGGTAAAAAATTGAGACAGTCCATTTTGCTGGTCTCTGGCAACTGAAAAATTCCGGTGGCAAAAAACATAGTAAAGCCTGATTATAACTAAGTCACGTGCAGCGTGAAAGTATCTTCATTATATCCGATATTCATTGTGAGCATATATTCGTTACCCACTGATATGTTACCGGTGATGAAATTATATGTTTACTTCCTTATATCTGATAATTCGTTTGACTGTTTCAGGAAATGTGTAGACTATAAGTGATAGTGCATTTAGAGCAGGTATAATTAAGTTACAAATTACATAAAATAATTACTTTTGTTACATAAAGTTTGCAAAAGTATGATTTGCAATTCGTGGTGCTCTCCAAGAGCCACATACATGCTGATTTCATTCTACTTTAGACACAATATAATCACTACAATTTATAGAATTACTGTAAATGGTTTTTTTTTTCTGGAACTATGTTTCTTGAATAGTTGGAAAATATATTACAATGCACTCCGGATAAACAAAACTCTCTTAAATGAAAATACCGGATAAACAGGACAATATCAGCTTTGGTTGGCCACCCATAGGCACAATGTCAATAAACCTGGATTAAATGGAACCCATATTTTCCCGAAATTCAGATAGAACTTTGACCAAGACTGCCACCTAAGTTATTGGAGTACGGAACAGGAAAAGTCCAAAAAACATGCCAAATAGTGATGCTATAAATAGTGAACAAAATTAAATCCATCAGGCGCAGTGCGCGTTAGTCTTTGGGACCAGATGGCAAGAGATGCAATTGAGAGTCTGCAGTGCTATTTCGAATCCAAAGACTTTGCCAAAACTTTGGGAACCCCTTCGCTCATGAACACAACCTTATGCAAAAGAAGCTACAGTGTTAGAAGCAGACCATAGTGAAATCTTCCCTTTTCATGAAAGTAATGTCAAAACACTTGGACGCTTTTCGCATAAAGCAGTCACTGGCGATCTTTTGTGTTCTTCTCTTGAAGGAAACTTCGGATAAACGGAACACATTTTCTGTCCCTTCCAGTTATGTTTGATGATTCTAGTGTATTTTCGTCAACTCCTGTTGATGCAATCTGTGTGACGCACAACTTGATCCTGGAGGCTGTACAGCCAACTCTCGCAACAGTGAAGCAGCAACCGACAAACAAATGTCTATGTTATATCTGATACCTGTTACAAACATATATTTGTTACATGTTGATATGGCCAAAATTTTTTTGTTCTATTCACTCTGTTATATCTGATAATTTGTTATACACATGTTTGTTAAATCAAGGTTTGACTCTACTCAAATTTCATCTATTGAGAGCACGAGTTGGATTGAGCAGGCAAGCATTTCTAGTACTGGTAGGAACCTGCACATCGGCACTCATCTTTCGCAGGTGGCGCTGTACCACAGTCCACGGCTCCGCGGCCTCGTACGCTGGCTCCTACCAGCACGTTGGAATGAGACGCTTGGACTCACTCACCTCAAGGTCTACCTGTTTGATGACACCCTCATCCTGAGTGGGTGAGCAGGTTGTTTATGCCTGCTGTTGTCTGCTAATTTTCATTTATCTTTCTTTATGTTTGTTGCCACACTCGTTAGTAACAGCTGAGTGCTAGAAGAGGAGTACTGAGGATTGCGGATACTAAAGTTTATTGCATATCTTGCAGCCCTCCTGGTTTCCTTTTCTTTTTCTGACAATACTCTGCAGGCTGACATGCATTTAACGCTAACCCTATTATAAAACAAATTTTTTGCTAAGCTGAATGGGTATAGCACCAATAGGCACATCTCTGCACATCTCGTTTGATCCACACGTCATGGCAGATGCCATCCTAGAGCTGGAAATAAATCAGGAACACACAAGGTGCTGTTGCTATCTTCGCAACCATCTCTTCCTTTCTAAATTCTCTCGGCGCATTTGCTAGCGTGAGCGGGAAGTCAGCCATCTTGTGTAGGGCAATCTAATATAGTGTAAAAGCCTACTTCTAGTATTTTCCACCTAGCCCTTTCAGTTTCTCCTCGATTCTTTTTAACAGAACTTCTCCTACAGTGACAAAGATTCAGGCATGAACATCATTATGTGTGGTATTAGTGATGCAAAACTATCAATAGTTCTATTGATATATAGTTAGGTAATTATCCATCAATTAGTACAGAAACTATCAATAGTGCCATTCATAGCACATCATCGATAGTACAATCGATAGCACGTTATTAATATATGTGGTACTATCAAGTATGCTATTGACAGTGTAAAATCACGTGACGTACACACCTAAACATTCCAATGTAAACTTTGGGATGTTTCCCTGTTTCCATTTGCATCAATTGAGCATTATTGGTGGTCAGTTATCGCAGCATTTCTGGTAATATCACTATTGAACAATCGCAGAACTATCGATCACATTCTCACTACCTAACTGTGGCAATATTACTTATATATAGTACCACTGTCAATAGTTTTTGTTACATTATCCATATATCATATCAAAATATTGTAATGCTCTCAATAGTGTTGTTGATACTATCGAGAATCTTTTTCACACTATCGAATACTATTGATATTCAATTTACCAATAGTTGTGCATCGCTAGTGTGTGTAGAAACTGAATTTGTAATAAACAATGTTCTCTTCGCGGTCACCTTAGAATAGCTTCAGTGTATTCTCTGCACCTCAGTCTGGTGAAAGTTCAATTATGGGTGTCATTGGACGTGCCAACTGCATGGGCGTAAAATTTACACCTTCCTCTCTCTCTCTTCTTTTTCTTTTTCTTTCTTCCTTCCTCACAGGGCCAATTTGAGTGACCAGTACTTCAGGAACCGGCAGGACCGCTACGTGGTCTTCCGCAACTGTCCACACCTTGCCGACTACTTTTCTCATGTCGTGCAGACGGTGTCGTCGTTCTCCCTGCAGCTACAAGGGGACGACTCTGTTTGCGTTCATCCCAGCTTCAAAGTTCATCCTTTCAAAGGTAGTGGAAAAGACAAAGACGAATGTGAAAAGAGAGAGAGAGGAAATAAATCTGCAAAATAGTCATTACACATTTTCCGTGTGGGAAAAAAATTGCTACCCACTGTGGAGAGGTTCAATCGCTGTGGTGTTCTGCTGCAGAGCATGGGGTCACAGGTTGTCCCCACTCGCAGCTGCGGCATTCCAATGGGGGCGGAACGCAACGACGCCTGTATACCGTGCTTTAGCTGCACATTAAATAGATACTAATGAGGCACACTGAATCAGTTTATAATGACAGATTATTCTTTGAAAAATGAATATTTGTTAATTTCATTTTTATCAGCACCAAAATGTTGGGTCATAACTTCGTTCATTAAATCTGATTCTTTACATTTAAACCCCAGTGCTGGCACATCAGTGTGGTGTCATGGATTTCAAGCTATTTTTCCGTATGTTGGGTCATTGTACTCGAAAATGTTTTTGAAATGTCTTTGTTTTCATAAATTTTCTTGAAACTTGCTAATTTCAGTCTTTGGCTGTTTTAGGATGCAATAGTTGAGCTTTAGGTTATCAATACTTGTTGCTAAGATAAGATAGTTGTTTCATCTTTGAACGCAAGTTAAGTTGCAACCAAGGGCAGAAAGAAAGACAGGAAAGGTGCTCTTTCCTGTCCTCAAATCTTGTTTTCCACCCTTGGTTGTCTCTTAACCTTGGGTAATAAGCTTTAGGTTAGGGGTTGCAAGCATTTCTTGTGGGCTCTTCATGTTCTTTTGTGCTCACTTTGGGCTCTTTTGTACTCCCGGCAGTTTGCGTCCCCCAACACTAGGGTACAGCTTGCGTCCTCTAATCTAAAACTCTCTAATGTATTGATGCTTTACTGATAAAAAAATTGACTAGACCTGAGCAGATGCCTTCAAAATCCATGATGTCATGATGAGCTCGTGCGAGATATTCAGGGTGGCATTGCCACATCTCTTTGATTTTTGCATCTTTTCTAGCTTGCCAAGCCCCTTCTCGTGTTAAGCAGTTCTTTTGGTATTGTAGAAGGGTAATTTACTAAGCTCAACTTACTTTTCTCTTTAATGTCTCTTTAAATAACACCAGGCGGTCAAAATCATGGATCTGAAGCCTTGCATTACAAGCTCCCTTATAGCCCATTGTGCAGCCAATAATGGAACTGGCATAAAAGAATACAAAACAAAAGTTTGGACTGATTGGCAATTAGTGTGACAATTGATCATGCTGCGAAGACCTTAGGTAGATATAGGCTTAGCACAGAAGCAAACTGGGACAATTCAGGGCAAATAACGAATGGAACGTGATTTTCATGTGACAGCGTGCTAAAGCGAGGAACACATTACGAAAGGCAGGAAAAAATCACTTTGGGCTGCAGCTACAAATTTAGCCACAGTTTTTTAACTTAATGAAGTGCTGGCCAAGTTGGAATTGCAAATACATACATATTACCTAACAGCGCAGCATACACAGACGAGGACAAGAAACAACTAGAATGTAGGCAATGCGCTCTGTCTATGTTGTAGTCTTTCCTGTCCTTGCGTCACTTTCTGTGCCGATAGCTAATAAAGCTTTAACCTATTCGGACACCAATTAATATTGTCCATTAATTGAAAATTTTTTTGAACTACATACATTTCTTGCGTCTTCAGAATCACGAAAAGTGTACAGCTGCAGAACGGATTAGGAATTTTTAATCCTTCGGTGAGTTTTGTCAAGCTTGCAGCACGTGGACTCTCCGTGTGACAACTCTCCACAGGAACCCCAGATATGAGAACACCAACTATTTTATGTATGCCATGCTTGGAAAGTGCCCATCCAGCCACTTGACAGATATGCGTGATGTAAAACATTGTGAAAAACAATGAGAGAAATGAACCCCCTATACATGACGACATACTGACACCGAGGTTATGTCTATCTTCCAACTCGTTTTACTACGACACTTCGCACATATTATTCTCACTTGCAGCCAGTGGCGTAGCCAGAAATTTCGTTCGTGGGGGGCTCACTTTGCAGCTCGGCCTCCTCATTATAGAATTAGTCGAGGGATCAATATATATATATATATATATATATATATATATATATATATATATATATATATATATATATATATATATATATATATATATATAGATATATATATATACATATATATATATATATATATATATATATATATATATATATATATATATATATATATATATATATATATATATATATATATCTGTGATTCAACAACCTTGTTTACATTTTCGTACATATGCAACGACCAGGGGAAAATCTCAATGACGCTGTCCTTTGTTAGAAAGTATTGCGCAGGAGCAGCTGTCACCGGTCGTGTACTGCGAGTAATTGCTCCGAAATTACAGTCGCAACAGAGAGCACATATATAAAGCAGGAGTTCTGCAAAATATACGACGGCGAGTCAAATGAAAGTGAGCCAATGCGAATATATGACAAACGGGGTACTTTATTTAAAAGTAGTCACCATGATTATTTAGACACTTGTCCTACTAACGAGTCGCGTAATTCCCGTATCATAAAATTCCTTGGGTTGCTGCCTCAAAAATCTGTAAATGACTACACGTCATCTTCCGACACGAATCTGGTTCCCTTGAGCAGTTTTTTTCAAATTTTATGAAATGTGGAAGACGCAAGGCAACAGGTCTGGGCTGCATGGGGGATGTTGCAGCGTTTCCCACTTGAACTTTGCCAGTTTTGTATTAACCACAACAGCGACGTGGGAACGGGCAATGCCGTGAAGCAAGATGTTCCCAATGCTCAATTTTCCACGTCGTTTGTTCTTGATTGCGACACGCAGCCGATCCGACCTTTCACAATATCTGAAACGATTTAGAGTCTCTCGCAGGTTTAGAAAATTCGATCAATAATGGCCCCTAACGACCTAAAAAGAAGTCAACACTTTTCCGGCAGAAATGACGGCCTTTGGTTTCCTTGGGAGTGGTGAATTCAATTGTTTCCACTGTAAGCTTTGCCGTAATGTTGCAGGCTACTAGTAGCGGCACCATGAGTCATTCCCGGTCACAATTGCAGACAAAAAGTCGTCACCCTCATCTGGGGTTCTTTGACGTGCACTTAAATCTAAGTACACGGGTGCTTTTGCATTTCGCCGCCATCGAAATGCAGCTGCCGTGACCGGGATTCGATCCCGCGGCCTCGTTCTCAGCAGCCCAACACCTATAGCCACTGAGCAACCACGGCCTTTTCGATTGTGTTGGGGGGGATTGCACGGTGGCTTTGTTCCGGCCATGGATCGTCGTTGTAACTTTCATGTCCTTTGAACAGTTTGCTACAACGCTTCACAGTGGCCAATGAAACGCAATGTTCAACGCATACGGCAGCCATACGGCTAATAATTTCTTTTTGGGAAACATCTTCATTTGTCAAAAACCTCACGACATCAAGCTGTTCAACTTTTGGAGTGTCCATTATGTCACGCAACCATGTTCAACCTAGTGTATGAGAGCATTAAGGAACATTTAACCTCACCTCTGCATGTCACTTGTAAATGAGATGCATATGTGCTACGCGCATGCCTCGAAAATAATGAACCGAACCATTATTGCGCGGGGCGGGTTGTCTCACTTTCATTTGATTCGCCTTCGTACACTAGAAATGCGAAGATACAATGGAATATACATATGTGAAGATACAGCTTGATACAGGGCAAAAAATTGTCACTGGAAACAAAGTTCACTGCGCATATACACAAAACCTCGCAACAAGATGTTAAATATACGTATAAGTCTCCAATAAATCTACGTACCTAAGAAAAAGTCACTATATATAATGCGTCAAACAAGGCAAATAAACAGGTTGCGCAACCACAGATTCACAGATCACAGCACCCCCCGCCCTCCCTGCACTCCCAAAATGTATCGCGTGCGACGGAAGGCGGCGCGCTTCCTCCCAGCTTTTCTCCCTTCCGCACACATGACAGCCACTATCGTCGGCTCACCCCCTCCCCTTCCCCCCCCCACGCTTTCACTCGCACATAGAGCATGCGGCGCGCGGTCACGATGTTATCACCCTTGGCCTTTATTTATATGGAACATGAGGGCAACGGCAGGAATGTGCCTGGAGTCTTCATATAGCTACTATTGCAATAATATAATAGTATCCGGCAACTGAAGCGTCCCGTGGCCCATTACTTTCCGCAAAAGCAGTAACAAAATCGAACTTTCACCATGCGACAATTCGCTGCGCCGCAACAATGTCTTCTTTTTTTCTTTTGTGGGGCAGGGGGCAGCGAAATAGAATAACGCAAAGGAAAGCATGTTGGGGCTACAATCGAATGCCTACTTTGGGCACCTAGTGTGGCTACCGAAGGAATATCGAAGAAAACCTGTGACGCTTGGTCCACAGAAAACCATACGCATACTGCTCGGTATCCTACACCGGCGAGACAAAATTTTACGAAGAGGTTGTGCTCAAGCGAACGCGTTGCAATCCGTCGAGTCCCCGCAGTGCTGGCGGCGAGCGACTGTGAATTGTTTCTTTTTCTCATCTGCTAGCCAGAAAGCGCCTAAAACTCTGGCAGGCGAAAATGCAGTCGGCCAGACAAAAACGAACGCGCATCCAAGTGCGCCGCGCGGTTGTCGATGCAGCACGAGAAAAACGCATGCGCTCTGGCTGGATCAGCAGCCCGCGGGTTGCGAGAACAAAAAAAATAAATAAATAAATACATAAATACAGAAATAAAAAGGCTCAATGTATCGTCGCGAATAAAATTGTAGGTAGAAAAATAAATAAGAACTTAGTTACAATGGTGGCTTTAGTGTCTTGACATGGATGCTTTGGCGCAGGTGAAAAAAAAATTTTCATACTCTTTTCTGTGACCTGACGGCACAAATGAACCACCACAACGCTTTGTCTCATCGGACCTCGCTGCGTGCTTTGTCAACTTGTCTGATAGTATGTTGATTTGGCTCGTGTCGTTGTATGGCCCGATGTACGGCTTTAGAAAAGTCGATGCACCTTTGGCGTCAAATGTTTACAACGGCATTAAACCCACAAAGTTCCGGAATTGAAAATCTAAAGCACGACTTTAGAAATGTCAACGCACCTTTCGCATCAAAATGTTATGAGAACTTTATACCCACAAAGTTTCAGAATTGAAATCCAAGCGCTCCGTAGATTCCGCGGCCTCTGTGAGATGCCGAGACGAGCCCGCTCGTCATCAAAACGCCCTTGAAATTTTGTTGCTCGGTGGGGCTCCTTGCGTTACGATATGTGACTCCCGATGCATGGGCGTTTCTACGAAATCCAGCCCGATTTCGCAATGTTTGCGCTAAAATGTCTTTTCGAGCGTGAATTAAGGACATTCTGGACAAAATCGAGCATGATTTCCAGCGCCGGGAGTTGTTTTGGTCGGCGGCGCATGACAGCACGAAAAAATTTCGGGGGGGGCTGAAGCCCCATAAGCCCCCCCCCCCCCCTGGCTACACCCCTGCTTGCAGCCCAGACCCAACCAAAAGCATTCCAAGGTGTACACAATATGTCTTAAATATTATTTTTCATCAACACTTTTACTTTTGATGCGCTGTCTTGGTGTGCACACTAGTGCTCACGGTGCCTGAAGGAATGAGCGAATGGTGCCACTGCAGCACTCAAATATATATATTTTTTTTAATCTCTGTTTTAGGTGACCAACAAGAATTTGTGTCGGCTGCGAACCAGCGGTTGGCCAAGCTCATCAAGCCAAACAGGGAGACAGCTCCGACACCAAGTCAAGGTGGTGCTTCGGCTGACACTTGGGTCTTTCCACTGCTCCAGATGGCGCCACTAGGCATCACTCAGGTATGCAGAGCAGTTCTCGGAAATGTACAGAGCATGAGAGCCATGGAAAAAATTGCAAACCCAGAATTTACGCGTGCCCCTCAGTGATCATGCAAGCTACATAGGTGCATATTGTATGCCTCACTTTCAGACTGCATGCTGAGATTGTGAAGAATTGTTTTTTTAATCTCACCTATTTACTAAACCTTCATCTGTGATCGTACTGCAGCTCACAGTTCCTTCTCAGGGGGTCACACATTTCCGGTCATTGAATGCAGTGTACAGGAGTTTTATAAAACCAGCTAAGTAAACCTGTCATTGCTATTTTAGGCTTTTATTAATATAGCGGTAATTGCTGTTTACATGAGTGATCATTGGCTGTTTTTTTATGCTTAACATGTGTTTTAGGCCTTTTAGACAACCAGAGGAGGAAATGAAAAATGCGGTTTATATACAGCATAGAGTTCAACTGCAAACAGCTTGGTATTTGAAGATCCAATAGAAACCAGCGCAGAGTGCTGTCACTCAACTGGGACATTTGATGCAAGAAGCTCAGAGCAAGCATGAAAAATGTCTTAGGGATAGTTTTTAGTGCATTCACTCGTAACATATGGCTTCAAGCTTAAAAAAGAAAGAAAGGCAGAAAACTTCTCCATTATTGCTTCTTTGCAGGACCAAGTTGTTACCGAGCGATTGCTCGCCCATGCTCCAGCGAGATCAACGTTGCGGCTCGCAACGGGCTACTTCAACCTTACAGAGCGCTACTCTAACATCATTCTCAACAATCAAAGTTCACGCTTCGACCTCCTCGTTGCCTCACCCAAGGTGAATTATAGCTCCAGTCCCTGTCTAAACATGTGGTATTGTGCCAGCTTTGCATTTGGTTGCAGCAATCACTTCGCTGGCAGCATTCGTATGTGTTGGCTGATCCATAATAAAAGGTGTGGAGAATTTAGGTGGATAATTACTGCTTGCTGTAGTAAGGGTTCACTGTTAGTATTTGTTAATATTCTGTCTAATGGCTTAAGGTTTAGATATTCACTGCTAGTGTTAAAACAAAGCTACAATCGACATTAAGAGGCCTTCATTGCATCTAATAGTTATTATAAAAGTACAGATTGATAGCAAAAAAAAAAAAAGATCATAATCAGATCTCTGAAAGAAAATGCAAAAAGAAAGCACTAGTGCAGTGCAGGTTATCGGGATTGTAACCTCATTACTGCCATTCCAAGATGCACTCACAAGTTGCTGTTTCTGGGGTTGCGAATTTTCGCTACCAGAATACACATTCTGAGCTGCGAGCTCAAAATTTTCTTGTATTTTTTTCACACTGTAACTGATTTTGCTATAAATATTCTATTTCAAGTTATGTTATAGCCATAGAAAACCAATTCGCTTAAAGTGTGATCAGCCAAATTTAAGATTGAATTCACGGTGTCTGTTATATGAAGGTCCAGCTGTAGTCTCAAGTCTTATCTTGGGCTCTGATATTTTCATCACTCGCTAGATGACCAACACCACCAATGTATCTGGACGTGCAGGTGAATGGCTTCTACGGTGCCGAGGGCATCAGTAGCGTGATCCCAACCGTGTACACGCACTTACTGCGTCAGTTCTTCCTGCGAGTCGGGCCATCCCACGGTCACGTTCAGGTTGGCGAGTACGAGCGGCCCCAATGGACTTTTCACGGCAAGGGACTGTGGCTGTGGAGAGACGGCCAGCCATGGCCGTGCCTCTCTCTCATTGGCTCGCCAAACTTTGGTGAGGGCTTTTTTACAGGCCTTGTTTTGAAACAGGAGGCCATTACACAGCACCTGAAACTCTTGCTTGCTCTTCTGTTTTAACGTGCACAATGTTCAGGACTATTGTACAGGCATTACCAAGTCATGGCTGCCAGTCTAGTGCTAACCTTGAAATGAAAATTCAGCGATCATGGCATTCTGTCGACACCGACATAATGGGCAGAAACTTGGAGTTTAACAAAGAAGCTTGACAAGAAGTTAAAGACTGCACAATGAGCAATAAAATGATAAATGATAAGCATGAAGTCAAGGAACAGGAAGAGAGGTGTGGATCAGAGCGCAAACTGGGCTAGCCAATTTCTAGTTGGCATTAAGAGAAAAAAAAAATTTGGAGGACGCTTAAGCTTCGCCTTTAAGAGTGGAACGTGATAGCATTCAAAGATCCCTCACTGCTTCTCACAGTTCTTGGCAGCTGCAGGTTATGTAACCGTAATGTTTACCGGGAAACACTGCTGGTGAACACTGTGCACGAAGGTGAGCAAGCGAACTTTCTGGTAGAAATGCGGCCTCTTGTGTGGGCCGCAGATGCGGGAAGGCAAGCGCCATCTGCATGGTGTTGTTGCAAGAAACCGAGCACAGCGGGCCGCTCTATGAATGGTAGAAATGCTGGAAAAGGGGTTTATGTTTGAGTTTCCACGTAACAGAATTATGTTTTCAGGTATATTATGCGAAGCATACTAGCCGCACAACCACGCTCTTCCTTGCTGCGCCGCGCGCGGTCGCGTAGCTACTATATGACGTCATAACAGCTGCAAAAGCGGAGGCTCAACTCGTGCGCTCGCTTGCGGCCGCGTAGCTACATAGCCGGGTCTCAGCTCGTGCGCTCGCCTGCGGTCGCACAGATGGTACTGCGGCCTAACTCCCGCTCCTCCCGCTAGGACACTGACGTCACAACAGCTGCAAGCCGGGCTCAACTCTTGCAAGATGGGCTGGGTGGGAATCGAACCAGGGTCTCCGGAGTGTGAGACGGAGACGCTACCACTGAGCCACGAGTACGATGCTTCAAAGCGGTACAAAAGCGCCTCTAGTGAATGCGGTGTTGCCTTAAAAACGAGCTGTTTCTAAGGCTCAGGCGTGCGTCGCTTGCTCAGGCGCACATTTCGTTGCCGCGCAGAACGCTGCTTTGCTTGACACTCACCGCGTCCAATGCGGGGCGCGTAGTCGCTGCGCCGTAGCCCATTGTCTTACACCTCTTGGCGGGTCGACGGGAACGCTGTCGCGTTCCACTCTTGAAGGCGAAGCAGAGTAACGCATGAGTTGTTTCTTCGTCTAGCCGAACCAAATATAGCCAAGCAACAGCAGTTCACCAGGCTAAACAGTGGTTCAACAACTAAAATAAAGGCTAGTATGCTTCGCATCCTGGGCTTAACCTTAGCTAAGCCACAGCCATTTTTCAACTTGCATTCCAACGCTATCAATTCTGTAGGTTGGGTTTAGGTTGTACTTTATGATTCTTCTGACGCATCTTACTTTGAGGAATTCAGTTAGTTCAGTGATGCCTCTGCGCCACGTGGAGGGCCTGTGTGGTCGTGGTTCGGAATTATTTTACTTATTGCGCAAGACACCGACTCCGGATTTTATGCGACAAGGGATTCTTAATGCTGTCGCGTTAAAATGGAGCTGGGCAGGTCATGTAATATATAGGGCAGATAGCCACTGGACCATTTGAGCTACAGAATGGATGCGAAGGGAAAGGAAGCGAAGTTGAGGATAGCAGAAAATTTGGTGGTGTGATGAAATTAGGAAATTTGCATGTGTAGCATGCCAGCTTACACAAAACACAGGTTTAGCTTGTAGTTCCTGGAATGAAAGTTCATCCAACATATGTACAAGTGCACCACGTCTCGTAGTCCAGTTTTCCAAGATTTCATTTGTTATTCATTTGAAATATCTAATCATGATAAGGAGGCTCGCATACAGGAGGCTTGTGGTGCTGATGCTTGATTTAACAAGGCCTCTTGGGGTCTCCTAGTGTAATCTTTCATTGTCCCCACAAACAATTATTCCACAAAATCTGTCTTTTTCTTTGTCTTCCTTGATGAACGTGCAGGTTTCCGGTCAGTCCACCAAGATCTCGAAGCACAAGTTGCCATTGTGACGACCAATGAGAAACTTCAGAGGCAGCTGAACCACGTAAGTAGTACTGCTTATAATTTTTTCGTTAGTTTCTTATCATAATGTAATAGAGGTGTGCAAATATTCAGTGCTTCATATGCAAATAGAATAGTTCTTGGTGTTCAATTTGTGTTCCATTCAAAAGCATCATTTAATTATTACGTACTTGGAAAACTCAGTTAGGCCCAACATTGGGTGCAGTATGATTGCTGGTTGGCAAGAGTTAACGATCTAGGCAATCAGGGGCCACATTACAGTAGCTTCAAATTGTCTTCTAATTCATAGTTACGTCAAACTAAGCTGGATACACTCAGATACTCTTGCAATCTGTGTTCCGAGTGACAGCACATTTTCCACTGCAACAACTTAATCCTGAAAAAAAAATTTTTGTGGGAAATACAACCTTCTAATGCTTTAGAGAGATTACGGAGGTGCAGTAAGGTAGACTCTTAAATGGAACAATAATTTAGCATTCAGTTTTGCATAACTGCGAGAAGTCTTCGTATTAAAAATAAATTGGTGGCTGATATGATGCATTAGGCAGACATTGATTGACATGCAATCATTGTAGACATCTCCTTATCTAATCTGAGTTGTAATTGGTGCCGGCATTCCAATTAGGTGTACCCTTCAATAGTGTACCATACTGTATGTGCATGGGACAAAGCACGAATATATGAAGAAGCTGGAGCACAAAAAATTTTAGAATAGAGCAGAAGTGTAGATACCCGCTGGCATGATTAGTCAACCCGAGACCGCCCTATCTCGGGCCACCTCATTTAGACACCGGAGCAGGTCTCATATCATGTGATGCTAAAATGTCATGCTTTTAGCAGAAATCTATAGGTACATTGCTTCTTTTTTAAATAGTTTTGTTTCTTTTTTCCTCTGTTTCTTTCTGGCTTACCAAAAAATATGGTATTGGGGCAGCTGGCTAGGCTCTGTCACAGTCCTTTCTGAAGGCCCAAGATGGCCAGTTAAAAAAAAAAGTCATAAGAAGGGACAGAAATCATCACCGGCTTTTAATGAAAAAATATTTTTATTTATATCTTCTATGTCTCAACATCACCGATGATATCTTCTTACCTTCACTGCTCTTTCCTTGAAACAGATGTCCTACTGAGCATGCTCAAGGTGCACTAATTTGCATACATATGTGTTTCATTGAAATAAACCTTTGTTGGAGATCAATGTGTTGTCCTTTTTGATTCTCCTAGGTGATCGCTTTTTTTTCTTCTTTTTTGAATAGTCAAACCTTGACATAACGCACATGGTTATAGCGAATTGTCGGATATAACGAATTATTGCATATAACAAATTATTGGATATAGGGAAGTAAATATGACTTTTCTCATCAATATCAGCATGCAATAAATGTATTTGCTTATAAAGGATATCAGATATAACAAAATAAAAAATTTTTTGTTGTCGCAATTTCATTGTAACAAGATTTGACTTTTGTACTGTCCTGCTGAAATTAATGGGTTACTGAAATGCCCAATTCTAAACCTTCTCACTCAGTCTGTAAACATTTCTTTTGCTTGTTCTTTCGTTTGCAGGAGCAGCAAAGGCTGTACGACCTTGCAGCACCCGTCTCCCTCGCCACATTTCAAAACCCAAGCCGTCATGTGCCTTTCTGGGTCCGGCTTCTTATGCCACTGTTCCGGCCGCTCTTCTGAGCATATGCATCACACATAAGAATCAGACGCCACACCTGCATCATGTCTATAGGTTAATAAACTAATTGAATAAAATAAACATTTTAAATCGCATGTCTTCAGAGTTGCAGTGCCTTACTGATGGGTGTTGGTAGTGACATGCACTACAGTGTCATGTGACAGAGCTTTATACCATTGTAATTCAGGCATCAGATGTGTACGTGATGCCATTTGTGCTTGTTCTACATTATTCCTGTACTGTGCTGTGTATTTCTAATGTTATACATTAAATATTCTCTCTTATTTGTGAATTGTCATCAGCTTTCTAACCATACAAACAGTTAACTTTCATTAAGTTTACATCAGTTAACTTAATTGTTGCAAATGCTTCCAACAAAATGCCCATGTGTGAGCAACATTTCATTTAACTCGAAATATGATAAATTGAACCAACTTTGTATCACTTGTAGGGGTCGGTCAAATCAGTAAAATTTGATTGTACGATCCTGATATGTAGTAGCTAGTAATGCGACTTCCACGATAAGCACAAGATCTTGCTATTGCTCATTTTTTATAATTAGTTAGATAACACGATTGGTTAACTTCTATCAGTTTTTAAATGACGCACAAGACGCAGATCCGTTGCACTGTGGGCAATTAAGTGCTCATCTATAGCCAGGCGAAACAATAGTTTTCCAATTAGCTTGATCCACAATTAACCTTCTTTATTTGCTTAAAGAGCTGAATACCAAATAATTGATAATGGTGATGACATATATCTTGTGTTGGTTTGAAACTGCTGCGCTTGCATTAGAAACATTGCTCTTTCATCATAAATATCACTGCACCATATATTCAAGAACAGGTTCAGCACGCTCCTTTAAAAAAAAAAGAAAAAAAAAGATAAGACGGTTAAATATACCGAGCAGGGTCGTGCCTAATTTTTACGCCAGGTGACGGAATAACACAGGGTCGGAGAAATGTCAAGGATCTGTTTCTTTCTTAGCCGCAACATTTTTTCTGTTAGTTACCTAAGAGCCACTGAACCCTGTAAAGCTGTCGCGAGATTCCTACAGCGTGAGATGAATTCAAATCTTCCGCGGCGGCAACAGCACCACGATTCAACACCAGCACGCTTATGCGTAAATTGTAACGCTGTTTATGTCTGTGGTTAAAATTGTTACATTTGTATAGTAACTATTTATACCGTGACTTCATTTTGAAATTATCTTTTTAACGTAATTATAACCTGGAAATTACTGTCACCTAGCGGTGAAGTTACAAACTGGCCCTCTGTGATGTCTTCGTGCGCTTGATGCGACAGTGCTGCCAGATTTTACAGGCCGCTCCACTTCCTCGTCGTGTGTGTCTATGTGCGTGCGTGCAAAAAAATACGACAAGTTTGTTGGGTCCTGTCAAGTTTTAGAAGCACCGACACAATGCCCGCCGAAGTCGAAAAAGCGCCGGGGGACCAGGCCAGCGAAACCAAGCCCGCAGAGGAGCCTCCCAAGACCGTACTGACCCTCGAAAGTATCCTTGAACGCCGGCTTTCCTGACGTGACGGGCGTCGAACCAGGGAAACCTCAACGTGGCACGGAATTCGCGGCTTAAATCTGGAGATTGCGTGCCAGCGATAACGTTAGATTGGTGCTCTTCCATCGCCGCCTTTTCGCGAGCTCGCTGGGTGGAGGTGGTTTAGCAACCGACCTCTGGAACTTGCGCGTCGAACGGCGCGTGCTTTCGCTGGGCTGTACAGGCCATATGTTACCGCTGTGATAAATTACCCGGCGTGAATGCAGTTTCGGATAAAGTGCATCACCTCCTGATGCCGTCGCTGTACGACGCTAGAACGCCGCCAATTCGCCGCCTGTACTGTTTTCGGTCTCAGACTCTGGCATCCGCAGACGTGCGAATGGATCGATTGTGTTCTATGTCGCCTCTGAAAACAAGCTACAACGCGATAAATTTGCACTTGGAGGTTTTCACAGCACCACTTAAAACACTTTTTTTTTTACACCAGATATAATTCCCCGCCTACACCTTTCGCAGTAACCGGCATGCAAATGTCGAGCCACCGTATTGTCTTCTCAGAATTATTTGCCAGAGGTTTCACCTTATAGCAATCGTACTTACTTTACGCCGACGGCAAGTATGCACTGACCGTTGGCACCGTGTCAGCCAGTTTTTTTTCTTGACTTACGCCCACAACTTCATTTTACGAAGCCGAAGCATGTGTCATACCTGCCTCGTGCACGAACCTCGCGATAATAACTCTTCCTGTACAACTTTCGTCTGTCAACAGCGACTTCTGCTCAGTTTCTTGTGTCCGTGAGGTTACAGGGACAGCAGATGCTGCATGTCAGATTGTTGCACTGTTACTGTAGTGCCAAAACTGTTCATGCAATATATATATTCAAAAAAAAGTTGTAACAATAATTTATGAGCGTTGCTCCGCACAATAAGAAACCGCTCACTGACTTTGCCTGGTGCTCTTGGTTCATCGGAGACATACGTCACTCTTTCAACAGTGGAAGCACCTACCCTGGCGAATGCTTGCTCTGCCATATACACCATCTGGAAGCTACATATTGTGTAGCTCCAGCTTCACTCGCTATCTCTTAATGTCTCGCATGCATGCACCTCTATTTTTTTTTTTTTTGCTTTCATATGTAATCTTAATATCCCAAACATGTGGTTCCTAGTACTGGGTCTTGTTGCAAAGTATTTAGCCTTATGGGGAACAGGACATCTCTTGTGTCAACACAATGTTTGCTGTTGCTATGCTGTTAGATGCTCCACAGTGGTGACTGGAGCAACGAGAGAATAGACAAGTAGTATTGCCTTGAAAACTTGAGAATTGCAACTTTCCTTAGCCTTGGTTTCGCAGTCCTGCAGATAATAAAGGATGCTCAGCAGAAGCATGGGCTCAGGCATGGAGACTACCAGCGTTACAGGTACTACACTTGTACTATGTTCTCTGTTGCCAAACTTGTCAACTAAGAAGCTTCCTGTGTTGTTTGTTGAGCACAGGGTGAACTGAAAGGAATGGGAACAAGTCTAGCAGAAATAATAGTGGAGCCTCAGTCTATCCCCACTGTTTTGACGAATCGACAACTCCTCTAGAAGACAACAGTTATTGGATATCACTGAGGGGGTTAACATGCAGTCTAAGAAAAATTTGCACCTTTGGAGCTTGTCCCCAAACAATAATCGTCATCCATTCTTTATATACCTTCTTTATGCAACACTGCACTCCCGGTACTTTCAGGTCATGAACGGTGTGCACATAGCGCAACATGGTGTTCCTGACAGGAAAGTATAGCGAGTGTAGCGTTTTAAAGGAAAAAAACGTATACAAGAAAATTGTTTGGGAACAAGGTAAGCCTCAAAAGACGTAAAAATTTTTTAGAGTGTAGGCTCAGCTACCTGTGGGTCACGAGTAATATGAGCCAGTCAGGTTCTCAAAGGTTTGAAAAGGTGGTGTAAAGAGTTATGCTAACTCCAACTCGTTACATTGGCTTTGATGAACTTTTTCATCTCTCTCCCCACTCTGCTCTCCTAATGCCACATACCACTGTGCTGTTTGACTCTCTTGCTACAAATTCTGCTAATAATGGCTGTTGCTGTATTGACAGAAGACATTTTGTGGCATTGAAGCATTGGCACCCGGCACAGGCTCTGCTCATGTTTCTCCTTATTTCTTGTCCAAGACAGGCAGTTAAACTTGTAAAGCACAACATTATAGGCATTAACCAAAGTAATTTTGTTTGGCATTGTCATTTCTTTAATCGAAAGCTTTTGGAGCACTTGGTGCAATAGAAACTCAATATGGCACCCCCATTTTGTGCAAACAGATGGGTGAAATGTATATTTCCTTAAGCGCTATAAATGTGTGAGCTATCGCTTGCAGAGGTCCACAATCTTTGCTAACTGTTTTTTTTTTTCTCAAAAAGCAAACACGGGCCTCTTATGAGATGCATGAAATCAAAGCTGTATTTGTCTGCAATCAAGCTTTGATTTTATTATTGTAACATTCACGCTGTAAACGTGTATCTATAAAATACAAATCAACATCTGTTAATGCCTTGTACATTTACACTCGTGGTACATTTATTACCCAGAAAAGTTCTCAAAAGCTGGTGTTACCAACTCAAATAACCAGTGAACACGAGCATGTACGCTTTGGGCACTACCAAGCATCAGACTTGAACGGATATTTTTGTGTCGGGTGGGGCCCACTACGCACTGTCATGGGTCACAGAACCTGCCTAGACTGCTGCATCTGTTACACAAATTATTGGTTGGTTATCCTGACCTTTTTGCATCCATATCTTTGTTCTGCAGCTTGCCTGATTGTTCCTTGCACCAATATTATGCTGTTGGCATGAAGTTACATGGACATAATTCATCCAATTTTGTCGCTTCACTCAGTCACTTATCTTTTGCTTTTTCTACAATTCTTTTGCAGTAATGCTTAACCGACAAGCTGATTTTGCCACACCGGTTTATCTGTGTGGCTATCGTGGAACTGTATGTATATATATATATATATACACACACACACACACACACACACACACACACACACACACACACACACACACACACACACACATAAATAAATGTTACAGAAGCATTGTGTCGGTGTAATGTGTGGATTTACCATATAGCATATCCCTGATGCTGCCACCCATTTGCAGTTTACGTCTCTCATATTAGCGTTCACAATGAAACGACTGAAGTCTCAGCACAGTTCAATCCCCACAGGCCTAGCTCAGTGGCTACGGCATTCTGCTGCCGAGTGTGAAGTCGCAGGTTCAATTCTCGGACGCACTCTGATGGAGGTGCATTGTAAAAACGCTTGTGTACCACGCTTCTGATGCACGATTCAGAACCCCAGGTAGTCAAAACTAATCACTTGCACCCCACCGCAGTGTTTCTGATAAACCTAGTGTTGCATGGCAATTTTAAACCCTTGAATCGATCAATCAGCACAGTTCAATTGCTTTTCTTCAGGGGCTACTGCAGCAGGCGTCTTCGCCGCCTGCGCAAGTCGTTGCACTTCCTGCAGGGCAACAAGCACCGGTACCAGGGACGCGAGGTGACAGATGAGCTCCTTGGGGGCGGCGATGCCCGGTACCTGCTCATGATCGTTGTCCAGTGTGAGCGGGCGTGGGCACACGCCATGCAGCTGCGTCAGGAGGCCAACACAGAGCCGCGCAAGCGGTTCCACCTGTTCGGCCGTCTGCGCAAGGCTGTCAAGCATGCACAGGTGAGCACAGGCTTGACGATGGGCAGTCACTTGGCTCGGCCACATTGTAAACCATCATATCGGCATACAAAGCTTACACATCATCCTCCACTTGTATTACGGTGTTAGCAAGCACCTTACATTTCTGTTACATCCTTACTTTGGAAGCTTTTGAACCAGTTTTGTGTTAAACAAACTTCACGGATAGTCCTAATAAGTGGCAAGCCAGTAGAGTTTGTAATTTGTTTAGCAATAATTGTTATAGTGAGGCACCGAACTCAATCTATAAAGATTTCTTAAGACGTTCAAGCTGTCAAGACATGCCCTTTTGAGCAACGTACCCTCATCACTATGCACTATAGAGAAAGAGAGAGAGGGAGAAGGAAGGAAGGAAAGGCAGAGAAGTTAACCAGACTGAGTCCAGTTTGCTACCCTATGTGTGGGGAGGGTGAAGGGGGAGTGTAAGAGACAGAGAGAACACGAGTCTATGTCGCACTTTCAAACTAAAATTAGAAGCAGTGCACTAGCAGACAGGGCAAGAAAATAGGAAGGTTCCTTAAGATAGCACCAAGAAAAGAGCGATATCGACATACTGTGACAGACAGCACTTTCTGTCGCTAACCAGGTTAAATGGACAAAAGATTAAGGATTAGCATTTCAGAACTCTTATGATTTCTTGATTACAAATATTGTATGCCTCTATATTTTTTTTATTTGGAGAAAGAAAAGAAAAGTCTTTCAGGACATTAGCCCCTTGCTTTTCGCCTCGCTTTGTCAGTAACCAGAGTTAATGCCTTTCGTCACAATATCTAACCAGATAAATATTTGTTGAAACCTAAAGTATGTTTCTGTAACACTCAGAGGATTTATGCTTGGCTTCACCAATGATGCATAGAAGTAACAGCAACCAAACTCCGCGAGTACAACCGCATTTAAAGAACTGCCACAATTTCCGAGTCATTTTCCCATCGCATGTGTTTTCAAATGCAGGCCTTGGAAGCATTGTGTACAGCATCGACAAGATGTGATGCTCGCTGCAAGCTGGAAGCACAGGCCTACTGCGCTTATCTGGAGGGAACCCTGCACACTGAACTGCAGCAGTGGAAGGTGAGGGTTCCACACACCTATTAGTGTTCACACTAACTGTTTGACGATTAGCGTTAACACTGTGTGTTTATTACACAAGCTTAACATGCAGTGTGGCACTCTCGGATGATATGCAGCCATCGGCACCTGTAATCGTGATACTTAAACCTAGACACTAAGTGTAGTGTGAAGTTTATCCCATGTTCCAGTGCTTTGTGTAGTAAAGCTTGCAAGAAGGGGAGCATAGTTCTGTTTACTGCAGTACATAAGCTGCCAAATATAATTACAATAGTCAAACTACTCACTAAAAGCAGTTGCTCAGAGGCTTTACGTAAACGTGCTCTGAAAACGGTGAACCTTTCCTGGGCAATATAATGTCCAGCCTTACTGCGCTTTAAATCCTATGTATAGCTCTTTTCCAACTACAAAGCAAGAATATGGAATTGAAAGCTAGGTATACCAACAGGCAAACCTCTCCGGTGTGCATTAAAACAATATCTGCCTTTAATTAAGAATGCAAGTCTTTCAGCACAGAAGAGGCGGTTCTGGATTTGGCAGCAGTACAGACTTTAGCTTTGCTTTCAGTTTTTTTATAATTTAGGACTGTTTACCACTCCATTCTGTAGCATCCTCATGGACCTTGAAGGTATCGAAATAAAATAAACAAAATTCACAAAAATGCAGAATGCCCATTTTGCTTGAGTGTTGGCCAAGCAAAATGTGAACCAGTGTCTCCCAGCAGGCTTGTTGTTTTGTTGATGCTAGCCGCACCCAACTGATAACTCTGCATTGGGCTTGCCTGAAACACAAAATCTGCACTACTATGCAAGAATTGAGTGCATCACTTTAGAGTTGACTAAGCTGCGAAAATACTGTGCTTGTGCTTCATTTCCTTGTCTTGAGGTAAGGCCCTGAAACACTTTTTTTATAAAACCTAAATCGTATGCTGGAATGAGTGCACTGTTTTTCCAAGCAGTGTACTGTGTTCCTGAAAACATTTGTTAGAGGGACCAATAATGAACAGATATGCAACGAGTGCATTGTCTACTTACCCTGTTCCCCCTTCAACTCATCAATTCCTCCCAATTGGGGCAGTGCCATAGGCAGGAAAGAAATAGGATGGATGACACATTCATGCGGGAAGCAGCATAAACCGAAGCTTTCTTTGATGTTTGTGCAAATGTAAAGCAACTGTTACACGTACGTAGCGTTAGTGATGGAAATATTTGTACAAGACGGCATATGTAGAATGTAATTTCATGCAGACATGATATACCAATGATGCAGATGAAGAGCAATGTTTATTCGAATGTAGTGCAACCACGTAGACGTTAGTACTCTGTTCCCATTTTGCTCACTTCGCTCTTTCACCATGCTCGGCTACTTCTGTTGCCTTCTTTTACTTATCTGTGGCAAACTTGCCCAGTGACGAAAATTGTTGTCTACTTGGCAAGGCAGCAGCAGCCAGCACCCACCAATGTGGTGGGGTGGAGAAGAGGCAACGAAAGCATTGCATTAAAAATACACCAGCCTCGAAAGCCAGAGGAGAGAACAAGTGATCTACTGCGCAAGATTGTGGGCTGCCTGCTGCGTGGAGTGTAATAACATGTTTCACTTGCATCTTCATGGCAGCATTGTCTACAGACAGGGAATTTTTGTTTTCTTACCATGTTCAAAAAAATGTTTCAGCACTCCTTTAAGGCATCGTTTGTCACTGAAACTGCCTTTTATGATGCGTGTGATGTGAGCAGTAGCTATCATGAACTTTTTTCCTGCTCTGTTCTGCAGGAAGCCATGGAGAGCTTCAGCAAGGCGCAGACCATCTACGAGAAGTTGGCCCAGGCTCTCGGAGAGATTCCACGTGCCCTCTACCAGCAGCGGGTGGACGAGCTGAGCCCAAGCCTGCGCTACTGTGCGTACAACATCGGTGATGAGACGGCCATCTCGGACCTGAAGCGCATGAGGCTTCAGGGCAACGTTAACATGGGCAACGAGCTGGATGTAAGTTGACCTGCCTTCGTTTGCTCGGCCCATAAACAAGCAGTAGGCATACCGTGGAACTCCGATTACAGTATAACCTTGTTCGTACGTGTTGGGGAAAAAAAAATGATAACAAATGTACTGACTGACCGGGAATACGTACGATCCAAAGTCACCGAAAAATTTGGCATACTCAAGTGTAGTTAAAATCAGCACGATGCCTAGCGTTGCATGAATCGTTGCCACATGAGACGCCGACGTTTGGCGAATGGGTAGAGCCCGAGTGGCCTGAGATGCGCATTGCCGTTTTTGCGGCTTCTACAAGGTTATGTTTGTGCTCCTCGAATTCAGTCTAGGTCAGCAGCTGCTTGGACGGAGTATTTCGGCAAGCAGTTTTGGCGTGCCTACTTGGCAAGAACCATTGCTGCACAAGACACTGACGCAGGGTAGCGCCCGAGGGGCTCAAGATGTGCATGGTGTTTAGCCTATTGCGTAGTGTTTTAAGACAGTGACAGGAAACTGAAATGAAATCAAGCCGGTGGGCGACGCCGGAGTGCAATGCTGCCAGAGCAAAACATGATGGTCACTTTGCAGTGCCTGCAGCATGGAACGGTGTTACGTTTGGGTTATCGCCAATTAAAAGCATGCAGTACGGTTTCAACGGCAGTACGCCACACGCATTGTGAAACAGATAGGGGAAAATACTTAGCTCAGTAGGGTTGGCAGTGATAACTGTGAATGCGACATGCGATGGCGCATGAGGATCATTATGTTGAAAGGGATTTCACTGCGATCTCTGTCCTGAAAGGTCTGATTGCCTGCGTGACTAACGTCTTTAGAGAGATGCAAACTGAGGAATATAAAATGTGAAAAGACGTGAAACAACGTACTGTAACGTAGTCGTCGTGCTTGAACTGACAAACCAACACGCACTGTTCTGCAGCACCTGATCGAGCAGGCACGTGAGAAGCAAGCAAGTAGCCTGTCGGAGGTGACGTGGCTGGGCCGCACGGTGCCTGTGCGGCACGAGAAGGTGCGGCTGTTCCTGTTGGCTGCACAGGAGGCGCCCCGCGAGCTGGCGCAGGCACCCGACATCGAGGCCAAGATTGCCGTGCACGAGCGGCTGCTCTTTGACTGCAAGGATGCGCTGCAGGTAACGTGGCGTTCCAGTGCTTCATCATATTATTGTATCATGCACACATTGTTTTTCGCTATTGCTGTTGGTGAGCTTTGTGTGTTGCTTGATTTTCTGGGTGCAAGCTTGCCCATTAAACAAGTTAGCACTGATGTCACTACAACGGGGCAATATTGTAGCTGCATCTCATTTATACGCGTGGTTGCTATCTTTGATGAGTTTTTATTCATTGTGGGTTATCATTTTCCCTATTTAGTTCCTGAATCAGATATACCCTAACGTTAAATCCAGTTAAACCTCAACATAGCAAACACAGATATAACAGATCATTGGGTATGGCAATTTCAATCTAAAATATGTGATCTCACCGATATCAGCTTGCATGCTTCTAACAAATATCAGATATAGCGAAAGTAATTTCATGCCAGATGAGGCTTTGTTCTAAGAAGGTTTTTACTGCATCAGGTGCACAGATGGAATTCTCAGTTTTGATTGTTGGTGGATGTGAAAACATTAGTGTACTGAGATTTCAGGGCTTGTTAGAGAACATTAAATGGACAAAGTAATCTGGAGACCCTCCACAACCTGACTCGTTTTTACTCGCGTTAGCCAGCGCATGCTCCTATTCATTCCCACATCCGCTCATGCCTTTCGTTATTTGCAAATGCTCTGTGAAATGAATGTGAAGCAAGCATAAGTCGGTGTACTCGTGAGTGTGCAGACCTATGATATAGGCACAATAGCTGCCACTGGTCACATTACTCGACATGCACCACATTGTGTCCCGAGCGTAAGCACGTGATCTCCCGGCTTCGACTGACCAGCTCCTGCGTGAAGACCTGCGTGCCGAAGGAGGCGGTGGTCTTCAGGGCAAGGGCCCGGTGTCTGCACTGCAGCTGCTGCACTCGTACCTGATGTACCTGCGCCAGCGCACCACGGTCGAGCGCAACCTGCTGCTCATACGCCAGCTGGCAGAGAACGAGTCGGGCCCCAAGAAGCCCCAGGACCTCGTCCGGCCGTACGAGATCATCGTCCAGGTTAGTCTGCGTGACCATGTACAAAGGACACTCACAACAGCGGGCTGATAGTGAGTCGGACAGTTTTCCTTGCTTGTAATACAATGCTAACTTAGTGTTTGAGTAGTGTACGGCCATGGAATACGAAAACTGGTCACACTTAATGGAAGTAGTAGGTAAGGTGCCTCAGTCCCCTGCAGTAGGCGATACAAAACATCATTCATTTCTTCAACCTCTTCTTCCTCTATTCAGTGTACTCTGCAGTCCTTTCACAGAGTCACCATCCTCTGCCCCAGGAATTGCGAGAGTCTCAACTAAGCTTTGACCATTTGTGTGACAGTTATGTCTGCATAATTTCTGATTGCTGTCGGCATTTCCCAAGTAGTAGTTTCTTTGAGTGAATGCTTCAGCTTGACTCAAAATTTAATGCAGATTTGCTAGTGTGCTTCTGTGCAATGAATGCTACAGTTACACAGTGCTCATTGTTATAGAGGTGTTAACAGGCACTTCGGTGACTGGTTTCATAAGTCACACTATTGTTTTCCTGCACTTGTTTTGTTTTGCATTAACTATTGCACTTGCCTTTGCATTAACACCTATGTACCGTCATTGTGCTAGGCTGCGCTAACGCCATCACCATGCAGACTATTCTCATGGCGCAGTACATAGAACCTTGAAACATCTCAACAAAAAAAAAAGATGAAAAAAAAAGGTAGTGTTGTTAAGCAGCATCCACTATTCTGAGAATATATTTTCAATGTTTTTTGCCTGCAAAGGTATAAATTAAGAGACAGTATTAACTGAGAACATGGCAGCATCAACATTGCTTAATTGTGCCCTCCTTCTCCACTGTTGTCGCAGTGCTTGGGTGAGATGCTGCAGCTGCCAGGCGTGGAAGAGGGCTCAGACTTTGCCGAGCAGGTCCAGGCGGAGCTGCTGCTGTACAAGGCGCACCGGGTCCGTCACATTGGGCAGGCACTGGCTGCGGCAGGCCGCTACCCAGAGGCAATGGCGCTGTACCGGCGCGGACGCGACTATGTCCAGCAAGCCCTCGCCGTCTCATCTCATCTGAGCAAGGCAAGGCCATGCAAACGCTTGCAATTTGTGCACGCATGACTATAAGGCTTGGGCTTCTTGGTAAGACAGGTCGTACTCACGAAACGCACAATGAAAAACACATCATATGAAGAAACAGGCAATGTCAGCAGACATTGTCTGCTGACATTGCTCGAGTCCCTCAGATCCACTTCTCGCTTAAGGAATCACAGCCGTAGAAAAGGACAAACAAGAAAAACACTTGTGTGTTTGTCCTTCTCCATGCCCTCTCTTTGTGTGCACCAGGAATCTACTCCAGGAGTACACCAGGAGCGTAAATCCACAAAGCTTTTGAAGATAGGTCACAGAGAAGGACAAACACACAAAAGCACTTTGCACATTTATCCTTTTCTATGTCCATACCTTCTTTCGTGTGCGTTTTGCAAGTTTTTCAAGAGCATGAAACCGCAAGCTTTTGATGCTGTAGCATTCAGTAGCTGGAAGATAAGTAGATGATGACCTTGTGTAGATAAGCTTGTGCACACAGGTACGAACTGGCTTTTCAATCTTGTGACAATGAGAGGGAGCGGATGTTGTGTGTTCAAACTAGTATTCTTGATAGAACACAATGCCAGTCCAGTCAGCGTGAAGCAGTTGTATGTGCTTGACATTAATGGACTCTTTGCAACTACTACATCATTCCGCATGTATACATATAATCATAGATGTGTGTTTGACAAAGAAAGTGAGAATGTTCATGCATGGTTTCAGAGGTCTTGCCTGCTTATTGGTTGGAACATGTTTAAGCTATCACATGTGGCATTTTATTGCCACTTGTTTACCTCAAGCTTTCACTTCACTTTCAAGCTTTCAGTGCAACATACTCATCGTGGAAAAAAGAGAAGGTTCAACAATCATTTAATGGAAGGCTGCTGCAATAATTTCAATTCAAGAAGACTAGGATACCGTGATCACGGAAGCTGTACCATGATAATGTTGATAACGTAACAACCACGTCTTATCTCTTGTGCAGGAGGCAGTGGCTTCGTTGAAGGAGCTAGATGGCATCCTAGAGGGCCAGGTGTACTCGGTGCATGCTCAAAGCATTCTCGGATCAGAGGCTGAAGCACCCACACCTGAGGACAATAAGGAGGTTCAGGTGGGTAGCAGGGTGTGCTGCACTCAACTGTAATGTCTCTACACAGTTGAGTGCCTCTACAACAAACGCCTTTACAACTAAATGACCTGTGTAATGAAGGAATTATTCTGTCCCGGTTTTATTGTGAGTGGTGCAATGCGTGGTCTTTATAAAGAAGTGACCTGAATAGCAAATGATGCCTGAGGCTCCGAGCACATCGTTATAAAGGCATTCAACTGTATTTCAAGAGGAGAGGGAAGTTTTGTTGAAGGAAAGGCAGAGAAAAAAAATTAAATTATGGGGTTTTACGTGTCAAAACCACTTTCTGATTATGAGGCACACCGTAGTGGAGGACTCCGTAAATTTTGACCACCTGGGGTTCTTTAACGTGCACCTAAATCTAAGCACACAGGTGTTTTCGCATTTCGCCCCCATCGAAATGCGGCCGCCGTGGCCGGGATTCGATCCCGCGACCTCGTGCTCAGCAGCCCAACACCATAGCCGCTGAGCAACCACGGCGGGTGAAAGGCAAAGAGGTCAGCTTCACTAATTCCCACTACTCCCTCCACTAATTCGACCTTGACGGGACCAACGAAACTGATGGAATTATCCGGCGGGTCGAATTAGACAAGATGCAGAAAAAATGCCAGAACACACTGCTGATTCATTTGATATTTCCCCCATTATAACATGCCCCCAAATGAAATGCGCGCCCATTGTCTATTGTACAAAGTAGAACACCAATGTAGAGATGACATTAAAGCTTCTAAACAAAATAGAAATCTAACGCACATTTGACCTTTTAGCAATAAATATGGGCAAGGGTCTAATATATGTTGCACAATGGCGACCGGTTTCCTAAGTCAGCTTCGCTGCACTATTTGTAGTCGGCTTTGCCGCAGTATATTCATGCTTTGCGGTAAGGCGTACTAACGGTGGAAGAAGGTCTTGTTATTGTGTCCCATTGCACCGCGCAAGCAATTTCCGGCCCAGTTTTCATAAGAGAAAAAAATGGCTCATGTTAGAATCTGGTAAATACTGCAATCAGACATTGTGAGCTACGGTTATTGCTTGGAATTGGCTGAAAATAAGAGTTTTCGACAGGAGATGACGTGTCTTTAATGCATTCACTGTCCCCTAAACTCCGCCGAGACAGACGCTGCCACTAAAGGGGTCACTTTTCGGGTCACCATGGAGTTCAGGCATGTCTGTGCTGACTGGTCAAGTTCGAATTGTCCAGCAAAGGCCAACTTCAGGATTGAAAGAACAAAAGTTTGGGCTCATAGAAATGCATGGGTGTAGGCTGGGACCTTCAGCTTAGATCGATTTAACCATAAAATTGAATTAACCGGGGCCAAATTAATGGAAGTCTACTGTAAATGTCACGCTTTTAGTGTATAGTAAGACACGAACTTGAAGTGATGGCGTAGTCCACTGGAACGTTCTACCCGCAAAAGTAAAACGGGCAGCAAATTTAGAGAGATTGAAACTGTATTTTCATGATCTCCTCCCTCCGTTTGATGTTACATTCACCGCATGCTTTTTCTTGTGCATTCAATTTACATGTAGATCTGCAGTCTTAGCTTTTGCTTGTTGTACATCCTGCATTGTCAAGATTTTTTGTACTGTATTCTCTAGCTCGTCTGATGTAAAGGTACCTGCTTAGTCTAAGCATATGTATCAGTGCCACCTGTATTTTGCGATGCTTCCTGTAGAGAATTTTGTTTTGGATATCAACTAGCCTTGAGATAGGGATCCAAGTGCATTTTAACATGTTTTACTCTATGCAAGAAAGAAACTTCAATTCTCATCTTGCTTCACCTATTTTTCCATTTTTCGGTGAATGTACTCTTGTCATACTTCGAGTGCGTTGTTTTCAATAATCTCTGCCAAGATTCGTGTCAGTTAACAAAACGCTAGCTACAATATTAGAAATGCATTTACTTTTGTACTATAAAGGAACACCTCTAGGTGGCAGCATATCGAACAGGAGTGTTGCAACTTGATGGCATATAAAAATTTGATAAGAAACTGTTCAGGTAGTTTAATCTTGCTTGGCAGACCACTCTTAGTTTGTGGGTAATTAGCCTTTTCCTGGTTTCGGTTTTACAGCGAAAGCTGTATACGACTAACTTTCCGTGGTTATTTTCGGCGTCCGGCAACAGAAACGGACTTAGCAATTTCTAACAAACCCGTACTGGTGCAGATCATTGCATCAGAGCTCACTTCAAGACTGCACCTTAGAATGCTTATGCTCTTGTGCTGCCGGTGCATTTTTTGTGCACAATTCAAAGGATGTATAGTATTAACATGGTGGCATTGTGGATTGCCGAAATGCATGGCAGTCAACACCAGTGTACCTAAATGTCCTTAACTACTGTACTGTCCTGCTTGCTTTTCAGTTACTGGTAGACCGTCTGGACACTTACCTTGAGGACAAGAGTCTGACATCCTCAAAGCCCAACATTGCCGCCTTTCCACCACCATTCGAGCCCATTCCATGCAAACCGCTGTTCTTTGACCTCGCTCTCAACCATATCGAGTTCCCATCGCTTGACGACGTTGTCGACACAAAGAAGGGCCAAGGCTTGACAGGCTTTGTCAAGGGATGGCTGGGCGGATGGAAGAAGTAGCCTCTGGTGTTTGTTTAAGTACACAGTGTGCTTCACCTCTCGTTCTCAGAGTTTCACTTTGTTTGAAAACACTGTGCCTGAATAAAATGACAGAGCCACCGCTCAGTTGTATTTACTTACTGCTGCTTCTGCAGGTGTGCTAACTCGTTTTGGACATAATCTGCATAAAAGGACATTAGGAAGTAACACTCACTGACCAACGTCAAGGAAAAAACATGCAGGACACTATGAATGGTAACATGCAGCTCAATAGCTGAAGTTGTTTGCTTTTGCTTATGCGGGCACGAGGCACTTCAAAAAAACTTTTATTTTTCTAACAATTGGAATAGCATTTGCACAGTTAGTGTATTTTCACCAGCCGATCTTAAAAATGAAATGTTTTTTTGTATGATAAATTTTTTATGACATCCAAAACAGGATGTTCTTTGTGTAGGGCCTAATTAGCTAATTTACAGCAACTTGCACAGCAATGTGCAGCACACGGAATGGATTCTGAATGTTCATACTGTGTCGTGAGCTATAAATGGTTTTAGGCTGTATTGAAGCGAAGTTGCAGGTTATCAAAATTAGTCATGACAAATGCCCAACAATATCTTTCTATTATCAAGGTGGGTATTTTGACAACATATAACTTCACTCAGAAATGGCCTAAAACAACGATTTTTAGCTTGCGACATACTGTGTACATTCAGAATCGATTCAGTGTGCTGTACGTTACTGTGCAAGTTGCTTTTAATTAGCTCATTAGGCCGTAAACAAAGACCATCATCTTTTGGATATCATAAAAAAATATTTATCATAGGAAAAAAATTGCATTTCTGAAATCAGCTGGTTAAGATACATTAATTGTACAAAATTCATCAAAATTGTTTAAGAAAATAAAGTAATTTAAAGTGCCTTGTCCCCTCTTAAGCAGAGATGACTTAAGTGTTCAAGAGAAGTGCAGAGAAAATGTGGGAAGGGGGCATCTCGAACCCCACTGTTCTGTCCTTCCCTGTGTTTTAATAATTTATAATCTCTTAATAATATGATGTTTAAATTAGTTAACTTCTGGGGTTTTTAGTGGCAAAACCATGATATGATAATGAGACATACCATAATTGGGGGCTGAATTCTGACCACCCGGCTTCTTTTTAACATGCACTTAAGTCTAAGCAAACAAGTGTTTTTCAAATCTAAGCAAACGAGCTGACCTCCACCAAAATGCAGCCACTATGGCCTGGATTGAACCCGCTACCTTGAGCTGAGCAATGTCAACGTCATAGCCACTGGGCCACCACAGCTGGGAATCGTGTTTGTTGTGTTATCACTGAGTATAAATGTGGCACCATTGGCATGTTTGTTTGAATGGCTAAAGGAGTATGTTCGCGAAATAATCATTCAAAAAGATGATCTGAAAAGCTTACTGTGACATGACTATCTGAGTGTTGTGCACACAGCTTATATGTGCTACACTGACCTGAGGGAGTGTGTTGGCAATACTGAGAAGAGGAAAACAGCTGGGGAAAAGCAAAGTAAGTGAAAGTATTGTAACATAAAAAAAGGGCACACCTTTTCCTCCATCAATTTACTTTAGAAAGGCAGCAACCATTCAACCAGAAAGACAGTAAAGTTTTGATAATTTGTGATAATTCTTGTATGCCTTGAAAGCACAAGTACAAAATATAGAATGTGGAATATACGAGGCAATCGAACACAGTGGAGAGTTGCGAGTCCATTATTCTGATATATGCAATGGCGTTTGCGGATTACTGGGTTACCAGATGCATAAGCACTTGTGGTCGGGTCGGCACCACCTGCTGGTACAGCTATTGCAGTAACCAAATATATTCTGCTTCTTGTATAACCTGCTTCTTCAATAACTAAAACTCTGCTTCTTGTATAAATTTTCGCAACATTGTAATCAGGAACATGCTGCCCTTTCAAATATATTTTCAAAGTTTGTATTGGCTCACAAATCTCGGCGGCGTTGTGATCATGTAAAAAAAAAACAGTTGCTCCCAGAGTAGAGCAGCTGTGATAAAGGGGTGTTTGAAGAGTTGACGGCTGCGCCGGAGCGTGAGTCATTAGCGAGGATTCCAGCTGCATAGGCGCGCGCTCACGCCACGCGCGCAACCAATCAGAGCAGTTTCGCTTCAACCGAGAGGGAAAGGGCAGGAAAGGGTTTCGCTCGCGCTGCGCCGGCTTCGTTTGCATTCAGTTCATTCTCAGAAAAACGGATGGGACGGCCGCGCGTTCCCCCGAGGAACTGGGAACCTTCGTCGAGCTGCGGCGAGAACTCCCCCGTGAAAGGGCTCGCCGTCGGCGTGCTGATCCAGCCTAGAGCCACCCGAGCCCAGGCACTCCGACAGCAACGTGAAGATCCCTAGCTTAGGGAGCGGGAAACCGAAGCAATCCGGCACCGTTACCTGCGGCACCGTTACCGTTACTTCGCCATGCGACGCATGCAAGACTCCGGAGGGCCAAAAACCCGTTACGCGACTCTTCTGAAGTTAGCAATTGGCATCTAAAATAAGTTGTTTTTGAATTATCTTTCCTAATTACAGCCTGAAAGCGGCGCGTCATCGTTGTCATGCTACGCAAAAACTTGTTTTGCCGCCACATTGTGATGACAGTGACGATGACGCTGGCGAAGACAGCGAGCTGTTGCTAGCACCATAGAGTTTCCTACGGAAACTCTATGGCTAGCACCAATTAAGAACGCGGTTTCGATTTCGTGTCTGATTGTAACCCAAGCAAGTTGTTTTTGGACTATGTTCTTGTAAAAGACGCGCGCGTTAGAATGGGGTAAATTTTGATAAATATCTGTAAAGCTGCTGCATCGCTTCGAAATGGGACCAAGACATGTCGAGAATTGTCGGTAGGCACGTCGGTAGGAGTCTCGTCCGTACGCAACTGTTGATCAATCCTTTCTATATGGTTGACCTGTCAATTGCGCCATGTTGCGCCTATGTAATAACCAGGCGCATTGCTCGCTCTCATCATTTGCATGTTGACGGGCGTTTCTCTCGGCGTGCGTTGTCCCTGTTGCGCTCGCGATTTGAGATGTTACAAGAATGCCAATGAGTCACGTGGCCGTCAGGTGTTCGAATACGTACTTGAACACGAACAATGGCTGTGCAGTACACAACGCCGAGCAGAGAATGGCCGAACACGTACTACACCTTTCCCGCCCCAACTTTCAGAGCGAAAGCGTATGTGAACCGCGGCGCCGTAGGCATGTGCAACACGGACCAGCCAACGTGCACAAAGCCTGTAAACTGCAGTTGAAGAAGCTGCACAAGCTACATTTATGGGGCTTCAGGCCCCCTTCCCTGAAATTTTTTCGGGCTGTCATGCACTGCCGACCAAAACAACCCCCGGCGCCGGAAATCGTTCCGGATTTTGTCTAAGATGTCTATTTCACGCTCGAAAGGACATTCCAGCGCGAACATTGCGAACACGGGCAGAATTTCACGGCAACGCCCATGCACCGGGAGCCACATGACTCAAGGAGCCCCATCCCAGCACAAAGTTTCAAGTGTGTTTTTGATGGCGAGCGGGCTTGTCGCGGTATCTCGCGAAGGCCGCGGAATCTACGGAGCACATGGATTTCAATTCCGAAACATTACGAGTATAAAGCTCTCATCAACTTTTGATGCAAAAGGTGCATTGATATTTCCAAAGTCGTGCTTTAGATTTTCAATTCCGGATATTTGTACATAGGACTATACAACGTACATAGGACTATACAACGAGACAAGCCAAATCAACACACTATCGGACAAGTTGACAAAGCACGCAGCGAGGTCCGATGAGACGAAGCGTTGTGGTGGTTCATTTGTGCCGTTATGCCACAGAAAAGACTATCACATGTTTTTTACCTGCGCCAAAGCATCGATGTCAAGACACTAAAGCCACCAAAGGTAACTACGTTCTTATTTATTTTTCTACTTTGACTTTTATTCGCAAGGACACATTGAGCGTCTCCAGTTTTCTTGTTCTCGCTACCCGCGGGCTGTCAGAGCCAGCCAAAGCGCATGCGTTTTTCTCGTGTTGCCCAGACCACCGCGCGGCACACTTCGGTGCGCGTTCGTTTTTCTCTGGCCGAGTTGATTTTCGCCTGGCAGAGTTCTAGACGCTTTCCGGCTTGCAGACGAGAAAAAGAAACAATGGTCGCTCGCCAGCATCAATATGGGGACTCGACGGATTGCAAAGCGTTCGCTTGAGCGCGACCACTCGGGAAAGTAGTCTCGCCGGTGTAGGATACTGAGCAGTATGCATGCTTCTCTGTCGACCAACAGTCTCACGTTTTCTTCGATATTCCTTCGGTAGCCACATTATAGGTGCCAAAAGTAGGCGTTCGATTGTGGCCAACATGCTTTCCTTTGCGCTTTTTTTTCCCCTTTCGGTGCCCCCGCTCCATAAAAGAGAAGAAGACATTGTTGCGGCGCAGCGAATTACCGCATGTTGAGAAATCGATTTTTTTTAAAAAGTAATGGCCCACGGGACGCTTGAGTTGCCGGATACTTATATTATATTATTGCGATAGCAATTGTATGGACACTCTAGGCGCATTCCTGCCGTCGCCCTCATTATCCGTGTAAAGTCCTATGCGATAACATCGTGATTGCGCGCCGCATGCTGTATGCTCAAATGAAAGCGTAAGGGGGTGGTGGTCACACATAGCATAGGTGAGCATACGATGGTGGCTCAGTCTTGTGTGCGCGAGGTACAAAAGAGGGGAGGAAGCCCGCCGCCTTCCGTCGCGCGCGATACATCAGTGGGATTGGAGGGAGGGGGGGGGGGTGTATTCTGTGATCTGTGATTGCGCAACATGTTTATTTGCCTTGTTTGACACATTATATACAGTGACTTTTTCTTAGATACGTAGATTCATTGGAGACTTATACGTATATTTCAATATTTTGTTGCGAGGTATTGTGTATACGTGCAGTGAACTTTGTTTCCAGTTACACTTTTTTTTGCGTTTTATCAAGGTGTATCTTCGCATTTGTATATTCCATTGAATCTTCGCATTTTTAATGCATGAGGGTGAGTGAAATGAAAGTAAGCCAACCCATCCCGTCCAATAATTGTTCGGTTCATTACCTGCGAGGCATACGCGTAGCACACAGGCATCTCTCATTTACAAAAGTGACACGCGGGTGTGAGGATAAATGTTCTTTAATGCTCTCATACACTGGGTTGAACATGGTTGCGTGACATAATGGACGCTCCAAAAGTTGTACAGTGTGGTGTCGTGAGGTTTTTGACAACTGAAGGTGTTTCCCAAAAAGAAATTATTCGCTGTATGGCTGCCGTGTATACGTTGAACATTTCATTTCATTGGCCACTGTGAAGCGTTGGAGCAAACGGTTCAAAAAAGGACATGAAAGTTGCAAAGACAATCCAAGACCGGGCCAAAGCCACCGTGCAATCACCCCCAACAGAATTGAAAAGGTTGATGATCTGATTAGACAAGAACGGTGGATAAGTATCGATGAACTGGCAGAGCGTGTAAGCTTCAGTCACGGTTCGATTCACACCATAATTCATGAATATCTCGGTCATCGGCTCTTGTGTGCGCAATGGATGCCCAAGATTTCGAACCACCGCCAGATGACGGAGAAGTTCAGCGTTGCCTTGACTCATCTGATCCGGTATCACAATGAGGGTGACGACTTTTTGTCTGCAATTGTGACCGGCTACAAATCATGGTGCCACTACTACGACCCTGAAACACGGCGGCAAGGCTTATTGTGGAAACTTTCGAGTTCACCAGCCCCAAAGAAAGAAAGGCCTTCATTTCCGCCGGAAAGGTGTTTACTTTTTTTTTTTCGATCGTCAGGGGCCATTAATGATCGAATTTGCTAAACCTGGAGAGGCTATCAATCGTTTCCGATATTGTGAAACGCCGGATGAAGAACAAACGACGTGGGAAATTGACAAATGGGGTCATCTTGCTTCATGACTGTTGTAGCGGGTGACAGAATGACGGAGACGGCCCAAGAGCAAACGCACAACAACGTTTATTTCAGAGACAACGAACTATATATAAAGGCTGCTTGCCTATGACGTAACACAAAAGAACGAATAATGTTTGACACGTGTTAGCACAGCACTTCCAAGCACTCCATATCAATGACAATGCCAGTCCCCATGACGCTGATGTGATTAACACAAAACTGGCAAATTTCAAGTGGGAAACGCTGCAACGTCCGCCATACATGCCAAACCTGTTGCCTTGCCACTTCCGCATTTTAGGGCAACTGAAAAAACAGCTCAAGGGAGCCAGATTCGTGTCGGACGATGACTTGAAAGGGTCAGTTACACACTTCATGAAGCAGCCAAAGGGGGGAGAGGTGCAATTCTCAATGGCAACCCAAGGAGTTTTATGAGACGCGAATCACGCGACTCGTTAGTCAGTGGGACTAATGTCTAAATGCTCATGGAGACTACGTTTAAATAATGTACCCCGTTTGTCATATATTCGCATTTGCTCGCTTTCATTTGTCTCGCGCTTGTGTATATTGGAGAACTCCTGCTTTTTATATGTGCTCTCTGTTGCGACTACACAACGTCGGTGCCATTACTCACAATACACGACCGGTGACAGCTGCTCCTGGGCAATACATTGGATCAAAGGACAGCGTCATTGAGATTTTTCCTTGACGGTTGCATATGTACGAAAATGTAAACAAGGTTCTTGAATGGCAAAGTTTAAATAAAATAATTGTCCTCAATTTGTTAATTTCATGGCTTTTACATTTTTCATATTAGCGGCATGCACTGCCTTGCTGGTTTCGAACTGATATAGTTCTAACGTTCGTGTGATATTTTCTTTATTACTAAAGAGACAAAAGACATGGAAACAGACATGGTGCCAGCGCAGGCACGTCAGGGTATCAGCAGCAGATAAGAGGAGAAAAAACACAAAATAAAGAAACACAATGGCGTGGCTCAGCTAGTCATAAATTCTAGGAAACGTGTCTCCCTATTGTAAAGTATGATCGATGTGTCGCTGATGCATGCTTGTCCCTTCTTTTTTATATAATATGCCTCTAGAAGTTCCCGTGCTTTTTCGTTCCTGCACTTGCGCAGGATCTGAACCTGGTTGAGCAGAGGCCTGCATTTATGATCTAGGCAATGCATGGGCAAATGACGTTGCTCCAGGTTTTTAATAGACCTTTCGTGTTCACGGATTCGCACATTCAAACAACGGCCCGTCTGGCCTATGTAGGTTTCGCCACATGTCAGGGGAATCTGATAAATCACGCCAACGTTGCAATCTACATGGGGGTTCTTGCGTTTCACGCCACAGCCACCTTGCTTCTTTCTGGCGTGAAGTCTCTCAATGCGGGCGCAGAGGTGACTCAGCTTGCAGGGAGCCGAGAAAACGAGTGGGACAGCGTGCTTGGTTGTATCTTCTTCAAGTTGTATGCAGTTCTACGAAAATAAGGAATTACAACTGGCTTGGAAGTTTTGTTGGCAACATCAGCGTTTTCTTTTTGATGCGCTTTTAGCCTCTTGTCGAGCGTTTCAACAACTGCCGACGCAACCACATCAGGGAAGCCAGCCTCATTCAGCCTAGAAATTTGCATGTCGAAGCTGGCCTGCATGGTATGTGTAGATGACTTTTTCAGAGATTGCTCGATAATCTGTTTAGCAATGGCCCTTTTGGTGATATTAGAGTGAGCTGAATCATAGGGTAACAGTTGCTTTTGTGTGCGGGGACAGAAACAGCAACAAACGTGCACATTACCAAAGGCAAGTTTGAGGTCAAGGAACTGCAGAAGTTATTGACAGGGAGCTCATGTGTAAAAGTTAGACGTAAGGCGTTATGCTCAAAGAGATTTAAAATGTCTGCAATGACATCGTCCTACATAGAATTATTTCGTTCCTTCAGCAACACAAGAACATCGTCAACATACCTAAAATCACGTACTACTTTGTCTTTGTCAAGTACACCAAACAAGGTGCAGTCAATACTCGACAAAAATATATTGCATAAAACTGGTGCTACGCACGACCCAATGTACACTCCCTAATACATGGTGTCGAATACACGGTGTCCCAATACACACTGTCCCACTCGTTTTCTCGGCTCCCTGCAAGCTGAGTCACCTTTGCGCCCACATTGAGAGACTTCACGCCAGAAAGAAGCAAGGTGGCTGTGGCGGGAAACGCAAGAACCCCCATGTAGATTGCAATGTTGGCGTGATTTATCAGATTCCCCTGACCTGTGGCAAAACCTACATAGGCCAGACGGGCTGTTGTTTGAATGTGCGAATCCGTGAACACGAAAGGTCTATTAAAAACCGGGAGCAACGTCATTTGCCCATGCATTGTCTAGATCATAAATGCAGGCCTCTGCTCAACCAGGTTAAGATCCTGCGCAAGTGCAGTAACGAAAAAGCACGGGAACTTCTAGAGGCATATTATATAAAAAAGAAGGGACAAACATGCATCAGTGGCACATCGACCATACTTTACAATAGGGAGACACGTTTCCTAGAATATATGATTAGCTGAGCCACGCCATTGTGTTTATTTTGTATTTTTTCTCCTCTTATCTGCTGCTGATACCCTGACGTGCCTGCGCTGGCATGAACTGATATTTAAGTGTTTGCCTCGAACAAACCTCAGTTGTTATTTTGCGCCTGTCCCGTCTTCTTCCTTGTGATCGTCTACTAAGCGCATCCTATCTTTCCAAATGCAATGAACCAACTTGCCCAACAACGCATCCTGCTAAACTACTACATTTCTTCTACATCGGACTCTTCCTTTTGTGTTCTCCCTTCATCCTGCCAAGCATCAGCGGTCATGTCGGGTGTCATCGGTACTTCCTGCCGTGCAAGACTCGTGGGCCTATACCTCAAGAAAGGCTACATCTCGGACGAAGTCAATGCCCTGTTTGGACACTTCAAACCTTCAGTAGCAGATGCGAAACGCATCTGCAAGATCATGCGATCGGAACTATGGCGTCAAGACCGCTTGTATCAGGACACGCTTCGAGCCCTGTGCTTTTCCAGGGACCCTCAATGGTTGGCTGCAATCATATGTCAAGGTATAAGGCGACAGACGGCTCAGACTACGGAATTCTACTGGAGGCAAACGCTCAACCTTATGCTTCCCCGCTTCAAGAAGAGGAAGCCCCAGCGAGGTAACCTGGTGTGTCTGGGCGGAGCCTTGGTCTCAGACAAGGTGTCATCACTACTCCGGAAAGGCCCGAAATGTTGCTTCGAACCAACTTTGGAATCCCATGAATGGCTAGCCACGAACCGCCAGATATCAAGGAAAGCAGGTCCGGAAGACGAGGAAAGGTGCCTATTGGACGGCGTCGACAGCTTGGCAAAATCGGTGAGCAAGACTGGTAACAAGAAAGACTCCAGAAGCTTTGTTCACGGCTTCTTTGTAAGGAACAAACTCCAGCTCGTCGAATCTGACAAAGGTGGCTTCATCGTTCTGCCCTCCGGACTTTTCAACGAAAAAGCAACTGCAACTGTGCTCAAGAACTTTATAAAGGTACCCGTGAAACGTACACGCGTAAAGCAACCCGCAATTTCTTTATGCGATAACCTAGAACTAGTCAAACTGCCTCATGTTGTTAACAACAGTAAGAACGATAGCCTGTCTGTGTTTTTTACCGCAAAAATGCACAAGATTGATGTGTCCTTCAGAGCCATTGTTAACGAGAAAGTCACATTGCGACACGAAATTAGTATCTTTCTGCAGAAGCACTTGAACATGTTGCAAATTGATGATCCCTCTGCCACTAAGAATTATGAAGATGTTATTTCGCTTCTGCAGACAGTTGACTCAATCGGATTTGGGTTCTCCGTTGATGTAGAAAATTTATTCTATTCCATACCTCACCAGCCACTTTGTGAATCAGTGCGCAGCTGCATTGAAGCTAACGATGTCATAGGCTTCCAAAACTCAGCAGGCATCTCGGTAGACAGTTTCCTGGCTCTTTTGGAATTATATTTCAGTGCTACTTTTATCACCTTTGACAACTAAACCTTTTTGCAGCGACAGGGAGTGTGTATTGGGTCGTGCGTAGCACCAGTTTTATGCAATATCTTTTTATCGAGTATTGACTGCACCTTGTTTGGTGTACTTGACAAAGACAAAGTAGTACATGTCTTCAGGTATGTTGACGACCTTGTGTTGCTGAAGGAACGAAATAATTCTATGTATGACGATGCCATTGCAGACATTTTAAATCTCTTTGAGCATAATGCCTTAGGTCTAACTTTTACACACGAGCTCCCTGTCAATAACATTCTGCAGTTCCTAGACCACAAACTTGCCTTTGGTAATGTGAACGTTTGTTGCTGTTTCTGTCCCCGCACACAAAAGCAACTGTTACCCTATGATTCAGCTCACTCTAATATCACCAAAAGGGCCATTGCTAAACAGATTATCGAGCAATCTCTGAAAAAGTCATCTACACATACCATGCAGGCCAGCTTCGACATGCAAATTTCTAGGCTGAATGAGGCTGGCTTCCCTGATGTGGTTGCGCCGGCAGTTGTTGAAACGCTCGACAAGAGGCTAAAAGCGCATCAAAAAGAAAACGCTGATGTTGCCAACAAAACTTCCAAGCCAGTTGTAATTCCTTATTTTCGTAGAACTGCATACAACTTGAAGAAGATACAACCAAGCACGCTGTCCCACTCGTTTTCTCGGCTCCCTGCAAGCTGAGTCACCTCTGCGCCCGCATTGAGAGACTTAACGCCAGAAAGAAGCAAGGTGGCTGTGGCGTGAAACGCAAGAACCCCCATGTAGATTGCAACGTTGGCGTGATTTATCAGATTCCCCTGACATGTGGCGAAACCTACATAGGCCAGACGGGCCGTTGTTTGAATGTGCGAATCCGAGAACACGAAAGGTCTATTAAAAACCGGGAGCAACATCATTTACCCATGCATTGCCTAGATCATAAATGCAGGCCTCCGCTCAGCCAGGTTAAGACCCTGCGCAAGTGCAGTAACGAAAAAGTACAGGAACTTCTAGAGGCATATTATATAAAAAAAGAAGGGACAAGCATGCATCTGCGACACATCGATCATACTTTACAATAGGGAGGCACGTTTCCTAGAAAATATGATTAGCTGAGCCACGCCATTGTTTTTATTTTGTGTTTTTTTCTCCTCTTATCTGCTGCTGATACCCCGATGTGCCTGCGCTGGCATGAACTGATATTTAAGTGTTTCCCTCGAATAAACCTCAGTTGTTAGTTTGCGCCTGTCCCGTCTTCTTCCTTGTGATCGTCTACTAAGCGTATCCAATCTTTCCAAATTCCAAATCTGTGTTGTTACCATTGCTATCTACGGAAATTCGAGTGCATGCAGATGCATCGGAATTCGTCGAAATTGGTCGTTTCCGTGGAGTAATGACTTCGACGCCATCTAAGAAACTACGAGCGCTCGTCACTGCTCGTCACCCCGACGACGATGTCGCTTTAAAAATTCCCGCGCGGTGAAAAAAAAAGAACTGATAAGATAGTTTCTCTTTCACCCATTAGATGACGCTGGCTGTCCAGAAGCGCTCGGAGAGCGACAAAACTAACTTGTAACCATCGATAGCATGCTATCGATGGGTATAGGCGCGGTCACGAAAGTGCTAAACTCTACAGGGGAGAACTAAAGCGAGAAAACCAGATGCAAGCGGAGGCTGCCCCGAATGATTCTGCCGCAGGTAGCCGCAGTTACCGCCAAGAGGCACCAGAATTGCTAAGAGCGCATAGGTAAATATCTTCTGGTCAACAATTCGCAGTCCTTCAATACGGATGCCGCAACTTCACAGCTCTTGTTGTGTCCCTCTTTACCTGGACCGTACAGTTAACGCTGTTTTTGTAAGCTGTACAGCCATATACCAACTAGTTCAGTTTTCTCTTTTGCTCAACTTTAGGCAGCCTATGAATCGTTCTATCGGCTTAGCCAAATCAATTTATTATTTGGACGATCTCACCATATGTTTGCATCCCTGTAAAACGATGTGCGGTGCTGTAGTTTTATAATTTGCTCCCTTAACATAAGGTGCCGTGTTTTTCCTATGTTTCATTACTGTCATTGTCGTAGTGCCCCAGACATCGTCACCTTTCAGTTTCAGATTTAGAAGCTCCTCAATTGACTGGAAGTTTCGTTGTGAACGAATGGCCTTACATGTGTCAAATAGTGTATTGCAAATAATAGTTTGTACTTTTTTTACCCGCGGACGGATTCCACGCAACCTTTTTATATTTCACCATTGTGTAGAAATGGGAAAATATTCGGTATCCGAGTCGATATTAGAAGGTCGTGTTTCTCGACTGTTTGTATTCGATTCGAAAATAACGTGGAAGTAGCGCCGACACCATTGATACCATGTCGCAGCATTCACCCAGAGGTAATTTAAGGTTTTGTTACCTTACAGAAGGCTCCGAGACGTAGGGTTTTAAACAAGGGAACTTCTAAATAAACGGCTGTAGGTAAAGTTGTCAGGCTAGGCAGCGCCCTAGCCGCAATCCCATTTCAATGGGATTGCTGATGTACGTTCCACTCGTTGTCCTGGTAGTGTTATATCGAGTGGTAAGTTGCTCTACGCCCTTTCCGAAGTGCCAGCTTAGCCGCCTGTTTCACCTACAGGATGAAACGCCCATGGTGGACGTGATGGTTCGGTTACCAGCATGGTCAGTGGCGTAGCCAGGGGGTAACGCACTGGGCACGAGACTACCCCCCTCCCTCGGCATTTCTGTTAGTATGTGGCCTCCCCAAAAAAATTGCGCATACGCCACTGAGCAAGGTTTCACCACAGTTAGCGATAGTCGGCCGATATGAAGGCTCACACAGCTTTGGCGCAGAACGGGCCATTTCCAGGCAGGGAAACTCCGAAAATGACGGTGGATTTTCTGTCATGATTCTGGCGGCTCTCTCTAGGTGATAAAAAAATTCACGGACGAATACAATACTACTTAATGTAAAATTTGAGCGCAGTTCCATACGCGTTTTCATTTCTCCTTATATTGGCTGGCGCGGACAATGTCTAGTGCGGCACGTTTCAAACGGAGTGGAGTATGGTGCGACTAGCTCGCTAATCGGGAGATCGCGAGAGACAGCACGTGGGTGACGCGTGGGCGCGATTCACAGCAGCCGCCGCAGACAGACCTCCGCTCATGCAGCGCTTTGTTTCCATAGGCAAAGCGCGCTACTCTGGCGCCATCTCTTAGCCATCATGGCCGCAAAGCCTGTTTTGCGCTACACAACACTTTCCTTCTCACGTTTTCGCCATACCTTCCTCCTCCGCTTTCCTCCGCTATTGCCGTTTTTCATCCTTCACTGTGCTCGCTCACTCGCTCGGTTACGAGGGACAACGCCGATGCTCGTAGCAGGAACGGACGCCTAAAGCTGTGCTCTAAAAAAAATGCAGACTTCTGCTGCACTTCGCGATGACTGATATCTGCAACGGTGAAGAGCTGCCGTTACAGGAAGACTGTACGAATATACTGAGCCGACCCAAGGGTCTAAATCCCCAACATACAACAATGCGCAGCACGGTACACTGTAAAAGGGGTCTCGCCCTTATCGCTGAGACAACATAAGCGCCCACAGATATCAGCGTATTCCCGGTAACGTTGAAGGTTATTTTCCGCTTGTATTGTTTTTAGTAATATTTTTATTGATTAGCTGTTCCCTTCAACTACACTGTACACCGACCAGCTATGTGATAAATACATGATCACATTCAAAGGCGACTTACATCGACGAGATTGAGTGTTCCTTTGTTGCTTGAAGATTTCATCGCGAAAAAATTAAAATTATGGGGTTTTACGTGCCAAAACAACTTTCTGATTATGAGGACAAAATATATAAAAGATGAAAATATATGAAAGACAAAACACATCACTGAATGCTATTTTGCGGCTTTTCCCTTCCGCGTCTAGGTAAACGCGAAAGCGTCGCTCGGGAAGTTGCGCCGATTCAGCGTCTGTTCCGAGCGACCGAAAGCACTGTCAAACGCTGGCGGACTAGGCGCGGTGACATGTGTGCAGAAGCTCCGCCCCCGTAGCTTTCCCTTCATAGCCACAGAAAGTTGCGAGCATGACGCGGCAATCTCAGGCGAGGGAATGGGGAGAGAAAGATGGAGGTTGAAGAAGAGAGTTTCACTCCTTCTCCGCCGTTCCTTTCCACCACGCGGACAAATCAACGGTGCCTCTTTCGCTACAAGACGCATATTCTCCGCGAAAATGTGGTCGCTGTCCCGCGTACTGGCATATGAACATGCTGTGCATAAGTATTTCGCAGGAGAAGCTGCAATGCTTCGCGAATTGGACATGTGAAGAAAAAAAACAAGAACGGTCCTCCACCATGCGCGGAGCCAATCGAGGCCAGGGGAATGTCACCGGTGTTACAGTGCTGGAAGGCGCTGTCGCCTACCATACATATGTAAAGCCTTGAGTTCTGCACTTTCTCCAAAGAGCAATAATTTTATGATCGTTGTGATATTTCCGTCCCAACACAAGATACTCCCCAAAGAAAATTAAGAAGAAAAAGAGATAAATACACAGTGCTGTTTGCAAAAATTTATTTCGTAACTATAATTTCGCAACTATGTTGCGCACGAAACGCCAACGTAAAAAAGAAAGAAATGATGTCACCTTATTTTAAGTTACATAAATATGGCAGGAGTAACGGCCAGCTTTCACAACAAAACTTGGCGCCTCTTTTTCTTTGATGCTGTTGAGAAAAAATATGTACATATATATTGTGAATGATGCGAAGTCATTGCTCGGTATGTCCCCTCTGCAGTCGTCGGACCCGTTTCTCAAGAGTACTAGACTATTTTATAGTACAATCTACTGCCACGTATAGTTTCCAGCACATGTGACACCACATAACCAATTGAAGCGTCTCCCAACGGCTTCCGACTTCGCGGACGCATTACCCGAAAACATGAGACCAGAGCTCCTGCCTTAAAAGGCTATGCCTCGGCACCTTATTGCTCCAGAACTGGCACTAGAGGTACAAGACCGCAACACCCTTTAAGGTACGTTCTGTTCGAAGCGCGCGTGGCATCGTCGGCGATGAGATGTTCGAACGGTGTAAAGCTAACTGCCACATTGATTCAATTGACCGTGTCATAGTCCACCTATGTTTCGCAACAGTTACAAAACAGCTTGATTACGGCAGCCTTCGGCGTTGGGCTTTGTCATCATCTTATACGAAATTCTCTGCAAAGTCTGCCTCTGCTATAACGGGACGTTATACATACTTAGGTATTAACAAAGCATCGCACATATGTCGGTCGCAAACTGCGTAAGAGATTCACTTTCTAAAAAAAAAAAAAAAGAATGTTGTTTTCTCGATTCAAAGAAATGCATGGTACTCGCCTTAGAATGTGGCAATAAACGTGGCGTCTCGCCACCTTGCGACAGCCTTCATAGAAGTATGTACATGGCTGATTTGTGTCTTCTTGCGAGTCGCAGTTTTCCAGCTGCATCCGCACACTTCCGAGGACACCCCGGTACGGCCTCGTACCAGGGCGCAAACAAAACGTCATGTTCTGCCTCGGTCGCTCACTTCGTGCAAATCCGTTTTCGACGAGAACTTATTTCGACGAGAACTTATTTCTAGGTGATCGTAGGAAATGTCTGCTCCTCGTAGTCCCTCGAAGTTTCATTATTCATCGGCGCTTCCGCCAGGCAGTAGCAGTACTTCCGCAAGACCGCGTGACGGATGCAGTGGGACTGATTGCCGTACTTGTTGATGCGACTGATGTCCCCTAAGACGTCGAATTGTTCCTCCCCGTTGACGACCATCAGGCCTTCCAACATGGCGGCGCTGGGAAGAACCTCGACGGTGACCCTGAGGCGCCGCGCGCCGCCAGCGGTCTCCTTGACGTTGTCCACGATGAACAGTTCCTGGGCGTCGTGGACACGACGCAGGCTAAGCCTGGCGCATCGTCGCCTCCTCGCGAACGGTTCGTCCAGTTCGTCGGAGTTCAAGAGGTCGTTGACTTTTTCCACGAGCGCCGTGGCCGCCTTCCTGACGAGAGAGCTGTCCAGTTCGACGGGAACCTCCGACCCGCAGGAGCAGTACTCGGAAGGTATGCCCGCTCGCTCGCAAGTTCTGTCTCGCGTAACCTCACCGAATAGGCTGATGCCGTAGTGCGAGTCGTCTTGGCTGACGATCGCAGATCCACCGCTCGCGAATGACGCGATGTCCCGAAGTGTGGCGTACGTGTCGAACGGCGTCGTCAAGCGACCCGCGTTGGTCTCCAGGTTGGACGCGATCTGGGAGACGTTTAGGCGCGTCAGCGTCGACTTCGATGCGACACCACGCGCTTGCGAATCTAGCCAATCCATTCTTGCGGGAAGCCCGAGGGCGAAGAATGGCAGCCGCTCTTCGATTCGACCCACGAAGGTTGATCGGATCGAATCGAAGCGATGTCCGTGGTCCGAGAGGAAAAAGAGGAATGTGTTGTCCAGGTGGCCGTTGGAGCGAAGGTAGTCGAGAAACTCGACGAAGTCGTCGTCGGCGGCTCCGACTTGCTGCGAGAAGTCGTGACTGATCTCGACCAGGTAGGAGAAGGCGAAGAAAGGCCTATCGGAATTGCTAGCGTTGCGGCCGTCGAAGTAGCGTTTGACGTATTCGAGTTGCAGCATGTGCTTCGGCCCGTTTCCCAAGCACAGCGCCGAGCTAGACATTAGCAGGAAGGACTCGTAGACGGCGAGCCAGAAAGGACGCAGGTAATAGTCCGTGGGCGGTTTCGTGAATCCGCGGGCGAGGTAGTTGAACAAGGCGAAGGCCGGGAAGTCCTCGGCAAAGAGCGTCTCGTAACCGGCTTCCCGAAATTCCTTCCACACGATGTGGACGTCGTCGTAGACCTTGTCCCTCTGTCCAGGTTTCACGACGTCCTCAACTCGCCGGCCTGTCAGCAGCGCCAGCAAGTTTGGAAACGTGTTGTCCCCAACCTTGTTCATCCCTCGGAAGACGACGGCGTTGAGCTGGGTGACGAGGTAATCGTACGTCTTGGGCAGGAACCGCATCATGGACAGTCTCGAGACTGAGTCCAAGCCGAAGATTAGCACGTTTGGTGACTGCCTCGGTTTTATCCGCGGTTTTCTACTCGCATGCCTGGAACCTCTGAAGCTGGCGTTGCTTCTTGGTCCTCGTGTTCGTTTGTTCGGAGCTGTCACGCTGGGACGAACGGGAGAGCTACGCCGCACCGCCACAGCGTGGATGTTGCTGTAGATGGGCCACTTCAGCGCGTTGCTACAACTGACGGTGATGACGTCGTCATTGAGAGGCACTTTGTCTCTGGTGAAAGGCACTGCGTCGCTGTACGTTATCTTGTTGTCAGTGACGCGCTGGACGGACTTGTAGCTGCACCGGAGGCTTGAGAGTGAGTAGCTCGATGACGCATTGAACCGCAGGTTGCCGTACGAGTCGATAAACGTCAGCCAGGGTTGCCGAACCTTGCAGAAAAAGTGAGAAAGAGATAAAAAAAATGAGATCATGCTGGCACTCACGCCACGATCGCTCAGCGGTTCTGCTGCTGAGCAGAATGTCGCGGGTTCAACTCCCTGTCGCGTGGCGGACGCATTTCGCTAGTGGCAAGTGCAGGAGCGCTCGTGCAACACGCTTTATGTACACATTAATGAAGCAGGCGGTCGAAATTGATACAACGCCACCCCCCCCCCCTCCATAACGGTGTCATTCATAACTCACTGGGCTGATTTGGGAGGTTAAAATCAATCAATCAATCAATCAATCAATCAATCAATCAATCAATCAATCAATCAATCAATCAATCAATCAATCAATCAATCAATCAGTTTGTTTGCAACCTTGAAAACACCCCTTTATGTATTGCAGACGCAGAACAGGAGGAAAATTCGTCTTCTAGAACCCTCTTCCATAGCATCGCTGCTACGTTTAAGCCTATCAGACTTGTGACTATAGCCACACACACCTTGCAGACGATGGGCGTGACAGGGTTCAGGTACGGCCACACGGCGGGATGGAACGGGTGCAGGGCAGGCAGCGAGCAGCTCTGGCGCGGATCCCTGGGCTCCTGGACGTCGGGGTCGTAGTTCCAGTAGCGGTGCCTGAGGTACTCCGCGGGCACCTGGCCGCTACCGCGGCCCGTCAGCAGGCCCCAGGGAGGCGACGTCATCAGCAGCAAGGTGGCCAGGAACGGCAGCGCGATCAGGACCGCGGGGTGGACCCTGTTTCGTCGGAGCATGCCCACGCTTCCTGGTCAGAAAACATATCGGTCGGGAAACGCTCTGCGTGCACATATTGCACCGAGTTTCTTGTCTCGCCCACTACGCGCACATTGCTCACTGATTCAAGCGTGTCGACGCTAAATGCTCACCCGCCAAGGTGACTCGGTGGCTGTGGCATTGCGCTGCTGAACCCCGAGGTGGTGGGTTCGATTCCCGTCCACGCTGGGTGCATTCCGATGTGGGCGGAATGCCGACACGCTCGCGTACTTAGATTTAGGCCCATGTTAAAGACGTTATATAGACCCACAGGTGGGCAAATTTTATCCGGAGTCCCTTATCAGATCCTGGTTCTGGCACGTAGAAGCCCAGAATACCATTTTTTAAAGGTTCAATGCTCGTCATTGTTTGTGTGTTTGTGTTCATTACTGCGATAGCAATTACACGGATTGTCGAGGTCCGTTCGCACCATTGGCGCCGTCACCGTCATGCTGTTCACGGTATCGGCTCGCGCGTGCAAGGCTAGAGGGCCTCCTGCGAAGCGCAGCGCGTTTGGCTGCAAAATCGACGAAGCCAAGTGGACGGGCCCGCCATGCCACGCTGCGCTGCGCTGCGCTGCGCTGAATCAGCGCTGCCGGAACCATGCAGCCAGCGTTCTGACCTCCGCTGGTGGCACGAGCGTTACTGCTCGCGCACACGTTCCCGCCGAGTTGCGGTGCGCGTACTACACCGCAGTGCGTGTCAATCAATCAATCAATCAATCAATGCTGTTTATTAAAGTGCCCAGAAACAACCTCGAGGGTCTTGGTGCTGGCGCACTCGGTTAATAATAATAATAATAATAATAATAATAATAATAATAATAATAATAATAATAATAATAATAATAATAATAATAATATATTAGTTGACGTATATAGACACAATTGCAGACAAAACAGCACGCTTAAGCTTCCAAAATGTAGCTTGTGCGTTAAGCTGGGCAGTCCAGCTTGACAGAAACTCGTGAAATTTAGAACAACCACTGGATATAATAAATAATTACTGAATAAATTTAAAAATTTATGGGTACGCACTGGTACGCCGTAAAACGGACTAAACCTGTAAATGTCACTTTTCCTGAGAAAGACGCATATTGCGGAGAAGCCAACTCCTAGGAACATCTGTTTGCTGTGGTGAAGCTAGGGAAACGATGGAACATCTTTTAATGTGAAGATATCTGCCCAGCGGTCGATTTAGGCACCACTGGACTCCTTGAAGCCCTTGGGTTCAGCGAGAGTAGGGGGAAAGTAAGCATGTCCGCAATATATATTAGTAAGAGGCGATTGGAAGATCGGTGGAAGTAGGGAAACGACGAAAAACGGTGACGTACAAAAACAAAGTTCACAATAGGGAGCCAGAAAAATTGGTTACGGGAATTCATCGTGCTTTTTTCTTTTCTTGTTTTTTTTTCTTTCTTTAGCCGAGTTAGAACATTAGGCAGTATAATAGCAAGAGACTGGAGGCGCGACCCACCAAAGGGGACGCTCATAACATCCATCCATTCACCTACTACTTCAGCGGGTTATGCATGCAGGCATGGACACCTTCTTAGAAGCGTCGCGAGTACCATATATCGTATGTATTCACTATAAATATCTCCTTACGCACGTTATCCGTGTAGTACTGTAGCGTCCACCGACGCTGCCACGCGCGCACGCTAATAGTCGGCGCCCTCGGTCGGCATGGCAAAAGTAGTCCCTTCTAAGACCCTTCAACAATTTAGATTGGTTGTCAACCCCCAGAATTGAGTCTTTGAGTCTTCGGAGCTCGAGCTCCTGGGTCACCGCACCTCGGCGCTGGGAATTCGCCCAGTTCCTGGGCCTAGTGAATTTCTCTCGACGCTTTATCCCGCACTGCGCTGAACTTATGCACCCATTGACTGAGTTTATTCGCAGGACCAAGAGCTCCTCACCCGCAATATCCTGGTCTCCCGAAGCTCAAGCTGCTTTCAGGGCTGCTAAACAAGCCGTCGACGATTCGGTGCTTCTCATCCACTCGAGAACTAACGTGCCTACTGGCATCATGGTGAATGCTTTCGGCGTGGCCATCGGCGCTCGACTCTGAGTGGCGTCCACAGGGCTTCTTCTCTCGGAAGCTCCAACATGTCGAGACTCGCTACAGCATTTTTGGCCGCGAGCTGCTCGTTATCTACTCCAACATCCAGCACTTCCGGCACTTCCCGGAGGGCCAGCCATTTTATGTTCTAACGGATCATAAGTCTCTGGTGTATTGTGTTCCGTACAAACTCTTCGAAGTACTACGTCGCACGTGAACTTGGTTAACTTCATGACCTATATATCGCAATTCACTACCAATATCCGGCACATCAAGGGCACCGACGAGGAGGCAGCTGATGCACTCTCCCGCATCACCTACCTCGGCACTTCGACATCAACTGTGGACTGGGAACGTCTAGCTCGGGCGCAGATGGACGACCCTGAGCTGCAAGCGCTGCATGACCATCCCCGTTTCCTCCTTCGACAACTGGTTCCTCACCCGTTTGTGCCTGGCTCACTCTGGTGTGACGTATCAGCGGCTGCACCTCGCCCCTTCGTTCCCGCTGCCTTCCGTCGTGCGCTATTCCAGTCCCTTCACGACATCTGCCATCGCAGCATCCGAGCCACACAGCGCATCGTTACACAGCGCTACATTTGGCCAAGCATTAGCACCGATGTTCGTCAGTGGGCACGTTCGTGCCTCGCGTGCCAGACCGCCGAAGTGAACCGCCACACGAATTCAGCTACGCAATTTTTCTTGCCACCTGGCTGCCGATTTGACCCCGTCCATCTTGATTTGGTTGGGCCGCTTCCTTCTCTCACGACTGCTGGTACATTCGAACAATGATTGATCATTTCACCCGTCGGCCCGAAGCCGTGCCCATTCCGGACATAACTGCAGCTGTTGCATCTCTGGCTCGCCTAGCCTTTCCTCCTCTCCACTTCCATTCGCATAGCTGCGCCGTTTTGAGTGATCGCCGGGCACGGCTGTAACTCAAGCTTAAACAGCTCCGCTGTTAAAGCAGTGCGGTCAGAGCTCTCTTGCAATTATTTTTGCCATTTCTGAGTCGCTTTGCTCAGTAGCACACAATAGGAAGCAGTGGTTTCATAGAAAAAAGTTGATTTTTTTTGTTTACATAGAAAATTGGACAGGAAAAGATGGATCACACACTTGATACAGCCACAAACTAGAAGAATGTTTCAACCACGACAAGCAAAGCGTAAAGTAATAATGATATTGCGAACCGGGCCAGGCGCACGTAGCGTGAATTTGCAGTGAGGTAAACATCCTTCACAACACGATCCCAAATGCGCATTACGCTGCTTGAGCCGCGCCAAATGAAACGCTTGTGTGATGGTACAGGTGAGCACAGAAGCACAACTTCTGTACTTTAAACGCAAGGTCTTGCGAGGGACTTATAGAAAGTTACGCGTTCGAAGTGATTGATGCACATGCTCTTCCGGAAAAGACAGGTGCAAAAACAAACGTGCGGCTGCACGGTTAACGGGTGCCGCGACTCAGATTCTATGCTACACGTGCAAACTACACTCACCCAGCGTAACAAAAGTCTTCCTAACCATGTTTTTAACACAAGAAAGCGCAAACTTATATCTTCAAAGAAAAGGAAACGCCGCACGAGCGAGGCGACGCGTGGAAAAGCGCGGCGGGGCGGGCGTAACCAGCGGCGCATGACCGGCGCAGCATCAACGTCTATGGAAACGGGATGCGTGGACGTAACCTCGTAGACGTATGATAAGCTATCTACCTTTGAAGTAAAGTAGAAGTGCAAATCGCTACGCCGCCTGGCGGGTGGTCAGACCCTTACTGGCTCGGCCGCGAAACGCTTCGAGTGTTCACTCTTTACGTAGGTACGTGCATGTTTCTCTATGATGATACGCTCCGTCATCTGCCTTGCTTGCGTTTCCGTTCTTGAAGACGCCGCGCTCGCTACTTTCCTGTCGAGAATGCTGTGCCACATTGACGTTAAATCGTAGCGTTAAAGAAAGGAAATGAGCGCCAGACAGACGACGATTATCGTTGCGAGACAAGATACGTCCCGTCAAATGGCCTTGCTTGCGTTTCCGCTCCTGAAAACGCTGCGATCGCTACTTTCCTGTCGGGAACGCTACGTCACGTTGATAACGCGCATGCTGTTCGTGACTTGTAAGTTGACTTGTAAGTGCCGAGCTCGCAACGTTAAAGAAAGGAAATCGGGCAAGACAGACGTCGATTATTGTTGTGAGACAATATACGCCCCGTCATGTGCTTGCGTTTCCGTTCTTGACGACGCTGCGCTCGCTACTTTCCTGTCGAGAATGCTATGCCACGTTGACAACGCGCATGGTGTTCGTGACTTGCAAGTGCCAAGATCGCATCGTTAAGCGGAAGCTTTAGCTCAGGCCTAACTCCGACGCGGCCTATTCAAATACATGTAAAACGCAAAAACGCTTTTCTGAGATAACCGCTGCACAGATTTTAATGAAATTGGCTGCATTTGTAAGATAAAGCTAAATTCTAGGGACTGTTGGAAGTGGAATTTCGATTTATGGCCTGAATATAATTGAAGAAATTTCCAAAAATTCGAAAGTTCGGAAAAAATAGAAGCACGAAGTTTACAAATTAATAGTTCTGCATCAAGAACAGATATCGCGGTTCTGTAAACGGAATCCATTAGATCATTCAAAGCGGTCAAATTATATATGTAAATTTATATTTTACGTGAATTTGTTACGTTGTGTTCAAGAGTTCTGCAAAAACTGTATTTCCATATTACTAAATAGTTTTTGAGATTCATGTTTAACATATCAATTTTGTCCGCTTTAGATGTACTATGAGAGGCAATTCACAGAATTGTATTATCACTTTTCATTGCCGAGTTAAAATTAAAATTAAATTATGGGGTTTTACGTGCCAAAATCACTCTGATTATGAGGCACGCCGTAGTGGAGGACTCTGGAAATTTCGATCACCTGGGGTTCTTTAACGTGCACCTAAATCTAAGTACACGGGTGTTTTCTCATTTAGCCCCCATCGAAATGCGGCCGCCGCGGCCAGGATTCGATCCTACGACCTCGTGCTCATCATTGCTGAGTTGCAGCGTTGTAAACTGCGTAGTCTCGTTTTCTGAAACTTTTTGACTTTTGCCAATTTTTAGTAAAAAAATTGACAATTCGAAACCAACAACAACAAACCTCGTCAAGTTTGGTGCAGTGGTTGCCGAGAAAAACGAATTCTCCTTTAACATGTATTTAGATAGGAGCACTCGAAAGGAAATGCGGGCAAGGCAGATGTCGATTATTGTTGTGAGACATGATACGCCCCGTCATCTCCCTTGCTTGCGTTTCCGTTCCTGAAAACGCTGCGCTCGCTACTTTCCTGTCGAGAATGCTATGTCACGTTGGTAACGCGCATGATGTCCGTGACTTGGAAGTGCCGAAGGTGCCGAGCTCGCAGTGTTAAAGAAAGGAAATGCGGGCGAGACAGATGATCATTGTTGTGGGACATGATACGCCCCAAAGGGTGCAGACATTTTTAACACTGTAGGGCACCCTTCACGGAACAGTTCATTACGGGCAGGCTATTGATTTGTTCGTTCGGGTGTTTTTATTCAGGTCTGAAGAGGATACCATATAGCGAGACAACTCGGTAAGGCTAAAGGGAGGCGATGACTTAGCGCTTCGGAGTCGCGCCTTTACAGTGCGATTGCGCAGCCGTAATGCCCCGGATAATCCCCCCAAGACGAGAGGTCTTGCAGCTGGGCGCGTTTCGCCGCCGTAGCGTTGGTAAGCGTTCGTTTTCACTCACTCACGACGTTAGGTGTCACGCCACGGCGCTCTCGGACAAGTTATGCGATACGCCGGCTTTTTCCTGGCGCAGCGTCGCTGTAACAATTGCACCTGCAACGTCTCAGGCCTCCGGTGCAGTGCTTTTCTGGGTCCGTATTCTGTGACGCGTTATGCGAGCTTGCAATTTGGTCAGCTCTGATTGGCCCAGAGGGCTGCTATGCTGCCGCTCCGATTGGCTCAAAATGCCGCCATTACCAAATTCGACAATATGGCGGAACTTTTTACAATGTATACGAATATCACCCCGCGGATCGTGCAGAGTTGATATTGGTTTTCGAAATCAGTCTCGATGGCCGGCTTTGCATGGCTTACACCCAACGCGTTTCTCGTGCGGGTCGTGCGAACGTTTGTGGACATTCCTTTACGCTGTGCTAGAAGCGCACACAGCGCAGTCTAGCGTTGCATGCTTTAAATTCAAGGCGCAGCCGGCCTGTCCGCGATATTTTAATTCGCAATACCCTTTTCACCTTTTTTTCGTGTAATCCGTAGTCGTCAGTGTTCATTTTGGATGACTGCATGGATTGGCAGGCCATTGGGTGGCCTATTCTGGCACTTGCCCATCGCTTAATAAACTACAAACTACACAGTCACCTTATACCGGAAGCAATTTATCTTCCAGGTGGTCGAGTCTGAGGAACCGCGTGCCAATCGGCCAATTGAGTGCTTCGATAAATACTCAGTACTTCGATACTCAGCCGAAAATTTCCTTTGACAAGGCTGTGTACACGTCTTTCCCTCTTCATGTGTTGTTTTTTTTCCTCGTCATTGCGAAGAACGGCGTTCTGCAAGAGCCAGATACCCAAAGCCAGCTAAGCATCGTTCTCTTCTACTAAACCTCCAGATCGGCATGTATATTGTCACGTAGTATAGTGACGGCGAAGAAAGCATCAAAACTGTGATTGACGAAATTTGCGTTTTATTGGCCGAACCTGTGCCCTTGAAAACGGGCTACACTCAAAGGACAACGATAGCGGCGAACACAGTCGGCGATCGTCGAAAATCTGATCAGCGGGTCAAGGGCATCGACATGCATCGGCTTTTATACATATATAAGTCATCGAAGGTTCCAGAGTAATCGCTGGTGCCCGCGTGTCTTCCAGAAAGTACTACACAACTCGCGCCGCGCACACACGCAGATTGCACAAAGTTCGGTGACAACCAGACAGCGGATAGAAACATCAATAACATTTGAGGAACTTCCGATACACGCAGGCTCGTCCCTTGCTGAGCCATAACACAGTTGTTCAAACGCGGTCACCCGATAAGGAAACAAGTACACGTGTCGATATGAATCGGAAAGCTCACGTGCAAGACAGCGCACTTGCACTCTCACAAAGCAACAAGTCCTAGTTCCTCTATTTAGCAGCTAGACGACTTGTTCTGACGTCGTTTCAACGCACACATTATACTATAAATACCCCCCCCCCCATTTTCTCGTAATCTTATCAGCCGCGCCTATTGAGAGACGTTGGCGATAACGGCGGCCTTGGAGCACAATAACGAGAAACAAACGAAGAAAAAAAATAGAATAGAAGGAAACCTGGTTCCTGCATTGTTATTTCCGGCAGACAAGTACCATTACCTCGTAGCACGACCTGCCGTTATCTAATCCTCCTCATTTCCCTATAATCTGCGACGGCAGTATGACACCGAGGTCGAGCTCTGAATCTTGCAAGCAAACTCGCAGTACCTGTTCGCTGTCCCAAATCACCTGCACAGGTCTTTTGCAGCATATGGCCTGTCCATGTACTCAAGCAAGTCGCAAAGGCACGCCCATCGCCACGGTCAAAATAAAAATTGTGATGTTTGCTGTAGCTCGCACCAAACGCATGGACCTACAAGGATCCGGATTAACTTCGACCATGTGAGGTTATTTAACGAGCGCCGAAATTCAAATGCACGAAACTTTTTTTTATTTCGGCCGCCAAGCCAATGCAGTTGAGCACATCGACATGCCAAACCGCTCCGTTAAATTCGGCCCACTAGATGGTAGCGCGCTTCTACTTTCACGAAGCTACTCGTTGATTCTTCCGTCGTCAGCCTCGGGCCCAAGACGTTACAGGGCAACCAGAGAACAGCTGCCAAATTGCAACAAATTAATTAACCCTGTAATGCCCGAACGCAGTTTCATATAAGTTAATTGTGCACCATGATTTGTTGCCTTGTAGAGTACATGTGTACCGAAATAATGAAATTCGCTGCTTTGGTGAAATCTTAATTCTTATAGTAATTGGTTTACTGAACCATCAGGAATTGAAAGCTCGCCCTCCAGCCTATAAAGACAACCACAGTTATAGGCTACGCGCTTAGTTTTCCACGCTTGAGAATTTCGACAAAGCAAGCCCAGCGCGGCACAAATGATTTAGGAGCGACTTGAACCAAAAATAAGGTGGATTTATTAAAGTCAACGCTTCGGAGCCAACCCGGATCCTTCCTGCATGGGGTTGACAACACTGACGGTGGCGGGGTGCAGCTTTTGAGATATTCTTCTCGGGCACTACGTGGGTCAACATCTCCCAAACGGCTGTTCAATTCCCCCGCATTCCAACGAATTAATCGAGATCCGCTGCAACACGCGATCCACAAATTCAATAGCGTATAGTACCGTACCTCAGGCAGTGTCGTGTGTTTTTTCTTTTCCTCCGCCGCTCCGGGTCACCGGCGAAGCACGGACCGCTCGGGCTTGTCTTCCTTATTTCCGTGGCGCACTTTGGTGCAGCAGCCGCCCACTCGCTGGCTGCTACTGTCACCGCTGTTGCCGCTGCCGCCGCTACGCCGGGACAACATGCGCTTCTGGGCGAGCGAGGCCGCGACAAGCGACTCGGTCACGTGACTAGCAGCTCTGCCGAACGTTGGCTCGGGGTATCGGCATCGTTCGCGGCCCGCGGTTTCGCCGCGGATGAGACGGCAGCGACGGTGCCGGAATCACCCCCGACATGCGATTGTTTCGTGCGGTGTTTCTTTTTTGTTTTTTGTTTCTGTTTTGTTTTTTGCGCGTGTATCCGTCCGTGAGCTGCAGGTGACGATTGACTAGAGGCTTCCGTGCCACCATCATGCTCGTCGCGGATCGAGCGACGAGAGCGTGGTGCGAAACTACGCTTTGACTCAGCCCTGTCATCGTATACGTGGCCAGTGTTTCATCGCGTATGTGCAGTAGGCGTCGCAGGTTTACGGGACGCAGGATTTGAGAAATACAGCTGAATATTTGCCGAGTCTGCAGACGCAGCCTGGAATTGCAGATCTTTCGCTTTCCGTGTGCTATAGCAGTCGACCACAGAGGTTTACCGAACGCGAATTTCGTGCTGCAATTTCCCGCTCCCATGTGTAGGGTAGCAAACCGGTTAAGCTAAACTGGTTAACATCCCTGACTTTCCTTCTCCACTTTTTCCTTCCTTCCTTCCTTCGTGCTGCAAGCGTGAATTTCTGCCCGGTCGAGGCAGTGGTTAAATTGAAATTCTGTAGTTTTACGTTGCAAAACTGAGATTTGATTCTGCGGAATAATATTTATAGCCTGGTGCTTTTTCTTATTTATTTAACGTGCGCCCCAATCTATAAGCGCACGAGCGCTTTTTTGAATTTCGCGCCCATCGAAATGCGGCTGGCACCGAACTCGCGACCTCGAGCTCAGAAGCGCAACGCCGCTGGACTATATACCGCGGCAGGTGGTTACAACGCGGGCTTCCCGCAAAATGCGAATTTCTGTTGTGCCGGGGCATGGCGCTTCTAATTTGATAAATCACTGCGTATACGCTATAGAACAGGCTATGTACTACCCAATGAAGCTCTTAATTCGACGCTGTATGCCGCGAAAATTCAGCTTTTTTTCTTTTTTGTTTACAGAGCCTGCAGTGCCTCGTAAATTTTCGTGGCCCACTGTACGCTACCGACATTGCGCTGTACTGTTTACTGCGCAGCTGCAAGCAAACGTTGTTCTGAATCGACATGTGTGCACAGCGCAAAAGACGAGGACTGAAGAAAGAACACGACACCCAGGCGGCTGACTTCAACTGATCTTTATTTGCGAAATCGCCAGAACTACATACACGAGCAAAAGTAATGAAGAGCAACTTGTGCATTATGTCACGCATGAACCCGTATTGCATCACAGCCAGATACTTGATTTCGTTTTGGGTGAGGGCAATAGACGGCATGCTGATGCCAGCCGCTGTATCTTGCCAGCCTCTATGACTTCACGTGTAAGCTGTTCTCGGTGTTTGGAGATAACGACGCAGTTTTCAAATTCAGGGTCACAAGGGCAATCTCTGAAAGATACAGCGGCTGGGTGACGTTTGCATCAGCATGCCGTCTATTGCCCTCACCAAAAACGAAATCAAGTATCTGGCTGCGATGCAATAGGGGTTCATGCGTGACATAATGCAAAAGCTGCTCTTCATTACTTTTGCTCGTGTATGTAGTTCTGGTGATTTCGCAAATAAAGATCAGTTGAAGTCAACGCCTGTGCCGTGTTCTTCCTTCAGTCCTCGTATTTTGCGCTGTGCACGCATGTCGATATTGAATCACCAACTCGCCCAAGCTTCCACCTTATCAAGTGACTGCTCTGAAATGTAGCTTCGTCGCGGAACCCGCATCCCACAATCTTTTGGCGCCGACTGTGCGCTTTTGCAGGACGCGCCATAATAGACGGGGACAGCATTAAAAAGCACTGTCCGTGTGCCCTTCCCTGTCGTCTGTCTTCTCCTCCTTTTTTCCCCTTCTTTTCATTTTGCGCTGATACTTATAAACATTGACCACGATAACTATAGCTTAACTACATAACGAGGGTCTCGAATCCGGCAACATTGATGCCTTCAGGTAGCATGTGTGGGTTTATTGACCTTGAGACAAAAAGATCACGTTCTCGTGACGCCTGCGGCCAAAAGGACGTTCCACGTCCGCCGCCAAGGTCTGTGAGTGCTGGCGCTGGCTAACACTCCCAGGGTTCTACTAGGACACATAAATACCCAAGAAAGTGGCTGAGGAAACGGCGCCGCGGTAGCTCAATTGGTAGAGCATCGCACGCGAAATGCGAAGGTTGTGGGTTCGGTTCCCACCTGCGGCAAGTTGTTTTTCCATCTACTTTAATTTCCATTATATTTATCATTTCTTTATTTCATTTATTAAGCACAAGTAATTTCCCCTATGTTACCGTTGGTGTCAGTGTTTGTTGGCTTCTTACGATAAGACTAGCTTAACTTTTAGTTCCTTTAGCAAGTACATGCGCGCTGCAGAGGGGCAAATCTTGAGCGTCGTGCGCACGGTGTCTGCCGTGCGCCTTGGTGTCGACAATCGATAACGCCTTTTGACTGATCAACTAACTAGGCCGATCGACCGACCTTGGGCTTGTCAGAGTGCAACGAAATCTCGGTAAGTTGCCGGGAATCGGACTCTCGGCTTCGTGCTCGGCATCGGAACGCCGTTACCGCTAAGTTGCTTGCATATACGCTTGGTTTCGTCGGCGCAGAAGACGTCGGCCTCTTTTAAAAAGAGCACTGAATAGAAAAAAACAAAAACACATTCAGTTATGTTAGTAAAAAGAAACTAAAATACTAAAGCGCCGAGGTGTCGACGAGAGAGTATAAGAAAGGATACTTTGACCTTGATTTGCTCGTTTAATAATGAGCCTATACTCGCCGTCGTGGCTTTATCGGCTTGTGGCGTTGCTAAACAGGATGTCGTGGAATCTCGGCCGCGGTGGTCGCACGTCGACGGAGCACGAAATGCGAGAACGCGCGCGTACCGTGCATTGGGTGCGCTTTGAAGAACCCCAGGTGGTCGAAATTGAGCCGGAGTTCCCCGCTACGGCCCACCTCGCAATCGGAGCCCATGATTTTGGCACGTCAGACCCCAGTATACGTTTATCTTATACGAAGTGAAATTAGCGAAAGTGTATACAGGGCTTTGAAACAATACTTTGTCACTCTGAAGCTATTCGGGCTTTCGTGTCCGCTGGTTAAAACTTGCTCTGCGATTTATAGCTTGGTCGCCCTGCATAAATGCGACGCCGACGCGTCATTGAGTACGGAACATGGCGGCAACGCGTTCTCTGTCTGCAGCGGTTCTCGTCGCTCGAGCAAGCAAATGTGACGGAAACGGCCGCACGTCGCGGTTGCGATCGCTGCGTGCGCTTGGCAGCGATGCGTGCGATGATACGGCTTGTATTGTCTACATACATATGGGCATACGCAGTACACTAAACATGGCGGTGGCTTTTCCTTCCTTTCTTTCTTTCTTTCTTTCATTTTTACTGTGGCGCTGCTGTAGCCTCCAGTTGGTTGGAATGTTTCGTGGCGTGCTTACCCAAAAAAGCGGCAGCTGTCAAAAGTGGTTTGTGCTTGAATTTCCGTGTAACGGTATTATGCTTTCTCGTAAACTCGAACTACGATCCGATGCTATATTCTGTCTGCAGGTTGTGTGTAAGTCGTACGTCACGAATTTCCTGAGGCATATTATTTTTAGAAATTCAATTAGTTCAATAACGCACTAGCGCTATGCGGAGGGCCTACAAGAATAGGGTTGTATGCTGTGCTAACGGTAGCGCCATAGATGTTACCGCCACCTAGCTGCTGCAGCCACTCGGACAGACCTCAAACGGCAGCTGGAAAAAATGTCTTTGTCGTTCAGTTTCTGCTTAGCAGATTTATGTTTTCCCGTATATTCGAATAACAATCCGAAGCTATAATGTCTTCCGCTTGTGTGTAAGTCGTACTTTACGCATTTCTTTGACGCAATTTATTTTGAACAGCAATTTATTTCAATAAGGCATTTGCGCCTGGCGGATGGCCCAGAAGAATGAAGATGCATGCTGCACCTGCGCGCGACGTACGCAACTTGTAGTGGTGGTGCTTGTGTACCGTCGTCTAACGTCAGTTTGGGCGAACGAGAAGAAACAGGGTTAACCGAGGCGCCCGACTTTTTAATCATATCATAACAAACCAACAAAGACAACAAGGATAACACAGGGGAAGTTACTTCTACTTAATCATTGAATTAACGAAATGATAAATTAATGGAGACGAAAGTGGATGAAAAACCGACTTGCCGCAGGTGGGCAACTATCCCACGTCTTCGCATTACGCGTGCGATGCTCTACCAATTGAGCTACCGCGGCGCCGTTTCCCATCCACTTTCTTGGGTGTTTATGTGTTACTACGAGAACTAACCTTGGGAGTGTTAGCCAGCGCCACCACTCACAAACCTTGGCGGCGGTTGTGGAACATCCTTTCTGCCGCAGGCGTCACGAGTACGTGATCTTTTTGGGTGACGGCAACCGGTCAATAAACCCACAAATGTTACCTGAACGCATCAAAGTTACCGGATTCGAGAGTCTCGTTATGTAATGAACGAAAAGAAAGGGGTTAACCGAGGGCGGTCGATTTTTTAATCATATTATAAGAAGCCAACAAACAAAGACCCCAAGGACAACACAGGGGAAGTTACTTGTACTTAATTGAATTAAAGAAATGACCGTGGTACTCATCTAACGTCCCCACCAGCTTCGCTGTATACAACCGCTTTCACAAGGTGGAATGGAGGCGGATTTCTTTTTTGTTTGTGTGCGTGTGCATGTTCGCGTCACGGCGCAGCGGGAACGCTGCAGGTTTACTACGACAGGTGCTCGAGCCACGCTTGAGAGCTCAGATGCGTGGAGCCGAGCTGAGTCATCGCACAGTTGAGGCGCTCCGAGATAACCGCAGTTGCGTTGGCGAACGGAAAACGACGAGTGAAATATTTTGTCTCGCACAGTCCGCATGCAGCACTTAGATAACGCTCTTGAACGCGTGTTTGCATGCCTGTGATGGCTTTTACGTTTCATCGCACCTCTTACGGCGGCTGCGCCGGCACACCTACATTGCGGCAACGTGAAAAACTGAGCTCGCTGCCGACATATTTATTGATCACCCCAGCGTCGTCGACGCCGGCTGCTATGGAGAGATAGAGAGGCTAGAAAATGAAACGACGAATTCCTAAAAAAAAAAAAAAAAAAAAATCTACCCGCGCTTTATCGCTCTTCTGAGTGCACGCGACGAGCCCGAGCTCAGGAATGTTTGCACTTCTGATCTCGATCGCAGATATGTCCAGTCGTACACGGAGCATGCGCACTTCGACATGTTCACGCCCCGGGCACTCGTGATACGAGACCCCAGGTGTCGCGGCAGACGTTCATAATCGTCCTTCTCATTTAGCTACCACTGGTTCTTTTGGCGTTACTGTTAATATTTGCATACATTCAGCGCAAGGTGCCAGATCTGTGCCCTTAATTAAGCTTAGATATTCCAGGGTTTGAAGTGCCAAGCCCACTATCTGATTATGAGGCACGCCGTAATGCCTTGCTTTCATTTCCTTTCTTGAAAACTCGGCGGTCGCTACTTTCCTGCCGAGAATGCTGTGTCACGCTGATAACGCGCAAGCCGTTCGTGACTCGGAAGCACCGGGCTCACAGCGTTAAAGAAAGGAAATGCGGGAAAGACAGATGACGATTATTCGGGCTATATATATATTTTTTTAACCTACATTTCATGCAAGCTCGCGTACGCGAGTGTAGTGGCGCGGGCAGAGGCTATACGTCGTGTGCTGCACTTGGCTCGCTGGGCTGTAGCCAATCAGAGCAGACAGCGCGTCGTCTTCAGCATCAGCAGACGAAAAGCGCCTAGCTCCGCACTTCGCCTGACTTCGCACTTACTGGCTGCGTATATGCCCTTGCCTGAAACTAAAGGCCAATGTACGAATTTCCTTTCGTGAGCGAATCTAGACAAACTGCAGCTAAATATATCGCGAATGCGCAGTGCACGATGACAACTTCTCAATGCGTATGGTATAGCGCGGAGTCTGGAACAGCCCGCACCACCGTGAATAAAATGATTTTATCTTATTGGAAGATTAGCACACCTTCCTCTGTGATGCATGATCACGCCAGCACTTCGATACCGCCCTTGCAGCGAATATTCACTATCGTCGCTATGATCAGCACCGACAGCCACGCACGTTCGGCGCCACGCGTTTGCAACGCCAGCCTGCTTGCTTGTCGTCTGCTGCCTACGCTCATCGAAACCACGGTGTGTAGTTTTCATAGTAGACACTACAGCTAAAAAAAAATTGTTTCGTGTAGGTGGGCGGAGCTTACACTTTACTACACAAAGTAAAAGAAAAAAAAAAACAATGGCGACCTCCTACACTAGCTCCGCTCGTGTAGCCAGTGTAGGTAAAAAAAAATTATATATATAGCCCTATTGCTGTGGGATAAGATACGACCCAAAGGCTCTAACCTATTTGAAACTGCAGCAGCGCAACACCATAGCCGCTAAGCCGCCGCCGTGGGTCTTCTGTACCCTAAGCGATGCCATTTTACAGGAGAGAGAGGCCGCTGATCTAATTTGCTTATTATCATAATTCGCCCGGGAGGAGAGGGAGGGAGTGAGGGCTAGACGTAAGGCATGAAATGGAAAAATTGGCGCCCACCCGTATACGCAGCACGAGGCTACAAAGGAAGCCCGTACGTGTTTCTCAGAAAGAACGCTTCTCAGTTGAGGAAAAATTCGTCCAGGTCCGGGATGAATTTTTTGTCTCAACTATGGGTGGATGCCACCTTTTTTTTGCTTTCATGATAGTTCCTCCACCTCGCGGGATTCCGCAGAACCGACATGACAGACGTAAGGCATGTGCATGTAGTAAAGAATCCTAATAAATAGCGCAATAAAAAAAAAATAACGCATGCAGCCATGTGTGACGCAGGTACTGCGACAATGACTTTGCAAGTTTGTTGTCCGTCATTCACCGGGTCCTCTGGAACACTGGAGTTGAGCGTGGCACCCCCGAGTATCTTGTTTCGGCTGCTGCGTGGCATTTCCGGTGCTCTGTATACGGAACAACACGGAGCGCCAGTTACGGATCGTTGCGCAGAACTCCGAATGTGATTTCCGTAAGCCTCGCGCACCAATAACGTTCTTTATTAAGGTATTCGACCGCACTAATTCACTTTGCCGATGTACGCTTATGAAATGTTTATTGTGTATGTTAATTGCGTACTTGCTAAACATCTTGTCTTTCCAGTTTTTTTTTTTTTTTGTAAGCCAGCAGCAGATACGTACCTTCTTGCCTGTATGTGTTAATCTTAACCACACAACGAAGTGTGACGATGTACATTGGTTTATTTTTTGTGGTGTTCTTTGTTTGTAATGTAAGATACCCCGGAGCGATTGTATTTTTGCTATGGTTTTACATTGTTATTCGTACATGTGGCCGAGCGCTTCCTGTGTAATAGGGCCGATGTGCTCGTCAGCTTTTCCCAGATTTCTTTTCTCCCTCAGTCCTCCCCGTGCAATCAGTGGGAAAATAAACTTCCAACTATGCAGGCAGGCGGGCAAACGACCACCTTGGTAGTGGTGAATTGTAGCAACAGGTGGGTTTAGCCTGGCTATCGAGGCCAGCAATTACTTCGCCCATAAGCTTCGCTTTTCGTGTCACTGCGGTACACCGTCACCACCATGTCCATAAAGCTATACTGTTCCAGGGATGCAAGGAGAAGACGCGAAGCTTCCTTGCGGGCCATATAGGGGGACACCTCTGGAAGCAAGGCGTTGCGGGCGCGCATGCAGTAGGCCTTTCTTCTGTAGGTTATACGAGCTCGATCGGCGGTCAACGAATCGACCGACGCAGTTATCACGCCGTCTCAAGTCCGCTGCGCCTATCTTATCTATACATATGATGAATTCGCCGTTCCGTCTTGCCGGTTCACCAAAGCTTCGCTGACACCGGTTCCCACAGTCCCTGGGTTGTGCATGATTTGTTTGTTATATGGAGGTACGCCCGTGAGCAAATGGTGTACGGTCCAGCGATTGCGCGATAATCCGATTTTTCTTCTGCCTATGAATGCAACTTGAAATTGAGGACTGCAGTCGAAATTTGGAATTGCGAACTTTGCAGTGTGCTCGTCGATTTCAGTGTACCCATGTTACTTACAAGGAAATTGAGTTCTTTCGGTCGCCCTGTAGTCCGTATACTTTTGCTTACGGACGTACGTTATCGTACATACTAGATCTCACTCACATATGACGGGCCCCGTCTTTCTACATATGGCTGCAATTTCGTAACAGCGCAAAAGGGCAAGAGACTAAGCCGAAGGCTACGAAACAGGCGCTGACTCGCAACGAAGACTTGTTGATACACAACAAGGTATTATATGCGTCGGGAGCTCGGTTTGGCGGAGGCAAGGAATACACGTTTTGACAGCTTGGAACGGACAGTCGACTGACTTTATTCAAAAGTAAAGGCAGGTTTGCGGAGCGGTCGTGGTGGCGCCCCAGTCGCGCAGCCGCTTTCCTTTCAAGATGGAGCAGGGGGCAATTACCCCCACGGCGAGGCAAACTGGATTTCCGGAGCAAGGGTCAATGACCCCCACAGCGGGGACAACGAAGTGACGGACGGTCGATGCATATGCACGCATGGTTTCAAGGCAGGATCATATACACAAGCTAGCGATAACAGTACCCTCTCCACAAAGGAGGTGGTGACATGTCATAGCTTGCGCATGTGTATAGGACATCACCTTGAAGTTGTGTGCGCATATGATACCTTGTTGTGCATGAATAAATCTTAGTTGCGAGTGAGCCATTGTCCTGCGGCCTTCTTGTTCTTAGTGTCTTATTGTATCCCGCCGTTAGGAAATGGAGTTATGAGGATTCGCTCGACCATCCATACTTTTTCACGTGGCTTAAACATTCAAGATGCGCGAACACATCGGGAGAGTGCACCCCTCTTGATCACGTAAGAGTGATCACTTGCGTATTACGCTTAATCATAGACAAAACGACGTGTACGTGACAATATAAAACGACTGCTGCCCGAATCAAGCCCCGAAGCCGACGGCGTTCCCTGCCTTATATAAATGCCGCGCTTTTCGGAAACGTCACTGGTATGCTATACAATTCCACCCCCTATGGTTGCCGCCGCACGAATTCGTTTGCATATTTAATCACCGTAGATCGCCAGCTGTCGGTCTAGGCTCGTTGTCGGTTCGCTAGCGCATGAAGAATTGCGAGCAGCGGTGGAATTCAACAGCCCACTGCATCCTCTCATTCACACGTGTGTCACCCCACTCACCGCAGCTGCCGGTCATTCACTTGCCGCTTCGCCTGCGAGATACATGTAGATAGACCAGCACGTGGGTGCCCGTAGTTGAATTTTTTTTGTTAACGTCAGCTGTGAAGTAGCTTGGAGGCCCGGCCATTTTCTCGAGGCCAAATTAATAGAAAGATTGCACGCGAGGTAACGCAGGCACCGTACCGTCGGTCCGTCGGTGCACACACTATCATCACCCGTGTATATATATATCATCATCACGCGTATATATCATATCACGTGTGTGTGTGTGTGTGTGTGTGTGTGTGTGTGTGTGTGTGTGTGCGTGCGTGCGTGCGTGTGTGTGTGTCGATCACCGGCCTGCAGCGTGCCAACGCTAGAAAAAAAAAAGCCGGCAGATCCCACGCCCACTGGGAATCGATGTTACGCGAAGCAGTGTGCGGGGAGCATACCAAGTTAACGAAACGACCATGAGAGCACCAAGACGTAGGCGGCTGTTTCATAACTTACATGACACACATGTCATGGCCTATCATTTATCTTCGCCATACACTCTTGTCATACTATGTCAATTTTGGTACGTACCAACACGTAGGCCGCTGTTTCATGACCTACATGACAAGCACGACATGACATTCATGTCATGACCTATCATTTATGTTCGTAATGCACTCTCGTCATACTATGCCAATTTTGGTAGATACCAAGTTGACGAAACGACCATGAGAGCACCAAGACGTCGGCGCCTAGACTGACAAAGTGGCAAATGTTCGTCAAGAAATGCTTCGAATTTAAAACACTGGACGTCGCTGTCATCGCACTTAGTCACTTACATAAAGGCGGTCAAACGACACCTCCGGCCTCCTTTTATTTTACAACACAATAGGGGAGACATATGGTACATCGATCTGTCAAAATGGAATGAATTACACGTGAGCAACGTATGCGTATACCAGTCATGGGTTGACGAAACAGCACAACATATAGGATATCATAAGCTTTAAATTAAAGTCAGATAATATTTACGAGTCTCTGCAGATGGTTTTCGTGCATCTTGTGGAAGTCGAGACAGAGAAGGCGCCATCGCAAATGTAAAAGAGAGAGGAAAAGTAAGTTTTAGCCCGAAAGACGATGCATCTATTGCGATAGCAAATTAGTAGACGGCTATACAAAGTAAGGATAGTCGTTTTATCGGCAGAAACATTCACTTACTAACTAAATTAACAAGCTTAATGTCACGCGCACAAGAGCAAAGGTGAACACATCTCACTCGATGACCGCGCACACTCGCTGTCAAAACGCTGGGGTGAGGAAGAGCGGCAGCAGCAGCGAGCGAATTGACCTTCGCGCTGCTTCTCGCTTCAACGCGAACTGAGCACACGAAGCTATCAGCACTCGGCGCACTCTGTCCCCATCGCAGATCGGTTTCAAGATAGGACTCGCGCGGCCACGCGGAATAGAATGTATTGCGCTCTTTGTTCTCTTATAGGAAAACATGGTGCCCCATATCAAGGCCGCCAGGGAGCCATAAGGTACCAGGCTTTTCAATAATGTTACGGTCAAATCTCGCTATAACTAAGCCGCATTTGACAAAAAAAAAAAAACATTCACTATATCTGATATTCGTTATAAGCGTATTTGTAACACGCTGATATCGGCGAAAAACATTTTAGATTTACTTCGTCACGTTCAACGACTTTGCATATCCCCGTTCGTTATATCGCTGTTTGCATGTATGTGCTATATTTTTCTGAGTACCCCCATAGAAGGCTAGCGCTGTCTCCTATATTTAGTACCTCGAAGACGGCGAACGTATGTCAGAATCGACCGGCGGTTGGAATGTCCAGCATGGCCCGTGCAGGGCTGGATTCTTCATCTGTTAGCCGTATGCAGCGCGGACTTCTTTTTTCAATGAAACGGCACTCGTCTCTCAGTGATCCAGTCCATACGCGTTAAACGGGAATTCATCCGACTAGAGTGCAGCACGCTTTTCACTATATACGGGTGCTTGGAAGCCGCGTCTTCATCGACGTAAAACGATAACGTCCAGTTGGGAGTGAAGCTCGTTCACAGCGGATAGACGATGCGTCCAACCAGGAGGTCGGCCAACAGGTTCTTCCACGAAGGGAAGCCCAAGGGTTCTGGGAGCAAATCCACGCTTCCGCCGATCACCTGCATGCGCCCAAAGCAAGGGGAAAGAAACAATCAGATTTCTCATAGATATAGTGCTATGAGTATGCCCCGTGAATTTAGATGGACTGATTGAATGGTAGACTAATCTATTTGTGGTTCGTTCTTTTTTTTTTGTCTTATAACAACACGGGGGCTATAAAAGACGGCATAGTGGATGGCTCAAATCGTTTAACCGCCTAGATGTCAGCGAGCGAGCGCTTTTGCATTTCGTTCTCATCAAAATTACGGCGGCTGTCGATCGAGGCTGGGAAACGAACCCGCGACCTCGTGCCCAGGAGTAGGACATTACATGTATAGCCACTGAGCCACCACGTGCGTTGGGTCCTCCCCTGAAGTGTGAACAGGAAATAAGTTATGACGAAAAAAAAAAAAAAAAGACGATTGGCAGGGCATCGCCCGTTCTACTACTCGGCGATCTTAGCTATATCTCTACTTGTGCAGTCTGCAGCTTTATGTAAGCATACTAACACACATGCACGCACACACACAAACTTACGCTAGAATTATCCGTATGAGCAAATTCCAGCCAATCCTGACGCTGAGCACGTTATTAGTGGAAGCGGCGGCTGGCTAATAGCAAAGAACACTTACGAACGAAAAAAGCCTTGTGAATTCGGGGCCCCTTCGGCTTAACTTGGCCGGAGACACTTCCTTTCTCTGCAGCTTTCTGACCAGAGCAGAGTACGTCACCGTAAGCGCCGAAATGATGCTATATAATGAGAAGCTTTAATGGTAGATTAACGCTCCCCCCAGCTGCCAATGGGCCAGTGAGGTATATACTACCACGAGCCGAGGTTTGGTCAGAAGGTGGGGAAAAAAGAGGAAAGAGGGTCGCTGTTACAAAAGGCTGGGGTGACGCCGCACAGAAATCGTCGTGCAGGCTCCGCCGTCACCTCCACTTGGCTTGCCGGTCACTACTTACTAGTGACAAAGCGAAGTGACGCTGTAGTCGAAAGCTAGCAGAGGCTTGACCTGACCATTAAAGGACGTGAGCACCTAGAAACACGGCAAAGGTTGTGGCGCTAGAATTACGCTATCGGGATTCGCGGTTCTTTGAGCGAAATTCAAGACAGTCCAGCGTGGCGTTCATTTTCTCCGCTATTGTATAGAAAGCCGTCTCCAGTTAAAAAAAAGAATGCTAATATAGTTTTGAAATTACAGCCAGACACCGCGGAACAAACTTGGTGTCTCCCGCTTGTGTGCCATCACGTCACCAATCCTAATTGTCCGCCATGCGCGAACCATGGCAACGCACCTGCATGTAGAGTGCGAACTCCGGTCCCGATGACAAGGCGTCGAAGCGGACGTCTCCTGCGATGTAAACACATCTTTATGGCGTATGTTAAAAAGTAAGAAAATAAATAAAGAAAGATCACTGCGAGAAAGTAATTCATAGCTACGAGTCGAACTAAAATCACTATCCCACTGCTGCATTAAAAGCAGCAGTGGGATAGCCAAGCCAAAAGTAATTATGCGTCAAGCACCCAAAGGCAAACGCAGACCTTGCGCTTCCCCCGTTGACCTGTACACCAGCGAAGTGCTGGCAGGTACTAACTTCCACGAACAGTTTGTGTAGTCAACACGTGTTAGTAGCGCTACAGTTGTAATTCGTCCGTGTCAGGGCCATCGACGAGGCTCACCCACAATCGGACGTCCGCTGACTGTTCTCGCCGCCAGGGTGTAGAACGGCAACGAGTCCCACACGAGCACGGCGCGGCTCAGCAATCCTTGGACGCACAAGACGACCAACCGGAGCTGCGCCGATAAGCAAAAGATGAGGAGAAAAAAAAGATGTGCAGCAACCATAGAAGATGAAAACTATATTGATGGTGCCCAAGCAAGCGAAGCGTATACTGTTTTGTACTACTATACTGGCCGCTTGTGTGTGCGTTCTCGTCCAGAAGAAGCGCTTCTGCTGCTTCGTACGACTGCCGCACGGCTGCACCTCGCAGCAGGCAAGACCCCGACACACGCGGCTGTGCGTGAACTTCGTCGACAACGTGTGTCTCGCTTTTGTCACGTATGGGCCGATTTACGCTCGAGCTGCACCGCCCGCGCCTGCCGCCCGCCTCGTGCGAAGAAGTGCATATGTCACACACCGCAGGGTGCACAAATTTCGGTTTAAACTGGACTCGCATATGGAGACAGGCAAGCAGGCAATGAACATTATTTAGGTCCCCCCCTTACGAGGGAGGTGCCGCTGCGGGCCGCTCCTACGTCGGGACGGGCAGGCCGTGCCTGAGTAAACCGAAATTTGTGCATCAGTGTAAATCGACCTATACAACACAACTCGCAATGCCTGCCCGCCGGGATCGTCCCATCTCCCGCCAACCTGCATGGGGAGCTGTAGCTCAGCGCGTCGCCAGCGGTCGATCACCCCCCGTCTATACTTCTTGATCGAGAAAGCAGGAGCGGACTCTCCTGTTGCGCCCCTCGGGATCAGATGCTCCTGGACGGCGTCCCAGAACTGTAGCAAAGGCCTGGCTCCATCCCAGGCCTGCTCGGCGTGCGGCGAGGCCGAGGCAATCGAGCGTCTTCCTTTACGCCTGCCCCGCTTTCTCCAAAGCGAGCGCTTCTCTCTGCACATCGTTTCGACGCCCGGGACCCCCTGTCGTCTCGGCCTAGCAACTGTTGTTTCAAGGCCTGCAGCACCAGTTCCGCCTTCGGGCACTTTCTCACGTTCCTGGAGGACACGGGGCCTGCCGAGTAACTTGCAAATGCGCCGCCCGGCTACCGCTGACAGCTAATGACTCTGTAACCGCCCCCGACCGTCTCTCTCTTCTTTCTTATTTATATAACCCCCCCCCCCTTCCTAAACGGGCTGAGCCGTGCTCCCTTAAGGCTGCAGAAAATAGCGACTCTTCCTATATATCTCTCTCTTTCTCTGGATATTGACAAATTCCGCCATATCGTCTAATTCACCGTCTTGTCAGCTCTGATTGGCCCAGAGCTAGCGCTGCTGTACGGTCGCTCTGATTGGGTCGAAACGCCACCATCGCGGAATTTCACAATATGGCGGAATTCGACGATCCCAAGTGAGCCGATCCCAAATGACGTGTAATGTCACATACCGTCTCAAAGCGCTAGCTGCCCACGAGGGCAGGAAAAAAGAAGATGCTGCAGAAATCCTGAGAGTTGTCTACTGATGAGTAAGCATTCCTTGGCTAGGCTGTTACTTCGCTTTTGCTCTTCCTAGCTTATGCATGTCTACCCATCGCTTTCCCGGTGTCAAAGAAAATCCATGCACTGAACGGTGTGGAGATCAGTTGCCAGGAAGCTGCATGGCCCCTTCAAAGCGATCGTATCAACTGAACCGGAAAGCCGTCACAATCGGTTTCACCTCGGCTGTTTTCTTTATCTTCATGTTATTTTGTTTTCCTTTCCATTTTTTTATCACGACCTTGACGCGGTGACGTCACCAGTTTCTTTTTAAAAGCCACCAATCGTTTATTATTATTATTATTATTATTATTATTATTATTATTATTATTATTACATATACCAATCACACTCAGCAGCCCCACAGCGCGCTTCTCTGCACACATGCTCGTAATGCGGGAAAGCAAGATTTCAAGGCGGCCTGACGTGAATCGTTTTCTCCTGATCAAACATTTTTTTTCTTTCAGTTGCCCTTATTGTTTATAATGTAGCCGCTAATCTACATTGACGCTATTATGACGATTAACTGTCTTAACTTCGCAAATTACGAGCTTTTGTGCAGATACAAGGCATTACACTTTTCGCGTGGCCAGATTTTGCTGCGGTACTGCTCGCCGAAGAATTCTAACGCATTAAAACCGGCGCGCCCTCCCTTTTAGGAAGTAAACTGATTCCGCATGCGACGCGATGCACGCACCAAGCGTCTCAGACTCTAGCTTGAAACTATAGGATATCAGTGGTAAGGTTGCCATTTTCTCCCGTTGCACGCGCGCGCGCCCATGGCCTAACGGGTGGAGCGCAGAGCTGCGCCACCGTGGTTCGAATCAAATCAAATCGAATTTTATTCAACATTTGCCTTTTCCGCTTTCCCCCTTTTTTATAGAAATAACGGGGGAAATGAAAATGCTAGGATGGGAGCAAACAGCTGCTGAGCTAGCAGCTTGACAAAGCCTTTACCCCGTTTTCATTGGCATGGAAAACCGCATAATAAAAATCACTTCCCCCTCCCTTAATTTGTCTATCCCTGTACTTTGCGAAATAAAAAAAAAAGATAGTTTCCTTATTCGCTCGCACATTTTGTTTCTCTAAATTGCGCGCTGCGTCTGGCGCTATCGCGCCCCGGAACGTTATGGTTTCTTTCTTGCAGGAATACCCGGCACCACACAATCGCGGAAGGCGTACTTATCGCGTTCATACACCGCCGCGTTGTAGGGCGACCACATGTGGTTCGTGACAGAGTCGGATTTCAGAGAGATGCAGCTAGATTCCCACAGCCTTGGTTCCCACAGACGGATAACGGCCTCAACCGTGCAAACCACTGCTAAGCCTGGACGAGGATCAAGTGGCAGAGGCTTGGATACAATCGTGTACGCCTTCGAAATACGGTGGTGGCACATGTTCAAGAAGCCTCGCAACAACAACAACAACAACAACAACAACAACAACAACAACAACAACAACAACAATCATAATAATAATATTAATAATAATAGTAACAAGAAGAAGAAATAATAGAAAGCAAGAGAAAATCTTGACATTGAGAGATAGATTGGGAGGTGGGGGTGGAGTAGGGCGTCTGGACCCAGAGCTGTGTCTTTCGAGTAAGAAAATTTGTTTCGAGGTGAAAATTTAATATCGCTAAAATAAAAAGGGAGAAAGTAACAGGCACTCACAAAACACCAATTAAAAACAAACTATACCGTATTTGTTAAAATCTAAGCCCACGGCCGATATTCAAAAGACCAGCAAAAAAAAGTATATATTTTGAATGAAAAAAAGAAAGAAACCATTAGACTGCCATAAGAGCATGTAACATCATCGAGATATCGCACTTTCCCACTTATCGCATTATCAGATCAGAATAATGTAACGATTCTGTTCCAATGTCATGTCTTAATTGTCAGCGGTCAGGGCGGCCACCCACCCGCGTTATTAACGGTTTATCCACCATAAACGGTGGATGATAAGAGCGGCGCAAAATTGAGCAGAAGGAATCGTGCCACATCATAGCGGCCAAGTTCACTATACTAGCGAATAACTTTCTGTGACAATTAAGGAATAGTCTCTGCCACATGTGTTAAAAAGAAATCGCTAGAATTTTATCTCCTGATGATCATCATTAGGAGATAAAATTTGTACGATAACACAATGGGCAGTGCCTCGATGTCACGCCTGAGGATTTAAAAGAAAACGAGAAAAGAAAAAAAAAAACGAAGAAATGAAACAGGAGCAAATAATCGCAGCATGAGAAGACGCGTGTATGCTGCAGTAAAACTGCGGAGACAAGCCAGTACATTCCAATGGAATGCCAAAATATTCACCCAGTCAGGACCGTAGTGAACGTCCATCTTACAGATGCGCTGAGGTTCAAGGCTGATTTGAGCGCTAACTGGTCAGAGGTCGAGATATCCAAGAGAAGTTTATAGTATTGGGGGAAAAAAATAAGAAAGAAAAATTTCATATGCAGGGAAGAGTTGGAACCGGGGGCGTTTAGACACTTATATAAGTAACATAACAATAAAGAGATAGTGGATGTTTTAATTAGGAAAACAAAATGTAAAGTAGAGAAGGGCAAAATACGAGTGCAATAAACGTAGTAAAACCTGATTATCTCAAGCAGGCACCCTTTGTCGCCACCTCGTTTTAACGGGGGAGGTGCCGACAGAAATCATCGTCACCACCGGCTGCGCATGCGCTCTGCAGGCGAAACTGACCGCCACGAAGACGACGTAGTAGACGGCCACGGTGGGGAAGAGGAAGAAGAGCACGCCGAACAGCAGCGTGCCCACGAACATCTGGTCGACGTCGTAGCGGTGCGAGTCGACGCGCCGCCGCAGCGGGTTCCACTTGCGCCCGCGGAACAGCCGCCAGAGGGCGCCCAGCGCGCGAGCCCAGCCCTGGTAGAGGCGGCACGCGTAGCCGTAGAAGCAGTACATGTGCACCGTGGCCAGCGCGAGCAGGTCCGAGGCCAGCGCCAGGTGCAGGGTCAGGCTGCCCGGCCAGAGGCTGAACAACGCCCCGACCCACGGGTCCACGACGCCCACGTACGCTGCGCGGCCAAGGACGTGACAGCGCATTGTAGGGTTAAAGGTCAAGAGCAACGAAATTTTCGCTTGGGAATATGTATTTCTGGTATAAATATGTACTTCTGGTATACCATGCGTCCTACGTATCTTAGCTTATGGGGTTTTACGTGCCAAGGCCACTTTCTGATTATGAGGCACGCCGTATAGTGGAGGACTACGGAAATTTCGACCACCTTGGGTTCTTTAACGTGCACTTAAGTCTAAGTACACGGGTGTTGTCGCCCTCATCGAAATGCGGCCGCTGTGGCCGGGATTCGATCCCGCGACCTCGTGCTCAGCAACCCAACACCATAGCGACTGAGCAACCATGGCGGGTCCTACGTATTTTGTGCCAAAACTTAATAAAAAATATATATATACGCAAGTGTCATGTAGCTAGACAGAACCGAGGCTATGACGTTTGCCATCGCTTGGAGCAAGTAAGACTATCTCCTTTATGTATTTCACCTGATTTACAGAATTAGTTATTGATTATTCAGCTTCTCAAATACTATATTCAGAGCAACAGTGTCAATGAAAAGAATTGTAGACCGTCCAGAAAAATTCCCCATCCAGCTTTATGTTGCTCGATACGTGCTATATCTAAAAGTGTTTTTTTTTTCAAGGCTGAAATTCCGCAAAACACGAAAAACGCGCGGCACTTTTCGCGCTAGGCACGCTGGGGACTCGCTCCAGCGTATCAAACAGACTACTACGCTATGCTTTGTTAAGCTTCCCGTGAATAAATCAGGCTATCGTGGTATCAAACTGACCGTATAGCGTATACAGTACGTTGGACATTACAGGGTTAAACTGCTACCGCCATAAGGAGCAAATACCGGACATCGGAAACGCGATAACGCAGAACTGCCGAAGTATATCGCGGGAATCGGCGTTTATAAAAAAATACATCACAAGAACATCCTCGATGATTATACCCAAGTCAATGCGAAGCATTTCTCCCCTGCACATGGCACAGTGCCCGAAAGAAACTCGCGTACGTCCTCCCGTCGGAAACGTTCGCTCGAGGACCACGACGTGCACGACGGGCCGTGACACCGTGACGAGGTATACGATTGGAAGCACAGCGGGTCGCAGACGACACACGCCGCACCAAAATTCGTCTCCAACAAAGTTCTTTTGAAAGTACGCGTTTGCGTCCCGCGGGCGGTGGTCCTCTGATTGGCGCCGCTCGGTCTCGCCGACCCGCTCAGAGGCCGTTCGGTTGGCGTGACGCTGTCCTTCGGCCGCGCCTATCTCGTCAGCCCGTCGCTTCGCCTCCTGCCTCTTTTGTATTCATCGCATACCTATGTAGTATTTGCAGAGCCTTTGCACTCTAATGCTCCTTTACCGCTTGATACTTTCGAGGGCTCACGGTTATGTCTGCAAATAGAGGTCTACGCGCAACATAGCGTAGCTAGCGCAACCGAGCCACGTGTACTTGTGGCGCGCACGCCCGCGTACCGGCGAGTGGAGCAAGGAGGGGCCGAGCCAACCGGCGGCAAGCGAACGGGCGCATGGGGGTGCGCGTGCATCGGCGACAAACTCCATGGAGGATGGAAACAGATAGGAGTGGAGCATACCGCAACGCGATTGAAGCCAAACTGGTGGCCCAACACGTGATCGTCATGTCAAAAGTGCGCGGTTGGTTTGAGTGTTCCCTCTCTGCGGGCTTTGATTGCTTTGCAAATGCTTCGCATTAGAAATTTTATAATAATGAGATCATCATAATTACGCCAGCGCCTAGCAAGAACACGATACAGGGAAATAAACGGATGGGACAAGTAGACTACAGCCCAAGTATGGCAAACGAACACCTTCCACAAGAGGCTTCAATGTCGACCAAGTGGCGCGAAGGATAACACTGACGTTTTAACATACAATTTCGCGAATCCCTTTTTCCACAGGTTGTCGAAAGATGGCTCTGACGCAGAAAACAAGTGTCTGTAATCCCATCCTGCGGTTAGCAATGCACATTTAGTTAAAAGAGTGAGATGTGAGAGAAAACGTTGTGCTAGTCTTAGCGGCCACACACGCGAGCACACTCACTCTTCCAGAGGCTTATGTGATAGAGGAAGAAGCGTCCCAGCGCGTTGTTGAGAGCAGCGTTCAGCTTCAGTCCAGCGGGGGCGCCCATCAGCCACTGGATGAGCGTCTGCAGGTGCTGGACGACCGTCTGCGAGGCAAGGTGTGCGTTATGGCTACACGTAACCATAGAGTTTCCTACACTGAACTCTATGCACGCAATTATTCGCGCTCATGAACGACCGCTCGTAACGCCATGCGTTGGTCACTTCTTCACCCGAATATCGACAACTTCAGTCTCATCGATTGTGCGCGATATGGCGGGCCGAATATCTCGGATGCGACGTTACAGGCCTCTTGGTTCGGCGTCGTGGCACCGTGGCCTCCGAGATAGCATCATGCGCGCCGCGGTGCAATCTCGGAGGCCGGCAGCGACGTTTGCTCGTGGCTAGACAGCCTCTAGCGCATGTCAGGACTGCTTACGTGCGATACCAGAATAACTTCCGGTAAGTTCTTCACCTTGTCATGTCGTGTTAGCCCCGTTTTCTTTCTCTGACAGTAACAACGGATTCTTTTTCCTATTTTATTTCTCTCTTACGCGAGAACGTAGCTGGCCTTAGGATATGATCAACGCCAAACGACCAAAAAATAAATCTCAAACCTAGGCCCAAGCGCCAAACTGGGCGGGTCGATCCGCGCGAGAAATTAATTAAACGAACATTTTAGCGTGAAAACAAGTGCTGCTCAAACTCGTGTAGTTAACTACGACATCCTGGGCGCGAAATCTGCGCGGCGCATTGTTACTCCATACCAGGGATCTCGGAGGCGCATTCCTGTGCTTTATCGGTCACGCCGCGCTCGCCAGATGTTTAGGGATGGTGCTTAAAAACAAAGGCTGCCATTTTCTGACTTGTTCAAGCATATGCCGAGTACTTTAAGATTGAAATGTCCCTCATATGCAGTTGTCTGCATATATATATATATATATATATAGATAGATATATACACCCATTAGTCGTGCTATAGTGCTATAGTCGTGCGGTCAAACGTGATGAAACACACATGGCGTATCTATCATTTTTGAAGGCGACAAATCTAGACTGCCGATTATAGCCTACCATTCTTGCTCCAATTTTCTGCAAATTTGCGGACCATATTTGCCGGACGATAAGTGCCGTCTGATGTGTGTAACGTCACATGCATACTTTATTCTTGTGTTGTTTTTCTCGCCCCTCCTCTCACATGTTTTAAACTTTCTCTCTCCTCATACCTCTCATATTATTTATTCACTATTCTTTTTCTGCGTACGTTTTCTCTTCTAGAGCAGCTGGCAGGCGTAGTGTCCCGGTGGCAGTTGCCAGCTAGCTTTCTTCCCCTTCTCTCTAATTGTTGAATAATTCTGCCCCTTCTCTCTAATTGTTGAATGAATAATAACAATAACTGGTGAGAAGCCCCGTTTTTTTCTTTCAGACTATTGCAAACTACATATTCTGTCCTCACTTTTAGCGGCGAGGAAAGTGCCACGTGGCCTTTTGAATTATGAATGGACTCTATATGGTGAAGTGCCCCAGATTAATTTTGCCCATCTGGGGTTGTTTAACCAGTAGCCAAATAAGGTACACGTGGGTGGATTTTTTCTTCTTCCGCCGTCATCGAAACGCGGCCGCCGCGGCTGGGAATCGGACCCGCGACCTCGTGTTCAGCAGAGGAACGCCACAGACACGGAGCCATCACGTCGAGTCGTGGCCATTGTACACAACAAAAAAGGTCAACAGTGACTGGTGCCGAAGAAGAGCTGGTGCAATGAAAACATACAGACAGCAGATACAGTAAAGGAGCAGGTGGGCGCCACGTTGGACTACAAGGAAAAAGTATAACAGGCAGCAGCAGCGGCAGCCGACTGACCTCGGTCCACTCGAGCGAGGCCCACGGCACTTCTTCGGAGAAGCCGTTGTCCCAGTGCACCACCCAGGCGAGGCAGGCGCCCAGCAAGCAGTCGAGCAGCACGCTGCACATCCTGTTCTTGCAGCTGCGCATGCGCGACACGAGTCGCGCAAGTTTGAACGCATGACCACGTCCCGTCCCAGAAACCTTTTTTTGGATAGCAATAGGGGGCTTGTCGGTACGGCATATCTTATTTTGTTGTACACTCTTAAGCAAAATTACACCCTTTTGCTACACTCTAAAAACAGTTTGCACCCTTTGGGGTGTATATTTGTCCCACAACAATAATCGTAATCTGTCTTGCTTGCGTTTCCTTTCTTGAAAAATCGGCGCTCGCTACTTTCCTGCCGAGAATGCTGCGTCACACTGATAACGCGCATGCCGTTCGTTACTGGGAAGTACCGGGCTCGCAGCGTTAAAGAAAGGAAACGCGGGCAAGACAGATGACGATTATTGTTGTGGGACAAATATACACCCCAAAGGGTGCAACTGTTTTTAGAGTGTACATAACAATAATAGTCATCTGTCTTGTCCGCCTTTCCATTCCTTAACGCGGCGAGCCCGGTACTTTCCAGTAACGAACGGCATGCACGTTATCAGCACGACATAGCATTCCCGACAGGAAAGTAGCGGGCGCGGCGTTTTCAAGAAAGGAAACGCAAGCAAGGCAGATGACGATTATCGTTGTGTGGCAGAGATACACCCCAAAGGGTGTAACTTTGCCTAAGAGCGTAGCGCAAGCTGAACGGCAAGGACAACAGAAAGGCACGCCTGACACACGTACCGCTATGTGTGTCAGGCGTGCATTTCTGTTGTGCTTGTCGTTCAGCTTGCGCTACAAAATAAATAAATAAATAAATAAATAAATAAATAAATAAATAAATAAATAAATAAATAAATAAATGAAAAGATATGCCTTTTCTTTGGAGTTTTCTACGGTGACGGAAGTGACGTGTCACAGTGAGTGACGTTGCTAGGACTGCGTTTTACGTCACAGCGTTTGTGCGTGCTACCCTGATTCTCTGGCTGGGAGGGTCACTTCCTGGAGAGGAAGGAAGCGCGGCCTTTGAAATTTCGGCTGTTTTCGGGGGCTGCAGGCAGCGCTGTAATACTTTGCAGACACAATCGTCAGTGCCTGAAGTACGCGCTGCACTTGTCTATTTAAGATAGCCAAATCTGATGAAAGGCCGTTTTAGTCAAGCTTCGATTGGCAAACCACCATTATCGGTTACGGAAAACGTGAACCGCACCGAGCGCAAAGGCTTGATGGGCCAGAAAAGACCCAGAGACAAAAAAAAAATTGTCGAGGCTACCTTAGAGGGATTGCTAAAGGGAAACACTAAATATGTTTAATCTGGCAATGTAGTCTTTCAGAACTCTATTTCAGTTATATTAGAAGAGAAAATTAAAGTCAAATTTAAAGTTCCGCGCCAAAATCGCAACGTCGGTACGTCAGTGTGACGTCACGGAGCACGAAATATTTTTTCCGTATATTCTGGCTCACTAAATGTTCTTGAAGCTTGCTAAGTTCACTTTTTGTTTCTTTTAGAATAAAATCCGGTCCATCATTATGATTGCAAATTTAACTAGACTCAAGCAGACGTCAAAATCTATGACGTCACGGCCAGGTGGTGCGGGGAGTTCAACGCGGCGTCGCCATCGGTCAATCGTTCTGAGTGTTTTTTTTTTTTTTTTTGGCTTTGAAAGCCCCCTCTCGAGGTAAGAATGACGTTTTTCGAATTGCACAGGCGTAAGTTACTAGCACAGCTCAGATTATTTTTCTCTTTAGTATCTTTGGATTGCGACGGGAACGAGAATGTGTCACATATTGACGGAAACGATCGAGCATACTGGCATCCCATAAACAAGAAATTATATTTCTAATTTGGCTTTGAAAGTGGTGCAATAATGACATGTGGCGCCGCTTAACGGTGAAACAGTGCAACCAATGTACCTACAAGTACGTAACGAAAAAAAGCCGGGCAGAGAGAGTACATTACTGTACTGGCCTGAAATTGTATTCGTGCGCTTCTGTTAACTTTTATTCGCGTGGGAGAGTAGATAGCAAGGTCGCACTTATCATATGCCCTCCTGCAATGCGCGCACACGAAGCAGGCTACAGAGGTTTCGTTTACCGAAGAGTGATGCGGCCATGTGACCGTACGCTGTCGGCGACGGCAGCGAAGTCGTCGAGTCGCTTGCAGATCAATGCACCGGTGGACGTTGCCTGGGCACACGTCGACAGCATCGTCCTAGCCCTGCAGCGTACATTTAACAAGAGTTGTTATTCCGCCTAAAAATGACAACAACAAAAAAAGACTGGGACAAGAGGCACTTTGAAATGATCACACAGGGCGACCATCACTGAGGTAGTGCCGTAAAAGAAGAAGGCTGTGCTGATTCAGCGGTAAATGACAGTGAGATGCGTTAGCAATACGTCACACCTCTTTGAGGTCCCGGATCCCCGATTTAAACTGCGTAAATGGAAAACTCCCAATAGCCCCCGATTAACCCAGATCAGTTCCCGCACGTCGCTTCTACAATATTCGCTTCACAGAATGGCTTTTCGTTGCCTATAATCCAAGAAATAGTTACGGAAATTTCATCGCTAATTTTGCCTGAACTTCGCTATGGAATACCTTATCCACTAACCTTACAGAATTAAAGAATATTCTGCCATTAGTTCATATAAATTCGAGTTGCGCGCGTTCTTGCAATATGTATAAAGTTGACTTACTACATATTTTATGTATCACCTTGTTTTATTTCACACGTATGTTTCATTATTCATTACGTACTTATGCTCGTATCTTCATCATGTACACATCAATTTTCGTTTGCTTAATATGAAGTTTTATTTTCCCGTTGTAAGTATTAAAAGGAGGTCTCACCCTTACAGTCTTTGACTATGAGGCCTCCTTCTGCATATACTTCATACCTAAATGTAGTTATATGCAATAAAATCGATCGATTGATTGAATGATTGATTGATTGATTACAAAGTGCTGTTCAGGAGTTCACTCGACAAACGTCCCACCTGTTCGAGGAGCAAAGTGCATATATATATCAAGGGGCCTGATTTTTATTAGTCATATTATAAGAAGCCAACAAACAAACACTGACACCAAGGACAACATAGGGGAAATTACTTCTGCTTAGTAATTGAATTAACGAAATGATAAATTGATGGAGATGAAAGTGGACGAAAAAAAACAACTTGCCGCAGGTGGGGAACGATCCCACAACAATGGCATTACGCGTGCGATGCTCTAACAATTAAGCTACCGCGGCGCCGTTTTTTCATACACCTTTGCTTTTGTGCTTGAATGCATAAAACGACGTTTTGTTAAGGAAGTAATTGGAACGCCAGTGCCTTTCTTCGTAAAGTTCGGGAACTAATATCTCGAAACTGGAGTCTTGTTGAGAATTCGTTAGAGCCGCCTTGCGAACTCCACGGCTAGAAATTGTAAATTGCAATATGGGCCATAAGGTAATTAGTTAAACAAGTGAATTAGCGAATTTTTGTTAATTAGTCGATTATGCATTTCAATTTCTTGCGCGAGTAGTGTCCGCCGCTTTGAGTAGACCACCTCATGAACAAGAATTATGCTATTTGCCACAGGTAACCTGTCAAAAAATTTTGAAAGTGTTCGCTGAAACACCCGGTATATACATCTACCTTGTTATCGGATTCCCGCACTTCTTTTCCACTTTAACACTCCTAATGCTAACGCATTAAAAAAAGCAACTGCAACAAAATTTCAGTTTCGTTAAATTTGTCGTAAATGAGTATTAGATACTATTAAAGGAACCCTAGCAAAATTGCAGCGCTGGTGCTTGTATAACCTTCCGTTAAATACCCGTTCATCTGGAGGTTGGCGGATATGACGCAAATATCAAGGCACATGGCATCCGAGATGTTCAGCGTGCCGCAGGCCACGCTTTTAGATTAGATCTAGAAACGTTGGCCGCAGGCGCCTCCCAATCTCGGAGCTCATTCCGATGAGCCCCACTGGTTCCCAACATTCCGGCCTCCGCGATAATTGCACGGAGGCATGCTATCTGAAACTCGACGCTTTCTACGCGGCCCAAAATTTCGTTGCAGTTGCATGGCCTTTAAATTCTGGGTGTCTTGAATGACCACGCTTTCTTCCGAGGAGGGTATCTAGTTACGTCTATTTATGCTGATTATTATAAAATATTTAATTAAAAATAAACGTACCATTGCAGCATGGATTGGAGCTGATGCACTAACATACGCGATATTTAGTCACTGCAGCAGCTGCGGCGGAGCAGACCGACATTTGCATCAATTCTCAGGCACAATCTTTAGTCACTGCTAGAAGTCATTGCAGCAGGCAGCGGAGCTGACCGACGCATCCGCTCACACGCGTAGGTGTCTCCAAAGTAGAACATGCATATGAAAGCCAGTGCGTATGGTTCGCAGGCAAGCTGCACGGACGTTAAGCAGTGCGCGTGACGTCAGCGCTGCATAATTTAACCCCTCTCTTCTTTGGCAGTCCAGGGTGTGGATAATAAACTCAAAGCGGAGGAAACGCATCCAACTTACGGTAAAACTGGGCGAGGTTGTGTCGAAGGTCTGTTTGTTGCGCGCCCAAAGTAAAGTTAGTTCATTCTCGAAGATGCCTTCTTGCCCTACGGCTCACCAGCACTGCAGAAAAGCTATCTTCGGGTGCAAGGGCTATTTTTATGGAACGAAGCCGGTAAAATGGCTCTCTGTATTTTGTCTGTAACTTTTCCGTGCGGGTAAAACTGTCATGAAACGTGTTCTGTAGATCTGAAAGAGAAGGTGCAAATTTAGAAATGCCGCAGCCTTTTTTGAATTCCCACAGTGATGCACTTGGTACGCAGTGCATGTATAATATACGGCTGTGAAGCAAATAATACATCACGAATTCTACGCAGTAGATATCGTTTTATTCTGGAGGAACTCAACATGAAATAACACAAAGCGATTTTAAAATTAAGAAAAAAAATTACTGTCGCTGCGATCACGTTGTACGATGTCCTCCGATCGAATAACAGCCCGATGCCCCTGTTTCTCTCGATATATCAGAGCAAAAGCTTTTGTTATTTGAACTCATGTTGTTTGTCGTGTGGAAGCTTTTAGAAATATTATTTTTTTCAAAACGGCAGCTCGAACACTGGTGCCGAATAATTTGCGTACGATTTCCTTCTTTCTTGTCGGGCTGAAGATGAATATCTAGTGTGTGGTTATATTCGAAAAAAAAAAAAAAACACGACACTTTCGCTTGCTGTCGCGATTGGGTGGCAACATGCCTTACGAAAGGCGTTTGTTTTTCTTTTCTCCTTGCTGTACCCCTAACTATGCGCAATACATTAGCGTGGTACGTGTGAGCTATATGGTCGCTATCGAACGTGTTTCTTGTTTCATTGCCCTAGCAACGCGCGCGTAATATCGTGCCCAGTGCATTTACAATATTGAACGACCTGGAATAGTATACATATCGAACAATCGAGACACCCAGTGCACAGCTTACCGAGTGGGCAGCTTGCGCGCCATTCCCGCCTTCGCAGCATGTATCAACGAACCGGCACAGATCGCGGGCTGCCACAGGAAAGAGATTTCCTCCGCGTCGGAACTGGCGTACACGACGTCTGCGGTGCCGCCGACGCTTTCAGGCAGTCGAAACTGCTGACATTCGATCAACCAGCCGACCAAGGCGTTGACGCCGCGCTCTCGGAAGCTAGGAGTGCGCTCTAGCACGTGAGCGTCGTACAGCACGACCATCGTCCTCGTCGAGGGCTGTCTCACGAAGGACTGCACCACGTTCCCGTAATCGTCGACCTGGATGCAGAAGTCGAGCGTCTCCTTCGCGTGCGCGACCAGCACGACGTGGTCGTCGCCCCTCGTAAGCAGCCCCACGAAGCACGATTCGCCGCACCGCGCTAAGCTGCTCGCCAGGCAGTCCCTGAACACGTCGATTGTGGCTTTCGTCGCTTCGGAATCGGGCAGCAGAAGCGACGCGGAGCACGCGATGTTGGTCTCCGCATTGTCCGCGCATCCTATGAGCACCCCCGTGCCCTGGCACAGCTGCACGGGTAGGAAAATATTCGCAAAGCCGTTTGTCATTTCTGAGGAGAGGCGTGAGCAGTTTCGATTTCACGTGGCTGCCATCTTGTATGTTTTCAAGCGTTGCTTGTTGCCAGGTGCACTACTCTTGGGACTCAAACGATGGTAATCTGACACCCAAAGTCACTACGTAGGTTTTCTTTAAGATAATTATTACAAATATAGCAAATAAAACCAGTACAATTATTATCTGCGTTTTATTTCACCACATAAAATGAAACTGTAATTTGCAAGTGGATGCGTGCTCTAAAATAACTTCGTAGGTTGCATTGAGACAAGCCACATCACCGGCGAGCCAACATGGCGCTGCCTGATCGGCAGATATCGAAACCGATCGGAAAGTTAAGCGTTCTTCATGCAACATTCGTGCTCTCGCCGATGCACCGATATCGCTGCGTAGTTGCCGGCGGCGATCGCGTCGTGTCCGAAGCTCTCCGCGCCTTCCACTGAGCGTCGAGGAGGCTTTCGGCGATACGTGGGGGCAATGACGTCACCATGGAAGAGCTCGACGAAAACACCAGCGGTAGCAGCAGTGGTGACAGCGATGAGCCGACGACGAACGACGACGCTAATCCACGTGTCGCTCCGCGGGAGCAGCGCTCCGATTCTGAAACCTCTGAAACACTCGTCGACGAGGATAACCTCGACGGACACCGCAGGAGGACGATGACGTCGTACGCACGAGAGTTGTTCTTCCTCACGCTCCTGCTCCTGGCGAGCTGGGCGGCGTTGCACGAAACGGCCAAGAAGACGCGACCGGCGTCGCCTCCGCGACGCTTCTTTTCAAAACACTCGCCCGTAAATGACTCCTACAGGTACGTGGTTGGCTAAAAGCAGACGTCTGTCGGCTGTCGATTACGCGGAATACCTAAAGGAAACATCGGGCATAGCGTTACCCTGTAACACCGCGCACGAACGAGAAACTACACCTTCCTACAGACATTCTGTCGAAGTCATCTTTGTTTACCGTGAGAACCAAAGACGTGGGAACCACTTCATGGCCGTACTCGTGGTAGAGTTGTAGATCTGTATGTGCAATGGAAGACGCCTAAACAGAAAGCACATGGGTTTGTGTGAACAAACTCGAATACATTAAACAGAGCGCGCGATACAGAACAAGAAAGTAAACATACACGTATAGCACATTTCATCTTCGACAGCTGCTGTTAGTTTTAAACGCGTAGCAGCCGGCAGGTATGTATTTGCCGAAGGTGAAAATCCTTCCCGGCGAAAACCAGTAGAAACGAAAGCCCATAGATAAGGTCTGCATCCGTAGACATTGGGGAAAAAGTACGCGCCTTCCTTCCTTATCGCAGGGGTCAGCTGGACCCGGAGCGAGTGCACAAGTACGACGTGTCCCTCGTCCTCTACTACGCGCCGTGGGACGCCGCCAGCATGCGGGCGCGCGACGCCTTCGAGTACCTGGCGTACCGGTACCGGGACCAGTTCGCCTTCGGCGCCGTCAACTGCTGGTGGCCCAACGGCCGCTGCCGAAAGCGCCACTCCCCCTCGCTCTACCCCATCGTCGTGGCGCACGTCCGAGACTTCGGGGACGTCGTCTTCCCCATGAACGTGACGCCCACCATGCGGACACTCGACGGCTTCCTCCAACACGTCTCGACGCCGCTGGTACGCGTGACGAGTGCCGTCGACCTCGCGGCGCTGCTTCGACGCCACACGGCCGTGGTCCTAGGGATCGTGGGCGACCCCAGGGGCGGCGCGTACGAGAGCTTCTACGGGTTCGCGCTGCAGGCGCTCACTCGAGACCCCTGGCGGGACGTCGCGTTCGCCGTGGCCGTGGACGGCCGTGCCGCCCTGGAGATCGGCGTCGAGCACGCTGTGACGCTGTTCACCTGGAACGCGTCGTTGGTGAGTTTGTTTTTGGGAGTTGGCCACCAGATGATCATTGCAGTGAAATTAAACTGTGGTGTTTGATGTCCCTAAACTTCATTGTAGGTGATGAGGGCCGCTGTAGTGGAGGGCTCTGGATTAATTTAGACCACCTCGGTTTCTTCAATGCACAGTACATGACTGTTTCTGCATTCCGCCTTTATCAGAACGTGGCTGCTGTGACCGGGATCGAACCTGTGTCCCTGTGCACATTGCCGTAGCCACTGAGCTACCATGGCACGTGACCCTTAGTTGATGAGTAAGTGTTCTTGTAGACAAAAGCTTTGTGCAGCATTCCTGTGATGCTGTTCAACTCGTGCATCTGCCAAATGGACGAATATGCAGTACCTAACACAACATTGAAAGGTCTTGAATATTGAGTGTAATATCCCAGAATTTTTTCCTGAAAGTGGCTGAAGGGTTAATACGAATCCTGGTGAGCTAAATTGTCTGACAAGCTGAACATTTTTGGGACCTTTGTTTTCCTGTAGACTTAGCACACTTTTCTTGTGAACTTCTGGTAAGGTGAAGAAACTTCCGAAGGTTCCTTTGTGTTTGTACTAAGACAGGTTCCTTCTTTTATCACAGGGTTACAGTGAGAAAGGTACGGACTACAAGACTGCGCTTGATTGGACGTTCAACAAAGCTCGTGAGGTATTAAATTTCACTCGACTAAAGGTGCACCTTAAAGTCTTGCATTATGTTTCATTGCCTTCACAGTTGCTGGCTTGCATGTTTGATTGTGAATCCTATGTGCAGGCTCGAACACTTCACTGGGTGTCTCCCTCTGGCCTGAAAAGCAGGAGTCTTTCGAAGCTCGTTGAGAACCAGTCAACGCTTGTCCTTTATGCGGAGCATGGCAGCCCGGAATACTTTCAGGTGCTTAGTCATTTCTGATCCCTTCATCTGTTTGGCACACACATAAACACAATTATTTTTGGTACTTGATGCTTAGTAGTCAACATGTGCACTATATTTTCTTTTAAGAAAACACTGATTTAAAAGCACTACACAAAGAAACAAGACAGAAACACAAATTCACTGGACAAGGCATGACTAACAACTTAAAGGTATTAGTTGCGCTTTGTCTCGTCAACTTGTGTTTCCGTGTGATTTCTTTGTGTAGTACTATTAAATCAGCACATTCTTAAAAGAAATCAAAATGACCGAACCAACCCCAATTATTGCTTTATTAACAATAATGTGTGATATGACACTCAGAATGATTATGAATTTTAAGCTTGGTGGGCAATGTAGTCAGTGTAACACCGAAAATGTATATAGATTTTACACTAAGGAGATGTACTGCTGGTTATTGTTCGTTAATGTTTACTGCATGATGACTAACTCTTCAATGCTAATTAGTCATATGTGCATAGCTGTCTTGAGTGATAAGGTGCAAGCTTGACTTAATTGAATGGAGTTATTGGCAGTGGGATGTAGAAGCCAATACACATACAAGCTAACTCAAGAATACCAATGCAGAAAATGTCTGTTTTCTGTCTAAGTACGTGTGCACAACTTAAAGTCATAATGTGAAATTGGTTCTAGTGCCCATTCAGCAAAGTCTTGAATATAGCAGAGAAACTGCAGTAAGCTTACAAGCTGTTGCCAGGGGAAAGTAGTGAAAAGCTACTATGCACTTCGTGGTGATGTACTTGTGGTGATGAGACAGTTGTTTTTGCTGCGCCATGTTTTACACTACCCAAATCATTTCAGCATTGAATAGAAGACATGTTTGGCTTCCTTGAGTTGCTGCTATTAATAACTATGCTTCTAATGAAAAGTATTGGGCAAAAGGCATTTTCACTGCTGTAGTCCACCGTTTCTGATGTGCTCCTGGGATGTGAAGAATGCATTCCATGTTTTCTTAGAGCCTGGCAAAGTTGAATCCTCACATATTCACATGCAGATGCATCAGCTGTCCCAGGACTACAAGGCGTGTGACCTGAAAGGTCGCTTCTCGGGCCTCAGCTGCCGGACTAACAGCACTGTCAATTTTGTTGCCCTGGATGGGAGGCACTCAGAGTTTGCGCCACCTGGTCTCCTCTCTGATGGCATCCCTACCGCTGTCATTTACGCTACGAAGGTGCATTTTAACAACTCTTTATCTCCGTCTTTTCCGAGCTCACTAATTTTAGTGTGACTACCATATTCTAGTCTGTTAATGTAGTGTGCCTGCAACAACTTCCATCTATGATGCTTTCATATGACACTCTAGGAGCAGGAGTCATAACTTTGTCATGTTTTTCTCACTTGGCAACCTTTCTACAAGGCTTCTACCGTAACCTCGTGTTATTGCCTACTTGAAGAGATTACTTGAAGAGATTATTGGTTTTTCATGTTGCTCTACAATTTTGTCATCGACACTTTTCATCTAATTATAATATTTGAGAAGTTGATTATTTAATTAATACTAATTATCTAACTTAGCGAAATTTTAAAAAATAATCTGAGTATCTCCAAGTGACGGCAAAAAACATTACCTTGGTTCTGTCCAGTTGTGTGGGACACCCTGTATCCATATGCTCGCTCACGTGTGTTTAGTGAGTCTTGAACAACACTTTGCAATGTGGTGGATGCAATTTAAATCATAGATCTGAGAACTCAATGAAGTACAATGTAATGCTAATGCATTTTTCTCGCATTTACTGCTAAATCGCCACTGAATTTTTTCTTTCTGTAAAAATAGGATGAAGCCCAGTATGTTATTCGTGGACCAGTGACCGCGCCCACTCTAAAGAAGCTCGTTGTTGACTTTGCTGATCGGGTCCTGGACCGCCACTTAAACTCGGTTGGACCAGATTCGATCGCACTTGGTAGCAGTGACGGCCTTGTCGCCGAACTCAGCAGCAAGGGCTTCCGGAAGCTCATGTTGGACGCTACACGGGTGAGAACACTGGTTTGGATTAGCATCTGTTGATTTGTGGGCTGTACAATGAATTCGTTTCTGCTCTGCTGCAAAATTTATTATCTTCTGCTCACATCGCTTGCCTTTTTTCTCGTAGCTGGGTGATTTCACAGCACAAAGTTCTGCAGAATTTTTCACAAGTTCTGACTCTGTATGCACTCTATCGCTGTTAGCTTTATAATTAAATGGTTAAGACTAAGATGGTTTAGACTAAGGATCAGGTGGTTGAGCTCACTGTTAGCAAGCTCAGCCATCAGGCAATCGAGTGCGACAAGCTCAACCACCTGGCAGCAGAGCTCTATTGCAAAACAAACTACTGTATGCACAAGAGAAGGCGTGGGATTACCACCGATGAAAGTGAGAGAGAAGAAAATAGTAAAATGTAATGATCAGAAGAATGAAGGGAGATGCAGATCTATGCACCTTCTTAGCACTTCGGACCAAAGAAGGCATCAGCTGTGGCCTTGCGCAGCTCTGTTCATTTTCAAGACATGTTGCGTGGCCCACCCACGTAGTATTCCGGGTTCTATTCTGATGCCAATGAGGGTGCAGTTGACTGCATTCTTTTGGGCTTAAATAACCACTGGCCTTTCAGAAATGATTGAACCGGGCATTCCTTACAGAATTGAGCATCGCATTTTGTTGCCCCGTCCGGGGCAGTTTGGTGAAAGCTATGTGATTCCGAGTTTTACCAAACAGGTTGCTCTTTCGGTCTTCTGCTGCGTGTGCTTCACGTGAGAAACTGTGGTTGTTGGAATTGATCTTTCAATTCCATATTAGCTTTGTTTGAGTTCAACCAAACACCGGTTATTACTTTTAAATGCCCTCTGCGCATCTTGTTCCAGGATGCAGTCGTACTGTTTTATGCGTCTTGGTGCGGCTTCTGCAAGGCCATCTATCACCACTTCTTTGCTACGGCAAGGTTCTTCAGGGGTTTCAAAGGCCTCATCTTTGCTAGGTGAGTCGACAGTATAGGACTTCGTATACTTCACCCTATAAATCTCATGATTGTTAATGAGCTGAATTAGATACCTTAAAATTCTGATTTATACCTGTAATCCATCATGCAGAGCCCATAGTAGTGTTTTTGATGTGCCGGAGGAAGTTTTAGTTGCACATAATTGATGACCGATTATACTAACTAATTACCGTACTACTGTATAGACTCGTGTAAGGGCCGCACTTTAAAAAAAATTTTGACGAGGGGTGGCCCTTACATCGGACCGAACTGTTCGGTGAAAATGGTGCTGCTGCAGCCGGTGACTTGTGCACATCCTGGATCCACTGCATCACAGGGCGGTGTGCAGCTCTCGCCATCTGTTAGCGGCATTCGGAAGTATGCAGGGCACCAAAATTTGCACAAGCGTGCGCGTGTCATCAAGTTACCGAACTTGATTGCTTCTTCGTATGAAATCTTTTTTTGCAAATTTTGCCGTGCTAAGTTGGCATTGCAGCCCTCACAAGAGTCTATACGGTAAATGATAGTATTTACTTGAATTTCCTTTTCTTGCTTTCTTTTTGTACTAATATATTCTTCCCGTGACCAGACATAAATGCGAACAGCTTATCTTAATTTTCCTTCATGTGCAATGGTTTCTGGCTTTGTGGGGTTAAAGGAGGAAACAATGGTGATTCACTGCTACACTTTTGCTGCAGCAATATTTCGGATTGACGCTGTAATTGCCAGCATGAAAGGACAGTTCCCTAGAGAGAAATGGAGATGAACACAGCTTTTCTACTCAGAAGTATTGTGCTAGGTCATAAAGACACTCTGTAACTTTGCCTGGGAGGGCAGAGGGAGCAATACAACATTATTACTGTTACACTGTTGCACAATGTAACCATGCCCCATGGGCTGCATTTTTTGAGGTGGTATGATCTCATGGATTTTGTGGTTGATATCCACTGTGAGGAAGTGATCAGCGCACATTTTTTAAAACTCTTTTTATTTTAGTGGAAGAACTGCCATGCTGGTGTTCGTGATGCATGACGTTCCCGCTCACTTTGGCCAAGTAAACGATGAGACTGGAATATTTAATTTAAGTTGGGCCAGCCCCAGTCTGCTCGGTGCCACTTGCGAGTAGATGCGAGGTGTCAATGATTAATTAGGACTGATGTATATTCATTAATATTTGTTAATGCCATCAGCCAAACAATGTACTATTGCAGGAGTGGCGCTGTTATAAGAAAAGATAACTAAGGCAATGTTCAGAAAACAAAAGTGCAAAATCAGGTTGTTGACCAAATGAATTTTGAAATGGTTTACCAGGTGAGAAAAGTAATAGTTCGACCCGCCGTGGTTGCTCAGTGGCTATGGTGTTGGGCTGCTGAGCACGAGGTCGCGGGATCGAATCCCGGCCACAGCGGCCGCATTTCGATGGGGGCGGCGATGGGATTTAGGCGCATGTTAAAGAACCCCAGGTGGTCGAAATTTCCGGAGTCCTCCACTACGGCGTGCCTCATAATCAGAAAGCGCTTTTGGCACGTAAAACCCCATAATTTAATTTAAAAGTAATTGTTCGGAAAAAAAAAATAGAAGGCTGAGGCCTCTTGACAGTGGAACCAAAGAAAGCATGCCCGAGTCGAGATTGCTTGAGAATGCTTGACAGTGACGAGTTGAATATACCATTACTCTTCCTTCAGCTGAACTTGCAGTACATTCAGGTGTATAAATCACACCATTGTATAAGATGCATGCTCTACTTTTCGTGACTTTCTACACAGTTGGTATAGTAAAACCTTCTTAATCCGACCCGTGTTAATTCGCAAAACCGGATAATTCGGAATCGTCCTCTGGTCCTGCCAGGCATATGCACTATTCAACAGCATTAAGCTCTCGTTAATTCGAACGTATCCACAGGTTAATTTGGACAATCCTTGGAGTATGGTGTGTCACAAACGTGCAATGCAAAAGAGCAAGAGCGATGCTAGCGTCCAACTGAAACAAGATGCTAGAGTCCGCATTGCCTTAGTCATGAGCCAAAACCATACGGGTACTACAGGAACCAACCAACGTTTTATGCCTATGTGTGCCTTTGTAGACATTGTTCTTGTGTTTACCACCACACGTGATGCTGTGTTGATTGTGCGCCTTCAGAACTGCATAATCAACATCCATGACTCTGTCGATAGCGACTATGATTTTGTCCGCAGCAGTCGTACAGCTTTGTTCTGACGAGTATGCACTCATTGCGTGCCTTCAGAGCTGCATGGTCGCTATCCATGATGTCGTCAACTTGCCTGCAGTGGTTGTGATGATAAGCGGTTTCGTTTTGACTTAGTGCAATGTGCAAGCAATGTCAAACGCGGTGAAAGTTGTCGAGGAGAAGAGTGATTCTACCACGGTCTGCATGCTGGCATCAAACCCGCTGGCTACATCGCGATGCTTTTGCAAACCAGCTCACTGGTGAAAAATAATCCGGACGTGCACGTGGTAGAGAAAAGTGTGTTGCGGACGAAGACGTGGGTTTTGCGCCACGGCCACACTGCATAGGAAGTTGTGAGGCCTTTGCTGCTGCTTGCACTAATCAATCACGAGGTGATGAGAATAGGAGGAGGTGTGCCGCTTTTGTGCAATATGGAAACATGATTTGCTGATTAATGCAGTAAATAAATGTTTGTTGGTGCAGTAAGCATTTGTCTATGGTTCTCTTGGTACCCTCAATGATTCAACATTCAGTTAATTTGGATATTTTTTTTTTCGATCCTGTGAAATTCGAATTAAGAAAGTTTTACTATATATAAGCCGCAGCTGTGTATAAGACGTACATATTTTCACTCTTTTGGCATCATGAAGCTTCATTATCCATGCTTGTACACTCATCACAAAATGCCGTACTCGCACTAAACTTCTTTAAAATTATTTATACGAGCTGCAGATTCTAGCAGAATAAAACTTGAACCAACACTTCTCTTAGGCGCAGGAAACCAACCTTTATTGCACTTTACTTGAAGCCATCGAAGGACTCATCCTCTAACACACTGTCAACAAGCTGAGCCATGTCAGCCGGTAGCATCGCTGGGTCACTTTCGTTGGCCTCTGAATAAATTTTTTTTTTAAGCATCTTGAAGCATGTTACTGGTATTGCCTCTGTGGCATGGCATGCTCGGGACAAACACAGGAACAACGATCACGTCACGCCTGAACACACGCATACGAAAGCAAAATGGCAACAGGAAGCTGGAAGCACTTCGACTACTGCTATAGCTGCTGGACTTGTGCAGTCAGCAAAAGCATGACCACGGAAATTGGCTTTTGCTGCCAAGAGAGCCGTCACTGGGGTGTGGATTTGGACACCACTTAGTGCTACTGGTTTTTCTTCACATATTTTTCTTTTTTTTTTGCCAGCTTTTGTTGGGCACTACAACCCAACAAAACAAATATTGCGGTGCATTTTAAAAATTTATGGTGCCAATTCTGGGGGATTAACCTTTTCTTTAAGAAAAACAAAACTATAACAGTAAGGTAGCACATGAGACCTCCATTCATGGAGTGCTTTACTGCTGCCGTCACACTGCCTACCTGATGTGCCCTAGGAGCTGAAATTTGTCGCTACGGTCGCTCCACTGTTGAACAACATTCAAATTCTTTCATAATGCTGCTACACATGGTTTCTTGTACTCGTATAATAAAATGCACATATTTGTCCCGCCAGCACTCGCAGTCTTGAGCATATACAAGTCACGTCATTGTATAAGACGCACCTACACAAATTTTGGAATAAGAAATGGGTCTTATACATAGGAAAATATGGCACAGTATGCTTTCTGTCTGAAGTTCGTCGTCATTTTTTTTTTCAGGGTCGATGCATTCAAGAATGACCTGCCCTGGGAGTTCACTGTACAACAGTATCCCACCATCATTTTCTTTTCACGGAAGTAAGAAACTTTCTGTTGCATGTTGCACAATATCAAAGCACATTTATATGTGAGTGCTCAAGCTTGCAGCCATACTTACGTTGTGCATTTCATCCTCTCGTTAAAAAAACCCGAACCAGAGCTAACCTTTGTTGTATGGCACAGTGATGCTAGTGTTCCAAACATTTGTATCCCAAGTGATGTTCCAAACTGCAGTAATGTTGTCAGTTGGTAAACTGTGCTGCGGTTAAAAAGTCTAATGGTTTTTCAAAAGTAAAGACCATTTAGACTGAAAACATTGGCTACTTCTTCAAGAACTTTCCCTCAGAAAACCTAAATTTGCTGAAACAATTTTCTCTCCCTTAGTAAGAAGTAGGTGGGAGCATGACAGTTTTCCTGTTGATCATTAACATGCATTTCTAATTTTTTGCCTTCATCCGAAGCAGTCCTCCCATTGTGCAGCCAGGCGTCAGTGCAGGATTGTGACGTTATAGTGAACTTTGACTGTTTCCCACTCAGTGACATTGGCAGATTTCTGAAGCTGCGCTACAAGAACTCCGTCGCTTTAAGCAGGCTGCCTTTGTGTTGATTTCAGTGCGACACAATATTCTGTTCAACGTTGAAATCTCTCCTTGTGATTCATTGCATGCCCGCTGCAAGAATTGTAGCCTTTCACACTGTGATGGCAGAGTTGAACTTGTACTATTTATTATCATTATCACAGTCTTTTGTCCAAGGAATTGCATCTGTTGTGTTGTGTGAATTGGCTCTGTGTACTTACTATAGTGGCTTGGAAGCCACAGAATTCTGCACTGCGAAAGACCCAGCTCAGGTGGCTTCAAAAAGAAAAGGAGGTGAGCTGCAAAGAAAATTGCAGTGAACCATCAAAAGGAAAGCTTTAAGCACCACCATGAAAACAGCAGTAGCTTTCTCAATGACAATGGTACTACAATGACCATTATTACGACAGCAGCTTGAAGATGATGACACAACAGTGACGATGGTGGCAGTGATAACAGTGGCGACATGAAGACCATGTTCACAAGACGGCAATGGTGATGGCATTACGGCACAGACATAATGGACCCGGGTGTCAAACCATGGATGGGGACAATAATCTTTCTTTTTCCAGCTGCTTGTTCTTCCAAAGAAACTTAGTTATGATAAACGAGATAGGAGATGCCATGAAAAGTGGATGAAGTAAACCCTAAAATCCACGGCGGCGAAATGGTCTTGTTCTGAGCCTCGGGTAGCCAAAGCAATAGCCCTCCACTACTCGTACAACACCCATTATAGACTATGTGTACCTGTGACATGCAAAAATCAATCACTAAATTTGCTCTGCACATCCGTTGCCATTTTCCTTGCAGAAAAGCGGACAGCGTCCAGTATTCGGGCTACATCACCACTACGCGACTTGTACGCTTTGTGTTACGACACCTTCGCCACGATGTGGCGAGGCAGCTGGTGAAGACGCTGTGTGATTCGCGAATCTGCCTTCTGCGAAGCCTACGCAAGCTGCAGGCATGGCGGCTGCGCTGCTCATGGCTGAACCTTCCGCCGTCGAGGCTGGCCGAAACACACCGCAGGGAAAAGACGTTACGCAAGATGTTGCTGACCCGGCTGCGACGGAGAGGGCACTCATGATGTTTGTGGTTGGCATAGAGTGTTCTTTAAAATGTTGTATAAAATTTGCTGTGGACACGAACAGCAGTGGTGCAGCAGCTTCCATTCTTTCAAGCAACAGATTTTTCGAGTCTTCAGTGCGCGCAGCGTGGACTACTTTGTCGAATGTCGGTGCGTGTGGGTGCGTGCTGTGTGACTTTTCAAAGAGACGGGGCTCACCGACTGCATCCTGCCTGAAGAAACATTCATCGTCGACGATGTTCTATATGACGCACACATCCATTGTGGCATTGCAAAGTGCTTGCCATATCTAAGTACATTACAACGAGATTACTGTGACGAGACTCCCTGTAATGAAAATGTCAATGCTGCAATTCTGTCAGCGTCGCACGCACATAACTTTCTCAGCCCGTATGCGATGAGGGCCGTCTTCAGCACGACCATTTTTGGGAATTTGAACGTCACAAATGTAGTGTCCCGTTTTCAAAATGATTGCTCTGATAGCTGGGCCACTGTGGTTTACATAACCCACTTGAAAAGATGGTGCTGCAAATGTTTTTTTACTATGATGCCCAGATGTAGATAGCATTAATTGAATACGGCCACTGCTTCTTCCACAATACTACGGCGGTGGCAATGATGTGAAGGGCCTTAGTGTGCTGCTTGACCAGTAGAACTTCCTTTATTAAATTGCAGAAAGCTCTAAAAAATGTCATGGGATAGTGCCAAGCACCGAAATGATGTTTCTGTCACAGATTGTGTTTCTGTAGTGGGTCACTGCAGCATTTCCTGGCCGTGAAGCCATTGTGCAATCATCAGCTGTCTAGCTTTGAAACATCCTGGTGAGATTCAAATGAAATGCTTTATTGCACTTTCATTTCTTTTTGTCAGTAGTTACGCTTGTTTATTGTCACTTAGAATGATTGACTGGAGTTCGCTCTGTCAGCATCTGTATGCCTAAACGGTCTTTAGTCTTTAGGATGAAGGGTGTTAGATCTTGACGACTAATTTAATGTTGTGATTTGTTATGGTGTTGGATTTCTTGGTTTAGCAGGGAGAAAGCTACTAGGCACGTTGTGGACATGCCTTGTTATACGTTCTACGGTGATTGAAGAAACGGTGGATTTCTTAAATGCTTGTTACTCTGAGTCAACGTTGGGTGTGAGATAAGCTTATTTTTTATTTTGAGGCGGAAATTATGCGATTGTCTTGCAATGCCTATTTATGGAGTCATATTGTCTTTTAAATGGATAAATCCAGGCCATATTTTCTTACACAGGAAAACATGAGAAAGTGTCTTAACAGCTTAGGAACGATAGAGGTAGGGATGTGCATTAAATGCCTGTTATTTTCCCTTTGGCTCCTGCTTTTGAGTTTAAAGCTTTTACTCTGAGTTATTACTGCAAACAGAGTGTTATACAAATATTGTGAATTCGAAGCGTTGGAACTTTGAACTGCTTGCAATGCATTCTGCAACCAACCATTTTGAATGACTGCTGTAATCTATTCCATAATAATTTCCTATATACCTTTTCTACATTATATAATGACTGCGTAGTAAACAGAGTATATGTCAGCTGGTGAATCCATGTTGAGAATTATTGAAAATTGGTCAGGAAAGACACTTATGCTTGAGAAATCTCAAATGACTCACATTTACTGGCTCTCATTGGCAGTAATATGTATCTGTGCAGTTTGTTTTCAAATGTATTACTGTTCAGTATGTGATCAGCGACTGAGCCCTGCATGAAGTATGTCATGCCTGATCACTTTATTTTGCTGTTTTCAGTTCATGTTAGCAAGATTATAATTTTTTATGGTAATGTTTTCTTTTTTCTGAGACTAGGCTGCTAGCGATTACAGGAAGAAATGAAAACGTATTTCGAATTTTTTTTCAACTGTCTCAAAACTCTCTTTCAACTATGTTATCTTGTAAACTAGCTCTACATTGTCTGGCGCTAAGATAAAAATAAGTTTATAAGGGGTGAAACCTCTTTGCTCCATGATAGTTGCATAAACAGAACAGTTCTAGTAGACATAAACATACTCCTCTAATCAGCTTTAAACAAATTTTGTATTTATGAAGCTGTCACTGTCAACAGAAGCGACAGCTGCCTCCCATCTACTTTTTAGCATGGCCGATTATGTCAAGAAAAATCTTGCCTTTTATGATTACAGCCAGATATAATGGGATACAAGGAGTTGTTTTGAAGGTAAATTTCTGTTGGCTGATTTCCACAACACATATTGCTAAGGTTTAGAGTACTTCTGGGAGTGTTCTGATGTTGTCCAGTTTTATGTGGGTATGATTTAGTACCTCATAGCTAGTTCTTATAATAGGACACTGTTTTGGCAGTGTCCTTTCATTTAGGGTTATATTCCATTTCCTAATAGTCCTAAAATGGCTTGTTGCCATAGCTACACTACTAGTAAAGATATCACTAGTGATAGTTCAGCATGCCTTATACTGGTTTGAGATGCCAAATTATTCGCCAGATTAGTCAAAGCTTTTCAAAATGCAAGGAATGTGTTTATTAACACTGCTTTTCTGGTGCTATGCAGAGAGTTTGCAATGCCTGCTGGAACAAAATTGTACCACAGTGCTAGAAATTAAGTTATGAAGAAAATTCTCATGCGAAAGTATTAAGCCATATAATTGATGGTGGTACCTACAGGGTGCCATGTTGTAATGGAATTTTAAGCTTTTCGAACTGTCCTGGAAAAAAGTAATAAATGAGATGCTCCTACTGGTCAATGGATCTGTGGACCATGAATGTCGAATAGGCCGCATGCCATCATGATGGTCTCCAAATTTTCAAAAGTAAAGCTTTCTCATGCTCACTGTGCTGCAATGTTCGTAAGACTTTATAGATTCTGCCAGATTTATGTTTCTAAAGAGTGATTTGCGTTGCATTTTGGTCTGCTATTGGTGCGGGCAAGTAGAGCTCAACTGCCAGAGCTTGAGGCACTCGTAAGTGCCCTGTTTGCTTGTCTTCTACCTTGATGCTTGTGAAGCATTGCGCATACACACACATGAACCAATCAGGTACATGTACAGTCTTGAGCAATAGCAATGGGCCCCTGTGAGAGCATTGCTGGACTGCACTGAACTGCATCACTGTGCCAACCACTTCCTATCCAATTGAGCTCATACCGTGCTGAGACCCAGGCAGTCTGCATGTGCATCCTATATTACTCGCCAGCATGACTGTTTGCTCGGTCTGATATGCTGCGCTACTCCTTGGTGAATTCTGTATAAGCCACCACTGCCTGCCATGCATGGCTTGGCAGGATCTTGCAGTAGGGGCACCCTATGGGGTCCCGCTATCTTCCAGCACAGCATAGGACTGTTAAGAAAAAAACATGCAGGTAGTGCGAGCTGTCTCGAAACTGGCGCAGCGGTAGTGTGAAGCTTAGGATGAAGCCAGGATCATGCCAAACCAATATAGGGCAGAGATACGCACTATGTGAGCCTCACAGATGAGCTCAACGGCGTGGAAGTAGGTGGCGTTGCGATACGGTTCAGCATAGTCCAGCCATGTGCTAACAGGGGTCAGTTACTTTTGCTCACGACAGTACTTGAAGACAGGAAGTCTTCGTGAACATAAGATACATGAACACACGAGGACACAATGAAAATTTACGTGCCAAACTGTGGTCAGTAATTCAGCATTTATTGCTGCAATTTTTTTTAGGAAGCCTTCTGTAGAAGAGTATAGTGATGACTAATGGCATCTGGGAACAAATTTGCCATGAGATACGTTACATTTTATATTACCATGACATTCTTGTTTATCAGTATACCTACCTCGAGACGTTTTCAAGTTTTTTGTGATGATGCTAACCCAAAGGCTTCCTTCTATTTGCATGTTCCTTATCTTTTTCTTGGTATGGTTTTGTATGATTGCTTAGTTATGATTTTCTAAGTTTTCGAGTGTTTGACCGTTATTATTGAATGTAAAAAAATCCGGGGTGGTCAAGTCAGGGCAAGTTGGAATGGTATTCACGGCTGCTTTATCATGTTTACTGATTTTTCACTGCCACTATGAAGCATTAGCTCTCACAATGTACTAGTTCATAGTTCACATGCATCTGTAATAGTGTCCGGCCCTAGGGATACGGTATATGAGGCTAGGAATTGCATACGGTCCAACAGTTCTTTTTGTTTTATTATCTCTATATCTTGAAAGAGTCTATTACTCCCTTCATTCGTATTATAAGCACTGGTTCAGGCTTTTGGTCATTCATGTAGACATAGACTGCAAGACCCTGTTTGGTGATATGTTTTGTCTTACGTGGTATTAAAATTAAAGTGCTGGTATGTATTGATGCCACATAAGTTAATTTTGTCTTCAGACTTCGTCCTGCTGAATAGTGTCTGCAGTGGCTGTTGCTAATGTTGTTGCAAGTGGCATCTTTGTACATTGTGCATGAAATTTTGTGCCTTACTTTGGGACAAACTCTATTACTTTCTCTGTACAGTCTGCCTAGATTTGCTAGGGTGGTGAGTAAATGGCAGCGTTTCGTCAAACTTTGTGCCAGCCACTTTGGTAATGGTTCAATATGTCATCTAGCATATGATTATTATTCTTGCATCAGTGAAAATGCAGTGGTGCTGTTCTAAAGTTACTCCTGTACTTTCAACGACTTTTCTGGGGAGTGTGTCGGGCTGCTCAATACAAATAACTTAAATAAATTGCTCGCATCTCGTCAATCTTTCATTGATGTGGAATGTTGCAATTTTGTTCTCTCTTTCGGTGTTCGTTGTGGGCAACATTGTGGCTAGTTGAATTGACCCGTTTTCGTTTGGCCCACATGATAATCCTGACAGTACACCTCTGTGCATTCTTGTGAGTGCACTTCCCTTGCAACGTATTCTTCCTAACTGAATTATGGAAGTACTTAGACTTAGGTGCACGTTAAAAGGCTCCTCAGTAGGCCCTACCGGTAATTTTTATGTTGTTTACACACTTCTCTACTGAAGGCAATGTAGGCAGAGAAATGAGTAACTCTCTTAAAATATTAGTTGAGAAAAAAAATTTGTGACATAAAAAAAGTCTTGAAACCAAAAAAAAAAAACATAACTGCAAGTGTGTGCACATGTGAAAACATTTCGTGAGCTGCTCGCAGCCATTTCCTTTTCTCCTTTCTTTTTTTACTGCCGCCTCAGCCGAGATATGGCACCCTTTATTGGAAGCAGGGCAAACCAAGATGTAGGCGGACAAACTCGCGTGATTTGAATACCTCACAACTCACAACGGCATACTTGGCTTTAGGAAGAAAGTCCACAAGCATGGACGCTGGTAGAGTACTTGTGAAGGTGCTCGCTGCTGCTTCCGCTCCGAGCAGCGTCTGTCTGTTGTCTTGCGATGCACTTGTAGATGCGGTAGTTGCTGACGGCGCCGACCAGCGTCTGTGTCCTTTCCCAAAGCAAGCAAAACCGTGCTATCGCTCGACAAAGTTGGTTTAACCGCGGTCAAGCACGGCAATTTCATTCTTGACCATTAGCTCGTGTTTCTCCACTCAGTTGTTGAAATGTAGAGGTCCGTCTGGCCCATATTTTCACCCTTCCGCAGTGAGATCATCAAAAATGGCGAATTTAGACTGTCGCCCTGATGTAGTCGTTTTTATTCAACCACAAGTGTGTACTTTCATTTTGGCACATGTGGCGGAATTTTTCTGCAGTTCTTTGATTTTGCTGCGGTGGCTAACGCGCTGTCTTGTCCTTGAGGGCAGACTGCAACTTTTCCGCAGCGCCATCTCCTCCCAGGGACAGCAAAACGGTCAGCGCAGACTCGAGCGCACTCTGCGTTCCGATTGTAATGCCCAGGCCCGAGAGAACCTGAAAAAAAAAAAAGTTTGCGCACATAAATTTGAATGCCAGCGTAGCTATGCAGTTTACAACAGTTTTCCGAAACTGTATTTCGCACAAGCTGCATAACTGCCTCGTTTTATAAAGGTAATAAATCAAAAATTCACCGACGATTACGATACTCCCTAATGTGAAATTTAAGCGCACCTCTATGCGTGTATTCATTTCGCGATATATTGGCTGGCGCGGACAATCTGTCTCGAGCGACACGTTGCAAACTGAGTCAAGTATGGCGCGACTGCCTCGCTAATCTGGAGATCGTGAGAGGCAGCCCGTGGGTGACGCGCGGGCGCAATTCACAGCAGCCGCTGCAGACAGACCTCGGCTCATGCAGTGCTTTGTTTATCGACGGACGCGCTCTCCGCATGCCTTTCCGATGGCGACGTCGGTGAACAGATGATGCGCGCTACTCTAGCGACATCCCGTAGCGATCATCGCCGCAGAACACGTTTTGCGCGGCACTACATTTTTCTTCTCACGCTTTCGCCATACCTTCATGCTCCTCTTTCCTCCTCGCGCTCTCTTCGCTTTCGCCATCTTTCATCCCCCGCTGCGCTCCGCATTCGCTCTTTCATCCTTCGCTGTGCTTGTTCTCTCGGTTACGCCGAGCGACGTCGACGCTCAACGCAAGGACGGGTGCCTAAGATATGCGCTCTAAATTAAACTAAAGCGTCTATCTATACAACTGAATGAAAGTATAATTGTTTGGTACCGACGACGTGGGTACACGTTCTTGTTGATCAATGAGCGCTTCAGGTGCGCGTCGACGACATTATACAAAGACATGGTTGACGAACGCCGTTAGCAAGGCGCAGAAGCGCATATACGTGCGCTTTGGTGAAGCCGCGGCGCTAAAGCGGTGCAGTATTGTGGCGCCACTTGGCGTGCATTTCGCGTGTGATGGCTGTTGCCTCCGAGATTTTGGTGGAGACCTGATCCGTTTCCCGGCTTTACTGTTTTTCTTTTGCTTTTTGTGCTACTAGACACATTACATGCAAGGCTTGAGATATAGGACAAGCGGTATAACTCGCTATGCAAAGCAAAATCTTGCCTGTCTCGAAAAGTCTCGGAGTGACCACTGACACACAAGGCTTCATGAAACAGCGCGCACGCTGTTTGGCCTTCGAGATCGGGTGGAACACTGACATCGCGCGCCGCCCTATCTCGGATGCCATGCTTGAAATGTGATTCATTATGCAAAATAGAAGTGAGGCGTGCAGACAGGACACAAGAGTAGAGAAGTGGACAACACGAACGCCGACTATCAACTGAAGGGAGCACTGAGGCGAAAAAAAGAAAGAAGACACAAAACTCATCTGCGCATGCTCAGGAATGGTAACACCACGTGTCAATCGGGTACACGTGCCGGCCTACGTGAAAGATAACTGTTAAGGCACTTAATCTATTCCTTATGCAAAGTAATCGAAGGCTTACTCACGCACGCACTTCCACCATTATAGATATGCCATGCCTCTACCATAAGACGCGTATCTCCATTCTTATGCCTGTGCAATATCGCGCATTCATCCTGTCTGCCGTGTCCTGTCTGCACGCCTCACTTCTATTTTGCATAATGAATCCTTATCAACTAGCTCAGCTTTCTGTCGTTCTAAGCTTCAAATGTGACTTGCTATACATACATATATATATATATATATATATATATATATATATATATATATATATATATATATATATATATATATATATATATATATATATAAGCTAAAGGAATTTCATTTTTTACTTGTTTTAGTTTAGTTTTATATTATGTTAGTGTATACAGTACAGCTCCACATAAAGCAGGGTTTGGACACGGGCTCAGGCACGTACGCCGGATTTTCTCTCAGGGGGGGGGGGGGGGGGGCAATCCAAGGTAACTTTCTATGCAAATGAGGAGGGGGAGGTACTTTTACTAGTACAAATGTGAATAATGCGCACCATTTGCCATAAAGGCGGGTGAACACGCAAAAGAGAATTGAAATAACGTGTATCTCACAGGTACGCCTGTGAGGTACACCTCTCCTTTACTTGGCAAACAAAGAACCACATCAAATGGACTCACTCATGAAAGATGCGCAGGAAGAACCTTGCCAAGAACAAGTTAACATGCGAAAGTGCAAAATAAAGATTTCTAGCAACGTTTTTTGAATTAGCTCTGGAAGAATTGTAGAGAAATATATATTTGCGGAACAATCACAATTCTTTTGGATCCCTCGTTTACGGCTCTACCAAGTGCCAAAGCCGACTAGCGTTGTTATTTGTGAAGTTGCGTAAGATGCGTGGTCAGCAGTCCCGTACAACCACGTAGAACGCAGGACGTTGCGGTTCTAGACATACTGCGCCCACCGCGGAAAGTTAGAAAAACATCCACGTTAGCACAGCAGAGAAGTGGCTACGTCAGGCGGCTCGATTGATTACTGTAGAAGCGTCAATCAAAACACACGGAATTATTCGCCACTTGCGGTGGCATTCTCTCTACTTCCTTTTTAAATAAAAAGATGTTGATCCATAAATATTTTCACAAACGATTTTCATTTTTCCTCCCTGTTTAGCTGATGTCTTTGCTCTCTCCCTTAGTAGATCGCTTAATTTCTCAACTCCTTGCGACTCTTGTTTCCAGTTGCCAGTTTTCCACGAAAAGTGATTTACAATTAGGGAAAAGCCAGACGAGGTAACGGATGCCAGTCATATTGCTTATGGGTTTAACGGTTGTTGCAGGGTCTGATGATGGACGTTATTTCGCATGGTTTTATTTTCCACGTTATCTACCCCATATCGCGGGTATGTGCTTTCGATGATCTGCCAGTGTCGCGGCGAACTGTCAGTCGAGGAAATAATGAAGCAAAAGGAAAAGTTAAACGCAATTGGCGTTTTCTCCTGCCGCAACTCGTTCCGCGAGCATACAGACCAGCCGACTATGAACCGAATCCCTTTCCTGACCTCTGGATAAGTGTAAACAAGGAAGGTTGAACTAATGAAGCAACAGCGATGCTCGTGTTCGTTGAATAGACGGTGACATAAAAATTGTGTTGGGCATTATTAATAAAATAAAATATTATAATTAAAACAATAAACTACGCCCTGCCTACTGCAATAGATGTTGACAATTGAACTCATCTTGAGTTAATTGCACGGACACCGAATCGATGAGAAAACTGGCCTCCACACCCCAGAATATGCCGATTTTTTTCCACTCTGTGAAGATGGAATGGCAGCAAAAGCTGACGACAGTCAAAGCTCAAACGAAAAGCAAAGTGTTTCCCCTCGGCCGCGGGTCGGCCTGAATATAGTGCAATATCGGGCCGACCCGCGGCGGAGGTGAAGCAGGCGTTAAACACTCCCCCCCCCCCCCCCCATATCTGTATACGTGGGCCAATCCCGAAGGTAGTGCAACGCCGGGCCGACCCGCGGCAAAGGTGAAGCAGGCGTTAAGCGCTCCCCATACGTGGGCCGCTCCCGAAGATCCCGAAGGGCGCGTTATAGGTTCCCGAGTCCACAGGGGTATGTGCCATCGATCTTGGACCCGTTTTGCACTATCTCCAGGATCGGCCCACATGATAATTTTTTTTGCTGACGGATGTCGAAAAAACTGCGGAAGTTAGTCATATACTGCTTTCGCGGTAAAACGCAGCAGAATGTTGACCGCCGAGTAGATTGATTAGTCGGCGCTTTAGGAATGTGTGTGAGGAGTGGCGGCGCTGGGCGGATAGGGGGGGTGGGTATGCCGCTTAATTTCGGGGGGGGGGGCGCCCCCCCCCCCCCCTGGGTACGTGCCTGTACGGGCCAGCTGGTATTCAACTGCAAACGTGACTTACAGCGCACACACATACAAGGGGATAGAAAGGCGAAGACAAGCGCTGACTTCCAACTGAATTTTTAGAGCGATAGCTCAACTGCTTCAGGTACAAATACAGAAAACGCCTGGTTCCGTAAATCTGACCTCCAAGCTAAGCCAAGGTCAAACTACGACTTAGCCTGCCACTACCGGCGGCTGCTGCGTACGCCACGTGGGCGCCCATATTTTCAAAGTGATCTGCGATGTGTACAAAGCGCGCCGAGTGCTGGTAGCTTCGTATGCGCTGTTCTTTCGAAGCTTAGTTCGCGTTGAAGCGAGACGCAGCATGGAGGCTAGTTTGCTCGCTGCTGCTGCCGCGCCGAACAGCGTCTGTGTTGTCTTGTGGTGGAATTATAGATGCGGCTAATAGTTGCTGAAGGCGCCGAGCGGCGTCTGTGTCCATTCCCAAAGCAAGCAAAACCGTATACTCTCGCTCAATAAACTTGGTTCAACTGCGTTCAACCACGACACATTTTTTTATTTCGGGTAACAAGCATATATGACCAAGAATCCAAGACAAGAGCGTCCCCTCCAAAGCATGAAGCCAACATTAGCAAGCACTCAAAATTCAAACGAACCACAGCTACCCTCTTAAGCCGAACGAAAGCGCATGTGCGATCCCAAAAAAGGCAAGTTCTTTATCGGTGAATGCAGTTGTTTAATAAGAACAGAGCCTTGCGCTGCAGTTATTTGGCACCCGAGGGTGACTTCACCGCTTAGATGAGGAAAGGGCACACCAATTCACCTTGCTTGGCCAAAGCGAGATATGCACCGCTGTTACTCCATTTGCACCTTCAGTATTCGGCAAACATATTGAGAAAGAATGATTACTTTCCATGAGCACGATATAGTCCTAGAGCTATAGCTCCCTTACTCCCCCCCCCCACCCCTCTCATATGGGAAGAGCTTCGCCTAGGCCTCACTCAACAGGGTAGCACTATCATTGAGTGCTTAGGCTGTGCCATTCCCTACGGTGGCTACTCCACCTCTTTCACGCCGCATGCGACTCCAACGGGACGTTTCGCGGCGTAAGCCCTCGATCAAGCGCTACCTCCCCACTCGTCCCATCGCATCCTGCGTGTAGGGTAATCATTCGGGTGAGACATTGGTTATAAAACCCCTTCAACTTCGTAAAGTAGCGACACTCTCCTCCTCCGCCTTCACTCCTCCGCCTTCACTCCTCCTCGTTTCTCCTCTCTTTCACGCTCCCTCCTCGACCGTGGCGCCGCCTACACTGCTCGAGCGTAGCAAGGGCGCCAACATGCGCTCCTCGCCAATCCGTAGACGCTTCTCGAGCAAAAATGCCGCTGATGCACGGCGCGAGGGCCCACGTGATGCTATTAGGCCAATAGCGACACGGCGTCGGCCAGAGTGCGCGAGGAGGAGGCGACATTCTTCAAAGCGTGGCCCTACTTTACGAAGTTTAAGGGGCTTTACTTGGTTAACATCCCTGGCTTTCCTACTTTTGTCTCTCTCTGTTGTTCTTTCACTGATGCCAGCACATCCGTTCGCGGTTCCATCCTTCCCCCTCCCCGCCCGGCACTCCCGCTTGCGAATTGCGTTGCACCTACCGCAGGTTCAGTCCAAATCTTTGCTCTCTCCAACCCGCCTCGGCCTTCTCCGCGCTTTCGCATATGAACCCACACTTTTTGTGGGGGTTAGTCCAACTCCTAGATGATGATGATGATGATTTATTTGCATGACTTTTGAAACGGGGCGGTGACAAATAGTCATCTAGCCTGCTTGAGTTAATAACGTATGCTATACATGTTTTCTGCATTTTTGTGTGCATCTCCTTAAATAATGTTCTTTTTTTTCCTCAAAACTTCTCTACCTACCATGTACCGCTACCTATGCCCATAACGAGTCCGGTCGTATCAATCTCTCCCCTGCTTTTCGTATCAATCACTTCCCAGCACATTCTGTGGCATTGCCTCTGCCTGTTTCTCCTCACTCTCCTTCCTTGTCCCTCCACCACTCTTCCTTCGGCTGCGTGACTGGCACAGGAGTACCTGGTGGAATTCGTCGACGCTGCCTTGAAGAATCGTAACAGCGAGGCCTCGGACTTGCTTATCTGAAATAAAGTGTTTATCTCTCGCTCCGCATGGCGTTCTCCCTCGATCGGGCCACGTCTTGCTCGGTATAAGCATAGCGCGCATTTGACAATCGCACGGGGCCTAGCTGGTATACACTGCAACAGGCGATCCACATGTGATTAACTATGCACTACGACGTGCACTCAAACCGCAGACGACAGAAACTAGGAAAATATATACGGCTTGTATGCGACGGGTATTTTCCGACAACATAAATTTGGTGCGCTCTATGGAGCACGACGAAAGACAGTCACAAACAAGTGGCCACACTGCCTTCAGGCTTTCGAAGCAGCTGCAACGTCCCAGGTGTTGCATAGTAGCAGAAGCTTCTGCAGAGGCACTATGCCGAGGCTTAGAAATAAAACGCAAAACCATGCAGTGAGAACGAACCTCCTTGGCCGTAGTCTGGCAGCTAGCTGTAAGCTCGTCGTAGTCTGGTGGATTGGCACCTTTTTCCTCGGCTACCTTTTTCACTTGTTCAATAGTCAATGGATAAGTGCCGCACTCGACCTGTGTGAAGGCAAGAGATATCGAGCATTGCAAAGAGGCAGTCAGAACGCTAGTCAGTACAGTGACCGTCGTATTTGGTCCGACAAGTTAAAAAAATTTCACTTGACCAGTGCATCTTTGGCGCTCAAATGTCGCACGCATACATCGCTGGTCTAGTTTTCAAAATGAAAATTTGGTGGTATAAGCGAAGAATTGCTGGTGTCTATGGCCTCTACATTTAGAGGCCAACTGCAACAAAGTTTCATTTGGCTAAATTTGTTATAACTGATTAGCACATACCACCAAAGCAATGTTGTCAATGCCGCAGGGTAAGTAATTACTGTTTTCTTGTTAGCTTCCACTTAACAGCACCTAAGCAGACGAAGCATGCACCTGGTGCAGAAGAACTTCAGTTTGGCCTAATTGGTGTTTACTGCGTATCATATTGACCGCAAATAAAGACGGGGACAGCGGAAGAGAACGCAAGAACGACACGGGTGGTATATCATATTCACCGCAAATAAAGACGGGGACAGCGGAAGAGAACACAAAAATCACACTTGCGGTTGGTTGTCACTTGTCCTGGTGGTTGTCACTTTGACGTATGTCGCATCTATATTTTTTCACTGCGCCGCGGGTAGCCGCGGAATCTCGGAGGTCGTGCCGAAGAGCTGCGCGCTCTAGCTCATACGTCACTTCCGGCAAGCGGTAATGACGGAGGTATTTTTTCATTTTCGGTATGGCGGAAAGCCACCCTAGTTCCGGTATTAAAGACGGCAATTTTTGCGAGGTTTCCTTGACGCTTGCGCTTGTATTTCAAACGTATAGTTTTGCATCGAGGCTCCTTTATGTCTACACTACCTAACACGTACAATGTAGTAACAATTAATTAAGATTAACTTGACCTAGCATCATAGCATATGAACAAGCTGGATTCCGGTGATGGCTTGGCCTAAAGGTCGTCTAGAAATAGTATCTCTCTTGCTATTCAAGACATAGCCTCTACAGGCATCTCTTTTCTGTCGATATGTATATAGCTGCCGCTAAAACTTTCGCACTTTTTTTTCCAAATATTAATAATGACTTTTTGAATAATTCGCAGTGATCTCCCAGAGGATAAACTCGCACTAAACGCCACCGCATTGTTGAAAATGTTTCAGAATTCACATATAACGACTATCTGGGAGAGGGTACGCATTAAGACACTATTCGTATAATTTTGTATATCCCTGTAATGCCCTAAAATACAACTTCGCAGTAGCAATATTGGAGCAGCTATTCGCTTTTATTGCAGAGTGCATTTGTGCAAAAAAAAAAGAAAAAAACGAATAAATGTTATGCGAGTTAAAACTCTATTACTACAGAAATTAACTGATTAGTATTTGGTTTACTGAACTATTCGCGGCTGGAACTGCACCCTAGCACACTAAAACGCAACTGTAGACTTTGCGTTAAGATTTCCACGCATAAATAACCAATTTGAAGCATCAAATCGGCGTAGCATACAATATGGTACGCTGGGCATTACAGGGATATATTTATAGTGGATATATCTGTCACGTCAGGGGCGATTCCGGTTCTCCGTAGACGATTCCCTACCTGCGACAACGAGCAGGGGACTATGTATGCAGGAGTATGATAGGTATAACTACGCAGTTTCAAATTCTGCATATTCCTTGTGAACACACGATCGTTTTCACTTCCTATCCTTGCGATAGCTAATAATTTTGGGGTTTAATTTACATCACGAACCATGTTTTTTTGATGCTACCTTTAAAGGGACCCATCAAAAACGATTCTGTGAAATAGGAGAGTGAAGTTATGGTATGACATTTTTTTCTCCCATTGTCGCGGTTGTGTGTCCTGGTTGTGGAATGCGGTTGTGGATTAATGGTAAGAGGCCTGTATCACAGCCGCCAGCTTGTTGTTTCGAACCGAACTAATTAAAAATTCTTTAATATATATTTTCTTAGCTTCGATGCTAAACAGCCAGATTAAACTGAAATAATCTGTGTGGTTTCGTGTCTTGAAAGTGCACAATGTGATAAGAGGGACGCAGTAGTGAGGAGCTCCGGATTAATTTTAACCATCCGTGGCTCTTTGACGAGTACGTAAAGTACATGTAAGTACATGTAAGTGCTTGCATTTCGGCCTGGTAGGAATGATTCCCGGCCCCACGGCTGAAAATCGAACCAGTGACCTCGTGCTAACTATCAGCGTAACATCACATTGGCGCAAAATATGCTTTCCAAGTCAGTCTACCAACACGCCCAACAAATGGCAATGCTGAACATCACATAGCCACCGCGGAGGATGACAGTCCTTTCGATATTTTTGACAGTTTAGAGTTCTTTTTTGTGTGTGCTTGCGCTGGCGTGTACCTTCAGTTTATTCTTGTCAAACCGCATTTATTCGGCGCGATCAAGAACTAAGCCTTCAGTTGTTAGTGCACCTTGTGACGCTCTCCTTTCTTTTCTCTCGTATTCTCTAACGTCGTCTGCTGCTAAGATGATGACAGTCAGGTTCAGCAAAGTGGCTGAGGGCACTCAAGTTAAATGCTCTCACATTTAAAGGTCCCAATCTAACAGACGGTCCTGCGAACGCATTGATAGCAGTGAGCTTGCTCCCCTATAGAAACTTTCGGTCGCGTGTTATATCATGAAAACAAGCGCGTTTTCAATTTGTTCGGACGTGCGCGGGACATCTTTTACGGGACATATTGCTGCGCTTTCAAATAGAAGTAATTTGCTGCACGCCTTAAGTACAAATATGTGTAATTTATTAATGTAAATTTTTGCGACAAGGTCGATTAGCAAAATTGAGATTAGCTGCAAAGAAAAAGCGTCAACTGATCTCCTCAAATCTCTTCCAGCGCTAGGTCGGCTCACCACTGTCATTGTTGTTGGCAGGTTATTTATATCCCTGCTGGTTGCTGGGCTAGTTGGTTCATATATATATGTATGTATGTATGTATGTATGTATGTATGTATGTATGTATGTATGTATGTATGTATGTATGTATGTATGTATGTATGTATGTATGTATGTATGTATGTATGTATGTATTACTGAATGACAGCGCGTATATGCAAAATGACGTGAAAAGGACGCCACATAACGATCAAAAGTGACTGACGCTGTTTTTTTATCCCTGTCTTTTCCTTTCTTAACATAATTCCTCGTCCTTTCTCACCAAAACAACGAGTTATTTACGCAGGCAATGCCGGAAGCTTTCCAGGGTCCGTGCTTACAAAAAGCAAAATACCTTGGTTCCCGGTTGTTCCAGCCCCTCCTGGAAGCCCATCTCCTTGACCTTGACCTCGCACTTGTCCTCCACCTCGATGCCTTCGACTCGCAGGGCGCGGTCCTTCTCCTGCCATAGGAAGACGATCGCCCAGTGCTGGATCCAGCTCGGCAGCTCGACGCCGGACCTGGCCAGCTCCTGGGCACCGTGGCTCGCCTGAAGCGGCGTCATGTGGAGGTTCACTAGGCAGGGCTCGTTCGTTTCGGACGCCATGGTGCTTGCTTGTCTTCGCGCTTCTCGCCTCTAGTTACAGCGCGGTGTTCCTCGACCTGGAACGAAACATCCAAAGAAAGCTTTCGGGTGTCTGCCGTCCACAACAGCTCATTAAAACTAAATTCTGGGGTTTTACGTGCCAAAGCCACGATCAGATTATGAGGCCCGCCGTATGAGGGGGTTGAGGGGGCGGACTCGCGGATTATAGTTTTGACTCTCTGGGATTCTTCAACGTACACGCACGACACACCAGCGTTCGCGGACTTCGCCCCGAGCGAAATGCAGCTGCCACGGCCATCATAGAACCCGTGACCTCCTGCCCTGCAGCGCAACGCCATAGCCACTGGACTATCGCGGTGGGTCAGAGCAATTCCTTCTGTCACGCTCGTTGTGATATGAAACATTACTTATTAGACTGCCGAGAATTCGTGGAATAGCACAGGACTCTCCCTGACGGACTGAAACATAGTGCGGTTTCGAGCGCTTTAGTGGAGGACTTAACCTTCTCGCGGGAGCCCTCTGGCATGCTTGAACCCTATAATTTGATCTGTCTTTTTGTCAAAATCCCGTACCGCATGTGAAGGAGAGAGAAGAGGCGGAACCATGGGCGTGCGCAGAATGGTGAACACTATTCGCGAGATGCACACAATAGGTGACGTGCCTCTATCGCTGCAGAATTGGCGACCACGTAAAAGAAGAAAGGTTTTCTATAAACATAAGCGCGTCTTGCGTCGAGAAGTAACTTGATAACGGCGAATGCTATTACGGTAAAAAAGGACGCTGACAAAGCGTAAACCGTAAACCCGTGGCAATACACCGAAAATTATTTTGACCGGGCTTTGAGCACGTACTGCTTGTTTGTGCCCTATAAAGTGCTCCATAATCACGTCCGCCAGCGATACGATAGACAAGTCACCAGACGATCACCAACGTCACCAAAAATAGAATAGGCGAGGTCGATGCGGGCTAAAAGCACACGCTGTACTAGAGCACTGCACGTGCCCGTGGCTACATGCCCAGACCAGGCCCCAGCCTGCACCTGCATGACCAAGCTCGGCCCCGCAACTCGGTGTGTACGTGACTTAGAAATATTATTGCTTCAAGATATCCGGTTGATATGCCACATGCACCGCTTGAAGGAGTGGGCGACAGCTTCCTCGCTCACGGCCGCCCAAGCCTTGGAAACGAAGTCGACGACATCTTGTCGCGATGGCTTCTTGAGATTCCCCTTAGGCGTCACTGCCCGAGCTCGAACGAAGCTTGTGCAGGTCTTGCGAAGGCTGTCCTTGACTGGTTTCATCCAACTCACGTCAGCTGGCTGCACTATCGGTGTGCAGCCACCCGGAACGATGAGGGCGAACAGCACCTTCGGAAGGATCCGGCCGGTCGGCTCTCTGAGGATCTTGAATGACGTCAGCTTAGTCCCCGCTGCGGTCGCACACAACGCCGCCATAAGCCCACGACGGAAGCATCCAGTGATCGCGATCTGGATACTTGCTATACCGGTGACGTTGTTGGTCCCCTTTGCGGAATGATCCATCCGTACCATCGTCTGGTTCATGTTGGTGATGGAGAAGCCACTGTAGTCGTGCTGTAGGCACAGAATTCCTACAGCCTTGGAGAAGGCCGATACCGCTTCCACATGGTCGACCGGGGGCTTCTGGCTGTCGTTTGTCGCGGCGCGAAGTGACACGTTGAACCTCGTTTTCCATTGGGATAGATATTGGCCCGAAGCGTTGAAGTCCCCCAGCTTGGTTTCCAATGCGAGCTTCCTTGTATGTTCTTGTAGCGGATGGTTACTAACCCCCCATCCCGCCGCTCTCCCTTATTGCAGAAATTCAAGAAGTCCGTCGTCAGTCTCCTCCGAAAACACAGGTCGACTGTTCAACGAGTGCTTAAGCTTTCCCTTTCCGTGACACTCCTGAAGAAGAGTTTCATCAGCAGGATTACACCGCCTGACTTGCTTTCGATCTGCAGCCCAAATTGGCGTAGGTGCCAACGGACAACCCCCACTTTCTTCTCCACGGTGAAGCTTTGCTACATCCTTGCAGTGATCCTGTATGTGATCTGTTATCGCAGCCAGAGTTCAGCTTGTGCCCATTGTTCGGTTATCTCCTACGCTTGCTAACCTCGTTCCCGCAGACGTTATCACCGAAAGGAACGATGCTATTGTCAAGGGTAAGTTATCTATCGGTGTTTTTCAAAAACTAGAAAATCGTGTTAAAAACTGGGTTGAGTTGTCATTCGGGGGTGGGACATCTCTCGGGATTTTACGGTAGGTGGTATGTCAAAAGACATCACAATAAAACATCAGGGACAATAAAACATTGAGAAAAGCCTCTTTTTTTAAGCAGCACAACTCTACAGTTACCTTGAAATAGTCGACAGAAGCAAAGACTGGGTTAAAAATATTTAGTAAGGCATTTCCCTTAAAGCTCTTGTGTACACTTTATGCTCAAGACGTAGTGTTTTTGGAACTCGTAAGGACGGCTCTTGGTTAATAAATATAGTTTCTGCAACAAGAAAAGAAAAGAAAACTTCAAAATTATATTAGATGAACAGCAATCAAAAGCAGCCGGAATCTTAAACGCGCATATTTCAACTTAGGGACGAAAATAATGGAGGCAATGATCGTGCACAATATGATCAAACTATAAAAGCTAACAACATTCTCTCCTGGTTTGTCTAAAATTAATATAGCAAATTCAGTAAAGCCATGAATTCGCAACAAGTTCGGTTAAAATCACAAGCAGTGACGTAAGTTGGCTGTCCCCGAAAACTATGCCCCGGAAGCATTAGCGGGAAAGCGCAGCGGCAAAGGGCAGCAGGAGCAGAAATCTGCATATTCTTGTATAAGAACTGCAGGTTGTGCACAGCCTTGGACTTCAAGCTGGAACTCCTCCCTTGAAGGACACTCGCGTTCAATATGACCCGCAACAAGTTGCCTGTGGCTGAAGGGGTCCCAAGACTGTGCGGCGGCGCCGATATATGAATAACTGCAGACATAGATACCGTTCCAATTAATCATCATCAGCAGCAACATAATTTTATTTCCACATCAGAACGAAGGCCTCTCCTATAGCAATCGCAAATCACCTCTGTCTTGATCTAGCTGGTTCCAATTTGTGCCTGCAAATGCCCTAGTTTCCCCAGCCCACCTAATTCTTTGTCGTCCTCGACTCCCTCGGCGCCCATTCTGTAACTCTGATGGACCACCGGCTATCTGTCCTATGCGTTACATGGCCTACCCAGTTCCATTTATTTCTCCTCATGTCAGCTAGTATATTGTCTATCGCCGCTTGCTCTCTGATCAACACCGCTCTCTTTCTCTCTCTTAACGTTGCGCCCAACACTTTTCGCTCCATCGCTCTTTGCGCGGTCCTTAACTTCTTCTCGAGCTTCATTGCTAAACCTCCAGTTTTCTGCCCCACATGTTAGCGCCGGTAGAATGCAATGATTGTGCACTTTTCTTTTCAAGGATAGCTGTAAGATCCCCGTGATGATTTCGTAATGCCTGCCATACGTGCTCTAAGCCATTTTTATTCTTCTGTGTATTTCCTTCTCGTGATCAGGGTACCCTGTGAGCAATCGAACTAAATAAATGTACTCCTGCACAGATTCTAGAGGCTGACTGCCGATCATGGACTTTTGTTCTGTTACCGTGGCTATTCAACATTAGCTTAGATAAGCTGATTTAATAAACCAATTCTCTGTATACGTCGGCGCCGCTGTACAGTCTTGAGTCCTTTACACTACGGGCACCTTGCTGCCGCTGATATTTATTGTCCTTCATTTTCAGGCAAAACCCGATGAGTCACAATTTTCGCCTTTAGAACAAGTTTTATGAATATCTGCCTAAACTCGATTTCTCCACGAAGTTCGCCTTTTCGTGAAGGTTGATAATAAATGCAGGTGTTAGAAACCTAATGAGCACTACCGACGTTGTGTGAGCCAGTGATCAAGATATGCTATTAATATTATTCGTATAAGAATAATGATCTCGTTTTCGCTTCACACCCAAGCGGAAACTGGCATATACAGCGTTTCTTATTCAGCTGCACCAAATTTTTAAAGATTGCCTGTGGCAGTAGATAGCAGAATTCTAACCCTTGATCTAAATTACTCAGTGAGGTGGCCATTATCTGTTCGAGAAATCAAAATACCTAATAGAACAATTAAAATATTTACGCAAATTAACTTTTTAATTAATTACTTTACGGCATATATTTCAATCAATAGGGGTTCTTGCACTACTCTACGCTGTACTGCGAAACGAATGCGCCAGATAATGTACCCGCTCTCGTATTTACTTAATTTGCATATCCTCCCCACTTTCCTACATCTGTCCTTCTGTTCTTTTATAACAGATATTTGCTGCGGAAAGGTTCAGGCATTTCGTATCTTGGCTAATACCATTTGTGTGATTTTGGAAAAAAAAAGAAGAGAGGAATTGGAGAAATGGAACGAAAAAAAAAAATGTTCAAGCTGCTGCAGCGTGGACATCTGCAAACGCAAAGAAAGAAAGAAGGAAAGGAAAAGAAAAATGCTTCAGGCAGTTCATCAGTGTCAGGACAAACCTGCAGACGCACGCGCGCCCACAAATTTCCTCTGTGGTTAAAACATTTCAATCCATCCCTTAAAAACAATACAAAAATAGTTCCTGCATGAACTACGGGACCTAAACCCAACCCTTGCCTCGAAGAGATCTTCTGTCCAGAGTTAAATAGAATTATATTGTTTGTACCCGAGTTCGTCTGTCGTGTTTTTCGGTTTCTTCCGTGTACTTGTTCGGTGACACTTGTGCGCCCTGCATCTTAGTACTTATACAACGACGCATTATTGTTACGCGGTAATAACTATGTGAATTTGTTAACATTAGTTTTTCCTCCGCGGCTCTGCTCGGGTTCAGTGATAGGGTGTCTAGCAACTGTCGAAGCTTTTACAAGCCGGGTGACGTGAGCGCGCGCTTTGCCAATGGAGACTCGCCAATGGGTCTTCGCAGTCACACTTACGTCCACTGCCTCCGTGACGGCTGTAAGATGACCATATATCCACATGGGTACGTTGCAACGCCTGCTGTTTCGAGCGCAGAGCAGGAAGGGCTGAGGCGAGCCCGCGTGGGAGGGAGAAGCATGCGGGCGGGACGAGCGCCGGGTCCAGACTGAGCTGGTTTATTGATTTTTCCGGCGCCGGTCGAATACTTGTGTTCTCTTTGTTGTTTCGCACGTGCCTATCGGTGACCCCCTCCCTTCTGGCTGTGTCAAAACTGCCGCCCGCCTTACAGCCAAGGCCGAGCAACCTCACCAGCCTGTGGCTCCTGCGATGAAAGCGAGACTCTCCTGCCCAGCACTCGTCACGCAAAGCTCAACCCATAGAGCAGCAGTACCACACCCTTGGCCTCGCTTCACGCTACACGCTCGAGGAAGACCTCCTCTACTGGCCGGGTGACTTTTTCCAGCACTGCACTCGCTTTTGTAGTTACGTTTATAGAACCAAGGTCAGCTGCAAAACTCACCGCCCCAGCCTAGCCTCTCGCGTGGCACAGGGATATGACTTCCTGTCAGGGAGCGCTGGCGGCGCAACGAGCTACCAGTAGCAGACGACAGAGAATGAGCGACACTGGCAGCGCCAACTCTGTTTCGAGCAGCCGCTCAGAAAACACACGATTCTTTATTTCGCGGAGTTTCACGTAACTGGAGTATTTATCATTGCGATAGCAATTATACGGACACTTCAGGCGTCGTCGGTGTCGCTGTGATGTTCATGTAAAGTCCAAGGGCGATAACGTTGTCGCCGCGCGCCGTGTGTTGTATGTGCGTGTTAAAGCGTGCGCGGGTGAGTCGACGATGGCGGCTCAATGTCGCGCCCTCAAGGGAAGAAAGCAGAGAGGAAGCGCACCGTCTTCCGTTGCGCACAAGGTACCGGGAGGAGGAGAGAGATGGGGGGGGGGGAGTTTACTGCGGCGGCCGCTACGTATACCGGTGCAGATCGGGCCCTATCTTGAAAGCGATCTTTGGTTGCTTTCAACGACATTGAAAGTGGCTGCGGAAAAACTACTACAATGTAAAGTTATTTTAGGACGCTTGAGGCTTGCCAGCATTCTTTTTTAGGGTATCGAGGTCATTTAACGCAAGAAAGGAAGAGTCGGAAATATGTCAGTACTCATCTAAAGTACCGACTGCTGCTTGTGACCTTGTTCAACGAGGTGTGTGGTTTTCCTTCTCTGCCTGTAGATGTATACGTTACACTCTGTAGTTTCGATTAACCTGATGCTTACATGCGAGTGAGATGTGCAAGGCTTTCGGACGAAACAAGAAAAATCGAAAAAGAAAGGTTTCTCCAGCATTCTACAGCATTCCTTGCGAAATGCATATCCCCTAATACGTTCCGATATATTTGGGCGAGGGTGCAGCTGCACTCGGGAGTTTTCGATACGACTGGCAAAAAAAAAAAAAAAAATCTGGTCACTCACCTCAGCATCGTGGCTAAAAGCAGCACATTCGATATGACTCAATTGCGGTCGCTGGCGCTAATATAAACAATGAGACGAGCTTGCGCAACGTTGCTGTGGCCGGTCACTCGCAAACAGATTCTCTTAGGACTTACGACTGGTAGCTCCGAGAGGCGGCCCCGCACTTGGGACGCCAATGGGTGGGTCTTCGAACAGTGCGGGGGCGTTGCGAGAATGCGTCTTTTAAGTGAGGCCGCAGCGTTATCCGCGCTGCGTTCGCACAAAGACGCGGCCGTCGAGCTCTTAAGATTCCGGGGAACTCAGATAAAGTGCCTCTGTTACACTAGTGAGATAAGGAGAGAGGCTGTAGATTTTCGTATGCGTTGTTTCACAGTAAAAACATTCAACACTGTTTGTGTTTGTTGCAGCTGGCGTTACGTATATTCAGAGGGCACCAAATTTACAAGGGTGTTGAAGCTCAGGGGAAATAGAAAAAAAAAGAGTATTAGCGATGAAGTTATTAACCATCTAATCGCTGATTCTCTAAATTCATTAATTCATTCAAAAGAAAAAAAAGGAACAGAAATAGAAAAAGAAAAGGCGGCCGTGAACACGTTCATTATTAACATGTTGTTTTAAATGAAAACATTAGGTCGAGCTATATTGATAGATTATTCGTCTAGAAGTCTATCATTGCTTTCTGTGCGCCAATATATCACTTCTTTAGTAGAAGATTGCCGCCGAAGGTCCCGTTGCTGCTTCTTAATTTCAACAAACCGCACCATAACGGACGAGCTGACGTCATCTCCACGTCACCTCCCTCTAGCCGCTCTCTGTGAATCAGCTGGTGCAGAAGTCACATGAAAGGTGCCGTAGTCCACAGCAGGTGGCGCCACTCCGATTTTCCTGTTTCGTCATTTTCTTGCTCACAAAAGCTCTGTTCTCAGTACTTACTATTACAGAAACCTAATCTTTCAATCTAGCTCGACTTTATCTTTCTCTTTAGCGTCCCATTAAAGTCCTCTTCGAGAGATTTGATTAGCTTTGTTTTGCCATCCATATTTCTGCAAATTTCCTAACGCCATCACTCGACCGTGTAATCCTCTGCAGCCTTCCATAGCGTTTCGATCGCCGTGTCTCCAATAGGCCAACTTGCATTTCTGTCTCCCTTTACCCCTCCACCAGTGTAGGGTAGCAAACCAGATTTTTTTCGCTTCCGCTTAACCTCCTCTGCCTTTCGCTACTCCCTGGTTTCGAAAGCATAGGTTAGGACCGAAACGACAGAATCGGGAACGCGAACGATGGCAAGGATTATGCGAGGCGTATTCGATGCGTGTAGAACGACTTTGTGATCCGGCAGGCGCTTAGGAAAGCGCAGATGAAAAAAGTTTGCCCGGTGTGGAGCAAGAGAGGGAGAGAGAAAATGCAGGGAGCTGTTAAACAGACGAGAGTTTCCGCCTTGCTACCCTGCATTGTGTGGGGGAAATAGGGGTTGGAAAGAGGGCAAAGAGAGAAAGAAAAAGTCATGAGCCATTCCACTCTGGGAAAGTGGATGACCAGCCAAGTTGTTTAGCATATACGACACAGAGGTGACACAAAATTTTGAGTATAGGTGCGGACTTATATACCGTGATTTTTATACACATTCTCATGGACGACAGGGCCGCCGCCCCGAGGAGGCGGAGGGAACTAGACACGCGTGACGTTTCGACGGGACCGCCATCACGGGAGAGCGGAAGAAAAGGAAAGGAGGCACTAAGCTCTTGGAACGCCGACAAAGAGAGGACGGTGCGAACGTGGACATGATCGACGCGGGTCAAAGTGTAGTATATCTGTTCTTATCTTCATTATCATTACTTAAAGCGCGCATTAAAACACGGACACAGAAGAGAGACGAAACCCGATCGCTGACTCACGTCTAAAAGTTTATTGCGTTCAAACAGGCATAGAATAGAAAAACTCACACATACGTACACCCGCGCACCATACATTCATTCGACCGATAGCGAAACAAGACAGGCGAGCGGTAAGGCAAGAAGCGCGATCATTTTAACGATTACTTATTCTCAGCTTAATGTCTGATGCGGGTTGTATTGGGACCCAAGATATTAAATTTATTTTTGCAAGTTGGCGGAGTGCTTGAAGCCTGCTTCATCTCCGCCGCAGGTCGGCCCGGTATTGCACAATCCGGGATCGGCCCACGGTTTTTGGTTTGCGAACATCGAAACTATCCATGTAACGCTTCGATGTAAAAATAAGAAAAAAGGAAAGAAAAAGGAGAACAGGAACGCGTCGTAACAAGAAATGCGTTCTAGTCGCAGGCGCTCATCACACAGGCCGGTCGATCTCAAAAAGCGCTTGTACGGCCTTCTGATGCGATGTTAAGTACCGTCGGTGTTGTAGAATTCTTTCTTCCGACAGAGGCTTGTCGTCCAACTGGTTGAGCATGACGCAAAGCGATTGTCTCTGCACGCAATGTGGGCACTGGCATAGAACATGACGAATTGTTTCTTCGTCACCGCAACCACCTCATGCTGCGGTGTCGGCCATCCCTATGCGCAACGGGTTGGCATTTGGTAAACGCGACGCCCAACCATAGCCTACACAAAAGGGTCGCGTCTCTTCGGAGAAGTCTTGGTGGAAGTCGAAGTTTTATGGTTGGATCCAGGGTTTATGAACGGGCTTGCATAAAATGTGGTTAATTCCACTCCGATGCGATGCACTGGCATGTAAGTAGACGGAGCATCCTTGCAGCATCTGTGCTAGACAGCAGGATTGATAGGCGGTGTTCTTCTACATGAGCTAAACGAGCAATTTGATCAGCAAGTTCATCGCCAATAATACCACAGTGTCTTGGTAGCCACTGAAAAATGATTTCGTGTCGTTTTTCAGTGAGATGGTGTATGCTATCTATAATTTAGAACACCGACTGTTCATGCGGACCGTGCTGTAAGGCTGACAGTAAACACTGCAGTGTCGTCTTCGAGTCCTAGAAAATTGACAATTTGTGTTTTGGTTCGTTAATAATAAACTGTGGTGCGACTCGAAACATGCTATACAGCTTGCCTCCTGTCTTTGTAATGCTATATGTACAGGCCAGACTGGCTGACCTGCTAATCAAAGCATGAGGAGGCACGCGAATAGGGGAAAGACGTCCGCCGTATCTTGTCATTGGTCGGCGCGCTGTCACATATTCGTGCACGCAGCTTCACATTTCGATTACCTCTAGAATCGTCGGCCCAAAGCCCAGTGCGAGCATTTTTCGTCTATTCGAATAAAAAAATACGACCGAAACTCCCTTCAGGAGAATTATCGCAGTGCGAAGCGATATAAACAGTGGCTCCTTATTTGTGCGTTTGCAAGCTAGACGTTCTTGCTTTTCTTCCGTTAGATTAGGGTAGCGCTACCTATTCCTTTATTTCTTTCTTTATTTTATGCTACCAACCGTTGACACTGAGCACTGCTTCGGTCACGGAGCCATTCTTGTTACTAAAGTGCCTTTTCTTCCCCCGACTTTGAGTTGGCGGCTGCCTTCAGGCTGAGTGAGCTCTGCTGATGCGACAGATTGACAGTGTAATTAAAGGTGTTGATTTGGTGGGACCGGTTCTGATACCGGTGCAAGATATGTCTCCTCTCAAGGTATTGTAACGCTGGCCAATCTTGAAGCCAGTAAAGCGTCACAGCACTCGCACGCCTCGTAGCATTAACTAATATAGAACTAACCAAAACGTTCACAGCAACTTATGTCAGGAGGCGTAGGAGAGAACTATTGCTGGACAATTATCTTCGAATGGTTTCCTCCCATATTCCTTGCTTTCGATTTATCATTGAATTCTCGAAAGTTACTTTTGGACATGTAATCCTACGTTCCTGAAATAATGCTTAGTTTTCTTTAGCGCTTTGTTTGTGGAATGAATGCCATTTTGACTGCGCAGATGGCTTTGGCTGTGGCTTGCAGAGGCCATTTTTTTTCCCAACCAAGGCTTCAACCCGAACCGAGCCCAGACCAACTCACACTAAAGCCTTTGATGATAACCAGCAACCGTAGCCGCTGTATGACAGGTCTCCGTCACCGGTTTGTAGACTCTCGCGTCGGAGCTCATTAACCTCTCTGCCTCCGTGACGCTTCTGTGGGTAGCGGGTAGCTGCAGCGCAGGAGCTGTTTTCACAACGATAAATAAATGTCACCATGATATGAAACAGGCTACACTATACTTAGTGCTAGACGTTCAGTGTGAAATGTGTGTTGCATTGTTTTTGCTTGACACCGTAATGCCATTTATTATATAACCATTAAAACAGTTGGGCAAGTTGGTTTGCTATACATATATTTTTTTGGCATTGTGCACCATAAGGAAACATAAAAGCAGTGAAATATTGCCGACAGAAAAGCGCCAACTAGGAACTGTTTAATGAAGGCTCCAGGCACGTAGCAAAGATTTCCGCACACGAGCAATACACATCACGATAACAACGTTGCCACGACTTTCCAATGATACCTGTCTTTCAAAAAAAGAGGTTTCTGACGAATAGGGGGAGCACATAAGGCTTGTCAAACAAGTAGCTCATACTCCTATTCAAACAGCGTAAGCATTCAAGGGATTTTCACTGAGAGAGAGCCAAGGCCCTTCCTGCAAGTGCATCATATATGTGGCAAGTCCATACCTTCCGGAAAGGGTGCTAAAATTAATTTATTGCTTAGTGTGAGTCACTAAGACATTCACACCCTTTCTTTTCACACCCGTTCTCTCACATTTCGGTATCTGCTTTTCCTGGCTTCTGGAATATTCTTATTTTCGAATAGTTCCTATTTGGTTTGAGGACAAGATGGAGTAGTGAATATTCGATTCGAGGACTGAATTGAATGGTACAATATTTGATTCCTTGCTATAAAGTCTTGAACACTCGCGCACTCCAAGGGGATACAAAATTACATACTGGATTTGCCGCACTACGAGTTGTCTAGCTTATCCTTGCTGTAGTTGTCATACTATCATTGCAATGCCGTCATCGGTGTCATTGCTGTCGTCGTTATCGTGTGATCAGCTGTTGGTGTTCTGAGTGACACTCAGGACCTTCCAATGAGTGGTCCGCTACAGTCATTTGTTGCGAACAGTGGTTACACACCAGGAAATTGACTGGACCTGTTAGTTCGTCCGTCACACTTTGGCATCGACCAAGGCAACGCAATGTAAAAGAGACAGGCATCTTTGGAACTTAATAGCTCATTACTGCACTGCGCAATTAACCCTACAATAACGACAATACGAGGACAACGACGACGACTGCTGTATGACGTCAACTGCTCGACAATATGACGGTGGCGTGACGACAATGAGGAGATGGAGAACGAAGGCGGCATGATGGGGATGTCATGATAATGACACCGGTGTCATGCCACCGATGGTATGACAGTGATGCCAGCGGCCAAGACAAAGGCGATGATAACGATAGGGGTATGATTTCGACACGGTGGCTGCACAAGGACGCATGAGAGCGTTGCAACCTCTTTAGCAGTAACAATTAAGAGAATCGACGTGCGGGAGAAGTGGACGTGTTACGGGAGAAGTGCTGCTTGCTGGACCAGTTGGTTCATACTCACACTGTATAGAGATGTAGATAAAGATATAGTTTTTCTAAAAGACTGAATTTAAAGATGAGGTTGTTAGGGCAAAATGGCGTGTTCATCAATTTAAAGAATTTGTACCTTGCTAAGAACATTGCGCATGCGTCGGCGGTTTGATGTTCGAGGGTTGATCCGTGTGTTCAGTTGCTAGTCCAGCGTTGTGGTGTCTCTTCTTTCTGTCGTGTTTGCGTATCAATTTTTTCGCTGGTTTTCTAAAGAGTTACTGGAATATGGGAATTCTTGTGCAGCTTGTTTTATTTTTCATTCAAGAAACGCTATAACTTTTGCGTGCGACCCCTCACCCGTGCCTACTGCTTCCAGTGCCTTATATCCGGCTAAAGATCATATAATATTTCCTTTTTATTTCGCATCGCCGGATGGCACGTTCAACGCGCTAAAGGGCGCTGAAGTGCCGCTGATTCCCTAAAATACCTATGGACGGTTGTGCCCCGTTTCGAACTCCTACTAAAGCCTTTGCGTAGTTGCTCTGCAAGGTTGGCCACAGTATGCGTTCGCAGTTTTCTGCCGTCTTTCCACGTTCACTTCGGCGCTGTAGACGAGCACTTCGAGAGGGTTGCGCGTGGTCATTTTAAGATCATTCATTCCGGACGACTCCAGCTTGCTCTTGCCACCGGGACTTAAGGCAAAAAAGGAAGAGGTTAAGCAAATGCGTGTGTATGTGTACGGGCGTGGGGTGTGTTTGTGGATGGGTGGGTGCGGCGGCGACGGAGTGTGACGGACTTGAGGGTCTTTTTCCGTACAACGAAGGCGTGGCACCATCAGTACGCCGCTTCAGCCGTTCGCAGAAATGTGAGGTGAAGGCGTCTGCTATCAAATAAGCTTTTTAGAAATCTGAGCCAGTATTCAGCAAAAGCTCTCACGATAAAATTCCTCCCCCTCCTTCCGTCTTAAGAGTGTGTAGCTGTCGGGGGCTGGTCTGCAGGACGACGTCGCGCGATAGACCGCTGAGGTGATGGAGTTCTACCGCGAGTAAATGGCTCTATCGCGTCCCACCCCCGCAGTACCTGTAGGGTTTTAGTCCTTATAATTAAAGTTGTTCATTCATTCATTCATTCATTCGTTCATAAGGATAGAATTGCTCGTAAGAGAAAATTTGAGGGACTCCTGATGCTGTGCATATTATTAGTGAAGGCAGTCAGTCAATGGTAAAGACTAAGGAATAGGTTTTGGCGTGTTGGTTATTCATCGTAATGCAGAAAATACGGCGCAGTAAGGACAAAGGACAAGTCGAGACAGGACAAGCGCTGACTTTCAACTAAAGTTTTATCGCAGATCCTGAGCATATATATATATGTATATAAGCCCACCTGAATCCGCAAAGGGAAAGAACAGAGACGAAGAAGGTAAACTGCCACGTGCCATCTATGCCAAGATTTCAAACTCTTTCCTTGATAAACCCACTGTCCTCCAACGGACGCACTCTTCTCCTGCCCGTGCTTTCTCTGTGGCCTCCACAACTTCACTCGTCAAGCTGTCGCCGTGGCGACACACGACGACAGTCTGATAGAAAAGGCGATGACAACGTGACTGCGCGTGGCTGCTCGTGTCAAGGTGGTTGCTTTTGTACCTTAAACTTTATCAATCATTGAATCAGTGGATTATGTAATCAGTAAATCAAATACGCCACCCTGCGATAAAGAGTTGTGTTTTACTCTGCCACCCCTTTCCTGCAAATGCCACTTGTGCAACAGTCGCTATCTTCTTTTTGTTTTATCTTTCGGCCTTCGGGTGTTCGCATGCACATGCGCTTGCAAATGCACAGCTGTTCCTTTTCACATTTCACAACAGACAATTGTATTGCGAACCGCGAACTGCTCTTCTGTAGACCAGTAGTTAGCGATCGCAGTAGAGTTGGCGTCATCGAAAGCCTTCTGAAGTGTTTGCTGGAGCAAAGGAGCATGGCCGTCTGGATCTCCGTGGTCTTGGCAGCTACCGTATTATGGGTTCTGTATACGTGCGTATCAATCAGTTTGCTCTAAATAGGTAAGGAGTCCTGAACGCGCAGCTGCCGTGATTCGGGGTGGTCAGGGTGCTGGTTGACTGAGAGGTGGAATTTGAAGCCCCCAAGGAATGGCAGAGCCTTGTGCCGCCTCTGGCTTTAAGAGGCCTTCTCGGAAGCGTTTACTCTTTCCTCACTCGAATGGTTCACGCACACATACAAGGTCTGTCTTGCGTATGCGTGTGGGGACAATAAAGCATTTTTCCTTTGTAGCATAACTGCGAGTCGGCCTAGTTGGAACAGATTCATCTTAAAACTTTTTGTGCGCAAACAAACAGGGACGAAGAATAGGGGCAACACGAGGACGAGCGCTTTCTAACAACTGGTTTTATTTTTGAAGAACTACCTGCTTAAATATCTGCGCGATCTAGTCAACAGAGCACGCCTATAGCGCATATGATACCCGCAGATCAGCGCGATCAAGTCAAAAGAGCAACGTCAATATTACATATAACACTTGTGATAAAAAGACGTGGACCAAAGCCACCCGGTCATACTAAAAACAGCAAGGTGCATAACATAACCACTTACAATAAAATGCGTTAAAGATGTGATGATAGAAGCGAATTTTCTTTATCTAACAATGAAACAGAAGGATGGCTGATGCATTTTTCTTTTTGTTTTTCAATCCAGTGTGCTTCCACGATTTCCCTAGCGGTTTGATTCCTATGCCTGTACAAAATGTCTGTGCTAGTAAGACAAGGGGAGCAATCATGTTCTTGGCAATGCATTGCCAAATGCGTACTAGGGCGACCTTTCAGACTAGACAAGTGCTCTCTTAAACTCGTGTTAATGCATCTCCCAGTCTGCCCTACGTACACATGACCACACGTCATAGGAATAGGTATGTGCACGGCCTTTCACACATACTTAAAAAGGTGGCTGGTAGTTATGAAGTAAAAGTGGTATTTTCGGCAAAAAACAAAATAGGTAGTGTGTGTTCCAAGGTTAAAAAGAAGTTCGAAAGTAAAGATGATGTAAAGAAAGAATGTAGTGTTAAACATCCGCGCAAGAACCAATTTGTTGATTGCGTGAAGAACGTTGTCTACCAGATTCCTATGACGTGTGGTCATGTGTACGTAGGGCAGACTTGGAGATGCATTAACACGAGTTTAAGAGAGCACTTGTCTAGTCTGAAAGGTCGCCCTAGTACGCATTTGGCAATGCATTGCCAAGAACATGATTGCTCCCCTTGTCTATGGAAACGAGCTATGGAAAGAAAAATGATAGGTGTAACGTTAAGGGATAAGAAAAGAGCAGATTGGGTGAGGGAACAAACGCGCGTTAATGACATCTTAGTTGAAATCAAGAAAAAGAAATGGGCATGGGCAGGACATGTAATGAGGAGGGAAGATAACCGATGGTCATTAAGGGTTACGGACTGGATTCCGAGGGAAGGGAAGCGTAGCAGGGGGCGACAGAAAGTTAGGTGGGCAGATGAGATTAGGAAGTTTGGAGGGTCAACATGGCCACAATTAGTACATGACCGGGGTAGTTGGAGAAGTATGGGAGAGGCCTTTGCCCTGCAGTGGGCGTAATCAGGCTGATGATGATGATGATGATGATGATGATGATGAACTAATCTTGACCACCGGCAGTTACAATAACATTAAACTAAACATTAGTGTACGAACGTTTCTGTGCTTCGCCGCCATCGCAATGTGGTCACCACGGCTGGCAGTCGCATCCACGACCTCGAGCTCCAGGAGCGTAACACAATATTCGATTATTTATATGCATATAGTCCTTTCGCTGCAAAGCTTCCTGAAAGTTGCCACACTGCCTCTTCTAGTTTTCGAATCACATGTAACCTTTGTGTATTTTGATTTGGGTGCACGTTAAAGAACCCCAGGTGACCCAAATTTCCGGAGCCCCCACTACGGCGTGCCTCATAATCAGATCGTAGTTTTGGCACGTAAAACCCCATTATTTAATTTTTGTTTAATGTAATCTTTGTAAAATTAGACGTGTGGCTATTTTTCATTTCTCGGTTCTTGTAATGTTATACGCTTGCATGTAAAAATATTATACTTTAAATCGAACAGATTTCTTTGCCTCTTTCGACCGTTAGTTACCGTGATTGGTCGGAGTTCAGTGATGGTCGTTGATCGGTGGTCAGACTCGCAAAGAAAACGTTAGTTTGTTCGTTCGCTCTCTCTCACTCGCTCTTTCCCTCGTTCTTTCGTCAGTTCGTTACTTGGGGCTATTCGCTTACATTGACAGTCATCGTCGATGGTTTCTGCGCAATTTTCTTTATTCGTTATCGCCGAACTAGTCCTGATCAGGCGCTATAAAGTCCAATGAACCGCGTGTAACTGTCACGTGATTATCAAAATGGCATCGCCCCTAGAGAGGAAAAGGGAGGGAAGCTTTTTATTGGAAGGCAGGTATTTCGCCAGTGGGTACATTACCGCTGACATGCTATTCCCCGTAGGGAGGAGAATAAAATATTCCAGAGGAGGGTGAAAAAATAAACAATGTAAGAATGTACTAGTAAACATGGTAACGACATTTTAAGGTGAGATGATGGTGAAAAATTCAGGCGATTCTTTATTTCGTGAGGCGAACTTTGGTTAAATCTTTTCGAGAAGGCCGATTCCTGAAACGTTTAGGAACAAAGAATTCAGTATTACAATACAATATTAGTAACACTGCTGTAATTAATAAAGGGTGGATTCTGCAGTGTTGTGCGCAGTATGGGTGGGGAGATGACAATAAAGTGGTATTGTTTTAGTGATTAGCATTCTTAGGGTACGTCACCCACTTTCCGAGATCTATCTATCTATCTATCTATCTATCTATCTATCTATCTATCTATCTATCTATCTATCTATCTATCTATCTATCTATCTATCTATCTATCTATCTATCTATCTATCTATCTATCTATCTATCTATCTATCTATCTATCTATCTATCCATCTATCTATCTATCTATCTATCTATCTATCTATCTATCTATCTATCCGTATCCGTTTTTCCACCGACTTGGTTCACTGGGAAGTCCATAGTCTAATGGGTAGGGCATCGGGCTTAGTGAACCGGGTGCGACAGCAACCGCCGGACCATCTTGGGTCACTGGGTATGACACTGGGTATCTGCCGCCCATCAGTTAACGCGTTTCACGCCAACTTGTGTTCCTAGGTATGTGCTACTGCTTATGTACCGCTCTTCAGTAGACCTCCTAGACGCCAACTTCGGTCACCAGGTATGTGCCACAGCGTATCTGTCGCTCTTCAAAGAAACCTCTTTGATGCCAATTTGGGTAACTATGCGCCACTCAGTGTGTGCCACTGTTGAATGGCAAAAAAAATCATTTATGATTTCTCTAATGCTTGAGCGGAATGAAAGCCTTGTCGCATGTATCCTGACAAATTTCTCTGAATGTATTCTCACACAATTGCCATGCGCGGACTCCGCGGTGCCGCCGCTGAATGACCCAGCGTATCCAGAGGGATACGCTGCCTACATACCTTGCCTACACACTTTGCTTACAAAGTATTTACTAAGGTAATCACAAATAGAATCAGGAACACCTTAGACTTCTGTCAACCAAAGGACCAGGCAGGATTCCGTAAAGGCTACTCAACAATAGACCATATTCACACTATCAATCAGGTGATAGAGAAATGTACGGAATATAACCAACCGTTATATATAGCTTTCATTGATTACGAGAAAGCGTTTCATTCAGTCGAAACCTCAGCAGTCATGGAGGCATTACGGAAGGAGGTTGTAGACGAGCCGTATGTAAAAATACTGAAAGATGTCTATAGCGGTTCCACAGCCACCGTAGTGCTCCATAAAGAAAGCAACAAAATCCTAATAAGGAAAGGAGTCAGGCAGGGAGATACGATCTCTCCAATGCTATTGACAGTGTGTTCACAGGAGGTATTCAGAGACCTGGATTGAGAAGATTTGGGGATAAGAGTTAATGGAGAACACCTCAGTAACTTGCGATTCGCTGATGATATTACCTTGCTTAGTAACTCAGGGGACAAATTGCAATGCATGCTGACTGATCTGGAGAGGCAAAGGAGAAGGGTGAGTCTAAAAATTAATCTGCAGAAAACTAAAGTAATGTTTAACAGTCTCGGTAGAGAACAACAGTTTACGATAGGTAGCGAGGCACTGGAAGTGGTAAGGGAATACATCTACTTAGGGCAGGTAGTGACCGCGGATCCGGATCATGAGACTGAAATAATCAGAAGAATAAGAATGGGCTGGGGTGCGTTTGACAGGCATTCTCAGATCATGAACAGCAGGTTGCCATTATCCCTCAAAAGAAAAGTGTATAACAGCTGTGTCTTACCAGTACTCACGTACGGGGTAGAAACCTGGAGGCTTACGAAAAGGGTTCTACTTAAATTGAGGACGACGCAACCAGCTATGGAAAGAAGAATGATGGGTGTAACGTTAAGGGATAAGAAAAGAGCAGATTGGGTGAGGGAACAAACGCGAGTTAATGACATCTTAGTTGAAATCAAGAAAAAGAAATGGGCATGGGCAGGACATGTAATGAGGAGGGAAGATAACCGATGGACATTAAGGGTTACGGACTGGATTCCAAGAAAAGGGAAGCGTAGCAGGGGGCGGCAGAAAGTTAGGTGGGCGGATGAGATTAAGAAGTTTGCCGGGACGACATGGCCACAATTAGTACATGACCGGGGTAGTTGGAGAAATATGGGAGAGGCCTTTACCCTGCAGTGGGCGTAACCAGGCTGATGATGATGATGATCCAGAGGGAAGCGCGAGTGAGTAGCCCGGCAGTACACACTCCTGGAACACGATGCTGCTGTGTGGTGGAATCACGTTGGGTCGCTACTTTGCTCCATTCCAATCGCATTAACATCAACATTCATCGTGAGATGGATTCAGCCCCATTTTCTTGTCTTCCTCTTCATTTGCAGATGGCGCAAAAGGAAGTTTTCGTACTTCAAGGATATGGGCATACCTGGGCCAGAACCAAGCCTGATATTTGGTAACCTGATGGATATAAAGCGAAGGGTAAGTGCAGAGCACTTCGAAATGAACGAGATCTGGTTTAATGTTCAAAGTGCTGATAGTGCATATGGGTCATGAGAATAATGAGGCACGTGGATAATGTCGAAAATGCAAATAAAACACGGAGTGTTTTAATGTACTTAGCAAAAATAGGAAGTGACAAAAAACTCGCAGTTTCTTCCGGAAGGCGAAGCCTCGATTGCGATAGAAAATCAGTGGACAGCTATACGAAGTAAGGATAGTAGTTTTATTGGCCGTATTAACTTATAAACGTTCGCTTACTAATTGAACTAACAATCATGGTGTTACGCGTGCACAAGCAAACATAAATACATCTCACTTGATGACCGCGACACAGTTGCTGTCAAAACGATGGAGTGAGGAAGCGTGGCAGCAGCAGCGAGCGAATTGACCTTCGTACTGCCTCTGACTTCAACGTGAACTAAATGGTGAGAACACAGCACACTCGAAGATATCACCCTTCGGCTCTGTCCCCATCGCAGATCGCTTTCAAGATAAAGCCCGCGCGGCCTGGCCATACGCAGTCGCCGCCAAAGTAGAACGCCCCCTCTCGCTCCCCTCCTCCCGGCGCCTTACGCACCACGGCAGACGGCGCTCTTCCTCCCCGATTTCTTCCCTTGCGCGCGCAAGGTCGAGCCACCGTCGTCGGCTCACCTTTGCACACTTTCACTCGCCATAGAGCATGCGGTGCGCGGCGACGATGCTAACACCCTTGGACGTTATACGGAACACTACGGCGACGCCGACGCCGATGGCAGAAATGCGCCTGGAGTGTCCGTATAATTGCTATCGCAGTAAAATTGTGCAGGTCCTACGTACTATGGAAAAAGGTGCGAGCAAAGTGTCCTTTCGCCCACACTCGCGGTAAACTTGCTTTCATTTATCGCTTTACCAGCGCAAATGAGAATTTGAATTGTCTCAAAAGGTTAGCTGCAACGACCAAAGAGTGGCAATGGTGGGAATTCTTCATGATGTGCTTTTAGACGCATCCGCGTGTTTCTAAGCGTCCACGAGCGTTTATATTGTGTCAAAGTGCTCGTATAGCATCAAGCGAATAAGCCTTATATCATTGAGAACTAATTATGAACCATTGAAAGCGTCTGTGCAACGTGCTCGTTTCTTTCGTTTTCACCAGATGTCGCCACACAAAACTGTCGCCCTGTAATTTTTCATCGTACGTTCACGTGCCGATATTATTTATAGAAGCTATTTTGACGCGTTCACGTGCTTACGTATAAGCGCCTGTGCACCCCTCACTGGTGTTTGCAGTGAGTAGGTCGTTGGTCTTGTGCGACACCACGGACCCGAGCACATGGGAGTTGGACCCTGTGGCGCTTAGCCGAGCCTGACAGCGTTGTACGGGGCCTTTAAGGTCCCCTTGTGCTTGGACCTTTAATGTCCCTCGGCGGAGGCAAGACACCACTTCGGCTTCAGTTTCACATAGACGGTGCCCCTTGGCTTTCCCACTTTCAGGAAATCGGCGGTCGCTTATTCTTATCCCTTTTAGATCTTTTGGTTTCCTGTGAAGTTTCCTTTCGATCCCGTCATATCCTTTTTTACTAAATTGCTATCTTAGCTTTGGGGTAATCTGATGTATTATATCTAACCTTGGGTATGTTACATTATAAGAAGTAGTAACATCTGCGATGCCTTTAGGTTTTGTGGCGTCGTCTTGTTGGGCTCGGTGGTGGGCGGCTGGAATCGCGGCCCAAATCGGCTAAAGCTTCATAGTTTCAGAGTTGTTCTCTCGACTAACTAATTGTCCTCTTTCAAAAGTGGAGGTAGCGATGAGTGGGCCTACTCTTGTCCAGCACAAATAAGTTTTCTTTCCACGCTTTCACGCCATGCACAGCAAAAATACCGGAAAGTTGTGAGAACACTTTTACCCTTCATTGTTGGAAGGTTTCTTACTGACACACCAGGCTCCGGTTACAAAGCCAGCGATGACCTCCTAATTGAGGTCTACGATAGCCAACAACACGGAAAAATGTCAAACACTGTGGCATTCGGTGATGTTCCAACCACGGTGACTGCACACCTCGGTTCACGTTGGACTTGAGTGGCGATACCTCTTGGACTTGAACGAAGCAGATTTTCTTTAGAGGGATGGAAGGATTATAGACTGTAATACAAGTACAACGAATAAAGATCAGGCGTGACAAGAAAGAAACTCCTATCATACCTTTGCGTCGACTGTGCTAACAGAATAGTTCAAAACAGGATATACAAAGATCAGCGTAAGAGCATTAATCCCAAACCTACATAGATGTTTCATGTGCAGAAAGTACGACCACCGGCTAGCGAATCTGCTGAGGATGAAAAGTGAATTTCACAATATGAATCAGGTCTTTAAAGTTATACTTATCGTCAAAACATTATTTAAGCACTCTATGGCCTCAGATGCATTTGCTTCATAAACATCAATTAATCAGTAAGCGCCTATGCGCGCTCCAGTCGACTCCAACAGCAAGCTGAGAGGAGCGACGTAGCCAGTAAAGGTAAAAATTAAGCACGCGTTAATAGCCTGCGCTTGTAGCCTAACCGTTATAAAATAGGCCTAATACGCCTGCGAATCGTGGTTGAAATCTCACCTTCGGACGCCCAATTTTGTTAGCAATTTCTGTTCAAGAAAAGAGACAACATTCCAAGCGACAAAAAAAATATGGTCTTGTTTTATCACTAGCCGAAGCACCACGCGCCAAGTCTTGCTCAGACTACTACAATGCCAGAATTTGCGAACGTTCGTGCTTTCGTGCTCGAGTGCAATCATGTGGTGTCAGTGGTGACGTTCACAGAAACTCAGGGTGTAGCCTCTGAGATTGTTGGCACGGTGCTGAAGTTCTGTCAACAAGACAGACAGACAAGACCAGACCAGACCAGAACAAACAGAACAGACCAGACCAGAACAGAACAGAACAGAACAGAACAGAACAGAACAGAACAGAACAGAACAGAACAGAACAGAATACAGATAGACAGACAGACACAAATAAATACGGTAGCTTCTGGCCGCAGCTGCCATTTTCCGATAAGGACTTAATGCAAGAACGCTCGTGTACCGGTGGTTTGGGTATAAGAACCTCCAAAATGGTCCGAAATTAATCTGAAGCCCTCTACTTGGGCGTCCCTCATGTGCAGCCTACTGTGTACAGTTTCAGAGCATGAAACTTCTCGATTAAGTAAAAAACTATGGATAAACGGTACAAACATCCTTGTCATCTTCGCATTGGGTTAAGCACGCCTGGGCGATCACCAAGTGCAGATCCACACGGGACTTTCGACGACCCGTACTTCATTGCGGACCAGCAGCGCAAAAGTATCCCGCGATGTTTCTTTTTTTTTTTCGTCTTTTCAGTCAAGGAAATGCGGTTGCCACGCATATGGCCCCTTTGCTCTCTACACTGAGATAAGGTACGCCAGTGCGCCGCCAGTACTGCCTGAACGTGCGCTCTGGTTTCGTAACGCAGTGTCGACTTTTGCTGTAGCTGTAGTAACGCCGCGCTAAGATGCCCTTGACTTCGTTTGCACCATGGAAACCCGCTGCAACGCATATGCCAAAGCAGCTGCGTTACATAGTGCTAGCTAGTGCTATAAATAAACGATCGTGCTGCTCTGTTGCTGAGCGCTCAAGTCGTATACGGTCACCTTCTGCACCACTTGTCCCCGGTCGGGGCTTAGTGGAAAGATGGCTAAGTGAATCCGTGCGAAGGTGTGCAGAGACATCTCAAAGCCCAAATCGATGGAATGGCAACTCTTAAAAATATCGTGCGTGACATTCATGTGCGTCCCAACAGAAAACATATTGGATGCAACAAACTAAGTAGAAGCACAACAACTAACTGTAAAGACTTGTAAAGAAAGACCAAGGAATGGCGTATAACGAACTGAAGATTTGATTCAAGGAGTCAGCTTAGAATTGCGCTTCATTTGAGCAAAGGAAACTTTGATTTTCATTTTCTCCGCTACTGCAGTAACTATTATCGTCTAAATGAGCACGAGTGGAATCTTGACAGACCACTCTTTTGCATAATTAATGCCATATATTCAATTCAATCTCCACATGTCTACTGACAGCAGCGGAAAGTAAACAGAAAAACATCAGGGTTTATTCGACCACTTCTGAATAGCTTCACCAGTCTAAACAAATTTATTGTTGCTGGTTAGGCCTAATTGAAGGGGCAGCACAGGGAAGTTTCGCATTTAGCTTATGTTTTTGAATCCCCAGCTCAGGGCCCATTATAACAATACTTGAGGCGGTGGCGAAGCAATGCTACAAATCCACAAATAAGGTTTACACAGCTGCTTTATTGCAAAAAAAAAAAAAAAAGAAACGCCGCCGCGCATGTGGCAACGCAGGGCACATGCCAGGCAAAGGGTAACGCAATGTTTTCCGTTCCAGTTCAAGCGAAGTGATAATGTAAAAAAAAATATGCAGCAGATCCAGCGAGTTGGAATTTATATAGAGAGTAGCTGTGTGTCAGTGTCGACACACACGCGCGCACACACACGCATACGCACGCACACGCACACGTAAGCGTTCTGACGTCACAGCTCATGTGATGTAATTTTTTGACGTTCTCTCTTTGTGGGAACTTGTGAATCGACCGTGTAGCTGCTGCTCGTTTAAGAACTCCAGGTGGTGAAAATTATTACGTAACCCCCACAACGGCGTGGCTCATAATGCTATCGTGGTTTTGGCACGTGAAACCCCAGAATGTTCTAAATTGACTAAATTTACGTCTTTTACTAATCGAACTACTCGACTTCAAACTTCCTACGTATTAAACCATACTAACGTTGAGCTTGCCTCCGCTTATAGCTCCGGCTCTGCAGTGACCTTACGTGGAAAAGCCGCATTGAAACCATTTTAGCATCTGCTAGCCGCTGTCTGGGCCTCATCAGACGTAGTCTAACACACGCACCACCCCACGTTAGAAAACTAGCACACACTGCATTAATTCGACCAAAGCTTGAGTATGCGTCGGCCTTATGGGACCCTGAACACGAGTACATTGTACACATGAGACACATGAGACACATGACCCATGACACATGAGTACACATGATATTGAAGCTCTGCAAAATCGTGCTACACGGGATTTATTTTTTCGGACTGTTCACGAACACAGTTAGCTTCACACAGTTAAAACAGCGTGCTGAACTCGATAATTTGTCAGTTCGTCGCAAAATAGCGCGCATAACTCCCCTATTTCATAAACTTTATCACCACCCGTTCCTGCATGATTTTTTTCATACCCCGTCTGCTATACTCATTCGTCATGATAATCTTTTTGAACTAAAACGCGTTTTTTGTCGCACATCACGATACGCTCATTCTTTCATACCGCGCGCTACAACCGAGTGTAATAAGCTGCCATCTGATATTGCAACAGAACTCGACTTTAATCAATTTCAAAAACTTGTTCGGTCGTATCTTATGCCCAGAATGTTCATCAACCATGCTCGTACCCTTTTTATCGCTGTTTCGGCTTTTTTTTCTTATTTATCGGTTTTTTATATTTACTTATTGTTAAAAAGAACTGGTTTCGTAGCACTAAATTTCAGTGTTTTGCATTTTGCAACCATTGCATTGTTCTGCATTGCATAAAGTGAACCTTTAACACAAGTTGGCCTTACAATATTTTTTTTAGAGAGTGAATGTTTTCCGCTTTTCTTTTTTACCTTGTATATTGTCACCTGTTACATGTTACCTTTGAAGATGTTGCATATCCCCCCTATGTAATAGCCTCCAACGGAGGGCCTTGACGGTATACTGAATAAATAAATAAAATAATTATTTAAGAAGAAACATTTGCTAGCTTGATCGAACTCATATTGAACTTGTTGCAGTTCAAGATACCAATCTGAATTTTCTCTAAAACAAAGAACGAACTCATTCTTTATCTTTGAAACAAAAGGACACTTTTGAAGAGAATAAAACTGAGCCGACGTTCAATTAACGAAAACGAAATGCAATAACTGTTTCGTATCAGTGCTGGAATTTTCGTCACCCTTTTTTTGTAGCATGTCTTATACTCTGAATACTTGTACATGTGCGCGAACGATTACATGTAGGGGCTTGTCATCAGCGCGTTGAAGACTATGCAGATTTTTTAGCCATTTCCGCATTTCTGCCCATTGTTTTTTTGTTTCCCCTTCCTTACAGGGTGGCGCTACGATGTTTGCTGAATGGATAAAGAAGTACGGAAATATTGTCGGGTATGTTGACGCGTGATCAGATCTTCTAGTACGTACACTTTGTTTTCCAAGCGCGCATGACTTGTGTGCTCATTGATGTCAGGCCCGCGCGTCAACAGTGAGCTGTGGATCGGTGTGTGATGCAAGTATCGTTCTACCGCTATTATCCATCGCTACATTTTGTTCCATAGATATGTAGCTCTACACTTGGTCTTTTGTTCGCCGACTTGAAATTTCTCATTTCGTGCTTCCTCGTCTTACGCTGCACATACGGTATGTCGAAGCTAACGTTAGCCAAGCTGTCCCAATAAAAAAAATACTTAAAAAAAGGCAGAGTGCAAGATACGATTTTAAGACTTACGGTATTCGGTCGTCAGGCCTCTGACGACCGAATACCGTAAGTCTTAAAATCGTATCTTGCCCTGTGTTTTATAAATCATATTTTTCTTGGAATAGTTTGGCTCACGTTAACTGGGACACCCTAGAAACAGCGGTGAGAACAAAGAGATAGAGACAAAAAGAAAATAATTGAGCACTTTGATATGCGGAACCGATCCGTACACGTCGGAAAAATATGTAGCGACATCATCGATAAAACGATAGTTTTGAGCAAAGTTCAGTTCTCGAGAGTTAGCTATAACTTTTGACCGAAGAAAGCTTTGGGTTAAAGGTCTGGCTCAATTGAGTTTTTACGAAAAAAAATAAAACTGTAGGCTTTTCTACGCAAAAAACGCACTGCGTCACGAGATTCTGAGAGAATTCCGATGCACCTGTTGGAATAAAATTTGTTGTATATAAGGGGAAATGCTAATTTTTTAGTGGCTCACTTGAGAGATTCGTTTAAGTTTTCAGATGTCTGTTAAGGAAATATCTCAGTATTACAGAAATTACACTTATTGCAAAGCCTTGTTCTGGGGCTCACCGTCATCAAAAACTCAACCAGGAAATGTAGTTTTTTCTGTCATATTTTCTATCAAATGAGCCAGCAGTTTGGGAATCAAATGTCATTATAGTTATATCCGATAGCGATGAAGCATTGTGTACACCCGCAAATTTTATTTTCTTTACCGTTTATTTATGTGTACAAGTCGAGCTTCTTAGTTGAATTAAATCTGAAGCCGACATCTACGGCATTTTCGCTGACTTGCAGATTCTACAACGGCGCCATTCCTTTCCTCCTGGTCAATGACCTAGAGTTGCTGAAGAAAGTGGAAATCGAAGATTTTCACAATTTTGCTGAACGAGGGGTGAGTGGCGCTCATTTGTGTGCTAGATGAGTCTAGCGGAATCCAAAAAAGGAACAGAAGCAGGTTTCAAGAACGTGAGAAATGGATCCGTCCGGTCATTCCATCTTGCAGGAATAAGCATCTTATTGCTTATTTTTTGCTAGAGCTGAGCAGAAAGACAACATCAACCAGAGGCGCCTACGGCTACCAACCATTTTTTTTATTGAAAGGAAAATAAAAGAAAGAGACGTAGCCACCTTATAATGGTGACGCCTACCCCGTTTTTCATAGCGGAAACAACAACATAAAAATATATATAGGAAAATGAAAAGAAATCACCTCATACGATCAGAAATCCACAGCACAGTCGTATACGCCCATGAACATAACAGTATAAAATTCAAATGCAAGTTGCACCACAATGAGTTCGCAAACAAAGTCACAAACACACACAAACGGCTGTGATGTAGACTTCGATGAGCATATAAATAGATGAGGAATTAAACAGTGTTAAAATAATTCACGCGCAAAAAAATGTATAACACGTAATATACAAGCATAATAATTACAAATAATAGAATTATTCGTAGGCTTCTTGCAACACCGCGCGCGAAGTCAAAAGTCGGCTCACGGAGGGTAGTGTCCCTGTGTGTGCAATAAACTAACTCTGAGGTGGGATTTATTTAGCGTGCCGAATGGGTAAAGCTAGGAATTCGAGGCGACTGTGTTGGTGCGTCAAACCTCTGAGCGTAAGAGTGGAGCGGACGCCACAGGCACCACGAACACCAACAACAGCGCCTACGAATATGCACACACAAATACAAGCATCATTAGGCGGGAAAGCGCTAGCCTGTAGAAACCGGTTACTCACATCTCAATATCGGTGAACGGGATGAATTCACCCAAAAGGTGCCCTGAATCGAACGACCTTTGCAGCAGCTCTGGCTAGCGGGTCGTATTCTTTATCCTCGGGGCGTCGCTACAATTCGACTTTTTTTCCGAACGTATTGAATGTTGAAAAGCCCGAAGCACTGTGGAGAAACCCTTTGGCCACGCACTGTCCTTCCCGTCCAGAATGTCATCGAGGTCCAGGCCGTGCCCGACATTCGGCAGAGGCTGATCGTCACCGCTCCGGTCAACCGCTGGCGCGAAATGCGTGCCGTGCTCAGTCCCGCCTTCACCACCAAGAAACTGTCGCAGGTAGGCATAAACATGGCGCTTTTGCTATTTTGAAGCCACCAGCAAGGATTGTCTTTGTTACTGACATGGGGGACCTAATGGTTTTCGCCATCTTAGTACGTCAACACCTCGATTTTTTTTTTTACCTGGGTGGAGTTGAGGGCTTGTTGGCCGGACGTATTGAACGAGGGACAAAGCGTATATAGCACAGCGCCAGGACATCGCGACACAAGAAGGAACGAGAGACACACAGAGCTAACCTTCAGCAATAAACAAAGTATTTGTTGAATGATATGTATCTCTGTGGGTTCGTGGGCTCGCGGTTGCGAGCAGTTTTGCGAACCTTTAGTGCGTTTTTTTATTCTTAATTTCTTTTGTTTCTTGTTTCCGTTTCTTCGCCTAAAATGTGTATTGAAACGTGGATTGTGACGCAAATGTGCAGATACTATGCAGCTCGTCGCGAAATAAGATGTTGTTCACGGCAAGCGCTGTGTGACTGTCGTTTCTTCTGGCGTCCATGACCTGGTGTTGCGCTATGCACTTCGTCCCAAGTTGGATTTTGACGATTGCCAAAGACAACGATTCAACACTCAGTTGTTAACATACGTGTCAGATGCCGTGCTGTTGTTGTCCTTCTTGAAGCGAGAAGAGCGGTAAGATGTGTAATGTGGTAAGATACATAATGGCACAGGTATTTCTTCCCTTGAACGCTTTCGCCTTAGCTTTGTTTCTTTTTTTGCATCTCCTATTTTTTTCGTACATAGCGGGAGAAACTAGCGGTTAAATATGTATAACAATGGTTCAAATGTTCAAATGTTTATGTGTGCCACAACAAAGTACTAATGAGGTACTCATTAGGGAGTTAAACAAAGTTTTGCCAAGGGGTAGAAAGGTTTCAATTTCCCAGATGAGATACCTGTAAATGAACGCAACAAACTGAGAAAGCTATGGGATGTTGAACGCCAGTAGCATTCAAACTTACTAGGACAGCAACGTGCACACCACTTTGGATTGACAGATGGTTCTGTCAAAACTCTATTTGTAATTTAATCAGCAGATGGAAAGGTCGATTAATTATACAAAAATGCACACCAGACTTCGACATTTACACTTATCGCCCAAACCAGCGTACCCGCGAGATCACTGGCACCATATGTTTAACAATATTTTCGTGCACTATGCCTCTTTCTGAGAAGTTATTAAAATGTCCATGTCGAGCATTTGCTTGCTTTGAAATCAAATGTAATCATGATCTTTTCAGATGGAATTAGCTAGTCCTGAGCAAATGTTGATGAAGTAGAGAGAGAGATGGATTTATTGTAGCGTAAAAGCTGACAGGTCGGTCTGGATTACTATGTTTCTAGCGTTGGGGTAAGAAGGAAGAGAAAAAAGAAAGGTAGAGAGAAACCGAAGGTAATGATGACGAGATAAAACAAGGAGCTGTACATGAGCACACACACACATATACACACATACAAAAAAAAACGCAACGGGAAGCACGTATTACTATCGCATAGGCTCTTCAATTTCTCTAGATAAAGCCACAATGGCTTTCGGGGCCTGAAGCGCACAGGATTCTGAGAATAAACCCAAAAAACTAGACTTTCAGAAGAACTGATTTGTCGATGTTCACCAAAGATCCGACACTTGATTGTCTATTTATCTCGCAAGTGCAGCAGACAAACAAAGGATGTAGTCTATAGTCTCGGTCACAGTGTAGTTTATTCAAAGTTGATGACGACAGGACTCCGAGTGAAGGAGCTAATGCGCCAATTGTCACGACGGTGGCGTAGAGTACCTCTTGTTTTTTTCGTCTTTTCTGGCTTACTTGTCTTCAGTTTGATCTGCCCGTATGGTTTTGCTTATATTTTGCTTCCACAACTCCTGGTGCACCTCCCGCAGATCTTCGTCATTATGGACGAGTGTACCGACACCATGATCGAACTGCTCCACCAGAAGGCCGCGGCGGGCGAGGCCGTGGAGGTGTCGAAGGCCTTCAGGCGTGCCACCATGGACACCATGTTCAAGGCAGGCTACGGCGTCAACCTCGATGTCCAGCATAGCACCCCTGGAGGACCCCTGGATCAGATGGGCGACGGCGCTGGAGCGCTGTTGCGGAGAGTACCCTTGCAAGGAATAAGCTTTCTGTCCAGTGAGTGAGCGGCTATATTTGTGGCTTGGTAGTTGTCTCTAATTCAGTGGAAAGAAAACTAGGCGTCAAAAAAAAAGGTAACTTTAATAATTTATTTATTTGTTTAAACATACCTTACAGGCCCCCAGATGCATTGTGTAAGGAGAGAGAGCAGATCAAAGATTATAACATACAATAATTAGAACACATATGTGAATACATATACAAAAAGTACAGTGTAAGAAATGCGCTAACATACAGTAATGTGGTGTTACAATTGTACAACGGACAAAGCGAATGCTTTTGAAAGCGACAGGCCATTTAACAATAAAAATTGCAGAGCGAGCGGAACATAATTAGGCTATAACGAAACAATATTTAATGGATAGTTGCCCATTAACAACGGGAAAGGCAAGAAAAAATACGTTGGTTATGTAGAGTTCGAAAAATGCGTTGTTAGAATAAGTCGAAAATTGTTTTGGTCACTCTCATGACCAATGGCATTAGGAAGGTCGCTCCAAAGGCCAATGGCTCTTGGAGGAGCGGAGTAGTTAAATGAATTAGTCTTTTCGTAGATACGAATGAAATTGAGCCGATTGCGCAACCGTTTTGACCTGTAATTCTCTAGTCCCCTCGACTAATTTGCTGCGACAGCTGATAGAGGAATAGTCAGGTTTATTAGGCCTACAACGCTGATGGCCGCTCGCCCACGCACGCACACACGCACGCACTGAGTCTCGCACCACCGCTCCCAGAGGGCGCCACCTGCTCCCCTCATCATGGATGTATGCCCTGAAGAAATTAAGACACCATCCATGTATGCGCATTGTTCAGCAGGCCTGTCTCTGCATCGACTCTGAGTGATCAGCTCTTCTATGGCCGTATCCTGCACCTTCAGTGAGAGCGCAACCGCTTGACACCGGCTTATGTGTTCCTCGCCTCTTTCCGACACTATGCCCACTTTCCCTCCTTGATTCAACAGCGGTATTAATTATTGCGTTCGTACTCAACGTATGTGTATATTGTTCGTAAGATAGGCATCCATTTGTCTGTATAGAGGAATAAGTAAAAAATCCGAGGACTCCTAAGAACTTCTTATGAGTTGTGAATGCGAAAGCATTAATGTCCAATCAAACGCTGCGGAGCTGTCCTTCGAGTTATGAACTTCTAACGGGCAAGCGATCGCGTTGGGACGCTCTGCGCGTTTTGATTTGGCCTTACCGAGGCGCAGTTCGAACGCAGATGAGAGCGCACCTGAACAAGGAACGCGCGGTTAACGCAGGCTTGGGAGAGCGAGAGCGAGGATGGCGTGGCCTCGTGGCGACGCCCTTTCCCCTCGCGCAACACCTGGCGCGCTACTGGGGTGTTCCCTCTCTCCCGCTCTTCTCCGTCGAGGCGGGAGAGCGGGACAGACGCCGGCTTTTTGTTCAATGAGTCACTTGACGCTTTCCCATCAATAAATATCACGAAACCGCATGTATGCTCGTTTACGCTTGTCGAGGAGCGTAGTAAGGTCAGAGAGGCAAAACAAAATGTAACGTCCTAAATACGCGGCGTGTACTGTTCAGGTTTCTCACTGTAGGTGGATGTAATAAAACTATCGCGCGTGCCAGAAGAATTTCCTTTTGTTGTTTTGCATAGGAATTATATCGATTGTCTTGATGACAGTAATGCTCACAAATCTTCGCGTGAAATACGTCACCGGCAATGCAGACGAAACCACGAAAGAAAGTAAAATTGATTCTGACAACGTACTATAGACGAGGACATCACATGTATGCACCGAACGGGGTCGTTCTGATTGTTTCCAGACTGCTTCCCGGAGCTGCACCACTTCTGGTTCCTTCTCACGTGGGTGACGTCAAGGGCGGTGGTCCCTTACTTCACTCTGACCACGAAGCTCATCCAGCCGGTCATGTCCGAGAGGCGGGCGAAGGCGCTCGTGAGCGTGACTTCTTTTGTTATTCTTCAAATCGAACGTGAAGTGGTGACCTATGAGACAAAACAATATTTATTTGGAATACGTGCGCTTGTAAAATAACCTTAAGTAAAGCAAGCAGTCTTTTTTTCTAAGTGATTGCGGGATAAAAGGCGAAGGTAAACTCCGACCTCAATATACCTAACCGCCTTCATCTAGACTGGCTATGCATCCAAATTGTGGTGGGTATTCTCAAGTGAAACGATTATAATCGTTGAAATGGTATTCCCAAACGCAACTAGATTGTCAATAAAATTATAAGAAAATAGAAAGGAAGAAGTGAACCTCGAACCTAAAGTCAAGAAAAAATATGAATCCCAATATAAAGCTACATTGCAAAAAATAAGATAACATTTATTTGACTTTGTCCTAAAAATGCGCAGTCCATTCATCTGACGGCACTTGGGTTGCCGCAGGGATGCCCCGTGCGTCATTGCAGGCGATTAATACCAACGCCTTGAGATCCAGTCACAACAGTATGCAACCAAAGGAGGATGTGGGGAGAGTGTTATAGCAAGTTCTTAGTCTTAAAAAATGTTAGAACTGTAACGACTTCTTATAGCCCATGCTATATAGCGTTCGTCTTTTGTAGCAAACGAACGGTTTCGTGTTGGTAAGATTACATTAGCAAATTCTATTGCTGCGTGACATACTTATTTGTTTTTTCTTATGTTCTATTTCTCGAACATTCTTTTGTAGCGTGAGAAAGCTGACGTCCTGCAGCTTCTTCTGAACAAAGAGAGCACGGGAGAGCTGTTCAAGAACGACGCACACGGTGAGTTGTGACTACGGGTCTGTTATTTTCCCGAAAACTCGAGCCTGAGAAGCGGCAATGTTATTATTTTTGTTTAGCGGGGAGCACGTTGCAGCGGAAAACGTACTACAAGATTTAATAAAATTCTCGATATTTTCATATTGCAATAAGGATTTTTTTATCTTTTCCTAATTTTGATACCTTCTCAGCGCCACATTCGCTGTCTTGTTTAAACGACCACGCGATTTCCCCATTGATGCTTTCCACGCCAGATAACGCCACATCGATTTTTAGAAAGTGTTTACTGCGATAGCAGTTAAGCTCAACCAATTATTTCTTTGCTGTTTCTCGGAGATATCTAACATCTTATTTTTATACAAGCAGGACCCCAGAACCCTTTCAATAGTTCTAGCAGGGTTCCATTTGTTAACACGTGAAACTATCGATGAACTAGACAAATAATATAAATACAGGTATTACAAGGACTTTGTTGAGCTCAATACAGATTGTCAAACACGTGCATAGCATTTTGTTTTTGCTATACTTGCGGCCGACTTTCTGTGGCAATGAAAGGAAAGCGATAGAGGGGCGGCGCTTCTGCACTGTGCTACTGCGTCATTTAGACCGGCAGTGTGTGACAGAGCTTTTGATTTATTGGAGCAGATGCTGAATCAGGGCAGCTTCCATGTGCAACGGTTTCGCACTTTACCAAACGCAAAAGAGACAGAGAGAGATAAAAAACAAGAAAATTGACTTAGAATTGGCACTGAGCCGCGTATTTGCCTTATTTTGGTGTCGCAAATGTGACGCTAATGTTCTCTCTTCCCCAGCTTAAACTAACCCGGATGAGAATGGGAGGCTTTTTTCCAAGAATGCGGCTACTAGTGCGCGCTTTGCCTGCGTAGCTTTTCCCCCATTGCACGGAAAGTTGTCCGCAAGTATAACATAGGAGTTGTTTTTGTAAGTTAAATAGACGAAGGTGAACAATTTGCTTATACAAATAAAATGATGTGGATAGAGAGAGAGAGAGAGAGAGAGAGAGAGAGAGAGTAAACTTTTAGTCAGAGCAAGCGCAGTGTGCGCCCTAGGCGGGCGGCCTTTTTTTTTCCAGGTAGCACGTGGGCCATGGCCATCTCCCGTGCCTGTTCGATCAGGCTGCGTTGTTTCTTCGGGTCCGGGTCTGATATAGACTGGCCTCCCACTGCTCTGCGGTTACTGTTTGGGTGTCTACGAGGCCATGTTTTCCGACACATCCTCATACCATATAGCGTAGGGCGCCTGTCACATTACAGTAGTTGCGGAAGTTCGAATGCCCAGTTGGTGAGATTCTTTTGCAGTAGGATACCGTAGACCCAACATAACCAGGGAAAACGCAGTAACCCTCAGGAAATTGCATAATGATGCGGATGATGTGCTGTTATGCGCTAAACTGTTCCAAAGTCCCAAACTGAATTTATTGTGCGAGTCTGTCGGTTTGTCTGTCCTTCGCGCATTCGCGCTACTCCGTAGTGTCATCATCTTCGTCAGGCATCGTCCTCATCCTTGCCATATGGTGAAGGGCACAGCCTCTCCGTCACTGCAGAAGGAACTCATGCCCTTGAAAGTGGACGCCGCACCTGCTAACCTCTGAACTATTGCGCTGCATTCACGCTTGGCAATAGATGGCTTTCAAATGCACGCCCCCAGCGGCGGCTTCCTCAGAATAGCAAGCACCAATCTAGAAGGCAACGTTTTTTACACACTGCAAGCACTAGGAGCGGCTCAAAGAGCCGGAAATACGTCATGGACGCCACGTTTTGGACACCATTTATTAGTGCAGAGTCTCGTTCCTCACTACGTCCACGTAGGAGGGTGACGTTCTGAGCGTACCAAGGAAGTCGTTCTTGAAAAACAGGCGTATGTCGATTGTTAAAAAAAAGAAAAAAAAGACATATGTGTGGGTGCTTTCGCACAGTCTGTCAAGGCACCACGTGGTCACCCGCAGTGTCGATGTCACATACAGAGGCATGCAACGTCAAATGGTTCAGAGTGTAACCGAGAGAGAATTTGCAGCACAATCCTGTCATTAATATTTCTGTTTGGATGAGTTGGTCCATCTTAAAACATATGGGTAACAGCCCAAACAGACGACCACAAGAAGGGAGACACGCACACACAGCGCTTGTGTGTACGTGTCTGCCTTCTTGTGGTCGTCTGTTCGCGCTGTTACCCATATGTTTCAGCAATCCTGTCAATTAGGGAGAATCCCTTTGAACAGTACCCGTTGCGCCCCGGTTCACAGTACGAAGTAAAGTAGCAAGCGAGGTTAATCGCAACATCTTAACGAACACTGTACGGTGACGCAATTTTTTTCTGTAATTTGTCTCCCGAACAGGATTCGACGGGAAAACGAAGCTGGCGCTAACGAGGGAAGAAGTGATCGCGAATTCGGCATTTTATTTGATTGCAGGGTATGTAAAGCTTTTTCTTTTATCTTTTTTTTTTCTTTTAAATCTATTGCTCACATCACTCGCAGTGCTAGTTAAGCTTATATCGTGTATATACCACCATTTTATGTGAGACCACGAGATAAAGAAATTCTTTCTTGTGAAAAAAAAATATCGGTACTAAAATTCACTACGACATGCACTACATGGTCGTGCAAACGAACAGAGTAACGGACGAACGAATCAATTCAACCTTAAACGTTATAGAGGCTGATATTCCAGAAAAAAAAAAACTTTATCTTAGGCAAGGTTTGATCGTTGGGTCTCTAACAAGTGATTAAACTTAGATCAACGTAAAGAACACGGAGACGCAGTACGACTAGGTACAGGCAAGTACCATGTTCCTTGCAATGCAAAGCTTTAGACGCGATAGAAAGTTAAGTTATCGAGGCCTTTTTTTTATCTCTAGCTAACGTTTCGTTGCAGCAGAACGCAGAAAATGCAGCAAACATCTATTTTTTTTTCTTTTCGAGTGCTGACGAGTTCTCGTTCTGAAGCACAGTCTGTATGCTCTTACTGCTCGCAGCCTGGAAGCGACCCCGAACACGATGGGCCTCACCCTGCACCTTCTCGCGTTGCATCCCGAGATTCAAGACAGGCTGCAGGCTGAGATCACGGAGGTTCTCCAGAAAGACGTGAGCGAGAGGGCGGGAAAATTACTCGATGCTGATACCTAAATCCCGGCATATACTTTGCGACTTCGGGTCGTGCGACTTTTCCCTGAAGTGCGAGAGTGCTGTGGTCCTTCAGCGCATTTGAAGCATTTGAGCTAACTGTCGTAGTATTGATGGCTGTTACAGCTCTAAAATCCGGGTTTTGACGCTACATTTTCACCATGACTCCACGCTATCTTGCACAGTAATCAACGATTTTGGAGCTACTGCTGTTTTGGATGGCGCTAAAAACTCTCTCATAGAGCGGCTGTCCACATATTTTTTCTCGGAGCGTCACAGATGTGTATCCTAAGTCTAATGTTCTTAAGTTATGACAAGGCCAGTTTTATTGTAACTATTAGAAGACTTCATTGCGTAGGACTTGTTCGCCTGGTTCGTACCGGCTCATGTTGAACGAAATTACACAAAAGAGCATGCAAGACTGGATAACAAGTCAAGTGCTTTCAGTGAACCTTTTCTTCAGGTAACAGCAAGGCACTTGCCTTGTTGTCTAGTCGAATGCGTTATCTTTCTTTGTACCTTCTTTTTTCAAGATGAACACATTTCCTTTTTCGTGAAAGGAAATCAGGCTGTCGAAAAATCTTTTTGACGAATTTTGACATTCACTAACGCCGCTTTCAAGCATAATGGTCGATTTCATTGCAAAAGCGAAATTTTTAGACGCTCTGTAGCTGTAAGTTTTGTCTTGTCCTTACTACAGACGAAAGGCAAAAGTTCACAGCTGCTACAAGGTACTATGTTGTGCTCAGAAGATAGTGGAAGTCCAGCTCTAATAAGTACGCCGCAGTGCCATTTGTTCAGCTTACAATAGGTGTTCTCTACTTTAGGGCAAGTTTACTTCGAAGAACGTGATGGAAATGCCGTACATGGATATGGTTTTGAACGAGTCTATGCGCTTCTACACTGGAGTGGTCGGGTGAGTGCTGCTTACACAAATGCGCGTCTCGATTTCAAAGCGTCAATGTTCTGCTGAGTCTGAACTTCCTTTAACACCTGCCAACACATACCTGTATACGTTCAGCGTTGTACTTAAGTTACTAACCTTAAATATAGGATAAAAATATAAATGCTACGGCCCCACGTTGTCTTAATAAATATACGATTCGGAAGGCAAATTGTGCTGCTTATTAGTAGGTAGTTCGTTATGATATCTCAGCGAATTACTCCTTAAGATAAGGAGATGGCTTTGTCTTGACAAAAGAGATAGTAGTAAGAACGGATACGGCTAGCTTTGATAGGCCTATTTTCTTATCAGGCAAAGTGAAAGCGAAAGTTTATTGCTTTTAAACAATAACTGGGTGCCAACACAAAAGGACAAGGGCCTGACAGGAGCTTGAGGAACTGGGAAGAATGCGGCATTGTGCACAAGTGCTTCACAACAATTTTATAATATATTATACAAGCACGTGAACAGGAAGTCAACGTGCATCAAGTTATATATGAAATGCGTACAACTAGAAAGTATCCATAACATATTGCAGTAAAGATACAATTAAATATATATAATTTTGTACAGATAAACAAAAGGTCAGTCATAAAACACAGAACACTATTTCAGAGCTGACACCTTCGCAAGCAAGAGAAACTTCCTTCCTACCCTTTTAAGAGGAGGTTGAGCATCCTCCTACCATTTTAAGGGTAGGAAGATGCGTGTAGGCTATATCTACTAAATAAATATATCCTTTGGTTTGTTCAGTTAGGTGTGTTGTGTAATGGTAGATTGAAAACATTTTAGTTAAACGTAATATTCACTTTTGAAAGGAAATCCACGGTCTATTTTTGAAATTTCTTAATTTAGTCTTTGGTTGCCGTAATTAGTGCGCGTTACTGGTGGAAGTCTAGGTTCTTGCGGAAAACATTTCTGCTGCTGGAATTACCTGAAAAAGAAAGCGCAATTCATGATGATGGATGTGTTAAAGTAAACAGAAATGTGATTCAGTAGACTGTTTTAAAGATGCTATGTTTATGTAATAGCGGTGATGTGCGAACGTGTAAAGTTCTGCCACATAAAACTTCTATTGCCCGCAAAGAGCGTTTAATGAAAAAAATGGTTTAGGCAATTACTGGACGTCGTAGTTCCCTAAACAAGAATGCACTACAATAACCTAGACTGCACAAGTGCGTAATTCATGGCTGTCTTTAGCCAAGATGGCAACAGATGAGATATTTTGTATAGACAACCAATGGTTTTATTCACATCAGAAGCAAAGTTTGAGGTGTGAAAATTGCAGGAAAGGTTCGTCATCTTCTCATTAAACCAAACACTAAGAAAATTCGGGTTTGGAGGTCGCCGTAATTTGGTATGATCTTAAACAAGTTAAAGAATGATACGTCCTTCTGTATTAATGGGAGAAAAAAATGTAGTTTGGCTTCGACAAATTAAGTTTTCACTCGTTAGCCATTAAGTAGATATGCAGTTTACTTGAATAGGCATTTACCACAGCCTTTTATTTGGGACAGGGAAAAATATAATAAAGGTGTACTCGTGTTGTCAAATTATATTATCAGATCAGGCTATTCGCGTATGTTAGCGATATCAGCTATGTACGTACAATAAAAACAACAGTGATCCCAGTATTGATTCTTGAACGCCTAGCAAAATGTTATTCAAACAGTTCTTGAGGAAGTCAGTTTCAAGCCTTTTTTACATTTCTAACGTGACGTTTCTAAATGCTTTTAACCTTTCCAGCCGCGAGTGGTATTAGGTATTTCACGAATCTTTTTTTCCCGGTAATTGAAGGCCAGGTTTGGTTTGGCGCACGATGATTTATTTATGCGTCCCACCAGTTACAGAAGGAGACCTAGTGCGATTGGCCGTGACTGCGCTCGCTTAGCTGTAGCGATACACAACAGACTTCATAGCGTCGACGCATATCACGGAGGCCACTTATTTCGCGCGACATATGTGCAGCTTTGTTACACGGCGTGCAGAAAGGGACTTCGAGTTCAAGGGCACCAAAATTCCCAAGGGTCTCAGCGTCATGGTGCCTGTCACTTACCTACATCACGATCCCGAAGTTTGGCACGAACCGGAAAAGTTCGATCCGGAAAGGTGAGAACAACCCTTCCGCTCTATTTTCTGATTTTCTGCAATCGTACTACAACCGAGAAATAAAAATATTTGCGGAGCTTTTAAGAGCAAGTATGTTTGCTGTGTCAAGCAGCGCATAGAGAGATGTGAAATCATACTGTCTCCTGATATACTTGAACGTCATGACTTACTCGCTCAAAGGCACCGCGACATTCTGCCAAACGTTGTGGGTTCATGGTGAAGTTGCTTTGATGAGGCTGGGATGCTTAAGAAACTCGTTGTTGAACGTTGAATAACCACAGGTTGTCAAAATTATTTTGGATCCCTGCACCGCGGCGTACTTCGTGGTACATTTTAGAGTTCCTTGACGTAAAATTTCACTAATGTTTAGAGCTTTTTCACCGCTGACAAGACTTGCGTTTTCAGCATTAGCTTAGCAATCTTCGCCCTAGCAACCGGGGCACATCGTGTTGCATTTTTACGCTTAAAGTGTATGTCGACAACCACGGTAGAATATACTGCGCATTGTGTCCTCAAAGAAATCGGCTGTTGGCTTACTAAAGTAATTAAGCACGGCGTTAGCGTTACTGCTAATGAGATGTCCTGGCGCCGACTGCGCTGCTCGGGGTTTACTATTCATGGCATGCGGCAGCGGCAAAGGTAATGTTAGTGCGGCAAGCTGTGCTAAAATGTTCTAATATTACGTAGAAACGGTAAATATAAAGATTTGCGCACAGGTAACAAGTTTTTCCAGGACATTTCAACCGGTTCACCAAGAATAATTTGTTGTTCTCTTCCTCAACTGATTGCTCAAAATACACATTCCAATGAAATAATGCCTCTAAAAGCATGTTCAGCAATAGTTTTCACACCTATTTCAACTTTTTGTAATTATGCCATCATTTGTCTTTAAAACACGCTTTCAAAGCATCTTTTAATGGGGAACAATAACTCAGATATAAATAATGGCTTACCTACGTAGGGGAGCGTATGAGAAAAGCAACCAAACAAGAGATTAGGCTAGATGCATTCTTTCGTCGATAAATCATCTGGCACAATCGAAAACGTTACACTTTTCATTGAGCGGCTGCTGTTGCAGAAGCTATACACCAATCCTACGCAAAAGTTATCTCGTACACAAGGCTAAGATTTTGTGCATAATGGTTCATTGCCACTTTTCTTTCCTTATGGCATTTTTCGTGGTTTCTTTGCTTTATGCCAGATTCAGTGAACACAAAGAGTTCGTGCAAGATTACTCGAAGTGATTAGTTGTAGTCGAACAAACGAAACTTCAGTCTCGAGCCAACATTTCGGAACGGGGATTTGTATTCGTCAGGGCCTTGCAGAAACGATGGCTTCCGACAGAGGCTTCCCATATTCGGTGACTTCTTATCACGCATTTTTCATTCTTTACTGTATGCACATCATAGGTTCAACTCAGAAAACAAGTCACAGATCCACCCGGTCAGCTTCCAGCCTTTCGGGAAAGGCCCCCGGGAGTGCCTCGGAAAGAATTTTGCTCTCGTCGAGATGAAACTGATGCTCTCGAAATTCCTCGCCAATTTTAGGGTCATCGTTGATGAGGAGCATCATAAGGTAAGTGCGAGACAATCTACAAGCCATACTGCACATTCTATTACGTACGCAGCAGATGTGTTGGTGACTTTCGGGAGTCAGGCCTAGCAGCACGGCTGCTCTACAAACAGTGACGTCAGTGATCTGCTATGTCCTGTGCCAAATACGTGAACTACAGGGAAAGCTTTCACCTAGTAATGAACCTTTTTATAAACGAGAATATAAATAGGCATTTCTCGCCTTCTTTGCCGTTTCAGCTATCCTCTCTCTTTTGTCCTCTTAATCGCAGCACACCGCTTGCCCACTGCTGAGCACCCTTCAGGTGTTAACCACTGACAGTTACAGTGGGACCAGAAGAAATTTGCTTCCTTCCTGCTCTTTGTACAGTTTCATAAACTAAAATTTACTACGGCGTTTTCGCGGAACACACTGCGCATTAGGGGCAATGTCAAATAATGCAACGAACTTCCAGCTGTCTACATTGCGTATACAATCATTGAAGGCATCGGCTAGTGAATTGATGTTAGATTTGAAAACAATGTGCTGGGAAGTTAAACTTATTCGCGTCAGGTGGTGTAATTTGAGCTCTTTTGCTCTTTTCCGTATAACCGTAACTGCTGACGAAGCCAACAATACATGTAGGCAGAGAATACATAAGGTAATTGGAGCGGTATTTGAATAGACAAACTTTAAACCGGACACTAATGCTAAGTTACGCTCTGAGAGCTCTTGCCTCATTTGATGAATGCGAAAATGAGCATTAAGGGAGGAAATCAAGGACAAACTATCCTTTCTGAATCTGCCTGCCAAATTACGGCGAAGGTGATGTCAGTGTGGCGGCACGAACTGAGACAGATTTTCTTTCGTGCACTAAATTTCTGGTATAGTTGTCAGGTTGCAGTGTCATTTATCCGCGAGGGCTACACAATGCATTTTTTATAAGCGTATAGCCAGCTTCCGCCAAACTTTGCTACATTCTATGAAGCTATGGGAAGCGAGGGGGTTCAGGTCGAGGTCGTATCGCGACTGCCCATTGCGCTTTAAAGCGTTTGACGCACCAAGTCACCGCTCTTAACAACTTTTGTCAGCCACGAATTTATCAAACATCTCTCATCCGACACCTATTTGGCATTCCCAAAAGGCTGTTGTATAATTTGCCCAGCTTGACCTATTATTATTTGTATTGCTTCAGCAACAAAAAATTGAATTTGTTTTCAAGCAAACTCAGAAGTGTAAGAAAAATTTACGTGGTCTTGTGGTGCCGGGAAGGGGGGCGTCTAGTCTGATACCATTTTGTGAAATATCACTTAGAACCTCGCAAAAAAAAAAAAAAAAAACTTGCTGTCTTATTCAGTCTTTGTCTTTATCTTGGTTTATTTATTCCTGTGCAGGAACCTATCAAGCTGAGCTCGGCGTTCATTACCACAGTAGTCAACGATGGCATCTGGCTCAAGCTTGAGAAAATGCAGCGCGATCCAAGCACAGGTTCAATGAGGAAAGCCCGCACGGCGGCGCTTGAAGCCCACATCAACGCTTAGTGGCTTCCTCGACAATTTTTCACCTGTGCCTTACCTCGCTGTTTGGAGTTCGAAAGTTGCAATCGCTCCTAGCTCGCTAGCTGTTAGATCTCTAGCAGGCACAGCAGTAGACTGATATTTCTTAGGACATCTCACATATATAGCCGGAATCAAAATGACTCATCTCCTCTTATATATTTCTCGGGGGAGTACAATAAGTTTCTCGTTTTCCTTGTTTATATTTTTCACTCAAGTTTCTTCTTGTGTATTAACTGCCAATTACGAGCAACTCGGCCACTGAAGAGCAGGTTATCCTCAAATCCTTATTAGTTCATTTTTTTTCTCTGGCCACGGTGACGGTCATTTCGCAGGTGACCCACGTAGTAAGAATGTCGTTAAAACCTCAACGAATCAACAGGCTAAAAACGTTCGTGACAATTCATTTAACAGCAAGAAATAATTGACTTGAAGAAAAACAGCGCAAGAGAGGCGAGGACGTAAAGAAGACAGGTACAACGGACGGGCGCTAACTTCCAACTAAATTAGCACACTTGACAAACGTGCAAATAGCATTCTGGATCAGTCACGTGCTCCTACTGTGCTGAGGTACTTCGACGACTACATGATGGTCGTTAGCGAAGTACTGCAGTCGAGGCTAGATGACAAAGTAGAAACGATAATTAACGCCTTTATAAACGCGTCTGGGGCTCTAAACTTCACAGGCAAGCGGCCAAGTGACAATTGCATTCGTTTTCTGGAACTGAAGATCACGTTGTTGAACATGCCAGTCACGGTGTACCAGCCACGGTTGTACCAGCCAGGTGTACCGGACACGGTTGAACAAGCAACTGATTTCGTATGACAGTGCCCACTCCAAATTATTAGTAAAAAGAGGAGTCGCTATGACGTGTCTGAAGCAAGCGCTAAATAAATCTTGCATTCAGAAGGTATAACAGAGCTTTATTAACCATGTTGCAAGGCTGGGACAAGCCAGTTTTTCCTTCATATCTAGTTTCTAGCGTTTGTGATAAGCTTCTTCAAAAGATCAGACAGGTAAGGGAGGGAGTTAGCAAAGAAAAACCAGGTGACAGCAGGAACGTACATGCGATCCCATATTGGCACGGGATGTCCCATAACCTCAAGAAGGTTGCGAAAAGGCACAATGTTAACATTGCCTTCAGTGCGCCATGTAAATTGGTCAAGATATGTCCTTGGCGACCAAGGCAAAACCAGACCCTTGCTGTAAGAAACATGAAGTATAGTATAGGCAATGCACAATTAAGAAATGTTGTCTATGAAATTCCCCTGAGCTGCAACCAGGTATACATTGGGCAAACGGGTCGTTGCTACAATGAAAGGGCGCGAGAGCACGGCTGGGCCGTAAATAACAATGCGGGCGGGCATTTGGGTGAATATTGTAAGCGTTGCAAATGCCGTCCAACACCAAGTTTCTGGCACCTTCTGGAGATAGACTAGAAAGGGGGTTACTGGAAGCCTTTTACATTGCGAGAGCCGAGGGCACGTGCATTAACTGACCATGAGTGGCACTTCCGACAAAGAGATTGCTTTTCTGATGCGATAGGGAGTTCATGGTGTGACGATGGTGCAATTCCTTTTTTTATGCATGTATATAAACCTTGCTTCTTCAAATAAAAATTTTGTTGGAAGTTAGCGCCCGTCTGTTGTACTTATCTTCCTTTTGTCCTTGTCTCTATTGCGCTGTTTTTTCTGCAAGTATATTGCACCAACATGCCCATATCAAGCTCCTGCAGCAAGAAATTATATCGGGGTGGGTGGCATCTTTTTGGTGAAATCGACCTGACTTATAGCGCCTAATATGTCTCTACCTGTTAGCTGACTTAGCCTGTCCATCCTTCTGACCTTCTGACCTCCTGATCCTCCTGATCCATCCTGACCTTGAGTGGCCGCAAAATCCTGCGAGGTCTCATATTTTTTTCGCATGGACGCGGAGCGTTTAGAGCTTAGCAAATACTTTAATTCATGTGTATTTTTGTAATGAATAAACATCAACTGTCGTTCGTTGTTTGTCTTCCTGCCTTCTTTTTCCGTGCGAACGTTTCGCCTTCTACGCATGGGTTGTTGATGCATCGTAAGGAAACTCATCCAAAGCAATGTCATTGCATTAGATCCTCCTGCATGGAGTAGCTGGGGCCCTGTAATGTAAAAATATTCCAATCTGTTTTTTATTCCAGTCTCCTGACATCAAATTTCCGTGACCGCCAAAGCAAGGATCGAGCGGTGAGTCGCAGCGTTGTTCAAACCGCCCAATCAAACGCTCTCCTCATCTATAAGAGGTCACCTTTGTTTGCTTTCAAAGCGAATATCATTGCCTACCTTGACAGGGTTTTCCAAACTAATTGACTGACAAGAGACGAGGAGCACGCAGAAGCGGAGAAGGCTTCAGTGGGGCCGATCTAGTGCAGGGAAAGTATTCAACCTGAGGAGGAGGGCGGTGTCGGCGTGTGGCATTAGCTCGATTGCCCTTGCTTAGCCTGCGGTGGCCGGTCGAAAATCGCGACGGCGCGCAACGGAAGGCTAAGCGTGTTGCTTAACAGACACTCGGCGAACAAGAGTGGCCGCGCACCTAGCGGCACATTTTCGGAGGCCCAGTACATTCAAGGCGCAGCTCGCTAAAGCGCTGGCGTGAAATACGTTAATTGAAAAGCGACATACCCAGTGCATTTGTGAGGCAGCCTGCTAAGTCGTCCGATTGTTGTCCATGAGGAACCTTTGTGACGCGGCTCATCATTGTAGATTGGCCCTTTCTCGTTGCCACATAGTTACCCGAGTTACCCCAAGTACGTTCATTTGAGAGTGGCACACACCTATACTTCCACATACCCAGTGGCGCAAGCAGACATCAAAGAGATTCATTGAAGAGGTGCACAGACCAAGAGGCACACACGCAGCGCTCCAAGTCAGCGCCAAAGAGTGTCTACAAACCGCGGCACCTACCCAGTCCCGCATCTGTACGGTGACCCACGTGGGTCTGAAAGAGGCTCGTTGAAGAGCGCTATACGTATGTGCGCGTTGTCACGTACTCAGTGACTCGGTGACTCAAATTGGTCCAACCGTTGGTTCCCAACTCTGTTCCCTCAGCACAGCAGCCCGAAGCACTACCCATTCGACCACGCACCACCCCGTGACGCAGGTAGGCGGGAAGACGGTTAGAAGGAAACGCAGCTACAAACGTAGTCGACGAAAAGTTAGTGAGGTACCCAAAGAATGCCAACGCCTTAAAGCTTACAATCTCCCAACTATAATGATAACGCGAAACGTCAAGTGTCCTCCAATGGTACTTATGGTGCTATCACATTAACAGTGACAGTGACAAGAACTTTATTAGAGTGTCCTGAGGAACTCGATTGGGGGGACCGAAGGCTTAACATTAACAAAATTTAAAAAAAAAAGTAGCAGACGCGCAGTCAAGTAGTGTGCGGCGTGCCGCCAACTAGACGCCAGAAAATAAACTCCATGTGCATGGTAGGGGCATGAGAAGTGGCGGGACAAAGTAAGGAAGGCAAATGGGTCTGAAAAAGCCGAGCTCCTGTGATCCACTCATTCCTCTCACTCTATGCGGAATTTATACAAGATGAATATACTGCTCTACATGCTTGTAGGCAACTGAGGTCGTATACTTTGAAGAATTCGCCTTATCAGGGTGGCGTACGAGATTTCCAGGACTTCCCACACCGTCCTTTCCACATTCTCAGAAGCCTTGAGCTCGAAAACTGCGTCCACGTCGGGTTGAACCAGGAGCCGGTCATTTTGTCTCATCATCTTCAGAGAGAAGAGGCAGAGTGACGTAAGCTGCGTCGGCCTCCCCGATAAAAGAAAAACAAGAACGGGTTGATAAGACTTCGTTTCAGAATCAAAGGTGGTGTGCGTGGAAGCTACGCAATCGATAGGTCTCTTTAGAGAACCTTTCGTTAATTCCAGTGATGCAGACTGAGGAAGCACTGTTGAAATTTTGACAGGAATTGGAAGACCCAAGTAAGGAGAGCCTCAGTGTTAAAATCTGTACAGCACGATAATGTTAACAATAAATTGAAGAGGAGGGCGGGGGGGTTGCGTGCCAAAAGCACGATATATAGTCCAGGATAATTTTTACCACTAGGGGTTCTTTAACGTGCATTCAATGCACGGTATACGGGCGCTTTTGTATTTCGCCCCCATTGAAGTGGATCCGCCGCGGCCGGCATTCAATCCCGCGACCTCGGACTTAGCAGCACACCGCCAAGGCCACCATACGACGCCGCGGTGGGTAAATACCTGAAAAGCACGGGGCGGCCCACATAAAAATTGGCGAAGAATACACTTATTTATTTTATTTGTTTATATTTTGTACCTTCAAGGCCTGAAGGCATTACAGAAGAGAGTGGAACGAAATACAGAGCGTGTGCAGATAACAGGGTATAATAATAAAAACATTAGAAAGTGCGGATTAACAAAAGTATTCTTCAATAGTAGTTCTAAAAGCAAATGTATCGGTTATGTTAACAATTGACGCCGGCAGGTGATTCCATTCATTGGTAGTTTTAGGAATAAATGAATAAAAAAATTGGTTCGTGCGACAGCGTGGAACGCTCAATTTATGGTGATATGTATGCAGGTTCGGACAAAAGTTCACTTTTTAATTCCGGATTGTAGTAATAAATCTTGTGCAGCAGTGATAAGCGTGCTAACTTCCTACGGTATGAGATGAGAGGGAGGTTTAAAGTAGCCTTCATAGTTGTTACGCTTGATGTCCGAGAATAGTTAGTAAGAATGAAATGTGAGCTACTATTTTCTATAGATTTGTAGAGACTTAGCAGATGTCTCTCCCCATGATTACTGTTAGGACAAGAGATAAAGTTTCCTTCCAGGAGGTCGTGGAAGCCACCGTCTTCAATTTCACCAAATCGCACATCACAGCAGCGGCATTTTATCTAAACCACGTTTTGGGTACGGGCTAGTTGGTATTTCATTCCAAACTTGACTACAGCGCGCATATAGACAAAAGGGCCTTAGAAGCGGCTTACGGCAGGAAACTTTTTCGCTAACACTACAAAGTCAGAGGATTTACATTGCAGAGAAAGAGTTGCACATTGACCTGGCTGTTTGAAATTTTCCTCATCAACTGAACCGCCTGCGGATCCATCCGTCCATCCATCCATCCATCCATCCATCCATCCATCCATCCATCCATCCATCCATCCATCCATCCATCCATCCATCCATCCATCCATCCATCCATACATGCATACATACATACATACATACATACATACATACATACATATATACATACATGCATACATGCATACACATACTACATACATACATACATACTACATACATACATACATACATACATACATACATACATACATACATACATACATACATACATACATACATACGTACGTACGTAGATACATACATACATACATACATACATACATACACACACACGCACCATGATCGAGTAAACAAGGCTTACCCGGGGTCGCTGCAACCTCCATGTCTTCATGGCCCGAAGAACTGCAGCTCGCGGCTGTCCCCACGTGAGACTGAAGTGGATGCCGCGTCGTACCTCGCCATCAGTCCGGGCACGTGATGTGCAGCGTTCCGCCCGCAGACAGCGTGCTTTGGCAGTCGCCGAGGCGCCGAACGCGGCGACGGAACCGCCAGGCCATGCGGTTGACCATCTCGAACGGGAACGTCTCGAGCACGTTGTCGTTCGCGATGTCCACCTCGAACCCGACGTCTCGCAGAAGAAACCTGTCGCGCTGACACGAACTTCAGCAGGTCGTCTACGTAACATACCAAAAACTTAGTTTTAAAACTTAGTTTGAAGTTGAACAGAATAAAACGGATGTTGTCTGAGTACACGATGGAGAAATGTTAAATCAGGAAAGACCATTATATAGACACTGTATTTATGCAATGTGCTGGCGCAGCAAAAATGAGCTAAACTGGTCGGCCGTATAGTTAAGGATTCACTCCAAGAACTAGCACAGATCGCTTCAAGTGTACTTGTAGATGTGGTACTTCTTAACTCAATAATTGCTGCCCATGTTCTGGAAGAGCTCAATTACGACAGTTTAAGTTTAAAGCAAAAATAGTTTCGCCTTTTGGCATGAAGTAACTCAGACGCCTTATTGCGGGCTAATTTGAATTTCAGCATTCCTTTGTAAATGTTGAGACCACGCCCAAGCCAATTTTCCTTCCTCAATAGCCGCTGGGACCTTTTTGTTAATACAAAGCATTTCTAGCTTAGCTACATAACTAACGCTTTCTTGCATCGATAGACTCAACGATAGACTCTTGTGACCTGTTCGTCGGCACAGACGTAAGGAAGCATCCCGCAATCGTAATATTGAAGCAATCGATCTATCTTTTTCTCGTGTACAACTTCTGTTGCGACGAATTTTCGGTGATGGGTTTTCTGATTCTTCCGAAGATAAGAAACGCCGACAAAGAAAGGTTTATCTGAAACTTTTGTGTTGAACAGTAGGTAATCGTAGACCGAACATTAACATGCAGGATACAGGGTGGAACTGACAAATCGAGTAGAAATTGGACACGCGTGGGACAATTAAGTGTAGCAGCAGTACCAGCGTCAGCATGGATAAGGTAATGGACAACCGTTTCCCATCGACATTTTATCAAATCAACGTTTACACCTCCAAGTAAGCTAAGGGGGCGCGACACGAAAGAGAAATGCGAGATTTCATCTAAAAACGCGGTTACACTTTGATTTCGTTGTCTATAAATAGCTATTACTATAAATAGCTATTACTGCAACAAAGATGCGCGCGTTGTATATACCAACGGCTAATCGCTCAGCGCAAATAAAATAATGCTAAGAGGTGAGCGAGTGTAAGTGTCCCTGTAGCGTCTCTTTTACAACGATGGCTTGTGGACGGCACCAGTTCCTCCTGCAGTGTATGAATGCGGCTGCACGGTTTTACTCAATTTAATTTCTCGTGATACCGTGTTGTAACCAATGTCAAATAAAAAAAAAACGTAAAGGCATGAAGGTCCCAGTTATTAGCTAGCATGATGCGAACTGTTTAATGTACGTGCATGCCGCTTTGGAGCGTACGACAAATTACACCTAGCATGTGGCGGCTTTTGAGGGGTCTTAGTGCTCGCTACTTTAGTGAAAACAGCCACCGTGACGCTTTCGAAAAGAAATGAAGAAGAGCAAAAAAAATTGCACTCGTTCATTCACTAGTTAAACATCATTCACTTCGTGACTCTAAGTTACCTTGACGTGCTCTTCGCAAAGAGCAACTGGTGCGTGCTTCATTTCAACGTAGGTAGTTCCTTTATCGCTGTTTTTTTTTCTTCTGGCACTTACAGGACGCTTTGTGAAGCGTATTCACGGACTTGCGCATCAAAAGACGTTACGCGGAATCCAAATCTTAATCGAGGCCAATGAAAACCGTGGTCTACGTTTGATGTTATACGCCGTTAATCTGTTAAAGAACATACGTTTATGGGTCCACGTGGTTCCCTAGGTTGTATGTGTGTATGATGCAGCACCTGGAACATGCGAAGGCTAGTCCGGGTATATTGTGAGCGTACTTGCAGGCGCTTTCTTCCGGCAGAGTAACAATGGCGCGATGCTCTTACGATTACGTTTTTTCGCATGCACCTCAAGCTTTGTAATGGTTTGCCTGTTCCTGCATGTCGCTGGTTCAGTAAGTTTGATTTGTGTCCTTATGGAGGTCTTCAAAAAACATCAAGCTTCCATGTACACGACTTCCCGTACCGTAAGCGTGCAGCAGGGAGGCAGGAACGGGGTATAAGGGAAACAAGCATATAAATAAAGGCAGGGAAGGGAGGTTTAAAAAAGAGAGGTACGAGCTTTCACTGAAGAAAACTAATTTTTTTTTCTTGGGGAGGGGGAGGGGGAGTTATTCAGTGCGGTCCGCGCCTGGATTGAATGCTCGCGAGAAAGCACGAAGTTTTACATTTCTGAGAAGATGGTCGGTAATGCTTTAGCGTATAAAAGAGAAAAAAGAAGGCCTGGCGCGCAGTAGCATGACCGCCATTTGAGAGTTGGCATAATCCTTCTCTGGCGCGAGCCCTTTCGGTTCCTTTGCTCTCGACTGAAACTTCATGGTGTCGCAAAAATAGCGCGCTGGAAAACATTCCGAGGTGAGTGAGTCGCCTTCCAGGAAGTACGTTTCAGACGTAATACTTTCGATATACACTTCGTACAGGCGAAGGAATTTGGACGAATATTTTAAAGAATGTTGCACGAGTGAAAACTGATTAAGCGTTTTTTATTTAATGCCCCATTAACACGATCGCGCCCCTCAATTTGGTTTACGTTGTAGTTACAGCTATTTAAAGGGAACATTAAGCGTCGTGCCGCTGAAAGAGGGTTCTTATTTACTCAATAAGCAACGTGTATTTTTCAACTAATGTTGTCTGACGTATGCGCTATTGATCTTTTTCTTGCCCTCTCAATGTAAGTGATTTCAGGAACCACGAATAAATGAACGAACAAATGAATGAATGATTGAATAAATGTTTTTATTTGATAGAACTATATGTAAAGTTTACGTGACCATTTTGTCGCTTACATAAGTATATCTATTAGTCATTGTCTCATGCAATAAAAAACTAGGATGTTTTACTTAAGCGCATCAGAAAAGTTCGCAATAAGCCTGAATCAGTTAACTGAACATCACTGTAGATAAAAACATGCATCTTTATGAATAGTAACTGCACAAATATACTCTATTCATAATAATTTCAGCAAAAGAACATCGGTGCCGCATCCATCCTTTATAAATCATTGGCGATCGACGTTAATGTGAGTAGCAATCTTCTTTATCGTCGGTATATAGTTAGTTATATGTTTTATATGGTATGATGATTATTGTGATAATTATGGTGATGGAGGTTACAAGACAGAGACAAAGTTGTGATGAGTGGAAGAGCTGAGTACTCATTAAAGAGCTTGAACGTCGACCTTTATTTGTTCTATGACCTACATACCCACTGGGACATACCTTGTGACCCAAGTTGTCTACTAAGTCAACAGCAGCAGCTAGTGACCCGATATACTAGGCAACACACCTAGTGACCCAAGCTACTTGGCAACTTGGGTCATTGAGTACGTGAAAGAGGTTAAATATGTACCCACAGACAAACCTACCGCAAAACAGATAAAGTTCCCAAATAAAGCTAATCGCACTGAACATTCTTACAACGAATGTCAAACAGCCTAGGCGGAGCGCTCGTAAGCGAAATATGTCCATATCTGAGTGGAGAACTGAAATTTCGACTTGATCGTTTCGCCAACAGCGGTAGCAAACCCGACGTCTGACGAGATGCCACCCGCAAAGAACAGCAAGGTTCCCCCGTTCCTTTCCACCGGCCCCTCGTCTGTTGCCTCACCTCTGCTGGTGGCGCTTGCCGTGCTTTCGGTCCTGCTGCCTCTGACCCGAGGACAATGCATTAGCTATTTGTGCTACCAGCAGTGCCAGTACAGCGGCCGTGGGCCCGGCACGTGCCTGCCCCGCTACTACGGCAACATGCGATACCTGGTGTGCACGTGTTACGACTCCATCTACTATAACTTGCCTGACCGACATTTCAACTACCTGGACACGAAGGGCCAGCAGCAGCAACAGCAGCAGCGAATATTCTTCCCACGCTGAGGGGACACGAAAGACCGTCGAAGATACAGCCACCGAGATCCCGCTTCGGCCTGAAGGACAGAATCATTATGATAATAAAACCAAAGACTCCAATGGCTTTACGATTGCCTCACTTCGTGACGGTGGATACAGCACGAAGTAGACAGGGCGCACAGAAGTAGACACACACAGCCATCGCTTCAGTTAATGCGAACAGCGGAATTTCGAGCAGAACGCATGAATGTTAAACTACATTTCTGCACACTGTGTTTTTTTTTTCACTTGCCGAGTTACACTTCGAACCTGCGACACAGTTCTTCGCCATATTCCACATTTTCTTGTTTTTGTTCAAAGGTATTAGGAGACAAAAAGAAACAACTGTGACACATAGCATTGTACTTTTTTTTCAGGTGTATTTCTAGAAGAGGTGCACATAGCTAATTAAAATATTCGCTAATTAACGTTTTATTGCGATTAGCTATATTCGGGAACATTACCCACTTTGCGCTATATGTATCTAGCTTCTTTCACCGAGCGACGCAAATTGTGCACTAGCATGGGGCCACCATATGTACGGGCTGGCCGCTAGTCTCGCCGAGCAGACAACGTCGGCCACGTGGTATACGTGCCCAAATAGACAAATGGTTGTGGCGGCTGCCTGGCCTACTAGGCCAGTTGGGTAACAGGCCACGTGCACACAACCAAGGTAATGGAAAGTTGCTAAAACAAGTTCTCATATATCTATCGAAAAGGTAAAGTAAACCGAAAATTAACAGAAGATTAGTGAAAAAGGACGACGAAAAAGAAAACTGTACTCCTAAAGGTACAAAGGTAAGCGAAAGTGAATAAAGAAAGGAAAATTGATTCATGTAAAATACATGTAAATGAGATAAAACAAGAACACTGGATGTACGTGTGAAAGAAAAAGAAAGTAAAAAGTTTCTGAGACATTAGACATATCACCAGGCAAGCTGAAGATGTACCAAATTACACGGCGAAAGAGAGCATGGAAGTATACGGAGAAAAACTAGCACATGACAATACGAAGCTGGGAACAGAACGACGAAAGTGACTGATGAAAAATATCAAGAAAAGCGAAATAAGTAATATACAGATTTTTAAACCTACACACAGCAAAATGTTTGTAGTGACAAGCAGGAACGAAGAATAGTGGATGCTTTCCGTGTGAATTTCTACGGAATTCGAAGCGTGTCATAATTAAGTATAGCTCAGCGCAGTTCAGATTTCCGCGAAGGAGCTGATTTAAAAGCAGAAGGTCTGCATGAATACGTTGGCAAGTAAGGGACGGTAGTGAGGGTAAAGTGCAAGCGCTACAAGACTGACCAGTGGCAGCGCAAGAACGGTGTAAATTGCTACGAACTTTTCTGTACTCTTTCTAGTCAGTCACTGTGGGATTTGGAAGTTCCATTCCATACAACCGATGCGTATTCGCATTGGGAAAGACACATAGACTGACACAGCATTACGAAAAGAGTGGAAGATTTGAATTCGCGTGAGAGGCAGTAAACAGAACATAGAAAGCGCAGACCACGCATTGCAATGCGTTCAATATTAGGTGAAAAGCTTAAAGAGGCAATAAAGAGTACACCGATAACATTGACCTCAGCAACCCTATCTAAGCGGAAAAGAGTCCAGAGTATAGGAAAACAAAATAGTTTCGGTTTTGCGAGTAAAGGTAATAATTTTGGTATTAGAAGCGTTGAGGCTGAGACCTTTATTGTTGCACCATTCTACAAAAGACAACAGGTCAGACTGAAGAATCCGACAGTCATCAATAATGGCAATGTCTTTGAAGATCTTGATGTCATCGGCATATTGAAGAAAGGACGACTTCGGGATAATGGAAGAAACGTATTTGGCAAATACCAAGAACAGGATCGAATGGTCTTGATACGGAGCCTTGAGGGACACCACCTTAGTGGCCTTGTACACTAAACATGACTGTGCATTGATGCTAACACAGCACAACTTCTCCAAAAGGTAGCTGCGAAGGACAGCAACGGCTGAAACATCAACACCATGATGCATAAACTTGAGAAGGAGCATCGGATGGCTGACCACATCAAAAGCATTGCTGAGGTCGCAGTATACCGCACCAACTGGGCCCCTCTGGAATGCTGACGCAGAAATCTGCGTCATGAACCTCGGAAGACTGGTGACTATTGAGTCACCACAGATAAATCAGTGTTTGTTCGTAGTTTACAAGCTCTTTGGACTAGGAGACGCCATGAGGCAAAGGGCAAGCTGAAAAATCTGGGATTTGGCCCTGAGGAGCGAAAGCGGCCTGCATTTCGAGACATGTGTTTTGCAGACAAACTTATTTACAGGGAAACCACGAGCAGTATTCCAAATGCGCGGAAATGTCGAACTATTTAGAGAGTTATTAAATATAGATATAAATACTCGCTCAAATATGTTGCCGGAAGCTTTTAAAATTGCCGAGGAAATGCCATCTGGACCACAAGACAATGAGGGCTTAAACGTCGAATGCAGTCAGTCAGGCGTACCGTGTCCTCACACGGTGCCCCCTAAGCGGCTCGAAAACCTTCGTGTGGACCCCCGCTCACGCGGCTGTGCCCGGCAACGCGCCGGCTCACAGTATGGCTCGAGATCTCGCTCGCCGAGCCTCTTCCGTGGATGCGGACGGCGTGAACGAGTAGGAGAGACACGAGGAACGATGCGAGACTTATCCCGAAATAGCCCATAGGCATCGCTTGAGGCGTCGCGCGCTTCCACAACCGGCCAAACAACTCGATGAAACGCAAGCGGTCGCGTTTAGGCGACTCCAGACAAGCACACACCCACACCCAATGTACATTAACACAATCACAGGGGGCAAGGAAAGCGACCAATGTAGGCTCTGTTCGCAAACAGGGACACTCACACACATAATGTGGGAATGCACCTCGCTCCCGTTTTCTCATCCCCCCGTCAGCAGCGAGACTGACTGGACAGCCTGACTCAGGTCCGGGGACGCCGACCGACAGCTTGAACTGGTGGACTGGGCGGAGAAGGCCAAGCAGGCCCAGGGCCTTACTTGAGCCCGATCCCTCAGCCACCTCCCCTTCCCCCTTTCAATAAAGTTTACCACCACCACAAGTCATGGATGAGCTTCTCATCGAACAACACTGTACTAGGTATCGTAACTGAAGCCCGCTGCTGACCGGCACTGTCGCTGATATCAGAGGTTTTATATATTGAAGAAAAATGAGCAGCAAAACAGTGAGCGACCACTCAGACTTCTGCACCATTTGAGTCAGGCAGGCGAAAGGACTCTCCGCGTTCACCGGAGCGATTCCGGATATATTTCCAAATATCAGCCGGCCGTTCAGAGGTGCTCTTTTCCAGGAACGTCACATACAAATCGCGGTCTCGCTTGTAGAAACGTTTGCAACGAGCTCTAAAAAGACGACATTGCTGCCCCCAATCATCACTTCGTGAGCATTTAGCTTTTCTGTGCGCAAGACTTTTCTATGCTTCTAAGCATTTATCAGCTCAAACGAGAACCAATGAGGACACTTTGCGCACTTATGTCCGCGCTCGGGGATAAATATCTGCATGTCATCAAGAACAAGCTCCATGATTTGGCGAGCCTGCTGTTCAGCATCCACCGTGCCAGTAACCTGAGACTAATCGGTGTTGGAAAAGACGTCGCAGAGTCACCACGCTTGAAGGCAAAGCTTGGACATCTGGTGATACCGCTGGAAGTGTTATGTCTAAGACCCGGCCGCGGAGGCTGTTATTTCTAGGGGTGGATGAAACTTGCCGGCTCAAACGAGAGGAATGTCAAAACGGGACACCTGTACATCCTGCGCATTCGTAAGGCATACGTCTAACACATTAGCACAACAATTCGTGATCAAACTATGCTGTTGAATGGAATTAAAGGCTAGAAAGTCGAACAATAAGCCGCATTTGTTCTCTCGCAGTGGTTACTGTGAGAAGGTATAGTGTATGCATGCGCCAATCAACGCCCGATGTATTAAGATTACCGAGGACAAATATAGAATGCATTTACTGTAGGAGGATAATACGCATTCGATTGATGCAGTGCCTTCGTGAAAAATTACCCGCCGTGGTTGCTCAGTGGCTATAGTGTTGGGCTGCTGAGCACAAGGTCGCGGGATCGAATCCCGGCCACGGCGGCCGCATTTCGATGGGGGCGAAATGCGAAAACACCCGTGTGCTTAGATTTAGGTGCACGTTAAAGAACCCCAGGTGATCAAAATTTCCGGAGTCCTCCACTACGGCGTGCCTCATAATCAGAAAGTGGTTTTGGCACGTAAAGCCCCATAATTTTTTTTTCGTGAAAAATTACAGGAGGTACATTCGGAGGCACATAAAAGTGTACACAGCAATTTCTCGGTGCGCTCTAGGCTGATTTCAACCCATATAGATTCCCGTATGGTTTAACTATCCGCGCGCCGAACACATTTCAGGGAACTCAAAACGCCAATCAATACACCACCACCTTCTTGTTTTGCTCCACTAAGGTCTCGGTCACTGCGGGAGACATTATACTCAGGTGGGAAAAAAATCCGAAGGTTATATGTCACTGCACAAACAATTTTCGGTAATTACAATTATAGGAAAGGAGGATGAAATAACACTGGCGTGGAACTCACGGAGACCGCGAGTGTTTTGATAGAAAATGGCCACATTACACGGCAATTTGAAGACGAGGGGATTTATCCGAAGGAAGCAGCATGTCGTCGTGAAGTACCCCACGAAATGTTTTGAAAAGGCAGCCAATTGGATCGCTGGATCTTTCAGGCGCTATAAGACTTCATCGTCGACGGCTATGTGAAAAGACATAGTGGGAGCTTCCGGATTAATGGTTTTCAACTGGTGCTCTCTACCCTAACATGCACCCAAAAGCGTGGTAAAGGTGCGCTTTTGCATTCCGCTACAGTCAGAATGATCTGGGAAACGAACCCGGCACCTCCTGCGACGCAGAAGTACGTGCGAATGAACCACCGTGGTAACAGGAACAGAAGATGTTCTTGCGGTAGAAATTTGTGCGCAGGATTGGGAGTGGTGCGACGCGCCTGTAAAAAAGTTTAGTTGATCCCCACGCCGCCAGATGCCGAGCTTACCTAATTTCTGGCTCTTTGAGATTTGCGTAAGGACTCACTTTTATGCAACATTTTTCTTTTTTGTCTTCAGCGCTTTTTCGGAGAACGAATACTCAGTGCCAGCTGGGAGAGCTTTCAAAGTCGACCGCTTTCGAAACGCTTTTTTTTACACGTTAGCTGCACGTCTTGAAGGCAGCGTTACGTAGCCCATTGAATTAGGTAAGCGTTTCAAGACCGACACAGAAGGACAGAGTTCTCACTGTGTTTTAATTCCTTTTCTTTCTTTTTAGTCGTGGTGGTGTAAGAGGACAAAGAATTACGGATGATCCTTAAGCCAGAAATAAATAGAGGGTGATTGAAAGTCAAGGGGTTGTATGTACTACTGGCCATTCTCTGCGGCAAAGAGGCCGATGGCTGTTCTACCTAGTACCGAGTGAGTTTTTCTCATTATATTTTCGAAAGAATTATGCCAAGCCTTGTAATCTGCCAGGGGCATCCGCCCTTTGCTGCTAATAAGTTTGACCCGGGTAACTATCAGTGCCTTCATTTCATATAGCCGTTAACTCCTGCTAACTATTCTCTTGAATCCGCAAAAAAAAAAAAAAATTCAGACATAATAAAGATGAACTACAGCAACACGCACCATCAAGTTGTGGCAATCAGATTGCAATTTTAAAGCAGTAGCTAATGTCTTAAATATGGCTCCAAGACATGTGAGAGATCAAGAGAATGAAACTTAATGAGAAAAAATGTGGTGACATAGAAGGTGTCTCTGGCTTGCTGTTCCACATTGTTCTTACCCCCGACATGTGAACCTTCATGCAAGGTATATACGTGGTACTCTGACGTCATTGTTGTGCCCGTGTCATACATTCACCCCCCCCCCCCCCCCGCCTTCAAGGGCAGACAAGTATCGTCTTTCTATAACCACTAGCTACGTTTACATGCAACCGACAAATCAGGTAGACTCAGCTTGTTAGGCTGAAATCCGGCCATCGGGTTTACGCGAACCATGACGGGAACGCTAGCAAGTCGAGCCGAAAGAGCGTCGTGGTGTATTAGGTCATTCCTCCTATAAGGGGAGACCTGTCGCGTTCTAACACACTGGAGACAGGCGGAGAGGTGCGGAGCGCCAAGCGGTAGCTGAGAGACATCGCTAAAGACATGTCTAGAAAATCAGTGTCTTAGTCACCTATACTGCGCTTCATCTACAGCTATCAGTGCTACGGAGGCTAGAGAGGCTTGTCTCCCTGCTCACGTTCGCGATCCAAAAAATAGCGCCTCGCACTTGAGAATATATGGGTACGCGTCAGGCATTTCGACGTAACATTACGCCTAGTGCTTATTTGTCGCAAAATAATACGCATTTATTACAAGGAGGGCGTCTGGAGCATTTGAGTGCAGCGAATGGTTTATACGATCTTTTGTTTTCAGACGAAGGTCAGCTCTTTGGAACTGGGTACGCCAAAAGGAAGTGCTTGGAAATACGGCTGATATGTAGATGCGATGAAGCACCCAGAGTTCGCCACTTCACCGATCGCCATGACCACACTGGTCGTTATGGTGGTGGCGCTAGTGGCCTCGCTGGGGATAGTGGAAGCTGCAAAGAACGAGCAAGGCAGGTGCAATGAGCACTTCTGCCGCACTCTGTGCGTCGCCTGGCGCCACCTGACGGGAGTGTGTCTCGAGTTCTGGCCGTACAGGAACGAGAAGAGGTGCCACTGCTCGGACGTTTGGTTCCGTCCACCAAAACGAAGGGGCGCCCCTGGAAGGTACAACAAAATATGGAAGTATTGAGTCTGTTTAGAGGCAGGCACAGTACGTCCATGTAGAAGAGTTAACTTTAGCGCAGAAGGCACACTCGGGTTAGTTGGTCACATGTTGGGACATTTGAAGAATACAAGCTGACACGTAGTTTCAAGGTTGTATAAACGCTATCACGCGCTCTTCACGCGTAAAAGGGTGACATTAGTAAGTACGAAAGTTGAGAAACAGATACTTTTATTTGATACTAGATTGTCGTCTTCGCGTGCTATAGAGCTGGCATCATCGACATTATTATGGCGTCGTGACAGATGGCTAAATTTGCTGGCATACTGTGTCAATTCGTAACATGGTTTTGATACAGTATAGTCATATGAATATTTAGGAATACCCATCTCTTTTGAGTTAGCGTGACAGTTACATGCACATTCAGCCATCGCAAAAACTACCTGCAGTCTTGGTTACATTCGAAGAAATGTTTACTTTGCTCCTGTAGCTCTAAAAAAAATTTAATAATTTTAATTTGGCTTCCTTTCTTGCTTTATACTACATTTTATTGTTATTGAGTAACATTTGCATAATCCGTGTTTATATTATCATTGTTATTGTTGCATTGCACTTGTAATAGTATCCTGTTTATTTCTTCCAGTCTTTCACTGCGATTTTTAACAGAAAGTTTTATACCGTATTTATGTATATTTGTGTTGTATTGCTAACGTACCCGCCCTCCATCCCCCTCTCTCTCTGTAATGTTGAAAGGCTCTGAGGTTAAAATAAATGAAATAAAACGGAATACGACTTGGTATAATCATATTGCTCACACACAAAAAAAGATCAAACAAGAGTGCTGTGTGCATTATTTCTGGCTCTATATACGCCCACTTGTAGCAGCCGCAGCGATTGCCGAATCGAACGAGCAAGCGTATCATGACGTAAGCATCCATCCATCCATAGAGTTTACTACAATCACTAGAGAGAACTCGGGCGCTGCGATCGTTCGGCCACTATGGGAACGATGGGTAGTGCATCCATTTGTCTGATCATAGTGCTTGGGGCTCCAGACATTCTTGTGGCTGCGTTTATTACGCTTCATCGGGGCCTGAAATGGCCTAAATTTCAAAAGCAATTTACACTTTTTGATACAGAAGGTAGCAGTAATCTTTGCTAATTGCAGGGGTTCCGCTTGTGCATGAGTCCTTGGCGAACCAGATCGGTTGAAAACGTGTAAAGTCGTACTTGTCCTTCCAGTGTCCAATAATTTGAGAATACAGAAAATTTCGACGAAACAACGGGTTCAGCAACCGTACTGGTGCTATCTCCTGATACGTTGCTTGCCGTTGCCCCTTTTTAGAGTTCAAAGCTAGTTGTAGTTTTTGTGTGGTGCATGGTGTGCTCAATGTCATTTATAGGTCCTTCCTAGGCCATGAATACGAGACGTGTTGGCTAGTGCTTGCACGTTTCTCGCGTATAGTACGATTCTTGCGTATACATGATACAATAAATACCATGAAAGAAAATAAATGTGTCCGTGGCGTAATGGTTTTGATATCGGACAATTGTGATAAGCTTCTTTTCATTGTTTATAACGCAATACTTCCTTGAAGAGGATCACTTTGCGGAGTCACGAAGCCATAAAAAACCAGAAGGACGAAGTTCAGGCAAATTCATGTAGTAGCTATCATTCTCATGCTGACTGAGAATTATTTAGGGCCCTCTGGCGCTTGCCACGATTGTGCAAGGGCTTAAAACACCTGAATCTTCATATACTTAAAAACAGTCAGAAAGCAAAAATGTCATGTCGGCGCACCTTTAAGAAATATTGATGAGAAATCACGGAGACAGTAAACGTAGGAAGCGAGCATGATGGCATGAGCGACATCCACCAACTGAGTTTATTTGCTACATATCTCGCCTTAGTTCTTTTCTTTTTTCTTCCTAATGGTCTCTGATGCCCACAGCCATAGAGTTAATATAACCAGCTGTAGAGGAAAAGCACTTCATAGCGCCCATGCATCGAAATCGGTAACCGCGAAGGCCCTCCCATGTTGCTACTCTGTGCCGGCGCGCAGGCGCAGAAGATGAGAGAGAAACCAGCTTCAATGGTATGCTAGCAGACGATGAGATGCGATTCAAAGGAAACGCGCGATCGACACCTGACCGTGATCATGAGTCATTGTGGTGGTGCCATCTGGTTCATGTGCCTGCCGACGCATCCTTTTACGCATCGTAAATTTTAACGCGCAAATTTTTTTAAATACCCGTCGGACCTATCTCGAAAATGTACGGAATGAACTTTACACATTGTCCACACGTACGTGATACGTGTAAATGCTTGTTGTTGCATCATGTTTTGATTATTTCTGGCGGCGTCTTTGTGGTTACCGCTTTTTTCTCCCAGCATTTCCTCCGCAGTTGTTACAGTAACTCGATGCTCACAACAAACACATTTGTGAGCTTTTCTGGCCAAACGACTTGAACAATTTGTCTTGCCTTGTTTCGCGATACACTTCAGCTGACCAACAAATGGCATGCTGCTAAAAAATTTTTAGCAGCGTCGTCCAAAGTGAACGCAGTTGAGCAAAATTCGTCCTGGTTCCGGACCAGGACGAATTTTTTCCTCTACTGTGAAGCGTTATTTCTGAGAAACCCGTACGGGTTTCCATTGTAGCTTCGCGCTACATTCGGGTGGATGATAACTTCCATGAATACTTCCTCCACATTGCAGGATTCCGCAGAACTGATTTGCGATATTCCGTCGTGTTTTATGTTTATACTGTCACCGCGAGGGTGAAAATTTACCGTAATTTTGCTCCAGCTTTATGTTTATTTGGGCACAGTTGACGTTTTGAAATATTCAAAATGCATTCAAATGAAATTCGCATTTTCGAATATTGACTGTTTGATCCGATCTACGAATCGAACACGACAGTATTCGATTCGTTATTCGACAGTTTCGAATATTCGTACATCCCTAGTTTAGTATCTTTTTTGCATAGCACTGACCTGACTAACGTTGGACCAGACACTACTTCTGAAGTTATTGTCTTCTTATTTCGTTAAGTGCAAACTTCCATTCAGCTGTGCATCTTCTGACTCTCATTTGCAGGTTTTCTGGTCGGTATTCACCTCGACTGGTTATGCCACGGCGTTAGGCCGAGCCTTAGGGCGATGTTTCTGCGTTGAAAAAGAAGAAAGAAAAAAAGGAAGCCTGGTTATTATTATATCGCTAAAATGTGGTTCATTTACTGTCAAACGTTCTTGATATTACCAGATAAAGTGGGTCGGACACGCACTTATCACTGGTTTCCTCACTGCCTCAAGCTTGAAGTGATCTAACGATAGCGGCGGCCCACATCGCTTACGATCAGGCAATAATGGGCCTCCGAGAGCGGCGGCGAGGGCAAACGCGATACGGCAGAAATTTCAGTGGCAACGTAACAGCTATCTACCAGCTTTGGTGGCGTTTTACGAACTGCCTTACACACTTTGGCCATGAATACAGCAGTACAGCCCTATGAGAACGACGCTTGGTATAGGTCTGAACTGCGAATCGATTTCAGCTGCATTTCAGTTGAAGAGTACTACGTATGAAGAACTTTTATAACCAAATATGATATGCAATCTGAGTGTTATCATTTGGAGATGAAGTGTTTACGCTTATCCCACTTAAGTTACTGGGCTGGATTGAACTGAACTGTCATGTGTGTTATGTCTGTGCTTGTAGTAACTTTAGCTGCATTAGATCCTTTTCTGCGCCGTAGAGCAATATTAAAGGAAGCAGACGGATTACTTTCTTGTGACTAAACACGGGTTACTGTAAATCTAGTTAGAACACAGGTCACCATTATCTTGCAGCAGCATGTCGGCGCCCACACAGTATTCGTCGATCCGAATTTGCCCAGGATACGTGTGCTTTTCGTCGTCAAAAAATGAATAAATGGTAAAATGAGCCATCGCTCAATCTCAACTCACGCCGAGGACCAAGTAGCAGCGCTGTTTCGTCCTCATTATTGAGATAAGCAGGCTTGTTTTGACGACTTTACGCCTAGAGAGAGACCAGAAGGGTGGCTTGATTTCAACCAAGGAGATGGCGCCACAGAATTATAGCGTCAGTGATGCGGAACGCTTAAGCGCATTTTTTCATTGCATCAATAATTTTACTGACTGAATAGAGGTATGCTAAAACGCCGATATTTCGACATGTGTACGGTAATACCACTGAGAAGTTGCGTCTATAAGGAGCACGCATAAAGTGTCGCATATCGTGCTAGCGTATTACGTATAACACAAAGCTAAAGCTCTTCAATGGCACAAAACGGCGGAAAAGCTCCTTGTTACATACGAACATGACAGGTGCAAATCCGCCCGCTTGAAAGCAAATTCGGTATTCTCTTTCACTTTGCTGACGACTGCATGTACTAGACGCATGTGCCTCACATTATCTGTTTCGGATAGATACAGTGAAAAGAAAAAGATTGCGTGGTTAGGTTGACTGTAGGAGGTGAGTCTCTGTAGTGACTGTGGTGTTTCCCCGCGAGACACTGGTTACTGCCGCACCTAGCAGCAGCCAGGGTGACCATCGGGCGACCAGACGACCAGGCATCGGGCGACCAGACGGACTTATGACAACCGTTCGCAGACAGCCAAACCTGAAAAAGAGAGGCCGAAACAAAGGTGCTTCTGCACAGGGCTTCTGGCGAAGAACCATGCGAAAGATGGAAACACCGCATCCCGGCCGGGCATCGCGTGGCCGCAGTTCCGAGGACAGCAGATGGAGGCGAGACGCGTTCGACTTCGGATCGCGCGGTTGCTACGAGGCCCGCAGAGAAAGACGCCGGCCCGCAACCTGGCGCGAGGCGAGGCGTCATCGCGTCGTCATCGCCAACTCCACCGGCCGATGACGTCAACCAAGCCTCTACATCGACAGGAACCAGAGGCGCCAAACTCTACTGGCGAACCGGCCCCACCGCACCGCGTCGGATGATGGACGCTTAAACTATGAGCTCGCTGCTAAATTCTAGCCCTGTTTCTTCACGAAATCTGTCCTGTTATGTCACGTTAGATATTAGGTGCTTTTTTTTTCAGTGGACTGTTTTGCTTTATTTTGTCATACTCATTGCCTGCGTTCGGATTATAGATTAGCAGTACAAGTTTTGATTGTCTATGTGCATGTTATTAGATTCGTCTGACGGTCCTACCGCTGTCGACCAGATGTAGGAGTCGTCGGACTATCTCGCCGCTGCCACCATTTGAAGGAGATGAAGGTCGTAGACAGGAACTCGGTGAACAGGATTTATTTACATATTAACAGTTTAAGCAGGATACATTGGCAGACTAGCGCGACTCCCATATGGAGCCCGCAAAACTAACATACAGCTAACAGTTTACGAGCACACAGCTCACTAGTACATTTCTAGTAGGACAGAGCAGTCAGCTCCCGACAATGATCACGACACGAGCACCCCTAGCAGCCGGCAAACGTTGCTTATAAGCTCTCCGCTTGACGTCATAGTTCGACGTCATCGTTCGGACGAGGACGGAGCAGGAATGGAGGGTGAGGTGTGCCGGCTTGGAGGATGAGGTGGGTCGGAGCAGGAATGGTCGGGAAGGTTCGTCCAAGCATTGTAAACTTGTCGCCGCCCCGCACTATCGTTTATCGCCCAAACACACGCAAACACACAGGTGCGAAATCATACACACAAAGGCTCCGGAGTCGACGACCGAGGGCTTCGTAGAACTGCTCCGTCTGGTGTGGCGCGGCGGAGTGCCACAAGCCTGAGCTGACCGCGCGCCACGTGGCTGCCGGTCATCTGCAGTTCTCGGTACTGCCCAGCTTTCAGTGCCGACGTCAGAGGGCCTCGTAGAACTGCTTTGTCCCGGGTGGTGCGGTCAAGTACCAATTTCCGGAGTTGATCACGCGCCTCGTGGCTGTCGGCTCTTCGCAGTTCTCCGAACTGGTGGGCTTGAAACACGTGCAGCGGGCTGAAAGCTGGCACGTTGCCACCCCGTATGGCCATTCTTAACAATGTGGGGTCTCGTGTCCGGGGTCTCGCGTACATTGTTTATCATTTGTTTATTCTTTTTTCCGGGGGCCGCTTTTCACTTGCTAACAACTGTTAAACGTTTCACTCGGCGCAAGACTGTCTCGAATGACATCGCCGGTTCTATTTGTTGCCTGTGTTGTCGCCGAACGTCGCGTGATCAGACCGCACGCGCGACGCGAATAGTGTTGTTCATTCTAGAATGAACAAGTGCGAGCACCAGCGATTACGCTGGAATCTTCGCGTGGTGTGGTGTGGTGCATAAATAGCCGACGCGTCTGACATGGAGAATCATATTTCGACGATCGACGCGCGTGCTCGTCAATATATCGTACTGTACGAGCGTAACTGCTGTCTGTATGCGCAAATTCGCCCACAAAAGAGTTAGCCTTGGGACGAGCCGTTGAGCCATATTCTTATTATTCACCGTCACGACAAAGTGACGAATGTATACCGGGTGTCCCAAAGATCGTACACCATGATTTAAAAAAAAATATGCAAATACCATGTCGCCGGACAGAACCAAGGTAACGTTGTTAGCCGTCGCTTGGAGATACACATAGTATTTTTTGCATACCGCTTATAATTACATGATTAGTCCTAATTAATTAACACACTTATCGAATATTATAGTTTGATGAAAAGTGTCAGCGAGAAAATTGTAGAGCAACATGAAAAACTCGCGATACAGCTTTCTGTCGCTCAATACGTGCTGCATAAAAGTGTTTTTCCGAGAGTGAAAGAAGCCCCCGAATACATGCAATATTGTAGCGCGACTGGCCACTCGAGACACTTTAAATGCGGGATGTCTGTCTGTCTGTCTGTCTGTCTGTCTGTCTGTCTGTCTGTCCGTCCATCTATCCATCTGTCTGTCTCTCTGTCTGTCTGTCCGTCCATCCGTCTGTCCGTCCATCCGTCTGTCTGTCTGTCCGTCCGTCTGTCCGTCCGTCCGTCTGTCCATCTATCCATCTGTCTGTCTGTCTCTCTGTCTGTCTGTCCGTCCATCCGTCTGTCTGTCTGTGCGTCCGTCTGTCCGTCCGTCCGTCTGTCCATCTATCCATCTGTCTGTTTGTCTGTCTGTCTGTCTGTCTGTCTGTCTGTCTGTCTGTCTGTCTGTCTGTCTGTCTGTCCGTCCGTCTGTCTGTCTGTCTGTCCGTCCGTCCGTCCGTCCGTCTGTCTGTCTGTCTGTCTGTCTGTCCGTCTGTCTGTCCGTCTGTCTGTCTGTCTGTCTGTCTGTCTGTCTGTCTGTCTGTCTGTCTGTCTGTCTGTCTGTCTGTCTGTCTGCGGTTGAAACCACCAGTGCGTGATGTCTGTTATCCCTATAAATATAGGATCATTCCAAATATCCGGAACTTCCAAGAACTTTTATTTGACCTCATAGGCTCGCGGTTGTAGCTACTTGCGAGCTATTTCCGTGTCCAGTTTAGGTGCCCCTGTCCGCCGCTTTCTCAGACATTTCGCGTCGAAGCACCTTGGGCGCAGATCCGAGTATGTACGCGCAGCGGCACAGTGCCTGGCCGTTGTTCAAATAATCCTGGTGGGTGCTGCACATGCCATTGTCGAACCCTCTTCCTAGGCACCGCGTCGCACATGCGTTCGGCTCGCAAATCCGCGTAGCGGTCGCCTGCAGAAGCAGTGTCGACAACGTGATCGCGACTAGGAAGAAGGCGAGCAGGCCCTTTGACGCTCCACGCCCAGTCAAGAGCTTCCGGTCGAGGCACCTCCGAGTCGGTGACGGCGTCATGGCACCAAGGGAGCGTCGATCCTTTCGTAGCCTCGATTCGGCCCCCGTACTGCGTCACGTTAGAAACGCATTACATTAATCTTCGAGAAAAAGGAAAGAAGAAAATATTGGAGAGAGTACCGTACAGTACTTGTTAAAAACAAATTAGCTATCTGCGAATGTTATGTAGGTATAGCATCTATTTCAGGATTTTCACACACTTCGCTGGGGACCAGGGGTGCTGTAACGTAAAGCTATTGCATTTCTGCCGCTAGCACTCCACGATTGGTCAACATTTTTTTCGGGCCACCCCCACTTCCTCTGTCTGTCACCAAAACTGCGATAACTCCCCGTCGGATATGATTTGTGCATACTGATTACACGTGATTAAGCCGAAAAAAAGAAAAATAACTGTTTCCTATTGTAGACCTTCTCTGCAATTATCCCTCTGCTATTAGTCAAAATATTTCGGGCTATCCCCACGTCGCCTTTCCGTCACGCAGCGTAAAACACTATGATCGCTCATCACGTCAAAGTCACATGCACGCACTAACGATGCAGTAAAATACCGAACTTATTTTTTCCCCTGAATAGCCGGAGACTCCTCCGTTTTGAAAGAAATAAAAGATGGCTGCCCGCTATCACTTTGGCGCTGGCTGCTCGGAGATGCCATGGATAATTAATTCTCTGAGTATAATGAGAATTTTTGCGCAGCAATATAACGTTATCGAGTCCTCGCGGCAGGTATAAGACATCGCTCTGCCAACTTTCCTTGTCTGAGGACCCCTTTTAGCGGTATTTATAACCTTCCGTTGCACGCGTCCACGATTTTTGATCAGCCACCGTAATGAAAGCAAGGGGAAGCGGACCAATCGCAGACGCCCGCGCTGCATTCCTCATTCGGTATCTGCTTTTACTGCGCTGGCTCGGATAAACCGAAACGCTCTCCATTTCTGCGCGCTGCTGCTGAAAAAATTGCGCGTAACCGCCCTATGCTTGCGTCGGCCGTCGCATAAGCTTGAAGTCAGGTGGTTGTAATAAAATCAGAATGCATAGGTTTACGTCATACAGCCCAGCAAAGCAGCGATCAACAGTGGCTGGACAAAGAAAGCCACTGAGCGCAACGTTTTGACAAAGGGGCTTGTCTTCATCAGGGTCCTGGCGAAGACAAGGCCCGTCGTCTTATTTTGCTTTGTCACGTCTTGTCTTTAGGAGCCTGAAGAGGACAAGTGCCCCTTGTCGAAACATCGGCGTCAAAAAAAAAAAACAAAAAAACAAAAAAAAAACATGTATTTCTACCACCACCTTCCTTCCTCTTCACATCCTATCGCTGTGATTTTCCCAAACGCCTACCCCAGCGTAAAGTAGCAGGCTAGAGACACTTCACTCAGGCCAACCTCTCCACCTTTCTGCCATTAAATATTATTTCTCTCTCTCTCTTAGCGCCCTTATGTAGCCAAGTCATCTCGTTGAAACATTGTTTCGAGGCCCTTGCTGCACTTGGCGAAGACTGGGGTCACAAGTGGACTTGTATTTCTTAGGATACTGGCGAAGACAAGTCACATTGCCGAAATGGTGGCCCTGCGGGGAAGGTGCTTGACGAAGAGCCCCCTCGTCGAAAGCTCCAGGTTGAAGGCTCCCCTTTCTCAGTCACTGTTGACCATCTCAAGACTGCATCGTCTTGTGACGTCTTTGTTCAGAGCAACAGAGGATGAAAAAATAGGGGATTGGTCGCGTTAGTCGGCTGCGCGCCAATTTCCTTTTCACAGTCTGTGTCCACTCCCCGCAGACACCCTTGGTGTGCTTGGTATATGTTTTATTTTATTTTATTTTATTTTATTTTATTTCAGTACTCTAAAGGACCCGAAGGCTTTACATAGAAGAGAGGGTATCTTTTTTTCATACGCAAACATCTTCAAACATGGCTTTCTTGAAGGCGGTAGCATGAGTAATTGCAGCAACGTAGGGAGGGAGACGATTCCATTCGTTGCTCGTGCGCGGTTTAAAGGAATTGGAAAAAAAGGTTGGTTCGGCCTCTGGACTTCTCCGAATTCGTGGTCACTGCGAGATGAAACATAGGTGGGAGGCAGGAGGAGCTGTTCTTTAAGAGAGGGGTTAGTAAAATAAACCTCGTGAAACAAACCGAAACGAGAGCACATGGTCGACGTGCGGAGATCGATACGAGGCATCTTCGCCATATGCAAGGGTAATTCCTTACTGAGAGTAACGGTCCTGTAATCGTGCAGCACTGAGCACATTCGTTAAAGTTCGAGCTGTAGTCTCGAGGCAAGACACATCGACGAGGCTTGAACGTTCACCTTGACTTCAGTTTGCAACAGGTTGTGCGGATGCAGTACCTATCTTCGTCATTTCAATGCCAAGTAGAGACAGAGCACAGTACTCGCAAGTCTGAGCCTATTACGATCAGTAACAGAGGGAACGTCACTATGGCACTGCAACCCCTGCAAATATCTCGTTTTTCTCTCATTTATCAAATTGCAAATAAAATTTCATTTATTTCTCTTATTCTAGAGACGTGGACAAAACTAAAGTGAATAATAGTCTGATGAAGGTCTCTGCTCAAGGTTACAATTTACCAAAGGGTACCCACAAAATGTGGCTTCAACTGTGAAATCAAATCGCAAGTTATTCTGTCAGGAATCTGCTAATCTGGAGTTCATCTTACATTATGAGCAAATGTTTTCGATGTAAATATGTGCGTTTGGGTGTCGCTAGCACGTACAGCGCAAAAAAATTAAAAAGGAATCCATAAATACAACAGCGGTGTTTTTTTACTTACAAAATTCGTTGCAGACGAATCGTATGAATCCACTTGCCTCTGTAGATAATTTTGAAGACGCAACGAGAGAAAATGTGTTGCGAGTAGTGTTCAAGGAAAAAAGAAAGATGGAGTCCTTCTTCTTCTTCTTCTTTTTTTTTTACTTGACGCTAACTGCGTCTATGCGGCAGATGGCTGTGAAGTATAGGCTATACTGTGAAAAAGAAATAATAAGGGCCAGAGGTTTAGCTCATGAAAACGAAGACATTCTTCTAGCACTTAAAGTAAGCTTTGAATTCGTTACTGTACGCCTTTGTGCCGGTTAATGCCTTCGGGCTCAGCGTTGAGCGCTTTATGACGTGTTACTGTCTTGTTATAATCTAGCTGGAATCACGAGGAAAGATCTCGAAAATCGCGCTAATCATTTACTGTCGTTGCCACTGACGCGATCGAAAAGCTCTTGATTTTCGTTTGATTTAGCCCGATAGAGAATACAATTGCGGAAATTCGTCCGCTTTTTGCACAAATGTTGTGATCGCATTTATTTATTTATTTATTTATTTATTTATTTATTTATTTATTTATTTACAACACTTAACAGGCTCAATCAAGGGCATTGAGCCTGGCGTGTAACATATTTGACACGGTGCAGAAAAAAAAATAATCTTGGTAAATACAAAGGCAATGGGCGTTCATATCTACAAATTAACGTTTGGAAACAAACTTCAAGCTCAGTGAAACATCATAATACAATATAGAAGTGCACCGTATTCAAGTTATCGCGAAATGTTTCGTGATTGTACCGGGATGCCATGTAGTTCGGAAGATCCTTTCAATGCGCAATAGCGCAGGGCAATGCAGAGGAGTCAAATGCTCGCGCTTCATTGGGCATGCGCATAAAGCTGAACGTATTCTAAGGCATAATGACCTGAGTTCTGGTGGAGGAAGCGGCGAAGGTTGATACCTATTGATGTAAACGTTCTCGTAAAATAACGCATGAGAGAGTACGTGATCGGGCGGCGAGTTTTCAGTGACAAGTGAAATGTCTTGTTTTACTCGGGTATTGCTGGAATGAGGGTCGTAGTTACGTGAGACTCTTGCTTTGTTCTGAACAGCTTCCACCATGGAGATAAGGTAATCTTGATAAGATGACCATGTGGATGGCGTAAATTCTAGTTGCATACGAGAATAGATCACGTAAGCTAATTTGCATAGGTTAGCAGGGGAGTTACGCAAGTCTCTGCGTAGATATACGAGAGCCTTAGAGACTTTCAAATGGAAGGATCAGAAATGGACCAGGAAAGATAAGGAGTAAGATGGACGCCAAGGTATTTCTATGATATGGTCTTTTAATCTTTGGTATTAATAATATAATAGGACAACTTGAAGTTCGTGTGTTAACAGCTAACAAAAATTACCTTGCATTTTGAGTGGTTACAGAGCATTGGCCAAGCTTTGCACCAACTGTAGGCTAGTTCAAGGTCACTTTGGAGAATAGAACGGCCATTGAAGCATTTTAAATAATGCAGTCATCAGCGAACAACTTAACTGAGGATGATATGCTAGCGGGTAAATTGTTTACGGATGGTAAAAACAGTAGTGCACCTATGGTGATGATAGTTGTGGAGATGCATGGAAAATTTTGCTTTGTTACTGCAATGGCGATGACGAACTGCTTGTAGTGTAAAAAAAATCACAAGCAGTTTTTTTTTTGTATTTAAGGCATGATGGTTCAGTGGACGAACAAATGAGCTGAATTTGTTTTTTCCGTAATCTAATTTTCCTACATTGAAGACTGTATAAGGTCAGTCTTTCTTCTTAACTTGCATTTTTACTGTCACTAGTGTGTTGTGTAAAGTATGTTTTCGATTTATGTGCTCGTACATGTGGGTGTATACATTCTCCACAGATGTGTATTTTCTTCGTTTCTTTTTTCAAGAGAAACAATACTCGTTTCTCTGAAAGGTTTGTTTCCGTTGTTTATAATGCTAAATTCGTGCGCCTTACCCCATTGTTTCTCTGAGAGATAGTTTCCGTTGTCTGTCGAGCTAAATTTGTGTACCTTTTCCCATTTCTCATGTTATGAATTTTTCTGTGCCTGGTATAACTTACTTGCAACCACTCCCCTGCACCCCCACCTCCCCTCATGCAATGTTCCAAACTCTGTAACCTGTGATTAAATAAATAAATAAATAAATAAATAAATCTTTCATTATACGAATGTGGCAGCGCGGTAAAAGAATCTGGCAGTACTTTTAAACACATAAATAAATAAGTAAGTAAATGTTTACGAAAGATAAATTTGTCATACACCCGAATGTAGCATAAAGCTACAAAGGAAACCCAGACGGGTTTCTCAGAAATAAATATTCACAGTTACTGTCCTCGAACGGGATTCGTCCTGGTCCGGGATTCGAACCCGCGGGACCAGCGCCTTCGCAGGGTGGTTGCCCTACGACCTGAGCTAAGCAGGAAGCAGGCAGATCGCACCGCGAGGGCGAATTCATCGACAACTAGAAGCACGGGAACACCGAACGAAGTTCAGGGACAATTTTCCCTTTCATGACACTTCCTCCACCTAGCGGGATTCTGCAGAACTGATTTGCCATAATTAATTAATCAGTTAAATCACGTTGTTTTTCTAACTTTGTTGGCGGGAATAAAAGAGGCCCGAAACAAATGTTTTCCAATGCAACAGGCAGTCGTGTATAACCAGAACAAACTCACCACTTTCACCTACACTATAGACAGGCAATATAACGATAGATATTTAGTGGACGTGGCTAGCGCGCATGCGTGCGTGCTATGTATGTGCGTGTACTTATGTGTGCATTTGCGTGTGTGTGCGAGTGGTGAATTGACAAGCAGCGCCGCGCGCATTTACTGTGTGCAAAGTGCATGTGCACTTTACTTCGGCAATAATCTATTTGTTAGCATCTGCTTCATAAAGACAGTAAAGAGAAGCATTCAAGAAAACGTGTGCTCTCCGAAACACTTGCTTTATTAGAATTGCCGAGTCTGGAAGGCTTCAGAACAATTATTCGTATCGGTAAGCTGGTCTCTGACGCATGCTTGCTTAGACGCGTACAGTTTATTCGCTTCTTTGCTATCTACTGTCAGATTTTTTCGGCAATTCACCCTCCGAATTCGTCTAACTGGAAAAGCACAGACTGTTCGACGTCATCAAAAATGTACCAGAACATCTAAGTCAAATTTGAATTTAAAATTTTCTGTACCCTTTTCCGTTCTTTCTCTCTTTCTTTCTTTCTTTCCTTCTTTCTTTCTTTCTTCCTTTCTTTCTTTCTTTTTTTCATTCTCTTCTGGTGAATTTTCCGCCGGATTGTACAGTACAAGCTCTATTTATGGTATAATTGATTATCGTTGATTTATTATAGCGATCAACCGCTGTGATACACTTTTCTAATCTTCATTTTTTTTTTCGCCTTGTTGGTTTCATGATAGCTATGTATAGACTGTGCTGACTACTGCTGGGTTAATGGGGCTGGAATTCAGCATCAGTGAAGTTGCTGTGGATGCAGCTTTTTTTGCACCATCCTTACCACAATTTGCGCAGACTATATACGTTTTAGCGTGAAATAATTAATAGTCTGACATAATCTAATATTTACATTAGGTGCTATTATCACGCGCCCCACGTCGTACTACAATATTTCGCCATAGAGCTAGTGCTTTCTGACAAAATCGATCACGGTGAGCGGTCGGTGACGTGTAAGTAAACTAGCTCATTCTGCGCGAGGTCTCGAGTGACCAGAACCGCCATTTTCTTGTTTTAAAGATTACCATTTCACCGTAACTACAAAACGGCACAGCAAGTTTAACGAACATAAACACTGAATCTCCCCCGCTGCTTAGGAACCGCAGCAAGATATCACATCTCACTCTGTTTCATAAGCTGTACTACCACGACCAGTTCATTCCCTTTCTTTTCATAGTTCTACCGTCACACGTATCACGTCGCCTTTACCGTACGCATAAAGTTTTTGTTCCTCCCAACCCAACTGCAACCTTCTCGAGTATATTTCATCCTGAAACTTGCAATGAGTAGAACCAGCTCCTTCACGGTACCGTGAATATCGCGGATTTAGTGCTATTTTAAACACGCCAATAAATCCATCTGTATATGACTTGGCGAGATAAACTCAACGAGATAATATTGCAAGAAAATTCATCTGGCTTTTTGTTCTTACCTAGCAGTACTTGGAACATCTTTCATGCGTTATACTTGTGTTAACGTATCGTTATTTTTTTTTAAATCTCTTACACTGCGATTCTTAAGGGGAAATGGTTTGTACTATATTTATGTACATTTGTGGCTAACGTCGCCGCTTTCCTCTCAAACTGCGAAAAGCCCTGAAGGTAAAATAAACGAGATTCGAGTTGTACTAGCACCTTAACGTTGCGCCAGATACGCCTTGTTTCACGGGGGTATAGTTTAACACCCGTGTGGGCGCAGAGGGATCGTTGTTCTCTCCCATTCTGGCTGCTCGTAAGCCGTAAAAGGAGCCTCTAAAACTGCTGCGTTGAGACGCAAGCGGAATAAACTCCTTTCGCGTCCACCTGTATAGGATGCACTCAATCTCAGCAGCGCCTCACATTTCGGCGGAAGCTGCAGCTGTAGCGTGTAGCTCAGGGCCGAGCATAACAACACTTCCGAGGGCCACATATGCTTCTGCTCCTATGGCATGGAGCCATTTGTGTCGTCTGCACCTTCAACTTTCTAAAACGTGATGTAAAAGAAGAAGAAAACAAGAAAAAAGAAACACGAAAAGCTCGTTAACAGAGCCACGACTATGCATGCTTGGTACGACAGAAAGCTGAGCTAGTTTGTAAGGATTCATGATGCAAATAAGGGGGTAAGGCGTGCAGACACGGGCACAAGAGAAGAGAAGTGGACGTTCGTGTTGTCCACCTGTCTTCTCCTGCGTCCCTGTCTGCACGCCTTGCGCCCCCCTTTTTTTTGCATTATGCAGACTTGGTTGTTGCTGTTGTTGTTGTTACTGTGTCTCACTTTCAAAACCGCGCACCAATGCTGTTGAAGCTATAGAGTCGGCGCCAGGCCGTCAGCGAATGGCACCTGACGCAGAAATTCTGATCTGCTGGAGCGCAACTAAGCCCCGTGATTGGTCAGAGCCCTGCCCCGCGAACAGCTAGCCCGCTACCACGATTGGTCAGAACAGGGGTGGTGACCGAATCCGGACCGCTGTTACGTGAGAGAAGCTCTGTGAACACAGTTCCTTATTGGCTGGTGCCAACTCTATAGCTGCTAAAATCCTGCACGCGGAGGGTTCTCGTAGTCGTAGCAACCATTATATGCTGGGCAGACGTTAGTAGACGAAACCTCACGATTACTGCAATGTCCGCCGCTGAATGCGCTGCATTGCTTGGGTGCTTTTTTTTTTCTCTTCCTTTCCTTCTTTTTAATTTAGCGCAATCGTCTATTCACATTAGGGCCGTTTATAGGCCCATTAGCATTTAGTACTATTGCCACGTTGCCGTCAGGCCCAGACTAAAGGCAGCCGAGGCATTATAGCTGGGGGCATCACGTGAGCGTTTGTCTCTGTGGCTGGTTACAATTAAACGTCAGTACGTTAATACGAGGATGACAACGTAATTTGCAGCGACTGATTGTTTCTGGCCAAGACAACGACACTGGGACCAAGCAAGCAGTGTATAAGCTTCGCAGAAGCAGGCGACGTTGTCATGCACATCAACAACAGCTGTTGAAATACGAGCTCTGCCGGCACACTTCGGTGGTAGGAAATCTCCACAATACGTCATGGCGATACTGTGCCGCCACATGATATATTAGCGTGCTTTAATTAACTTTGTAAATACGGTAAAATAGCAAGCTTGCCAAGAAGACGGAGGAGGAGGAGGAGGAGGAATAAACTTTATTTGTGCACAGCAGATTTGAGACCTAAGAAGACGGATATTTTTTTTGTTTTTTTTTTTGCGTGGAGATGAGTCTGATGAGAACATGAAACGCAACCACACGAAAAATTTATCAGAAAAATTAATTTTGCCAGAAAAAAAAAGAAGTTTTAACCTATAAAAAAAGTGGGCATCACTGCACAGAAATTTGTCTGTGCCGCCAATACCACGTGCAAACGATTGTGATAGCCATATAAAGCAAGACCTCGTAAATAATTTCTGTCAGAAAGGCGAGGTTTACCGAGAGAAAAAAAATTACACTGTAACGAAGGTGGACTTTACTTCTCAGAAGAGAGTCTATGCTCCCAACTTTACTCTTCAACAGCTCCTTGCAGCATTTATTGTTATTCAAAGCAAGCACAAAATAAAGCACGTCATCTGGAAGAAGCGCGCAGCAACACAGGAGCTCAAGTCGTCTTCAAACCAGCACAAAAAAGGAAAAGAAAAAAAAAGCGTTCAACGAGCTCGTCTCCTCGTCATCCGTCTTTAAAGGGTAAAATGACTCTGGTTAAAAGGACGCAGGCTGAAAGTGTCCCCACTGCGTTCTCATAAGCTAAAAAGTCGACGTATTGTGGGCAAGTCCCAGGCGCGAACTTCTGCTAGCTCTTCCCGGCCAATCTTGCGCTCTACAGCTGGGGCCCGTTCTAGCCACCCTAGCTCTGCTTCATTATGATGATGATAATAATGATGATGATAATAATTATGGTGCAGTCACGGCTCTTTGAAGCCTCATCGTTAGCGTCGATCTCCCTGCGGCTGTTCAGCCTGCGGGCTGAGCGGATGCCAGTTCCCACAGTGTTTACTGTATTATTCGTAGAAAATGATACGAACTCCATATGGATCGTGAATAACACCTTATGAATAACCGAGTCAACTAGCTTATATGAGAACGTGCACACGTGTTTTGTAAGCGAGAAGGCGGCGAGCTTAAACTCATTGGATATGCGGCGTCCGAAGTACACATCTAATATATCCACTATCCTATTTACGCCTTCACGTCATCTCTCGATAATCCCTGCCTGTTTTATGCGTACGCTAGATCGACGCGCAACGGGAACAAAAACTCCTCTCGTTGCTCTTGTTTCCAAGCTATACCGATTCCCGAAAGTTGGACTTTCTGGAAATGAGCGGCCACGGCCAATCTGATTTGTCTTTTTCCTTGCACTATTTTGCTTTTCGCTCGCTCGCTCACTCACTCACTCACTCACTCACTCACTCACTCACTCACTCACTCACTCACTCACTCACTCACTCACTCACTCACTCACTCACTCACTCACTCACGCGCACAGAACATCAGTGACCTGCCTTTCAATATCTTTTCGGCTGCATGTTTTACGTCAGGGCACAAACAACTCTCTCACGATATTGCGTTACCGAAGGACGCAGACAGTGGTATTGAACACTGTTCGCACCCAGATCATTCTCAAGATCACAGTGTTCATACACCATCCCACATAAAGGAAAATTAAAACAACTTGTTTATCTAGTTTTCTAACCATGAAGAGTAGATATTTATACAAAAATCAAGGAAAAGTTAATTCAAGGAAATAAATAATATAGTAACTAAGCAATAAATGGTAGATGTGTTGAACTATCCGGATGTGGAGGAGGCGGGAGAACTCGCTCCAATCACAAACTCTACTGTGGGCTTTGCGTTAAGATTCAAGAACGTAAATAAAAATTCTTAGGTATCAAACTCAGCGCAGCATTGCAGATGCGTTGGTTTTTGTATAACTAATTTGTGCTAAATATTGGCGGTCGGTCGTGCGCTGAGTTTCGGTTTCTCGATTTCAGATTCAGCGGGAAGACAGGCCAACATGCTGCACGGTAAGTCATTCCTGCCACGGCGACGAGACGTCGCCCGCGACTGCGACTGGGCGGCGCTGCTGTTCGGCGCTTTCGTCGTCATGGCAACGCTTCTACCGGCCATCCAATGCACGTGCGACCGAGAAATGTAGAGTTGGTAGAGGAAGAGCCGGCGAGGGAGAGTGAGCACCGCTAGGGCGCCCCCCTATTATGGATGGTGTATGTCACAAGCGCCCTAAACAATGAAATAGCTAAAAACAAGTACAGGTGACCTTATGCTTTGTCGCATACCTGATGGCTTTATGAAGGTGATGCGTTAATATTAAGTTTACGGAAAGCGCTTGCTAAGTGCGTGACTTGTGTAAATCACGACGTACACATTCATGCAATAAAGGAGGACACGAATTTCGGTTTCGAATCTGTTCTTTTTTTTTTTGGATGCGTAGTAATTTCGTACAGTTTAAGTTTGACATGCGACCGCGCGTCAACATCTGACGCTATGGCAGATTCGTGCCTTTTGTGCCACCGAAGCCCCGAAGTGCTCTGGCATAAACCTTCACATATAAGTAAATGAATGTATCTTCTTGTTCAGATTATCACGCGAGTAGACAGCTCCTATCATGCATCCCAATTGTTTGAGAAGCGTTACAGCAGAGCATTTTTTTTACATGCGGAGAGGTGTTTTTGTTTGCAGGTTTTCCTTCGGTAGGAAATTGCCGGACAGGCGGACCAGCGCACCGAAATTGCACTGGCGAATCCACAAGCAAGTCATAGAATATGTTTAATTGTTGCACTTTGAACAATCATGCTTCTACAAAGGCCACAGCAGAAAAACAGCCTGATGCCGAGTATTTCTGTGCCACGAAGCAATCAAGAGGCGAGTGCTTAATACGGACGGAATCGAGTGCATGAACCCACATATTAGTAGCGTAGGCGTTTTATTAACATTGCAATATTTTCAGTACTTCCTTGCATGCCATTTCATGGGGCATATCTTTTCTGGACACAAATGTGTGCAGCGAATCTGTTTGCATGATCGACTCCGGGTCTGTGGGAACGTTCACTTGCACTTGATGCTGAATCTTTTACATGCATTCCTAAACTGCAGATATACACATCAGATCCTTACGAGCATTTTCAAAATTCAATTATTTTAGACACCAGGCACATATATGCAATACTGACATAATCTCAATTTCCATTAAGCAGCTGGAAGACATTTTTGTTGAGTATACTCGCAGGTAAAATAGGTAGGTCATGTTGACAGCTCCAGCTCATTTTCCTTAAATCAGTTTGTACAAGGGGTATGCAAAAATAATTTTTTTCTCGCGTACCGATTATTTTGCTGTATAAGCAAGAGAACCCAGCACTTTAGTGTAACATATGTGGTACATCACACTGATATGTGCTTTAATTTATCAAGTCAGATTAGTTACTTTTATGGCTCATTCAGTAAAATCACACTGCAAGCTGCATTCATCAATCTTCTATTGAATTTTGCGAATGTTTAATGGAACATGTTCCCCTGTTATGCAGATATGCAATTACAAGCCCTTCTGTGTGTTCCAAAGGTAAAATTTAAGCTCTACATTAAAGAAGACATTTCTAGTTCAGAAGCCCAAGCTACAGAAATTATGAAAATTGTCGAATGATTTTAGAGAAAGAATGGTATTTGAAAATGCAAGACTCTTTAGTGGAGATCAAGCAAGTCAATTATGCGAGTGATGGGATTGCAAACAATGGGTCAGGAAATGCTTCGTTTTCTGCAAAAAAAGCTGATGATTGTCATTACATAAGTCACTTAAGCATCATGAGACTGTTGCTTGATAAATTAAGAAACAAAAAAAACAAAAACAAGACACGCAAAAATAAAAACAATTTCGTGATGCTCTTTCCACACTGGGATAAATAAAAATAAACGGATCACATCTAATGTGGACATGCCAGACGCCTTGTGAAACACGAAAGGAAAAATTCAGTATCGAGCTATGGCACCTGCCGCATAGATGTGGGGGGCCTTGCACCAATACTGATAGTTACCACTGCATTTAGAAATTGAAAGCATTCGTGCAGACAAGGATGATTCTTTATATTTTTGGCTACCACTTCAAATGCCTCCACCAAGTGTTACAATGCTGCACGCAGCCATACTAAGGATCTCACGGCAACACCTGCAGGTAAAAAGCAAAAGCAGTCAATGTGCTGGTGTATTCTGGACACTATGTATGAAAACTTTTAGGCAAGAAGAGTGCAAGAAGCAGACATAAGAACTTCATTTATTTCCATAATTCCCCATTTCAATGGCCTTTTCTTTTTACTTAGACAATGCCTACGCCTAGCCACAACAGCTCCCTCATGCAGACTCTGCAAGCCAAGAGGTCGTGGAAGCAAATGCAGGTAAGAGGCAAGAAGCAATAGCACTGGTACTGACATTCATCTACTTTCTTTCTTTTTCTTACGTTTAGGCAGCCAGCACACCCTGTGAGGATTGGGAGGTCAATCCCACCGTTCGTAGCCAGTTGTCAAGATTGTAGTCGGGCATGATTTAGATGGTAGCTGGCCCATGCCGACGTCCAACTTATCCACGCTGAGGACGTTGTTGAAGGGAAGGACTGCTTCTCATCGAGAACGAGGAATATGGGTTTATTTACAGTATCTACATAAGGCGTTGCAGTTCATCAGTCTAGCATGACTGCTAGAGAAAAGTACCCTGAGCAGCCGAGCAACTGCGGTTTAAAAACACTCAGTCCTCCCTCGATCCCAAGTTGAGGGAAACGTTCGACCATACATCGTAAACGAGCCGCCTCTCTGCGGGAGGGCTACACACACACACTTCCGCACAGGTTCACGGTCCCCACCGACGTCAGACGGTATTCGCAGAACTCGGGGCTTACGTCAGGAAAGGCGCATCTTATTCCCCGAGCTGACCCCCGCAGCGCGGCCGCCGGTTCTCCATTGTCTTGCGTCTTGAAAGGCGCGTGGGAAGGGGCCTCCGAAGACGTTTTCTCGGCACCTCCCTTGCTCACGGCAGACCGGGTCGGCGGTGGCGTGTTTAGTCACAAAGCCTGGTTCGTCGAACTCATCTCGGCAATCCCGCGACGCAGAGTGGCGGACGTGGCGCATTGTCCCCCGCACACAGTAGACTTAGTGACGCCATTTGGCTAGAGGATGACGGTGGCTTTCCAAGAAAAGTTGACGCAGCTGTCGCAACTGGCTGGCAAAACTTGCACCTCAGCGGGCCGTTCTTAACAACCCCCAACAGCCACCTTGACTGCGGGTGTGTCACACTAGTCGCCAAGGAAGCATTTGAGGGAAAGCGACAGGCAATATGAACAGCCACTTCTCCATGTGAACGATACTCTTTCTCTCGGATAACTCCTATGCCTCGCCACGCCAGCTCACCTGTGCAGTCTCCACCAACAAAGATGCTGCTAAGGCACGTGTAGGTCAGAAACAAGAAGCAGTGGCACTGGTGTCGACATTCACCCAATTTCTTTCTTTTTCTTACACTGAGGCAGCCAGCACACCTCGAACCAGCCATCTTGACTGCGGGTGTGTCAGCAGATTCCTCTTGTACATATGCTCATACTAAACTTCAGTAAACTTGAACTTAATAATAAACTTGAAGGGGGCAAATGGGACATTGATGCATTGACCTTTTGAACATTTAATGTACACATACATGTTATACTTTGGAGTGCTACATAGCGTATTTTGAAGCTTCCCTCTATATTTTGCCCTTTTATTTACGTATGTGTTGTGTGGCCCTCAATGCAGTTCATGTTGTAGCAGCTGCTTTGTCTGTGTATTGCACATTGGATTAAGCTCTTTATATCCACATGTGCAAAAGGCCTATACTTCTCTCACATATACAAAATAAGGTTCTATGTAGTTCTCAGTGCTATAATATAATAAAAGTAAACAATCCGATCGCGGAATTGTGTTTATTACAGTGATTCCTATGACAGTTATGGAAAAGTTGACAACTTGAACTGGTCAATCCGTCATGGGAAGGAATTGTATGTATACATATAGAAAAAAAAGGGGGTATAGGTGTGTGTTTGTAGGGGGGGGGGGTATAGGATTAGGGCGGTACGAAAAAAACGTACCAACACCGTCCTCTAGACCCATTCATTTAAGGTACCGTAACAAAGCGTATTATGCATAAAGTTCATACAACTAACTGTATTACTACATACGCCTGGCGACGTATGTAGTATACATATGCAATGACTCGCATTCGCGACTGCACCGGATGCCCTCCATATTATTCTGGTTAATCATGCTCACTGCACCGAGGCAAAAGAAAAATCATGGGCGCAGGTGCCTTTAAAGTATCTCGACCTTGCGAGGCACCGCTGCGCGTGCTAGGGGAGCTCTCCGTGCGAACACATCCTGGCACACACCTGCCTCAGCGGCCCCAACCTACGAACTGTTCTGCTTCGAACTTTGATCCTCCCCCCCCCTCCCTTGGGTGTCTGGAATTTCTGCGCCGCCTGCTTTATTATAATCTGAGGCACTCTCCTGATACTTCCGTTTATCGGTTACGTGTGCCCTAAAGCTGGATCAGTACTTGTAAAAAAAATGTGTATCGTCGTGACGAGAAAAGCATCCCCCGACGAAAAAAGCGCCCAGCGGCTTCTGCAACCGACCGCGGCCGTGCGAAGAGAATTACGGAACGCCGATGAGGAATCTGACCACAGCTTCAAGCTCCTAACTCGTAACCTCGTCGAGTGACACTCTTGCAACAGGCGTGACCGCTGAAAAGCGCATACCGCCGGAAACTTCAACAGGATCATCCTTAGGTTGTATAACTGCCACCTGCACGGCCAGCATTGACCACGCCCACACCATCCCGCAATACAGAATAAAGAACCAACTTATATAAAGCCCAAACACACGGCTGCACGCACACCACATCACCACACTACAAGCGAGACGCCACACTGCTACGCTGCTACGGTTGCCAGATTAAAACTGACTACTGTCACCAAGTCTAGCAAGCATCTCAGGAGCTGGCAACCTCGGTACGTAGCAACATGGCTGCGGTCTTGCGGTTCCCGATTTCAATGCATGGGCCCTATGGGTAGCTTGCCCTTTGGAATCAGTATAGTAACTCTGTGATCCCAAGAGCCCGACAACGAAGAAACTGTGACGCCATTTCTGAGGGCGGGTTCGGAGTTGAAGTAACTGAGGGGAGCTGAGTTTGTTGTGGCGGCTTGAAACGAGCACTAAAACGAAAAGTTAACAGCGTAAGCATACTTTTGCAAGAACAAAAAACAAATGAGAGAGAGAGAGTGAGAGAGAGAGAGAGAGAGAGAGAGAGAGAGAGAGAGAGAGAGAGAGAGAGAGAGAGAGAGAGAGAGAGAGAGAGAGAGAGAGAGAGAGAGAGAGAGAGAGAGAGAGAGAGAGAGAGAGAGAGAGAGAGGTTAACACGAAAATCGAGGCTTGAAGTGTCCGGACGTCCTGTTTCTCCCGGAGGAAATACCTCTTGTCGAAATGTTGGCTCCAGCGACATTGCTTGTTCTAGCACTGCGAAGTCGCATTGTGCGCATATCGATCATAGGCTGTCAGTAGAATAGCGAAGCGTTTCTCGTGCTCCGCGATTGTGCTAGTAATTTATCATGGATGTAAGTCCATTCAGCGTGCGTGTTTAAATAGCTTCTTAGATCGCCCTCAGGACCTTTGCGGGGGAAGCGTATGTAGAAGAGGGCGAGGGGTAAAGAAAGTGTATTGTACCTGAGTGAAGTATGGCAAAACGCAAAGAAAAGGTATTCTGTACAAAAAGAAGACCTTTCGATTGGAAGTCATTGTAGTTCGAGCAAAAACGTGCTCCTCGTGCCGCAGTCAATTAGATAAAGCAAGCGAGCGCCGAGAGAGCACGCATGTGAGATGGCCCTACATTTTAGTGAAGCTTTAGTGAAGTGTAATTGTGTGTTCTATTTTCTATACAACTGATGGCGATGTGTACAATTGTGTTTGCGTTCATTCTATACCGCGTGAAACATCTTTCAAGTTTATGTTTGCTCAACACCAATGCCATAATTTTAATATCATGTATTTTTTTATGTTTATGCTCAGCACTGCTCACAGGCTATGCCTACTTGTCGAGAGAATAATAGTGACAGAAGGTGTGCGCACAGGGAGGGGCCACATATGCCTAGCTACGTTTAAGGTTTCTGTACTTTGATCACAGCGGTACATATCCAATCTGTAGGACTAGACGAGAGATGGCACACTCTCAGTGGCACCTACCGAATCGGTGAATCAATGAAAATCGAGTAAATAAGAAAATACACCTCCTGGTAATAAGACCTGGTAATAAGACATGGTAATAGGAGAATTACCAGGTCGTTTTGTTCTGGAGCCACCTGTGAGCAAATATTTTTTGTTCACACACACACACGCACACACACACACACACACACACAAACACGCACGCGCACACACACACACACACACACACACACACACACACACACACACACACACACACACACACGCGCGCGCGCGCGCGCGCACGCACACGCACACACACTGTGTGTGTGTGTGTCCACTAACATAGCTGTCGAGATAAGAACCACCCAACAGCAAACAGCAGTAATGGCAAACACGGCAAAGTAGGCAAAATAGGCAAAGCCTGTTTTAAACATTGTTGCTGTACATGAATGTCCGGAGACGTGTAGTCGAAGTAAAGAAATAATGTAACAAAAGAAGAAAAAGGACTCGTGCTTATAACACATCCTTTTCGGAAGCTGATTCGTACCCATTGCAACTTTGAACAATCAGAAATGCATTAGGTTATACTCGCCGACAACCTTGGAATTCAGTAGCAAACCGGAAGCTCTTCTGGTTAACCTCACTGCCGTTCCCATCCCACTGCTCTCTGACTCCTAGAATTCCGTACAACCTCCGCTCACGAGACCGCATTGCAACTTGTCTCAGTACTTCTGCGCTACAAAACATTGTTGACCACCCCGCGTTCGCTCCTTGGCTTCAGTTTTGTTGCGTAATGCTCCCTCATATAGTGCATTCCTTCCTCCCTGCCCATAAAGCGCAATCGTAGTAGTCACGTGAGCAAAATTTTGTAGGATATCCGTCGCGCGCCCAGGCTCAAGCGCTTCCGAGCGCTCTGAGCTGAAGCGCAGCGCTTTGAATGAACCAGGTAAATGTGTCCCGAGCACTCTATACCGACCAACTGCATGTATATCGCAACCGAGAGTGCTCTAGAACACCTATTCTAACGATCAATCGAATCTATCATCAGGTTGTCACCGATGATATTGTTAGTACGGAAATAAATTTGGCTGTGCTATGACATAGCCGTCTGGGAATAAGCACGTTGATGAAACTAGAAAGAAAGAAACATGCGTCAGTTAATTTCGAGTATACATTTTTACAGCGTACTCTGTGTGAAACAGCGTGAACTCATACTTCAAACCGTTAGGCTTATCAACGACATCAGACCACTAGTCGGAGCGTTGTATGCTGTCAGAATAAAGCAATATAAGTCAGTGCCTTTGCGCAGTAGATCACTCTGTGACAGTTGTTTGTGCACCAGCTGCTCCGGCAAAGCTCATTTACGTTGACGCATCCGGATAGATGCCCGGCAACTCGGCATTTCTAAGCGGCGGTAAATTGCGTTCTTTCTTCAAATTAGCGTTTTCTTTCGAGTCAGTGAATTTGAAATTTTTTTTCCTTGATTCGCTTGGTTATATTACGAGAAAATTTTCTAACGTGATAGTGAGCTAAGCAACTACAGCACACATTCAATTTACACTAAGGAAGGAAGAAAAAAGTGGAGAAGCAAAGGGAGGGAGGTTAACCAGTTTAGCTCAACCGGTTTGCTACACTACACATGGAAATTTACACTAAGGTATTAGCACTTAAAAAGCGGAACGAACCGAGTTTTTTTTTTTATAAACAGAGTTTTCTTGAGAACTGAAGAAGTGCGTCCCGCTGCTGTACATGCTGAAATAAATGCGAACAATTTGCTTCGATGTGTGCAGCTCACGCACTGTGCCCCTCGATCCGTACGCGCTGAAGCGAAGGAGCACAACTTGCGTTTCCATAAACGCAACTGCCTAGTCGTACGCAGCGAATCAACTGCGTGTTCCCGACTATGGACTCACAAAGTAAATTGCTCATGAGTCTATAAATCTTCTTGTGAGGCGCTCATTTGAAATTGGAAAGAGTTCAGGGTTTTTGCGAGCCAGAACCCACGATCTGTTTAAGAGGTACACCGCATGATGGGGAACCCCGGTGTAGTTCTTACCCCCTGGGGCTGTTTAAAGCGCACCCAATGCGCGATACACGAGATAGTTTTTCGCCTTCCGCCTCCATCGGAAAGCAACCGCCGCAACCGGCATAGAACCAGCGACCTTGTGTCAAGCAGCAGCTGAGCTATCCCGGCAGGCACGCTGTTTAGATTCAATGACATCATCGCAGAAAGCGAAAACAACTGGCGCGAGTGATGTGAAGGGAAACAACAGGTGGCGCGGAAAGCCGTTTCTCGCTACGGTGCCTCGGTGTATTCCTTGCCCGCCGCTCCCCCCCCCCCCCCCCCCCGGGTGTAGACAACCGCTGCGTCTACTACGGCGTTGGGCACGCGAACGGCGGACGCCGTAGGGGCGCGTTGCCGGCGCTCGTGTGTATCCTCCATTCGCGTGCGCAACGCCGTAGTAGACGCCGCGGTTTTCTCCACCGTGTGCGGAGCTCCGGGCGAGCAGGACGTCGAGGCACTCTATTTCTCGCATGCGGTAATTAGCAGCCAGCTGTTTCGTGTAGGTAGGATGCCTCAGTACCACGTGTACGTCTCTCGGCCACAAGCAGTGTTTATTCAACATCAAGGTATCCTGATGGGTGTGCCTGCTCAGTTCGAGAAACATGTGAGTGAGTGAAAGAACCTCGCTGTTAAGCTTTTCTTGCGGTTCGAGCAGAAATTTGAACAGGTTTGAACAGGTTTAAACAGAACGCTTCTTTGTGTATTTGTTTGTTTGTCGCTTATACAAGCCTGTCCTTTATGCTTGTTTGTCCTCTATACACGCTTGTCTTGTGTGGTTGTAATTGTTTGTCCTGCATACGGAGGATGAGCGCTTGTCCTGTGTGTTTGTTCGTTTGTCCTGTATACACAGGACATTATCTCGTCTTTTGTATTCGTTCATTTGTGCTGTGTATTTGTTCATTTGCCCTGTAGCAGAGCGCAAGAGCTCCTTCTGTTTATGTGTTCGTTTGTGCTGTACACATATGCAGATTGTTTGTCCAGTGTATTTGTATGCTTGTCCTGTTTATTTGTTCGCTTGTCCTGTATACACAGGACGAGCGCTTGTTCTGTGTATTAGCTTGTTCTTTATACACGCTTGTACTTTATGCTTGCTTCTCCTCTATACTTTTATCCTGTGTGTTTGTAAATGTTCGTTCTGTATACACAGGATGAGCGCTTGTCGAGTGTGTTTTTTCGTTTGTAGTGGATACAGAGGATGAGCTCTTCTCTTGTGTATTTGTTCGTTTGTCCTGTATACGGAGTACGAGCAGTACGTGGTCCTGAGTACTTGTTCGCTTGTCTATCATACAGAATATGACTGCTTGTCCCTGCGGATTTGTTCACTTGTCCTGTATTCAGAGCACGAGCACTTGTCTTTCGTATTTGTCCTTTGTCCTGGATACAGAGGACCAGCACTTGTCCTGTGTATTTGTTCGTTTGTCCGGGATGCAATGGACGAGTGCTTGTCCTGTGTATTTGTTCGTTTGTCCTGTGTTCACAGGACGAGCGCTTGTCTTCAAAAATTAAATTTCAAGCTTTTGCTTCCAAAAACCATGGTATGATTCTGTGGCATGCCCTAGTGGGAGACTCGGGATTCATTTTGACCACCTGGGGTTCTTTAACGCGCCCCCGTTCATTGGTAGACGGGCGTTCTTGTAATTCGCCCCCATGTAAATACGGCCGCCGTGGCCGGGATTTGACTCATCACCCTCGAGCTATATATATATATATATATATATATATATATATATATATATATATATATATAGGGCCAGCGCTTGTTCTGCGTGTTTGTTCGTTTGTCCTATATACACGCGACGAACGCTTGTCCTGTGTTCTTGTTCACTTGTCCTGTACACAGGACGAGCCCTTGTCCTGCGTGTCTATTTGTTTGGCTTGTGCATTTGTTCGTCTTTCGTCCTTACTGCGCTATCCAAAGTTAATGACCGGGAATGTTTTCCTGTTGGCTGATTCGCGTCTACCGGCGGTAGGCACATTAATCGCTGGGGACTACTGATACTGTTCTTCTGGAAATCGAACCTTAGCTCGTGTTATCACTGCCAATAATTGCAAAACAACCGAAATAGTAACCCAATCGTAAATCTTCCAAAGCTGCAAAATTTTTCATGCAATTCAGCCAGCCAAATTGGTTCAACATGACGACCAACCGGGACCCTGCCTCCACAGAGATAAGGTGCACCGAATGATTTAGGGCCAAGGCTTTTTTAAGTTGTTCATTCGCGCAACTATGCTTATGCATATTAAAAACAAATTGATCTGCCCAGCGTCAACCCTGTAAATTAAGCCATAAAAAACATACATGGGGGCGCTACTGTTGACAATTCACGGCCTATCATTCGTCTTCAAACAAATACTGTATGTGAGAAGGCAGCCTGCACTATGCTTACGGAGTGAAACGCGACCGGGAAACGCACAACTACTTGAGAGAGCTACGTCAAACTTTCGCGCAGCTGATGTTCTTATTATTACTAATAGCTTTGTCTTTTTTTTTCATTGTATGACTTAGTCTCGACTAAGGCCTAGTATCAGAGGTTGGCCGCATTTCTAAAATAAATAAATAAAGATTTCGCTACAAATATGGTCATTAATGATGGTGTGAAGGTGTGGAGCGAAGGTATTGCTCAAAGTGTCCGAGCCAATATTGTACCGGTGTCACATGCAGTGCAGATGGTGGAAACGAAAACATGCGTATTAGTTAGCCCTAGTTTGACGCGTTTCAATCCGTGACTATAGTACCTCCGGTATTTGATAACTGCACTCCTGTTATATCCGCACTAAAAAAAAATTAACTTGTTCGTAAACACATTGCACACGAAATCGCTATTCAATAACGTCACGTCACGACATTTTCGTTGACGACTCTCCATAAATGCTCACCTTTGGTACCCGTGAGAGTTCTCCCTCTGTTACCTTTCTCGAGAAGATACTGCAACGAAACTTGTCAACCCGCGCTTCCCCTATGAGCGTGTTTATTAACGCCCCCCTTTCTTCAAGAAATCTTGGATCTCCTTCATGGGAATGTCCCCCTTCTGTCGGTTGAGCTGCTGCATCACCTGCTTGGGGGACAGTGGCTTGTGCAAGCTTCTGACAATGAACGGCATGTGCATTTTCCCGCCCTTACGTTGGCTACCGGCACCCCCGTCCGGCTCCAGTGCCCTTCGGGGCATGAGCTCATCGACGGCACCTCTGGCCTTGGCTCCGTAGTCCTTCTGTCCGTAATCTTTCTGGCCGTGGTCTTCCGCACTCGTGGTTGGCTTCTTGGTGCCCTTACTAGACTGCGCACCGCCTGGCGGCTGTTCCGCCTTATCGCCACTCCCACCTTCCTTGATGGTGTCCGGACCATCACCACCGGGAGGCTTGCCACCCTGGTCTGGCGGCTTGCTTTTCTTTCCGCTGTCCGCTGGGCTCTTGGTAGTGCCTTTGCTTTTCTTACCGCCACCTAGACGAGAGAATTTGCAAGTTCGTTGAATCAATCGTACATGCAAGACCGGCTTGCAAAGTCGCGTGCAACAGCCTATGTAGAAGTCCTAGCTCCCGTGAGAAAATGTAAAGCAGCAAGCATTAACAAACTCGGGACACTCGTAAGGTCAGTGGTTGATTTAAATTTCTATTTACTTGCAAGATTGTAGGGCAGCTATCTTAACCAACCTTTTGCTGATTTCACGAACATCAACTGCCTGATTTGCAAGGATATTTGCAACGTTCTTTTTTTTTGTTCTCTTTTCGAAATTTTTCTTTACTTTTGCGTACGATATCTTGGTGCAAGGACACTCGGAAGAACATACACATAAACCTTGATATAACGAAATGTATAAGACCCAAGACTATTTTGTAATATTGAGAAAGTCACTAAATTGAAAAGGCTATAACACTTTTGTGGACAGCATACTAATCTGAGTATAACCGAAAGAGCTCAAAAAGACAGGACAAGACTGAACAGCACAAGCGCTCGGCGACTGTTCTGCTCCGGTCCTGCGCTGTTCCTGAGTTGCATCATTTGTTAGAAAGAGCGAAACAGTGCGAAAAAGTGCACACGTACGAGATTCTAAACCAAACTGTTTTAAATAGAAAGCTTCGTACAATCGGGTTTCATTAAATCGAGGTTAGACTGCATGCAAGTTGAACTAGCGCTTATCTATCGTCATAAGTCCCAGAAGGACCCGTCTTCGCGTTTTCTGCCCTGTCCTTCCCGTCAGCGCTGCTCACGAAAGACTTCCCAAAATTTGAAGAACGCTGCCCTGGGAAAAGTTTGCTACCGACCGGGAGCCTTGGTGTGCTTGTTACTGCCGCCTTCTTCGCTGGGTCTACCCCTGTCCTTTGACTCACCAACGTTGTCGTAATCGTAGTCGTCATCGTTGTCACGATCCTTGTCCTTCTGCTTGTCACGGTTGCTTCCTCCATCTCCGCCGCCACCATTGTCCCCGTAGCCCGTGCCGCCATCACCACCGCCATCCCCAGCGCCACCATCACCGCTGCCACCACCGCTGCCACCACCGCTGCCACCACCGCTGCCGCCACCGCCGCCGCCACCGCTGCCGCTGTCACTGCCACCACCATTTTCGCCACCGCCTTTGCACATAGTCTTGGCATCTTTCAGTGGGAACGTGCAGAGACACCCTTCCTCTTCGCAACACCACCGCAGAGCCCCGAGTGACCCGCACTGATCGGCGCAATCGTTCATGTCACATTGGGGCTGGCATGCCACCCGGTTTAGCAGCGGCGTCAGTGTCGCAGCAAACAGCACCATAAACACTCCCTTGTTCATGGCTGTTGGCTCCTGTCCCTTCTACAGCAGCAGCAGCGATTTTCTTCTCGATTTCTTTGCCTTTAACCTTGTCACTCAGGTTTTGTCTCTCTAGTCGGACGCCTCCGCATGATTCTGCGCATGAGGAGGGCGGGGCTATGAAGACTGAGGTAGTCTTTATGGCAGACTTCATGCACATATAGTCGAAGATGGCAGTGCGTGCAATAAAAAGAAGTATAGAAAACACTCTCTAACGATCTATTTTACAGCCTTTCTTTTAGTTTTTAGAGCGGTTATTAATGTATATTTTACTCTTATTTATTTATTTATTTATTTATTTATTTATTTATTTATTTACAGTAATTGTCGCATATATTAACGCAGAAATCTGGAGTAGCATGATAAGCATTTCGCTATTCTAACATCTTCAGCTCTCAGTAAAGTATTTCTCTCTCTAAGTCCAATTATCAGTTGTCAGTAGTCTTTTTCTTGAAATTATATAACTTCCATGAAAGTGGATCAAGGGCTATAATTTGGAAACGTGAAAGTAGTAATATTATCGACAAGCTCATTTTAAATCATCTTGTTTTGTTTTAAATCATCGATGTTCAGTACACGCTAAAGGGTTTTAGTATGAAAAGGTTGCATTTCGAAGTTATATCTGCTGAGTAAGAACATTCGACAGCTCCGCTTAGCTTAGTTATAGCCCTAAACGGAACGGCAGATAGGAGAGAAGAAGATGGGAAATGAGCTAACAAAGCGTTGTACCCGTAGAAAATTACACGCTAAGCTATTGAGCGCGTAAGTCCTGGATTTCGCTATGATGCCGATATGAAGGCTTAGAGCTGGATCTTCTGACCGAGCTTAGATTAGTGGAGCGCTCGACCGGCTACCGCTTGCGCATTAGAGATACACGCTAATGCTCATGATGTAAATTTCTGCAGCGCAAAACACTGATATGCGGAAGGAAAGGTAAAACAGGACGAAGGAACGATGAGAGGATAATGCTGACGTTGCCTGGCGTCGGTTGTTTCGGATTGCTGACGTTCCCGTTGAGCCGAAAACCGATAAAAATATTTCGGTTTCACTCCCATACAAAATAATAAATAGCGTTTCGGTTACGTTATCGTTCCGGTCAAAAATATCGCTTTCTTTTTCGTTTTTGTTTTCGTTTCGTTCAGACGCTGCCTAAAAGGGCCATGTAACTCATAACAAAGGGAAATATGACCGCTTTCATTTTCAGATTACGACTTAAACAGCCATTTATGCAAAAATGACTAGTTTGGAGGACTTCACGTCGTGCCAACTGTAGTTAATGGAGGACACGAACTGAGCGGATGCCATTAAACCGGCATAAACTACTATGTAACACGGTTACCTTCATACCTACATTGTAGTTAAAAACAATCAATGCTAGCTGATGTCGCTTAATATCTTGACCTATTTGACTCATTCTGAGCTGTTGTCTAGTGCTTTGTCTATTCAGGTGACGTAATAGTTTGAATAGCTATTTGCTACTGAAGCAGCTATAATATATACTCCTTTCCACACGGCCTTTCATAAGAAACAGCTTCTGCTATTCTATTCCCACTTTCTCGAGCAAGCTAGAGCTTACCAATTTGTTCTGAAAAAAAAAAAAAAAGCAGTGTGTTCGTTTTGGTATAGAAGACCGGTGATTTCGCTGGCACTTCGTGCATCGCTTAAATCACTCACTCAGAAAGCAACGAACACTTCGCCTCTCGAAAGCTGAATTTAGGTTTACTTTTCAAAAGGGCGGTTTGTTCGGTCTTTAATGATTTACACACGCCCAGTCAAGGCAGCACACTTTGACTCGGTACAGAAGGTCAGGAGGAAAAGCATTTGCGTAATAATTCTTTAAGCAGGCCATCGCTGCATTTCCCAGGAACTGTTATAAGGAATCTAATTATGTCGGGGCCAACTCTGACTTGTCCTTTTCAAATACATGTGAGACGCCGAAGTGATACCGTCGGACAGCCGCTAAACAAATAAAAACATTGTTGCATTTGAGAGACAAAGTAAAATTCTACTTATTGTGGTAACATGTTCATATAACATATGAAGTGTTTACAAAAATTTTTCCGAAAATGTAAAGCTTAAAGAAAAAAAAAAGAATGCTGAAGCACGAAGTTTATAAATCCGTAACTCTACTCAAAAAAGAAAAAAAGAAAAAGGAATCGCAGTTCAGTAAGCTGAAAGGGTTAAACCATTCGAAGTAGAGAAACGGGATAAGTGAGCTTGCAGCTTACTTGAAATTTTTAAAACGTTTACGAGGGTTTTGCAAAGATCCTACCCCCAAACTAGTGGTACACTTCAGAGTAGTGTATAATGTCTCAGTTATGTCTACTTTAGATGTGGCAATAGGTATGGTTTACATAATTGCATTATCGTTCTCACTGCTGAGTTACCGAGTTGTAAAAATTATGCATTTTTTTAAATGTTGGTGGCTCTAAAGAATAACCTTCAATTGATATCTTTGCTTAAAATTGTGCTGCCTGCGGTCGTTAGATTTCAGCTTTCTTTCTCTTAAATGTAACAAACCTCAATGCATTAACTAAGTGGATGCCAAGCGAGCAGCGCATAAACAAGCGAAACACGATAAAGAAGACAGGACAAGCGCTTGTCCCGTCTTTTTCTCGTGTTTCGTTTGTTTGTGCGGTGCCCAAGTATGGATAGGTTCGAACCTGCCCGCTTTTCACTCCTTATGCAATACAATTTCGCCCATCTCATGTATTTAGATAGGGACCTTCTTACGTAAAGTGTCCTCTTAAGATCACACTTCGCCTATTTTGTAACTGTGGTGCATAATACACCCAAAAAACGAAGAATAAGTTATATGTACGCAAGTAAATGGACGAAGTGTATTTAGTAGCAAAATTGGATAAATTCACAATATTATTTCAAATATGGAAAAGTATATATGTGTAGTGCATGCGGAAAAGAAGGCTGCAAGAACCGTGGCATTCGCTTTGCATCTTGAAGGTTAATTACGAAGAAATCGCTCAGATTTCCCCCCGCTCTATCACAAACACTATTAATACGTCTGAACTTACAAGTATATATTGCTTGCTTGTGATCAAGTGTAACGACTCAACTTGTACTATCGCCAATCCATTTCTATGAAACATTTCTTCTACTAGCCAACGATATTGGTGGCATTTTAGTTTTACCATACTAATAATTACAGCTATAGAAAACGCCCCCACGTGGTTCCATAATACTCAATGGTCAAACACATTGTTTGATTGCATCTATCGTCACCTCGCTGTCACGAAAACCGCACAGGCGTGGCCGAACTCTTGCAGGAGTGACGCGATTCCAGCGAGTAGCGAAGACGCCGTCTTCGACGACGGCGACGTCCCGGCTTGTCTTGGCCAGAGTCCCGGCTGGTTCGAGCACTGTCTTCGCACGAGTCGAGGCTGTTGCGGGCTAAGTGTGGGCCGAAATCCCAGATGCACGCGATAGAGTGTCCGCGACGGCGAGGTTGCTCAAGTATGTGTTCCTCACGCCCGCAAACCCAGAGCTGTCCTTACAACTCCGACGACGGCTCAGATTCGGGAGTTCGACGAGCGGGCGGGCGTGAGCGGTGAGCAATGCCCAATGGGAGTGACAAAACAAAACAAGCAAACACGCTGGCAACACTGGCATACAAGTCTCCACCAGTTCTTCTAGTTCTTTTTTTCTCTTGATAACTCTTCTATAGCGTGCCCCCCCAGTGGTTGCACGAGTATGCATTGACGAGAAGTGAAAACCGCAAACAAGGTCTCATTCGTTCCTTTCTTTCGGGGCGCGCGCGACGCCTTTGTGAGCTGCACGGGTCGCCTCGGCGACGAGTAGGCGGTGGCTGCTTCCGCAACAGGCGTATTTCACTCATTACAACGTGCCTTCGACGGCACGCCGTGTTGCCGCCTGTTGGCGTTCTCTTTAAAAGCCGCGCCGTCACCCGAAGTCGCTTAAATCACCTCCTCTCTTACCCTTCCCAGAAGGGCTGCGCTGAAAAGAACGCGCCCGAGTGAAATTACGGACGACAGAGGCGAGGAGGTTAGAGATTCGAGATGAGGATCTCTCTTTTTTCTTCATCTTCATTTTTGATAACACTTCTTTCACTAGCTTTTTCCTAGCATCAAATTGGCCCAGCCTGGGCCTGCGTGAAAAAAAGAAAAGCCTTGCACGAAGCGTGAGGTGCCTATTGTCATTGCTTAGCGCGGGTACAAATACAACAGCGTTATATGCGGTTGACATCGCACAAGGCAGCGTATTACGAAAGGGATCGCCCGACCTTGAACGGCAGAGTTCAGCATTGGGCCCTTTAATACAATTTACGATGCAGTATTTCTACTTGATTAATATGAGCAGCGCTGGCGATTGGCTAATGCGACTGACATGTACAGAAAAAAAATATCTAGCTGGCTGTTCACGACTGTTGAAGATTCAGCGGGTCTTTAGTGGCGTCAATTAAAGCAAACACAAACGAAAACAAAGAGAAAACAGTGACTGCATTTTAGTTTTCACAGATTATGCGCGTGGCGAACGTGTCTTTTGTTCCTTCTTAGTGTGCCATTACCGTTGGCGCTTCATTTTCTGAAAAAGAAATGGTAAAACAGCACCGAAGAGGAGCACGAAGAAAAGAAACAAGAGGACGCGTTGACTCTCAAGTAGTTTATTGAAGAGAAAAGAAAACACACATATGACATCTTATTATACAAGCCACCTACCGGAGAAGCATCAGAAGCATGACAGAAGAAACATTAAAGGAAACTGAAAAAAGCATATGTATTGCAAAAGAAATTTGTTCACACAGTACCATACCTTGAATATCAGAGAGAGAGAGAGTGAACTTTAATGAGCACCAGCAGTTCAGTCGGCTAGGCCTAGGCCTCCCACGATGGGACGTCGAGGTCTTGCCTCTTCGCCGCTTCGTAGGCCTGCTGGATCGCCCAGAATTGGTCGTCGAGATGGGAGCTGCGCAGGGCGGCGTACCATCTCGACGAGAGGGTCACGGGATTAAGGTCTGGATATTGATGTTTGCACTCCCACAGCATGTGGGAAAGTGTTGCTGATTCAGTTTTACAGACATTGCACGTCTGGCTCGGGTAGATGTCGAGGTATATGGTGTGATAGCGTGTGAGGGAGGGGTATGTATTCGTCTGTAACAGGCGAAGGGTGGTTGCCTGTGCTCTGTTTAACTTGCGGTGAGGGGTGGGAAAGGTTCTTGCGAGGTAAAATGATTTTACAAGGTCGTTGTATCTTGTAAGGCGGTCGCGTCCTGCGGGTGCACCTGCACCGTCTCCGGCACGGTTGACTAGTCCTCGTGCTACGGAGTGTGTAACCTCGTTGAGGTTGGTGAGGTGCAGGTGGACAACGCCGGCGTGTGCTGGGATCCAGGCGAGGGTGATTTGATTTTCAGAGGAATGCGGGGCTTGTTGTAAGATACGGAGTGATTGCTGAGAAATACGGCCCTTCATGTAGTTGTTGATTGCTGCGCGAGAATAGCTCAGTATGGCGTGACAGGCTGGGTCAAGAGTGGCCAGGGCGATGGCCACTTCCGCAGCCGTCTCGGCATTTTGGGTAACGATGCTGGCAGCATGTCGGAGCAAGCCGCCTGCTGTGGTAACCGCCTCAAAGCGCCGTCCATCTTGGTACTCAGCTGCGTCGACGAAGGTGACGCCTGCGGTGTTGGCATAAGCTTTGATGAGGGAGGTAGCTCGTGCCTTCCTGCGTTCTTTGTTGTGGTCTGGGTGCATATTTTTTCGGAATAGGGTCGGCGTGTATCCATTGCTGAATGTCGCGTGGTATTGGGTGTTTGTCTCCATGTTGACGGTGGTAGGTGATTGAACATCAGAGAAAATAATATTTTTTTTTTTCTGGTCTTACTGCAAGACAATTTTTCGACGAGGGGACTAGACGGAGTTAGCAGAGCTCTTGAACCTATGTCATGTGATGCCAGGAATGTTAAACAGGAAGCAGTACACGACCTTAATCTTCATTGTTTAGAAAGCTAATTTAAGTCAGTTAGATTTGTTCCTTTCGGCGAAACCCCAGGAGATGGCTCTATAATTCAGAGCTACCTTTTCCGAAATGAATACTTGACAGATTGCTGTTGCCGGTTTTTTAGAAACGCACTTGTCGTCATTAACTATTAGTGACCAGCATTTGATGTCAAGTTCAGAAAAACTCGTGAACTACATCGGGAAGAAAACCCTGGTTTTTGTGAAGTCGTTAGTATTGACGCGGAATATTTCTAGTATTTTCGCCCGCACGAATAACTTATAAGGAATGTAGAAATGTGCATCACAGAACAAAATGACGAGTTGGCTTTTCAAAACCAAAATTTACAGTCCATCGAATCCTTCCTTGAGTTACCGTCGTTTTATTTTAGCACGTGACTTGGTTGGGATGATGTCCTGTATACCCAAAAGCCAGGTGTTCCTAATGGTTAGAAGATGGCGTCTGTGCTCCGTGATAGTTTCCTGGGCGGAGTTGATAGAGTGGTAAAAAAGAGCTTGCATGGCTTGTTAGCAATAATTTTTTTTTTTTTGCTCAGTGGATGATTATTTGGTTATATACAAGGTTACAGAATACAAAATAACTGCTATTGACATTCCAAAGTTATTTCGTGAGCAAGGCCTTGGGCTACATTTCACCGTCGAAAAAATGTCTGAGGACAGCCATTTGAGATTTCCAGATTCAACTTTAACTTTTGCACCAAGTCGTGTGTGCTGTGTCCAGCCACGATGTTAAACCATGATGTTAAGCCACGATGTGTTAAGCCCTTGCTATTTTTTTTTTTCCAACCAATCGAAGGTGTTCAAGAATGCCATCGTCTTTTGTTGCCTGCGTTCTGTCCTCTCAAAATCATGTGACCACGACATGAAAATCATCTTTCAGAAGCTATAGTCTGTCTGCAGCAGGTCACCTAAGCCACTGCGTCACTGCTGCACTTGCTTGTCAGGTTTGGGTAAAACAAAAAGCAGAAAAGTACAAGAGCGTCGTTTGTAATTCCGTACATACAAGTTTTCACGTAATTTAAATGATATTGCAAACATATACAGCGTTAACCCTGTGTTCTTTCACCGTTTGAGTTGTCTGGAGTTTGTGATCGTGTTAGAAGCAAGCCAAGAGTTGACATAATGGCGTTGGCGGATGTGGTGCAAAGCATGAGCATTTATTTGTTCCATACAAAGTTGCTGTTGTGCAACAGCTCTCGTTATCTTGTGGCAAAATGTATATCGGTCACAGTGACAAATGCGTTAAGAGAACACAAGTATGCCCTGTTTAGATAACCGTACTCCCACTTGGCGAAACGTCGCAAAAAGTGCGGTTGTACTCCTCTTTTCTGTCACACTAACATTCTCGCCTGGAATCGTAACCTACTTAAGAGGAATCTTCAGCTCGGATGCTCCTATCTACAATACATGTAAAACGAGAATTCGTTTTTTTCGGCAAACCCTGCACCAAACTTGACGAAGTTTGTTGCATTTAAAAGAAAAACTTAAAATCGAGTGACCGTTGGTTTTGATTTTTTTATTTAAAATTGGCAAAAATCGCAAATTTTCAGAAAACGAAACTATGAAGTTTCAACTCCGTAACTCGGCAATGTAAAATGATGTCACATTTCTGTGGATTGCATCTCATAGTACATCAAAGCGGACAAAATTGATACTTTACATATGAATCTCAAAAAATTTAGTAATGTATAAATGCAGCTTTTGCAAAACCCTTGTATCCAACGTAACAAATCCACGTAAAATATAAATTGACATATCGAATTTGTCCCCTTTGAATGATCTAATGGATGCCGTTTACAGAACCTCGATATCTGTTTTTGACGAAGAGCTATTAATTTGTGAACTTCGTGCTTCTATATTTTTCGAACTTTCGAATTTTTGAAAATTCTTTTAGCAAAATTCAGGCCATAAATAGAAGTTCCGCTTGCAACAGGCACTAGACTTTACCTTTCTCTCTCAAATGCAGCAAATTTCATTAAAATCGGTAGAGGGGTTATCTCAGAAAAGCTTCTCTTCGTTTTATATGTATTTGTATAGGCAACGTCGGATTTGGGCCCGAGCTAAAGCTTCCTCTTAACCGAGAGATTTTTGACGCATTTCCCATTTATCGCCTTAGATATGACTGTGTAGACCAAACATCTATTGCACTAACAAATGAAGAAGTAAAATATATTTGAGTGCGGCCTCCAATCTTCAAGGCATGTAACTGTGTAAACGCGTTCTTTTTTGCCTTATGTATGCTTTGTTTAGCCTTTTAGTTCTTGTATGCCGTTTCCCGGTTGCTTGTTCAGCAAGTGGCACTTATGAAAGGTTTATATCTTTAAATCAGGGGTACAATCAGTACTCTATGTGAATCAAAGGTCAGTGGGTCGCTTTGCATTGGGCGCTCACGGGAAGACTGCAAATGAAGCTGTGCAGGGTGATATGGGCTGGACTAGTTTGGAAGTGAGGGATGCTCACAGTAAAATTGATCATAAAGAACGACTGGGGAATGCGGAAGAAAGTAAATGGGCTGGGAGGGTGTTGAGGTATCTGCACAGGAAAAACATTGATTCACAGTGGAGGAAAAGGACTAGGAAGCTTACCAGCCAGTATGCGGCCTCTAGGGTGGGCAACACAGCAACAACGAACGTCAAGCGGCAAGTCAGAGAGGACGAAATAATCTCATGGGTAGCGGCAATGTAAAAGAAACCTGCCATGAGTAACTACTTAAGAGGAAAAAACGAAATCAGGAAAGAAATAAGTTATGATAACTCAAAGGGAAGCTCATTACTTTTCGAAGCGAGATCGGGATGCTTTAGAACACGCATCTATAAAGCGGGATATAAGAAGGAAGAAGAAGCATGTGCTTGCTGCGGTAAATCTAGGGAAACTATGGAGCATATTTTATTGGAATGTGAAGACGTCTACCCAGAGGTCGATTTAGGCACCACTGGCCTCCTTGAAGCCCTTGGGTTCAGCGAGAGCAGTGGAAAAGTAAACATGTCTGCAATAGGGATTAGTAAGAGGCGATGGGAGGATTGGTGGAATAAAAGTAGAGAAACGACAAAAAAAAAACGGAGACGCACAAAAGCACAGTTCGAAATAGGGGACCAGAAAATTTGGTTGTGGGAGTTCATAGTGTTTTTTTTATTGTTTAACCTAGGTAGGACATTAGGCAGTATAGTAGCAAGAGCTTGGTGGCGCAACCCACCGCCCCGTACCAAAGGGGACGCTCATAACATCCATCCATATATGTGTTTCTTTTTCTCAATAAACTTCGGTTGAGCCAGCGCACCTTCTTGTTTCTTTTCTTGGTGCTCGTCTTAAGCGCTGTATTATCATGTTGCTACGCCAACTCGCCCACCTGTCCCAATATTTGCAAGCAGTAATAGTTATAAAGACACGCAAGACGAGTAGTATAACCATGCCCTGTCAAGAGACGCATGAAAAAGGCCTGTACAATATTCGCCAAAAAGGCCTTGACTTTGCAAACGTTGGTATTGTCAAGTGAGTTAGTGAGTGAGCGGGAAAGCGATGTTATCATGCTGGGTCAATGTTGCAAAGCCAACATGAGCTAGTGCCTGCGAAAAAAAAAATGGCCAATGACCAACCGTGAGGCACTTATTTTTAACGCATAGCTCAGAAACGAAGCCATCAGCCTGATATGAAGCCGATGCTACGGTCAGACAAGGGTATTGAACTTGCTTATCTATGACAGCTCCCGTGCCGTTAAAGTAAAATATATTCGTTGTTGGGGATAACCTTGCCTTAAGGGGTTAGCATAGAATTTTAACACCTCTCTGCACATCCTTGCTGGTCTTTCTGTTGCCTTGCGGACTGTCGATAGTGTTGTACATACGCGGGACTTTGTAAAGTTTTAGGTATAATATTGATCTTTGTCTAGACGTCTCCGTAGACAGCAAGCAGGTGTTCAGTAGGAGTACGTCATTCGGGCAGTCAGTTTTTTGAGCCCAAATGGGGTTGTTTTGAAAATTGGTGCTTGTGTCACCCTTCTGCGTCACGTATGAAAGTCACAGCTACCTAAATGCAAGGATATGTCAGCCGTTTATTAAGTGTAAAGTTCTGCCTCGTAGGAAGCGACTTGGATGAATAATTACATATGAAATCAGTCTTTTGTCAAGACCAGTGGTGTTTCGGCTTTATGACAAGCGAACAGTTGTACAACAACACGAGGCTCCAAGTTCACCAGAATGGAATGCCTAAGTAATAACCTACAAAATTTGGTCCAGCTGTTGAATAAGCTATTGGCAAATATGTATTTATCAAAGTTATTTCAACCGCCCTCTACTCTTCTGTTGAAACAAGGCAAAGGATTCATAGAAATATCGAGACAAAATGGTAAATGGTGGCTGAACAAAATACTTCCCTATTGAATCAAACCGATTGCTCCGTAAATTTTGCCTCATTTTCTTTCCTTTTCGAGCTTTTAAATTAACGATCACTGATTTTTACTGTAATTATTCTTCTACTATTAACACGAAATTTCGGTTTTACAGAATATTTCTCTATGCGAATTTGCAATAATTCATTCACGTCTCGGCCAATACACCATAGTGGGTTTGAACAATATCTTTACTTGACGACAAGGACAACAACAACAATCAACAAAAACAAAAACAATCCTCAACCTGAAGGGTACATGCTGAAACGTCCGTTGTTCTGCAAATGCAGTCCACCATTTCATTAAATGAAAGTTGACCTAAGGCAAAACGTTAGTAGGTCAAGAAAGTTGCCAACGTGAATTACAGGTGCGTTCTAGAAGGCGACTGAACCAAACTCGCCAGTAGATTATCCTTAGAAGCATGCACAGGCACCAATATTTTAAGGATTTTTAGAATCTTGGGCGACCTCTTGATTATTTTTGACTTTGACCATAACTCACTTGAATCGTTCGCTGTTGGCATTCTAACCACCGTACGCTAGTTCTTTGATCCTGGACTAACGTATGAGATCCCCGTGTCCAGAAAAATCAGATTTCTTGACACCATGTGTAATTTTAGTAACGACCACACCTGTTGATGCCATTTCCTTTGTTTTACCAATGATTATTTTCTGCCAGAAGTACAACGCAAGTCATGTAGCTCAGAATACTTTGGAGTGATCAACTATATACGCTCGTTTCCTCGCAGCTGTGAAGAACACGCTCTTCGTCCTTGAAAACTGAGCCAGGACGTTTGTTACCACTCGAGGAAGGTAGAGCTGCTTTCTTTTCTTTCGCATTTTCATTTTTTTCTCTACAAATCCTGTCACGACCATCATAGTATGCAAACGGCACGCTTCTCTCGTGAGTCTCAGCAAGTGCATAAATTATCCTCAACACAAGACATAACCAGCGCTATACTGCCGTCATTTGCACTCACAGAAAACGGCCCATTGGTCGTCTTACTTGCCTCACGTACGGTGTTGTATTGAAAAGAAAGGACGCAAGCATTTCCTTTTTATTTCGCAGACCTGTCAAACGGGCCACGAGGAGCTGACAAGAAAGTGCGTCATGATGGCTTTTCTAACGCATTCTTTGTTTGATTTGCTGTCTGTATACTAACGAGTGTACCGCGAAATCACGGTGTCGCAACAAGCTCAAAAGGTCCCGCTTTCACCGGGTGTCAAGACTGTCGAAATTCTTTCTGACCGAAGAGTGACGTCACCATTCGCATACAGGCCAATGGGACCTCGCGGTTGAGCTGGCTGCTCCGTAATTGTGCTACACAGTGCGCTTGTACGCCAGCGCAAAAATCGGGAACAAATGTTAGCCTCAGCTGCGCGCACAAAGAGAGAAACGTACAGAAAGCGGGAGAAACAGATTTCAAGAGACGTCAAGCAGCTCTTGTTTTGCTCATCATGTTCAGGATCCTACGCTGAAGTTTTAACCCTCGTTTTCGCAGCCTCCACAGAGAAATTTGTCTTTTGTAAACTTTGTAACTGATTTCACCGTATTCTTACGTTATTCTTCGTCGTTCTTGCTAGTAGCATTTGCGGCTTTTTTCTGCACGGTTGTCATGTTAAAGAAAAGAAAGAGGAACGACCGAATTCATGCTATATCACCTCTAGGTGGCGCCAACATCTCTTAAGCGTACAGCTAACAAATGCTAAGAACACAAAACTGCAAAAGGAAACGCGACCTATATGCGGCTCATGTGCAACGACGGAGTTGTCCAGCAAGGAGTGTGGTTGTCTATGAAGATTTACGTGGCGGCTTCTTGCAAGCGCAGGCGATCGATGCTCGCAGACTGACATACGTCTGTCATGTACAATGTTATATGCGCGAAATAGCGTGCAATGTTTTTTTACATTTCATCAGAGCTCGCAGTTTCTGCGTAACAAATAAAATTTTGAGTTCAAGCACAGCGCCGTTTTTGTCTTTCCTTCCTCGTCCACTAAGTGTTTGCTTCGCAGACGCGTTCCCAAATCCGCGCATCTAATATGTTAATGTCCTTAATTGAAAGTTCGGCGTGCGGCCACGGTGGCATCTTACTGAATATCCACCGCTATGGTGCAGTAGCTGTGATGTTGCGTTGCTGAGCGCGAGGTCGAGGGTTCAATTCCCAGCAGCGGCCGCCACAATTCGATAGGGGTGGAATGCAAATACGCCCGCGTAGAAGTCCTCCGCATACTACGTCCTTCATAACCCACTATGCAGTTTCGTGACGGCAAACTTCATGATTTAAGTGTTACTGCCTCTATAATCTTGGTATCTCCACCGGCACGTTCATAAGAAAGAAGAGGGCGTTGTGTATTGCGTCATCGGTTGTTGCCACACGATTGAACAATATCAAGTCTCGGCCTGGCGAAAGCTGTAGGAAATGCGATGTCAGACAGGATTCTGAACTTCTCCTACTGACTGTACAAGCTTGTGCACTTTTTGTTTGAACGAAATGAAGACACCAAATTTAGTTAACAGCTACTAGACGCTGGGAAGTTGGGAACTTCTGATTAACTGATTTTGGCTCGAAATCCTAATTTACTAACAAGGTACTGATTTTTGGGCGAGTTTCCAATTCGACTTATCCAGTACCTTGCTTAAGGTCAGAGCATTCTAGCTTACGTAGACCTCTCAGCCTTTGCTGCAATAAGTTCTCCTCTTGTTAAAAGCCAACTGGAATGAAATTTCACTTTCGCGAAATTGGTTATAAATAGGTGGCATATACCACTGAAGCAATCTTGGCAAAGCTCCGGGACCGGTAATTGTCTCATTTTCCTAATAGCAGCACCTAAGCTGACGACGCGTTCACATGGTGCTTAGCCGATATGACACAAGTCACAGCACGTTGCCTCTGGGCTTTTACAGCGTAAGCTGTTATGGGCTCATTGCAATAGCCGTTTCAGTTGGCGATGTTATCCGCCGCCGGTGTACGTCGCAGCTATCGCCGGGAACGAGAAAAAATACGGCCAGTTACCACCGAGATCGCACTCGGGCCCACTACACGGGAGCCAGCTACTCTACCACTCAGACACGCCAGCGCTTTTTGTTTCTTTACTACACAGTAAACAAAAGTACAAATATATTACAGAGCGAACATCGTAGTTTGCATAAATTACATACACCATGAGCCACGCCAGCGCTCGCTTGCTTGCAGCGGAAACATTCACTATAAACGCGTGTTAGCACGCGAGGAGACACGCGATGTGGCATGCGTGAAGCGTAGCGTCGATACGTGCATACTTTGCGTTGCAGTTGCATATTATTCCCACCATTGCCACTCTTTGGTCATTGCAGCTAACCTTTTGAGACAATTCAAATTCTCATTTGCGCTGGTAAAGCGATAAATGAAAGCAAGTTTACCGCGAGTTTGGGCGAAACGACACTTTGCTCGCACCTTTTTCCACAGTACGTAGGACCTGCACAATTTTACTGCGATAGCAATTATATGGACACTCCAGGCGCATTTCTGCCATCGGCGTCGGCGTCGCCGTAGTGTTCCGTATAACGTCCAAGGGTGTTAGCATCGTCGCCGCGCACCGCATGCTCTATGGCGAGTGAAAGTGTGCAAAGGTGAGCCGACGACAGTGGCTCGACCTTGCGCGCGCAAAGGAAGAAATCGGGGAGGAAGAGCGCCGTCTGCCGTCGTGCGTAAGGCGCCGGGAGGAGGGGAGCGAGAGGGGGCGTTCTACTTTGGCGGCGACTGCGTATGGCCAGGCCGCGCGGGCTTTATCTTGAAAGCGATCTGCGATGGGGACAGAGCCGAATGGTGATATCTTCGAGTGTGCTGTGTTCTCACCATTTAGTTCGCGTTGAAGTCAGAGGCAGTACGAAGGTCAATTCGCTCGCTGCTGCTGCCACGCTTCCTCACTCCATCGTTTTGACAGCAACTGTGTCGCGGTCATCAAGTGAGATGTATTTATGTTTGCTTGTGCACGCGTAACACCATGATTGTTAGTTCAATTAGTAAGCGAACGTTTATAAGTTAATACGGCCAATAAAACTACTATCCTTACTTCGTATAGCTGTCCACTGATTTTCTATCGCAATCGAGGCTTCGCCTTCCGGAAGAAACTGCGAGTTTTTTGTCACTTCCTATTTTTGCTAAGTACATTAAAACACTCCGTGTTTTATTTGCATTTTCGACATTATCCACGTGCCTCATTATTCTCATGACCCATATGCACTATCAGCACTTTGAACATTAAACCAGATCTCGTTCATTTCGAAGTGCTCTGCACTTACCCTTCGCTTTATTTCCATCAGGTTACCAAATATCAGGCTTGGTTCTGGCCCAGGTATGCCCATATCCTTGAAGTACGAAAACTTCCTTTTGCGCCATCTGCAAATGAAGAGGAAGACAAGAAAATTGGGCTGAATCCATCTCACGATGAATGTTGATGTTAATGCGATTGGAATGGAGCAAAGTAGCGACCCAACGTGATTCCACCACACAGCAGCATCGTGTTCCAGGAGTATGTGCTGCCGAGCTACTCACTCGCGCTTCCCTCTGGATCATCATCATCATCAGCCTGGTTACGCCCACTGCAGGGTAAAGGCCTCTCCGATATTTCTCCAACTACCTCGGTCATGTACTAATTGTGGCCATGTCGTCCCGGCAAACTTCTTAATCTCATCCGCCCACCTAACTTTCTGCCGCCCCCTGCTACGCTTCCCTTCCCTTGGAATCCAGTCCGTAACCCTTAATGTCCATCGGTTATCTTCCCTCCTCATTACATGTCCTGCCCATGCCCATTTCTTTTTCTTGATTTCAACTAAGATGTCATTAACTCGCGTTTGTTCCCTCACCCAATCTGCTCCTTTCTTATCCCTTAACGTTACACCCATCATTCTTCTTTCCATAGCTGGTTGCGTCGTCCTCAATTTAAGTAGAACCCTTTTCGTAAGCCTCCAGGTTTCTACCCCGTACGTGAGTAATGGTAAGACACAGCTGTTTACACTTTTCTCTTGAGGGATAATGGCAACCTGCTGTTCATGATCTGAGAATGCCTGTCAAACGCACCCCAGCCCATTCTTATTCTTCTGATTATTTTAGTCTCCTGATCCGGATCCGCGGTCACTACCTGCCCTAAGTAGATGTATTCCCTTACCACTTCCAGTGCCTCGCTACCTATCGTAAACTGTTGTTCTCTACCGAGACTGTTAAACATTACCTTAGTTTTCTGCAGATTAATTTTTAGACTCACCCTTCGGCTTTGCCTCTCCAGGTCAGTGAGCATGCATTGCAGTTCGTCCCCTGAGTTACTAAGCAAGGCACTATCATCAGCGAATCGCAAGTTACTAAGGTATTCTCCATCAACTCTTATCCCCAATTCTCCCCAATCCAGGTCTCTGAATACCTCCTGTAAACACGCTGTGAATAGCATTGGAGAGATCGTATCTCCCTGTCTGACGCCTTTCTTTATTGGGATTTTGTTGCTTTCTTTATGGAGGACTACGGTGGCTGTGGAGCCGCTATAGATATCTTTCAGTATTTTTACATACGGCTCGTCTACACCCTGATTCCGCAATGCCTCCATGACTGCTGAGGTTTCGACTGAATCAAACGCTTTCTCGTGATCAATGAAAGCTATATATAAGGTTGGTTATATTCCGCACATTTTTCTATCACCTGATTGATAGTGTGAATATGGTCTATTGTTCCGTAGCCTTTACGGAATCCTGCCTGGTCCTTTGGTTGACGGAAGTCTAAGGTGTTCCTGATTCTATTTGCAATTGCCTTAGTAAATACTTTGTAGGCAACGGACAGTAAGCTGATCGGTCTATAATTTTTCAAGTCTTTGGAGTACCCTTTCTTATGGATTAGGATTATGTTAGCGTTTTTCCAAGATTCCGGTACGCTCGAAGTCATGAGGCATTGCGTATACAGGGTGGCCAGTTTCTCTAGGACAATCTGCCCACCATCCTTCAACAAATCTGCTGTTACCTGATCCTCCCCAGCTGCCTTCCCCTTTTGCATAGCTCCCAAGGCTTTCTTTACTTCTTCCGGCGTTACCTGTGGAATTTCGAATTCCTCTAGACTACTCTCTCTTCCATTATAATCGTGGGTGCCACTGGTACTTTATAAATCTCTACAGAACTCCTCAGCCACTTGAACTATCTCATCCATATTAGTAATGACATTGCCGGCTTTGTCTCTTAACGCATACATCTGATTCTTGCCAATTCCTAGTTTCTTCTTCACTGCTTTTAGGCTTCCTCCGTTCTTGAGAGCATGTTCAATTCTATCCATATTATACTTCCTTAGTTCAGCTGTCTTACGCTTGTTGATTAACTTCGAAAGTTCTGCCAGTTCTATTCTAGCTGTAGGGTTAGAGGCCTTCATACATTGGCGTTTCTTGATCAGACCTTTCGTCTCCTGCGATAGCTTACTGGTATCCTGTCTAACGGAGTTACCACCGACTTCTACTGCACACTCCTTAATGATGCCTACAAGATTGTCGTTCATTGCTTCAACACTAAGGTCCTCTTCCTGAGTTAAAGCCTAATACCTGTTCTGTAGTTTGATCCGGAATTCCTCTAGTTTCCCTCTTACCGCTAACTCATTGTTTGGCTTCTTGTGTACCAGTTTCTTTCGTTCCCTCCTCAAGTCTAGGCTAATTCGAGTTCTTACCATCCTGTGGTCACTGCAGCGTACCTTGCCGAGCACGTCTACATCTTGAATGATGTCAGGGTTCGCGCAGAGTATGAAGTCGATTTCATTTCTAGTCTCACCATTCGGGCTCCTCCACGTCCACTTTCGGCTAACCCGCTTGCGGAAAAAGGTATTCATTATACGCATATTATTCTGTTCTGCAAACTCTACTAATAATTCTCCTCTGCTATTCCTAGAGCCTATGCCATATTCCCCCACTGACTTGTCTCCAGCCTGCTTCTTGCCTACCCTGGCATTGAAGTCGCCCATCAGTATAGTGTATTTTGTTTTGACTTTACCCATCGCCGATTCTACGTCTTCATAAAAGCTTTCGACTTCCTGGTCATCATGACTAGATGTAGGAGCGTAGACCTGTACAACCTTCATTTTGTACCTCTTATTAAGTTTCACAACAAGACATGCCACCCTCTCGTTAATGCTATAGAATTTCTGTATGTTACCAGCTATATTCTTATTAATCAGGAATCCGACTCCTAGTTCTCGTCTCTCCGCTAAGCCCCGGTAGCACAGGACGTGCCCGCTTTTCAGCACTGTATGTGCTTCTTTTGGCCTCCTAACTTCACTGAGCCCTATTATATCCCATTTACTGCCCTCTAATTCCTCCAATAGCACTGCTAGACTCGCCTCACTAGATAACGTTCTAGCGTTAAACGTTGCCAGGTTCATATTCCAATGGCGGCCTGTCCGGAGACCTTGGAAACCGTTCGTTATTTGCTCAGGCTACGCCACGCCGCCGTTATCGCCGGGATCAGTGCGTCGACGCGACGAATGATAAGAGAAGAAGAACAGGAAATAAAGTGAAACAGAATGGGTAAACATAAGATGAAGTGGATCGTTACAAACTACGGCCCATAGAGGGCGAATTTGCCGCGCAAGGCGAGCACGTCAGAAGTCAGGCTCAATTTCATAAAAGCGCAACGCGTTGTCATCATATGCGAGGTTGCCGGGGTCGTTTACTGTGGTTTCCTTCTGCAGCCTGGAGCTGTATTTTGTAACGATTCTTTTCAAGCAAATATCTTCATTTTTTTCCCCGTCCATTGCACTGAGTCGTCGATGCCAAGGTTTACGGTGGCGCTGTTTCGTGTAAGCCAACAACAGAAAGGGGGGGGGGGGGGGGATCAGAAACGAAAAGAATCTGCCTACATATTATACGGTTCAGAGACGGTATTTTCTCATCGATAGTCACGTCCAACTCTGCAATAATAATTTTTTGGTCGAAGTGAAATAAAAAAATAATCTAAACAATCTGGAGCACGCTGAGTCGTCACATGCCGCAAACTGAGAGTCCCTGCGAGCCTGCATGTATACGAGCTATACTGCTCCGCTCTCACAGCTTCAAACGCAGTTCAGGGGAAATTGCGTTACTTTAAAGAACGCTTTGGAGAAATTCTAACTAAAGAAACGCTTGTTTACTTCATTTTCACAAATACCCACGCCCTTCACATTCGAATAAAACATCTGCGCTATTCTTCACCCGTTTATTTAGGTATACGGGCGTTTTATATTACAGGCCGCTTTATAAGAAAAGCCGTTCGGCTGAACAGTTTGCTCTGGCAAGGGCCTCTTTCGTGTTCCCCCAATTTCGCACTCGTGATTTCAAGGACCAAGGAAAGTAAGAAATTTTCCTCCACGAAGCGTGAAGACTAGTGCCGAGTTCGCCAATAGAAACGGTACAAAGCAATGCTTCTCTCTCCTCTCGTCTCCTTTTTTTCTTTCTTTTTTTTTGTGGGAAAGTGTGCTGCGATGTTCACAGAATACAAAACGCAACAAACAGAGCATGATGCCAATTGTTAAACTGCTTGCGCAAGGAATTCTGCTTAATATTACATTACGCAGGAATCGGGTTTTGAAAAAATAGAGCTTGTTGTGTATATAAACTGTTCTAAGAAAAAAAATTAATGCCGAATGCGAAAGGAACTGTAATCGTTTCCAGTGAATCGCAGGTGGCCCCTCGCGTATTACCGGAGGTTTGTAAACGTGCCATACGCTCAAAGTTGTATTGATTGACTGTCTGTTACGACTTATTACCGGCTGATACTAACGAAAAGAAAAATAAATAGCGAAGATTTGCGTAAGTGTTCCTGTGAACTTACTACCGATTTGTCGTACTTTTGTCATATTTATTCTGTCATGTTTATTGTTATATATAGTCTCCAAAAGCGTTCTTTTCTTAGAATACTAACGTATCTATACTCAGCCTGTGTATTTTTGTTGCACATATCTAATTTATTGTATTTGTACCACCTGACCCTTAGCAAATGCCCCAGAGCCTCTATGGGCCATTACTAGACATTTATACAGCCGTTTAACTCGTTTAGATTTTTTTGGTTGCGCTTAGGAAATGGGAATGCCGGCAGTATTTCCTGGGGCACTCCGTCTTGAAGAAGGCGTGCGGCTTGTTGCTCAAATTTCCACGGCAGCATTTCGGCGAATGTTTCTTAGGAAGTTTTGAGAGGCGCGCAGCTTGCAGGCGGCTGTCGAACCTACTTCTACTATAGTGCAATGTACCTATAACGCTGACAGGTTTCCGAGCTTGAAAATTAGTATTATATATATCTGGATATACAGATATATATGGTTACATAAGAAAATTAAATTCCGGAACTTTACGTGCCCAACCGCTATCTGATTATGAGAGTTACGATTATGATATGATTATGAGATTATGACCGCCTGGTGTTCTTTAACGCGCAGCTAATGCACTTCACACGGGCGGTCTTGCACTTCTCTATAGAAATGCAGCCGCTACGGCGAGGATTTAGTCCCACGCCTTCGGACTTAGCGGCACAACAACAAAGCCACACTACCGTTGGCTACTAAGCCATCACGGCGGGTATGTCTAGATAACTATATACCTATACTCCTAGATATAAATGCATATCTAGACACACACAGAGACAGAAGAGCAGATAGATAGATAGATAGATAGATAGATAGATAGATAGATAGATAGATAGATAGATAGATAGATAGATAGATAGATAGATAGATAGATAGATAGATAGATAGATAGATAGATAGATAGATAGATAGATAGATAGATAGATAGATAGATAGATAGATAGATAGATAGATAGATAGATAGATAGATAGATAGATAGATAGATAGATAGATAGATAGATAGATAGATAGATAGATAGATAGATAGATAGATAGATAGATAGATAGATAGATAGATAGATAGATAGATAGATAGATAGATAGATAGATAGATAGATAGATAGATAGATAGATAGATAGATAGATAGATAGATAGATAGATAGATAGATAGATAGATAGATAGATAGATAGATAGATAGATAGATAGATAGATAGATAGATAGATAGATAGATAGATAGATAGATAGATAGATAGATAGATAGATAGATAGATAGATAGATAGATAGATAGATAGATAGATAGATAGATAGATAGATAGATAGATAGATAGATAGATAGATAGATAGATAGATAGATAGATAGATAGATAGATAGATAGATAGATAGATAGATAGATAGATAGATAGATAGATAGATAGATAGATAGATAGATAGATAGATAGATAGATAGATAGATAGATAGATAGATAGATAGATAGATAGATAGCGTCAAAAGTTTCCACAGAGTGAAATTCACGTAACCCACGTTTTCTTACCGTCCCTAGAGATGTGTCATCCTTCTCCACCAGTCCTCGAGCCTGCTCTCATCTGCCTCTTGCGCATTAATCGCTGCTTTCAGTGGACCAACGTCGGGGCACGCACGGCCGACACACCGCAATGCGGGGCACGCCTCGCCGAAGATGCCCGCTGTCCGTGGTCGCCTCCGCTCGGCTCGCAGTGGTGACCGGCAGCCTGCTGGCGATTTCCACGGTCACGTGTTGCACGACCAAAGAGTGCGAAAACGAGTGCTTCGGGCGCGGCGCCAAGCAGGCCTGGTGCAACGGGATGTTCTGCATCTGCGACATCGACTTCCGTTTTCCCGAGATGAAAAGCCCGCCTCCCTTCATTAGCCCTGTCGATGTGGTCAGAGCAGGGGACGCTTACAGCAATAAACCGACGGCGATCGACTGGATCGTGAAAGAATAGTGCTTGCAAGAAAGGGGTGGGACATTTGCCGCCGACGCCGTAACCCCCTCGCTCAATGCGCACACATGGGGCTGTGTTTTGCAATGGTTCTTTTCCTTTTTCCAGTCTTCTTCGCCTTCGTGGTTAGCACTCTTGAAGCCAGGTCTTCGATATCGCCATTATCGGCTACTCGCTGCGATGGGCGATAAAAAAATAAATAGCATCGAAGGAAACGAATCCTTCCGCACTTAATACGGCTGATAAAATAGCAATTCTATTCCTTTTCGTTTTTCGTCAGTGGTCAGAATGGTGCGCTCCGCCCACCTTATCACGAGTTATCATGGCCTGTTCCTGGGTAGAAAATGAAGCCATAAGATACTCGGCATACACAAGGTGGTCTCCTTTCAACACTCGCCAAGCGCAATGCTCTTCAAACAAGGTACGTAATAGGGCAGAACCGGCGTATTCAAGATTGCACCCATCTTTGGAACTACGTAAAGTGCAACAAAAAGATGAAATAGATAGGAATGACAGCACAAGGCGCGTACTCGCAATTGAATAATTTATTGGACAAACTTCCCATATGTACACATAGAAATAAGTGATCGCGCATTCGGAGCAAATCGTCGGACGTGGCGAGGGTTTTCTTCCTACCGCATACCCATATGAGATGCAGTTTGTTCTCTTGAGTAAAGTCCGAGCATTTCTAATGGGCTGGTCTTGAGGTGAAGGATTCCTGCTTCACAGCCGAAATCCCGCAGCAATTGCAGGGCCCGAGTATAGCGTAGGCTTATGCTGGCGATCGATCGGGCAATGTAACGCGAGATCAATAATAACACGAAATTGCGCTTCCACGAGACTCTCGTGTGCACGACGTACGTATACACAAGCGCGCACCGGCCGACCTCTACTGTAGAATAAAAACCTGCATCGACTATGTGCAGCTACTCAACTTTATCAACTTCGCGAAGAGGCGGTAGCTTCGCTCCTCGGCAGCAGTAGCAACTGCGGTTCAACGACCGATTCAAGGACCGTGGCCCCCAAGATCTCAACGAAGCGCACCGGTGCAATCTCGGAGGCCACGCAATAACGCTTCGTGGTAGCTCCCATGGTTAGGGGCGTGCGAATATTAGCGAATTACGAATAGCGAAACGAATGGTGTCCTATTCGATTCGGTCTTAGAATCGAATGTCATCTTTAGTAAATGCGAATATTTGTCGAATACTTTTTGAATACTTCAAAATGTCACCTGTACCCAAATAAACATAAAATCGTAGTAAAAGCACGGTAAGTTTTCACCCCCGCGGGCGTAGTATCGACATACAACATGAGAACTTGTGTAGTAGTGCAAGCTACGTCACTCAGGTAGCCATACTTAAGCTGTACAGCGATCATTCGCCCCCTCTGGAGAGCTCTGCGCATGCGAAGAAACTACTTGTTCACTCCTAATGCTACATTTGTGCCTTTAATAAACAATGCTTCAACTGTGTAATGGCAGAAGCTTGCTAATTTTAAGATTGCTGGGATGTGAACGTCATTTCATATCAGTTGGTATAACGGCCGTTTACTATTCGGAAACTATTCGAGAAGTTTTCGATATTCGATTCGATTTGATTCGATTCTGGCACTATTCGATTTGTATTCTATTCAGTCTCGAAATCACTTTTCGCACACACCTACCGATGGTGGTTCCGAAAGCATTGCTTAGAGCTGCACACACGGCAACGTATGTTCATGGAGCAAATAAAAATATTTCGCAATTTGCGTGATGTATAGTCCTCTGAAGGAAACTATCAATTCCTTTTTTTGCATACCCTGGTCTAAAGAACTGTACACAAGAGAAAGCAGATGCACGTATAACAGGCAAGCATCCGAAGTAGCTGTCATATATAGTATACTTGCATGACATCTAGCTGCAAAAATACCAAAATGGTTATCGCAGTTTTTGAAGCATGAGGAGCGATAGCTCGGCTAAACTTGAGTACAGATCTTTGGGCTGTAGTTGGTTCGATGCAGTAGTTGAGGTCATGGCTCGGAATTGTCACGGACAAGAAAGACGACAGGACGTGCGCTAAAACAAATAAAAAGTAGCCTTCAACGCACATGCAAACACCAGCATTTTCCAGATAGGAAATCTCTCCTCACTTCAGAGTAATCGACGGGGCGTTGACACAGTTAGCACCCTCTTTTGCAATCAACCTTGCTTGGTCAATTTCCCGCCTATCCTTATCCGTATTTCTATGCATGATGGAACAATCTCTAAACAGCGGTTCGTACCCACGACCGTCACGGTGCACTTAAACATGCCCATCTAGATAACAGTTCAGTTTTTGCCGGCGCTCCCTTAATCTGTCACTGAGCTTCCCTATCGGTCTGCCCTATGCGCACTTTGCCGCACGAGAATGGGTAGCGTTAAACGACGCCTTGTGCGCGGGGCACAAAGGGGCACTGGTGCTTCTTTGCGGATTCTCGCCGAGTCTTTCCACACGGATCGGTAGCCTTGGGTATGCTCGATAGCTTTTTGTGGAGCTGAAAATACGACACCCCCTTCCACCTTACGGGTCCCTTTCTTTAAACCATTATTTATTAATCACATTTCTTCAATATAACCTTTCTCAATAACCTTTCTTTATTCATTACATCTCTTCACCTTGCGGGCTTCCGCAGAGCTATTACGTCAAAATCCTGCCTTTGCTTCGAGTTGATAAATTCGACTTCGCCCTGCCGTCTGCTAGAGCCGCCTGGTTAGCTCGGATGGTAGAGCGGCTGTCCCGGAAAGGCGGTGATCCCGGGTTCTAGTCCCGGACCAGGACGAACTTTTCTTCAGCTGCGAGGCTTTTTCTTTCGAGGAACCCGCATGGGTTTCCTCTGTAGCACTCAGCTGCGTTTGGGTGGATGTCTCATTTTCCCTTTATTAATTCTTTGAACCACGTGACACCCCATGCGTCTAAGGCACAGCTACCTTCTTTTTGGTTTCGCGTGCACGTGCCACCCGGTTTCCTTAGCGTTTTCAGCGCATTTCCCGCCACTGACAGAAGTACGTGGACAGGGCAGCCTGCGCCCCGCTGTGCTTATTGACGCGGCTTAGAAAATAGATCCGGGCGCCTCTTTATTTTGCTTACTTAACAAAACAAGGGAGCTAATTAGAATACTATAGACTCATATCGCTATGGCTCAGACTCTGATTGTTTTGTGAGTAGTCGGCTCAAAACAAAGGATTAATCAGGACATGGTTGCACACGTGCTACGCCTGATTAATCCTCTCATTCTTCAGGTTATAAGCTTGAGTGAATTACTTATAGTCACATATTACTCGAGTGTTCGGCATCGAAAGAGAGTGAGGAGCTCTTGTTGTGCCAGTCCCGAAATGCCGGTTTCGCTGTATGTCGGAGTTAAGCTGATGCTCGTAAACAACGTCACATGGTGTGCACTCTTTTCATAAATGTTGGTTTTATTCATTGTTTCTTTTTTACTTAAGTTATCCTGAAGTGTCCTTTTTTTGTGCTTTTAATGTACGCATGGCGCGAGAACTTCGACCTTAGGCTTATTCCTGGACACTTCAAATAAACGATTGATTATTATTTGCCAATATGCAATGAGTGCGACGCTGAAGAGAAGCAAGTCCATGGCCGGACCATAAAGTCGGCTCGACAAGGCAGACAGACGGACACAGCAAACCCTGCTTCGAATGCGTAATTTAAGTTCGCAGTGAAATGAAGAATGTGAAAGCAGCCAGCAAAAAATATCATTTATTAACAGGAACAAGCAGACTGGTTGACCCCTGAAAAGATTGATTTGGTCAACAGCTCCACAGTTACGGGAAACGTTCCGCTTGGCGGTCTTACCCACACGCGAAGTACGGGGAAAGTGGAAAGCATATAATTACTCATTGGAAATTCTGTAAACGGTCATCTTTATTTATTTATTTATTTGTCTATTCGTAGTTCCATTTACAGCCTTGGTGAACAAATTGGCCTCCTTGTAGCCAATGCTTCCGGGTTCAAATGCCTCCACAGATGAGTATTGGACAGCAGCTTGGAAATGCTTCAAGTGATGCCTCGAGTTCGCAGTTTTGAGGGACCTGAAAATCCCCGCATCTGCAAAAGAAAAAAAAAAGCAAGGATGTGACTTCTCTTTCTTCCTTTTTTACTGTTCCAAACGCCCCCTTTTTGAAAATCTTAATTACAGAATGTGTTCTTTCATTGACTTGATTACGTAAGGAGACCTCTGTACTATCAAACGCTTCCGGACTTGTTACATTCGGAAAGAGGCCTCCTACTGGATTGTATGTCTAACTAAATTCCTGCCCTAGAGACTGGATGTCTAAATAAATTCCTGCCCCAAGGTATTTTTATGAGGTGCTGAGGGTTCCTTAAACCTTTGTTCGCATTAAATGATTCGAGATATTTCTTTCCACCTAAGCCTTAATAACTCAGTGCATTCAGAATGTATCAGAATGTAGCCAATTAGAAAAGCACGCTTTCGGGAATTCTCTTGCAAGGTGCGTTTCTTACAGCGCGAAGCTCATACAAAGCGCGCACCTGTCGCTAGGCATGCCCGTGATCACCCATCACGTGAGGCTAGTCACTGTCAGCGAAAACAATGCCCTTCGTTTGGCGACTCCATGTAAGAAAGATACGTCAGTTATATTGATCTCGCCCTGATTTGGTTGAACGGCGAACTAAAGCCAACGCAAGGCGAAGTGGCTTTAGTTCGTATGATCTGTGTTCAGTTCTGCATGAACCCAACATAGAATTAATACAAGGAAAGAAGGACGATAAATTAAATACGCCCTAATTAAATTAACTGAAATGTTGTATTACTGATGATAAGGTAAGTGAAAGTGTAAAAGAACACAACTTGCCTCCAGTGGGTGCCGAACCCTAACCTCCGCCTGACACGTGCAATGCTCTTTGTCTGTGGGTACCAAAGCTGGTGCTGGGAGTGTTAGCCAGCGCCACCCACTGATAACTCCAAGATCGCAATGACGATCTCGAAGGCCACACATATTTGCATCGCAGGTGTCCGATCGCAGGCGTAAGCTACCTCAAAGGCATCGAGACCCACCAGAATCGAGACCTTCGCTACGTAATGAGGGTGAAGAACCAGGCGCAACCGAGGGACTCAATTTATTGTTAATGACGCTCACGGGCAGCTTCATCGTCTGTTCGCTTCATACAGTTAACAAAATCAAAATTGGTTCTAATCATTCTTCCTGTTTCATTCTGGAAATACGTTCCATCTACGACTTCCTCGAATTAAACATGGGGGATTTGAGACAAAGAAGAAAGATTTAATGGCCAAAAATAATTGTGGCAGCCGTATTGCAAGAAACTGCCAGTAGGCAAATAATTTATTTAGCAACATTTTAATGATTAACCTTGATCAGTAAAACCATGAAGACATTAATCGGCTCGTATATTGCGTTTACGGAATTGAAGCCGGTTAGTTTTGAATGTATAAGTCCACTTTGTGTAAAATCATGAAACATGCATTAATTTTATGATATCCATCAAAAAACAACCGTTGCTGGCGTGAGGACTCCAGCTAAACAGAAATGCCTTGAACATTGATCGAATTGTATGCCGCAATTGCAATGCATGCGCCACAGTTACAGGCGAGAAAGTCAGATAGTGAAGTTCAATTCACCAAACAGCTTGTTGTCGACCGTCGCGCATCTTGTGACTTCTGCTACGTCTACGCATTCTTGCTGGCACCACCTTATCTCAAACCCTTAATTTTAGTGGCTAAAGGCGATTGACGTTAAAACACGCCGTATGCAACACTATTCGCAACCGCATACAGAGCAGCCAACCTTTGAATGGTAAGCGTGAAGTTTTCAGCGTCGCATGTCCAGGCCTCACAAGGCTCTTTCATCAAGTTCAACGTGGTTGGTTCCAGCATCAGCCCACCGTACGAACATTTTCCTGGAAAAGAAACACCAAGAGTTGACCTGTATTCATAACGTCAGCATCGAATTCACATTATACGATTATTCACCGAAATATAAGTTCTGTTTAAACCAAATTCATTTTCCACAACAAAGTGGAGTATTTTTACGCTGTCTCGAAATCCAACACAATGTCCTTACGCTGTCCTCAAGAGAGAGAGAGAGAGACAGAGACATTTAATAGTGCGAAAGGGAAGAGGTCAGCCTAAAAGATACATGCCTCTGACTTGCTTCTACACGCTAAACATTGTAACACCTTTATAGATGTATAAAGGCTGTTTGGTTGTCCCACGGCTAACACCCTCACGTTTGAGGGGCAAGATGGAATAATTGGTAGGGACCAATGAAATTTTCTTGTTTGTCGACTTTATATGACAAATAAAAAGATGATGATAGCTGCGATAGATGACACGAAAAGTGCCCTAAATAAACTTTGAAAGCTATGACTGTTAAATTCTCTTGTGAGATATTTCTGTGCATTTAAAGTGGTCAGAATTATAACAGTTTTCGACTACGCCTTTTGTCACCGCACGTGCAGTTGGAGCTGTCTGTCTGTCTGTGGAATACATGTTTTAGAGCCCTAAAGGTAAAGGTGTTACCCATCAGACAAGCCAACACCCTTGAGGGTGTACAAATATTAGAGTGTAGTTAGAAAAGTGAAGAAGGCGGTCTAAAGGACATATGCTCCTGCCTTGGTACTCCACTTGTAGGAAAGGGGAAAACGGAAAGATAGGAACATAAGAGGTATAAGACGGTAAAGAGTGAAGGTGAAACACATTTCTGATGTCACACACATGCGGTAACAAAGCTTAAAGCAATGGAGAGTAGCAAACAAGGTACCTACAGCCTGCAGTACTTGCACTGCTGTTTTAGCCACAAGTGCGTGTAAACCAACAAGTAGCTGCAAGGCGCTAATTATATGCTTTAGCATCGTCGTGACGTGACAGTTCAACACTGAGCTCTCGCTTGTCTGTCGTCGTTCTTACTGAGGTTCGAAGCTGCAGGAGGAACTCGCAGGCCTAGTCTGCTGCTGTTTACACGAGGCTGAGCTTTCAGAATCGAAAGACTATCTTTAGCCTTTGCTCAAGTTTGTGCAAGCCTCTAGGCTGCAGATCTGTTGGTACTTGCGACAAAACTCACGTGGAAAGTTCCTGAGGTCATCTGTGATTCACACCTTCATAACATAAGGAGCCTACTACGCAGTTAATTAAGTTCGTTCCTTTGCCGAGCTCCAAAAGACGAATCATAGATGTCGTTATGTCGAATCAGAGATGCGAGATTTCGTACCAGAAAACAACTGAGCGCACTAGTTTACCGCTAGGTGGTAAGTTAATGCGGTCAGAATCTATCGCGTCAAGGAAAAATTAAATCGAAGAATTAGGTAGCCTTACGTAGCGAACTGCTCATGATGTCGTTCCCGCGTGACGGGCGTATCATTCCCATAACAATCACAAACCAAAACAATATATAACATTGGAAGTGCCAATAACGATCACGAGAAAACCAATTATGTTTTGCAATTTGAATGCGGATATGAAAATTCAGTCCAACGAACAAAATACAATGAAATATCATACAGTTATACAAATCACTATTACAAAGTGAGGAACTGTCATGTGCTTAGACGACATCGGCTGAACCTAGTAAATGTGACATGTTCTCTGAAGGCAAACGCATACATTTGGGGTATTAGGTATCTGGTAATAGAGCATGAGAAAACAAAGTTAGTACGGGCTCAGTTTAGCGTCCCTGAGAATTTTCAGGGTCCGTGCAGACAAGCGAGCTTTATCGACAAAAGCATATACAGCGCCTTGAACTGAACTGCTACATTTTACTACATTTTATGTCTGTATAACTTTACTGCAAGTTGAATACAAATGAACAGCGTACAATGCGCATATCACAACTAACCTTGCAGCGACACTTAATTCGCTCCAAATAAAGCATTTCTATCTATGTCACAAGGCTGGCTGTTTTAGACTTTTCAGTCGCCGTGCCGTTGCGCTGCTGAGCGCAAGGTCCCGGGTTCGATTCCCCGCCACGGTGAGCTCATTCCGATGGAGGGCAGAAATCCAAAGAAAGCTCTCTCTTACTTACATTAAAGTGCACGTTTAAAAACGGACGAATTTAATACAGAGTTTCCTCATGTCTTGTAACTCGAAGACAGCGTGTTGCTTTGAAAAGTTAATTCCTACAATTTGTACGTGTTAAAATTTGGCGCGCCACGGTGTTCAGCGCGTCGTCCTATAGTATTCTACAAGAGATCGACGGAGTTGAGTTGAGTGGTTGTAGGCTACTGGTGTGATTAGCCTTGCAGTTGCTGCCGGAAATTGCTCCACCGTATCGACACTTAAATAAATCACATAAATCAGTCACAGACCTCACAATTACAAATATTCACTTCTAAGGTCACGCCATGGGGAGGTCAAATCCGTGTCCTGCAGGTAATTTAAAAGAAGGCGAGAAACCTCCTTCCTACACAACTGGTTTCCGCGCGGGAAAACAATGTCCTGAAGGGAACTGTGAGGAACTCCTGTATTCTTGAGGGACCCGAATAACACACTCCTGTCCGCGTTATACAGAGTACAGCACATAAGGTAATGTTCTATGATCGACGGACTCTGTATTGCGGCACATCGCTGTAGTTCTTACCGCCGATGACTCCGACGTCTTTGACTTCGATTATGGGCATCGGGCCGGGAAACGGGGGCTGGGGCTCGCCCGTCTCCGGCGGCTTCGGAGTCACGGTGTCCAGGGCGTATACACCGACGAATACGAGAACCATGGCGAGCACGCTGGACATCATTTTTTTAGAGGAATTACCCGCGGACCAGAACTGGGAGGAGACGTTCGAAGCCGAGCCTTTACTCCGCGAGCGAATGCATCAACCGCTCAGAGAAGCAAACTCGATGGCGTCTTCCAAGTCCCCAGCTCATTACCGCCAGGAAGTTGAAGACCGCGTCGTCCGCAACAATCTACCCCAAGTACGTATATCCGGCTTCACTGCTCTAACAAGGCGACCTCGAGATACACTTAAGCTTGTTGCAAGGCACAATATGGCTAAAACAAAGGAAATCAAAGGTCACTGCTGCTGTCGTAGATGTTGTTCTTGTTATCTTGCTTTTGTTTTAGTGGCTTCGCCTTAATTAAGAGCAGCCTTCGTTATTACGCTGGTAAGCACACCCTGTTGTATTCGAACATGGCTCACGAATTGCCAGTCACTGTGCGTGTCTATAGAGCACTCGGGCAGCTACCCGAGCAGAGTGGAAACTCTTGCTATTAGAAGTTTAGCTGCTTTTAAAGCGAAGCTTTCTTTGTGAGCCCTCCAGGATTTTCTTGACCATGGCTGCTGGATGCTGCTGCTGTGTCTTGACGAATAGCTAATACACATAAAAAAAAGCGAAAACGGTGCTCTAGCCATTAAGCCCGCGATCGAACGTTCCTTTCTTCGTTATTACAGGGAGGCAAAACCGTGTAGCACTTACACTAAAGACACCACAAGTCAATAATCGGGCAAACTTAAACACGAATCAAGGAGGTCAAACCAGTCAGGAGGTTCCGACCGTAACGCTCGTGTATCCAGCGTATTTGAATGATTCCTTCCTGGGAGATGTTCTTCGTTGCTCCTGTGGCCCGGCATGCCTGTCCATCGTTCTTGCCACTCAGCGCAATGGCCACGACCGCAAGTGCACTTCTGTCGTGCCAAAGCAAACTATAGATCGTTGAGATTAATCGCCGCGTGTATGTCACATTGCGTATATAGTACGGGTGCTCGGGAATGCACGTCCGTTTCACGCTACGCTAACACACATTCACCGCTTCACGAGAGCTTCGCTTCACGTATAGACTCCAAGATGCGAGTTGGATCTGCGTAATTTTTTTTCCACGTAAATGATTCAGATATGTGCATCGAAATGAAGATTCATTTCATCGGTCCGACAGAAGCGATTCATGTGTACGGGTTCTTTATCCAAAAATTCCCTCAGAACTTAGATATCAGCGTGTACTTTTCAAGAACGTCGGCGCTCCATTGAGTTCAAGAACGTCGGCGCTCCAAAACCTGCATCAAAAAACACTCAATGTGTCCAAGGCAACTTAGGAACGACATCAGAAATGTCGCTGTTCCCGGAATGCTGGTAGCCTAATTCGTACTGAAACCGTGTGCGCAAACTGCGCTACAGTCTGTATACGATATATCCGCACTACGCTGCCATAAAATTTTGTTGCAAGTCAGCACGTCGTCTTGTCTTGTTCTTCCGCAATCCTCTGCTTGCCCTCTTCTATTCAGTTCCCGCAGTTTCCTGCGGCAGCGGCGGCGCGTGTTTATTTTAGGCCGAGGGATGATCAAACTCTCCTACAAATGTACCGTGAAGTAACGGCCAGAAGCGAAAGTCATAATGCACGCGTTTCGACCAGAGTAACGGCGTCTGAAAGGCAGAGAATTGTCGTCCATCCGACTGTAGCAAGACGCTACAAAGAAAAGCTACGATTGAAGAGTGACCGCTACGGAAAAGCGTTGGCCCATGACGGTTCGATCGCCTGACCACAACAAATTTTTCTTCACCTACGAAGCTTTCTCTCTGGGATACCCGCATGCGGTTTCCTTTATAGCTTCGTGCCACAGTTGGGGAAAGTGGCACTTTATTTCCTTTCATGAACCTTATATACACCACCTAAATTGCGGGTTACCGCGCAGGACTGCGTTTATCGGCGTGCATGGCTGAACGGTCGTCATTTCGGTTTGCATATTTTCAATTTATCCTCAATTAGAAAGAAAGGGGAGGGGCCAGCGGGCTGTTGGCGGCTTCTTTCTATAGAACGTCACCTGTGAACGGGACAGCAAGTCGGGCTCATTCGCGGGATCATCCTCGCCTTTATTTATAAGCCCCCCGCCCCCCGCACAGCTCTCTGCGATTGACGTTACGAAACACACAACGAACCGTGTCGTTTTGCGTGCATGGTCAGGCAGTGGCATCCTCGAACATGACATTAAAGATCACGCGCGATTCATTTATCTTTTTTTTTTTTACCAACTCATCCGAGGTTCCCAATCTCGCCGGCCTCACTCCGAAGATTTCTCTTCGATAGCAAAAGTATTAACGCGCAATATCGAACCACGCAGGGACGCAGGAGTCCATGTCCTTAAATAGCCGGTGGCCCACAAGCCCTGTTCATTCTCTTCCGGCTCTGCCGTCGCACATATCTAGGTCCACTGACGGGCGATCATATCGTACATCTCGCGCTCTTTGTAGTGGTTGGCTGCGTTTATCTGAAACACGTTTTTCATATCCGGGGTTCTTATCAGATTAGTGATGGCGAGCAGCACCTTGTCCGCGCCGGCGAGGAGGGGAGGGGTGTAGATTTCGGTTGCTAAAATTAAATTATGGGGTTTTAAGTGCCAAAACCACAACCTGATTATAAGGCACGCCGTAGTTAAGGCCTCCGGATTAATCTTGATCATCTGGAGTTCTTTAATGTGCACCTAAATCAAAGTACACTGGTGTTTTTGCATTTCGCACCCATCGAAATGCGACCGTCGTGGCCGGGATTTGATCCCGCGACCTCTTTGGTAGCTAGCTTATCTGCACGACCAGTCCAGAGATAAGCGCGGAACGCCTCATTTATATCGCATTCAGTTGGTTCATTTACGGGCTTTCACGATATAAAACAACAGCTTGTCTAGAACAGACATCAATATACATTTTATGTATTATTCATTTAATTGCCGGCAGGCTCGAGGGCATGAGTTGCTCTCGGAGTAATAATTTGTCACACTGCTGATTACGTATCGAAATCATTCAGGGCGGAGAATGAAGCCTATTTACCTCGAAAGTCACTTATCACATGCACATATCAAATACACATCATAATTTCACTTTCATTTGCCTCGAAACGATGAGTTGTAGAGTCAAGTGCAAGTTTATTTCTTGGGCATCAATTCAAACATTCCACTTTCCAAAAATTTCCCCCGAAACACATGGGACAGCGCGATAAACGTGACGGCGGACAGTAGCCTACACGGCTCACTCAATTACGCGAGTTGCCGAATCTCGGAGGCCACGTTTTCGGAACCTTTCGTTTATCGCATAGCGCTCGAGTCAGCTGCAGCGCCACTGCACTGCATTACAAAATGATGTTCGCAGTGTACGCCCAGCCCAGCCGAACTCCTGCAGTCCACTAATTACCGGACGTCGCGTGCGACGTTGTCCACTCGCGGGCGATTATTTCGTACATGTCGGGCTCCTCCTTGTAGTAGAGGGCCGCGTACTCGTTGACTGCGTTTTGCAGATCCGGCGTCCGCATCAGGCAACAAATGGAGAGCAGCACTTGGTCCATTCTCATCTGCGGCGACCAGTTCCATAGCAGGATGTCGAGGGAGATGTGACCGTCGGTGCTCACGTTGGGATGGTAGATTTTGGTCACGAACGTGACCTACGCAGGAGGCAAAATGTGAAACGATTTATTTTCATCTGGGTTTGGACGTCTCTTCGTGTTCAAGAACCATTCACAGCTTTACAGAACATGCTTGAGAATAATCTGCACAATAAGCGGCTCGTACCAGCAAGCTATGGATGTATAATCTTTTTATTATTATTATAACGACAACTCCCATACACGCAAATGTTTACGACATAGCCCGATAGCTTTCTCACCACCCGTTCGCCCATACCATGCTTACACCTAAAAGATCCTTTACACAATCTATACTTTAGCATGGTACGCACATTTCCCGCCAGCCTATTACCTCTAAACATTACAAGTTCATGATTCAATTGCCCCTGTAACGACGTTATTGACATTCTACTCGAATATTTCACGTCTATACAGCCTATTATATACATCTACATATACATATAGATATATAGCATATTATATACATCTACATATACATATAGATATTATGTGCATCTATGACTTTACGTCGACCTATCGTCGACGTCTGTCTACGCCTAGTAGTATATATATCGCACGGTACCTTGGGTGGACTATTCGGATAGTCATCGGGGAAAGTAATCGCCAGGCGGAAGAGCCCTCCTTCATAAGGCGTTCCCTCGGGACCCACTATGACGGCGCGCCATTTGAACAGATCGTCGGAATCCACGGGGGCGGCCGAGCAATACGGCGGCGGGTCACGGACAACGTCCTCCAGTTCCTCGAGGATACGTTTGATAGCCGCCGATTTCCTCACCGACGGTGCCGATGTTGCGGGAGCGTGTTGCGCCTTCGAAGAGCTAGGCCGTGAGGCATGCCCGTCGTAGCAGGATGCAGTAGCAACTGGTCGCGAAACACCGGGCTCCGTACTCCTGGCCGCCGTCATTCCACTGGGCCCCGCAGTGTCAAGGTCCGTCGCACTGGGAGGCGTCGTCCCACGGCCAGGCTTGGTTGCGGAACCGGCTGTAGCTGCGGGCGTCGACGCACCTGTGGCTCTTGTAGACACGGTCTCAGCAGCTCCGAACACCGCTTCGACCGTCGCCGCCCTTACCGCGCCACCGGAATCGGCGGCACTACGCGCCGCCCCCACGTCGTTCTTCGGGTTTCCAGGATCCGCAGTTGCGGGACGCTTGGCGTCGCTAATTACCTTCGCGTCGTTGGGTCCTGTAACATTAAATACCTTAGGAGTTGACGTGGGCCCGGCCAATGCTGCAGCACTCGTATGTGTAGGGTTGGGAGGCGTAGTGGCGCCAGATTTCACCGTGCCATAGTTCCTAGCGGAACTCTTCCCGTGGCTTGGTGCCTTCGCAGCGGTAGGTTCCGTGGGGCTTTTCATCGTTACACCGTTGAGTGTCTTTTGACCTGTGGCGCTCGGACCAGAAGTGTCGGAAGATGTCACGTGAGATGTTACGGTAGGAGGCGTTGTGCTGGTTGGAGGCGTCACCACTCCGCTCGGTGTCGCGCCGGGGGGTGACTCTTCGGGAGTGGTCGTGCTGGGAGTTGTTAAGCCAGGAGGGGTAACGACGGGAGAGATTACGCGGTTAGCTGCTCCCTCAGCGACGACACCAACACCGACGGGCGCCGTCGCGGCATCGACGTTAGCTGTAGCGTCAGGACCTTTAGCTCCTCCCGACGTCACCGTAGCGGTGGTTATCTGGCCAGCGCCCGGCGTCTTGACAGGGCTAGCTTTCCCAGAATGCGCAGGTCCCGGCCGCTCAGCGCACTGCGCTTTCACAATGCCCCGATCCGTAGCCTCGGGTGTCGGGGCGCCGGCGACTGGAGCCCTTGTCGTCGTCGGAAGGCTCGTCGACGTAGCACCAGTAGGCCCATCGGTAGCGACGTCGTCTGTAGCTCTGTGGACCTTCATCGCACTGCCAGGACTCGAGTTGTTGGGCCCTGTGGCAGCGCGGTGTTCCGGGGTGCCTGGCTGTTGAACAGTGGGCGCAGGCGCATCGCTGGCCTGCGTGGTTCCGGCATCCTTAGCGCCTCCGGCTCTCTCTCCCCTAGACGCCATCGGGGTGCTTGCAGGCCCGGTCGGGCTTGCCATCTTAGTTGGTTGTCCTGGGGTCGGGCCTTCGTTGCTGCTTGGCGTCGCCATTTCGGTTCTTCTACTTCTTCTTCGCTCTTTAGTCTTTAGTATTTTCCATACGATGCTCAGGATACGATGCTATACCCACGCGTTGCTCACGCCAAAAGTAGATATGCGTGCAGGTGAACAATATATCGCATTCTGCGCAGTCGCTGACGTATACGCGTACGAATTCAAACCCCGAAAGTGGTAGAAAGGAGGATAGATTTTTAAAAATCCGAGGACACCTAAGCACTTCTTATTCAAGGAGAATGACACGAACACACAGGGACGAGAAAGAAAAGCACGAACAAGCGCAGACTAGTAACAGTATTTTGTTGGAAACACACGCGCACGCACACACACACGAGTATATATACTCTGGCCCAGTGACGTGCAGAAAGTTACCGTATTTTCGCGATTCTAAGCATCCCCCGATTCTAAGCACCCCCCTCTATCCTCGCGAAAAAATTCGGAAAAAAGTTTGCAAGCGAATCTAAGCACCCCCCTATTTGTTAGGAAGCGCGCGTAGCCAAGGCCGCCAAGCGTGCTTGCTCACTCTGTCATCGAGCCGGAGCCGTCGGAGTCCCGAGGTGGCACGGCGTCCGCGGCGCGAGTACGCCGTACAGCCGGACTGTACGGATGTATGGCGAAAGCTGCAGAAAGCGTCCCCATCAACCATCGCAAATTGGATTTCGGACGCTTGGAAGCGGGTCCAAGTGGACGTTGTGGTCAAATCATTTAAGAACTGCTCGACCACAAACCCCTTCAACGGAAGGGAAGACGACCTGCTGTGGGATACCGAGAGCGGCGGTTCAAGCGGTGCGACGAACTCGAGTGGCAGTGATAGTAACTGAGCATCCGACACAAGCGGTAGTTTCACTGTGTGCACCGATTTTTCTTTTGAATGTTTGCAAAATAAAATGTTATTTCTCGCACCCGTCTCGTCGTGATGTCGCAGCGAAAAGAGGGAGGGGGAGGGGTCATTCTAGATTTTTCGAATCTAAGCACCCCCCCCCCCCCCACACACACACACACACTTTGGGCATCGCGATCGTGAAAAAAAGGGGGTGCTTAGAACCGAGTAAATACGGTATGTTAGTGGCTAAATAATCAATCTCGAGCTCGTGCAGGCTCACCGGCGGCCTAGCAACGCACATGTCACCGGACTTATGAATAAAGAATGCTTCAGCTATCTCCCTCGCTGTCTTATCTTTGTGTCTTGACAGCACCTTGGTTTCTTTCAGCTACGGTTTGCACTTGCCTTCTTTGCAATGTAAGCACAAATTAGACGACGGCTGCGCTTTCAAAGAAGTTCTGTGACCAATTGATTTGTTATTCAAACGTCTTCCGGTTTGGCCGATGTACCACTTCCCGCAGGACAGCGGAATGTGACACACTACACCCTTTCCCCACTCAACCAAACTGTTGCGGTGTGTGGCATCACAGTCACTCCGCTTCTGTGTATCACCTGCAACTTTTCTTTCTACTGCTGCGCTGATGCGGCCCAACTTTTTTCTTGCAGAAAAGACAACATTTACACCGAAACGGTTACCCAACTTTTTCATGCGGTGAGACAAGGTGCGCAGATATGAAATATTGGCGACTGACGTTTCTTTAGCGTTAACCGCTCTGGTCACTACACCTTATTCTTCCAATCTTCCTCAGTAATCGTTCACTGAGAGAGGCCGGAGTACTTAACGGTTATAATTTGACTTCCTGAGCCTGTTGAGTTGATTAGAAAAAGCTTCAGTCATGTGATGGGGGCAAGAATTGCGCACCGCTGCTACTAAACAAGATGTGGCCATACCTTTCTTCACTAACTTCGATTGACTAGAGCAGAAATCCAGAATGGGCTTCACAGACCTCGGTGAATACGACCAACAGGCGTAGTCACAGCCAATTAGGATATTTAGATCCAAAAAATCACCGCCCCTTCCAGTCCGTGAAGATTGCCGAACAGCGAAGCTATGTTAGTTACACTGAGTTTAACTTCCCGTCATTGCCGATGTGTTTCCGCGTCTCGGGCGCGCACTTCGGGATCGCCTCCCGGCGCTGCCGTTTAAACTCGGCATCTTTGGCGCGCAGCTCGGGCTCGGCCCTATACGACGACGAGCCCGTTCACGGGCCAACTCTCGCTGACGCTCGCGGTAGGCAGCTTCTCCCTCAAGGGTACGTACTACTCGTGGTCTGCCCATAGTTGTAGTTGGGATGGAACGTGCGGAACCACTAAAACAAAGCTTCGTATATTGGGCCAAGGCCCACCACTGCAGCGGTGGGCCTGCAATCGTTTGAAGATTTTGAAGATCGCTTGAAGATTGCAGCGTTTGAAGACGCCGTAATCGTTTTGAAGATCGCTCGGATTGGTGTGACGATTGACGTGGCTGCCAGCACTTGTTGCTGGCGCAAAAAGTGCCGGCAGCCACGTGCTTCTAGTATCACGTTTCAATCTCTGGGCACTGTTCGTTGGTTGCAAACTGCCAGCATAACATTTGTTTCTTTCGCGGCAAGGTGGAAGCAATAATCGAATTATTCGATACCAATCTGACTCGATCGCTGAAAATGCATCGTGTGACAACCGTATAAGATTCACGTTAAGATAGCATTCTCGCAGGGGGGAAGGGGATTGTCCTTTCCCCCTGTTGAGCGCTTCTTTTCCTTTCCGCTAGGTCACGTGGCCACTTTTTAGCGAAGTCCGATAGCGACGGCTCAGGGTCCACATAAACAGATTCGCTGTAAAAACTGAGTGCCCTTCTACTTTGTGAAGAAGGATAACCAGCGACCTGTGTATAGGCCACTTAATGGCGAACTGCCCCTCCACCGCGGGTCGGCCTGGCATTGCATTATCTTCGGTATCGACCCAGGTATGGGGAGTGCTTAGCGCCTGCTTCACCTCCGCCTAGGGTCGGCCCGGTATTGCACTACCTTCGCGATCGGTCAACGTATGAAAAATAGTTGATCTATGCCCACGGAGACTAGATCCGCCAGAACCTAGCCATAAATAGCTTCGCTGTATTGGATTGGATTGGAGCCAACTTTATTTGTGCCTGCAGTTGGGCGCTCGCGCGCCCCGACGAGGGCCTACATCATCTACGAAATCGCCGTTACTCGGCGCGGGTCTCGGCTCGCCGTTGCCGGCTCGCTGGGTCCCTCTGCCTTTCGAGCGCCCCGAGTACCTGCTGGACGGCCCAGAGCTGTTCGTCTTGGTCGTAGCTCTTCGCGGCTGCCTCGAGCCGCGGTGGGATCGTTCTTGAGTTTGCTTCTTCTGGATTTTTAACGCAGTCCCACAAGATGTGCGTGTAATCTGCCGTCTCCCTCCGGCAGACTCGGCACTTATCGGTCGGATATGTCTCTGGGTACATGCGATGCATCAGTCCCGAGCTCGGTAGCGATCCGGTCTGGAGCTGTCTGAGTAGTACCGCCTCCGCTCGACTCAGTCTTGGGTGCGGGAGTGGGAGAGTTCTGCGAGCCAGGCGGTAGGCCTTCGTGATTTCGTTGCAGTCCATCATGCGGTCCTTGGTTCCGAACCACGTCGGACGGGCTGTCGCCGGGGCGCGGTTGTTTAGCGCTTCGCTGTAAAAATTTTCTGCGTCAACCGCGCGAGCTCGCTGATGATGATGATGATGATGATGATGAATCCTCAACAAATGTCACAAACCCACTATGGGGGATAGGCCACGAATCGGGTGGTAATATGATCGAATGGATAAAAGAATTTGGTTAATAAATAACTAACACAAAAAGTAAAATGAATTCGCTGGTGCGCCACTGTTCGCGCGTTCGTCATCGTCGTCGTCTTCCACAGCTGGCTCCATTGCCACTCGTCATTCCAGCGCAGGTAGAATTTTTTTTTCCGTCGTCGTAATGGGGAAGCCGCATTTGCGGTGGTATGGGCCATTCATTGTCTTACGTGGCGGACACATTTGATAACAGAGGTGATACGCGAATGTGTGTGCGTACCTATATCGCCTCGATGACCTCAAATTAGGACAATAAATATGTTCGTACCTTTGTTCAATATTCTGAGTCACCTCTTCGTCGTGCGCTAAACAGATTCGCTGGTCATCCACCTTCACGAGATGGAATGGCTCGTGAATTTCTTAGCACCACACCTTCCAAAACAACCGCAACAGCATGATCAATCCTACTCAGGTACGTATATTTCACTTAGTATTAGTGCGACGCGGGAACCAGTAGATACTCCCGATACTCTGCGTCTAAACATCATCAGCCCAAGCGACCAGCACCGAGAGATAGAGAGAGAATAAACTTTATTCAAGAACCCCGGTCCGAGTTCGCTAGGATGAATACACAGAAAGCAGTTCCAGAAAGGCCCCCACAGAAACACCACACTTTTCTTGGAAGCGCAGTTCATCATTGTCATTCCGCACACAGTCTCGCACAAACTTCAGCAGAGTGACATGCTCCAAGGAGTGTAGAATAACTCCTCTACGTCAGTGCTAAACACAGACATGGAGCAAGAAGCTCCGGTAGCCAGGAACTGGATAACGTCGCCAGAGTTCTTCACACGGAAAGTATCCTCGAAGACAGGTTTTTTTTTGCAGGTAGCCAGAGACCAAATACTGCCATGCAAGTTCCCTGTTCAGATACGGCGCTTCCAAGACAAGAGTGGTGTTTCTGTGGGGGCCTTTCTGGATCTGTTGTCTGTGTATTTATCCTCGTCGCTGGTCGCTTGGCTTGACGATGTTTACACGCAGAGTTCGGGATTATATGTATTGGTTCGCGCGTCCCAGTGTTTCTCAGTGTTCGCACGCACCGGCGCGCCACGCATTGTATACGGAGGCCACGCGCAGGCTTCAAGGCGGCGGCGCTAGATGGCGCCGAGTGTTCTTATATAGTGAAGAACGCAAGAAGAATCGTCTCGCTGCAGTGCGCGTCTCATGCATAGCTCGTTTCGACGGAGGCAATACGTTGTGTCGCTATAATGATATAAGTGCTAGCGCATTACCGTCGAAAGTCATCGTGAGATGGGTTCCGCTGCAATTTCTTAGTTTTGCGTTCTTTTTTCTTTGCTATCTCAGTATTTTCTACTCCCCACACCTGCGATAGCGCTTCGTGGCTGCAGTATGTTGAAATAGATGAATGACTGAATGAATAAATAAATAAATAAATAAATAAATAAATAAATAAATATGCGCGGAAAGTTGCATGATAGTCACACTGTCTGTTTTCTCGATGCTGTATGTGTCGTCTCTCTTAGTCCTCCTCCTTCGCGCTACGTGGTTTTAATTATGAACAACCTATAGGCCAAGCCTCCACCCATGTCCCTTTTCTAGCGGTGCTTTCTTTTACGTACGGAGCAATAACATCCGGGCATTCTCGTCTTTTCTAGCGTTATTCGCGTTTTAGCTTCCCTCATACCAGAAAAACAGCGTAATTTAAGAAAAAAAGTGTGCGTGCATTTGTGCGTGTAGGGGAGGGGGAGGGCGGTATATTTGTGTGCTATATGATTAGTACGATAATGTGACATTTCTCCCTGATCAGCATTTCTAAGTGTGATACGTCGGATCTTGTAGTTGTAATTTTGAAATGTCAAGAGAGTGTAAACAGGAAAGTTTGTACCTATATAGTTTATTTACTTGAAACACTTTAAACTTTTTGAAGAGCTGGGCACCGGGTGCTGAAGCTGGTAAATTGGCAATAACTCGATAAACCTTTTTCTTTTTGTGTGTGACTTGAAAAGACATGTAAGATTTGTTTCAGTTGCCGCTCCTCAAACTAAATGCGAATAATTTATGTAAGGAGCAAATAGTGGATTACAAACAGCTAATTCCACGGACTCTGCAGGAAGAGGTAGCGGTTTCGATTAAGTATGCCTGTTACAGAACTTAGCTTCCTTGCGAGATAATTTATGTGGTCAGCCCATCGTAAGTAACAAGAAATGAACATCGAGCATTTGTATACTTTTATCTATTTCGACCTTCACAGATCTTCACAGGATATATTGTCCTATGGTTGTTTCTTTGCTTCTGGGGTAAAACGTTGCCGCCTTTGTCATTTTCATGTTAACATACGTCTAATGACTTAGATATTCTAACACCATATCGGTCAAGTCAAATAGTCAGTACAGGAATAAGCTGGGACAAATCTATATGCTGGTGTCGTCTGCATACACAATAAATTTAGCACCGCGCGAACAGTTGACTTTATCATTTAAGCCTAGATTAAACCATATTGGGCTCTGAATACTTCCTTGCGAAACGCCTGAAATAGTGGTTTTAGTTGTCAAATAATATATTGTGAGTGATATAACCAAAGGCTTGTGCAAAATCGGTGGTGTCAAAATGTTTGATATCAGTCAATGCGGGGGCATGCTCTTCTGCTGTTAACGGAACGAAACATTGAGGACGCGTCCTTTCAACGTTCGCGCTGGATGGAGGAAAAAAACCAGTGCAACTGTTGGCGCTTTTTATGTGGGCTGAGCAGATGGAACTTGAAGACGATGAGCGACACGAGAACAAGGTGAAAGCAGGAGCCAACGTTTCGACAAGTGGACTTGTCTTCTTCAAGACCTTAAAGAAGACAAGTCCACTTGTCGAAACGTTGGCTCTTGCTTTCACCTTGTTCTCGTTTTGCTCATCGTCTGCTCACAGACCTGACAGATAGGGGACTCAACCATATATGAGTGCACGGAAGGCTCGCGCAGCGCAGGGCAGCTTCGGCTGCCATGCACCAGTAGTGAGGTCATTTATTTACCCTAATGCCTAAACACTCTCTGGATAACAAAACAAACGTGCTCACTACGAACAGAGAGCGAGCATGACTGCATAATCAGACCATAAGACTTGAACTGTGGCTGTAACATAAGTTAGGCACGTGAGCTTTCTAATGCGTGAATAAACGTAATGTGCAATTGGTTGCGTCATTTCTCTAGCCTGTGCAGCACGAACAAGATGTTCCATGTATACCCACTGCGGCTGCATTCCTGATACAGCGATATTTTTGTTTAAATGTCATCACGGCGTGGTCACATGACCACAATTAACAGAGGGTCCCTCAAAATTTAATGCCTTTCGGATAATCGAAGTCGTGTTTCTAGTTTCTTTAGTTGTCGAGTGTTTTTTCTGATTTTATTGGATTAATCTGAAAACGTACAATCCTATAGCTATAGCTAACTGATCTTATTTAATTGAGATAGGTGAAGAAAAGAAAGGCAGGCAGGTTAACCAGAACAAAATCTGCGATTAGTAAAATGTCATAACTAGCATGTACGTGTGCCATATCTCTATATTACAGTGTCATCTTCTTTACCGCCTCACTTTATTATTGGTATTATTTATTTATTTATAAATTTATTGCTTTTTTTTTTTTACTGCGGCAGCAGTTAAATACCCGAAACTGGGTTTGCCTTCTACGGCCGTCCATCCATACATTCCGTTACGCTGACGACGACCGTTCTATACTTTAATGACACGTCTTGCCATCACACCAACAACATGAGTCACGCACGTAAGGAGCATGGCTGGCACAGCCGACAAGGCTAACCTTTGTTAACTCACTTACTCTCTCTCACTCGCACACACACAAAGACAATCGCACGGTTATCGCGCTGGTAGAGATTACTTTATCGACTGCGATGTCCATACGTATCTGACCGGTGTCGTATAATCCTGCTTAGAGCAGAAAAACTTCGCGTACCATAACCAATTGCCGGGATTGCACCCAAAGCAAATTCAAATTTCGCGCCTCTACGATCCGCGTGATATTTTCCCCTTCTGCGCTTCCGTTTCCGCTCACCATTTGATCATCGCGAAGCCGGCGTCGCAGCACATGGCGGGCATTTCTCGCCGTTATTGTTAGTCGTTGCCGGCACTGGTGCCGTTGGTGTCGGCGTTATGTTGACAGATATTCTCGACGTCGAGGAGATAGAGCTCCTCGCGGAAGCCAGCAGGGCGAAGCTTGAGAGCTATGTCTCCCTGAGCACCAAAACCACCGAAGAGCTCCGTGAAGAAAATGCTCAGCTCAAGGCTCGATGTGGTAAGCCGGCGTCTCGTGAACGAAATAGTTCAATTGTCCATTTCGTAAGATAACGGCAGCTGTGTTTTTGTCTCACGAAGATAACTCGCACTTACAGAGTTTGACGAAGTTGACAACCGTCTTGGTGACAGCTAGCTTGTTGACAAGTGAAACACACACTGGCGTTACAATGTTTTCGGACTAGATTTGAAATTCTTGTGCAAAGATTGTCCATTACTTGTATTCGGAACTGGCATCCTCTGCGTTGTACTTGTTGAGTTAAGTGGTTAGATAAAAATAGAAGAGCATTGTTTGCTTTCCTCGATGCTTGCACTTTATTTAGTGAAACCGTTGACCTGTAACCGAACCACAATCCTGCCGCCAGTGACATTTTGCGCGTGACTCTTGTAGATTTTACGTAATGCTTTTGGCATATTCGCCGTGCTGCAAAAATGAAAACACGCTTTGATTGACTATGGTGCGTGGGTGGTCGCATGTGCGCGTCTGTAACTTCATTGAGAGATTGTAGCTTATGCTTACTGTCACTTTGGACTTAAAAAACACTTTTTTTTTTTTTGTTGCGTCGAGGTCATAGTCACCGGAAAAGGTCACATTTACACGAGCTCTTCCAGCCTATGCGTCACGGAACTTAAGGAAGGCAGTTGTCGATAAAATATTTGCAACCCGTCCACATTGGTTACTGTCTGGGAATAAAACGATACGGTCCCGAACCTCTTTTACGAAGTCCTCCGAACATTTCAAACCCGGCTAAAGTTCGCCTGTGTATTTTAAGCTTGTTAACTAGCTGCAGTTGAGCTAGCTAATCAGGCCACAACTGCCTAAATGAACCATTTTAACATCCTTTTTAGTGGACTTGTAGATACCTTTGATTTGTTTGTGCAGTGTTATTGAATGCTGTGATTGCCATACACACCATGAAGATTGCTGGCAAATTTTCTTGACCCGAAAGGTGCTGACCTGCGAACCCTTATATGGCAGTGGTTTCATCAGGCCACCGTTTCCACGCTTGTCATTTTCTCTTGAATGATTGCGACAACCCACCATTTATAAAACTTTTTTAATGGACTTGTGGGGGCTTTAGATTTACTTTTGCAGTGTTACGTGCTCGTGCGATTGCTGTAGAAACCATGACAATTGCCGGCTCATTTTCTTAACACGACAGATGCTGCAGGGACATGAGAATATTTTAGTAGAACAATCATGTTTATGTTATTGACTTTCGAGGTGACGTTTAAACGAGTATGAACTTTTAGTAAAGTCTGTGCTTTACGCAAACTTTGTGTGAGCACACACACCAGTGTATGAAGTCCGTGGAGACTTTCTTTTTTTTGAGATTGGCGATTGGTGGTAAATCTGAACATGGATGAAAAAAATAAATCCATTCACGGTTTGTGTGTTATCACACAAAATTTAAAAAGCATGTCAAAGGTCCGAAAGTGTTCATTGACTGCAATATAGTGGACTTAATTGTTGCTGAGTTCAGTTCTAACTGGTGACCTGCATCATAGAAATGCTGTTCGCTCTAAGTTAGCTGATTTTCTTCTGACTATATAGTTTATTTGTGTTTAGTTAACATGCTTAAAACACACATTTGCCTTGCTCTCATAATACCCTACACAGAACCTTCACTCGATATACACCCCAGTATGTGAAATTGATTAGTCTGATGTTTCTGTGCTATCCGTGTACCAACTGCTTTTTACTACTGTTGACAAACTTTCCAGCAGACCATTTTAAGAATACTTGCACCTTCTTTCTATCAGTGTTCAACACAACATTGTTGGTAATGCAACTAGATAAAGGATATGATGCAAAAAGAACTTTGAAACACAGCTGTTTTGTTTCTTTGTGTGTGTCTTACAGCATGACTCAGCATCTGTGATGTTCTTTGTTCCTCAAGTCCTCTCTTGCACTATTGTTTTACTATGTCAAACATTGTTACTGTGTATGAACTTTTAAAGTTGTCCCTACCTTCCATGAAACCCATGGCCTCATACTTCCAGCCGCCTTGGCTGCATTCTGATTTGCATGGAATGCAGACATGATCAAGTACTTAGATTTAAGTTCACATTAATGAACACCAGGTGGTCAAAACTAATCTAAAGCTTTCTGTTGGGGGCATGTGTTGTTTTGGAATAGTAAACACAAGCAGTCAGTCATTGAGTGAACCTGATTTTTCTTTTTTCACCAGTCCTTGTGCATCGTAGGTTTTTGAGTTGTGAACTGATTCACCTGTATAAGACTGGTTCCCTTGGTTGTTGGCATTGACTTTACTGCATGGCTCATTGGTGTTTTGCGTTTTGATTTGTGCAGAGCGCAGCTCCTTCCAGCTGGAAGTGGCTCTGTCTGAGCACCGAGCTCAAATCACTGCACTCGAGGATGCATGTGAGAAGGCCAAGCAACAGGCAGCACAGCTCGGTACAGACATTATTTTTTCCTTTTTTTAATTTTTAGCTTTGTGATGCTTGTGCATCAACTGCAGCATAAATGTAAGCCTGATGCTCAAACATAGAAGAGACATGGTACAATTTGGCATCCAGTCTGATCTGTGACTAACTGTACCAACAGCTGCATCCAAGTTTCCAGCAAGTTCCATCAGGTTACATTTGTTTGAGCAACCCATCTTTCACACATATCGCATCTCGTATTGAATGCCATGTTGTACCATGTGTCTCATGCCTAAGCCTCATAAAACAGGTGTCTCATGCCTAAGCTTAAATATAAAATGGGTTACTTACCACTGGAAAAAAATATACAGTCAAACACCTTCATAACAAAGTGCCTGAGTGTTAAAGGTTGCACACCACTCAGATTGCAATAGAACCAGAACAGAAGTGTTCCTTCATTATACAGGTAATTTCATTGTAGAGGTGCTCGACTGTACATTGCTGTTTTAGGATGTGTGTAATCATTTCTTTACAGTTATCTGGCCATTGTATGATTTGTTTATTTTTGGGAAATCATCTGATCATTCAAGTTGACAGCTTGGTCATGCTGCCTTGCTTGCAATTAAGCAGATATTTTTGTACACTTCATTATCAAACTAGCCGATAACCATTGCTTACAGCAATAGAGGCTGGTTTCGTAGGGATGCAGCATCCTTATGAGAGAGTGTTTCGTAGGACTCAGCTACATAACATTTAAGCATTACTGGCTTGCATAGTGTCGCTGTCCTTAACTGATAATGCAAAAGGTTCTTCTCAGACAATCGAAGCATGGCCATCTGACTCAGCTTAATGAACCAGTGATGATATTGCCATCTGAGCATTGGTTTCTGTACTTCATTTCTTAGGTACAAGTGTGTAATTAGAGCTCAAAAGGAATAACTACTCATGAAAATTTGTTGGCAAGACAGCCTATGTGCAGTCTTCTGCATGTTCAGCGTGTTAATGAATATTGTGCAAATTAGGTAGAAAATAAATGTAGCTTGGTCACATGAAGCAAGTGCACTGGCACGGGAACCAGCAAGGGTGTAAAAGATGAAGTACAGCATGAAACCATGATGGTTGCATATTTATGTAAGAGCCCGAAATCTCCCGTAAACTTTGTCAACTCATTACGCAAAACTTTCTACATTTTGGCATACTGGTCACCACGTTTTTGCATCAACGGAGTATACTGACACTTCATTTCGAAGTTGTAGAAGTTCTACTGTGCACTTCTTGCACATAATAGAATGGTACTTTGCTGGTACGAAAATTAGGAAACACTTGTACATTTCAATTGAATACTAAAGTTGGTCCCAAAATGCTCGACTTGGCATCATCAACATTATCCTGTCATCATGACACGCAGTAAAAGTTACTGACATTGCATAGCGATAAGGCTAGGTATGATGACGTGTCTCATAAGGAAATACATGAGAGTGCCACACACATTACTTCTGGGGATGTATTCTCGGACGATCACTTTCGGAGATAGTTTCACTATTGTGAGAACCGACATTGGACGCATGTGCACAAGGGTCAGGCAAATACGGGAAAGAAGCTCTCACTGGCTCTCATGGGCCAAATCTCCACAAAGTGAAACTAACATTAAAAGTGATATCCCGAGAGTACTTCTCCTGGTTGCGCTTGCATGTGGCAGCCATTGCGATTGCAAGAAAGAAGTGAAATCATGTATGATGACGTCACATTTTGTACACCTCCTGGGTATCAAAACCAAAACTGATTGGTAGAAACAACTATTACAGTAAAGTATTTAAGGTGCTGGCTCTGACTGATGTTTGCCAGTATTTTTCCTATGGCTTAGCAGTTCTGGATTTTCATTTAATGAAGAAAGAAAAACATTGAAAATGGCCTGTCAAATCTCCTTCAAGGTAGAAAAAAGAATTATTAAGTCCATCAATGACCCAGGAGTGAGTCTAGGAGTCCTTGTTTGTTAAGTATTTGAGAACCGCTGTTTTTGTTGTTCCTGCAGCATCTGAGCTGGGCACCTGCCGAGTGGAACTGGAAGGTTCCAAGGCAGCGACTGCGGCCACCAAGGCTGATATGGTGAGAATCTGGTTATTGCATTGAGGGCTATTCCTTTTCAAGTGTTGTGTCCCTTCTTTGGCAGGTGTGGTGTAGGCATCCTGCATTTACTCAGACATAAGCATATCCTGTTCTTTTTAATGGGCTTCGCTGTTAATTCAGGGGGTGCATAAAGGTCTTAAGCAAACATAGCATTAGAAGATTCGGCAAGAAATACATTTTTTTAATAAACTCAGAAATAGACACCTGGAAAGCTAGTTACGTATGTGAGAAAACAAACATGCATAGTCGACTGGGCAAATTTAAAAGATTTCAGTAATTCAGTTAACAAAAGTTTTGACTAAAAAGTATTAAGAAGCATTGAAATGTTAACAGAAGTGACATCTTGTAAGAATGTTTTGTTCATAGCTGCAGAGTGCACAGATTGTGGCATACGTTGTGCCATCTAGTAAAAAGTAGCACACATAAGAAATTGGGGCTGATTTTCATGCGTTTTAACCATTACTGTGTGAATTGGTACCTTTCGTATTGCTTGGAAATTGCTGGCTCGTTTGAGTCCCCATAGGCCAGTGTGTGTGTGTGTGTGCGTGTGTGTGCATGCACGTGTGTGTTGTAACTGCCACTGCAAGAAACATTCTTCCTAAACTATGAAGCCAGCTTTCCCACAAAACTGTTTGTCCAGCTAATGGCTGCAGCCAATCCTTAAATCGGTATGTACAGGCTGCGTGTGTGCGTTTTACAAGGCGGAAGTGCTAGCAGCAATGATATGACCAAGCGATAGCATGTGATTTGCACTGATTTGCACGTGATTTGCACCACCACCATAAGTTGGGAAATTATGGAACGTGTTGTAAATTAGAAAAGAAGTCCTGCTGCATGTATGCTGAATAGCTTAGCTTGTGCATTGCGCAAGTGGAGGAAGTTGAGTGTCTTCAAACTCGAGTTGTGAAGGATGCTTTTCACTCGACGAAGCTCAAAGTCCTTTTGAACAAAACTAGGCATGGGCTGGACTTTCATCTCTGCTAAAATGACAATGCTGACAGCACTGCTTTTGTATTCTAATGGCATACCTGCCAGCTGTCCCAGATTTCTCATGATGTTTAGGAATTTGGGCTTGTTTTGTGATATTACGAATGTTGCATCAAGTTCTATGAAAAATTTTAATCACAAAGAAGTTTTGCTCATGAATCACTGAACCTTCCATTGGAAGTCTTCTGATGGTGGAAGGATTCAAAACAAATGCTTGTTTCTAGCAAGCTTATGCAGAAAAGTTCCGGAAGCAGGTGAAATCAGCCACTACAAGTCGCTTAAAAACTCACTGTGATATAAAAGCCGTGCTGCGCTTGTCAGGATTTGCTGTGCCAAGTTTTTTGTTGCTTGTTTGCTGCCGTGTCTAAAGAAGGTAAATCACGTTTAATAATATGTGTATGCTTGCCTTGTAAAGGTATGTGCTTGGGGCGAGCTTCTACAAAAATGTTTGCTAACCCCCCTCCCTTTGGTGCTGTGTCTGTGTGATTTTACGAGTTTCAACGTTCACAGGTTGGCATGTATGTAATTGGGAATAATGCATCATTGTGTTTCTTTTTTGTGTCTCTCAGGAACTGAGCAAAAGAAACCTGGAGCAGGTGACAAAGGAGAAGCTGGAATTGCTACAGGCCATGGAGAAGCGAACTCAGGAGCTGTCGTCACTCAATGGTATGTTGGCCTGAACCTGCCTTTCCGAAGTCTCGCAATTACTGTGGTTCCAGCTAAGGGAACATCGACATGTTGTCCCAGGGGAATCCGGCAACATTACCACCATTGTTTAAGGCAGCAAGCTGGTTTTGCTACAAGAAAAAGTGGGCTGTACTAGTGATAACAAAGCCAGTTTTGTTGCTGCTTATGTTGGGTCACCCAACTATGGGGCTTTGTAGTTAGCGCTGAATGTGTTCCCGGTTCCGCACTTTTTGTGAAAACACGTCAGTAATATTGAAGCTAGTACATATAATGCTATGCTGGAAAAGAAGTGTCCGATATGAGATTACACGGAGGCACCTTTAATGAAAGGTTAGTACTGTATTCAGGCCGTGACCTACACTGACTTTCACATCACTTTGACCTTGACATCAAAATTGAAGGGCCATCACTGGCTTTAGGAACCTGTTCGTCTTATCAAAAGTTTATCTCAACAGATGTTCACTGACTAACAAGGAATTAAACAAATGACGATGAACTATTCAGCTTATCACAGAGTTCATCTATTTGTCTTAACAGAGGTTGTCTGGAAGGGAGTCCTCTGTAATCCAATTTTAGCCAAGTCGAAGAGCCACTTGGACAGCGTAGGTCAAGGACGGCCAAACCGTGGCTCACGAGCTTTACCCTACTCTTCTTGGTTTTACTTGCATATTGTGGCTGGCCACTGTGTAAGGCAATCAGTGCGATACAGTGATATTCTGCTAATATTTTCAAAACTGAAAGCTCTTGTGAACTAATGCTCTATGCCAATTTTTGAAACTAGCGCTGTGTTTATTAGCAGGGAGAGCAAGCTGTTGGAAGGCAGCCACTGGAATTGAAGAAACATTAAAGAGAAACAACAAATCAGTTTAGTTTAACAAAGTATTCTCTCAAAACTCTTTTTTTGCCAATTTTACAGTAGTAGTATGTTGACTGTTAGGAGAGAAAATGAGGGTTAGAATGTCAGTCACAAGATCATGAGAAGGAGGGCAGAACCTAGAATGTAGAGAAACAGCACAGCAATTGGTCATGACCTCAGAGACCTGGCAGTGGCCGTAGCTCACTGAACATTTGAGACCATCTTCTTCCATTTGCATTACATTTGCTAACCACCAGGTGTCTGTGTAGTCTGTAAAGGGGCCGGCCATTTCAAGGCTTAATAAGGAAATTAGGCAGTTACTATCCTCGAAAAAACTCAGAGCGCAGGAAAGACAAGACACAGAGAAGATGACATACAACACATTGCCTTCTGTGTATTATGTCATTGCTGCACAATTTTACTGCAATTACAATTCTATTGCTTTGCCAGGAATCCTTGGCTGTATGTTACTACTTATAACTAATTTAGACAAAGTGAACTTTCGTTGTTGGCCTTCAAGGTCTCACTCTCTCGCATTTTGCCACAGCTCATAATCCATGTGGGGAACTTTTTTGTGGCCCCAAATACGTCCTGCGACTCTTGCTGTGAAATAATTTGCATGCCTGTTGGCAGCGTCATTGCTGTTGAGTTGTTCTAACGCTGCATTAAACAGCTCTCCCCTTCCAGTTGTGTCTGGACTGTAGACTTGCGTGGATGAGACCTTGCAGTGTTCGTTGCATGGCTGCATGCTCATACCTACAAACACTCCGAAATTTTTCATAAAGCTCACGAATTTGGGCTTTTTCTACGTTTTTATCAATGTTGTGCCAATTTTATGAAAATCCTGTTTGCTAAAAAGCTTTTGCTCGCTGGTTTCTGAAGACAGTCTTTGAATTTTCTGATGGTGGAAGGACATTGGAAAGATGCTCGCCTTGAGCAAATTCCTAAAACAGGCAAAGTCAGGATCAGAAAAGTTGCTGCAAAAGACGCTGTTAACCCTTTGAGAATCAATGCCATTAATATACGACGCTGCAAACAAGTCTCAGATGGTTGATGCCTTTTATTTATGGCGCCATCTGTATGTTTGTAAAACACACCAATTTTTCAACTCTTTGTTGCCCTGCGAGTGCTGCCACCCTTTGTGGATACAAGAAATTCTTTTCGTTCCGTAAGCTCTTGGTTGTCATTCCATGCTGGCGTTTGAGCAAGTGCACGCGCGATGACGTGTGGTGACTAGTTGAGATTTCGTCTCGCAGGCTATTTTCATTTGTTGCACCCGTAAAAACTAATGTCTTATGTGGTTTCTGATATCTCAATGGGTCACCGCTAGATTCTCACTAGTCTGTTTGCTCACAGGGCTGCGATTGCATCTGCTCACAGGCGGGTGCTGGCATATACAAACAATGCCGCTGTATACGAACGATACTGCCATGCCTGCGTTTCTTTTCTCGAGACACGGCTCGCAAAAACTGATTGTCTCTCGTTTGCGACGGAACGAAGGATTAAAGCTAGTTTCTGACTAATTTGGCTTTTCTGACGTGCGCACAACCATTGAGTTTCTTGCATGTGCTCACATACACGGTTTGATTACGCTATGGGCATGTACGCTGGTTGCTCTGCTGCAAGCGAATTGAGCAGCGATTCCTCCGATGCGCACTACTTACTACCCAAGTCCCAAATCGGAATAATGTCTAGTTCAATATATCTACCTTTCTATTGTTATTTATAAGTATTTATGGAATCTCATCTGCATTCATGAATAAACAATGCATGTTTACCCACGTAAAATATTTTTTTGGCACTTCATGGTCACTCTAGAAAAAATTGCAGTAAATTCTTTTTCAATATAGGTCAGTCTAAAGATCTTAAATCTGCAGTGAAGCAATTTGATCCTGGGGGTTGCATTTGGTGAAAAAGTTGGCCCTCAAAGGGTTAACCTCAAAACAATGTGCTGCTTGTCAGTCTCTGCTCTTTGAAGTTTCTTGGTGCACGTAAAGGTAAATCATTGTTATTAAAGTGTGTATGGATACCATAAAAGGTCTGTACCCTGGAGGGAGGGGCATCATGGTTTTTCCTTTTTTTTTGTCATAGGTTGTGTCTGCAAGATTTCTTTACAAATTTTAATGTTCACCAATGGGCAGGTATGCTGGTGGCAATTATGTAGGGGTGTGCAAATAGTGATTTTTGAGGCCGAATCGAATACGAATAGAATAGTGGCAGAAGTGAACCGAATACTCAATATTTTTCTAACAGTTTTTGAATAATGAATAGCTGTTCTCACAATTAATATAAAACAATGTTCACATCCCAATATTCTTAAGGTTAGCAGGTTTCTGTCATTACATTGTATGTTATGAAGCATTGTTTATTAAAAGCCCAAATAGGGTAGTTTCTTTGCATGCACAGGGCTCTTCAGAGAGTGCGAATGATTGCTGTACAGCCTGGAAAGTACAGCTACCTAAGTGACGTAGCCTGTTCGACTACGCAAGTTCTCATGTATTATTTCTATACTGTGCTCGTGGGGTTAAAAATTTACTGTACTTTTGGTCCATTTGTAAGTATATTTGGTGCACTTGACGTTTTGAAATGTGTTAAAATTATTTGAAAAGTGTTTGCATTTATGAATGGTGACTATTTCATTCGAAGACTGAATCGAATAGCACTCTATTTGATTCAGTATTTAAAAGTTTCGAATATTCGCAAACCCCTGCAATTATGCTGTTTGAAAGGTCCATTCTTGTACATGATGACGATTCCATTGCTGTTGCTTCTTTTTGGGAACTGGAAGCGCTTTCTGACTGCGTGTGCTCTGTGTTCAGAACGTGTGGAGGCGCTGCAGTCCGAGTTGAGCACCAGCCAGCAGCAACAGCGGGAGCAGGCGGTGCGTCTTGAGGAGCTTCAGTTGCAGCTACTCACTGCACAGGTAAGTTCACATTGGTGCTTGCGCAACCATTGTGTTTTAAGTCGAATTTTAACTGTGCGGGTGCTGCATGAAAAATACAGTGCACAATAATTGGGCCATTGTTGACAAGAGAACAGAGGCTATTTCCTGGAACCAGTTCAAAAGAAGGCACCAACACTGGAAATGACATGCCTTAAGTCAATGACATGACATTAGTCTTAAGTAACCGTGCTCTGAATAATTCTAAGGCCAGGTTTGAGGATTAATATGCAGAAAACTAAAGCACGGTAGCGTGAGTTGCCGCTATCTTGACTTTGTGAAGGAGGATGTGTATATAGGCCAAGTAGTTTAAGGGGCCAGGATAATGGGCATGATATCTGTCGATAGGTAACATCTTTTCCTGTCTTTTCCTTATGTTTTAGAGCAGCTTATGTGTGGCACGTACCACCACACTGATGCATGGGAGAGTGTGTAAAGCATGGAAAAGGAAGCTTTTTGTTTAAGTTGGTGCGTGCAGTCTACAACTACAGTTACTACAATAAGCTGACTGTTTCTCAGTGTGTTTTCTTACATGTAGAAGCAGGGCCTTTTTGCTGAAATATGTGACTTTGAAAACTTGCTTTACTTGCTGGGACTTCTGGTGTAGCTAGGTGGCTCTCCTCACCACTTCTGGTATGTGTGAACGGCATGGCATCCTGGCTTGCGGTTCTTGCCTACTTTTACTTTGTTTTCTACCTCTTTTTTGATTTCTATTAATGTTATTGGTGCCAAAAACAATTTGCAAAGCCTGTCAACCAGGACAATTCTATATGCTCAGAGCTCATCATAATTATAGTTGTGAAATGTTAGCTCATGCTGGGCTGGGATACTGTCACAATTCTGTTCGAATGCTGTTCCTGTTTGCGCTTTTAAATAGTCCAAGCGGTGCTTCAGTCACTTTATCACCAATATCAGCTGACCACGAATGGTAGCTGATAAGAAAGGAATAGATTAAATGTTGGGGACCTTTGGCATCTGTCACTCCGGTGCAGTTAACCTTTGGCGTGTCATGGCTGCATCGTAATGTGCCCGAACTGGACGAAGACACTGTGTGAAAAATTTACAACACAGAACTCGCTTTAAAGAAAAAGAATGAAAGAAGACATTATATTCTGGTTACCTATACAGGGGAACGATTGCAGCGAAAGACGCAATGTCTGCTCTGTCAGGTCTCTTTAGAGCACCAGACCACACACATCTGCAGTCCCCCTGCCGACAAAATTTCACGCCACTTCTGACAGATGTAAACACAATAGGAGTGATGCGCTGCTGTTCATCAATCACGAGGGGCTAAGTTCACCTCTGCTGAGATGGTGGCATCCCTGCTCTTCATTCTGACTGATGAAGGGTCTATTTCACTTTCTCCAGGAAAGCTGGTGTGCACACATGCGGTGTGGTTTACGCTCTAGTACAACGCCCCGTGCCGGGTTACCTGAACATATGCGTAGTTGTACCTAGTTCATAATCACAGCTGCATGCTCACCTGTTGGGTTGGCCCTTTATTGCCTCTGTTGTGCAGCATGCTGAGAAGCGCCTGCAACAGGAACGGGAGCTGATACAGGCCCAGCTGGAGGAGCTGCGGGAGGAGGCCTCAACGCACCGGCAGGAGGCGGCACAGCTGCGCCGCAGCAAGGCAGGCCTCACCCTCGACCTACAGGCGCAGCTTGACCACCAGAAGGAGCAGGTTTGCCACCCTTTTTCCCTGCTTTCGTCTTTTTTTTCTTGTCACACGTCTGTGCTGTTCAAATGATATGTTTTACCCTACATGGCCAAATGTCAAGCAGGTGTGCCACAACAAAGATGGCAGATCGGGTCTTCACCTTCTTTTCTTTAGTCTGCTACACTTCAACTGCTTCTTGTTCAAAACACTGGCTTATAATGATGTATAGTTAAACCTCGATATTGCCACGATCTTCGTGGCACGGGCAGCCAGTTGGACCCGGCTTGCATGCGCCACGCGCACGAGGTGTCACGTGAGGAGAAGAGGAAGACGGTTCGTGCCCAGTTTGCGAACGCGACTGCCGCGGACTTCTTCACGACCGCAGTGACTTTTACTTGTGGGCACAAGTTCGCCTTTAATAAATATCGTTGTTTTACTAACATCGTTACAATATAATGAACTTCAATACAGTAGATTTCTGTTAATTTGACTCTGGTTAATTAGATTTTTGGGTTAATTTGATCTCAACCGAAGGTCCCGACTGGCGCCCATACATTTCTGTGGGCCCAAGTTTCCATTATTTCAATCTCAAAATTGGCCTTCTGCAATAATTGGAACTTGGCTGCTAAGTTTCATGGCAATACGGCCATGTTATTTGGTGAAGCTTACGCAGTTTACGTTAGTTTTCTACTTTGGGCACATGAAAGTGGGCATGTGCTTGATTCGAAGGTGTGCTAGGATGGGGCAAATACTGCCAAATGAATCAGTGGTGTGTTCTGGTTTTCTTGCTGCATTCCAATTTGACCTGGTGGATAATTCAATCAATTTTGTCGGTCCTGGCAGGGTTGAGTTAACAGAAGTTGACTTTATATATGTTCAGTACAGTCTATTGAAGGGAGCGTGCAGTCGGTATTCTGCCAAGATGCTGAGAGCGAGTGGATCTATACTAATCCAGGTACGACCAAATTAGGAAGATCCGCTAAGCTTCAACAAAAGACACTCCCTCAACAAAACAGGAATTGGCCTCCCTGGTGCAGTATTCGACCACTCCGTCCCAAATGACTAATTTGATCAACCTCAGTCTTCAGCAGCTGCGGAGCACATGACCAAGGTGGCGGTCAAACCTGTGACGCAGCAGAGGGTGCTATGAATCTCTGGACCCGGACAGGCCGCCAACGGAAACTGACCCTGGCAACCTTTAACACTCGAGTGAGGCAAGCTTAGCAGGACTGTTTGAGGAACTATCAGGCATTGTTTGGGATATCATTGGCCTTGTGAGATTAGAAGAACTGGTGAGGCTTATACAGTGCTGCCTAACGGCCATGTCCTCTGCTATAGAGGTCTCCCAGATAAGAAGCAATACGGGGTAGGGTTCCTAATCCAAAGCACATAACGGGCAACACTGACGAATTCTACAGCATTAATGAGAGGGTAGCAGTAGTCGTAATCAAACTTATTAAGAGGTATAGATTAAAGGTAGTACAAGCCTATGGTCCAACATCCAGTCATCACGGTGATGTAGTAGATCAGTTTTTTAAAGATGTTGAATTAGCGATGAGAAAAGTGCAAACTCAATATACTGTAGTAATGGGTGACTTCAATGCCAAAGTGGGGAAGAAGATGGCTGGTGAACAAGCAATTGACAACTACAGCATCGATTCTATTAATGTTGTAGGAGAGATGCTGGTAGAATTCGCGGAAAGGAATAAGCTGCAAATAATGAACACCTTCTTCAGGAAGTGCAGCAACAGAAAGTGGACCTGGAAAAGCCCTAATGGTGAAACAGGAAATGAAATAGATTTCATAATTTCTGCCGATGCCAGCATAGTGAAGGATGTTCAAGTGTTAGGTGGAGTAAAGTGCAGTGATCATAGGTTGGGGAGGTCTAGGATTCACCTCAATTCGAAGAGAGAAAGAGTAAAATTGGTCAGGAAGAAACTGGCCAACCTAGGCACAGTAAGGGTAAAAGCACATTTCAGGCTGCTACTTGCATACAAATATGCAGCCTTAGAATAGAGAGATGAAGATGACATAGTGGTTTTGAATGAAACCGTAACTACGCTAGCTTCAGAGGCAGCATTTGAAGTGGGAGGTAAGGCGCCAAGGCAACCAGTAGGCAAGCTCTACCAAGTAACAAAGGACCTAATAAAGAAACGACAAAGGATGAAAGTGTCCAACTGAAGAGATAAGATGGACTAACTTCAAAACTAATCAAAACTATCAAACTAATCAACAAGGAGCAACTAAAGGATAGTCAAAATTATAACTTGAGAAAGACTGAGGAAGTTGTAAAAAACGGACGCAGCATAAAATCAGTGAGAAGGAAACTTAGCATAGGACAAATGATGATGTATGCCCTGAAAGATAAGCAGGGTAACATCATCAGCAATCTCAAAGGTATAGTAAAAACAGCGAAAGAATTCTACACTCTGTACAGTACCCAGGGGACTCAGGATAACTCCATTCGAAATAGTAATGAACAGGATACAGAAACTCCTCCTATAACTAGTGATGAGGTTAGAAGGGCCTTGCAAGACATGGAAAAAGGGAAAAAGCAGCAGGAGAGGATGGAATAACAGTCGATTTAATCAAAGACAAAGGAGACATAATGCTTGAAAAACTGGCGGCTCTCTATATGAACTGTCTATCGACTTCAAGGGTCCCAGAGAACTGGAAGAACGCAAACATTATACTGATCCACAAAAAGGGAGACGTTAAAGAATTAAATAAATATAGGCTCATTAGCTTACTCTCCAAGTATTATATGAAATATTCACCTAGATAATTTCCAATAGAATAAGGGTAACACTGGACTTTAGTCAGCCAAGGGAACAGGCTGGCGTCAGGGATACTCTACCGTGGATCACATCCATGCCATTAATCAGGTAATCGAGAAATCTGCAGAGTGCGATCAGCCTCTCTATATGGCTTTCATAGATTACGAAAAGGCATTTGATTCAGTAGAGATACCAACAGTCACTGAGGCATTACGTAATCAAGTACAGGCCACATAAATATCTTGGAAATATGTACAGAGATTCCACAGCTACTTTAATTCTACGCAAGAAAAGTAGGAAGATATCTATAAAGAAAGGGGTCAGACAAGGAGATACAATCTCTCTAATGCTATTTACGTACTGTGTGCTTGGAAGAAGTATTCAAGCTATTAAACTGGGAATACTTAGGAGTAAGGATCAACGGCAAATATCTCAGCAACCTTCGGTTTGCAGATGACATTGTCCTGTTCAGCAACACTGGAGATGAGTTACAACAAATGATTGACGACCTTAACGGAGAGAGTGTAAGAGTGGGTTTGAAGATTAAAATGCAGAAAACAAAGATAATGATAAATAACCTGGCAAGGGAACAAGAGTTCAGGATTGCCAGTGAGCTTCTAGAGTCTGTGAAGGAGTATGTTTACTTAGGTCAATTACTCACAGGGAACCCTGATTATGAGAAGGAAATTCAGAGAAGAATAAAAATTGGCTGGAGCTCATATGGCAGACATTGTCAGCTTTTGACTGGAAGCTTACCATTGTCATTGAAAAGGAAGGTGTAAAGTCAGTGCATTTTACCGGTGCTGACATATGGGGCAGAAACTTGGAGGCTGACAAAGAAGCTTGAGAGAAAGTTGAGGACCGTGCAAAGAGCGATGGAACGAAGAGTGCTAGGCATAACAAAAAGAGAGCTCTTTGGATCAGAAAGCAAACGGGCATGGCCGGTATTCTAATTGACACAAAAAAAAAATGGAGCTGGGCAGGTCATGTAATGGATAAGTTAGGTGGACCATTAGGGTTACGGGATGGGTGCCAAGAAAAGGGAAGTGCAGTCGATGACAGTAGAAGACTAGGGGGGGGGGGGGGGCTATGTAATTGGGAAATTTGCGGGCGCTAGTTGAAATTGGTTGGCGCAGGATAGGATAATTAGAGATCTCAGGGAGAGGCCTTTGTCCTGTGATTGACATAATATAGGCTGATGATGCTGATGCTGCTGCTGATGATGATGACATAAAGGCCCACATAAAAATCTTTTATATGACTACGTGTTCACCTGGTTATGTCATCCACTTTTTCCCTATAAATGCAAAGAGATGTTCCAGTAACATTAACTTCATTGCTGGTTTGGAGTTTCCTTTAAAGTTGACTGTACTCTGCATTGCCCCTTAAACCAGTACAAGAAGATTCATTCGTCTTGTCTTGATTAGTTTGTGAAGCATGCACACGCACTTACTCGTCGCTCGTGCGCTTGTAGGTGAACTCTTTAACCAGGCAGTTGGAGTCCTGGCGTTCTAGCGTCACTGAGATGGAGGAGAGGTCAAGGACTACGGCTGCTCTTCTGGACGAAGCTCGGGAGGCAAAGACCAACCTTGAGACTCACTTCCAGAACGAGCTGCAGGCACAACGTAGGCTGGTCGACATGCACAAGGTGCGCCGTTCATCTTTACTTTGTGCTCCTGCTCTGCATTTGACTGTGAAGAAGGCCAAAATGGTGACCTTGCTGCCTGTATTATTTGCAAAACTTGGCTTTCATAATTTCTGTCGGTTGTTTTTGCTGTGCGTGGCACTGTTCACATACTGTATTTGCCAAATGCTGATGTCTCTTCTTTCCAAGAAAATGTTTCCAAAATTTACCTGCACCTTGCAATCTGATATTAAACCAAAAACTAAAACTGCACTTGTGGCACTGGCTATTGTCAGAGCCAGCTTCATTGCCATTGCCACTACAAGATAGTGACAGAGCAAGATTTTATACAGGTTGGTAGCGACGGTACACCACTTTCATTACCGAAGCTCGTTTTAAAAAAAGGTGTTTTGAATACCAAGCTTGCAGTAACAGAACAGCATCATATGTTCTTGGCTATTTTTTCGTTGTCCATGAGGCTCACAGCTGGAGCTTACATGTAGACACCTCTTCGAGACTGCTGGGAAATAAGCCCTACAGATGGTGGTAGAACATTCAGAGTCATTGTTTGGTTTGCGATGGCTTTTAGTGACACCCGCTTTGTGGTTGCCCCATGCCGTGCCCTCCACTCATGCCTGTGCTCCACTCTTCCACACAGTCTTCGTGTGGTCCGCAAGGAGGCTGGAAATTACCATTTGCCTATCATGTGCTGTTGGCTGATTTCCCATGAGCCTCCCTTCACAGTTTTTTGTGACTGGGCTTAATGTTGTCATGTGACACTCCCTCCTAGTCTTTTCTTTCTTCTTCCCATGCTGTTCAAGCGAGAGAGAACAGGAAAAGGTGGAAAGGTGGTGCTGCTTTTGTTCACCCTTATATTACCACTCCCGACTATACTCAATTTGTATTTTCAGCACACTCCCTGCCTCTCCAGAAGCAGCTCGTGCAAAAAAGAACACTGCGAGCGCATTGTGCAATTTATAGAGAGGTCATCCAAACACACAAAACACTTGTAAGTTGAGTTTCTGGCAGCAGGTGGAGCATATGTCTCGGTGCTCTGCCTTGGCAGAGTAGCCTTGGCAACCCAATGTGCCAGGTCTTTCCGGACTTTGACAGACTAAGAGATTTATGACCTCTTGAAATGTTGCAAATCAAAAGAAAATGACAGTGAAGAACCTGTAAAGTAGCATGAAATTTCTACTGAACCAGCAGGCAGAACATAAAGACTGGAAGTAAAATGGTTAATCTGGGGACTCAAGCTACCTGGAGGTTAAGCCCGCCAGGTGGGGCCCCGGCACACGATCCCGTGAGTCTCTATTCTCACTGGTGGTGCCTGCAGGAGCTGTCGGAGAGTCGGCGACAGCGCATCGATGAGCTGGTGGCCACCCTGGAGGAGATGCAGGCGCTCCTGCTGGAGACCCGGGCCGCGGCAGAGCGCTCACAGGAGGCCCTGAAGGAGTGCCAGGCCAGCCACGAACAGGAGCTGGCGAAGCGGGAGGCGGCCATCGAGGCGCTGCGCAAGGAGCTACAGCTGGCCAACTGCCTGCTCGAGGGAAAGGGTAAGGTGGCGTTCACACTAGCAAGTCGCAGTGCTCATGCGACGTTTTTTTAGTGATACGGTTGTAAAGTAAGAATTGCAAATGGTCACTTTGGTCGAAAAGTGACCATTATTGGCAGACTGGCATGTCTGTGTGACTGCACTCATTGCGCAGCTTCCATAGCAAACTGCCTGCATTCTGCTACCAAAATATAGTACAGTGAAATCTCAATATAACGAACTTCAGGACTCTGCTGTAAATTCGGTGTTCTGAAAGATTGTTATAGTGAAAGCCCCAAAATTAACCATTCCACCCATCAACCCACCAGTTCATAAGTTGTCACCATATGAGCTATCCACGAAAATGTCGCTGTTGGCTCTCGGGATGCACTGTTGCTATTTTTCATAGATTCCGACCCATACACCAACGAAGCACTGTATCAGGTGCTGATGCCGAGAAAACTACCGGCAGAATGGTAGCTACATGTCGGCTCCAAAGTTCAATGTTTCTTGCTTTTTGTTTGTTTCTCACATTTTTTGCCGTGGACACTGCAACTGTCTCGCTCGAGGCGGACCCCTGAACTATGCCAGAGCGCAAGCGGACATAAGCAACACCGTTTGGAAAGTGCAAAGTGCAACTGTGTGACATCCCCACGAGTATGGAAGTTACATTTCACCGCGTGCGTAGCTAGTACAGCCACAGAAAGAAGCACGAAAGAAAGAGACGTGTGCAGAAAGAAGGAAGAGACACACCTCCATTGCTAGGTGACACTTTTCTGGGCGGAGCAGGCGCTTGCAGAACCTGATGCATCATTGCCTCCGCTCACCTGCATTCCTTTTTTCTCGGGCGCCATCTCAGGTTTTCTGAACCCGTGCGCCAAAACGTCTGCTCTTTGCGCCTTGCCGTCTGCTAGCCTACTGTTTCGGCTGCCGTGAAGGATACGTAAGAATCCCCATACTTCAGAATATTAGTTCGTAGTACTGAGGCATTGTTAACATCACAGGGAAACTGAATAACGATCATTTTTCTAAAAAGTTTGCTATATTAAAGTTTGTAGTACTGAAATACTTTTACATTGAAACTATAAGAAGTCAGCAGAAGATTTCTGAAAGGTTTGTTACTGTGGTGTTCATAGTAGCGAGGTTTTCATGGTATCACATACTGTAAGCTCAAGGCATACAAACAGCATGTTAGTTGGCCTAACATTATCTCCATACGGCATACAGTTAAGCCTCGATCTAAATCGAACAAACTTCAATACTACAAAATTCTCGATATGACGAACTCTTTACAACTTGTGGTTCATAGAACATCATGTATTTAGAACCTCAATATAACGAAGTGTGTTTATACAGACATTAATTGAAGCCACTGTTGCTGTCATTCTGACTATCTCGCAGCCTCAAACCGGTGCTCTCGTACGCTATCTGCTGGCAGCTGTAATAGCCACCACTGCGGCAACGCTAGGCCTATCTGCTTCTACGTTCGCTACCAAGCTTCTTGCTGTTTGGTGCCGAGTTTTTTCATTGAAATAATTGCTGCTGTCAACAGTCCGCCTTTGTCATCCTTGCCAATGGCTTCAAAGCGTGAAAAGCACGGTGCATTGCAATATGCTGGTTCCCAAAAGTCAGCTTCGCTGCGACACAGTGGTGTTACGCGGTGAAGCATACATGATGTATTGCGGTGAACCATATTAGCAACAGTCACGGGACACCAATCTATATCTTAATCACACACATGTGCACCCGCTGTCTCATGTCGCTGTACGAGCACCGATACACCTAATAAGTGTACTGGCAGGCCTTCAGAGCTATTTCAGATGTGGCTGTGGCGACATGCTGACATTCATTCGGCATTCATTTGTTTTTTTGGACTGCCTGATTTTTCTGATCATTTTGTGGCCCCTAGGGAATCCAATAAGTAGGATGTTGACTATACCGACACAACAAATAGCAAAAGGGTTGAATTACAAGCGGCTGTTTGCGAACACACCTCTCAAATCACGTGCCACACGACCATGAGTGACTGCTGAAGTGGAGCAGCGTCATGTTCTGCATAAAGTTCAAGTTCAATAAGATCCTATCGCTCCCTGTGCACTGTATCCTGTATGTGCGAGTGAAAGTGTCCAAAGGTGAGCGGAGAAGGATGGTGGCTTGATGAGTGTCGTCTTCTTGCGCAAGCAAGTTGAAAGTAGGGAGGGGAGCAAGTTTGTGGAAATGCAATCAAGCACGCGCGAGTGGAGGGTGGGGGGGTGGGGGGAATGAGGGACAGGTTGGTGCACATCTTTTCCTAGCGCAGCCGTTACTGTGCATTGCTGTGAGCGCTGCTGAGTGCATACGCACCGCATGTGCCCCGTTTTAGAGGTATCCTGCAGCGTGTGAAAAGAGTGGGCATGCAGAGGTGGTGTGGCATCATGTGAGCAGTCTTCCCGCTCACTTAGTATTGGAGTTTGCATAATCTCAGGTTTCAGAGACGTGTTGAAGCGAGAGGCAGACGAAGCATTCATTCTCTGCTGCCGGCGCTTTCCATGATAGCGTTGTCCCACTGTGGGTGACACTATAAGCTGCTGGGGTGGAGTGGATGTGGAAGTGTGGCTGACTTCACATCATATCGGCGACATGAAGATATCAACACATCATGAAACTGCATCTTCCGTTGCCAACTGTAAAATTAAACAAGATAAATTTTTTGTCTAATTCAAGTTTGCTTTTTCCGATTGCCTGATAATTACGAAAATATTGCGGCCCTTCCACGTAAGAAAATTGAATCTGTGGCTGTGTGTTACTTGCATAAAATGTTGACTTTCAATATATCAAAATATTAGTATAACGAAGCAAATTGCTGATTTTACCTACTTCATTATATCGATGTTTAACTGTGGTTTTAATATGCCATATTTACTAGTGCATGGCCCACATTCCCACCTTGGAGTGTGAAAACTTAAAAAAATAGTTTCACTAAGCGTCATGCTTCACCCATGTGCTGGTTACTTTCCGCATGCTGCCACTAGATGGCAGTAATCATCAACGCTGATTCCAGATCGGAAGCCAGTTCACTACAAAATGAATTATGCATTTCACTACTTATGCGCTATGCAACTGCACTACTTACGTAAGTTCCATAGCATTACCTGCTGAGTGGGAAACAGAGTACAGTTCCTCATGTACCAATTTGCCCCCCATTTAGCCTTGTTTGTGTGCGTGCGTGTGTGTGTGTACATGCAGGCAGCATTGTGGAGAAGCTGTTCCCTGCTGCACACGTGTCGGGCCTGGCGAGGGAGTCCGGCCTGAGCCTGACGGAGCTGCTCTCGGAGCGTCTGGAGCAGCAGCGAGCGCTGGCGCAGGCAATCCGGGAGAAGGAAGCCTTGCAGCAGCAGCTTAGCGAACTCTCCCAGGAGTTGGCCGACAAGGTCCCCATAGTGGCTCGCCACATGCAGGTAACTATCCCTGCAAAACGTGCTGTTGCTGTGCGTATGCTGCTTGTGCGTGCATAATTTTGCATCCAATCTACCACGGTACCAAAATGGCATTGCTTCAGGTGACTGCTTAAAGGGACTGAAAGCCAGTTTTCATGGTATCCATTTTTTTTTAGTGCAATGGAAAGCTTACCAATCAGAGTGTCTAATCATGAAGTGCTAACACGGTAAACGGTGTGGAACAATTTTTATCAATGTTTTGATCTGCAGTGAGGATGTATTTGTTCACTGCTGCATGCTGAAAACGGTGATAGGTGAGTGCGATAGCGATTATACGCCAGCATTAGTTGGAGGTAGACGACAAGCGTGGCTGTGCTGTAACAAAGTATGATTTAGATGTTCCTGCAATTCGTGTTTTCCGAATTGTTAAATGATTTCTGCGATGATAGCCACATGTTTTCGTGGTTCCCTGTCCGACTGCTTTGGTATTTAACCAGTCAAAAGGTAACCAATCGAATCGAAAACGAAACGACACCTTTACACATGATACAAAGTTCAGCGTGTTGCCGTAGCCACGCGTGCGTTTTTGATTTCCGAAGTGTAGAATAATGTGGAAGTGTTTAATAATATACCAACTGTAGGCGCGCGTGTTAATGGTGCACCAAACGCGATTGGTTTTTCATTGGAATTCTTTTTCCAAATTTGAAGTTGCCGAGTTGGGAGTGCGGCCCTTACACAAGTCTATACAATATGTAATGCAAAACGTGTGAATTGTTGCAACATGAGATGTCGATATGCGCCTAACTAGTGGCACACAAGTGGCCCGAGATTCTCTTCTTCCCGAGGTACCCATGCTGTCGTCAGTGCCACTAGCATAGAAGCACTCGCACCATCTCTTATCATAGTTTCTTAACTGTGATGCCTTCTCCTGCCATTACGTGTGTGTCATGCGTGAAAGCTGAATGCCAAGGGATGTCAGAAGTCATCTTGTGGGGGAGACAAGTATCAGGTGATATGAAAACGTGTCAGACGTCCTGACAGTATGGGTCACATGCATGCAGCGTCATGATTATTAGTCCACACATAAGCAGGGAAGTTGAGGAAGAGCTGCGAGCAGAGATGCACTTGTGAATTTGGTGATGTGTCTTTATGGCTGAGAGTTTCAATGCCCAGCACATTCATGCCTGCAGGAGTACGAGAAGTGTGTGTCCAGCGTGGCCACTTTGAGGGAGCAGCTGACCAGTGCCCTGGTGGAGCAGGAGCAGCGAGCGCATGAGCGGGATGAGGCACGGGCAGCACTCGCCCATGCTGAGCGTGAGCTTTGCCGGTGGCAGCAGCAAGCGAAGGACCTCTCTCGACAGGTACGCTGTGTTTTGGTCACTACAGTGAAACCTTGTTAAACCGTAGTTGGCCAGAGCTCGGAAAAAGTCTGTACTAAATGGTCGTACTGTTTAACCGAATTAGCATGAGATCGCCAACTTACCTGTCGAAAACGGAACTCAGAGAGAGTGCGATGAAAGGGGAAAAAAAACATGCAGTACTTATTCACTTCGTGCGACAAAAGTGTTATTTTCGTTTGATGCCGGGGCGCCTAGCATGACGACAGCGGCCTCAAACTTACTGAAGCTGTGTGCCTGCTTTTCAGCCAGCCCCCTCTTCTTGGCAAACACTCGCATGGCAGATTCCTCGTTGGCGTTACGTATTCTCTGTGCATGTACGCAGTAGTGCTGCAGAAGTCCCGGGGCGCGTTTTTCATTGCCGGGTGCCAGAGTTTGGAATACTTTTCGTTTGGAATAGTTACGTTATTGCGCCCTGTTCTCGTCGCGACGATTGCATTCATAAGGCTGACGTAACGAGCAGCTTCTGCCACTGTCGGGCCTGAATTGCCCGTGCTGTCGCTTTCCGTGTCGTCCTCATCACTGTCGCTAGTCGACACTTTGGCAACAACAGCGGCAACTATGGCGAAAAGTCGAACCTTGTAGCCGACATCTCTTCGCCGTCGCAGCAGCGCTGCTGAGCAACTCCTTCGCATTCCAAATGCCACACACCGTAGTCAACAGCAGACCCCTGTCGCGTGCCAGCGCTGACTTCTTCGTGTCACGTTCGAGTGCACGCACAATGTCTAATTTTTCTTCTATGCTGAGCACCCGGTGTCTTTTTTATCTGAGCTTCGGCATGACGTGAGTCCTCGCTTGCACGACGCCACAACGCTCTCTGTCATGGCGTCAAAATGATGTTGATGTTGATGTGGATTCGCGCCCGAACGCACAGGATACTTGGAGGCCGTTGTTCCGATCTCTGAGGCTTGTTGTTCTGCTGGGCCGCCCGATGGAGACGACGCACCGCTGTGTTTGTGCGCCGAAAAGTGGAAACGCTACGTTTTAAGTGATGCGTACGCAATAAGCTGGTATGGTTTATGCGAATACAAAACACGTTATGTTCAATGGCCGCTGAGTCGGGGATTTGACTTTGCTACTTTTAAAACGAAACTACTGTTTAAGCGGGTACTGTTTAATGAGGTTTTACTCTACATTTCGATAAGGGTGTGTGAATACAGTGAGACTTCATTACTACGAACACTGTATTAACAAATTTTTCAGATTAACAAACATTTCAGAAACTCCCTGCTGACTTCTTATAGTTTCAATGTAAAAGTATTTTAGTACTATGAACTTCGGAATACCAAACTTGTCAAAATAACAATCTTTATTCAGCTTCCATGTCACGTTAACGCCTTGGTACTAAGAATTCATATTCCTAAATCTGGGAATTCTTAGATTTCAGTGTGTCCTTCATGGCAGCCAGAACAGTAGGCCAGCAGATGACACGGTGCAAAAAGTGCACGCCGTAGCGCATGGGCTAGAAAAACCGAGACTGCGTGGGAGGAGAAACTTTTCTGTTGCGAAGGCGACTACGCATCAGGTTTTGCGAGCGTGTGCTTTGCCCAGACGAGCGTCGCCTAGCAACAGAGGTGCACCTTTTCCTTTTTAATGCGATGGCATTATATGGCTCATGAAGTAGAAAATCCGGCGCCGTGGCTGGAGATGGTACAAAAAGTCACGTGGCCACAGAGACATGCTCATGCCACTGCTCGTGCATTCATCATCGTCTTCTTCCAGAGCTTGCTCTGATGCCACTCATCATGCCAGCGTTCCCATACTGCCCCTCCCTCTGCAAAGGTGCTGACGGCACTGGCCCACTGCCAGTCGGTGCGGTAATTTCAGTGAGTTCTGTTGTGCACTGTGATGGACAAACCTTTGACAGAGATGGTACAAAAAGTCGTGGTCACAGCGACAGACCATGCTGGTGGCCGGTCTATACATAGCGCTGCGCGTTGTGCCCAGTTGGTGCGGTGATTTCTGAGAGTTGTGCACTCCGATGGACGAACCTTTGACTTCGACTTCTCAAACAATAGCTGCGCCCGGCTCCTTTGGGCATCCACGCAAGCACTTGAACGAGGCTGAGGCACATGATGCAAGAAATGATACAAGGCAGTGTGAAAACAATACCATTGCATTTTATAAAACAAGTCGTCATTGGGAAGACGTTGCAATGCTTTCGCATTCATGTACGTAGGGATACCTAAGTGCCCCCGACTTTTTTTGTCCTTCTTCTTTGCGCACGTCTCTTCTTTCTTTTGTGCTTCTTTCCTCTGCTGTTACGTGTACGGAGAAATATAACCTGCGTGCTCGCAGGGATTCCACATGCTCTGCCCTTTCCGGACAGTGTTGTTTACATGCGCTTGCATTTTGGAATAGTTCAGGTATCCGCCTTGAGCGAGGCAGTTGCTGTGTCTGCAGAAAGGAATGTGCACAAAAAAAAGACAACATTCTGCTTTGGAGGCGACTTGGAGCTTCCTCCTTGGAGTGAGAGGCAGATAAAACATTCGCTTCCCGCTGCTGGCGCTTTTCCCGATAGTGTCGTCCCAGTGCGGGCGATGCTATCAGCTGCAGGGGTGGAATGCATGTGAAAGCGGGGCTGACTTCTCTTAATTCGCACGCTTTCATTCACACCTAAAGCACACAGTGTGAGGGCTGCGATAGGATCTTATCGCACTTGGACATAATGTGGAACATGATGCGGCTCCACTTTGGAGGTTGCTCTTGTCTTGTGGCAGGCGATTTGAGAGGTGTGTATGCAAACAGCTTGTAATTCAATCATTTGACCATCTGCGTTTGCGGAAGTTTCCATTTATTGTCTTGGCATTCCTTTGCGTGGGGCAGTGAAATCTTGTTATTTTGATATGGCATACAAGCACACTTCATTATATTAAGGTTCTAAATACATGGTGTTTTATGGACACGAGGTTATGAAAAGTTAAATAGTTTGTTATATTGAGAATTTTGTTATATTGAAGCTTTCTATATCGAAATTCAGCTGTATATAACTTGAACACAGTCGAACCCGACTATATCTAACCCGTTCAAATCGAATTATTCTGTATATTGAACAATTTCTGAACATGGTATGGTTACAATGAGTATATATAGCAAAAATTACGCTTACATCGAACAAAAATAGCAGCGACTCCCAATGTACCGAAGGTCAAGCGGCGCAAAAGGGCGCCCAGAATTTGGCTTTCCCTTGCAGCAGCGGGGAAGCCTGGCGGCGCGGCTCCATCAAACCACTCCCTACCGTGGCTGAGCTACGTCGGGCGAGCCGTCGACACCCCCCTGCAAAAAATAATCCTGGCCCGCTCACAGTGATTGCTCAGACAGCCAATCAGATGCTCTCGTGCCCTCATTGTGCAAGATGGCGCAAGTGCGAGTTGTCTCACTGCTTTTCTGGTTCATTGTGTTGGCACCTTGTGGGCCTTCTCCCGCAGTGTTGCCATGATGAAGCGGCAGAATTCGCCTTTTGCCGTGAAGCTCGAAATCGTAAATAGGGCCAAATGTGGTGAGAAATCGGATGTCCCCGTAGTGTGCAAGATTCAGAGGAGCACTCTCAGCATGGTCTTGAAGAATAAGGGGGAGATTAGGGCAAAAGTGGGACAAACTCGTGACCCAGTGCCCGTGGCGCCTGACGTGTATGCACAGCCGTGTACAAGTGGTTCATCCGAAATTGCTTCAGACGTACTGGCTTCCGTGAGCTTGGCGATGACTGTAAATTCTGATGAGTGCGACGAAGCCGTTGCCGGTGTTGCCAAGGTTTGGAGGGAGCTGTCAGAATTTCCGGAAGCCATTGACGAATTAATGGTCGACGAGTTTGTGAGTGCAGATGATGGTGTCGTAACCACAGGAGAGCCCAAAAACGAAGACTGCATTGCTGACATCGTACCGAGAACTAGTGAAAGTGGGCACAATGAGGAAAGCAGCGACGGTCCTTTGCCCACATCCTTCGAGGTGACTGGTGCACTCGCACTAGTCCGGTGCTTCTGCGCGAATGTGGAAGGTTGCGGCCTCAGCTGCTCCGACTCTTTAGACAATGTGGAGAAATGCATGCGTTATGAATGTGAATGATTACATCTTGTAAGAAAACGTCTGGTTTCCTGAGCAACGTTGCGTGCTTCACTACATACCTTCTCATGTCTTTTTTGTGTACTATGGCCACCAGGAGAAAACATAGCCACTGGGCGTAGATGCGACGTGGACGAGTCGTGCATCCGCAAATGGAGACTATTTTTGGCACCATTTGAGCACTGTTGTTTGCAGTTATTTCCGCAAGTTATAAGTGCTGATTTTTTTTTTTTCTGGGCTGGTGTAATTGGGGGGTGCAGGTTATACGCGGAGCCAGATTATACACAGAAACATATGGTAGTTGCTTGTTCGTTTATTGTGATTTTTTGTGTCGTGTACTGTATGCTTTACACGTGTGCAGGTTAGATAGATGTCTGTTGCAGAATGGACAACTGGGCTAGTTGGTTTACTTGCATTTTGAAACTGTAAAAGTGCACAAGGACGAGAACGAAGAGCGAAATGCCTCGTCCTGTCTTCTCTCTTCGTTCTAGTCTTTTGTGTGCTTATACAGTTTCAAGATGTCCGTCACAGATTCATGCAACTCAAACACATCATGACATGATATCTGGCAAAGTGTATGTAGTGAATTCAAGATCACTTAATCGAAAGCTACTGCCTTGCCATCTCATTGCCAACTTGAAGTGTGTGTGTGTTTGTCTTCTGGCATGTGTTATTGCCAGGCCATCCCCATTGTCTTCTGTCAGGCATGTGAAAGAGGGTGCAAATAGAAGGTATCAATGTTGCAGGTGTGTGCGCTGGTACGAGAGGTTGAGGATGCCCGTGGTGGTGATGTTTCCATGTCGCAAGAACAGGAGATCAGCTCATCGAACGAGGATGCCTCACCTCCTATCACTGCCTCCGAAGTGATCTCCAAACATCTCGTCACATTCAGGTGTGTAACCAGGATGACCAGGTCCACTTATTACAAATGCATTTGGGCTAGTCACTTATCCCACTTTGTGGGCTTGCTGGTGTTAGATCTTCGAATAGAAAAAAAAATTTTTTTTTTCAGTGCTTTTAGACAAGGGCAACAGGATGTATACACACAGCACTAAACTAACAACTGAATTGATTTTCCTGAGCTCAGGTGTAAATGCACTGTGCACGGTGAAAATAGAAAAACACAACAGAAGCAAGGCACAAGAAATGCAATCCGGAGAAAACATTCTGCTGCATGTGCGACTTATTTTGCTATAGGAAATTTTGAAACGGGACAAGTGTGCCATTATGGCTTTGCTCTCCTTGTCAAGAAACCAGCACGATTTCCTGTCACAAAATAAGTGACATGTGCAGTGGGATGTTGGTGTCATGATTAGGGGCTGCCACGTGCTCCACAAATGCATTGGAAGTTTGTGTACTTTGGTACAAGCGCTGTTCTTGTTGTCTCTTTCGTTTCTCTTGCTTGCATGTTTTGTGTGCCTGCCTCTTGAAACCACAGATCCCTACCAACACACTTGTTGGGGTCAAAATGGCCCAAAAGCACACCGGACAAGGCCAATGGCATCCACAGTGGTTGCCCAGTAACTGTGGCGTTGCACTATAGAGCTAGAGGTTGCTGGTTCGAACCCACCCGCAGCAGCCATGCCTGATGGGCGTGAGAGGCAAAAATGCTCGTGCACTTAGATTTAGGCGTGCACTAAAACATCCCCAGCTAGTCAAAATAATGCAGAGATTCAAATAATCCAGGCGCGCTCTGGCGTGCCTCATCATCATATTGAGACTTTGGCACTTAAAATCCCAGAAATTACGGCAACGGCCAATGCCCTCATTCACTACCAACTTGTTCAGCTTTCAGTCATTAGCCAGGTTGCAGGGCTGGGTGCAGTGTTTCCTGTATCATTTGCGTGTGCAGGAACATCGAGGAGCTGCAACAGAAGAACGCCGAGTTGCTGGCAGTGGTGCGAGAGCTGAGCGAGAAACAAGAAGAAGAGGAAAAGAAGGTCGCGGAAGAGAGGTGAGTCAGTGCAAGCTGCCATGCAGCCAAGGCAGCTCTGATGCCTGTTTGCAAACTTGCCATATATGCTTGTGTACAAGCCAAGCTTTTCTATCGCGACATACTTGCAGTAGAATCTACTTAAACGAAACACGAAGGGACAAAAAAGGTTGTTTTGTTTATCTGAAGTTTCATATAAGTGAATGGTGCAATAATCAAGAATGATTGTATTATTTGAAAAGAGTAGAGCAATTTAAATTTGCTGCTGTGAACAAACCGACGTTATGGTGCTCTGTTTCAAATATTGTCAATCTCGCCTAAGTCTTATTGCCCGTCTTAAATGCAAATTTTGCTGCCTTTCTTTTAGAAATGGGGAGACACATAGGAAAACTGGCACTGTATCGTCGCTTGAACCACAGGCATGGTACCTTTTCCCTTTGCTTGTGTCGAGATGTATGAATCCACATCCGGTCCTTCAAAAAGCTGCTGGTCTGGGCAGCGTGTATCTTCTCTTGATCTTTTATTATCCGTGAGAACAAGGACTTGCAGAATGCGACTTACGAAAAGCTTGCCACGCTTAGCTTCTCTCATGATGTCCATTTTCGTCGCCAGTGCGAGTGCTTTGTACTCTCACTTTTTCACTAGCGCCACCGTGCAGCACAGTATATCAATGCTGCGTGGCAGCCGTTCATGTCGCAATACTGCAACTGCATGGTGGATTTGCCTTGCCGTTTAGCATCACCATTTTACATCGCTGTCAGACTGTTTGCGTCTTGTGTACGGTATAGTGTCCTATGAAGTAGGTGGTAGTTTCAGTTCCAATTCCCTTAAGGGGGGAGGTGGGTCCTAAAAATTTTTTTCTTATTTTTGGGTGAATCTTTAATAAACTCCACAGCCTGTGGTAATTTTTCATGCTGATTTCAGATCTGTAATTAGATTTTTGATAGCTGTAGCAGTTCAAAAAATATTGAGGTCTGAAGTCAAATTAATTTCAAACTCGTTACGGGGCTTTTTGATGATTCTGTCTTGCTAAACCAAAAACTAAATGCATGACACCATTGCTAAAGGCCTACTGTAGGGGGTGATGCTATTTTTATTCATTTGGAAGCATTTTGCAGACAAGAAAACAATCTTGCATTTATTATGAACATTTTTTTCTAATTAGCAGCGATTACTATACCTGAATGTAATTTTCATGATGGTGCAAGAGTAATAAAAATAGCATCACCCCCCAGATCATTTCAATACGAATAAAATGATACCACCCTTGTCATTTTTGGCCAAAAACAACCCAGAAAAAACACCCGTAAGGCGGAGTACAGTGTGCAAAAACATCGAACTGAAATAAACGCATTTGAAGTTTCAAACACATGTAGCTTTTGCTGAAGTGAATCTACAGCAATACAAATGGCACCATTTTGAAGCTCTATGTTTTGTAAGAATGGCCATACTAAATGCGTGACTGCACACTCTCAAAATAATAGCACACTGGCCACTGAACTAGCACAAGAAACTTTATTAGGCACCATGCTCTACAAAGAGCATGGTGCCTGGGTTTCAAACCGAAGTGTAGAACTCTGTGTCGGCATGAATATAGTTCCAGTGTTGTACAGGCAGGCTGCCTGATTGATAGCAGTCTCCATTACAATCGGTGAGGCATTTTTTCATTTGGTAGAATTGACCATGTTACTGAATGAAGGCTCTGAGTGTAAGTAGCCTTCCAAGTCATCTTCACCTGACAGTGGGTGTGGAACTTAGGATCAGAGAGCCAGTGATAGATATGTGGCTGCTAGGTGCTTTCCAGAATTTTACTTTTGTATGATGCCTCGATCACTTCTGCAGCCAGGTGTGTGCCAGCCCAAGGGGCCTAGTGAACAGAGCTTATGATGAGGCTCTCTTTATGAAGGGGTGGTATGATAGATATTGTTACGAGCTATCGTGACAATATGATAATAGAGTGAACGCGCAATGCGCTTGGTTGCGAGTCCGAAGTGCCGATGTGCGAAATGCATAGCCGCAGATACAAGGAGCCGGCGCCTAGTCGCGGGCTCGAGGAGTCGACCCTCGATGCGCTTATTCGCGCAGTCCTACGTGCCGACGCGCCAAATTCCTAGCCGCGGGCTCGAGGAGTCGACCCTCGATGCGCTTATTCGCGCAGTCCTACGTGCCGACGCGCCAAATTCCTAGCCGTGGGCTCGAGAAATCGACACTCGATGCGCTTATTCGCGCAGTCGGAGGTGCCGATGCACAGAATGATTAGGTGAAGGTCTGAGAAGTCCGCGCGCGATGTGCATGATCGCCGAGTCGGAGACTCCCCGCGAAATGTTAAGCCGCGTTTCTGAGGATTACGTGCGCGATACGAATTTGTCACGAATTCGAAACGCCGACTGCTGAAAGGCTTAGCCGCATGTCCGAGGATTTCGCGCGCGAATCTTGGTCGCGACGTCCGCGTCGCCGATGCTCGGAATGCTTAGCCGCGAGTCTGAAACGTCCACAAGCGTAGGGATCGGCCACGCTACTGCGATTTCCGCGTAGCGCCCGTTTTGACACGTCGAGATTACGGCGAGTGGAGACGTCAAACTCTCGAGGTGCAAAGAGCCGAGCGGACGACGCGAGCGCCGGACCAATGGCGAACCGCGCTGGAGTCACGTGGCGGGCGCGGCCAATCGCAGACTCCGGCACGACCCTCAATCATTTGTTTATTGTGCGCTTGTTTCTGTATGGAGGAGATCGCTGAAGCGGCAGATTTGAAGACGGAGAAATGCGCTTTCCAACGAGACCAAGATGGTGGCGCTCGGTCGCGCCGTTCCGGAGATATTGTGGCGTGAAAAACGCTGTTCTTTCTTGATTTCCGCGAGATTTTTCGCCACCTTGGCTGATGAAACGATTTTTTTAGAGCACTTCTAAGTGGTTTACAGTGATGATATTTGGGTATCAGATAGAAAAAAGGTTATAGAAACTGAAAATGTTATTTTCAAAAAATCGAATTTTTGGCCATTTTTCGCGATGTAAAACCCGCGTCCCCCCTTAAACTGTAGCTAAAAAAAAAACATAAAAGAAAGCATTCCGTTTAAGTGACATTTAAGCGAATTTTTTTTAGCACTGGGCTTATGGGGCAGTCAACCAAAGTCAGTACCCTCGTTCCGTTTACCCAGCATTTTTGCTTGGTCAGAGTCACTGTACTTGTTTGCACGTTTACGACGCACCCTTGGTGTCTCCAACATTGTCGCTGTTGCCACTGCTCAGTTGTAATGCCACAGCACAGTTGTGCAAACGGTTTACCTCTGTGCCATTCTAGGCTTTAGATATGCCTGTGACCTTAAAGCTTTTAAACAAGGGCTGTGCGAGTACCTAATAGTAGATTTCGAATCGAATATCAAATTTAATCAAGAAAGAAAAGCGAAATGTTGAATAAAAATAGAATATCAGAAAGTTTATCACAAAATTTCATACTTATAAATTTTCGGCAAAAAAATATGGTGCTGCACATGCTCGGGAGTCTCCTAGCATTGCACAACAAAAATATTGCAAGCTATCTTAGTAACTTAGATATAGAGAAATCAAGATTTACAGTGCAGTCTACTGTTAAAGGGAACATCAAAATAGAATGCCAGCACTAGTTGCAGCATTGTTCTGGTACAGAACCTCAATATAGTCACCGACCAATAAATCGGACACTGATAATCCGGGCATGATCGGTAATTCGGACAGCTTCGTGGCATCGTCAATGGGCCCATAGACGTAATGTGTAAAGAAAACCAATATTTTGGACAGCTGCCAGCTCTACATTCGATTATCCGAACCATGTCTGTGGCTGTAGCGTATGCCGACTCTGCCGCGATTACTTTCTCTGGCAATTTCGACGAGACATCAAGTATGTCCTCAGAGATACAAGACATCAAGTATGGCCTCGGAGATTACATGCGAGATGGTAATCGCTAAGGCCTTGCCTTGGTTGCAGCACTGCGCCTCAGAGATTTAACTGCAAATGCCAATCTTGGAGGCTTTGCCTGAATTGTGAGGTCACATCAACATTGCGATCATCACATCCATTCCGGCACCACCGTGCATGGCCTGCTCTTGTTTGTTGAATTTGTCTTCTGGACAGTGTTCCACCATTCTGTGCTTGTTTGTTTGTTTAGTATACGTTCCAGACAGCTCTTTGCTAGCTCCAAGAAGTCTTTGTGAAGTTATTGACAGTCCACTTCAGATGGCACGAACAGTGCCCTCACAGTCCGACTCTGAATGTGCCTTGAGTCGCAGTCAGAATTAGCGATGTTCTGCAACTGAAGAGCCTGAACTGCCGCCTACCACAACGAGCTCAGATGCAGACATCATTGATGACCTGCTAGGCTGCGGTGTGCCAATTCCTGTTGCCGTTACATTTGATGACTTTGCAGACGTTGACAGCGCGGTGTCGTCGTGTGCCGAACTGAACAATGACGAAACAATTGAGCAGGTTCTCCCATCGTCAAACTGCGACTCTAACTTGGATGATGATGGTGATCTGCCGTGGGCTCCAGAGCCTTCACATACGGATCTGACTCAACCTTTGCAGTCCTTGCATCGGCATACAGAGACAACACAAAACTGGCAGAAATACAGGTAGACAGTGTGACAACCAGCTATGACCGCTGGATACATGACAACAGATTCCACAAAACACTACTTCAATTCATACACAACACAGGCCTCACAGCACACATCTAATACACATATACGCATCAAGAATTATGCCTTAAAGGCAAGTCTTTATCGCAAAAAAAAAAAAAAAAAAAAAAAAAAACAGGTGGACTTGGTTGCACGTAAGCGGAAGTGTATGCAGCAATGAATTGACCACTTCTTCCTTGCACAGGGGCCTCAAAACCTAAATAAAGTAATCTTTTTTGGATGCATTTGTTTTTTCGGACATTAGATAGTTCGGACTTGTTTACATTCCCCGTGGAGTCCGAATCATTGGTCGTCGACTGTATATAATGAATTTGTACTTGCAGCAATAAACCTCGTTAAATCATGAATTTTGTTAATTCGAGATTTTAAAATTTCAGTAATAAAAATAATTTCACAAATTTCCAGAATATTCCTGATAAATAGTACTTTGTCAGTAATCACTATTAAACAAATCCCCAAAAAGGTCGGGTCATAGTACCGTGGTTATGAACACCAGCGCATGCGGTGCCGATCGGGCTGAGAGCAGTGCAGCAGCATGGCTCCCGGCGTCTGAGACTAGCGGGTTGCGTTTGTGTGCTGCCGTAAATCTTGGATGCCATGGCTGTCCGCGCTTAATGCCCGCAGCCGTCATCAAATGGTGCTCTTGAATTAAAAACAAAAGTGTAAAAAGATGCGGATATTTGACTCAAGAAAAAAAAAAAAATCTCGTAGTTTCGCCAGGAAGGCTATCGCCTTGATGGCGATAGCAAAGAGACAATTACACGAAGAAAGGTTCGTAGTTTTAGTGGTGCCACGTGCGCTCAGGCAAAGATCACTTGATGACCAAGAACACTCGCTGTCACACCATGAGGGAGTGCTTATTGTGCCTTGAAAACTTGAGATTATGTGACTGCTAACACTAGACGCGTGGGAACAGAATGCACATGAAGGCCCTAATCATATCGGCTCGACCATTGCACTTGCCGAAGATTACCTCCAAGATGCAGCGCGTGGCCCGCATATGCACAGCCCTGCGCAGCTACAGCAAGGGTCGAGGAGAGGGGACGCACGCGCTACGGGGAGAGGGTGGATATGCGCGACTCCCCTGCCCCCCTTGCCCTTCTAGCGCGTTCTTGATCATGTCATCACGCACTCATCCCTTCCCCACCCCCAATGTGCTGAGGAATCGTCAGCTCTCGTGTTTCTCCGAGCACTCTGAGCTGCCGCGTGCCACGCGGCCTCTGCAAGTTGTTACGTGACAAACGGCGCAACGCTGTTTCTTGCATAATATAAGCAGGGTGGCCAAAGTTTAATTCTTCTGCGGTCGAGCTTGAGCAGATGATCGTCGGCTTCCAGACTTGTTCATCGGAACCAAAATTTGCGGAACTTAACAACAAAGGCAAGCTCTAAAGTATATTTTTTAAGGAAAAGGAAAAATCTGATTTTGATTTTGTGACACCAGTCTCTCTTGCAGAAAGGGGTCCTTAAAAATCTAAAAACCTAAAAAGCTGTGGCATATACTCAAGGAAGTGAAAATTTGATCTGGACATCTTGGCGGCACTACCACTTGCTCCATAGGTGGCCAAAATAAGAACGATTGAAATTTCAGATCTCTTACAGCGTGCTGTTGGATAATTCGGACTCTACCAGCATGGCCTTGGGCTAATTCAGCCATTTAATCGAGCAGTCGGAGCGATGTTATTGCTTTGATACATCGCCAGTGGCTCCTCTAAATCAAAACTAGTGGATCCAGTCAATCCAGAAGTCGCCTACTGTGCTAAGAACACTGGACAAACTAGCTGCTAAATTGACTTCTTTATTATTAACATGTCTAATAGTATTAAGAGGGTGTATGACATATAGCGCTAGTGTAATAAATAGAGTGTATTATTATTTTATTGATTTCAGATGGCTCTTGGTTTGTGATGTTAGCAAGGAAACATTGCAAGAACATCACACTACACACGCTGTTACAGTTTAGTTGTTACAGTTGTTACTCTCACTTTCTAAAATAACAGTTGTAGTAGGTTTTGTTTCCTATTGTTCTTCTAGCTGTTAACTAAAAGATGATATCATAATGGAATTTAAAAAGCGCATTTGGCTGTATCGAAATCACTCAGATGTTTCTAGTGCAATGTGTTGTTCTTCATGCACATAAATCAGCTAACAGGGTTTTTGGGGTGAAAGTGTCAACTAGCTCATTGGGTGAAAAAGCTGCCGTCCCGTGTCTGTAGCAGCACCCAAATTCCCATTGACTGCGACGCCATGGCACGAGTGCACCTCGACTGAGCAGAGCGGGGAAAGCGAACACCTCCTGCCGCAGTGTCGCACCAGGTGTTGCGTGACGAGAGAGGGCATCCCCACGACACCACGTCATCCTTGCTCTCACTCTCGCTCTTGGAAGCCTGTGTTATCCGCATGGTCCTTGTCCGTGCAAGCTCTTGCCTGTGATATTACTGCGCCTCAGTAAGGCCAGATCAAAGTGCGCCAAGCATCTCGATGCACTCACTTGCTTGTGAGGAGTTCATAACTTGAAGGACCGCTCAGCGGCATTCAACTGGACATTGATGCTTTAGCATTAGCAACTCATAAGAAGTGCTTACGTATCCTCGGATTTTTATCCTTTTGCAATTGACTCGCCACAGGGCCTTTAAAAATTGGCTTTCTTTGTCACATGGAAAGTGTTAGTCTGTAAGTATCGCAAGTTCAACATGGCGAATAATTAGTTTTCTACGTGTGTTGTAGTCGGGTTTCGTTCTATAACATTTGACCTTGTAGACAAAGGCTTGCGGAATGCGCACTGTGGGCATGTTCATGCCTAACTTTTTTTTTCTTCTTTTTTGTCCAGGAGTTCGGAGATACGAGAGAGGCTTGAGGGTGTGATGGCCCAGCTGCAAGAACTGGAGCAGGAGCGAAACCGCCAGATGGCGCTGGTGGCCTCCATGGCACGTCAGCGTGACATGTACCGCGCCCTGCTCACCAGCAGTGGCCGCAAGGACATCGAATTGCCACCGCCGATGGTGGGTGCCAGCCATTTTCTCCACAGCTGTGCATGTTCTCCTTGCAGTATTTATTCTGTAGAGCATTTGCTCAGTTCTGTTGATTCAACTCTGGCTAATTCGAATTTTTTATTAGTTCGATTCCGGCCAAGGGCCCCGGCCTGTGCCCATGCATTTCTATGGGCCCAAACTTTCGTTATTCCCATTCTAAAGTTGTTCTTTGTCGGACAGTTCAAGCTCGACCATCTCAGCACGCACACGCCTGGCCCGTATGGTCACCTCGCTAGTGACCCTGTTAGTGGCATTGTCTGTCTCGGCGGAGCTTGTGGGACAATGAATGCATTGAGCATATGTCATCTCTCATCGAAAACGCCTCCCTAGGGAGGTTTTCAAGGAATAATTGTAGCTCAGAATGCTTGATAATGGTACATACCTGATTCTAACGCATGTCTTTGAGTGGAAATGGGTGTAGTGTGACGAAGTGGACTGAATATTGTGCTGCAAAGCTGACTTTAGAAAACCAGGCGCGATTGAGCAACAATACTAAACATCGGCTGCACATTAGATTTCTTCGTTTAGGAACTTCAGTGTCATTTCTGTGTTAGCTTACATAAGAAGTGGGCACACATTTGATTTTTAGGTAGACACACAATTTTTAGAAAGAGTTGTGTTACACCACCTGTCTCTCGTGTCTGCTTGACTTCTTTCGTTTATGGGAGCCCTTGACTGATGTTACATCTCAATACGACAATGAGCATTCCTTAGACATTTCCCATGAGGCAAACCCCATTAATCAGGGCCTACCCAGAAGTCAACACAGACCCTACATAGACTGTGACGCACAAACACAGGAGCTCACTTCCAGGTGACAGCTACCGCGAAGATCACTCTACCTGAACCTGACCCTCACTAGCTGAACTAATTGATGAAGTGGGCCAACGTCGAAGGCTACCATGGGAACAGCATCGACCTTGGATTCCCAGATTGCTTTGCGCTTGTGCCATATGCGGGGTCAAAGGTGCAACATAGGAGGGGGAGGTGGCAGGACGATGCAACGTCATCGGAGGGATTTTGTGACCAATTTGACGATTGTGCACCCTTGTCTGCAAAACTGTAGCCCTTGATACTGAGAGGCTGGCTTTCCCGCAGTTTAGCTTATTTTAGCGGTTAAGCATGCTTTACAGGCGAAATTTTGCTAGCAGCCAGAAATCGTCATTAAATTTAGCACAACGTCGCCCCAATATTCTTGGAATAGGTAGAAATGAATGCTAAGAACCGTTCTTGCTCCTGCACATTTAGCAATATATTCAATTTGATTTAAATATTCGTATCCAACCGAATATTTTAACGTTTTCGAATATCTATTTCTTGCATCACATATGAATATTAAAAATATAATATTTGATGAACTTTTCAAATATTCGTACGCCCCTACTAAATTTCCAACCATTCATAGTTTCTGTAAAGACAGAAAGACAATTAGTCTCTGCACAGATGCATAATCATGGTGAATTGTGCATTTATAACACAATACGTTGTCAAAAGCCATCAATTTGCAAAGTCACGATGCCCTTTGCAGCCAGAAATACAAAGTTTAGGCAATTCCATCCACTGCCCGTCATTCCCATGCTAGCTGAACTACCATGCCTGTAGTCAATAGCGCCAGAGTCCTCTCTAGTAATTTTTGTAGGAAACTATATTTCGCTGCCCTCTATTGTTCTTCACAGGAAGACGAAAGTATCTTTGAGCCACAGGCGGCATCGACGCCGGCCGTAGGTGGCAAGCGCACGCCCGACCAGCTGCCGGGCAAGCCCTCCAGGCCGGGGCCTCAGGACCCCAAGGCAGCCCTGGCAGAACTCCAGCAAGAGTTTGACACCTACAAGAAGGAAATGGCCGAGAACCACAGGTGAGTAACACACAGTCTGTCGATTCTCGCTTACCTTGCTTGCTTTACAACATTGCACCTTGTCGTTGTACTTTAAGTGGTATGAAATTAGCAGGGGAATATACCAGGCACCCATGTTTGGCTCTTCATCGTCATCTTGATTCATTGCAGTCGTCGTTGTCGTCGTCGTCGTCATCATCAGCCTATTCATGTCCACTGCAGGACAAAGGCCTCTCGCAGCGATATCCAATTACTCCTGACATGCACCACCTGGCATTATTTTTCTCATTTCCTAGTTCTCTGCTGTCCTGGAGTGCACTTCACTTCCCTTGGCACCCTTTCTGTAAATGTAATAGACCACTGGTTATCCATCCTACGCATTACATGGCCTGCTCAGCTCCATTTTTTTTTCTCTCGACGTGAACTACAATACCAGCTACCCCCGTTTGCTGTCTACTCCACACCAGCATTTTCCTGTCTTGTAAAGAGACACTAATGGCACATATTAAGTCCAGCTAAAGTGATAGATTAGGGCTTGAGAATGTTTAAGGCAACAATATTATCACGAACAGAGCTTTAGTAATCGAGAAATAGAGATAAATGCAGGACATGATTAAGAGACTCTCTTGGGACATACAAGTACTAGCCCGATTTCGAAGGCACTCCTCATTATATATTCTGCCACTGTTACTGAACCACTCATAAGATAAATGTCATTGTATTGCACTATAAGCCGGAAGTTAATGCGATTTGTCCAGTCCTATTTGATTTTTAGAAAAATGAATTAATTGATGTTACTCTTGACAATGTCGCAGTCGGTCGAAAGTTTCTTTTTCTACCCTCTGCGCCCACACTTTTGCATTTCAGTAGTTTTGTTATCGCGTTGTGCTTCACTGGTTTTGCTGGCTCGTGAAACTCGCACAAACTGCAAGTAGCAAAGAATACCACGTCCATGTGATGTCACGAGATTCCCAAACGGTTCATGGCATTTGACCAAGAGCAGCTGCAGTGGCGAATCCAACGCTCTGTCTTGGCTCGGTTTCTCCATGGCCACGCATTTTCATTTTGCACAGAAAAGTGTAGTACCGTCTGTTGGGCACCGTTTTACTCGCTGACGGCAGTAAAGGGCAGTGATGGCGTATGCAATGACATCATTCCCCACTCAGGGGCGGGTGATTTGAATTGCGCTAAAGGTATGCAGACCTGTCATTCACAATTTTCTTGTAAACTAAGTCTTTTCTTGGTACAAAACAAGCACTGCGAAGTTTCTGGAAGGGCATTCTTGCAGTACATTTCAACTTAGTATTGGTCTTTAGTGTCCCTTTAACGTTACTTTTATACTTTTGCATTCCATTGCTGGAATGTGTCACAAACAATTGCTTGTGGGAAATATGTTGCTGGTGCCTGCAGGAGTTTCTTACGTGGCAATTTCAGTTACCTTAGTGATGAATAAAATTCCATGAATCATAATAAGCTAGACGTTGAGCATACTTATGTTATCTGGTATGGTGATAAAAGTTATTCCAACAGCATTAAAAGATTTTCCACTTGCAGCCACTTCGTCTTCGCTCAGCTATTGAAGCAAGATTGTATTTTTGGTTTATGTTGTGCAGTTTGGTGTGTTTGCTTGCCGGGTTATCTTGTAATGGAAAAAAGCACCATTGCATGTGAAACTCGCCATGACAGAAGTGAGTTGCCATTGAAATGTGGACAGGTTCTGTTGCTGGCCGACAAATACAAGTCCTGATGAATCAGGCAAAAACGAAAGTAAATTTTTTTTATTGTAAAGGTACAACAAAAATGAGTAATCTAATAAATGAAATGAATGAAAAAAAAAGAAGATTTAAATGGAAGAAAGAAAGCAGTGGTAAGTTAAAAATCTGTGCTTGGTTTTGTTCGAATAAGAATGCAAACTATTGTAATAACCTTGCTGGAGCTAATGCTTCATCAGAAATATGTAATTGAACTTCAGTAGAACAGACAGGGATATAACCATGGAGAAAGGAAAGAATTAAGAGAGAGCATTGTGCGACATGATTGAACTTAAATGTACCAGCCCAACACGTGATCGCCACGTCAGTGCGCGTGGAAGGCTTAGTGCTCCCGTACTTGAGGCAGAGTTACGGCAGGACAATCAAACAAGAACCGAACATGCTGAGCCTCATCGGTCACTTGGGCTTATACTGCAAAGGAAAGAGCAAAGGGAATGGCTTCACCGAGAGCTCACTTGCCAAGGCTGGCTGCACGAGGTAATGCTCTCACCTCATATTTTGTTCCTCCATGGATATAATGAAATGTTGCATATAACAGTAGATCTAGAATTTGGTTGGCAAGGCTTTACCCAAAGGAGTACTTTGCTGCTATAACAAATGCGTAACTATAAATTCAATACGATATCGGTTATAGTGAAGCAAAGTTTTGCTTCTGCTTGGTTCAAATACCAAGCAAGCCAGCAGCAATGTGTGGGAACGCCTGTGAAAGTAATTTCATAAATGCACTCTGTCATAATTCTTTGCCTGGCCCTGACAGTGATTTGTTGATGGTGATATCTTTTCTCTTTTTTATGATGAATATCAGATGCAGTCGATCCCGAATATATCAAACCAAAACTTGCGGAATTATTGTTTATGTCTAGCAGTGCTAACATTCCCTTGGAAATCTCGTACAAAAGTATAACCCTGCACTACGCTTATATCGAGGCCCCGTTCACTGCCACATTCAGTATATTGAATGCTGCGCCATGCTATGCGCCTGCAAGTGTGCTTCTCCTAGTGGGCGAGTGACTTGCGACATTTGTCTGCAAAAAACAATAAGTAAACTTTAGTGTGTTTGGCATGGCCTTGGAGAAACAAATTGGTAAATATACCCACTTTTCATGATCTCGGGAGACTGTCTGAGATGTGTGGAGGGGTGTAGATAAGCTTTTGATCGGCATATTTTATTTTGAATTATTGATAGTGTTACATTGCGAAAGACACATACAGGGATATATATTTACATAAACAAGATGCATAAACAAGATGGCTGTCGAGACTGATTACACCTCCACACTTCAAATAGACTTCTGACTGGTGCCACTCTTGGTTAGGCTGTAAACAATATACAGTCGAACCCGACTATATCGAACCCGTTTACATCGAATTATTCTATATATCGAACAATTTCTGGTCACGGTATAGTTACAACGAGTATATATAGCAAAAATTACGCTTACATCGAACAAATATTGCAGTGACTCCCGATATATCGAACGTCAAGCGGCGGAAAAGTGCCCCCAGAAGTTGGCTTTCCCTCGCGGTAGCGGGGAAACCCGGGGCGGCGCGGCTCCATCCAACCGCTCTCCCTACCGTGACCGCGCTGCCTCGGGCTGTTCGGGCGAGCCGTCGAGCGAGCCGTCCTCCGAAGTGATTGGTGCACTCGCATTAGTCCGGCGCTTCTGCGCGAATGCGGAAGGTTGCGGCCTCAGCTGCTCCGACTCCTTAGACAACGTGGGGAAGTGCGTGCGTCGCAGTCAGCGAAATTGCCCAAGCAGAAGAAAATGCAGGACTAATTTATGCCAAACTAAGCTAGTTTCGTTAATAAAGTGATTTTATAAATGACATGTGCTTTTATGACATACAATTATTTAGCAGGCTTATATCGAATTATGCTCTATATCGAACTGATAGGCGTTTTTTTGCGAGTTCGATATAGCCGGGTTTGACTGTACATTGAACATCTGATTTTTCAGACTCCGTAGGGGCTGCAAAAACATCCGGAAAATTGGGCTGTGCGAAAAGATGAATGCATGCCTTTTACTGCCCCCAAGAGCTAAAATCACCGCAGACATGACCAAAATAGCTATGAAGACCTACTGGTACACTTATAGGCCTATCAGTGTTCATACTGTGACTGGAGACGGCGAATGCATGCTTGTATCATTAAAGGACCCCTCACCAGGTCTGGTCATCTTGAGCTGACAAGCGCAGAGCATACAATGCGTGCTAACGATCGTGTTTGTAAAGAATTATCTCGCCACACACTGCGGAGAGCTCTGAAATTTTAATACGAACACCGTTTTCCCTTTCCCTCACGGCGACTACGCTCCAAGCCGGACGGTGACGTACTCGTGTGCCTGCGCCTACGTACTCGTGTCCGCAGTGTGACGTCGCTCATGGTGACACGTGACTTTGAGAATTATTCAAGGCAACATCTGTTGTTTGTGTGTTCTGTTGCTTGAATTGATTAATTGAAGTGCAGAGAAATTGTGAAACACACAAACGGAATGCCTGCACATTTTTTGTTTTACTTCGCACCGAATCAAGAGCGATGTACTTCCGCTTCGTCTGCTTGTTCCCATGGTAATGCAGTCACGTGCGCAGGTACCAAAATTATGCCATTTTCTACCGTGTTCCAGCTCGTGATCATGCTTTGCGATCCACTTGTTCTGCCTCAGTATTCGTGTAGCACTGAATTATACTGCTATTCATGTGTTCTTGTGCACAGAGTGCAAAACCGTGCGCTATGCGGAACCAGACATTCAGAACAGCTCGCGCGTGACGCTGTCAGCGGAAGTGTGCTGCGTTGGAAAAAAATAAAAAAGCGAGGAGAAAAAACAATGAAGGCGGGGCCCGTGACGTATGCGTCACACGATCTTAGAAGTCCTTTATGGGAGAACGCAGGGAAGGAATTTCGCTTGAGAAGGCTAGACGGGGCGACTGGAGAGAGTGTTTTGCTTGGCAGTGGAGCTTGTCTCCTGAAATCATGGGTTCGCGGCACTGAAATATTTCTATCTCGTCTATTAATGAGTAGAGTTAAAATATTTTTGCTGCGGAACGCCCCTAGAGGACACGTAACAACTGCCAGCGTATAACCAAAATTTGCTATGGGGCCTGATGAGGGGCCCTTTAAGGAATGCATATCGTGTCCCATGACAGTTGCCCCCTTTCCAGTCTTGTGCTTCATCGCAATACATTGCTTAGTCTTCACTGTGTAACACTACTGTTAGTCTTCACCGTGTAACACCACTGTATCACGGCGAAGCTGTCAGAACTGACATTATGCAATGCGTTGTGCTTTCCGCATGCCGAAGCCACCGGTGAGGATTACAAAGGCAGAGTCGGCGCCATTGCTGACAGTGGGGAATTTTTTCAATGAAAAATGCGGCAGTGAAGAGTGGGGAGCATGGTAGCAGACATCAAAGCAGCTAGGCCTAGTGTTGCTGCGATGGTGACTACAGCTGCCAGCAGATCGGCATGCGAGAGCACCGGTTTGAAGCTGTGAGATAATCAAAATATCAGCGGTGGTGGCTTCGATTAATGCAGTTTCAAATCTACATTCACTGTAAAAAGCAGGGTAAATCAGATGGCGATGGGTTTTTGCGTCTGAAATTTCGGACATTATATTACATTGCGTCTATGTGGTACGTGCCGGTGCCACGAAGGCATAAACAAAATCAGTCATTGACTGCATCGAACTATTTTGTGATCCCCTTAAAGTTCGATATATCCAGGACTTTTTCAGCAGGTGTGACTGTTGTATTATTGAGGTTCAATAGCACGGGGAAGCTCATAATTGTTTTATGATACCAACCGTTGTTCATATCATGGTGTTGTTCGAGCCACCTCGCCGCTCCAGAACAGTGGGCTCGTACGTCATTGCCATGCAGGATGGTGACGGAGCAGCTGTCGGCAGCCCGCGAAGAGACCCTGCAGCTGCGACTGGACGTGGCTCGGAAGGAGGCGGAGCTGACGCATGTGCAGGAACGGCTGAAGCTGGCGCAGAACAGCCTCGAGCCGCTGCAGCAGGAGGCCGCCACACTGCGCGAGCGCTCTCACCACCTGGGCGACAACCTGGTGCAACATCAGCAGGCACTTACAACCCTCAGACAGGTTGGTGCTATTCTGTTGGTTGATCTTGCGGTACGTGTCGGGGTCACAGATATAAGAGGGACACTGAGAGAAGCTCTAAATAAGTTAAGACTAACGAAGTTGTGTTTCAAAACTGTATTTGATCAGTTATTAGAAGAAAAAATTGTGGTGAAACTTCAATTTTGATAATTTCTAGCAGAAATCCCTGTACCAGCACGTCAGGATGAAGTCGTGGATTTCAAATTATTTTCTCTTATTGGATCATTGTCTTGCAGTGCAAGTTCTCTAAACTTGCCAAGTTCAGTCTTTGACTCTTTTGGAATACAGTATAGTTCATCTTTACTGATAAAAAAATTAACTAGACGTGAGTAGATGCCGTGAAAATTTGTGATGTCATGGCGAGATGGTGCAGAAACATCGAGGTGGTGTCGCCACTCACCTTTCGTTTTCTCGCAGTAGCAATTCCACGGACACTTCAAGCGAATGTTTGCCTGTCGCAATGGGCATTCTCACAAATATTACGTGCACAACCCTGACTCCACAACGTTATCACTTCTAACTGTGTTCTGCAAATTTATCAATTAGGAACATTGTCCACATGCGAGCGTTTGCCATTCCTACCAGTATGCACAGGTACAAACATTTGCTATAGTACATCTTTGGGTTGCTTGCTGGCTGATCGCCCATGAGCCCTGCTTCATGCGCTGCCGTCAGTGCAGCCTGTGCACGTGATCTCATGCCGATCAACGTGTATTTGTCTACGGGTATGAACAAATATCTGAGGTGAGCTTCCTGCGATGATGGGCCGCTTGACACCTACACCGGCTATGCCTATGCAATAAGTGAAAATAAATTTTAATTCTATGAGTGTAAACTTACTGGTTTCACCTTTTTCCACTTGTTAGAATCGGAGGCATGCTAAATTTTTTTTGCTAAGATATCAGCCGCATATTAAGTTTCTACATTGTTCAAGAGCCCTAATGTCATACAATAGACTCCCTTTAAGACGAACTCAAAGGAACCATGAAAATTTATTCGTATTATCAGAAGCTTTTCTTATCAGAAGAATAATTCACATGACCAGGTGCATCCAAATATCTTACTTCAACACAGTAAAGGAAGTAGACTTACAATGGGGGGGGGGGGGGGGTAAAATGACATAAAAAGCATTTATTTAGCTGAACTTAATAGAAAACTACCTTCAAGTGGTACACTTGTTTCGGTTAATCCAGTCCGTGATGGATGTTTGGCGCTTCTGCGCAAATCGGCGAGCAGACACAAATGATGTCATGTCACCTAATGACCTTAAAAATCCTTCTGTGCCTTTGTGCTGCTGGAAAAAGTTCTTAGGGAGTTCGAGCAGGCATCTGCCGCCTCACAGGTCATCAGTGCAGGCTCCGAGATAGCTTAAGTACAAAGGAGCTCGCTGAGCACGTGGCAAAGCAACAAAACCTATAGGAAAGCCTAGGTGACGTTGACCGAAGTGGGGAAGAAGAAACGAGGCGAAGAGTGATGGAGGAGGAAGGCAGGCGGAGGCGTGCTGAGCTGACCTCCTCTGGCAATTGCTACAGGTTTTGTTTGCTATACGAACGTACTGGGTTCGTCTCGTGATAACATTGTCCTCACGTGCTGTACGCTGTGTGTGCATGCGAAACCGTGCGACGGTGAGCCGATGATGGCAGCCCAATCTTGTGTGCGCAAAAGAGGGAACGGAGGTGCGGAAGTCTGCCGTCATCCGTCACGCGCATGGCACCAGGGGGAGGGAGGGAGGGGGTTGTTGTACTTCGTCGCGCAGGCTATATCTTGAAAGCTATCTGCTTTGGGGGCACAGTCGAGGTGGGCCGAAGGATCGTAGCTTTCCATGCACTGTGTCCTTGTCGCTCAGTTTGTGTTGAAGTGATAGACAATGTGAAGGTCACTTTGCTCGTTGCCTCTGCCACGATTCCTTATGCCAGCGTTTTGACAGCGAGCATCCGTGGTCATCAAGTGTGGTGGGTGTTCATGTTCGTCTGTGCGCGCTGACACTATGTTTGTAAGTTTAGTAAGCGAAGGAAAGACGCATTCTACTCCGGTGACTGCTGCGTACAGTGTGGCCGCGTAACCATTGTCTTCAATACGACCTGCGATGCGGACAGTCCAGGCGCACCGAGAGGCGATAGCTTTGTGTGCACTATAGCACCCATACACTTGCGTGTTACCCGCTTTCATGAAGTGAAACGTCACTGTCACTTTTTGTTTCATTCTCTTGTTTTCGCCTGTTCATGGGTAATGTGTGCTGCAGTCTTCCAGCAGGGTCCCTTGATGCGTGTGCCCCCTGGCGTGGCGCATCGAGGGACCCTACCCTACAGGATTGGTAGTGGTGGCAGTCACTCTGAATGTTCGTCTTAACCGAAGAGTGCCTCTAAAGCGGTTTGTCTTAAGCGGATTTTTTTTTTTTGCATTGAGTCTTTGGAAAATCAAAGAAACATTCCTATGTTGTTTATTATATGCGAGAATTCGGCTTAACCGAGTTTGTCTTACCGAGAGTTCACTGTATTAACATTTGTTTTCTATTTCAAACCCTTAAAAACCTGTGTGCTCGTTAGATTCAGGGGTATATATGGGAGCTTTTCCTGCCTCTTCTTTAATGTGATCCACTGAATAATTTCCGTCAGTTTCATTGTTCCTGTCAAGGTCAAATTACTGGAAGCCTAAAAAAATATACCATTAATTTTCAAATGGGACTTTGCATAATTCGCATAATGATTTCACCTGAGCTGTAGGCGGACACATTGTATATTTGCCCACTTTTGATTACTTGACACAGTTTACATAATTGAGATATCTGTTCTTGGGTGTGTAGTTACAAAGCTGTAAATTTTATGCCTTTCTTTAACTTCCTGTTTCTTGCCAATTTTATTAAAAGATTTCAAGAGCCAAATCAAAATCTGCTTCCAACAGTTTGTAGAATTAATGAATCAAGTATTTAACTGATAATCAGCTAAAGAATCTCTTAGTCAATCAAACCTTCTTTCTTTTTCTTTTTTTTTTCTCGCACATGCGTCTACGTAAATGTCCTTTAGTAAAGACCTGAAGAAACCCAAAGAATTTGTTGATGTTTTGGGTGTGTAGCTTGACAAAAGATGACTGGTCCCCAGAGCAAAATATGTGAGTCTCAAGTTACTCAGCTTTTTAAACTATATGAAGTGACAAATAATGAAGCCAGAGAATGCATAGGGGCTGTTAATTGTTATGTTTAATTGAACGATCAGGTAAAGGGAATGAAAGTGGACGAAGAGATAACTTGCCACAGGTGGGGATCAACCCGACATCCTCCACATTATGCGCGTGGCTACGTACCAATTATGCTACTGCAGTGGCCATCATCCCGCCCATTTTCTTGGGTGTTTGTATGCAACAGTAGCCCTGGAAGTATTAGCCAGTGCCGCTCTCAGCCTAGGCGGTGAACGTGGAGTGCCCTTTTAAACACAGATGTTAAGCAGTACGTGATCTTAGGAGGAGGCAGCCCCTAAGGTTACTTGCTAAGATAAGCACTTACTGTATTTTCGCAATTCTAAGCCCTCCCCCCCCCCCTCTCCATTCTAAGCACCCCCTGCTATTTCCTAAAAGAAAACCCCCAAAAATTGGACAGAAGTTTGCATGTGAATCTAAGCACCCCTTTTTTGTGAGAAAGCACATAGCCAAGGCTGCCAAGCGTGCTTGCTCACTCTGTTGTCGAGCCGAAGCCGTCGGAGTCCAGAGGGGTCGCGCACCGATCCAGGTGGCCGTGTCTTGCATTGTTGCATTCTGACACTACATGACAGATGGCGGCACAGACTGCCAAAAACTACGCCTCTCCCCAAAACTGACTGGAAGGGGCCCCAATAACTATTAGCATGCTGTCACTTGGGCCTGCATCGGTGGCACTCAGCAGGTTTCGGGGGCATCGCGGGCGCACATTGCTTTGTGAATCCACGCAAGCGGTGGGTTCACTATGTGTGCATAGGTATCTTTCTTTCGAATGTTTGCCATATAACATCTTATTTCTCGCTCCCGTCTCTTCGAGATATCGCCGTGAAAAGGAGGAGGGGGGGGTCATCTTAGAGTTTCTGAATCTAAGCATCCCCTTTCACTTTCGGCATCGTGATCATAAGAAAAGGAGGGTGCTTAGAATCGACTAAATACAGTAATCCATTTTGACAGTCTGCCATGAAGGAAATCCGTATTAAATATTTTCTGATATTGGTGCAACAACGTGGCCTCTTCTTTCGATTCCATTCTGTTTTGTGCAGGAACTCTCGTCAGCACAGGAGGTGGCGTCCCGTGCCGAGGTGCTTTTGGAGAGTGCACGGGCTGAGCGAGACCAGCTGCGTGAAACGAACCTGCGCCTGGAGCGGGACTTGGAGTCATTGCGTCATGAGAAAGGGTCCCAGGTAACTCTTGTCAAATGCAGTTAACATTGCCAAGCATAGCAGCATGTCTTCCATTTATGTCGTAGATCAGCATTGCCAACTGCATGTTGTAAGACACACGCACTTACAGTTGTCGCCACAAATACAATCAATTTCCTGTGGATGAACTTTAACCAGATCTTATTTTCATTTTGCAAACTCCCACATGGCTGGAATAATCAGGTGCTCCTTATAATTTCATCATATCAAGTGTTAGCTTTTTCTTTATGGGAGATGATCCCACTGTGTGTCACTGTACACTTCACAAAGGACAAACTGTTGCTAACTTGAGTGCATAACAACCATGTTGTTCAAAGCACTTGACGCATGTGAAGTGTTGAAACCCTTGCTGACTGTGCACATCTCTCTCGTTTGAACATACATTTTTTATAACATGTAATATTATCTGTGCACATTGATAGGTATATTGTGAATTTAGGCATATTTTACATGAGGTGTTTGAATATATCAGGATCTATATGCATAGACTGTGTTACTCTTTTTATTATGCTAATTTATGTGCACATATAGTATCCTGTACATTGCTACAGTTGAGAAGTATCAATGTGCTGTTTATATGGGTGCCCTCTGCCAGATTACAGCGTTGACTAAAATGTTTTTGTTGTGGTTTACTGTTCTTCCATCTTCATAATATACTGTCCTTGAGAAGGACATAGTGCAAAAGCACAGTGGACATATATTGCTGAGGCTTATTAGTTTAAAGTGTTATCTGTTTTGCAGGCACGCATCCTTAACAACCTGCAGACGCTGCAGCTCAACTTGGAGCGTATGGATTCCGAGCGTAATGCTGCTGACCAGGCCAAGGTGAGTGAGGTCTTTAAAGACAGCATTTCTTAGTGAGTTACCACCACTTTTTCGTATTCGGTATGTTTCTTGCCTTCTATCGTGGGGTAATCCCCGAGATAGTAAAACCTAAAAATGTGGGCCGCTATGTGCTACTGGGTATGTGCCCCTGGGACCATTGGTTGCCATGATGTTCCGAATAAATGTATATATCTAGTACATATACAGTCTGCACTCGTTACAATGGAGCCGTGTACAACAGACTTTTGGATATAACGGACCATATTTCAGTCTTAGTTTGTTATACCTATTTTATTAATGCAACGAAGTTCACTTTTAACGGGCTACGCTACAACAAACTATCGGCTACAGCAGATGGAATTAGTGGAAATGTTTTTCAAAATCAGGCATATAAAACGGACTTTGGCTGTGTCGACACGGGCTGACAGCTGATTTGCTGTTAATAGCGGCTCAATATTGCATGCACGAGGGAGGAAGGCAGGGCGGAAATGCACTGTTTTCTTCCGCGCTTGAGGTGCAGGGGCTGGATGAGGAGGCAGGTGGAGGCGATAGAGAGCAGGTTGTAATCTGGTGGCTGCGGCTTACGGCGTGGCCACTGTACCTTGAAAGCGATCTACAATGCGGACAAAGTGCACCCAGTGCCTGTAGCCTCGTATGCATTGTGCTTTTGACATTAGTTAGCATTGAAGCGAGAGACAGCGCGAAGGTCAATTCGCTTGCTGCTTCTGCCGTGCTTATCTTGTTTAATTTGGTATTGCAATCAATCCTTCGCCTTTTGGGCGAAACTGCAACTTTCTTGTTTGTTTTTACTTTGGATGTTCGTCACTCACTCTTTGTAATAAAGTTGTTAAACATCGCGCCGAAAGCTTCAGAAGTGAGGTGTTTTGGATATTACGAACTTCGGATAAAATGGACGTATTTTGTCGGATTATCAGGGTCTGTTGCATCGAGAGTCGACTGTATATAGTCATACCATAAAAACCCAACAAGCAACGACACCAAGAACAAAAGGGAAATTATCTGCAGTTCTTAATTGAATTAAAGAAATTATAAATGGAAATAAAAGAAATGAAAAATGTATGAAAAATGAACTGCATATTCTCGTGTATTTGAAGATAATTGGCCTGGTCTTCACAAGTGCTTCCATGCTTTACACATGTGCTGCTTTTGTTCCCTCTGTTCGCGTAGTGTTAATATTTTCGATTGGTCCGGTCGACTTGGTGAAACCTTGTACAGATAGAGATCGTGCGCCATGGGAACACTGCTGGCGTCAAGTACTGACCACGGCTGGGTCATTCACCGAAGCTACCAATATACTACGAAAAATTGATTATTAGATATTTGGTTTGCAAACCGAATTATTAGAACGTTCTCAACACAATTCAAAATCGAATATTTGAGTATTCGCACACCCTTTTAATGCAGTTAAACCTCGTTAATATATAGTTGACAGGGAACGTGAATCTAATTTGCACTAAGCGATGTACTAATTAACCGACAATGGCAGATGAGTGGCTCTAGGCTTACCAGCCAAAAGAAATGTGTTAATTCTCAATCAAACACACATGCAGACAAGTTTTATTTGTGAGCAATCAGAAAAAGATTTTGGATTTTCACTTGCCACTATGGCAGCTTTGGAGCGAGGGCAGCATTCTCAAACTCAGCCAGGCTGGGAGCCAGTTCCTTCATCAGGCCCCACTTCTCTGCAAACGTCCTCATGACGGTCAACGCACTAGCTGCGACGGATACGGAAGGGCGATCATCCCAGTCATTCGTGATGACAACGTGGGAGTGCTAGAAGCTATGGTAGCAGGAAACGCGTCATAGCTACAGTCAAACCCACTTATAACGATACCGGTTTTAACAATATATCGGTTGTAACAATGAGAAGCTGCTGCATCGTCAACTTTTGTATGTTTTTCATGGTGAAATAACCCGCTTACTGCAATGCTCCAATGCTGCATTATCGGTTATAACGATGTCTGGCTGCTGGGTGTCCATGCTGAAGGGCAGTGAAATGCGAAAGTCTTGAAAAAAAAAATGAAAAATCTGAGCTGCTGAACAATGGCCTTGACATTTTCCAGCATTCTCTGCGCATTTCCTTTCGCCCTTCCACCCCTCTGAACATGACTGGGCTGTGCCCATAGCTCTACGTCGCGCCACCCGCTGAAACATGAATGGACTGCGCCAACTGCACTGCTCCCAGATTGCTCGCTGGCTCCTCATTCAGCGCAATTCTGCAGACAGCTCAATTGCTCGCGTTTGTCTCTGTTTTTGCGTCGAAATTCTGGCCACGTGGTTTCTCGGCCTTGTTTGACATCTGCCCGCTGATCATCGGCAATGCACGGTGTTGCCAGTGAAAAGAAAGCACATGGCTATAAATTTGGAAACTAAGTGCTTCTAACCCACGAAGTGATCGTCGCGAACGTGCTTGTATAGGATAACGATGGCAGCGGGCGGCTATAGATTTGGACACTAAATGCTTCTAACCGATGAAACGATCGTCGTGCTCGCATCGCCTCATCGGTGCTCTAATCGGATAGCGATGATGGCGGCGATGGCAGCGATGATGCAGTAGAGCAGGTTGCCTCAACGTTGTCCTCACAGGAGGTCTGGCAGATGATCCACTCCTTCCGGTGCTTCGTTTTCGTGAGGAAGCTTCCGCTGCACTATGTGGAGCACCTGGATGCCTTGGAGAAGGATGTCGGCAAGCTTCTCATAAAGCATGCAAGGCTGACGGACATAGGCTTTTCTCGTGCAAGCCAGTGAGAAGTACGTGGCGAGATTGTTGTGGCGACCTTGCCTCAGCATTTCTTCTGGATTTCTCAAGCTGACAGGCTGCCGTGGCAACCTTCTCGCAATTTTTAAAAGGCCCCTTTTAGGTCCACCAAAGGGATGCCTCGGAGATGCTCGCATATCACTTGCGACCCGTGACCCTCTTTGCCTACAGCCGTGGCTTGTTACATGCGATCAGAGTGCCCAGTAAGCAGTTAAACAAGTGAACACAACCAGAAGCTAGATGGATAAATGTGGTGGGTATGGGCACTGGCCTCCCCGCCATTATAGTTTTCTTCCAACAGCCCTGCCATCCCCCTATTAAGATTTTTTCATGCAACACGATTATAACAATTATCGGTCATAGAAATGAAATTTTCGTGTCTCTTGAATATTGTTATAAGTGGGTTTGACCGTACCGCATTTTGATGCCACTCACTGCCAACTGCGATTCAGGAAAGGTCCGTGCGCTGCAATTTCGTTATCTATGACCTATGTGCACTACATTTCACCGATTCCATGCTTGTACATGCCAATATATGAAGTACAATGAATGACCGATTTTTCCGGATGCCTGATTTTTCGGACATACCAGATAATTCAGACTCCTTTGCGGCACTGATGTGTACCGTATAAGTCAATGTGTAAGAACGTCCGAAATTTCGGACGCCAAGAACCTTTGCCATTTTATTTTCCGGACATTTTACCATGACTGCAGGTACAAAATGGCAATAATCGAAGACACTACCGCTGCTATTTTGAGTATCTTGCCGCCTTGAACTGCTGCTCTTGCACGCAGATCAGGTGGCAGCCATAGCCACCACCGCGGCAATGCTAGGCCTAGCTACTTGGACGTTTGCTATCGAGTTTCTTGCTGTTCGGTGCCGTGTTTTTTATTGAAACGATTCGCTGCTGTTAGCAATGGTACCGACTTCGGCTTTTTAATCCTCACCAATGGTTTGAAGCATGGTGCATTACATAATGCTGGCTCGCAAGTCAGCTTCGCCTCAATACAACATTGTTGAAGCAAACATTAAGTATTGCGGTGAAGCTTACCAAGAGTGAGAAGGGGCAATTGTCACGGGACACGGTATGTATTCCTTATTTATATATGTGTGCACCCGCCATCTTCTATCACAGTACGAGCACTGATACGCCTAATAAGTGTACTCGCAGGCCTTTTCAGACATGCCTGTAGCGATTTGAACCCATGAGGGCAGTAAAAAGGCATGCATTCATTTTGTTTCGGAGTTGCCAATTTTTTGGACGTTCTCGCTTTGCCTAGGGAGTCCAAAAAATCAGACGTGGACTGTAATTACTATGCACTAACCATTTGGCATGCCTTATGCAATTATGACTTAAACGATTAGCCAATACATTGACTCATGGCAACAGGGCTGGGGATTCATCGCAGCTATACTTAAACTGGAATTATTATTGAGGGGGTATGTATTAACGAGGCTTTACTGTATATGTATATATAAAGTGTGTGCTGAACTGTAGAAATAATCATGAAAGAAATATTAACCCGTTTAACAACAAAAATGCAGTTAAACTTCGGTTAACAAAGTCTAAAATTGGTAATTTGCTTCATTATATTGAAATTTTGTTGTATTGAAATTCGACCTTTTATGCAAATAAGTACAGTTGCCGATAAATTTTTCTCACATGTCAGCTGCGAATGATACGGTTTCATGCTACGTCGGCGATATTGTCACATCTGCACTATGAATTAAGCAAAGCCAGCCATGCTTTCATGCAATCCACCCTAACGGCTGATAGCGTCGCCCGCATTGGGACGACGCTATCATGAAAAACGCTGGCAGTGGAGAGTGAATGCTTCTTGTGCTTCTCGCTCCAATGGCTCACTGTAACTTGAGATTATGCAACCTCCAATACTAAATGCGCAGGAAGATAGCTTACATGATGATGCGCTGTCTTGGCACACCAACTCTTTGCACATGTGGCAAATTACCTCTAAAGCAGGGTGTGTGACTGTGTATGCGCTCAGCCATGCTTACAGCCATGTGCAGCTACTGCCGAAATGCATGCCAGAAACCGAGACGGTGGCAGTGAAAGCTCATTATATTGGAATCGCATACAAACATGCTTCGTTATATTGAGTTTCTAAATTTAAAGTGTTCTATGGACAAGAGAATAAAAAAGGTTAAATACTTTGTTATATCGAGAATTTCGTTATATTGAAGATTATTATATTGAGGTTTAACTGTACAATAATTTTACTAACATTTTGGCCAGTGGCCTGGCCTTCATCAGAGTGAACCAGACAACAAAACCTTTTCGTCCCCAAGGTGTTTGGAAAGGGAAAGGACACATGGGAAAGACATGTGGCTCATGAATCATGGCTCTTTGAAGCTTTCCCTAAAGATAAATGATTAGGCAACTAGAGCCATTGGACTTTTACTCTGTATGACTGTAACCTTGAAGCTGCTCTATATGCAACCTGGTCATAGAGGCAAGACCCGTAGTTTGTTTGCAGTTTGCAACTTGCTGTTTGTTTAAAAATATGTTAATGCCTGTCAGGTGCAGGATCTTGTCGTCTTTGACTGGTAGGCCTGTTAGTTGCAATACTGTTGAATATAGTTGTTTTGATACTTTTTAAGTGTAGTCACATTGCACATGAAAACCAATATCCACTTCCACTGAGTTGTCAAACAAAACAATTGTGTGAATGTTTTTTTGAAACACAATCCCTCGAATTGTAAAGCATTCACTTCTGTACCGATAGAGGTACACCGCTATCCATTCATTCGTTGTGGTCCAAGCTCAAGTTTTTAGTGATTTTTGCGTAGTGCCGCCTGGTGTCAGTTGTCTTACTTGTGGTGCAGATGTCCCACCTGGAGCTTCGGTGCGAGTCGCTGCAACGACAGCTGGAGGCACAGGCGGAGCAGCAGGCTTCGCTGGCAGCTGCCTGGGAGAGGCAACTGCGTGAGGCCCAGGAACGTGCCGTGGCGGAGGCAGAGCGGTCGCGCAAATCCACTGACGAACTGGTCGATGCATATGCACAGCTTCATCAGGCACGCCAAGAAGTATGGGTGCTGTTCTTCAACGGCTCGTCGTTCGTAGCGATCAGAGCTTGTGGGAATGTCTCGTTTGGCTGCTTGGTGGAATATCTGCATGAGAAAATGATCTAGCTGCTCAAGCAATATGAAACACTCGTGTGTCCCGAGTTTTGACGCTGCTATACTGAAACTGCTTTTTGTTCTGTTCTCTTTCCAGCTCTGTGAAAAGCAGTCGCATCTAGCACGCAGCGAAGCCTCAGGTGAGCTCCACAATTTTATGCCGAATTCTCCAGTCGTTGCTTTCTTCTGGAGCAACTGCAACAAAATTTTGGGCTCTATCGAAAGCCTAGTTTCAAATTGTGTAGGTACTAGAGCAGCCTCTGCGCATAATTTTGCATTTAAAGTACGAGCTCATGTGTTAGGACAAGACCCCCCTCCCCCCCCCTCCCAAAATAAAGAAACAGAAAGAAAGAAAGAAAAAAGCAGCCATACTGCTCTCTGGAAATGACTTAGGCCTTCGAATGTTGAGAATCAGCACGGTGCTTGGGTGTGACCTTGGAGACATACGATGCCAGATGCTCATCGAAAATTTTTGAGGTCATGTTTTGGGAATCTGAGTTATGTACATGTATATCTGTTAACCACCTGAGGAGGTATTCTGTGAGAGTCCACCTAGTGGGCACGTCTATTTTGTCTGCTGTTGAATTTGTGATTGGCTGGGCTGGGCTGCACATCCGCAGCAGCGAAGTGCCACAGCCAATCAGCACTCAAGCAGCAGACGAAATGGACATGTCCACTAGGTGGACTCTTACGGAATACCTCTCCAGGTCCCTGCACCGTCTACTATAAAGGCTGGTCATAATAAAGGACCGAACAATTACCAACCCTGCAGCTTTGCTGAGATTGCTTTGAATGTATATAGTACAGCTAATTTATAACTCTAGCCGAAGTGATATTCCATTGCTTTTGGCCTTTGAGGTCTGTGTGCCTGTTCTCTGAGAGGCAGTACCTATCGGATCAGCTTATTATGATGTGATGTGCAACATTGTTGAACATTTCGGATGGTGCAGCTAACCACATTTACTTTGCACGACGAAGTTTGTGACGACATTCGTTACTGATGTTTTCATGGCCCTTGTGACCTTTTGGTTATGACAACATTCCTCTGCATTGCAGCTGAGTCAGCAGAAGTGAGCTCACTCAGGAGCCTCCTGACCAAGACCCAGGAAAAGGTCAAAGGTGAGCCCCTGCATTGCTTTGCCTCTTTAAATGGACCATTTTCCAAATTTGCGAATGTGCTTCCTTGCAATGTTTAATTGCCCAACTAATGATGGCACTAGTCATGGTTAGATGAAGGCACAAATGCTAAACGCGCAGGCTGGGGTCCTTCTATTGTATATGGTCTCATCATGACAGCCACGCCTACGTTTTTCACGTCGTAAGACAAGCAAACTGTGCTCATATGCAGGAATTGCAAAAAATGACTGTGCTGCCATTAGCTTGGCAAACTGTTTCACGGGAACGCTCTGTACAAATATGCAAAGGGTCTGGTCGTTTATTACAATACTGGTCATGCTAATTGGGTATGGAAAACAGTCACAATCTACCTGCTGATGTACAGTAGACATCAAAGGTTAGCAGGACGCTAGTTTCCATGAAAAGGACCAATTTTAGAGCAGTTTTAACTAGCTGTTAGTAAAACGGTGCAACACACTTTTGGTTGTGTGCATAAGGGCAGGTTGCAAATCTGAAACTAGGGCTGTGTATTCTGACACGGGAAACACAGTTGCCGACTAATTTTTTGGACTCCAAAAAATTTGAACTTGATGGATATCCCTGACTTAACAGATGCATCATCATGAGGTTTACGCAAGCCAAGAGTCAAGCTAACCTAATCGGATTCGCATCATGGTGGTAGAAAGCCGTCTTTTTTGTGGTGGCTGGGGATGGTTTACGCGGAAAAGGCTTATTGAGCATTTCTTTGAGCAATTACTTGTCAGGGCCTTGAAAGGCCTTGTAAACGTTTGGAATTCTTTCTGCAAATGCTATTTGAGCCCTGCTTGTTGTACCTCTTTATTCCTTTGTCACTTTTGTGCACGGTGTTTCATTCCCATTGCATTTACTCGTGCTTCCAGAACTCCAGGCAGAGCTGCAAGCTGTGCAGCAGCACTCAGAGTCCCTACAGGCGGTGTGCACTCAGGCTGAAGCACGCCTTGCTGAGCAAGACACCCTCAGCGGTCATTGCCGTGAGGCTTTGGAACAGGTGCAGCAGGGTGAGTTGTTTTCGTTACCACGGCTGTGAGAAGAGCTATGTGCTTATTCTGTTTTTGCTGGTGTTGGAGACTTTCTTACGGTACATTCAGCTGGTGGTTCTCTGAGTACTTCAGAGTGCTCTGGTGGCACATGTTACACTTGGTTGGTCGGAATCGAGCACACAGAACACATTCACCTGGTTCTTTCAGAGCACCGTGCACCAGCTCAGGGTACTCGGGGCCTCTCACTTTAAAACATAAGAGTGCAGCTGACATCTGGCTGAGTGCCGGTCACATGGCCTAAACAGCTCTTGTTTGTAGGCATGGCGCCAGCTGCAGTGGTAACAGCGATAGCAGGTACTGCCTCGGCACCTGCGCACCTTGTTTACAACAGAAGCGCTGATGCGTTTCCTCTCATCATCATCATCATCATCATCATCATCAGCCTAGTTACGCCCACTGCAGGGCAAAGGTCTCTCCCACACTTCTCCAACTACCCCGGTCTAATGGCCTCTAATTTCTCTGGCGAGTGCCTGAACATTCGGGTCAGGCACACTTTCTCCTTTTTCCAATCTAGTATGGGCTCCACATCGTTCCGCTGTAAGTTGCAGTGCGGTAGGAACAAGCCGAATGTAACATACTGCACTACTGGGGCGCTGTAGACCCTGCATGTGGCTATAACGAGGGTGATGAGCTTCTGTTCTGGCCACGCACACAGTTGTCCCACAATGTATGCTTGACCTGCAGTGCTGGTCAGTAAAAACTGTGGGACGTTTGGCAAATAAGGTAATATGATGCCGCATGCTTGAGGCAGTTTTTCTTTCCCAGTATTAATAGTGGCACGAATACTGAAGCATGCCAGCTCCGTAAACAAAAATTACAAAGGGGGTCAGGTAACTCCTTGACACAAAGCTGCTACGTACTTGATGAGCTTGTCTACTTGTGGGACATAAGGACAAATGCAGGTAGCTTCAAAATGGGTATTTAGTTAAAGAATTAACATTAGTTCTTGAGGCTATTTTTTTTTTTTTCAATCTTCTAGGTTCGGCTCAACAAGGAATCTGTCCACCCACCACGTTATCCTCAGTCATGATAATGGTGATGCGCTCTTTGATAACCACATGGTGAAATGCATATGTAACAGGGAGAGGCGGGCTATATGGTGGTCGATATTGGAATGCATTATGTAACCGCGCAAACGACAACGGACGAAGAAGGAAACACACAGGACAAGCGCGGATCTAATGATTGTCCTGTGTGCTGCGCGCTTGTCCTGTGTGTTTCCTTCTTGGTCCGTTGTCGTTTGCACGGTTACATAATGCATTCCATGGTGAAATGCAGCCTGGACTACTTGTGACCGGATATAATGTGGTGTTTTCTGACTCCCATTTACCCTTCCATAGAAGCCGGCTATATGCATATCACTTATGATGTAGCTAAGCGAAGTGAAATACTAGTCATAATGCAGATGTGCATGGCTGCCTGAGATACATGTTTTGCATGGGTGCACTTTTTGAAAACTGCTGTTTTTGTTATAGTGGAAGTGCCTCTCATATCGCATATAATTGTGACTTTGGCAACTTAACATTATATGCAATCTATAATGTACATTTCAAGACAGGCCTTGAAGACAGTTCGTGATGAAATAAGGCTGTTTAATGAGTGACAACGAGGCATTGCCTTAAATTTTGGTAGCTCTGGGCTCGTTTTTACGTTCACCCAGAAACAGTCTAATGAAAGGTACCTCAACAGATTTATTACATTGTACATTTGCACGGGCTCTGCAGCAAAGCGTGATCTGGAGGACAAGGTGGCTCAGTTGGAGCAGCAGTGCCACGAGTTGGCCAATGAGAAGGTGCGCCTTCTCGAGGAAAACAAGGCCAAGGTGCGTCATTGCAGAAATTTCCTACGCGCCCCCCCCCTCTTTTTTTTTCCTGCTGTCTATTCTTGCCATTTACTGTGCTGTTTGTGCCAGAAATAGACAGGTCATGGCACACTTGACAGGATGAGTTTTCAGGCCATGCGGGGCTGGAACCGAAATGAAATGAAATGCTAGTGTTTGCCTGAAGTTTGTTCTTCTGGCTTTGACAGAAGAACCAATTGTCGCACGACTGGCCGCTTTAGGTACTTTGCATGTTTTCGCGGGCTTCTTTTACGCTTGGAAAAACAATGTTATGTAGCACGTATTGAGAAACAGAAAGCTGTATCGGGAGTTTTTCATGTTGCTCTACAATTTTCTCATTGACACTTTCATCTAACTATAATATTTGACAAGTTTATTAATTAAGACTAATTATCTATTTAGGCAGAATGAAAAAAATAATAATTTGAGTATCTCCAAGCGACAGCAAACAACATTACCTTGGTTCTGTCCAGCTACGTGGCATTCACATATTTTTAAACTCTGGTTAAAGTTAGCTGGGGCACCCTGTATACCCTTCAAGTGTGAATTATAGCTTGTTGATAAATGTGTTAAACTTACGTAATTTTATTCCAAGGTACTTGACACTGCATTGCAAGAAAGACAAGGTGGTAGGATGTTGTTTCATGCACTTTCTGGTGAGCGATCATAATTGGAGAGTAAATATCTGTTGACTATGGCAGCCAGTGATGTTGCAGTTTTGCATAAAAATAATTGAATCACAGGCCTGAAATACATTTAGAATGTAATTATTGGCGGCATGCATTACGAGAAAAGAAAAATGATTTTTCAACTTTGCTGCCAGACTATGGCACATAAAAATTCTTATAAAACATGGTATAGTAGCTTTGGCAATGTAGTCATTTGTAGCAATACACAGCACTTTGAAGTGAAATGAGGACAGCTCAGTATCTGTTGTATTTTCTTAGCCACCACTGAATGGCAGTGGCCAAGTGAAGCTGTGTCCACAAATGTGGATGCTCTACCTGAAGGGGATGTAGCGGGTCAGCTGAGATGTTAATTTGTTCCACTTAAGGGGGGACGCAGTCCTCGAAAACCAAAAAATCGCGAAAAAGTCGATTTTTGAAAAACAATATTTTTGGTTTGCATGTCTCATAAACTACCTGTTCTGTAATTATCAGCACCTAATTCAACCGCAAAGTAGAAAAAAAAAAACCGCTACTTTTGAGGCCACCGCATCCCACAAAACATGCGCAAATGCCAAAATGAAGTCAAACTTGCGCCATTTCCAGTCCATGCGGCTGCCCGCACCATCTTGGTGTCGTTTTGACCGTGAATTTGTCTGTTTTGCCGCCTTGCAAAATGGCATCGTCTACACAGTTGAGGCGCTATTGGCGTTTTCCCGCGATGCGATGCAGAGCGCTGATTGGCCGAAGCAGCGCGTTCAAATCCCGCGGGCTAATGCATGCCTTGCCATTGGCTGCTGCGCGGGTGGGGGCTCTGGCTGCTCCCTTCGATGCCGCGCCCGCCGCGCTCGCGTCGTCGTTGCCCCTTGCTCTGTCCGCCTCAATAGACGCCTGCTTGCGAGCTGCCCATCGCCTTGCGCTATCTTTTAGATTATTTTCTCTGCCTTTCTTTTTTTTCGCTAGTTCTTTGCTGCACGCGATGCTGGCAACGAAGCCCAAGACGGTGCAGATGTTTGGTGCGTGGAAGCACGATATGAGACTTGTACGAGCATCAAACTTCCTATCTTCCTCAGCGAGTGCCGACTGCGTAGACGCTTTCAGCAGCGGAACTGTGCTGTCGGCTGTCGCCAGTTGAAAATCCGGCACATTGAGTGTGCCTGAAGCTGTAAGAGCTAATTAGAAGCTCCGCAGGAGCTTCCTAATAAACACATATGTTGAACTTTAAGGCCTGTTTTCTTGGAATAATTTTTTCGCTAGTAGTAGTGCTGGGAAAGGTGATATCTTAAGAACCGCTCTTGTGTGCTATTTTTTTTATTCTGTTCCTGAATGACATTGCCAGGGGGGTAACAAGCTTCTTTTTTTGAAAGCTAGTGTAGTTATTTTATAATAAGCAATTAATTTTTGATGAATATGGTCATTACTGGCTACATCAAATTCAATGTTATGTTAAAATTTTTTGGAGGGGAAATTAAAGAAAAGGGCTTTGTAGCCCCCTGGGATGTCTATCGAGGGATCATCACAGTGAATTTCAACTTTCTACGATGTCCTGGCATTTCTCCAGGCTCTTCCTCAGGCATACACATGAACCACCTAGTTAGACCTCAATAACTCTGGAACTAATAAACACACCTTCATGAAACTTTGCTGTTCCTCATAGTTCGGTGGTGCGAACGTACCCTGAAAATTTCATCTGGATATATTAAAAAATTAAGTTCGATCTCTGCCTTAACCAGAATTTTGAATAATGTAAGCTAAAATTACCACAAGTTCCTGTGTTTTTACGACCACTGCTCCCAGCTGTTTTGCTTGTTGTGTCATCCTTTCTCGTGAAGCGACACGCCGCTGTATCCCTCTTGCGCAGGTTGAAGATCTGGAGAAGCAGCTGGCAGCCACTCGCAACGAGCTGGTCGAAGCCCAGAGCAAGGTTGCGGACAGAGCACGGAGGGACGCTGAGCACGTCCTTGACCAGGACGTGCAGCATTCGCTTGTCAAGCAGGTTGGGGACTTGTGTGCATTTGTCATTCTGCAGCAGTTTCCGTTATCCCAAGTGGGTTTGGGCTTGTGGCAATTTTCACAAAGTTGCTTGGGAGGTTATTCATTCGCTTCTGCAGTTATCAGACCTCACAAACCTTAGTTCTGTAGTGCTCATTTAGTTAGAGCTACTCTATGAATATATGTGATGACTAAAGTTTAATAGAAAGAAGTGCTGTTCCTGTTGTTTCATATATCGTTTAGCCTCACTTCATCATTGCTTTCTTTTTTTTTTGCTTTTTTTGGCATGCAGGCCCAAGAGAAGTATGAACGAGAAGTCTTGCTGCATGCGGCTGACATTGAAGCCCTCTCGGCAACGAGGGCAGAGGTGTGTACAGTCGACATTCTGTTTTACTGTATTATCTTGTATCTGAGTGCGCCCCCCCCCATCCTAAAAGAAGAAAAGAAAGAAAGAAAAGTTCTCTAATGTAAGCATTTGCCCCTTGCCCATTCAGTGCTTTGTTTCTTTATATGTGAGCTGCTCGGTTGGAGTTGATGGGAAGTAGTCGCTTACAAAGTCCAGCATTGCACAACAAGCTGTTTATTGTGGTTCCCTTGTCAGGATAATTGCTCCATACTCCTTATTGTCATGCCATTGTCAGTGTCATCGTTTTACCATTGTCACTGCTGCCATGCACATCATCAGTGCAATCATTGCACCTTTGCTCCTGTTGTCATTGCCATCATCTGCATTCTTATCATCAGACCTGCTATTGCGTTTTGTGCAGCACTTGAAACTTTCCTTTGAGTGGCCCTCTGTGACTTTCATTGCCGCATGCAGTTGGATCAAGTGCGGCAGGACATTTCTCGATTGGAGCAGCAGGCCAAGGGTGCCGAGGACACTCTGACAGCTGCTCGTGAGTCTTGGTCTCAGCAGGAACAGCAGCTACGTGCCGAGAAGGATGCGCTGGCCAAGCGGGTCGAGGAGCTGTCGCACCAGAACTCCCTGCTGCACCAGCAGATGGAAATGCTCAGCTCTCAGGTGCGTGCGTGTGTGTGAGAGTTTAATATCGGTGTAACATGGGCACTTCAAAAGCCTTCGAACCAATAGCCTTTCAAGTAAAATATGGCCGCTGAGTCAATAGTCTATTGAGTTGATAGAGTTGTACCGGAACTGTATCAAAATCTCAAAAACCTTCATGCAGAAGCTCAAAGAAAGTGTGTTTTGAAGAAATATAAACTTAATATTGACTACTGACATGGTAAACTACTTGGCTTCATCAACTACAGGTAAACCTCGATATAATGAATTTCAGTAGAACAAAATTCTCGATGTAACAAAGTATTTTAACTTTTTATAACTTCTTTTCGATAGACGCCATATATTTAGAACCTCAATATAACAAAGTGTGTTTATACACAATTTAAATTCTGTAGACTTCTATTAACTCTACTCTGGATAATTTGATTTTTCAGTTAATTCGACCCTGACCAAAGGTACCGGTAGACGCCCAGGCATTCCTATGGGCCCAAAACTTCTTTTATTTCGGTATCAAAATGGGCATTTGCCAAATAATTTGAGCTTGACTGGTCAGTTTCGCTGCAATACAACCATGTTATGCGGTGAAACATACCAAGACTGGAAAGGGGTCATTGTCATATTACATAGCATGCATTCCTTAATTATGCACGCGTGCACGCAGTCTCCAGCCACAGTACAAGCACCTGGACAGTTAATAAGCATACTGGCAACTATTCAGAGCTGTTTCTGATGTTGTGGCTCTTTAAGCTCTTGTTTTGCCCACTATGTGTGTCTCGTACTTGAGACCGTTAATGGGGCCTAGTACGTATTTCTTAATTATACGTGCACACGCGCTGTGCACCAAAAATGTAGAAAAACCATCTGTGTTTGGGGAAAGCTAGCGAAAATGAGGGCAGTAAGATGAAAAACTTGAAAAGTCAAGGGGATGTTTAGGGTCTAGCAAAAATTCTAAAGCTTGCCAGTAAACTTATCAGGTGTCACAGAGCTCATACTGTGACTTGTGAAGGCGCATGTGCGTGTGTGAAATGAACGCACGCTATAACAGTGGCACCTTTCTTGGTATGCTTCACCGCATAATACCGCTATGTTGTGGCAAAGCTAACTTTAAAAGCAAATATTGCCGAGTAATTCAAGTGTGTTTTGACATTTTTTCTGCCATTTGTTTAATTCGAGCCTGCAGAGACTGCAGTTTCGTTGGTCCCGTCAGCATAGAATTAACAAGCGTTGACTTTACAAGGAATTCCCACTGTTCTCCAGGAGAACACCAAAACGTCATACGAAATTAATTTGTTCATATATATCAGCCAACATAGATTGGCAAGCTGTGCTTATAGTCTGCGAAGAGGTGACTTAATTCCATTGTTTGCTGCTGTTGGTTGTTTGCAGGTGGCGGTGCTGCAGCAGAAGACATGGCCTGAGACACCGGTAGCTGACGGTGCAGCTGGTGCCGTCGGTGGAGACCGCAGCATGGAACAGCTCCGCGAGGTGGTGAACTTTCTGCGCCGAGAGAAAGACTTGGTGGCAGCACGAGCCGAAGCAGCCGAGGCAGAGTGTTCAAGGCTCACCGTGCAGCTGGAGCATCGGTCAGCCAGTCTACGACAGGCGCAGCAGGAATTGCGCACAGAGCATGAGCGGGCACTGGTACGAGGCAAAATTATCAACTCTTTTAAGTGTCGTGCCTGAGCATACTTGTCTGTCCACCGATGCACACTCCTGCTCATACCCAACATAATTCATGAATATGAAACATCCGTAGAGTGGTTGCACTCTCAACTCAAAAGTTGGTTAAAGTGTTACGGCCGGTTTTGTTTTTACATCACAGATAGCGCGGCAAAGCTTATAGACTGTCAGTGTTGCTTGTGTCTCATTTTTCGACATATCTGACCATTGCAAAAAGCCCACATGTTTTTTTAACTACACAGAAATTCATGATGTTGATTGTAATGACAGTGATGAGAGGCCATGTTGCCTAAGGAACACTAGTTATCCTAATTTAAATAATTATCATTTCTTGATTTTAATTGCAGATTCCAAAAAAAAGGGTAAGTGTGTAGCAACCTAACTTCAATAAATAGCATTTAAATTTAAAGCCTCGTAATGTGCTGCTTAGACAGAAGTTGAATTTGTTGCGCTTTTGAAAAACTCCACGCACCCAATAGGTTAAGTGGCACAGGATGACTAAAAACCACCATTGTGACCTTTCTTTAAAAAGTCCACTACAGGACAAGAGGAGCCTCATCTAGAGATCTCCATTCAGCAGTTACCCCTGTCCTGCTTCAGCCATTCCTATCTTATGCCTGTAAATTTTATAATGTTGTAGTTTCATTTAACCCTCTGCCACCTTTGAGTGTGTTTTCTTTCTCTTGGCGCCCCTTCTGTTTCCTAACAGATAACTGCTTATCCATTACATGACGTGCAGAACTCTGCATCTTTTTCTTAGTCTCGACAGAATATTATCAACCCTGACTTCATGTCTATCGCACGCCAGCATCTACCTCACGACCACCCCGCTGGTGGTTTTGGTTAGGATGAATAGTTGTGGGCATGTAGGTGATGTAGAAAATGTGATGGCCATGACATGTTTCTAACTAAGAATAAAAACAACGCAAAAAACGGGACAATAAAGAGAGACAGACGCAAGTGTTGTGTCTGTCCCTCCTTATCGTCCCGTTTTTTAGACTGTTTTTGCTCTTAACACCATATATGAACTAGTCCAACAGCAAGCTCTACTGATGTTTCCAACTCCTGCAGTAGGCAAAAGCCTGTCCTTCAAGATTAGTTCCCATCACTCTGAAGGAGCCATCGTGGAGGGTTGCTGTGATTAGAACCAAATTTAGGCTTACTGCTTTTTCTGAGTGGTTTTTGAACTCTTGAATTGCTTGCTAGGGACTCCTTCACCTTAGAGAACCCATACCGATTATTTGGCTATTGTATTTGAAAGGCTGTCTCCCTGTTTTCCTGAGTTGACCTGGTCACCCTGCATCCAGGCCCGTGCCACCAGTGACGCCCAGCATGCAGAGCTTCTCCGCAAGGTGGAGATGGTGCAGTTGCTAACAGAGAGCAACCGAGCGCTCCGGGACGAGCGCACAGAGCTGGTGGACAGCAAGCAGCAGCTGGAAGGGCGGTGTGCTCAGCTCGAGCGGGAGCTGGGACCCCTCCGTGAGGAGGTCCGTTCTCGTGCCGCCCAGGCCGAGGCTTTGCAGGCGGACGTAAGCTTCCTCCGGACTGAGGTGCAGCGCTGGCAGCAACGCACCAACCAGCTGCTCGAGCAGTCAAGCCGTACCGACCCAGAGGCCTTCCGCAAGCTAGCGTGAGTTTGGAGCAGTGCACCACCTGGCCAAAAGAAAAAGAAAAACAATACTCTATTTCATGATTAGCAGGCAACAGCGCAGAAGCTACAAATGATACAATAGAACTTCATTGATATGTTCCCCTTGATGTTGCTTCTACCCGGCTGCTATGTTGCATTTTCAGTTCCAACCTAGAGGCCATTGACTATTATGTATTAATATGATACATTGTATCATGATACGTTGTATTATGATACGTTTCCATTCTTTAATTTTCCCACATCTTACCTTTGCATTTGGATGCACCGGTCATGTAAACTTAGTCGTGCAGAGGCAAATTCGAATGTGCTAAATGTCGGATGTGTACATTCGTTTGTCCTGATAAGCATGTCATGGCACAGTTGTAATTTTTGCCTACTTTCTCAACTCAGCTTTGCCGCAATACAGCGGTGCTATGCGCTGAAGTATGTCAAAAGTGGGAAGGGGGGTCCCTTTTATGGAATGTAGTACATGTCCCTTATTTATTCAATCCACGCTGGAAACGCGTGGCACTCCGTCCATCTGCACACTGACATGCTATTCACGACTGCGTTCAAAGCCCAATACCTTGACAAGTAACTTGACTCAACCTGGGGAACTTGCAGCATGGGTGAGCCAGCCACAGCACACCATCTGCTATGGACATGTCCTGGTCTATCCTCGCTGCTAAGAATCTGCCTTGTTGGGCTTCAGAGCTCAATCGTTGCACCAAACAACTGGATCCTTCCAAGAGGGACCCCTGAACACTGCAAAGCTATATGTGACAGCTTGCTGCTATCTAATTAAGGAGTGAAACAATTCACCTAATCTTGGCACCTCACTGGAAAAAACCACTGGGGTTGCCTTTTAATATGCATAACTTTTTTGTTCAATTAATAAATGTTTTTCTCTCTTTCCCCCAATTTATTTTGATGCACGGAGTTATTTATGATGTTGCTGTGGCAATTTGGGCCCTCCTCACTGCTGTGCTTTCCCAACTGTTATGTTTTTTTCTGCAGTGCCTTGGAAAGCATATCAACAGGATTCCACTGTAGCACAGTCATAGATGTTTTACTCCGCACTTTTTGTAGCACAGTTATTTTTGCTCTGCGACGCTTTCTGTGGAATGACTGTATATAATGAAGTAGCTTCCAACATAAGAATGCCATTGCTAAATCCAATACCATTTTTTATGAACATACACAATAGCATACATAGGATCACCCATGCTTCTTCGTTGGCATGGCGCAGATGACAGGAATGTCAATCTTGTGAGTTTGATATCGGCTGAGGTGCCTTGTTTATTCTGTGCTTTTGCATTATTTAATCTTCTTGTGACAGAGATGATTTATCATTACTTGTTGCAGCTGGGTCGTGCTGCAGGTCTTGGTGCACCTAGGGCTGCATCAACTGATGTGTGCTGTAAAAATGCTCTTACCACTCAACAAAACCGAAAGCTGTTTTTCTAATTGCAAAAGCAGCCGTGCAAGCAGTGTTCAACCATAGTTAATTCACGCAGGGAGGAGAACACCAGCCTGAAGCGGGAGACACACAACCGTGGCGAGGAGCTGGTTGCCGTAAAGCGGCAGCTGGCAACATATCGGGACGAGATAGCGGACTACAAGCAGCGACTCAACGCAGCCGCGGAAGAGACCAAGGCTGTGCGTGCCGAGCTGTCGTCACAGATTGCTGCGCTGCAGAGGGACACACAGAAGGAGCTTCAGGCAGTTCGTGCTGAATCCGACCAGCTCAAGGCCGAGGCAGAGAAGGCAGCCGCCGAGCTGCAGTCGCTCCGCACAGACAAGGAGGAGAAGCTGAAGACAATTGTGCAGGTGCGACTGTGCAACATTGCAAGTTGTTGTTAGTGAAAGTGAAACAAAATATATGCCACCTAACCGACTCTGGGGGGTGCAGCAAAAGCTACGGGTCACGTCGGCCAACCAGTATAGAGAACCAGAAGGGCTCCCCAATTTTTCACCTCTGATCACCTACCCGCACAATGCCCACTGAATGGAAGCCTCGCAGATGAATAAGTGGTGTACTACAATTGCAAGCCCTCCCTCCCTTATCAAAAACTTGCAGCCGGCTCTCTCTGCTGATTGGCCAACACAATACCTAGCCTTCACTGCGCGGAGTTGGTGGGGCAGAGTGTTATAGGGTCTACAACCTATTAATGCAGTGGCAGATTCACCACCGTCCAGTTGTAAGAGAAATTGTATAGATGGGCCAGCCAATCATGCTTGTTCATTTCTGTGAGGTCGCGACGAAGGCAAACTTCTTTTCAATATTGGTGTCCCAGAAACAATGTTTGGGTGTTTGAAGTCACAGAGAAGAGGGGGAGTGTGGGCTTCTGAGTGGAGCTTGCTCTGTATTCTTAGATTGTCACAGAAGATAGAAAAGCCAATCAGTCAAATCACGATGACTTCGTTAATTTAACTTTAGTTAGTTCGATTTTTTGGTTAGTTCGATCTTGAGCCAAGGTCCCGGCTAGTGCCTGTGCATTTGTCAGCCCAAACTTGCTTTATTTCAATTCTAAAATTGACCTTCGTTGGAGAATTCGATCTTGATAGGTCAGCACACACGAGCTTGACCACTATTGTGACCACAATAGCGGCCTCTTTAGTGGTAACGTCTGTCTCAGTGGAGCTTAGAGAACACTGAGTGCATTGAAACACCTGCCATCTCTCATCAAAAAGTCTATTTCCGGCCAGGCCTAGGAGGACTTTCAAGCAATAACTGCAGCTCACAATTTTTGATTGTGGTATTTTTTTTGCGAGCTTTTTTTTTCAGGGAAATTGGGCCGAAAATTGCCTGCTGCATAGCCAAGACTGCCTTTACACTGTTTGTATGCTTTACCGCATTACAAAGATGCCTTGCGGCGAAGCTTATTATAGGAAACTGACTGCCATGGTGCAACACATATTACTCCCTTGCCCATTTTTCTTGCGAAATATTAGGTGCATGTTAGATTTATATTTTGTTTAGGAGCTTTAATGTTATCTCTACATTAGTTTTTCTACTTTGAACACATAGATAGTGGGCGTGCATTTGATTGTGAGACATGTTAGAATCAAGCAAGTACTGCCAAATGGATCAGCCATGTGTTTTAACATTTTTTCTGCATTTTGTTTAATTTGACACGCAGGATGATTAGATTAATTTTGTCGGTCCGGTCAGGGTCAAATTACGTACATCGACTGTGTAATGAACATGGATATAACGAATTATTGGATGTATCGAAGTAATCTAAAAATGTTTCATGCTGATATTGCCATGTAATAAATACATGCTTATGACGAATATTAGATACAATGAAAGTATTTTCAGGTTGGAGGAGCCTTCGTTAGAACAAGGTAAAACTGTATAATTTAAGGATTCTTTGCCTTCAGTTATACTCTTTTCTTATGCATTGCACTGAGATGCCAATTCCAGTGATTAACAGAGGTGTGGCAGCTTGTAAATCAGCAGCAGGTAGCTTGAGTGAATAATGTTCGTCCATGTTGGATTCTGTGGCCAAGGTCGTTTGCTGTTTGTGGGTGTGGTGTGGCAAACTGAGGCGTGTCTGAGTAATCTTGTTTTCGGCCATCCTAGCACCATGCTCCGAAGCCGTACGGAAAGCCTTTTGCAGGCCAATTCCGTGAAGTGCACCGACGAGTGTCGATGAGTCCTGCAGCCAAAAAGCCCAGAAGTGGCTTCTTGCACCCAAGCTATCCACACCACTATCATATACTCACTTACAACTCTCTGTGGCAATGAAGAAAAAGTTACAGCGATGAAACACACGCAAGTAACAGGGCTTCTGAACAAAACTTTCCACGTTTTCGTCCATGTTGGTTTTAACTGGGGAAAAGAAAACATAGACACCTTATGCAAAGTAAGACAAAACGTAACGCCGAGTTTAAAATTTTGTTACATTTGTGCTTTTTTTTTTCTTTCGCACTTGGGCAAATGCGAAACCATCACACATGGGAGCTACACAGATTGAGTATCTACGAGAAACCAAAAGAGTTGTCAAATGCTGCCTAACCACTTGGCCCGGTAACATGTGTGCAGAAGCTTCACCCGCGTAGCTTTCTCTTAATTTGTCTGCAAGCATTTGAACACTCGCACAATCTTTTGTTATAGCTGGGTAAATACGGCACCGACTCCCGTTGTCACGAGTTTTCTGCAGGCAAGCCGAACGTCACAAGACGCAAGTGTCTTGCGTGAAATCTAATGTTGGGAGACTCACAAGAGAGTTTAGCATTCCCAGAAGCTTGATCTCGCAGAGACTGCTGTCAACATGACAAGGGTCCAGAAATGAAACACCCGTACAGTGGGACCTATTATAGGATCTGAAAGGTCTCCATGACTGAAATCCTGGAGGATGTGATGTTGAGATTTATTAAGTTCTTGTAGTCTTTTAATAATGCTTAACACAGTGATCTTTCTTTGTAGCATGTTGTCCTTGTTCGTGCAGTCTCAAGAGAAGGAAGTTGTCAACATGCACTGCAATTTTTGTATGTGCGGTGTCCACTGTGGTGTGCAGGTGAAGAAGATAGCACGCCACTACCGCAGCCAGTTTGAGGAGTTGAAGGCCTCCAAGGAGGCCCTGGAGAAGCGTTGCTCCGAGCTGGAGGAGGCTCAAGCGAAGGCCGAGACCGAGGGGGCACAGGCGCGCTCCGACCTGGACACCAGCGTGCGGCAGCTCCAAGAACGCCAGGTCAGCCTCACCCAGGAGCTGGACCGTGCCAAGGCCGTGAGTATAGAGCTGCCTTCCTGTAATGGGACTCTAAATAGAAACACTAAATCTGGGCCGGTATGTTGTAGTGATGCCTTTTTCGATGTTAATGCCTTTCGGCACTTTTCGCATATGTGAGTGGCTGCATTCGGCACTCCACCCTGGGCAGAGCATTAAATGACCACTCTAAAACGCAAAAACCAGCGAAAGGCATTAGCATCGAGAAAAGGCATTGCTACAACATTGTAGCCTAGTTTAAACTGTTCAAACTGATAAAGTGCTCTTTCAAAACTCCTTAGTGCATGATTTCATAGTGAGAGGTAGGTTACTAGAGGAGAAAATTAGGGCTATACTTTCATTTGTGAATATCAAGCAGAAACCGCATTGCTGATTCATGTCATTGTGGCATAAATTTCAAAGAACTTCTTTTTTCAAATTTGGCTCATTATGATGCATTAAATGTTCTCGAAACTTGCTACAGTCTTTGGCTCCTCTATTATACCATGTAGTCCGTGAAGACTGGTAAAGGAATAAATAGACCTGAGGAGCAAACGCCGTCAGCGTTTATGATGTCATGGTGAGCTAGTCCAAGAACTTTCAGGTGGTGTCGTCCTCTGTCTTTTGTTTTTACGTCTCTTATGGTTATTCAAGTTTCCTCTCATGGTAACAATGGCTTTCTTTGTATTATAAAAGAGTAATTTACTTGTAGGGGTGTCTAAATCCATGCCCCTGCGATGGCTCTCTCTGAATAATGCGAATAGATCTTGAAGGCTATGCTCTCGCTGCCTGCATGCGCCAGAAGCAATTAGGGAGCCAGAAACTCGTCATAGATGTCATGCTCTGGATATCACCTATAGAACTCAACTTAACTTTGTCCTTATTGTCCCTTTAGGTCAGCATAACACCACTGTTTCAAAACATGCGCACTTCTTTGAGACAATGAGGTCTATTATTAGCGGAGAAAGTGAGGGTCAAGGTCGCATGTTTTGAATTTTGAGACTAACTTACTGCCACCCATGATGTCAGTTCTAATCCTTAGGATACTATATATATATATATATATATATATATATATATATATATATTTTCTTTTTTCATAAACTTCCTACAAAGCACTTTGATATTGTTGCTATAGACACCGGCAGACATCAAATGACTAGGGGAGTCGGCCCATAACAGCTGTCACTTTAAAATTAGGCACCATAAGGAATGCATAACCGTAAACTCTCCTAAATTTTTTATAAAGTGTGCTAATTTGGGTTGGTTTTACGATTTTACAAATGCTGCGTCAAGTTTTATGAAAAATAAATTCTTTTTGTGAAAAAGTTTGATTTGTCCATCCCCGAACTTTGTGTTGAAAGTCTTTCCATGGGGAAAGAATGCACGGGGAATAAAGTAGAACCCCATTGATACGTTTTTAAAGGGACCTTGGAAAAGAAACATACCAGACAGGAAAATGTAACTGTGAGGAAGGGCGAAATTGGCCACAGCACAATGTCAGTAACAGTCCAAGTGGTTGCCAGTGCAATTACTAGATGTCTCCATGCTTGTACTGTGACCTGGAATGGCAGATGCACGCGTGTACAATTAAGGGACATGTGCGGTGTTCCGTGACAGTGGCCTCTACCACAATATGTTGTGTATGTTTCACCGCGTAACACGGTTCTACTGCGCCAAAGGTAACTAAAGAGAACGGTCAATTGTGAAATGCAAATAAGACCCTTGCAGGCCCCAAAGTAAGTGTATCCCTGTACTTGGCAGAATTGGCCCAGTATACGCAGTTCCCGGTAAGTATTAATCCATGCGCACCTTTTCAGGTACTTCGCCAGCTGCTCTGTGCATGCTTTCTCCCAATGTTTGTGCAGTGCCAGGCTTGTGCAACTTTGTTCATTTATTGTAAACTTTGTTTGTTCCTTGCAAGAATTAGTCCATTGTTGCTATGAATTGGTAGCTTGTTGCAACAAATTGGTCACTTGTTGCAACAAATTAGGCGCTTGTTGCAACATCTGAGAGTCAATATCTCCCGGCACCATTATATTTGCGTGGCAGCCACTTTCAAATGCAACACGAGATGAAACAAAATGAAACAAAAATTATGAGATATACAAGATGTATTCCTATCTAATAAGCACTATCCCCTCAAAAATCTAAATTTAACTGCGGGCATGCCGGGTTGCAGCCGCAGATGTTCAGGGCTGGTTTGCGTCATCATCGTCACTCACAGAGTCAAAGTCCGACAAAAAAGCAGCGTCTTTAGACTCGTTGCTGCTCAGTTCATCAATAAAAATCAGCTGCAGATGCAGCGTAATCATGAGATTTGCGATCTTTCGAGGTACACGCACTGTTTCCAGAGATGGCCATTCTTGCTTTCTACTTTGACAATCTGAAAACTTCGGAGCGCGTTCAGAATTTGATGCCTGGTGGAGAAAAAGCTAACTGCTTAGCAAACAAAAACATAGTTCTCCTTTAATATGTCTGATGGCACAGAGTGTCTGTGAGCGGCGTGGAAGGTCTCAAAAGCGGCATTTCAAACCATCGATAGCTGGTTGGCATGGTAGGGAAAGAGTTAATCAATGTTTTGCTGACAGATTAATCTTAAGTGCTTGTGTACTATCCTGACGGAAATAATTTACTATGCAAAGCTGTTGCGAAAACTTCTGAATGCGCATGCTTGTTGCCTTGTATGCAGGAGAATGTGCAGCTTGTGTCCGAGAAGGAGCAGGCGAACAACGCAGCCAACCAAGCCAAGGGCCTCATCGTGCAGGCACGCAAGCGCATTGCCGACTTCAACAGTACGTGTGTGACGTTGAAATGAATTCTCTTGTGTTTCATTATCCTTTCAGCCAGCTTTCCATTAACTCTTGATTCACAGACCTCACCGTTCGTCGGTGCACAAGGCTCTGAGGGCCACAAAGAATGTTGTTGCTCTGTTTGTGGATCAGTGTCAGTTGATCAGACGTTGATCGAATGATGACGAGACGGATGGTGGAACATGTCCTGACAAATGCCTGAGCAAAGCATTTGTCTTATGTTGAGTACAGAATATACCTTTTAGTGTGAGGGAGCATTTGATTGGTGTGGTTATTGTGTCTTCAATATTCCTGTACTCGCCTTTGTCACCTGCTTATTGTTGCAAAGATGAATTATTGCTGTTCACAGGGGGACAAGCGGTGGAAACTGGAGTACTTCAAGAAGAAGGTTTTGTCGCGGTCACTGTAATTTATGCGGGTTCTGTAGCTTAGTGATGTTTGCTACAGTGCAGTCCACTTATAACGATATCAAAAAGAACTAAACATCCTATCGTTATAACCAGTCATTGCTATATCTGGACTGCTGCAAGAAAAGAAAAAGAGAAAGCTGCCAAACATACCTTTATAGCTCCGAAACCAAATTTGCTGCTTACGATAAAGAATTTACGCTTTAGAAAGAAGGCTGTGAAAAATGAACTGTTTAGTTATACCTCTAAACAGCGTGTCAAGCGTTAGGCGCGCTGAAATAGAAATCTGCACTTGCTTTCGCGGAAGTTTCAGGTTCACTACTGCGGTGTGCATCGCGTCCAGCGGCTGCGCAAACACTGGCGGCTATAATTTACCGTACATGAAATCAATGAGCGACTCTGTCGACAACAATGCACTTTGCATGAACATTGGGGTCGGTGTCAAAGACAGGCCACCGTCAATCTTGTCGCCTCCGTCGCACAATGCCGCACAATGCGATCGACAGCGATCGCCCCTTTTGAGATTCTTCGTAGAATGAGGCAGTGCTATCCGCACTCGGAAACTCCTCCATCGAAGCACTGCCTATTTTATTGCCAGTAGCGACGTGCTCCCAGAGTTCGGTAATGTCAGTGGCTGCCGCCGTGTTGGTTTCATACAGGGGAGTTTCACCCTGGTGCAAAAAGCCCGCCGTTTCCGTTCATCAGCATGGTCACTGGTTTTAGATTTCATGATTGTGGCATGAGCTGGTACTTTGAGTCTTGCAAAATTTGCAGCTTCATCTCAAGCAACACAGCTTTGCACTTTGTCGGGGCATGCACCATTGCTTCCTCAGCGCATTTCCGCGCTCGTTGAGGAAGAGAGGGAGGTTGTAGAAAGAGAGCACAGCCGTGGTTCACTGCTCACTGCGTGAGTTCACTCTCTGGATGCTCACTGGTGATGACGTGAAATAACTGGCACCATGTGGTGGCATCCTGCGCCAACTTGCGATGCTCTCCGTGGATTTCGCAGTCGGTGCGCTGCCGGGACACGCTGCGCGGTAATGGTGGCACATACAAACTCGTGTAGGCAAACGTTTTGCACCATCTCGGTTAAGGGGAACTTGGCAAAGCAAACGTCACGATTATTCTGCATGGAAAATGTTGTCCATAAGGTAAAATTTTGATCATTATATCCAATATGCGGTGAATAATGTTGTTATATATGTTTTTTTTTCTCTCATAACCCTAACGCATAAGTTGATACTTGAAGTCACCTCATTGTTATAACCAATATATTGTTATCGTTATAAGTGAGCTGCACTGTATATGAGCAAATGTGTAGAGCAAACTGATAATTTCTGATAGCAGCGTCTCACTTTTATGCAAAGTTGTCGCTTTCAGTCGCTTTTCACTTTGTTTTTTGTGGCCTTCTCTATAATGACTTGCCTCATTTTCTTCAGCCAACCTAATTTTCATCTGTATTTTTCTTCTGACTATAATTTTCACTGCTTTTTCAGCAACATACAACAGCATAGCTTTTGCCTCTTCTCAATACATAACCAAATGGTCTTGGGTACTGAATGTTTTATTGGAAAATGAAACTCCCTGCAATATGGATTTACCCTTGCCAGGGGCATATTTAGTCTGGATTTCATAAATGCTTTTCTCTTTCTTTGTTTGCATCACATAATAACTTTTCTTGACTCGGGCGCTTTCTCTGTCAGTTTTACTCCTGGCTTTGTGGTGAAAAATTGCAGTTTCGTTGTTCGACTCACTCGTGTTGACTCCGTGTCCTGTTGTTCATGCAGCCAAAAACGAGGCCTTGACCAAGGAGAACCAGACGCTGAAGCAGAACCTGGAGGGTCTCAACCAGCGCATCACCTCCATGGAGCAGATGAAACGTAAGCCACTAACTTCATTTACATGAATGCCATGCCAGCACATTCAACTCACCGGTGCTCCATCTTAAATACTTCAGGACTCATTTTTGTGTAAAAATGTTACCATTATGGCTCATTTTTTCTTATGCAAACAGCATGACCCTGGCACACTAGGATCACCTGCTACCATTTAGTTTTGAGAATCTTAATAAAAACGACTGTAGAGCAGCTATTGTCATCTGCGTTGTAAAAGGAAAAACTTCATCTCAAGCCATTCAAAAAGGACCGAGATACCCATGATGAGCATGGCAAGGGTTGAGCCCATCATAAGCCAAAAAGTAGTGATTGCCTGTGAACAGGCTGAGGTTGTCCAGATTTCTTAAGGGGCTATTGTGGGGCACCAGTGTTTTTATTTGGTGCATGTTGACTGTTTGCGCCAAGGCTCATGGTGTTACAGATGCGCATCTTGAAGCCAGGAGGATCCAAAAGAACGATAACCAGGTGATTGTGTAGTCAGAGAGGCTTGAAAAAAATGCCGCAATCAGCAAATGGGCTTGATGGCTTTGCTAAAGAGTGCAGAAGTGTTTCTGGGTACTTTGGGTTCGAAGTCGAAGGGGGTTTAACTACTGGCAGATGATTATGCTCGTATGGCCTGCATGCTTATTATGAGTTTCAGGGTGCTGTTTGCAGACCCTTTTCATATTTTGCAAGTGGGCTTCTCCACACTGCATCCAACTAACTAATGGTGGCACCTGTCACCATTCAGGTGAAAACGAAGGGCTAGCTGTGCATGCAGGGGCTTGTCTCCTGCACCATCACAAGAGCCACATCTATGTTTTCCATGTTATAAGATGAGTTAACTGTGCTTGTACACTGTTCGTCAAAATGACTATGCCGCCATTAGTTGGGCCAACTGCCTCGCAGGAAAGCTGGCTTCACACTTATGAAAACCTTAACCCATTTGGCTTAAGGGAATCAGTCTGAAAGGCTTCCTTTCATTGCGTACTGCAGAGGAGACTGCGTTGCGGGAGAGCAGCCTGCGGTCGCAGTTTGAGGGGAGGCTGCTGCGCCAGGAGAAGGAGATGCGCGACACCCGCGACGCCCTCGACCGGGCTCAGCGCCAGGTGGATGAACTCACCCAGAAGGTGAGCTGCAACAGGAACTGGGATCAGTTGCCTTACGGAGTTCACAATGAACTGTAGACTGATTTTACTGCATTGTTGTGTTGCAGCATTCCAAAGAGATATTTGAGGCACCCAGTTGTGGGGTTCACTGGTTTATTCTTTATTTTATTGAAGTGTGCTATTCTAAATGCCAGAACACTATTTGTCAGTCTGCGATCGATTTAAACAGTTGTGGCATGTCGCGCCTTAAATGTGAAAGGCTGCCTCGGCAGCTGGATAACTGCCATGGTTATCCGTACCCATTGTTACGTAGCTTGGTTTCTGAATAAACTTGAAAAGTGTGTTTAATGCATTCTGTAGCACATTCTTTAAGCTCTTGACATTGAGTATTGAGTATCCTTTAGGCATGATTTGAAGCATATTTAAGTCAGTATACAACATTGTCTTGCGAGATATGGCTAAAGGCATTGATGCCTGATTAAGCCCTGCTACCCTGAAGACAACAGCGACAATACAATTTTTTTTCAGGTATCACGATTAAAAATAAACGGAAATGTTGGTGATTGCACTTGTATATGTGCCCCAGATTTTTTAAAATTCACATTATTTGGAGAGACAATAAATATGAAATGCGATTTACACAAGTTTAAAGCAAGCTAGACATTAAACAATATTTAATTTATAGGGCAACTAATAGATTGAATAAATAAATTTCAACTATATCACTGAGTAAAAGATCCTTCATAAAATTCTGAATTTTTTATTGTGAAGGTAAGTGTTGTAAAGTCTGTAAAATAGCATTTAATAAATTGGCACTTTGTGAGTGTAACATTTGCTGACCATAGTTGGTGCTGAGGATTTGTTTATCAAACTATGCCTGAAATTGCTTGGGCTGTCTTTTGCATGGTATTTGCTGTTAAAGGAGGATTTATCAGCATTCTTGGTAATATGTTTCCAAGTCTAACTTATATTTATACAGCTTCTTTTTTATGTTCAGTAGTTGTGTTTTACGTTTCCTTGTTACTTTATTGTTCTGTTACTTACCCAATGTTACTTTATTAATGTTTTTAAAAAAAAATTACTCTTCAAAGCTTTGTGAATGTGCTATTACTCATATTATCATGTCAGGCATGACTCATGCCAGGCCGTTTGATTGAGCAGCAACTAAATATGATTGATTCATTTCTTGGGAAACTGACGCAGCTGAATCAGCAGCAGCAGAAGCAAGCTAAACCTACCATGGTAACTGCACCTGTGGAGAGGACAAGGTGAGTGCACTCTATTTCAATTCAATTTCAATTCACTTTATTTCAACACCACAATGTTTATTTCAACACCACTCTACCTTGTGCTTTTGTCTTATGCAATTCACTACCTCTTGTCCATGCTTCCATGTGCACACCTGGCAACTCTCAAGAATTTTCCATTAGGTTTACAAATTTGGGCTCGTGTGGTTTTACGAATGTTGTGTCATGTTCTACAAAAGTTTGGTTGGTCTGCAACCACGTTCTCGGAAGTCTTCAGATGGTGAAAGGACACCAGAGGGATACTTTTACGGGGATTGAGGCATTTTGCTTGGCTCGTGTGGTGTCTTGAGCCATGTGCAAACCAAAAATGTGCTTCGCTGTAACAGATACCATGTCGGATTCCACATTTTAGGTTTCATTATATCTGTAAAATATTCACTGAAGTGAACCACGGCCAAACAGATATTACATTTGCTTCATTAAACGCAATATTTTGTTGCATTCGTGTTTGCTTATTAGTAGGGGTGTGCCAATACCGAATATGGTAGATTTCGAATTGAATGTCAAATCGAATCAAGAAAAAAAAACGCCGAATATTAAATCAAATGCCAAATATCAGAAAATTTAACACAAACATTTATGCTTCCAAATTTTGTGCAAAAATCGCAGTGCTGTGCATGCTCAGGAGGCTAACCACATTACTTAACAAGAATGTAGCCAGCTACCAGTTACTTGGGCACCTATGAATCAAGATGTACAGTAAAAGCCTGTTAATTCACAACTGGTTAATTCGAAATTTCAGATTATTCGAAGTAGCTGTCGTGGTTCGTCCAACAATGTATTGAAAGCAATATGTAACGCATCCCGCTAATCCACGCTAAAATCCGCTCCGCCACCAATAATTCGAACTCCGCGCCATCGTGGATAAGGAGAGTGCTAGTGCGCGGTAGCACGTAGGCGATGGTGCATGGCCAATGCCTCTGTTGCAGGTCAGTTCTCTCCCTCTCTCAAGACCTTCAAGATAAATACGTGGATGCGGTGCTGTGTGTTCCTTTTCTTCCTTCTTTTTCTTTCTTTACATCTTTCTGTTACATCTTGGAGGCTACGCTCTTTCTGTATGAGGTGTTCTGCCGAGAAGCAGCACCAGGTAATGTTTGAAACATGGTAGCCATGACATTTGTTGGTGCTCGCAGTACTAAAAAGCATAGCCTTTGGGATTCGGAGACCAACATCACAGCAGGTTGTGGTGCGTTTCACGGGTGTGTTTTAGAGCGCAACTCGTGTTCCTGTGGCGAGCGTGGTTATCATTAGCTTGTTATAAGGCCAATCTGCGCAACAGGCAAAGGTGGGGAATGAGCATCATGTCACTTATGCCGGCATCATTGTGTGTGGTCATCAGGGGAGGCCTTCTGTAGGAGTCCATCTAGTGGACTGTTTATTTCGGCAGCTGATGATTGGCTGGGGCCCTTGTCTCCTCCTCATTCGTACAGCTGAATCCAATCAGCAGCGGCCGAAATGGACAGTACACTAGGTGGACTCCTACCAGTACACTAGGACTCCTACCAGTACACTAGGTGGACTCATACCCCCCCCCAGAGCTGCTCGCATCGACTGTGGTCGGCAGCGACGGTAAAGAGTTCTAAAATCAGGAGGACCATAGCAATGTGGTAATCGGTAATGAGACCACGCATACGGGTTATATTGATGGCCGTTGAAGCGGCGTTTGGGTCCGCAGTTGACCAGCCGGGAACTATACTGCGAGCACATGTGCCATGTTTGTCTGTTTGCTCTCATGTGTGTAGGAAGCTCCAAACTGCGTGAATCTACTTGCGTGAACACTGAACTTGCATATTTGATGCAATCGGCATCAGTGGCTAATCAGCCCAGTCTTCACACATGCTTCCATGCTTTCCACTCGCACTGCTTTCGTTGTTCCCTCTGTTTGCATAGCGTTAATCGTTTTGGTCGGTCTGGTCCACCTGGTTGAACTTTTTACCTATAAAGATTGCGCGCCTGGGAACGCTGCGCAGGTCAAGGCAACGACCATGGCCGGGTCATTCATCAAAGGTACTGATATTTGAAAAATCAAATACAGTGAAAGCTCGTTAATTCGAACTTCAATAATTCAAATTTATGGATAATTCGAACTGTACGATTTGGTCCGGCCAAGCTCTACAGAAGTCTATGTATAAAAAAGTCTGTTAATTCGAACGCGAGAAGGTTCCGCCACGGATAATTCGAACTAGGCGCCACCGTGCCAGCGGCTTGGCGCCTGGCACACAGCCAGAGAAACGTGCCTACTGCCTACACACAAGGCTGCGTCGCCTCCGGAACAGAGAGAACGGCGAGAGAAGGCAAAATCGGGAAAAATCTAACCGGCGCGGGCTCGGCCAGAAGGTAGCAGCGGCTGCCTCCTCTCCGTTCTACGTGACCTCCGAGACTTCTTGCCTGTCGCGAATCTTGGAGGCGTTGCAAATCTTGTGTAGCTACTAATGTGCGGCAGATAACGCGGCAAGCACCAAAACACAGCGGATCAAGTGCATCGCAGCTGCGCTTGCAATCAAGAACCGATGAATTGGGGCCTTTGCCACCTTCACATGTTCAGCGTCTTTGTCTTGGCAGTCTTCATCGGTTGTGCATGTCTGTTTTCAGCTTGGGAAGTACCGGCCGTCGTGATTCTTTGTGATGGTGTTAAGCCTCGCCTAACGTTCGTTTCGGTGGACATCGGTGGTGTGGCACAGTCGGGGCCCAGAGCTGCGACTTGAAGATGGCGTGTGCCGCGGGCACACGCCCTCACTTTCTGATGCACCAAATTTCTGACATGCCCTGCTGCTTCCAAATCGCAGTGTACTGTTTTTCTCCTTCACTTTCATTAGTTCGAACTTTCGTTAATTCGAACTGAAGCGGCTTCCCCTTGCGGTTCGAATTAACGAGCTTTTACTGTATTCGAGATATAAAATATTAGATATTCAACTCGCAAATCAAATTATTTGAACATTAACTATTCGTTTAGAAATCGAACAGTTGAGTATTCGCACACCCCTACTTATCAAGGCTCGATCCATTCAGTTTTGTTCAGTGAACCTGTATGTGGTATTCTGTCACCCTCTTCTTTCTTGTCTTGTAACGCTGCAGTTGACTTATCACCAGAGCCAGTATGTAATGTCGACTGTCCCCATAATCCATTCTGATCTGATTCCTGTAAATTATTTGCACGTGCAGTGGCCACGGAAGCGGCGCACTTGGCGAGCCAGTGACGGCCAACGTGCGCCCGCTGACGCCACCTCCGCAGAGTGCAGCCGCGCTGCAGCGCCCAGGACCCAGCGGGGCGCGGCTTACCCCTACTGCTAGCATCCGGCCCATCACCCAGGCTGCTCGCCTCGCCGCCGTGGCACCCACCGCGGCCCTGCCCACAGCTACTCCTCCTCCAGAAGGTGAGTGGCTGGGGCGCCTGCCTGGGTTTGAATTCCTTCCTCATCGTGATTATGTTGCGTCTAGTGTTACACAGACGAACGATAGGGACAGCACGCAGACGTATGTAGCGCAAGTCGTCTGTATAACACTAAACGCAATATAATCATGAACGTCCACCAACAAGCTCCGTTGATTGCTTTACTAAATACTTCCTCATTCCCATTGTACGTGGCATCATTAGAGCACCAGCCAAAGGGGCCAAAGGAGATTGCACGAAGCAGACAAGCAGCCATGGCGCTGAGATACTAGTGGCCTGGTAGTTGATTTTGAGCAGGAAAACTGGCAAAAACAGCCTGGAAGTTGATGAGCAGCCTCGTGGCAAATGGGGCAGAAGCAGCCTGGACAAATGGGCATGTAGCAGACAAGGCAAAAGCTCAAGGAGCCGTCTGTTTTGCATAAGTTAAAAAAGAAAGCTTGTTTATTTTTGCAAGTAAAAATAATTAAATTATGGGGTTTTATGTGCCGAAACCACTATCTGCTTATGAGGCACATCGTAGTGGGGGACTCCGGAAATTTTGACGACGTGGGGTTCTTTAACGTGCACCTAAATCTAAGTACACGGGTGTTTTCGCATTTCACACCCATCAAAATGCGGCCACCATGGCCAGGATTCGATCCCGCAACCGGATGCTTTGCAGCCCAATACCATAGCCACTGAGCAACCACAGTGGGCATTTTTGCAAGTAAATGCAGTGTATATAAAGCTATGATTTCGAGCATCATTAAACCAGAGCTGTGAAAAAGAAAGAAAACTGGGCAAATTGGTAAAAAACTAACAGAAAAGCAAGAATGAGGACAAAGGCAAGTGACACAATGCAAGCGCTCATGTTGTAAAGACAACACTTGTGTCATTTTCTTTATCCTCGTCTTTGTCGCACTGTTATTTTTACCTTAAAGCAGAGCTGTTGTTAAGCTTGGGTGCCAGTGAAATCAACTGTTCGCAGTGTTGTGTTGGGTGGAACTCCTAGTGTAAAGCTGTTTTGTCTTCAGAGGTAAGTTCGTAGCCTTCATTGACTGGGTGTTTAAAAAATGAATAGCTTTCTTTGGGTCTTTCACCTGTTGTGGTCAATGGCCAGATTTCTGCACCAATGCAAAGAGCACATGCTCTCGTACAACCAACTCCGGGGTTCATTTGTCACCTAATGCCCACTAATTCTTTGAGGCACGCATGTTGTCCTGCGAGTGCTTTGTGGCACCTGAAGGTCTAGATGCTGTGGCTGATGGTGGCACTCTGTCATGTTTCTGCGCCGTCTGGGCTGACGATTATGGGGCATGTTCGTTGCCGAAGTCCACTGCACATGATTCTTTGAGATGCACCATTTTGTCTTGCCAGCTCACCGCATTTCACTTTAGCCGACTTCCACAGTGCTCGGGATCTCGTAATCGTTGACATAAAGCATGTTAACAATTCGTGTTGGCATAATCAGACACCATTATCAGCATGGGCAGTATACTTCTGCAGTACTGCCAGTGTGTCCATATGACTTCTGTGGTCCACGGAAGCTATCTGCTTGCTTTGACAATCGTATTTGCTGCTTTCAGCAAAATTTTTTTTTATCCAACGCCTACACACTTGGCTGATGTGTCATGCTCTCTCGGTGCAGTGGAAGTACAGAGCCCAGCAGTGTCAACAGCACCGGCAGCAGCTTCACTAGCAGCGGCAGCTACAGTTCCCACCGTGACGGCATCCACAGCTGTGTCCACTGCAGTGTCTGCAGCAGTGTCTGCGTCGGTCCCTGCAGCTGCGTCTGCGTCGGTCCCTGCAGCGGTGTCTGCATCGGTCCCTGCAGCAGTGTCTGCGTCGGTCCCTGCAGCTGTGTCCGTGTCGGTCGCTGCTGCAGTGTCTCCTACGCCTGTTGCGCAGCAAGCCGAGGTGCAACCAGCCACGGTGGTTGTGACACCTGTTCAGGAGCCCACCTCTGCAACATCCGACATCTCATTTCCCGGTAGGTACAAGGATTTTAAAATGATGCCGACTTGTACATTTGTATTTAGATAATTCAAAGTCTGGTAATCAAGTGAGATACTCGACACCACACCAGTTCATAGGTGTTTGTGACAGATAACCCAAATGGGAGCAGATGAGGAAACATTCGTGGAAATGGTATCTGTGGGTCTAATTTTGTTGTCCATTTCGATTTTTTCGTGGGTGTGTGAAGATACGAAAATATTGAGTATTATTCAGTATTATCATTTATATTTTTAATACAGTCAAATCTCGATATAACAAAGTTGTACTTGCAGTGAAAAGCTTTGTTAAACCATAAATGTTGTTAATTCGAGGTTTTAAAGTTTCAGCAGTAAAAGCAACATTACAAATTTCCAAAGCAATTCTGATGGATAGTATCAGGTTAGTAGCACTTATAAACATTGCAGAAGGTCAAGTCATAATAACAAGTTTATGAGCGCCACCATGTGTGGTGCAGATCATGCATGAGGACAATGCATCGACGTGGCTCACGGCGTCCAAGATTTCCATGTGTTGCATCGTGCAGCGAGGAAATCTTACTCTATGGCTGACTGCACTTGGTGCCCACAGCCGGCACCCACAAATTAAAAACAAAACTGTAAAAAAATATGAATAGTCGTCCTTAGCAAAAATTTAAATGAAAGCCAATTTCACCAGAAATGCAAGGCATTGATGGTGAAAGCAAAGAGACAACTACACGAAGTAATGTCCATAGTTTTATTGGTGTCACACGAGCTCGGGCAAACATTCACAGATCTCACTCGATGACCGCAAACTCGCTGTCAATACTCGAGCGAACACTTCGCACCATGTTTAGGCTACTTGAAATTACATGCTTGATCATGTTGCCATACATTTACTACTTCTCCATCGCCCTTGCACGGAAGGAATTGTCGGCTCTAGGGTTTCTCCAAGCACTGCAAGCTGTTGCGTGCCCCGCGGCCTGTGCAAATTGTTTACCAACAAGCCAAATGGTGCAGCGGTGTTTCATGCCTACCACATTGCAGTGCACACACTTTGACAGCATATTTGTTGCTCTAACTTTTCATGCAGAAGAATACTTAAAATAACTTTTGCCTCGGCTGACATATTTATAGCTTTTTGCTACATTTACTAGCCATACAGGATCCAAGTACAGGCTTGAAATGGCCGAAAACTTAAAGTTAAATTGAAGCCGTGTCACTAAATTACTTTGTTAACTCGCAAAAAAGAATACACTGTTTTCAATGCAACTAAGATAGGGAAATGAAAATATTTCGATATTTAGCAAATTTCGTTAAATTGGGGTTTGTTATATCGAGCTCTGACTGTATTCATATTCTATTCAAAAACTAAGTATCCAGAAATGTTCAAAATTCAGTTGGATACGAATATTCGGAACAAATGGAATATGCTGCTGGTTATACGGGAGCGAACACGGTTCTTAGCATTTGTTTCTATGTTATCTAAGAATATGTGCGTTTTCTTGTGCTGAATTTTGTGATATTTCAGGCTGCTAGCAAAATTTCGTCTGTAAAGTGCGCTTAGCCACTGGACGTACAAGTTTGCAGGAAAGCCAGTCTCTCACTAGCAAAATGCGCAGGTTTGCAGACAGCAAGAGTGCACTCTTTTGCAGATGCCACCCCCAATGCTGAGCTTATTGCTTGACAGCAAATGTGATGAGTGACGGCTGGCACAGGGTCAAATGCATCCAAGTTTATCGGCAGTTGATGCTGTGTAATAAGGCTCAGGTTGGTGAGAATGGAGACCTAGTGGGAATTACTCAATCTTCTGCGTTAACATGAGCCTAGTACACAATCTTTGAGTATAATGGCTTACTAGTCTAATTTTTCACCAATGACAATGTAATTTCAAAGTTGCAACACATGAAAATAACTGAACTTTCTAATTAGTGCTTATCATTATTCCACATTCGATTCAATATTCCAAGCTGAATATTTGTATTCAATTCATAGTAGAAAATTTTAATATTGGCATAACCCAGCTTTTCTACATCAGTTGTGTGCCTCTCATAATGTTACCCTCTGTTAATATGACCATGTTTGAAACATGCCCATGCTTTTTAAACTCTTGCAATTCAAATAAAGTTGACTTTTGTTAATTAAATTTTTCGGTTGATTCGATCCCGACTGAAGATCCTGTTTAGTGCCTAAGTACCGTATTTACTCGCATAATGATCGCACTCGCGTAATGATCGCACCCCTGAATTTTGTCGTCGAAAGTAGATTTTTTTATTTCCCGTGTAATGATTGCACCCTGAACTTGCCGCAGCGATATGTCATGTGCCAAGTCTAGCTAATAATGATCGCGCTTACCATCTGTGGAATGCTACAAGAAAGACTCTTCAAGACAAACCAAACAGTCTGCACGCACCAACCATTCTTAACCCTTTCGCTGTCACGGACGTACCGGTACGTCATCGCGCTTCCCCCCCACGGTGTCACTGACGTACCGGTACGTTCTCTATCATGTGTTCAAAATTTCGCGCCTGAGCGCAAAGCAGGCGCTCCTGGATTGGCCATGCCATCTGTAGACTCTTTCTACAAGTTCGTATATTCGCTCCGACCTGTGTTAGTCCATGTATTGAAGAGTACGGTGCGACTGCCACTCCCCACTTTCTCCCTGCTGAGTGGCGCGGTGGCTCCGCGTTCGCTGGATCATGCGTCGCGCGCGTGTGGTTATGGGTTCAAGGGTTGTTCTGTAATCTCCGCTGGTTTGAAGGTTTTTATTTTTCTTCTGTTGGTGTGCCTGCTACGGCGCATCAAGTTCAGGCGCACGTGCCGTTGCCTCTCCAAAAAGGGTGACTCGATTGCTGCTTTCGCTCTCTCGCCGCACCCTCGCTTCCGACTTGCAGCAGTAAACGTAAAGCCCTTTGAACTTTGTTTAGCCTTTTTCCATCTCCCTCTGTCTTCTTGATCACGCAACGCCACATTTCTCTCCGTTGCGCGGGCGACTGAAAGCGCATCCTCCCTGCGCGCGGTTACTTTGGGATGGCTCGGCGCGCGGGACCTTCGTCTGCTCATGGGAGCGGTGGCTGAATTCCGATTCAGAATACGAGCCGAGCTCGGATTCGGACTCGGACAAAGTCGCATGAGAGGAAGAGGGTTCCGCATCGTCAGATTCGGATGTTGAACGGATCTTATAGTCAGGCTGATGATGATGAGGATGTTTACTAACAACAGCTGCAGAACACTGAAATGTGCATATTGCATTGACTATGTTATTTGTATACCAATCATAATCAAAAATAAATTGCTATGTTCATTCCCTGTTATGCTTGTTCCCTGAAACCAAGCCGACACTGGGGGTGCGTCACGGCCAGAAACGTCCGACAGCGAAAGGGTTAAGTAGATGCCTCATTTCATTACTTTCATCACTTTCCGCACTTCCATGACTAAAAAAAAGCTGCAACCAAACTTGCCTTTATTATGTGTAGGCATTATAATCGTTCTGGTCAACAACAACAAAAAAGGCGCCTTTCGGTTCTTCTCATCTGCACTAGTGGGCACGCAACAAATCGCGAGCGGCAACGATAGTTGTAACACAGCCGACGCTTGTAACACAGCTAAGATATTCACCCACCCTTAGCGGAAACATGCCGTATTAGGATAGTAGTGAAGACAGATGCCGCAGTTTCCGCAGCATGCCGGTCATGTGTTTCTGTCACTGGCAGCTAAGCGCGCCCATCTGTTTTTGTCCCCTGAAAGGCAACCTTGCTGATATTAACAAAATTATTCATTACTGATACGGAAGAAACTGTCTCAATGCACATAATGTACTCACGAGAAGAAAAAAAAATAGCGTTCGGCTTGCTCCGTCGGCCGCCATTTTTGTTTTGGTGTCCAGCAGCAAATGCGGGACGAAAACAAAAAACATTTTTCTTTTCGCATGAAATTTAACCCGCGTAATGATCGGACCCCTGATTTTACGTCAATTTTTCTGACAAAAAAAATGTGATCATTATGAGAGTAAATACGGTATTTCTAATGGCCAAAGCTTTCATTATTTCAGTCCGAAAATAATAGACCTTTGGCAGATAATTCGAACTTGACCGGTCAGCAAGCATGCACCTGACAATTATGAAGACCCCAATTGCGAGCACCCTGTAGTGGCAGCATCCGTCTCGGCTGAACTTGGGGACAGTGAATGCGTTGTGCACACGTAACCCCCTCCTGAGAACGGCTATTTTGAACTTGCCTTAGGAAGTTTTTCAAGCAATGATAACAGCTCCACAATGCCTCATTATGGTATTTACCCGATTCCCATGCGAACATTTTTTTAGAAGAAATTTGGGCTACAAATTCCCAGCACGGTTCATTTGAACACGATCCCTCAATTGCCTTCTTGGCGTTCGTATGCTTTACCACTCAACACGGATTTATTGCGGGAAAGCTGACTTTGAAAAAAACCTTGTGGCGAAGTCGACTTAAAGGGGCCCTGAACCACACCTTGGGCTATGTGGAAAGAACACATTCTGCAGATAGCATATGCTGCTGTGAGTATCCAAGACCAATTTGCACTCATGTGCGGCATGTGGGGCTAACAAGTGGAGTGCAAAGCCGCCTTTTAAAGCGAAGCTGTATAGCTCTACCTCCTAGTGAGTCTGTCATCTCCGTGGGCAAACACTCGGGAGGGGTGCGCTGCGTGCGCCGCTGGTTTCCTTGCAGCACCAGCAGATCGCCCCCGCCTCTGCTCATCCACGGCACCTCCGTGCAGAGGGAAAAAAAAATCAAAAACCAGAAAGTTCGCCTTTGTGGGTAGCATTCGCCGTGGGTGTTTCCTGGTTAAGATTACAGTTGCATATGCTGCAATTACTGGGAAGTGGCAACTGTAGCACACAAAGCAGGGGCTGACGTAATTATACTTTCGTATGTAAGAGAAGAATCCACCTGGCAGCTGATTTGTGTTGTGACAGTGCTATGGGAAGGCCACGTATAGTGAGGACTCCTGAAGAGCAGTGTGCATACAAGGCACAGCGAAAGTGTAGTTAAGCGCATTTCTCTTCTCTCTGTTCCATTCTTTGCAGGTGCACGAAGTGAAAATGCAAGTCATGTCACAGGCTGTTGAAACGTTTTAGGCTAACCATTAGATTAAGCACATGTTGATGTCGCTATGTGAATAATTTATTCAGGCTACATTGCAATGGGTGATTGTTCTAGTTGTTGTTTACAGCTTTGCTGTCCAACCACAATGGGGATTGGAAGACTTTTTTTTTTTTTCTCTAACACTTTTCAACAGAGGCCTCCTCCTCACCCTTTTGGGGCTGCCATTGGCCAATGGCTGACGTTAATCAAAAACGGTGTTTGGATCAGTGCACTTCTTCCTGCTGTTACTGTGTCTATTTGTTGATACAGTTTACTAAACAGGCTGAAGTAAGCAAAAATCTGGGTGTTGAATTTCGATAAGAATTCCGTACTCCCAGAAGGAGCCGATGATCGTCTGCTCATGCTCGTCTATGGCCGCCTGCATAGGAACTAAACTTTGATCACACTGCTTGTCAGTGCCTTAGCTGTCATATCTCGCTAATTTTTATTAGTTTTGAATGCTCAACTAGCCTGGAACCATGTGAAACTTGAGGTCAGGCCACATGTTCGCTTGCCAGTGCATGCTTACTCCTGGAACCTCCTTGCTAGACATCTTGGTAGCCATTGCTTCGTATTGAGCAGTTAACAGTGCTTCTAATTGCACAATGTAGATGTGGCTACTATCTGTCGGTCAAGCTGGCGCAGGACAAAGTCGGTCTGCATCACATAAGCGGCCAGACTGGAGCACATGAGCGTGCGTACGTACTCCAGCCCTATCATGCACCTGGCAAACGCACTACAGTTGCATGTAGCCATGTCTGCTACGTAACATAGATTTTGCAGCTGATGCGGGGTGCCACAATGAGCCTGCTCGCTGCTGAGCACAAGCTACCCGTATCCTAGTTATGCCAATCCCGTATGAAGTCAGCTAAGACGGCGCTAATCGAGGCAAAGGTAGAGGGTGTCTGTGTTCGCAGTGAATTACACCTCCTGAAAGCATGGCAACACAACATTTTGCTTTCTCCTATCTGCTCTAATAATAAACTAATTTGAAAAATTATTGTGGTAAGATGCTCCGAGGGATGCTTTACACCTTCTAGTGCATAACCAAAATTTTCAGTGGGGCCTTCGAGGGCTTCTTTGAGCACGAATAAATGTGTGTTTCACTTTCTCTTGCTTTGGCTGTAAAAGTATGAGCAGAGACATATTATTGAGATGAGCTACCCATCTGAGAGTGACAGCCAAATGTGTCAAATCAAGTATGTGAACCAGCACTTAATAAGCACTCTCTGAAATGTCAAAACTACCATACTGTGAATTAACTCACACATTCCTTTGTTTTCTACTTGTTGATGACACAGAGGGGTTAGCTTCAAACATTTTAGCAATTTAAAGCCGTAGACTCAAGGTATAAACGACAGAAAGTTGAGCTAGTTGGTAAGGATCCATTATGCAAGAAAAGGTTCTTGCATAATGACTCAAGGTATGCCTTGGCGTCTGATGCGGTATACAGCTTGCTTTACCAACAGCCTCAACCAACAGGTTTCATTAAGTTCCACTGGGTTCGCAACTGTTCTGGCACCAATATTTCAGGTAAATTGTACATTGTATCAAATGCTGTGCTTATACAATATAACATGTCTGATCACATTCCTTCCCACCTTCTTTGCGCAGGGACAGACTCTGGTGTAGAGCTTGTGGTGCCTACCAGCACGGTGTCAGTCACCGTCACACCGTCAGCACAACCAGCGGAGCCCAGCACTGCAGCTGGTATGCACGACATCATGTGCACGTTGGTGTGATGACAGCTACTTGACTAGTGCAGCTTGTGCTCCTTAACATTAATTAACCAGCTTATACCGCAGACTTGTTGGTTAGAAGTAGTGCATCATCGTTTGGTACGATTTATGCAGGCTTATTTGTCAAGGAACATGCTGTTAATGCTACTTCAACTGATTCCCACAGCGCGCGGGATCCGCACATATTTTTTCTATGGCTTTCAGGTCCAGGACGCACAGAAATTAAAATTTGGAAACGTCATGTTGATACTGCTCTAGGTGGAAGCTTTAGCTCACGCCTTTAGTATTAAAGTATCTGCAAAACACAGTGCAATATCCCATGAGTGAAGCTGTGCATGATCAAATGTTGTGTTGTTCGTCCCTCAGCAGCACCAGACGAGGGCCCATCGTCAGCCTCTGGAGGAGGAGGAGCAGGAGGAGGAGGAGGAGGAGGAGGAGGAGGACATAAGCGGCCTCGGGATGTGGACCAGGAGCCATCCAGGTGGGGGCAGCTGCCTCGTTTGCTAGACCGAAAATGTTAACCCTTTGGATGCCAGGTGTCATTCTAGAGGGCAACAAATGCAATTTTTGCCTATGTAACGCATTAGCAGGCTCTAAATTGAAATGAGATTTATTGACGACCTGGTACTGAACTTTTTACAAATTATTCTGGAAATTAGATAAAGAATTACGTAAGACTTATGCTAATTAGTGAACTTAATTAGTATCCTGTATAGACTTCTGTAGGGGTTGCACTTTCTTTTTTTCACAATTTTGGCGAGGTGCGGCCGCTACACAGAACCGAACCTTTTGGTGAAAATGGTGCCGGCGGAGCCGGTGACTTGTGCACACCCCGGATCCCCGGATATATCATTGCCTCAGAGGTCAACTCACAGCCCTTGCCATTTAGTGTGAGCATGCGGAAGTAAGCAGTGTGCCAAAATTAGCTGATGCGTGCGTGCGGCATCGGTGCATTGAACACAATTGCTTCTCCATTGCAAATTTTTTTTCTCATGTCTTGGGCTGCTGAGTTGGGGGTGCAGCCCTTACATGTATCTATATGGTAATTAGTGTTCCTATGGCAACGTGGCTTCTTTCTCGTCATCATTGTCCTTCAAGACAAATGATAACCGTTATAGAAGTCCCTTGTATCATAGGAAGTTCTTAAATTTCTGCATCGTTAAAAAATGTGTGTGCATTTTGCACTGGTTTACCATGTCAGAAAATAAGAGACGCGAGCAGCATTGACAATCAGTGAGCTATGTCGTGCCATCTGTTGTTAAAGGGACGCTAAAGGCAAATGTTAAGTCCGCATGTATTTTAAGTGCATTCCATAAACCTTGCAGCGTTTCTTTCATGCCAAGAAAAGACTTAGAGAAAATTGCATCTGAAGGGTCCGCATACCTCTAGGGCAATTTAAATCGCCAACCCCGGAACGGGGAGACGTGACATTGCGTACACCCATCACCACCCTTTATTGCCATTGGTGAGTAAAATGGCGCCCGACAGCCGGCGCTATGATTTATTATCCAAACGAAAAATCGTGGCTAGAAACCGAGCCAAGACAGAGCCAGTGACTGAACCAACAGCGCAAAAGAGGAAGGGAAAGCATGTGCTGAAATCATAAGCACAATCTTCGACGCTCATCATGATGAGCCTCGTTCTTTGTTACTTGCAGTTTGTGAGAGTTTCGTGCCAGCAAAACTAGTGCAACACTATGCTATAATGACACTACAGTTGACTCTCGTTACAACGGACTCTGATAATCTGACAAAAAATGTCTGTTTTATCCGAAGTTCGCAATATCCGAAACGCCTCGCTTAATAAACTTTCATTGCGATATTTAACAACTTTATTGCAAAGAATGAGTGACAAATGTTCAAAGCAAAAAATAAACAAATGAGGTCGCAGCTTTGCCCAAAAGGTAAAGCTTCGATTGCGATAGCAAAATTAAGCAAGAAAAGTGCAGCTGTTGCAGCGAGCGAATTGATCTTCGTGCTGTCTCTCGCTTCAGTGCGAACTAAACGTCGAAAGCACAGTGCATACGAAGCTGCTGGCACTGGGCGCACTTTGTCCACATGGCAGATTGCTTTTAATGTATGATGGCCGCGCCGTAAGCAGCAGCTGCCGGAGTAAACCCCCCCCCTCTCTCTCTCTGCCTCCCCCCCCGCGCCTCACACGTGAAAGAAGACAGTGTATTTCCGCCTCGCCTTCCTCCCTCGCACGCGTGATATTTAACCATGATCTTTGGCTGACCCTCGCAAGTCGTTGTCAGCCTGTGTCGACATAGCAAAAGTATGTTTTATATGCCTGATTTAAAAAGAAATTGCTGCTAATTTCATCTGCTCTAGCCGATAGTTCATCGTAGCACGGTGCGTTAAAAGCGAACTTCGTTGAGTTAATAAAATAGGTAGGACAAACTAAGGCTGAAATGTGGTCCATCATATCCGAAAGTCTGTTATTCGTGGGTCCCTTGTAACAAGCGTAGACTACTGAAACGTGAAAGCACAGGCAGCGCAGAGTCTAGTGAAAACGAAACGTTTCAATCGCCCGCGTCATTGTCAAGGGTAAAATACAAAAGTAATTTTTTTCTAAGACTCAAATAGAAGTAAGCAAGTAGCATTTTCTTCCATGTGATAATGCAATGAAATGATTTTTTACAGTGAAGTCCCGATAATTCGAAAGCTCTTAATTTGAATCGATGGATAACTGGCACAACAATTTAGAACAAATTTCCTCACTCCCATGAAAGGCTTTTCTAACAAAACGGAGCCAAAGGTGAAGGTTTGATGCGTTGCTAGCTACTGTAACATCATATGCCGTAAAAAGTTAGTGACATTTCGCTTCGTGATCACGGGTTATGTGCAAGCGTGTGTACACCGCGAACGTGCACAGCGAGCACTGCAGCGTTGAGGCACGAACGGAAAGGGCGTGAATGCGGTTGCGGATGCTACATTGATCTCGACAGTGCAACACCTGCTGTGACACAGGAAAAGTGCAAGTGCTACACGTGCAAAGAAGAGACTCCGCGAACATACGCAGTGAGCACCACGGCATCGAAGCACAAATGGAAAGGGTGTGAACACGGCGATTCTCTTCTCCACCTCCAGGCGTCTCCCTCCTCCGGCGCTCGCTATCTACATGGCTTCAGACATAATCACGCCGATTTCACAGACGGTCACCTATGCTTACGTGTTAAATGATGAGGAAAGATGCACTGGAAGCGTAATCGAATCAAAGCAAGCAGAACGGTGTGTGCCCTCCTTTCCTATCCAGCTTAAATGGAGCAGGAAAGAACCCCCTAGCACATGCTTGATCACGTTGTCGTGCACTCACCTATGCCCCCTTCCTAGTGAGCACTCGATTGCGTTGTCTTCAACAATGGGCACTCCGGAGGATGGCGCACATGAAGCCATTATCCTTCTCTGCTCACTCCCTTTCATTTTCCCTTGCACTAACAGCAAACGGCTCGTGAGGCGTGATCTTATTGCACTTGGACTTTATACGACACCTAGGCTTCTTCCGGTACACGTCGTCAAGCACTGATGGAGGAAATATACCACTTTTTATGTGAGCCCAGTGACGATATTGGTTTTGTGCTCTGTATAGTGCAATTGATGGGGTGCTATATTAAATGGGGCGCTCCTTAGTTTGAGCTGAGTTTGATTCGAATAAATTTTTGTCCGCTTGGAGTTCGACTTAGCAAGATTTTGCTGTATTATGGGTCGTTGAGTACCAGTGACAAAAATATAACGATGAGTCACTTCGTCATCAGGCTAGTACTTGAATGTCCCGGTCAATTGTCAAATCGTGTCCTGCATTTACCTCAATTTCTATTTAACTAAAGCTCTGTTTATGGTGATATTGATGCCTTAGCTGTTCTCCAGCATTAATCTATCTCTTTAGGTGGACTTAAGTTTGGCTTTAGTGTCTGCTTAAAAGCTAAACTTACAGTAAAATTTCAATTTGGCCATCTTTTGAGTAGATGAGGCAGACAGTCTGGGGATGTTTTGCATCTGTGAATTGCCTTAGTTCAACTACGAAGTGATGGGAGAGAGAGAGAGAGCACGTGCAGTGCAAGCACCTCACGAATGTCTTGGAAGCTCGGGAAGCGCGGTGCGTTGCATAATGCTGGATTCCGAAAGTCCGCTTCGCCTCTATACAGTGTTGTGCAGTGAAGCATACGCAAAGTATTCCGCTGAAGCATATCAAGAGTGGGAAGGGGCAATTGCTACGGGACACTGTATGTATTCATTTCTTAATTATACATGCGTGCACTCACGGTCTCCTATCACAGTACGAGCACCGATATGCCTAATAAGTGTATTGGCAGGCCTTCAAAGCTATTTCAGACATGCGTGTGGCGATTTGAGCCCTTGGGGGCAGTAAAAAGCATACATTTGTTTTTTACGCTTGCCCGATTTTTCGGACGTTTTCGTGGCCCATAAGGGAGTCGGAAAAATCGGATGTTGACTCTACTACTCATATATAACCAATTTAGGCAAAGGGAAATTTTGTTGCAGTTGTGTTTCAAAAGCTGCATCTTTCTTCATTCAAATGTATTTGCTATTCTGTGCAACCTGCATCACTTTTGCCATCTACACTTTGGGGCCAATAACGCGAAAGCTGAAAAGTAGTGGGGTTTGTGCAGCTCGGACACACAGAGCAGCCTGGGGTCCGCAGCACCACGGTCCGAGTCACCGCTCTCCAAGAAGCTCAAGCCGTCTGTGAGCACTGCCGAGGTTGTCTGCACCCAAGAGGCCTCATCCTTGGTTGAACCTATCGAGGAAGGTGGGCCTTTCTCCATCTCACTGACTTTCATGCTAAAGATTGCTTCATATTTTCGCACGTATTGTCCACCTGCAAAAGCAGCAAAATTTCGACACCGCTCTCCCCCACTTGTTGAGGTGTGGAGTGGTGTCATTGTTATAGTGTTTTACATTCTGACTTGTAAATAAGGACAGCACCTGGTTTGGAATATTGCACACCTTGATTATTCTTTGCTTATTCTCCTGTTGTGTGTTTTGGATCCATTTTTGTTTTTTTCATCTTTATTATTATTTTTATTTTCAGGCGTGTCGAGTTCTCTCGCCGGAACCAGTGCAGAAGAGCCGCAGCAGTCCACCACGGTGGATGACGTCATTGTTGTCGAAAGCGACGATGAGGCAATTGAAGAGGAGCAGCCAAAAGTGAGAATGTGCTCTTGCCCTCCGCTGGTTGCGTGGCTCTTTCTACTAGTAGTTATAAGCTGCTACTCTAAGAAAAATTTTTGCATTGAAGCAGTGTGAGGAGAGCATCATGTGGGCTGTTTTACCAAAAAAGGTCCTAAATTATGCATATTGTTGTAAAGTATGACACAAATTAAATGTTGTCTACACTCCTATATTTTCCATTGCATTTCTTGGAGCTTCTTAAAGGCGGTGATGTGCTTAAAATTGAGGAGTGCTAGTTATGCAGAGAATAATTAAAACCAATGAGGTTGATCAAACTAGCAGGTTGCTAACGCTTATCCTAAATACCGATATTATTTATTCATTTTGACGGAGAATAGTGAAGAGGGTTGCCCTACTTGCGTGAATGGAACTGTGATGGCAAGCAAATTTTTTATCTCAACTACAGTTTGACATTAGTCTAGGAAGTAAAATCCACATTATTTGTGCTTTAGCAGGCACATTTTATCTTTGTTTCTGCTTGAACTGTTACATCACGATTCACTGTTAAGGCACCAGCCTAACCATGTGTGGCTCACTAATGTTGTAAGCACTCATACTGTGAACCACTTTCTACAGAACTTTCCCAGTCGAAGCTGCTAATTAGTTACAGAAAGTTGAGACTGTCGAAATTAACTGTTTCTTGTAGACTGATGTTTCCTGTGACTATCATTTTGTGATACAGACCGAACAGTTGGAGGGGGCCGAGTCTGGCATGGAGGACGATTACGAAGACGAAGAGATGAATGTCACGTGTGGCACGGTGAGTCACTAGCAGCTACAGCCTCTCTTAATTCGCAGCAGATACTCTTGTTCCTCGTTATCACCCATGCGCTCAACAAAAGGGATTTTTTTTTAAAGCCAGTTTGCTTAAGTATCAAATAATCTGGGACTGGCCAACTACTGAATTTACCTGAATTTGGCACACACCCAGTTTCAATGCGTTTAAAGTAAGCTATTGATGTGCACCCAAATCTAATGCACTCCCGGCCTTTATAGCACACACACACAAAGAAAAGTAGCATTCCTCCGATTTCCTGCAATTAGAAAAGGATGAAACACATAGAATCAATTTTGCAGGATGCAAATTTATTGAAACCTAATGTTCCTCTTTATCACTGTCAGACAGCTCTTTATCGCTGTCTATGAATTGCAACCTGTCATCCTCCATTTAATCCACTTCTTTTTGTAGTCTGCACTCCTTGAATGACTTCGCGGCAATTGTGAACAGGGCAGTGGCCCATGCCTTGACCTGTTTGTGTTGTGACACTGGCAAGCTTCTCGAGCACCAAAAACATTTCTCTGTTCTGCTTAGCTTAGCATGTAAAATAATTGTTCCTTTAAGTAATTTATTTAAGTAGTTTAACTCTTTCATTACAATATCAGCTTGTTGCCATTGCCAGGTAGTGCATAAGCTTGTTCTATCACTGTATTATTATGACAGTGGCACTACAGTCTGGTATATATTGGAAAAATGACTAGTTAAACCTCGACACAGTAGAATCTCGGTGATATGATCATGCCTGATACGGATTGCGGGATGATACAAATTTTTCAAAAGCCCTGCCCCAAATCCAGTAGCTTACAGTGTGTTAAATTTCTAATGTTGCAAACTGGTTTTTGTGTCGGGGCAGGTGATATGAATAATCGAGCTGCTGCACGGCAACCAATGTCACTCTGGCTTGACTCCACCCTGCGCATCCCCACCCCCAAAAAGAAAAAAAAAAATGTTTGCTGTGTGCAGTATCATGCAACTTGTCGGCTATTATCAGACACCTTACAACTTTATCAGGAGGCTGCAATCACTTGCAACCCAATCTTGGCATGTCAGCAAGATTGGTGGCATTCGCTACCATGGGAGCCTTATCTATTGCACGCTTTGCATCATCTTCAAGCCCCAGTGACAATTTGAAACGTTCCTACCTTTGCACACGTCAGATCGCACAATACTAAGTAGCTTTGCCGCTGCAAAGGGAAGTAAACATATTACCTTATCGTGTGAAAAATGATGTCTTTATCACCATCAGGCAGCAGCTAGAACGCAGCATTGAAAGGAACTTGAGGTAACCAGGCAGATCTTGAAATGTCTGCCACAGAATCCGAAAAATTCACAGCTCATTGCTGCCAAAATGTGTGCGAAACAAGCACGCCAATGATTCAAATTTGCATCGGCCAATAAGAGCACTCCCTGCATGCCATGTGACTGCAGTAACGAATCGTGACGCTGGTATTCTGTTTTCTTGTTCTCTTTTGTTATACACTAAAACCTTGTTCATATGTATTGAAAAACCGAACGAAAAAGCAAACTAACTAGTAAACGTACGATCCGAAGTAACTAAAGAAAGGACAGACAACTATTGTTGACATCTACATAATGCGAAGCGTACACGTCATTGCGGCACGAGACATCAACGCGTGTCGAGCTGGTGGCGCTCAGGTGGCCCGAGACGCATTTAGTTGTTTTCCTATTGAATGATGTTTTAAGAGGGCGACGGGAAACCGTAACGAAATCAAGCTGGTAGGCGACGCCGGATGCCGCTGAAGCGAAACTCAGTGCCCACATCCTGCCATTTGCAGCAGGGAATATATTATATTATATTATATTATAATAATATATTAATATATATTAAATATATATTAAATATATATTAAATATATAAATATATTAATATATATTATATTAATTATATTATATTATATTATCGCCTGCTAAAAGTGTGCAGTATGCTACCAATGGCACTACGCACTATGCGCTGTAAAAAAGATAGGTTACGATGCTTATTGCAGTAGGTTTGGCAGCAATAGCTATGAATGCGGCGTGCGACGACCCGGGCAGAGATTTGCTGGTACTGGAATAAGAAACTGTACGCGCCATCGTTTTCACATGAGATGGGTGGCTTATTACTGTTCTCGAATGCGCGCGCCTCGCGCCTTTTCTTGTTCACGTGAGATCTATTGGCCAGAAAACAAATACGATTGCAGTCTGCAGCAGGGAATGGTGGCCCGTATCGGTTATCGTCTATTAAAAGCGTGCGCTACGCTTGTGACGGCACCATGCACTGTGAAATAGATAGGCGAAAATGCTTATTGCAATAGGATTGGCAGCGACAGCTGTGAACGCCGCGTACGACGACCCCGGCGATTTACTGGTACTGAAATGAGAAACCGGCGGTTTCACATGATACGGGCTGGCGAGTATTGCGGTGAAGCTGCTGCGGTGGGCAGGGCCATACTTATACTGTTCTTGATAGCGCGCGCCTCATGCATTTTCTTCCTTACATGGAATTAGCTGCCAAAAAACCTATCATATTATCACAGTTTGGCGACGTACTGAACGTTGGTGCCGAAAAATCATGTTTTTTGGGAACGTATGAACCGATCAAAAATGAGCGTATAATTGGCTCATTTTTTGTGTTCTTGATTGTGAACATTAGCTCCTGGAAAATGTACGTAATGGGAACGGGTCAGTGAGGTTACACTATTTATTTCTGCATGGAGAAATACAGCCTTGCGACTGCTTGAATCTCTAATCTCTCGTGTTTACTGTGATACACCTGTGCGCATACACCCTGGCACCTTAAAGTGTCACACTTAAAAACACCCAGTGTTGCCAGTAACTTGTAAAGGCAACCTACCGCTATCTTCTCTACTCCTCAGCACACGGTCGTGGTTTCAATACCCTGCTGTAGTAGCTGCATTCTAATGAGGTAGTGGAATAAGTTTATCTGTGTGCTTAGTTCTCGAAAACTAAGTTAGGCATTGTAAACAGACCGGACATATAGGAACACAGATCACTATGTACGTCTAGTGCTATGTACGTCATATTCTTATACCCCTTGCCTATTCATCCTGCACAAACACAGCTTTCAAGAACAATGTACCATGAACGAATTCTTTTGTGTGCTTTTTGATTTAGGTGCACAATAAAAGCTCATGTTTCACACTTCTTGCTCTCAACTGCTTTTTAAACTTGCCTGTGCAAAACCTCGTTATCATGGATTAGATGCTCAGTTCCTGATTTATTTATTTACTGATAGATTGATTGATATTTATGTTCATAGCGCAGGAGAGCCAGGGGCAGGCTTTAATTGAGTTATTTAGTTTTGTGTTCCTTATAGCGCTGGGGGAGGGGGGGTAAAGGGGGCTAGGGGTAGGTCCTGCTTTAATTCTAGCGACGTAAAGGAATTATCACCATGCATTGAACTCTTTTGAGACTGGCATTCTTGCACATGACCCTTGCGACCAGGAAATGTCAAAATTGAAATCGTGGCGGGGGTCCGTTTGCAGAGTCGTGGCCCCGGAGAAGCAGATGTGCCGGAAGAGGACATGGCAGAGCCAGAGTCGCTGGATGACAATGAACGGGACATGGACGATGCCAATGAGATTGAGATCGTAGGTCAGTGCTTCCAACGAAAAGCGGGCACTGCTGGTGTTGTGCACTGTAAACTCTGGGCTTCGGATATTTGCTACAGTTTGGTAGTGCTTAGTGCCAGAAATGTGTGCCCCATCCCCGAAGAGATGTTGTGCTAGCTTCACTCTACTTGCTAAAGCATGATGGCTAGCACTTGAGTGATGGCTATGTGAATGGCATTGCTTCTGAAGGTTGGTAGTTCAGCAGTATGGGTGATTTTCATCATTCAGTGCAATTAAGGCGATCACAAGACAATAGGTTCTTGCTGCAATCTTCAGTTAACTGTGTCATTTGTCAACCAGTAACACTCTGAACCTGTAGATTTCTGTTAATCCCATCATATTTCTCGCGCTTGGCCCTTAAATTTGTATTTCTTTTCGTGGCCCTCACTTTGCTACAATAGGGCTGTGGTCATTAATTCAACACATTGTGCTATCAGCCCAACTCCGCCACTGCCTCTTAATTCAACTGCCAGTTCAAATAGCTATGCAATAAGAAGTGCACATATGTTTTTATTTGTCTTCCAAAAGCTTCTGGTAGCTGGTTTCTTGCAAAAGTTGGCAAAAGCAAGACTGGGAGCTGGTGAAATTTTGTCACAATTTTAGCAATCTGACTGAAGACATGCATGGTGTTCTTGTCCTCACCCACGTGCTGCAATTGTTCCCTGCAACTCCTTTATCAGCCTCGTCCCAGTCTACCCTGTAGCTTGTGCTTGGGATTGTGGCAGGCGCTCTGCATCGTTGCTTTATTTATTAATTTGTTTATTTACTTATTTACTTATTTGCCTATTTGCCAACTGTTGTCAACATGTGGCGCTGTGTGCAGACCTCGGCGATGAAGTGGGCGAGGACAATGAAATGGAGGAGCCCCTGGCTGAAGATGAAGATGTACAGCAGGGCTCGTCTGAGCCCGTTGAGGAAGAGGAAGAACTCCAACCGGCCGTCAACACATCCTCCGCGGCGGAGGTGCCAGCGTCCTTACTGGTAGCGCCTTCGTTGCTGCAGCAGCACAGGCCTTCCCTGCTGCCCCGAGTGCGCAACGAGCGGCTGGCGTCGGTGCGTCACCTTTCCCATACAAGATGTCCCTTCTTCTCATTCGTGATGCAGTCAATTTCTGTTAATTCGATCGACGGGACCGACGAAATCGATCGGATTATCGGGCGGGGCGAATTAAACAAATGCAGAAAAAAAAACGCCGGAACACCACCTGATTCGTTTGGCAATATTTTCCCAGTTCTCACACGCCTCCAAATCAAATGCATGCCCACTTTCTAAGTGTCCAAAGTAGAGAACTAACATAGAAAGGACATTAAAGCACTTAAACAAAGTAGAAATTCAACGAGCACCCGATTTTCAGCAATAGGCAAAGGTCTAATGCGCGTTTCACAACGGCAGCTGGTTTTCTAAATGCAGCTTCGCCGCAATACATACCTGTGATGCGGTAAAGCATACGACCGCCGCGAAGACTATTATCGTATCGGGTCATGCGGCCCAATTTTTTCGAAAAAACAAAAACAAAGAGGCGCGCGTTAGAATCGGATTAATACCGTAAACAGATATTGTGAGTCATGGTGGTTGCTTGATAATCTTCCTAGGGCAAGCCGAAAATAGGCGTCTTCGACGTGAGATTTTTGATAAGCAATCAATGCATTCACAGTCTCCTAAGCCCTACCGAGATAGACGCTGCCATTGAAGGGGTCGGAATTGTTACCATAGGAGTCAGACGTGTCCATGCTGACTGGTGAAGTTCGAATTATGCGGTGAAGGCCAATTTTAGGATCGAAATAACAAAAGTTTGGGCCCATAGAAATGCGTGGGCACTGGCGGGGGCCTTTGGTCGGGATCGAATTAACCGAAAAATCAAATTAATCGAGGTTGAATTTACAGAACCCTACTGTACATGCTGCCAGTGCTAATACTAAACGGTACAAAGAGAAGACGTAGAACGCTGTGCACATCTTCTCTTTGGGTGCTGTTTGCACAGGTATCATGTGTCATGAATCTAGCAGTCAACAGACCTGCTGCGGTGGCTTAGTGGTTTAGGCGTTTTTGCCGCTGAGCATGAACTTGTCGTTTTGATTCCCAGTTGCAGCAGCTGCGTTCCGGTGGGGTCAAAATGCAGAAGTGCTTGAGTATACCTGTGGCATCTTCGGATGGTCGCTATGATTCTCCAAATCTAGACATACCATATCCACAGCCACTCTGAACCAAAGTAGAAAATATCTTGCACTAACCAAACAGCTGGCTGCTTTTCAGACCAGTGAGAGGGAAGGAAGCAATTACATAGGGAAACTTCCGGTAATGTTGCTCATGACTGCTGGCTAAATTTGGATGAGAAACATGCAGTTATATTGGTGATTGTCAGTGATAATTGTAGTCTGCTTGAATGGAGAAAGTGCAACCGTGGAAACAAGTGCAACCGGGGGAATGGGTTGGGTCACGTAATTGGAGACTGACCAGATTTCTTTGCAGCTCTGATACGAAGTAGGGCGATTGGAAAAGGCCATCTGAATGTAGTCGGAGCACTGCATTTCAAATTTCTGAACATACAAGATGGGCCTTGTAGGAGTGCTTCAGAGCACTTGAGAATGACCATCCAAGGATGCCATTAATTAAAATGCCAGTTAAAGATTTAGGCACTTGTTAATACATAGCTACTGCATTGTTTTTTTCTCTTGTTCATTACAACCAGCTGTCCAGTAATCACATATATCTATGTGCTGGGCACGATACTTTGGTCGATTGTATATTTCGAGGAAGGCAGCGCCAGCTTGGAACTTTTCCAAAGGGTCCATTGGAGGCAGCATAGGCAACCTAGAAAACAAATTCTGCTCCATTTGTTGAGCAGAAAGAAAAACTGTTGATTTAGTCTTGTGATGGGGCTTGTTGAAATAGCTTGATTGGAACACAATAATGCAAGGACTTATGAGACACGCAACAGGAACATGAACATCAGTGGTGGGACATAGATATAACAGGCTTAGGCTAATTATTATAGAAGTTTACATTGTTCTTTGAGAAAATCGCTGTCACTTTGTGAGCACACTCTTCATAGCACTTTCCTATAGACAAGTCTCTATTGAGGATGGCCAGTAAAATCTGGAATTGAAGTCGAGGCTAAGTGTTAGGCGATAAGGTCACACATGGGAATTATATGTCATGCTCTACGATCCATCAATTGTTTCGCACCACTTCCTCCTCTTTTGTTTTCTTTTTTCATGTTCTTCACATAGCTCTCTGCACGGGGGCATTTCTTTCCATGCATCCACTTCCCATGTGTTTCTTCATGAAATGAACCAGTTGTAACAAGTTCACGTTTGTGCTCCTGTAGTGCGTCCTGTAAGCCCTTGTACCGTTGTTCCCCAATCAAGCTTATTGAGTTGGTCTTTATAGAAAAACTGTCGAGCTTTTTCTGAAGGTCATCCAGGTAACAACCTGAAAAGAACGTACGCAAACCATGCCTCTAATTTCTGGCTTTTTTCAGGTGTCTCTGAAAAGAAGCCATTATACGTAAGGCCTAGTTTTCGTGGGCCTTGCCCGACCAGATGCTAAACACCAAGGGACTGCAGCATCTGCTCAGTCCGTTGTTACTGCAGAAGCACTGCTGTCGCTCGACTCTTAGTCCTGCTTCTGCAGGAGTCCGACTCATGCGTTGAAGCCATTACTTTAGACTGTGTCGACTATGTTCGGGCAGACTTCTGTTCAGAGCAGAGATTTGCACCTTGGCGAGGTCGTCTTGTTTTACGTTCATTGTTGGGCCTTGTAAATGCACAGCTTTGGCAGCTCTTGGAGGGAACACTTAACCAGTAATAAGAACAATATTTGTTAATCTCTGACAGGAAAAAAAGTGGCCGACATGAGGTATTGACCAGATATCTAGAAACCTAAAAGCGGCCTGCAGGTCTTCATGTTATAATCTTGAGCGTAACTAATGGCGAAATACTGAGTCAGTGTCTCTTGTAAAGGTGGACTATACTGTATTGGCAGGTCAGATTGGCACTCTGCTATTGCAACATTGCTTATGTGTGTAATAGCTGTAAGGTAGTCGGCATGATATAAGGCTTGAGTGACTGGCCTGTCAAGGACCTGAGGGCCTGTGTGGAATGTGATTGTGTGGGCATGACTGACCTGCATGAAAAAATGAGGCCCAAAGGACGTCGCTATCAAAGACACCAAATGCTGTTACCTTAAGGAACCTCCGTGTGAGTGGGGACATGTGATGGGAAAGTGATGCAATGAATATTTTAATTGCTTCTTCATGGAGGACCCTATTTAGCGAAATTGTGAATATCATTTTTTCAGTGACAATTCTTTTTTATTGCATCGTTTGCTTCCTGCAGAGTCAGAGTGCTGCAGGCTTTGAGGAAGGCGATGACAGCATCGTGCCCAGCACACCAACCCTCTTTGTGCCTCGAAGGACTGACGGCTTTGCCGAGGCTGTTGGGTGAGTTGATGTGCAGGCTTGTGGCTTGACTTGCGTTACAGTTGACGCATGACTCAGTAATCAGGTTTAGTAGTTCGGTACAGTTGAACCACGGCATAACAAACAAGGATTATCAAAATAAAATGAGCAGTCACCTAAGGTTGAAAGAAACAAAACATATAATTGATGTTTCTGTGCTGCTGTGGGTTCTTTGTTCACCTTGAAGAGCATGGCAATAGTGTCCGACTATTTATGCATTCAGTGTCACAGAGTCTGAGTGCATATCCCGGGAACATTATTCTGCATCTGGTTTATTGATAAACCGGTTTATCATGCCCTTACTAGACAGGTTCTCTAAAACTGTTGTCCTGTGTATTGGATAGGACTGGTGGTGAAGGGTAGCAGGATCTAGTTATACAGAATGTTTTTAGCGCTGGAAGGATGAGTGACTAGTGAACTAGTGAAAAAAAACTTATAAACCAAAAACCTTATAAACCATACTACTTATAGTAAATGTTGATGCAATGAAAGTATTTTTGTGTCAAATGTGACTTTGTTATAACAGTGTTTGACTTCATTGATAGCTGACCTCACTTCTGTGCTGTTTTACAAGTGCGTTCAATCAGCATAGCATGTTTATTTGTGTGCAGCTCTCCTCACGTGCCCCATGGAGGCTTCGTATTCGGCAGTGCATCCGAAGGGCCATCTGCACCAGAGCCATCTGGCCTGTCGCAACTTGCATCTCAGGAAGGTACGTCACAGTAGCACTTTACATGATTTCACCTTTTGCTGTTGACTGTGATGCAGTCCAAAACTTGGCACGAATTCTTGAGATTGGTCAGCCAGTGGAATGTTTTAGCCTTGTCGTCACTGCCTTTTCCAAACCATACCATTAATTAACCATGCCATTTACCATGCTTACCATTACTACAGCAATTCAGTGCTGTGGAAGTCCATAGGGAAAATGTAATTCACCTGACAGTAGAACGAAGCTCCAACGGAAACCCACATGTGTTTCTCAGAATAATTCAGGAACGTCAAAGATTCATGGGCTGCTTGAGCTTATTACACAGAAGTTGGTTAAACCAAAATTTTATGATTGGTTTTTGTTATATGACAGATGGCGTGACGAAGCTTTTTTCTGACATTGCAGACTGTGCAAATAGCTTGCATGTTTTTTTTTTTTAACAGTGCAGAAATTCAAGAACATTTACGAACTCTGATTCAGAGAACATTGATGATTATGAAGTGTTTCTAAGGGGGCATTGAGAGTTACAAAGAGGCTGTGTTGCTTGAGGAACACTAATTACCTAATAGAGTTGATCCTGGATATATCTAACTCAGATACAGTCGACTTCCATTGATTCGATTTTGACAAGGCTGATGAAACTGGTTGAATTGTCCGGTGAGTGGCATTAAACAAAAGGCAGAAAAGAACACCGAAATTCCGCACTTGGCAGTATTGCTGGTAAAGTTAGCTACACCGCAAGACTGTCATGTTGTGTGGTGAGATGCACCAAGCGGGGCAAAGTGCCACAATTACGAAACATAGCACCTGTTTAATTTATACGTGCACATGTGCCATCTCCCGTTGCAGTACGAGCTCTGAATGGCTGCCAGTATGCTTATTAGGTGTCTAGGTGCTTAATCAAGAAACACATACTGTCTCGTGACAGTAGCCCCTTTCCATTCTTGGTATGGTTCACCGCAATGCATTGCGTGTGCTTCACCGCATAACATGGCTGTATTGCGGTGAAGCTGATTAGTCAAGTTCAAATTATTCGGTAGAGGCCAATTTTGAGATCTAAATAGCGGAAGTTTGGGCCCATAGAAATGTATGGGTGCTGACCGGGACGTCTGGTCGGGATCGATCCAACCAAAGCCGAATTAACAAAGGTCTTCTGTATGTCGAATTATATATAATAGCTGTAAAAACCTCTTGAAGATGCCATGCTAAAGTATAGCAATGTGTATTATGCGTACGTCGAACACACGTCATCTCCAGTTGAAAACGCCTATTTACAACCTGCCTTAAGATGAATTTTAAGCAATAACCATAGCTCACAATGTCGGATAACGGTGTTTACCCGATTCTAACGTGCACCCTTTCCCTTTTGGATGTATTGAGCCGAAAATTGCCTGCGCCGGTGCAATCGGCCGCAAAAACAAAACCGCCGTCGTGGCGTTCGTACGATTTACCGCAAAACACGGATGTACTGTGGGGAAGGGAACTTCAAAAATTGTTCTGTGAAGTTGACTTTAAAAACTGACCAGCGCTGTGCTGCACATATTAGACACTTACCCATTTTATTGCTAAAAAATGGGTGCACATTGAATTTCTACGTTGGTTTTCAACCTTGGACACATCGAAAGTGCACGCGTTTAGTTCGGCGGTTTGCTAGCAATGGGCAAAAGCTGCCAAATGAAAAAGCAGCATGTTTTGGCATTCTTCTTGCATCTTGTTTAATTCGACCCGCCAAATAATTTAGTCACTTTCAACTGTACTATCACATTCGCAAGATTTTGCCTTACTCAGGGCATTGGACTTGTCGAACTATCCAGCCGACGATGTTGCTGGCCCTGGGTGCAGCTACCAAGCTTGGCACAGCGTCGGAAATGCTTGTGGCTGAGTACGCCGATGCATCCAGTGCCGAGTCACGTGAAAGCTGGCCAAAGTGGTAGTATTTCCATAGATTATTGGCTGGGAATACTACTCCAGATCATAGTTGAGAACAATATGAACTCGCAGCAACCTTTGCGAAAGCGTGCTCTGTCACCATCTTGTATGGTGAGGACACTGCGTTCTGATGGTAGGCTGTTGTAAATTTCGCAAACACGATTTTGGTTTCAAACCGATTTACTTGCTAAAAAAGTGTGCATCAGATTCAGGCAAATACAGTATTAGTTAGCATGTATTAGTTGTTTGAATTTTTGGGCAAATTTTTTTTAACATTGAGCAACGTATTGCCAATAAATAGTGTTTCAACTTAAAGGGGTCCTGAACCATTCCTGAAAATACATAGCCTGCGGATAGCATACGCTGCTGTTAACATCTCAGCCAAGTTTTGCGGTTGTATGCGGTGCATGGAGCTCGCAAGCAGAGCGCAAACTCACCTTTCACTCAAACGCTCTCTTTTCAACAAAAGTCTGCTTGCCATTCTTTTTTGAATGCTTTATTTGATGATACAGCAGATTCCCATATGCTGCTGCTATTAGCCAATAGCTGACATCAATCAAGAAGGGTGTTTGGATCACTGCGCTTCTTTCTGCTGTTACTTTGTATATGTAATGACAAAGTTCAATAAACAGGCTGAAGTGAGCAAAAATATGCTTTTAAATTTTTATAATAATTACATAGTAGCAGAAGAAGCCGATTAACGTCTGCTTACGTATGCTCTGCCGAGGCCGTCCCACATAGGAATTAAACTTTGGCCACCTTGCTTATCGATGTTGTAGCCGACGGGTCTCACTAATTTAGACAAATTTCGAATGCTCAGCTAAACTTGAACCACGTAAAACTTCAGGTTAGACCACACGCACACTCACTCCTGGCCACTCCTAATTAGACGCCTTGGTAGACTAATTGATAGCGCTTCAAAAATGCGCAAGTTGGATGTGGCTGCTATTCGTCGGTCAGCTGGTGAAGGAAAAAGCTGGTCCGCACCACATAGCATGGTCAGACTGTGGCGTATGATCATAAGCACGCACTCGGGCCCTATCGTGCACAAAGCCAACACTTTGCATATGCACTACAGTTGCATGTAGCTGCAGTCTGTGTAGTGTAGATACTGCGGCCACTGTGGTGTGTTGCCACGAGTCCACTGGCTAAGTGCACTGCAACCCACTGAGGACAGCCGGATTTGGCTAGGGTTTGGCGGGTCATTGGCACCAAAATCAGAAGTAGTGGCATCTACGTTAACACCCAAAAGCAAATTTGAACTGCGTGCCACGGTGCCATATAGAAGGCGAAGCATTGTGGGCACGCCCCGCTCTGCCGTAGCCTTCGCAGTGCCAGCCATTCAAGAAGGAGTGGAAGCATTGCGAAGGCCATGTTTGATTGCCAATAAGTCCGCTTCTGCTGAACGCATTGAAGTAGTTTTTGCGGCAAAGTTTTTCTCAAATAGCCTACTTTAACTACCAATGCATTTCTACTCTTCAATAAAAAGTGGTTCAGGGCCCCTTTAAAGCCTGCTAATGTGCTACTTAGGCATAAATTTAGTTTGTTGCATTTTTGAGGAACACCTGGCACCTAAATAGTAAAAGAAGCTTCCAGGTGTTAAAAAAAATCCGTAAAAATTTATTTGTATGGCAAAGTAGTAATAGCATACATGGTTATGCTTGCAGGTGTGGGAGTAGACGACACACGGATGGACCTGTCACACTTTGAGGAAGGTGGTGGCCGTAGTGTGCCATCAACGCCACTGCAAATCTCTCCAACTGGTGAGCATTCATAATAATTGCATTTAAAGATTGGTGCATATAAGATTACTAATAAGCCATGCTAAAACATGGACACACAAAGGACATGGTGTCCTGTGCTTGTGTGTGTGTGTGTTTGTGGATTTTCTTCGCTTTTCATGCACAAATTTTATTTTAGTTTGTGCACATCATCACACCCATGTTCGTTTTATTGAGTTTTGACTACCATTTCTTTGCAGTTACAGCTTTGTGCCCAACTCATGTGACGTGTGTGCTGTTTCAGGCTTTTTTTCAGGCTGGAAACGGGATACTTTCGATCATGATCAAGGCTTATTAGGATTTAATTTCTCAATCGCAATTGGCTTCCTTCTGTAGCTTGCGCAAAAGAGTGAATCGTGATTTCTAATCTCTATCCCATTAGGGCTCGATCGCAATCGAAATAGTATCTGAATAAGCGGTATAACCTCATTTCATGGCATAAAGATATTTGAAGGACACTCCTTGCATTCCTGCTGCACAGAATCGCGAGACACGTCGTTGTTCCAAGGAGAGACAACTGTGGTGGAGGAACCCCCCGAGGAAACGCCCGAGGAAGCGGCGGCTTCCCAGGAAGAGGAGGAGGAGGGGGAGGAACAGCCGGGACCACTCGTCGTGAGCAGCCCACCTACTGTCCTGGTCATGGAGGCTCCAGAGTCCACCGAAGGGTACGGGGCCGATGTTTTACCAAGTAACATTCTGCATAACCTGCTATGCCATCGCGATAACAGCAATGCATTTGTCTCGAAGTGATGATGGAAATAAGATAGTAATACTGACACATTTATGAAGTTGTAGGAACTCTATCCCACATGTTTCTTGCATGACATTAAACAGTCATAAAACTTTGGAAACGTCAAATATTTTAATTTTATACTAAGATTGGCCTTGATATGCCGTACCTGGCATCACAAACACTGTTGTGCTGTCATGACTTGGAGTGAAATTTGTCGACATTGCAGAGCAGTAAGGCTACATATGATGATGTTTCGCATAAAAAAAGAAAATTGAGTATGGCAGCTACGGTGATCACATAAGTGGAGCAAGTCAGTATATTTTGATGTCATGATGCATGAACCTTCTGGATACTGAAACCGAAACTTGGTCATTGAACCATGTAATGCTGTAAATTATTTAAGATGCTTTCGCACTTGGCAGTATTTTTTTAAGGATTAGAAGGTTTGGACCTGTATATAATGAAAAAAAAATACACAAGTAAGAAAACATGTCATCAAATGGCAACATCTTTTAAAGCTGAGACTTGGTGGCTAAAATGCCACAAGAAGCTATGGACTGTGCTACTAGTGTTGGAATGGAAAATGATATGTGTTAACTGCTGAGGTGTAGTGCTTAGATACAGAAAGGCAGTTGTATGGATTAGGGATCACACAGGATGAGGTAATAATGAAGGGGAGTTATAAATGCTGTGGATGCGTAGTTAGGTAACCGATGATCGTTGACGATGGCCAGATGTATTTCATCGGAGGAAAAATGTAGTTGAGGATGCCAGATCATTAGACAGTGATTAGGATCTGAAAACAAGTGTGTAGGGTTGCTTCAGTCAACGCAGAGCAAGGAAGCAAACAGAAGTATTTCAAAGGCGCACAATGATTACGATGATGTTGGAGAACATTGGTGGCGTTGCAGTATTAGTTGCAAAGTAACTGGTACTAATAGTTTTTGATTTCAGAAGGAAGGTTATTTGCACGTCTCTCTTCATGCTCTGTGACTGCATTGATTTTATAATAATGCAACATGCGTACTGTACTGTTTCTAGGCCTTCATCTGCCGTCGAAGTTCTTCCGATTGTGGAAGAACCTGCAGAGCCAGAAGAGTCACCAGCAAAGGCAGAGCCAGCAGTCATTCATTCATCACCACCCACTATTGTCATCTCTCCTGTGCCTGTTCTTGAAGGTAAGTGTGTGGCAGTGGAGCCATTTCATGTTCCGTTTCGAGTCTCTGAAATGTAAATGTGTGAGAGCATACCCTGCAAGCACATAATTGGTTTTGTTCACTTCGGCACATATTCCGACAACCACAGATGTCTGCATCAAGTCAGTCCCTGAGGACATGTGGGAGGCATGTGACGCTCATCACTGTGCTACTTGACTCTACGGCATGATGAGAGTTGGATGGCACAGCTGGTTTGACTATAATGGCACGACCACGAAGGCATGATGACAGAGCTCTGACAACAGATGCACGATGGCAACTGTGTGATGATTGTGGTACCACAGGGGTGACAGAATCATGATTGAGGACAGTATGATTATGATAGAATGATGCAGAAAAATGATGTCAAAGGAATGATGAAAGTGGTAAGATGACGATGGCAGGACAACAATGAGATGGCGTTACTTGAATGAAGACAATGATAAAACAACAGCTAGACAATTACTTTATGACTACGACTGTGCGACGATGATGGTGTGATGATGACAGCATGATGACACTCTGATGTCAGCTGGAATGACGACGATGCAATGACCACAATGGCATCACGACCACAAGCACATACCTAGTAGCCCAAGAAATTAGACAACTTGGACTGCTTGTTTAGAGTGGAAGGCATTGATTGCATTGAATGAAGGCATTGAGTGATGGCAGCATGATGAGAGTTAGGCCACGAAGCTGAAATGGCCAGGATTGAACCATCTCAATAACATCAGGATGGCGGTGTAACAAGGAATGCGCGACAACTGTATGATGGGAGTCTGAAGACAAATTTGTAATGATGGCCATGCAATGGCCGTTAACAACGGCATCGCACCCCGAACTCCTACCTAGTCCAAGCTATTAGACAAATGGGCCCACTGGGTTCGAGGTAGAAAGCATGACGGTGATGGCATGACGAGAGAAAAATGGTGAAGCTGGAATGACGACGATAGAAAGACCATGGTGACATGACGACCAGGAGCACATACGTAGTGGTTCAAGCAAGTAGACAACTTGGTCCACTGGGTCTGCCACATAAGAGGACATACGGACAGACAAGACAGATAGGCTCGAAACTGCTGAAGTAGGCAAGGAATGCAATTAAAATATTTTTTTAATGGGCAAGGGTCTAATGTGCGTTGCACAATGGCGGCCGGTTTCTGAAAAATCAGCTTCGCCCCCATACGTACGTGTTATGCGGCAAAGCACACAAACGCCGTGAAGGTGGTTTAGGTTTCGTACCCAATTGCATCGCACAGGCAATTTTCGCCCCTATTTCCTGTTAAAAGAAATATGCACCTTAAGATAGAGTAAAAAGTGTAATAAAACATTGTGATCTACAGTTATTGCTTAAAAATTTTCCTTTGGCAGGCCAAAAATAGGTGTTTTTGACAGGTGTTCAAGACATTCACAGTACTGTCCCCTAAGCTACGCATAGCCAGACACTGCCATAAAAAGGGTCACTATTGGGGTCATCATAGAGTAAAGCGCAAGTGTGGAGTGGTCAAATTTGAATTATCCGATTAAAGCCAATGTTAAGATAGAAATAAGGAAAGTTTGGGCTCATAGAAATGCCATGGGTGCCCGCTGACACCTTCAGTCGGGATCAAATTAACCGCAGGCGAATTAATGGAAGTAAACTTTGTATGCCTATAAAGAAAATCAAATATATCAAAGGTATTTTCGTGCAGCCAAAGGCTCTACTGATTAGGAGGGGTTAGTGTTTTACGGTTTCACCGGCCGGCAAGCGCAAGCAGCTCGCAGAGTCAACTTACATATGGAACTCACGCTGCATAATCTTTCAATGACAATGTATAGACATGCATATGCACCCATGCCTCTCTCTTCATGCTTCCTGCACTGACCTGTTGTTCGTCGCATTTAGTGCACTGCTTTTATTTACTGATCACTCTGGAGCATGTCCCATCATACTGCAATGAGTTTCTTGTTTACTCAGATACAATAAGCTAGAAAAACATGAATACGAGCTTCCGCTCAGTGTTATCTGTCATTGCAACCTTGACCTATCGGCAGCTACAGGTGTGCAGTTGCTGTTATCAGCCCTTGCTGCAGCATAATTTTGACATTGTGTCAGGATGGTGTTTCTCTTTTGAGTGAGCACGTGTGCCATTCCTCGGTCTCTCTCAGTGACCCCAGAGGAAAGAGAAGAGCTGCTGTTATCGGAAGGGGAAGCAACCGACACTGGAGCAGATGCTGGGTCTGAGGCGCAGGCTTCAGAGGAGCCAGCACCCTCAGGTGAGTTTCTGTCAGTGAGTTGACGTTTGTCGAACATTTTGTATTCTTCCACACAAAATCTAACAGTAATATAGTACTCTTGTTGCATCAACATGGCAGCCAATGTTTGCGTTGTTCTTCAAGGGTTTACGATCTACTTGGTACTCTGCTGGAAGTGTTTTCAGACTGAATATTTGGGTGTTTGTGAACCCATTGGTGCTGCAACATTCTAGGGATTAAAGTGACTCTGGCGTGTTGCGAACATGGTAAATTAGCCCTCCCAGTCATTAGGTAATGCTCTTGTGAATTTATGGGCGATATATACTTGCCTTTATGTCGTATGAAACCTGTAATAACTTTATCAGTAAGTAGGGAAACCATAGCATGGTTGTTAATGTAATACAGTGAACTCTCACTTGAGTGAACTTAAAGGGACCAAAGGAAATAGTTCACTTAACTGAAAGTTCACTAAACTGAATATTCACTAGACCAACATAAGACATGGCATACAGAGTCAAAAGTTTGAAGTGCAATTCATGGAGCAAAAGACATGGCATCCATAGTGTTAGAAATGTGTGAAATGGAATTTGTATATGTCAATGAAAAACACACCACATGGGTCGTTTGTGTGCACACGCGGAACCGACGAGACTGGAAAGAAAGAGACGGACGACCATGCCACGACTAGCCTGTCGGAATAAAAAACACACACCCCGTGGTTTATGATGTGACAGATCGCCGCATTGCTCTGGCGGCGTTGTAAGCGCCCACGATGTTACTTTGTTCGTGGCCTCCGAGATTACATGCTTGCTCGTTTTGTGCGGGCAATCTCGGAGGCCATGCCTCGTTGCCGTTCGTTTTCCGCGCCGCTGCTTTGCCCCAGGGGCACTGTAGTGCCAGCGAGTGGCGGTTTGATGAGGGCAGGCATCGGTTGCGCCTGCAGTGCGGTGCAAGCCTTGGTCCTCTGAGCGAGTTTGTTAAGCTGAAATATTGACTGTTCCAAAATTCGTTTAAGTGAAACATTTTTGCATAGAATCTATAAGAAAACTGCCGGGGATTTTTAAAAAGTTCATTATTCTGAAATATTCGATAAAATGATGTTCGTACAACTAAGAGTTTACTGTAGTAGGATCTCTTAGCGTGGTGCCCTACTCAGTAAACTACAGCCATGCATATGCCTTGCTGCCTGTGCAGGTGCCTATCATGTGAAAGGGTCACTGTCAGAAAGCCATGGTGATTGCCTCGCGTACATTGTGGAAACTGTCGATATCACCGCTCTCTTTCTCATTTATTACTCTCCCTTGCAGACATACGCCACGTCCCGTACACGCACATTTGTGTATTCAATCTTGGGCATAATTTGGCTTCTTTGTAAAGGTTAGTTGCATGGCGATTAAACCTGCCACATTGTGTAGCCAGAAACTGGGGAATTAAATGTATTGTGGCATCCAAACAACTGCTGTTGCAGATGTTTTTTCCTTACGCTCTCGCTTCCTCGCAGACATGCATCATGTTCCATGCACGCACATTTGCATATGTACAGCTGAACCCAGATATATTGAATTTGAAGGGGTCACAAAATAGTTTGATGCATTGATAATTTGAAATAGAGATTACACCTATCGAAGTTTATCTGAAAATTCCGTACGTCTCGGACAGTCTCTCGGGAATGTGGAAAGCAGGAATTAACTGATCCCGTAACCGGAGCCACTCAATGAGAAGATCGAGTGCCATCAATTTCTTGAGTGGCGTGTGTATCGGACCTGGAGGTCTTTTGTGGTCTTGAAGCAGCATGGCAATCCTCTTTCCCGATAACAAGTGAACGCAGGTAGTATGGTTCGCTGCGCAGTGGTTAGTTTTTTTTTTTTTTGTTAGTGTTATGGTTCACTACATTGCATTCCTGTGATGCAGTGAAGACTAATAAAGCTAATTGACCTGGAATGCAAATTCCAGGTCAATTCCAGGGAATGCAAGACCCTTGCTGCACGAGCCCTCGGCATATCACAACATGTACCTTGCTTATTTTTTCTCAATGGCATGTACTGCCTTTCATATTCAATGACTGAACATGAAAAAGCAGACTTAATGAAATAAGTCTTTTTTCTTTGTGCACATTTTTATTTTTTGTCTGACGGAATCTGTGACTGCAAAGGGAGCTTTTCTGCAAATGTTAGTTATATGGTGGTTAAGTTTGTTGCATTTTGTAGTATGAAAGAGGGAAATGAAACCATGTTGCATTACATATGGGAAAAAATTATTTTAAAAAAACTATTATTGCTTAATTAATGCCAGTTGCCTACAGCACTGTTGCCATTGTTTTTCATGCCTGCCTTGTCTTGAGCACTATTTGCTTTATATCTTCCAGTTAGCTAAATTTGGCATAAATGGCAAGTATGCTGACTTGATTGCTTGCTATTTTTATTGCACCAGCATCACCTTAAGTGCATTGTCTTCCCGCAATTGGGCATTGTACACAGGTGGAGAAGCTTCTGTAGCGACATCACCTGGAGGGCCATCGCAACAGCAACAGCAGTCGACGCAGCAGCAGGCACCGCCGCAGCGCCGGCGCATTGTGTGGGAGGAGCCCGAGCCGGCCTCGAGCTCAGTGGCAGCAACGCCGCCGCCCTCTGTGGCGGCGGTGCAAGCCGCAGTGGGCGGAGCCCCAACGTCGCCGAGCCCCGCCCACTTCCCATCACCTCCGCATGCGCACGCGACGGCACCTACTGCCGCGGCCGGCGCCACCAGTGGGTCAGCCATGGCATCAACACAGCCGCAGCAGCAGCAGATGCAGCAACAACAACAACATAATAGGAGTCCCAACATGGTTCGCGGTCTGCGCAGCCGCCGGGTGCGCCTGCGAGGCTCGTTGCCACAGGGCCGAGGGGCTGGCCTCCAGAGTAGAGGGGCTGGGCCTCAGGGTAGAGGGGCTGGCCCCCAGGGTCGAGGGGCAGGCCCCCAGGGTCGAGGCGCCGGCCCCCAGGGTCGAGGAGCGGGGCTTCAGGGAAGGGGCCACCCAGTGCGAGGTGCAGCGGGACTCATGTGGAGTCCGAACTGGAGGGGAGGTGGCCCTCGAAGCCGTGGTCCACACCCGTTCTGAGCTGTGTGGGTGCGTTTCAAGGCGGGGCCAAGTAGTCGCCGAACAGAGATGCAGGGGATAGGTGTGGGTTCTTGATGCGATAGGGAAACACATAGAGGAACTAAGGGCACAGTGATTGCTGACACTTCAGAGGAGTGGCAACAGTTGCAAGCACAATCTTGCAACTCTTTCTGTGAGCTTAGCCCATCATCATTTTCATGAGTGCTTGTATAGTATTTTTTTTCTTGTTTACCGAGGAGCACTTGAGAGAGGAAAAATATTGTTTGTAAAGGAGTGGCAGAAGTGTGGTTTGTGTGAAAGGAAGCTCGCATTGTTGTGATGGCATTATTTCACAGAAGTTCTGAATGATAGAACTGGTCTAAATGACAATGAATGCATGTGCCCGAAGATCAAACTAAATGAAGGGCTCGTACTGTTGGAAGGACTTCGCAGTTAAGGGGTGCAAGCTAACACAATGCACCATATCACCAATTTTACCCGTGGGCCTCATATGGTACTTCAGCAGCAGTGATGCAAGCCTTCAGTCTTTTTATTCATTGGTGCCTTTGGTGCATGGCAACTTTCCAGTACCTCCGAGTCACGTGAATGTAGGTCCACGCGCAAAATTGCTAGAGTGTTTAGTTGTGTGAACTTACCCTTAAGGAAAGCAGTTAGTGGCACACAACAGGACAATGTGAGTAAATTCACAACTGCTTTGAATGGCTGCCGTGTTTTTAATGCGTGGTCGTGGCAGGATACAGTGACACGCCAATTTCAACCTAGCGGGTGATTGAGCGAGTGATTAAGGTGAGCAGCTATCAGCTAGGTGAACAGGTTAGCAGGTGATTAAGGTGACCAGCGATCACCAATCATTTCTAAAAGGCTAGAATCCAGCCATGTTTGAAACCATTGCCAACCAAGTAGCTGCCCGCTCGCCGAGTTTTGTTGGCATGCACAACTGGCTGTCACAGACACCTGTGCAATCAGTTGTCACAATTGAATGCTCATGTTAAGGAGGTCTGCACTAAACCACCCAAATAGTTTAATCTCCCATTCTGAGATCTTCCTCAACATGAGATACTTCCTTCACTCCTGTCAGTAGACAATGTTGCCACCTCTTGGTTTAGAAGAAGCAAAGAAATGTTCCGATAACCCTTCATGTAACAAGCAGTTTGCTTGAGAAATACTTCTCTGTGCCATCACGTTGGAGTTGACGCTTAAGCTGTCTGGTAACACAAATATACGTCAGGAATTACTGCGCTGTAATTTTGTTCCTAGATACTTCCAGTGTGTGCTCCAAGGCGATGACTTAGAGGAGCGTCTCTCAAGCAACTCCTCATGTTAGTAACCACTAAGTTGCATTATTGAAATGCATGGGGTAGTTCAATCAAGGGGGTGCCTCATGTTCTGGTATGTTTAAGAACGCAAAGAGGTGATTCACCTGAGAAACCTGTTGCTTTCTCCATGCTTTGACACTCATTTGCTGTACAGCACAGTCGCTTGTCTCTCCATTTATTCTGTTGTGCATTCTTTTATGCTGATTCATGCTCTTTCCGAGACACCTGAGCACCGTGCTTCATACCATATTATTCTCCAGCTCCTCATCTATCATGCTTTGTTTGTCCCAATACGCCAAAGCTTTCTGAAACTTGCTATCACTAGGTTCTTTCTTAAGGCCAAGGAAGGGCTGAGATGAAAAAAATGTGGCAGTGACCAATACATCTTGTCTTCTTTTTGTTTCAATTCTTGCTTTTTTTGTTGTTGTTGTTCTTTTGGAACTGAAGACATCACCTCTTTTTCCTGGTGGAATTACTACTACATTTCTGCATAGTTCACATTCTTTTCACCACAGTTGCACTTCTCAGGACATAATATCACAAATTTGAGGCCTTTTCGATGCATAAGTCTCATCTCTCATTACTTAGCATTCAATCTGTGCATATTTTAAATTGGTTTGAAAAGTATGTATGTATCTCCTGTTGGGGTGGCTATTACAGATAGGTTTAAAGAGAGTCTAATTGTTTTAGTTGTTACCTAAACCTGTGTTCATGTTTCTTTCCAGCAGTGAGAGTTTTTACTTTAGAAGGGCAGGTGTTTTCTTGCTCAGGATGATTACAAGGCTATGTCTTTAGAGCTGGCTGCTGCAGTAGTTCTCGCAAACTGTCAGCCTCTAGGAACTGGGTTCTTGGAATATGTTTACCTTCTTTTTTTTTTATGTACAGCACAAAACTTGAGTGTCCTGTTGACCAGGGTTGCGCTGATCTTCACTTGAGTGCATTTCATGTGATGTCACAACTACTGGAGCCAATCAATGCCAATCAATGTGCAGTTTAGTGTAACAGGAGATGCTGTCTGTTCACATGACTTTTTGGTCAAGTAGGTCTTGGTTTCAGAACTTGCAGTAGTAAGGTGCTCTCATTGCTTCCCAAGTGGTGTATGCCTGATTGTGTTTGCGGAGTGTTAAAAAAAAAGAAAATTAAAAACAAAATTTTTGGCACACTCCATGCTGTCTACGTTCCACTGTCTTTGATAAAGCAGCAGTCTTGTGCTTTCAGATGTATGTTCTAATGTTGTAAAAGGTGACGGCATGGATGTCCTCGGGCCACTGAACCATAGCTCCACTAACATAACATCTCATGGTGCAACGCAACTCATATGGCCCAGTCCTTTGCTAACTCTTTGCCAAATTGAACTGCTGTGTTAGCTCCTCCGTCGTACTATTTCATGCTGAATAGGGAACAGTCTTGATGCAGCCGAGGCCTCAACAGTTCTCACACAAACAAGCCGTAAGCCGTTCAGTGCACTCTACAACCTGGCTCACTTCCCTTCGTTTTCTTTAACTTATCTCTATCTTACAGTATGTTGTTCATGGCCTTCACTTGCACTGCATTTTCACCTTGTGCAAGGCCATTAATGGACACAGGTACAAAGCCTAATGATGCCATGTCGTTTCAGCTGCACAAACTGCTTGCAGCAAAGTTTCTATTGCATGAGGTTTTTTTTTTTCCTGTTTTATTCCTAGCTTGAGAAAGCACTTCGTCTTATATTTAAAACAATCCTTTCTGTTTTTTTTAATATTGCACATCAAACTGCGGCAAGCTTAAAGGAGTACTGACTGAAAATTTTTGTCTAGCTTTTATTACTTTATTGGATAGCCCTCAACCCAGTAATTATGTTATGGAGTCTCGATCACCTGAGGGTGCAGCTAATAATGGAGTATGTTAGCGTTTAATGTGACCACTTCAATATGCACCAAGAGCAGGGCGGCTTCGGATCGAGAAAGGCTACCCATTTCGTCAATGAAACCTATCGTGGTGTTCTTGTACCTCATACCACTGACACACATACACACACAAACTGTGGCCATAATGACTAAAGCCAAGTCTATTAGCATTCCCTTGTGTTTCCAAGTGACGCGAACAATTGGAAAGGCCAGTTTGGCAACTTTTGGCTATATGGTAATTCTGTGCCCTCCAACCGCCAAACCTGCAACCTATGCTTTCACTGACATGACAAGTAAGCTTTGTCACTTCTAAGGCCGTGCTGCACGGCCTTAGAAGGGAAAAAGGTTACAACCGTAGCACGACTTCAGAAGGGGGAGGGGAAGGGAGGGGCTGTACAAAATGTGCTGTAATTAGTATCGATTTGTGACGCTCTCAAGGAATTGAGGCTTTGCACTGTAACTATATATATACATATATATATATATATAGTGCAGCGGTGGCGTAGAGGTAGAACACCCGCCTCGCGTGCAAGAGGTCCGTGGCTCGAATCCCGGTGCCGGCAATTTTCCACCAGATTAAAAAAAAAAAAAATTCGCGTGTTGATAAAATTGCATAAACAGGCCTGGAGTGTGGCCTGATCCCGGTGACCAGAACCGGTAACGCACTCCCTCACCAGAGCAGGATTGGCCACCCTGGGGCAGTACTTGGCCACAACCTCCTATATGAACACAATAATCTAACCCCGGCCCTCAGTCCCCAGCAGCTGCGAAGCAACTGACCACGGCGGCGGTCAGACCTGCGACGCAGCAGAGGGTGCTAAGAATACCTGGCTCCGGACAGGCCGCCATTGGAATATGAACCTGGCAACGTTTAACGCTAGAACGTTATCTAGTGAGGTGAATCTAGCAGTGCTATTGGAGGAATTAGAGGGCAGTAAATGGGATATAATAGGGCTCAGTGAAGTTAGGAGGCCAAAAGAAGCATATACAGTGCTAAAAAGCGGGCACGTTCTGTGCTACCGGGGCTTAGCGGAGAGACGAGAACTAGGAGTCGGATTCCTGATTAATAAGAACATAGCTGGTAACATACAGGAACTCTATAGCATTAACGAGAGGGTGGCAGGTCTTGTTGTGAAACTTAAGAGGTACAAAATGAAGGTTGTACAGGTCTATGCCCCTACATCCAGTCATGATGACCAGGAAGTCGAAAGCTTCTATGAAGACATGGAATCGGCGATGAGTAGAGTGAAAACAAAATACACCATACTAATGGGCGACTTTAATGCCAAGGTAGGCAAGAAGCAGGCTGGAGAAAAGGCAGTGGGGGAATATGGCATAGGCACTAGGAATAGCAGGGTAGAGTTATTAGTAGAGTTTGCGGAACAGAATAATATGCGGATAATGAATACCTTCTTCCGCAAGCGAGATAGCCGAAAGTGGACGTGGAGGAGCCCGAACGGCGAGACTAGAAATGAAATAGACCTCATACTCTGAGCTAACCCTGGCATCATACAAAATGTGGACGTGCTCAGCAAGGTGTGCTGCAGTGATCATAGGATGGTAAGAACTGAAATTAGCCTAGACCTGAGGAGGGAACGGAAGAAACTGGTACATAAGAAGCCGATCAATGAGTTAGCGGTAAGAGGGTAAATAGAGGAATTCCAGATCAAGCTACAGAACAGGTATTCAGCTTTAACTCGGGAAGAGAACCTTAGTGTTGAAGCAATGAACAACAATCTTGTGGGCATCATTAAGGAGTGTGCAATGGAAGTCGGTGGTAACTCTGTTAGGCAGGATACCAGTAAACTATCGCAGGAGACGAAAGATGTGATCAAGAAATGCCAATGTATGAAAGCCTCTAACCCTACGGCTAGAATAGAACTGGCAAAACTTTCGAAGTTAATCAACAAGCGTAAGACAGCTGACATAAGAAAGTGTAATATGGATAGAATTGAACATGCTCTCAGGAACGGAGGAAGCCTAAAAGCAGTGAAGAAGAAACTAGGAATTGGCATGAATCAGATGCATGCGTTAAGAGACAAAGCCGGCAATATCATTACTGATATGGATGGGATAGTTAAAGTGGCTGAGGAGTTCTATAGAGATTTCTACAGTACCAGTGGCACCCAAGACGAAAATGGAAGAGAAAATGGTCTAGAGGAATTCGAAATCCCACAGGTAACGCCGGAAGAAGTAAAGAAAGCCTTGGGAGATATGCAAAGGGGGAAGGCAGCTGGGGAGGATCAGGTAACAGCAGATTTGTTGAAGGATGGTGGGCAGATTGTTCTAGAGAAACTGGCCACCCTGTATACGCAATGCCTCATGACTTCGAGCGTACCAGAATCTTGGAAGAACGCTAACATAATCCTGATCCATAAGAAAGGGGACGCCAAAGACTTGAAAAATTATAGACCGATCACCTTACCGGCAGTTGCCTACAAACTATTTACTAAGGTAATCGCAAATAGAATCAGGAACACAGACTTCTGTCAAGCAAAGGACCAGGCAGGATTCTGTAAAGGCTACTCAACAATAGACCATATTCACACTATCAATCAGGTGATAGAGAAATGTGCGGAATATAACCAGCCCTTATATATAGCTTTCATTGATTACGAGAAAGCCTTTGATTCTGTCGATACCTCAGCAGTCATGGAGGCATTATGGAATCAGGATGTAGACGAGCCGTATGTAAAAATACTGAAAGATATCTATAGCGGCTCCACAGCCACCGTAGTCCTCCATGAAGAAAGCAACAAAATCCCAATAAAGAAAGGCGTCAGGCCGGGAGATACCATCTCTCCAATGCTATTCACAGCGTGTTTACAGGAGGTATTCAGAAACCTGGATTGGGAAGAATTGGGGATAAAAGTTAATGGAGAATACCTTAGTAACTTGTGATTCGCTGATGATAATGCCTTGCTTAGTAACTCAGGGGACCAATTGCAATGCATGCTCACTGACCTGGAGAGGCAAAGCGGAAGAGTGGGTCTAAAAATTAATCTGCAGAAAACTGAAGTAATATTTAACAGTCTTGGAAGATAACAGCAATTTACAATAGGTAGCGAGGCACTGGAAGTGGTAAGGGAATACATCTACTTAGGGCAGGTAGTGACGGAGGATTCGGATCATGAGACGGAAATAATCAGAAGAATAAGAATGGGCTGGGGTGCGTTTGGCAGGCATTCTCAGATCATGAACAGCAGGATGCCATTATCCCTCAAGAGAAAAGTGTATAATAGCTGTGTCTTACCAGTACTTACCTAGGGGGCAGAAACCTGGAGGCTTACGAAAAGGGTTCTACTCAAATTGAGGACGACGCAATGAGCTATGGAAAGAAGAATGATGGGTGTAACGTTAAGGGATAAGAAAAGAGCAGATTGGGTGAGGGAACAAACGCGAGTTAATGACATCTTAGTTGAAATCAAGAAAAAGAAATGGGCATGGGCAGGACATGTAATGAGGAGGGAAGATAACCGATGGTCATTAAGGGTTACGGACTGGATTCCAAGGGAAGGGAAGCGTAGCTGGGGGCGGCAGAAAGTTAGGTGGGCGGATGAGATTAAGAAGTTCGCAGGGATGGGCCACAATTAGTACGTGACCGGGATTGTTGGAGAAGTATGGGAGAGGCCTTTGCCCTGCAGTGGGCGTAACCAGGCTGATGATGATGATGATGACTGTAACTATGGTGCTGACAGCTACCTAAAACAAGCAAGAAAAACGGGACACCAAGTTGTCCATGCCAGTACTCTTTTTAACAACCAGGCAACCGAGGGGTACAAGAAAATGAACTTACTATGTAGTTTGGAAAATACGGGGTTGCATGCGTGATAGGAGGTGGTCGATCAGCGAGGAAGTGGAAGCTCAAATAGACGCGCAGCGTGGCTTATGTGCATTGCTGTTTACAAACTCTCGACCAAATAGGTCGAGAGTATGCTTTTACCATTTGCAGAATACATAAACAGGGGTAGGCAGCAATGCACAGTTCTACTGTTGACCCTCAATATAATGAACACGGATATTACGAATTAACGAATATAAAATAGGTAATATGAAATTTCCTTCATCATGCTTTGATTTAATAGAGTTCTCCTGCTACAACGAAATCGAAAATGCAGGATCCATCATGATGTCGGTTATAGAGAAGCAAATTTTTTTATTGTATGTGCCAGAAAATACTCTAGTAGCAAGAATGTGGAGTACAGTCGCTGAACAACTTTCCAGACACCCATTTTTTTTTGGACCTGCGTGATTATTAGGACCTATACTTATGGCATCGCCACCTACCAATACCACTACAGCATAACCGAAATTTCGGACACCGCACTGTGTTTTGGACGTGAGGAGGGCGCGATACCACAGATATGGCAACCATGAACAAAGTTGCTGCCATGTCGACTGGGTACGAAACCGGAACTTTGGTTGTGTATTTTTGACCAAGCGGCACTGGTTAAGCCTAGCAGCCGAAGCACTGGTGCCAGCGAAGTGACTGATGACAAGCCGTTGAGGCAAGCTCGCCGTCGGTATGTTCCCACTCGTAGACTTTACCAGCGATAGAGAGTGAGGTTAGACACATGGGCTGGACTGATGGTCGTAGTAGCCGAGTAGGGATCCACGAGTAGTCACCTCAGTATGCGACAAGTCTGGCGATGGCAGCTTGACTTGGTCAGACTGCAGTTGGCAAACCGGCGTACCGATCCCTTGCGATAGCACCGATCACCTGGTTGCATATATGCGGTGGTGCAGAGTGTGTATTTTATTGTTCCCTTGTTTTGATCATGTCAGCATTGTAAGATGCCCACGGGCCTTAAAGATCTGCTGTAGACCCTTTGGTGGCACGTTGAAGGCACCCCGCTTGCATTTCTTTTGCGTGGACTTTACTTATTGCGACTTTTTACAGCGAAGCTGTATATGGCTAGGTTCTGGAAAAAATTGTGTGTGTCTATCGAGCCGTGCAGATAGAGAATTTCTCTGCATACCTTTCTCTGCGTACTTTCCTGCAACGAACGGCGTGCGCGTTATCAGCATAGTAGCATTCCCTACAGGAAAGTAGCGGGCGCGGCGTTTTCAAGAAAGGAAACGCATCAACGCAGATAACGATTCTTGTTGTGTGGCAGAAGGGGCATTCCAAAGGGTGTAACTTTGCCTAAGAGTGTAAGAACAGTTGCACCCTTTAGAGTGTATATTTGCCGCACAACTATAACCGTCATCTGTCCTGCTTGCGTTTCCTTTCTTGAAAACGCTGCGCTCGCTACTTTCCTGTCGAGAATTCTCTGTCATGCTGATAGCGCGCATGCCGTTCTTGGCTTGGAAGTACCGGGCTCGTAGCGTTAAAGACAGGAAATGTGGGCAGGACAGATGACGATTATCGCGAGGCAAATATGCAACCCAACCCGGTTGGCACGGAGCGTCGATGATTCAGGCTATTGCACAACTCGTAATCTGCTGATCTGTAGGACTTGCAAAACAATCATCGTCCTGCACAATATCTCGTTTCTGATAGCTGGCTGGTTTTGACGATGACCTCGAAACAGTCATGGCTTACTTTTTATCGCACATAGGTATCATAAAACGTAGCGGCGGGGACATCAACATTCGAACAGCGTAAACGAAATACTTTACTGCCATTTACCGCACATAAAAAAAGCACGTGCCCATAGTTAATGCGTAAAGAGCTCATAAGCGCGGCGAGAATTCAATTGTGGTCCGCACGCGTTTTGCAGTAAAGACGCACTTCAGTAAAGCCTACCGGTGAGAATGATTTTAGAAAATTAAATTATGGGGTTTTACGTGCCAAAACCACTTTCTGATTATGAGGCACGCCGTAGTGGGGGACTCCGGAAATTTCGACCACCTGGGGTTCTTTAACGTGCACCTAAGTCTAAGTACACAGGTGTTTTCGCATTTCGCCCCCATCGAAATGCGACCGCTGTGGCCGGGATTCGATCCCGCGACCTCGCGCTCAGCAGACCAACACCATAGCCACTGAGCAACCACAGCGGGTCCGGTGAGATTGGTCGCGACACGACTTGACAAGAACTTTATTTGAGTCCTGAGGAACTGAGATCTAAGGGAGCCGAAGGCTCCCCAAGAGGGGCTTTACCCAAGATCAAGTCGGTGGCTCCACCCACTATGGGGCCGGGAGACGAAGTCCCGCCGCAATGTCGCGGGCCCTCTGGACAGCCTGGAGTGGAATGTGGAGGTTGCTGCTCTTGACGGATTCCTCCCATTGCTCTTTCGTGATGGGTGAAGAGGCGTTAACGGCTGGGCACAGCCAGAGCATGTGTTCAAAAGAGCATGAGTCATTGCCACATTTGGGGCACGACTGTGAGTGGTCAGTGTCTCTCCTGTTATGGGACCGAGAAGTGGGATACGAACGTGTTGTCAGAAGTCTGAACGGGCTAGCCTGAGGTTTGTTCAATTTGGGTTGGGTGGGTGGGGGGTGGAACTGCCTTCCTGCCCAGTCAATGATGGGAAACAGTTTCGTGGAAAGTACGTAATGGATCTTTGTGGATGTTGACCGCGTTCCAAGCCTGGCTACCCGCGGCAGCGCGGTACGTGAAATCGCGCGCTCTCCGGTGAGCCTGCTCGTTAAGATTACATCCGAGCGGGTTAACTGAGCCATATATATGGGCTGGAAAGCACGAGATGTGGTATCCTCCTTCGCTGCTCTCCTGAGTTCTTTGAAGTGCTTTGTTCACAATACTGTTCGCCTGTTCAGACACGAGGGCGGACTAGAAGGATCTAACCGCCGTGCGCGAGTCCGAGAAGACGATAGGATAAACTTTTGACCTGTGAAAAGCCAGAGCGATCGCCGCTTCCTCCGCCACATGGGCAGACTTCGTATAGACAGAGGCTGCATTAACCAGGTTGTCCCCCGCGTCTACAGCCGAGACAGCGAATTTATCCCCACTGTCATATCTGGCAGCATCGACAAAGAGGGCACCTAGTTTCTGCTGATTGATCTTTTTAAGGGTGGACTTGGTTCTCGCAAATCTTCTACCCTCGTTATGCATTGGGTGGATGTTTCGCGGGACGGGGTCAACCATGATGCGAGTACTGGTCAAGCTAACTTTGGTCGCCGGTTCATGTCTGGGTTGGATGCCCGCTTCTTATAAAATCTTGATCTCTGGCTTAGTGGATGATAGTCTGATTATTTGAGCCGCTGTGTTAGCTTCTATTAGCTCATCGATAGTGTTATGAAGTCCTAGCTCCAGCAGCCACTCGGTGCTCGTGGAATGCGGAAGGCCGAGCACGCGCTTGAAGCGGGAGACACATGGTGCGATTTTCCGTGCGATTTGTCGTACGGCGCGTCGTGTGCGACTTGCCGCATGCGGCGATTCGGGACACATGGTACGAATGACCGAGCGGCGGGTAGCTCCGCCCAGAACCGGCGCCCCTGCGTGGAAGCTCGGAATTCTGCGTAACTTCGAACGGAAAGTGAAAGCAAACGTATTTGCACAGCTCTCTTGTTTGAAACAAACGATGACAATATAAACACGCCTATGCAAGCACTGTAGACGTGTTTCCGCAAGGCCGCGTCAGCAGTAACGGCTCCTTTGACAGCCGCCGATGGCTATAGGAGCCGGCAGGCACAGCTCGCTCGGCCATGGAATCTGACACCGGTGGCGCTTGTGACACGATCGCTTGCAGCTCGTATAACGAAGCGTCTGTGTTAGTCGCCACAACGTGTACACAGTTATCGTACGCTTAATTTGCAGCACATTTGATTTCATTGGCGCCGACGGAAGCGAACGAGCATGCCAGGCGAGCTTGCGATCGCTGGGAGACTGTAGGCCTAGCTCGCCGGCCGGCTATCCGAGGACGAGGGCCCATGCCGATGCGTCCGCAGCTCGTAATAAAGCGCCTAAATTCATCAGCACAATCAATGCCTGAACATTTATGTTTCTCTTAAGTGAAAATACGGTTAGTTTTCTCGGTGCCGTTAGTAGCGATGAGTAAACACGCCAGTCAGGCGAGCCGCTTCGTATAGACGATTGCTGGCGCATCTGCGCTGACCGCGTCCGATTGCAAATCGCGCTAACTATTTACTATATCACACAACGTTTTATAACATTCACTCTTTCGAGGCCACTTTATTCTATCAGTTATTTCGTGTCAGAAACAAATTGCAGCTTATTTATGTGCCGCCGTCACCGGCGAAAAAGGCCTTCGTTTCGACCAGGGAGAAAAAAAAAAAACAGACATGATCGGAGCGGCGAGGCGCTTGCTCGCCGGCCCCGCCCCGTCGGGTCTACGTGGCCGTGACGTTCGCGCTACCGGCGCTGTCATTGGCTGCGGCCGCCCGACCGATGCGGCAGTCGCACGACAACATTCAGCGAGTTGGTCGCATGCGGGGCGTGCGATTCGGCGCCGCGTACGGCGGATTTGGTTGAAAACCTGTTGAGTGCGGCTGCCGATGCGAATGGTCGTACGGCCGATCGCACCCAAAATCGCACCATGTGTCTCCCGCTTGAGGCCGGTTCTGATTAGGGAGTCCAGTTTGACCTTTTCCGCCTTACCCCAATTAACGTACGGCGTGATATAGATAACATGACTCAGGAAGAATGCCTGATAAGCTCTGAGCAGATTGTCCTCTTTGAGACCGCTTTTTCGATTTAAGACGTGGGCTACCAGTCTTAGGACATTACTAGCCTGTCCAGTGAGCCTGTTGAGGGCCGTCGAGCTACAGCCCTTGGCATCAATGAGCAGACCTAGAATGTTGACCGATTCCATACTTAGCTCGAAGTTCTATCGGCAGAGTTTCAAGAGGCCCAAGGTTTCTGACCCCTTGTCTGGACTGTCGGTATAACAGTAGCTCTGATTTAACGGGGGAGAGTTTCTTTTGTGTGTTTGAATTCTTTATTTAGAGAGAGAGAGAGAATGAAACTTTTATTTGAAGTAGTGATTTGTCAGTCGACGTGGGAGGGTCCCTTATTCCAGGAGCCCTCTGGCTTGGATCGCCCTCCGGGCCCGGGCGACTAGTTCGCGCTGGTCGACCAGGTCCGGCTTGGAGATCGCAGCCTCCCACGTTTCAGCGAGGTGGTTTGGATCTGCGTCTGCTGCTATTAGTTGTGTCGCTGTGATGCTTTCTCGGGTGATCTTGCATTGCAGGAGGAGGTGCGCCAGGGTGTCAGGCACGTTGCAGTGTGGACAGGTGTAGCTGTATAGCGTCGGGTGGAAGTGATGCAGCAAGATTCCGTGGGTAAATGTATTGCTCTGGAGTCGCCTGTAGTCGGTGCCTTCGTTTCTTGTTAGTTTGGGATGTGGTGGAGGGTACACCCTGCGTCCAAGCCGATAGTGTTGTAGTAGTGCTTGGTAAGTTAACGGTATTGTTTCCGTTTCCTCCGCTGATTTGTGTGGGTGGGACCTTTCTCGAATACCGTGCGGGGAAGCCCGGTTGACGCTTGCGCGGGCCGCGGTGTGTGCCGCTTCATTCCCCTCGAGTCCCTCGTGTCCCGGAACCCACATGATGCAGGTGTAGGGGGGAGGAGTATCGCCACGTTTCAGTAAGTTGATCGCTTTGGTGGAGACCCTGCCTTTCATGTAGTTGCGTGCCGCTGTTTGAGAGTCGGTGAAGACCACTATGGCATCCTCGCTTGTATGGGTGGCGATAAAAATGTATTTAGAGAATACATTTTTTTGGATGTAAGGGCTAAAGGCAGATGCAACTGCCTGACAAAGGCCCCCCTACCCGTACATTGCTCAGGGGGTGGAACATCATGAAAATACAGTGCAACAATGTAGAAACAAGAAAAGGAACAAAATGTGTGCGGCAAGCAATCAAGTATAGAAAGAAGTAAGATTTTACACTTTACACATAATATATCATCAGTAATGCGCGAGAACAAGGAAATATTTAAACAAGCAAATAATACTAATAATAATGATCGGTGTTACAAAACATTATATAGCAAGTAGGATAAAAAATGTAAGAGAAAAAACGACTAAAAGAGTTATCGAGACCGCAAGGACATTTAAGTATCACTAGGAGCTTAGCAAAAGATAATTCCTAACCTTTTTCTTTAGACTGTAAGCAGACCTGCATTCCTGAATCATAGTAGCGATTTCTCGATTATTATTTAGGAAATGAGGTACTAGGTAGGGCGAGTGCCTGAATACCCCATTTGGTTCTAAACATAGGTGTTCTAAGTCTGTTATGCGTAAGGGGATATTGTGATAAGATGATAGGTGATAAGATTTGGACAGGGTATTTGGGTTATGCAGAATTTCCCTATGTGTATTCAAGGGCCATGCTTGAAATAGTCTTCCGTAGCTTCCAACGCGCTTTGTTACGAGTGTTCGAGCATGACTAGCGATCCGCCAGGCGCCCAGATCGTGATGTCCGCATAAATGGCGTGACCCACGTTCGGGATTTCGGCGAGGCGAGTGGAGAGCTGGCTGTGTTGAATAAGAGAGGGGAGAGGACTGAACCATGCGGGCTGCCGCAGGTGCCTGGCTCGTAGGGTCCTCCCGAGACCGTGCCTAGTCGGAGGTGTGTCTTGCGATCCGCGAGGAAAGATTTGGTGTAGTCACGAAAACACTGGCCCAGGTGAATGGAGGAAATCTCCGTCAAATTGGTTGTGAACTTCAATATTTTTCTTGCTTAAAACAAAATTTACTCGAATCAGAATTTCTAAATCACAAGCTGAAAGGCTGGTGCAAATATTGAGCTATCAAACGCATATTTTTTTATCTGGAAGGCCTTAATGTTTAGCTTAGGTCTGAACATATAATCAGAAAGTGACTATTTGACAACTCGGAAGTAATTTTGGGGAAAAGTATTTGATTTCATAGTAGAACATCATTTCTAACAGAAACTATAGCGACGGGAAAATATAGTAAGAAAGTATTATGGCTGGAACAAAATATTTTTATGCAATAAATCTGGAGACGCACAATATTTTTTTTTTTTTACGGGGCCAATTCAAGACGATCAGCAAAACGAGAACATGGTAAAAGCAGGAGCCAACGTTTCGAGAAGTGGGCTTGTCTTTTTCAAAGCGCGTACGACGTCACATGAAAGAACCACGCCAGTAGAATATTCTAAATACGATTTGACATTGTACCTAGTTCCACACTTGATTAAAACATTTGCCTCCAACCAACTTTTGCTTCTTTGCGAAAATTCCAAAGAACGCGTACGTCACCAATTTTTTTTTTCGTGAGAAATAGTTTCGTGAAACCTTGTTCACACGATTAATTTTTTATTATTTATCATACTCTCAGGGCCAGAGGCATTACAGGCAGGTACAAAAGAACATGTGGTACAACGGAAGTAGACAAAACGCAGCGATTAATATGAACAAAACACAATGCTAGAATACAAGAGGTTTCTTTCTATACAATGTTAGCTGCTGTGTCAGAAAAAAGAAATTCCTAGTTATACAATGTTAGCTAAAGTTTCAAGAAAAAGGCTCTTATCAGTAGTAGTTACGACATCAGCGGGAAGGTGGTTCCAATCTATACATGTGCGAGGGAAAAAAGACTGGGAAAAATGCTTTGTGTGGCAGAGATAGGTGCCAACTTTATGACAGTGATCAACACGCTGTGATACATAATGGGGTCTTGTAAAGAATTGCGTGTGGAGTGTAGGATGATGATAAATCATGAAATAGTGCTTGACGTGCAATTCTGCATCGAAGAGACACCAAAGGAAGACTAAAATTATGTTTCTTGGAAGAAATGCTCGCAGTTCTATTTACCAACTAGTCCCAAGTTTTTTCAAGGGAATCGGATATGGTCTCTTTTGGGGTCTGGGACGTTGCGCGTGGAATGACCTAGTGTATGGAGGGGCGCTATACTAAGCGCAACTCTGCCCCCTTTGGGTACACTGTACTTTAAGATCTTGTACAAGGACACTGCACGATGGATGGATAAATGCCGCACCAACCTAATTACACAAATTGGCAATGTAGCGCCATCTCGCGATAATGCCAGGAAATTAGCTGAATGATGATTGACGTAAATGGACAGACTTTCGCTGGAGATCGGCAGAGAACACTTTCGTGTTAAAAATCTCGGCAACCTAGAGCTCCAAAATGTTTAATATAATAGATTTCTAGAGACAGTCTCGGTTTCGTTTCGCAGATCACAATTGTGACGTCACGACGCAAAAGGTAGTCACATGGTAGTAGAACATCTCGACGTGTTGATACTCGCTGCAGCTCGCGTAGTCGTCTGCTATGCTGCAGCCGGCCTCGCAATGAAAATCAGAAAAGGATGTGAGCGCCAAAGAGTCGCTCCCACGTAATGATGACGTCATGACGTCACGACAAAACCACGCGATAATCTCACGAGCCTAGTGTTGGAGCTTGCGTAATCAAGTTTCGGAGACGTCTTGAAGCGAGAATCAACACGAAGCTTTCGCTAGCTTGCCGCTGCTGCCACCCTTTATCAACGTCTTCTAAATGTCATCAGTGTAATCGCAGTGTCATCGTGTCTTTGATGACATGCCTTGATGACATGCCTTGAAAAAGACAAGTCTACTTGTTGAAACATTAGCTCCGGCTTTCAGCTTGTTCTCGTTTTGCTCATGGTCTTGAATTTCCATCTCACGCATTCTCCGTGTTTTCCCTGGATCAGTGTCTTTAGTGTATTCCACTGTTGCGCCAGCCGCGCTCAGCGCTGGCACTTACGAAAAAAGAACGGGTGCCACAGCAACTTGCGGTTTCACACGTTGCAGCGGAGGGGATAAACGTATACGTCAATACAAACGACTGAGGTTGCGCAAACTTATCGGGAGAAAAGTGCACATAGGTTGTGTTCCACTTCTGGCCAGCACTGGAGACGTAGGCAGCTAAGGAGACAGCTTCGTGCCCCAGTAATGGAACGCGTCTGTCTGGAACCGTCTCGAAGACAATGGGAAGGCGCCTCTTCGACGTGGCGCTACCTCGCGTCGACGAAAAAAAGAAAGAAAAAAAGAAGCCATACAACGCACATATTTGCGTATTTGCAACTATTTGCGCGCGCACGAAGCTATATAAAACACGACGTGAATTACATCAGGCGTATATGTAAGCTTGATTACATATGATTTCTTGTGCGCACACGACCTTTCCCGTCGAGTTTCCAAGCGTCCTGCTGAGCCACCATCTTGTTTAGATGGGAAAATAACCTGCACCGTTTTCGACTTCCACGCTGCCTTCGCGAAGCCGCCTTCTTCGAAGTCTTCGTCAGAATTGGAGCAAGACTTACGATGAGCTCTGCCAGCTTAGACGTCTACTTTGTCGTTCACGGCGAGTATTGGAAGACAGCCATAGGGGTTAGAAAAGCACCAGAGCAAGTGCGCATCGATTGAAACCTAACGGGAAACAAGCATGTTTGCACGGTGCCGACTTCGTTGGGCGCAGGGTGACGCGTTGGGCCGACTGCTTGAGCGAGAAAAGGCGAAGGGGAATGGCTTGATGAAGAGCTGGCTTGTGAAGGTTGGCTGCTTGATGGGAAGCTCCTTCCCGATTTATTTCATTCCTCCATGCTCACATGCGTAGAAAAACATACACGTGCATGCGCGAATTCCACGAACTCGGAGACGTACTACGCCATGGCTCTGCCGTTCTACTCGTTGCCTCTAAGGCAGCGCAAGCCAAGCTTTCCTTGCATGACCACAAGCATTACAAGGGGTGGTAGACACAACACTATAGCATACCAGTTTCACCGTAGGTTGCCGCAACATACCGTTTTTCACGACCTTCTGTGCCGATTTAAAGTTGGAATCGCTATTTAAATCTTGCACAGCGTGTTCAATTTTATCACTGCAAATCATGGAACTTTCATTTCCAACAAAAGCTCTTAACACGTTCTGGCACTTATCGGTCGCTTACGAAATAAATGAAGTTGGGAATCGTTTGCACCTGCAAAAAAAAAAAAAAAATAATAATAATAGTAACTAAGTTGGCGGCGGGTATCCATATATAGACACAGCCCCCAACATAGTTCAACTTGGGACTCAGTTGGCGGTTGTCATGCGCACAAAAACCACCCTTAAAAATGAGTGTTGCCTACTGTGCGGCATCGTACGTATTGTACGTATCGTACTATTGTACGTATGAGTGTTGTAGTGTACGTCCAAGAGGCACGCTAACTTTGAGTAAAACATCACCATTACAGCCTACGTACAGCAGTTTGGTTTAGTGAAGGAAACCTAATCGAGTATATATAGTATCTGCACTTACAGTCCCTAACTCGTGGCGATGGATTTTTCGTGAAACACTGCGTAACTGCAATAGGCAGCAATAGGCGTAACTGCAGTCACATGCGTTATAATTCATTCGCAGCTTTTATTAGTTCAGCAGCACGGCGTCATGGCTGTGGGCTTCGATGTGAAGAGTTAAGACGCTTTAAAAAAAATAGCACGCACTTGAGCGATTGTAGCTGGGCCTATATGCAAAATAGTGCCACGGTAACAGTTTGCACTTACGATCCGACACACGCCCCGCGTTAGCGCGAAAACGGCGATGGCGTGGGTTTGGAACATGACAGTCATACGGTGACGCCGCTTCGCTTACAAGGCGCGCGCGCAAGCAAGAGAGGGGAAGTGACGGCACTGTTACGTCATTTCTGACTTCGCGAAGTCTAGCCTCAACTCCGGACGTTCGTCCGCGTCACAGTGGCATGCTCGGATAATGCCTTATATTAGGCAAATCAGTGATCAAGTGTTCCCGCGCTTGAGTCTCGCCGTTCACTCTCCCGGCAGGGATTCCACGTAAGGCGGCGGTTCAGACTCTTGCATGATGCACTGGTCGTACGGTGGGGGTTTCGAGTCTTCTATGATCAGCACGACTTCGGGCGATCCATCGACGCTTATGGTCCGGTCATCGCGGTACGACGGAGTCATCTCATGGCAAGCGTCGGTCAAGGTTCCGTAAGAGCCGGTCTGCACCGAGTGAGGCACGTTGGAGGGTAACATTCCTGAAACGACACGACATCGTATGACCGTCAAGCAAATCGATTCAGAAAGATATTTCGATGCTAACGCTAGGGGGGCTACCAATGTGCCCTGCTTCAAACCCGTCCAAACAAAAGTAGTAAAATTTGTACCTCCTCTCCACTATACAGCGCATCGTGACTATGCAGAAAGGTGCACTATGCCGCTGCATAGTGTATATTGAAATATCGTATATAAAAATATATATCGTAAATTGAAATATCGTACATAAAAAATATATCGTATATTGAAAAGTGGAGATTCGCGGCACAGCAGCACTTCGCCTTATCACGGGATATTGAACGATTAAAAGGAACCATTGAACAAGTTGCGTTTATAGAGAAGCCGGCAAGAGAACATTTATTAGCACTTACAATTTAATGAAAACAAATCTATCCCTAAGCGGCAATTACATAATTTCGCAATTCTCAGATTGTTGTCTTCAAAAATCGATGGGTTGCAATCAACTATACAACTACTGGACAACGTTGGCGACGCTACCAAACGCGCCGTAGCGACTATACAATGACAATTTGAACTCGAAGCTTAGACCGTCGTACGTGAAAGGTTTTAAAATGATTTTACTCGAATTTTGTGTGCTTCTTATTCTGCCAGGTTTTGCCCCATCGAACTCGGCCCGACTTTCCTCAGCACGCCACAGTTTCGCAAGCCGATAACGACACGCAATGGGTGCAATCTGATATGTCCCACGCATTGCCGATAACGAGGCGGAATGTTACGTCACCGCAGTAGTTACTCGATCGCGGAGAGACACGCTCGCTTGTCTTTGATAGCGCGTGCCACATAGAGTGCAGGAAGCAGTTTTGCTTTGAAAGGAAAAGAAAAGCTGAAGCAGCTCAAATGTTGTGGCCTGCCCGGCATAGCCATATAGGGTGGAAGTTCACTGTAATGCGTGAATTAAGCACTTGGGCTATTAGGTAAGGGCTGACCAGTTTCCATCAAACGTCTTGAAAACGAAGTATGTTCTGTTTACTGCTTGAAACAAAAATTATGATCGGCATTACGTATGAAAATAGCTGTTATTGAGCGCGCTAATGCACAAAACTTTCTTGATGATATAGCTTCGATTAGCATTTCAGCCGGAATGAGCACGTTGTCGCTTTTAAGGAAATATAAACGCGAGCTGCCTGTAGGACCTAAAACACTTATATCACAGCCTTATAGGACCCCGACTGCAATATTGTCCCTTGGTTTGGGGGGGGGGGGGGGGGTTCAATTAATACAGCGAAATAAAGTCCACAAGGGCGGCAGTTAGGGCGAGCTGGTGTTCCGCAACGTTTTCATCAATCAGCACGGAGAGAAAATTAGTCCCCTTGTTTGCAGTTTTCGTCGTGTTTCTTTTTTCCCTTCACTCTTGGTGAAATGCACTGATTTTTGCAAACAGCGAGATATTGCTGCTCTTCACATACAAAAACGCGCAACACGTGCTATTTGTTGCCTGAACAGATATGAGCATTCCGTGCTATATCTCTTCGATCGAAAATATACTTCTTTTTCGACACCTAACCCATCTTAAGATTTTTGCGCTTGTTTTCATTGAATTCGTGATCGCCCTGATGCATTTATGCAAGTATGCGTGAAATGTAGCATACCTACAGCTTCAGGGAGACACAGTTTTGTCTACCTCGCAGCCGAGCTGTACTGCGGTTCTCAACTAACTCAACATGCCATGGGAAAATTTCTTGATCGTTTTCCTTATCTTTGATTATGTTGTCTCTAAAGATATTAAATCTATTAAGCTGTTTAACGTTGAAATAAATCGCACTTTTAAAAATTAAATTATGGGGTTTTACATGCCAAAACAACTTTCTGATTATGAGGCACGTCGTAGTGGAGGACTCCGGAAATTTCGACCACCTATAGGGTTCTTTAACGTGCACTTAAATCTAAGTACACGGGTGTTTTCGCATTTCGCCCCCATCAAATCGCACTTTTTAGATTGCATCGAATAACATTCATTATTCTCACATTATGCTAACGATTTACAACATATGTAGTGTTATTGCTTGCCACTGTACTTGTAAACTCTGTTGTCGCTGTCTCGTATTGCCGTGTGTGAAAGTTGTACTGTTTTTTTTCCTGGCTGTGCGAGTGGCCTCTCAGGGACCAGGGACTTCGTCTGGCAAAGCTGTATGTTTTTAGTCCCGGACTTCTGGCCAATTTTGTAAACGTTCGAATAACGTTATGTTCTATTTCAAACCTTTCAGGTGGACCTGAGTGCCATATATTTCATGTTAATTGGCTCGACTGTCCGCTGCGATTACAATAGCGTTTTCAGACAAGTCTATCGATTGATTCTCAAGAGCACTGACTTTTGGGCTAGTTGGTAAATGCCCAACTTGATGCAAATTTGTAAATACACGATCAGTTGGAAGTAAGCGCTTGTGTTGACTACTCGATCCTCACTGTGTCCTTGTTTGCGCGTGCTTGACCGTGATCTGCTATCGACTGACTGACGGGATGATATAATCGAAAAGCAAAACAGGAGCGTGGGAGGCGCTGCGGTGAAGGGTCCTGGCTCAATTCTGACCGCTTGACCCTCTTCAACGTGCGACCGGCTCACCCCAGAATTTGGCCACCGTGGCGAGGATTCGAACGCGTGAATAATAATATAATATATGGGGTTTTACGTGCCAAAACCACTTCCTGATGATTAGGCACGCCGTAGTGGGGGACTCCGGAAATTTTGACCACCTGGGGTTCTTTAACGTGCACCTAAATCTAAGTACACGGGTGTTTTCGCATTTCGCCCCCATCGAAATGCGGCCGCCGTGGCCAGGATTCGATCCCGCGACCTCGTGCTCAGCAGCCTAACACCATAGCCACTGAGCAACCACGGCGGGTACTCGAACGCGTGACGTCGTGTTCAGCAGCACAATGGCGTAACCACAGCTGAGTCACTGTAGATGGTGAACATGTGACCCCGTTTTTGCGTAGAATGCTGTCGATGACGTCAGGTCGGTACCGCGCGTAACTTGGCGAGCCTGTCCCTCAGAACGAGTCCGAACGCTGCGCGCTTCGTGTAGAGATTATGAAGGTACAACTATACGGAAGTTGAACATCAATAAAGGAAAGAAATATGTACATATACATAATAAAGAAAAAAATATCGAGCTCGTGTCACATGTGCAAGGCGTTCTCTTGCGCATAGCGTATCGACGACCACGAAAGCCTTGACCGACTGACACGTGCGAGCTATTAAAGCGACGGAAACGCAAGAGACGGACACGACGAAGCCTTCGGCTCAGCAGATTTTCCTGCTCCCACGCTAGCATTGGCATAAGGCGGGACTTCAAGCGGTCCGTGTATACACTATATATTGCAGGAGCGCCCGGTTGTCTGCATGCCTTCACGATACTTGTGAATTGCGAACCGTCAACTGCTCGACAGTTACTACAAACGCTCAAGGTGTTTAGTCAGGAACTAAAGAGGCACGCTTGTCTTTGCAGTACCATAATGTCTGAACTAAAGCTCACGAGGAAGAAGAAGAAAAAAAAGCTATTACCATCACTCAGTAGGGTACCGACAAACCGATTTGCACGAACTTGCGCTTCAAAGCATAGCCGGCTTTTAGTGCCGGTAGGAGTTGATTGTGTTTGCACCCTCGAATATGGAATCTTTCGAAAATGCAAAGGTTAACGCAGTATGTTTACAAGTTACAACGAACTGGACACTGAAAGCATGTAAATTCGTTCTCTTATATAGCGCCTAAAGCGGACAAGGTTGACAAATCTATACGTGACGCTGCAAAACGTACAGCTTTTTCTGCGACAAGAAAAATTTTCATAATGCTTTCATGGGAAGGGCAATCTCAGATGTTCCTTTTGTCTGCTTTGAATCCCCACCAAGCGCAGTTTACAGACTGCTTATAATTGCTTTCTTGCTTTGTGTTTATTCATTCTTTCTGTGGTGGTGTATAGTTGTAATCTATATGTTTCAATTTCATTGCCTAATATTGCAACCTTACAAAATGTTTTTTTTTTCAAAGTCACTGCCTAATCAAAATTTGCTACTCTAATCACTATATACTCCGAATTTTGCGCGTAAATGCGATATATATTAATTATGTTGCCGTGTTGGGTTGCCCAGTGCATTCGTTTCGTTGCCGCACACCACTAAATTGAATAGAGAGACTCCAATCTATAGAGCTTCCTTTGCAGTAGTCGTATAGACATACATACGTTGCCGGGGGTAATCGGACAGAACATGTCAACCTGTCTAGACTGCTCAAGTGGACGGGCAGATAAAAAACGAAACCTGACAGGCAGCGAGTCTGCATACGAGTGCATTGTTTCAATCCCATCAACTGAATGAAAACATGTATTCGAATAATTGAAAGTTGAGCAGAATGATTCATGTATACTGAAAGCCAGTACGCCTCCGAGATTGAGCACGGTGCGCTGTCACGCGCTGCCCAATCTCGGAGGTAATGCAGAAGGATAGATTTGCCATCACGGACGCGAGAAAATTACGATTACGATACATCCAAGGCGAAATTTGAGCGCAGCTCTGTACGTGTTTTCATTTCGCGATATATATTGGGGCAAATAATTTTAGAGAGACGTGTAGCAGAGAAGGCAATCGTCGAAAACCTGATCTGCTGGTCAAGCGCGTCCGCTTTTATACATGACTCGTCGAAGGTTCCAGTGTAATCGCTGGTGCCGCTTGGCTTCCAGAAAGTGCTACACAACTGGCGTCGTGCATACAATCAGATTACAAAGCAATCGCAAACCATGACAATCGAAACAAGCGTGAACGAGACCAAACCAAACAAGCGCGAGTGATAGCTGACGCGAGCAGACGATAGTACGAAACGAGCTGGTTGAGACCAGAGACCAAATCTGGCTGAGACCGGATTACGCATCGAGCGGTCTGGCCGGTCAGCATGAAACCAGTTTGTCGCGCGCATGTCACTGAAGGGGCCGCTTTCATTGGTCTCCGCCGTTCGCGGCTCGCGTCTTTCATCTGCCGCTCCGCGTTCACGCTTTCATCTTTCGATGTTGCGCTCGTTCGCTCGCATACGCCGCTGCTGCCGACGTTCGCCGCAGGAACGGGTCATTAATACACTGTACCATTAAGAGCTGCACTTAAAAATGGCAAAGGAACGGCGTTTGTGTTGTCCTCTTCGTTCTTTTCGTGTCCCGTTTGCACGCCTGCCTGTCAGCAGTATGTATTGATTCTCCTCGCTTTGTCGCGACCTGCTCAACCGCGGTTTAGACAAGGTTGATACCCTCTGTAAGCAGTCGTGGTGAAATCTACAGGTAAGTCGGTCGAAAGGCGGCCCTGTCAGGCACACTTCCGTCTGGCCCGCCTTTGAACGGTACGCAGCAGGTCAAATTGAATAGAAGGTAAAAAAAAATGAATTCTGTGGTTTTACGTGCCGAAACCACGATAAGATTGTGAGGAACGCCTAATTGGGGGAGACTCCGGATTAAGTTTGACCATTCGAGGTTCTTTAACATGCACCTAATGTATGGTACACAGGTGCTTTTGCATTTCGCCCCGTCGAAATGCAGCCGCTGTGGCCCGGATTCGATTCCGCGCCGCCGAGCTTAGCAGCGCTAAGCCGCTACACCACCACGGCGGATTGAACAGAAGGTGAGCTGACAGCATCCGCAACTCCACCAACCAAGAGATAAAAGAAAAATGAGATGGGAATGGTTTGTATCCTTGACTGGGCAGCCGAAAGGGAAGGAAAGCATATCACTCAACTCGGCACGATTTGGTTGTTGCCGCGTAGTGTCCAAAGTATTATGTATGCTACACTAAGTGTGTCCTAAAAAAAAAAAGGAAAATATGAATTTAAATGCGGGAAACTTAACGCAAGGACCATAGTTGCCTTTTTGATACGCTGCAGTAAAATTTCAGCTGTGTCTAGCTAAAAAGAAAAACACCATACTATTTATTACTGTACTAAACAGGTGTTAAAGCTCAAATAACATTTCATATTTTTTTCTACGATTGTAGTCTTTGTGGCCAAATATACAGGTGCACAATTTGTTCTATTTTTCCTTGATGTGGAACCGTGTTTGGCGTTTACAGTGTTGAGAAAACTGCATAATTCCACAGGGATATGAAGTTATGCTAGGGTGTCGTGATCTTGAACGACGCACATATTGGTCGAGAATAGTGCAAAGCTGAAACAAGAAAATCAAGTGACTGCGCTGTCTGAATGGTTCCTTGCGCAGTGTCCGTCCATTTTGCTTGAAAGATGTTTGTCATTCAAGGTGTACACAGAATCAAGAAAGGGGCTGATAGATGGAATAGCACACTGTGGTATGAAGGTTATAAACAGATTGTTTTCTTGTTCTTTTTTTCCCTCTTGGTGTCCTTTGTTTCTTATTTTTTTCCTTTTCTTCCCGCCTTCACACTCTCCCGCTTTTGTCCCCTCATTTTGGAAACCACGCTCACAGACGTCAGGAGACAGCGCTCATTCTCTTTGATGTCTCTCCCTTTACAACCAGCCGCCACCGACAACAACCGCACGTGACGTCACTGCACTAACCCTTTAAAACTAACATGCCGAGGATGACGAGGCCGCCTTTGACGAAGATAGGTCCTCCTATCGAAACGTTGGCCAGCCTTGCTGAGGCACATTATGCCTGTTTATAACCTTTATACCACAGTGTGCCATTCCATCTGTCAGCCCCTTTCTTGATTTAAGATGTATACAGAGGAACCGAGGTGCGCAGCGCCCGGATGATCAGTTGTAACAGAGGACGCCAGCGACTGCTGTGGGCTATGAGTGGCCTCTTAGAAGTGACGTGGTAAACTGATTGGCAATACGTCTACGTGACGGCGTCTGCGTGCGCGAGAGCATTGTTTTCATTCCAAGCTCGGCGGCATCGCTTTTGTGCGCTTCGTAGAAAAACGAGCGCCAGCTTCAGGCGTGGGAAGCGGCCGTGCATTTGCACGAATTCAAACCTATAGCTATACTATAGCTATTATTAATTTGTTTGTGTATCACTTAAAAAATAAAGAAAACGTTTGTCCCTCTGTGGTGTTTAACAACCCCTCCTTTTCGCCACATCGAACCCTACAACTATCGAATCGAGCTGCTGGCTTGAATTTCAGGTTTTAGGCAGGAATGCGTAATGAATACAGGACTTTGCAGTACTGTAGCACACATGTTGTAACAACAGAAAAGTGTCCATGCCCTAAGCGTCATTAGGGCTGCAACATGTAGAAAAAAATATTTATATACGTAACGAAGAATATGAGGGTATCACCTCAAACGCATATAGGAAATAAAAGATGGTCAAACCACTCTCTGAAGAACGCACGCATTGAATATGGGGATAAACAATACGAGGCGATGCCTATAGGAATGATCAAAGTGAGTAACGCAAGATACATTTGGGAAAAGTGGCTCTGTTATTGGTGTTATGTATATATACAAGAAATTATATATTATAACGTCTACAGTAGAATGGGCAGTCACAGTTCAACGTTTGTAATCGCTTCTAAGAATTAACCTACCGTTCTTAATCTGAAGTGCAAAGCGCAATGAAGGGTAATCGATTTCGCGGGGTGTTAATTTAATGCGACGCGCCAACACGTTCTTATCGCAGCCAACGGACGAAGCGAAGAAGCGCTCACCTTCGACGACGCGTTTGGAGCACACGTATCGCAGGTAGGCCTCAGACACGCACCAGACGGTGGCCAACGACGCTGTGACGCAGACGACGGCGGTGACGGCGTCCATGCTCGAGCACACAATAGCGCCTATTCTTTAAAGACGCAGCACCGCTCGCTCTGCTTTGTAGCACGTCGCTGTCTAGGGGGGGACCGCAGGCGTTTGCTTCGCCACTTGGGCTGAACAACGTGCCTCCCCGATAGCGCGGTCTCTGATGCTATCGGCGTTGGATGGACCGTATCGGGGCACTGCGGTAGCGCTATCGGCTCGTCATCAGCGGGCACAAACACACCTTTCTCGGACTTTTCGCTTTGTGTGCTTCCTTTTCCGCCGCGCCCGTTGCCGACGCCTTTACTGACAAACAAAAGGCGCGCGTTTGTGCGGGCGTGAAAGGATTGTTGACGGCACATTCTTCGGAAGCTTCCATAAGAGATTCCTTTTTCATTTTATATAATGACGCCGTCTGCAGTTCAACGGCAGCACGCGAACGCCGCATGTTGCTGGAAAAAATGAAAAAGGAATCTCTTCTGGAAGTTTCCAAAGAAAGTGCCGTCAACAATCCTTTCACGCCCGCACAAACGCGCGTCTTTATATATATATATATATATATATATATATATATATATATATATACTGCAGGCACACTCAGAGCCTCGGGACTCCGGGCACGTGATTTCGCCGTGCGGCAGTCAACATATAAGCTTATTGTGTCTCGACATTGCGGTACGCGTGACTTCGGCCTTTGTGGGCGTCTTGTACATAAAGAGGACAAGACATTTATATCATTGCGCTGTGACCATGTACTGGCATTCACGAACTGCGAAGCATAAAGGATTTTCCCCGGCATAAACAGCTTCGCAGCGACGTCGCAGAATGCGCGTGATAGAATGACCCAGCAGCATCAAGTTTAAGGTGACCGATCGATATGCATATGTCTGATGTTGTCCTACCCGGCGTTTCACGTGTTGATCGGGGCTTCCAGTTAACCGATTATCTCATGATGCATCGTATTTGATATACAGAAAAAAACTTCTTCAAACGCAATAGAAAAAAGAAAACTTGCATATTTACCCGGAATATGTTTCATGTGCAGTAATGAAATACGTAGCGATCGCTATTCCGCAAATATATTACATTCATTCCTACAGCAATGTTTGAAGTTTTTCTCAATGGCTCAGTGCTTTTATAATTTTCTTTTTGCTGATTTCATGCATTTTGAATGCCTTGCTGTATATATGGTCATAAAATCTACCCGCAACTTCATGGTGTGTCACATATGATACATTACAACTTTTAATCATAAAATCGCAACTACATGTCTCTTCAGAAATTTTAGGTTTGTTTACGCATTTCTCGTCTAAAGAATGGTTTGTCGAGTTGAAAAAAAAAAATGCTCGTGAGCTTAAGAGCTAGCCCCCACCAGCCCTTCCGCACCCCTAACCCCCTCCACCCCCCCCCCCCCATAAAAAAAGTAAAATAAAGAAACGTTATATTCTTTGTCTGGATTCTACGTACTCGGCGTTTTAAAGCAATGTAGCGGTGGAGTCTGTTCTACAGATGACGTCATCGCCGCGTGTTCTCCCGCATCTTAGCGTCGTCAGCCTATCCTCGAGAAGTATGGACCAAAATCTCGAAGGACAGCTTGCACGCGGGCCTGGAAGAAAGTATCTTTCTCATTTTCATTGACCTTCAGAACTTTTTCGAAGCGTAACGAAAAGTTGGAATACAGAGAAATGACAGGACAAGATGCTGGCTTGCAGCTGAAACGATTACTGAACAGGCTTCACTTATATAAGGTGCCCCAGCTATCGTGCATCAAGATAAAGAAAGAAAAAGAATGGGGGCCTTCTATGCGTATGAAACCAATTGCATGCCGTTAGCAGCAACCTGACGAAGGGTCTCGTATTTTTTGTATTTTTCCGTATTAATGAATTTGTAGTGATTGAGTAACTAGCTTCTTCATTGCTTTATTTATACGGGAGACACGTAAACATTAGTTGTCAGAGCGACCTCGAAAACATCATGTTCAGTTGTTCGCGACGCGCGGTACATTTTGCGCGCTTATTCTTCACGCGTGCTATAGAAAGCCCGCCAAATATAACAATATACCACGTGACGCGCGGGTGGGGGCGAAATGCAGAGACCGTGGTCCGGTGGTTTCAGCGCACGTTAAATAACTGCAGGCGGTCCGAATTAGCTCGCAGTTCCCCTCTACGGCGTGCCCCATATCATATCTTGGTTTTGGTACGAAAAACCCCAGAATTTTTTTTTTTTACTTTTGTGAGTTCTTCAAGATTATATATCGGTTAACGTTTTGATTTAATACCACTGGTTTGCTTCGCATGCGCGATCATTCTTTTTTTAAATTGGTTTGAAGCCTTTTCAATAAATCTGTCAGTTGTGAGTAAGCACCTTGTCCTGTCGTTCCTCCGTCTTTCGTCATTGCGTTGCGCTTCAGAAAGTTCTGCAGAAATGGGCAAGTGAACCAACCTGCTCGTTTGTTCTTTGTCGACGTTAGCCAAAAGGTCCAAAAGCCAGTGTGTTATAGCAAGTGGGCCACTATAAATTGGCGCGGAATAAGTATCTACTTTTTATGAGTAAATCGTCAAATAATACATTTTCACTTCATGCGCATGTAACTATAATTGCTTTACAGATTACACAACTTTGCCAGATACCAGCTAGCCTGGTTCACCCGCTCATTTGTCGCCCTTGCGAACGCCTCCTAGATAGCGCCAGGCCTTTGCGCTTCGATTTATGATGTCGTGCTACCTTGCCCGACTGCCATAGAATCTAATGGGCTAACGAGTAAGCCGCGGTGATTTTGACGTCACCACACACGTTACGCCGGGCTTGACAATGGAAATTTCGGTCCGAGTAGCCTAACGTCATCAAGCAGAGCGCACAGGCCTGTTATACCGGGGGCGTAGTCAGAGCGCATGTGCTTAGGAAACGGGACGTGCTGAGAGAGAGAGAGAGAGCTGCACTCAAAGCAGCGTTATTTCACTCTTCCTGTCCCCGTTCCTAAGTATGTGCGCGATCTCAACGCGTCCAAAATTGTTTGATGTAGCGGAGAAAATGAAAGCCTAAGTAATCTCTCTCAAAATTCGCGTCACAATCGCAACGCCTGTCTGCCAATCTGACGTCACAGATTTCAACGCGCTTTCGCGCGTTCAACACGTATTGGCAGCTAATCAAACATAATTTTGACCTAACAATCGCGCCTAATTAGAGATATTAAAAAATCAAATATATTAAGAAAAATCGTGAATATGCCTTCTGATTTGAGATATTCGTCGCCGAATTCAAATGGTTAATCAAGGAAACATCGACACCGAGTCCGCCGGGAGCGCCAGAAAGACAGCTCCGATATTACGTAACCCGGAAACGCCCCGTGACGAAAGGCGCGAAGCTTGAAAGTATCGGCAGGTGCTGGTGCAGCAGCAGGCTTTGCCTGCCAAACGTGTGCCATGACTTGCCCTGTTCCGCGACGTTCAACTTCAAAGTTCGTCGCGCTTGTAGTCACGTGGCGCTTCCGTATGACGTCATGATATCGGAGCAGCCTTTTCTTAGCTCCAGGCACGCTGGTTTCGCTATTGCCACGATTGATCGTTGAGGTTCAATGATAAATATCTCGAATTAGAAGGAATCTTCAAGACATATTAAAAGAATGACGCTGCATTAAAATGTCACCACTTCTAAATTGTCCAGACTGACAACTGCTTCCACTAAAAGAAACGTTAGTTAACGATGTTATTGTTAATTAGTCTACTGGAACTCACGTTATTAGTGGCAAAGCATGTTCGTCTTGCCTTACAACTTCTCTGTAATAACGCAACATTCACTATACACTCATATTCCTATTTAAAAGAAGAATGTATAACCTAGACACACTATAGATATAAATCGTATACCTGTGCTAGTTTCTTTATGTTCTGCAGAGATAGGTATCATTGATAAGTTCGCCTCATAGATAAAGGAATAAAAATATGTGACGATGATGGAATTGTCTTTGTATTGCGCACGCGTGAAAATATGAACTGTTCCGACGCTTTCCTTTCACTGTACGGTTGCTATAGTGGCGTTGTTGTGTGCTTCGTCTTTTATGCGCCATCTGCTTCGCGTCGTTGAATGTACATCATACTGCGTAATTACTGCGTAATTACTGCGTAAATAGTAATAATAATTTATTAGAGAGTTAGGGCACGGCTGCAGCAAGTGTACATTGCCAGTTCATCTGACATGGATGCTTTCAATTGAGTATCTGCACTCTTAGGCAAAGTTACACCCTTTGGCTTGCCCCTTCTGCCACACAACAATAATCGTTATCGGCCTTGATGCGTTTCCTTTCTTTAACGCTGCGAGCCCGGTACTTTCCAGTAACGAACGGCACGCGCGTTATCAGCATAGAGCAGTTTACACCCTTGGGAGTGCCCCTTCTGATAACGCGCGTGCCGTTCGTTAGTGGAAATTTCCGGGCTCGCAGCGTTAAAGAAAGGAAACGCATCAAGGCAGATAACGATTATTGTTGTGTGGCAGAAGGGGCAAACCAAAGGGTGTAACTTTGCCTAAGAGTGTGTTTAAAGTTGACGCTCAAGATGCTTGGCGCAAATGAGTTTAGCAAGTGCATCTTGTTCTTAACCCTTTGTTGCATGAGGCATAATGACACATGCAAACTGTTTTACATTTAGTTTTCTATACATATGCGTCCAGAAAGAGCGAAGAAGCATTTTTCTCGTGCTTTCAACTGTTTATTTCACCCGCTACAGAATGTTCACTACAGAAGGCAACATGCGCATCAGCTCCAGTGCATGAGTGTAGGTGCCGACTGTTTTCTTTTGCTGCAGTAGGGGAAGTTCTAGCGACCACATTAACAAACGTTAATGCTTCAATAGAAAAGCGTGGAATGGAGCTCACGTTACTCTGCGTTATGGAATGCAAACACAAAATAAACAAAACAATAAAAAAAGAGTTACTTTGTCGGTAATGCAGTGGCGTAGCCAGGAATTCATTTCGTGGAGAGGGGGAGCGTATGCACTTGACCGGGGAGAAGGTGGCTGGGCAGGCTAGTGTTGTCGCACGCCGCGTTATTCCACGTACTCTGATATACAAAAATTTGGGTCCGTGGATAGGGAAGAGAGGGGAGCACGTGACCGGAGCACGTGCCTTTCATATTTGCTTTAACATGCGGTATTGATGGAAATGCTGTTCTGTGTTTATAGTTTACTATGTTCATGCTCTTGTACGTACTAATGGCATGTCGCCAAGTCTTTACAACTGCTTGCAGGCGCTTAAATGTAAAGTATAAACAATAAACCCTCTCGGAATAACTGCTTACCAGAGACGCGAATTCCAACAACCTGAATCGCAGCAACGCTGGTAGCGACATCTTGATACGCTTTGTTCAACCACAGGGTGCTAGGCATGTCTCCGTGTTACGTGGGCGTTCATGTAGAAGAAAAAAAAATGTGTTTTAACGAATATTTTGCTACCGAAATTCACACTAGCAGCTAAGTAGAATTTAAAAGAGTTAAGAAAAGGCCAGCGTGTTGGAAACTTCATATTGAGCAGCACAGAAACTGCCAACAACACAAAGAAGTCGGTACAAGCGCAGGTATAAAAACTGAAATTTTGTTCGGAAGCAACAGGCTATATATAAATTTTGAGAAAAAAAGGATGCGGGTCACGTGTGTGATACTCTTCACGCACTCAAGAACGACCAATAAAAGCGATCTCGTCGTAATATAAAGAAACCGAAGGTTGGCCTTACACACATGTCTTTATTCTTCATAATACTGCACGCCTCCGCAATCTACGCTGAGCGCGGTGTTTGTTAGACCTGAGCTTATTTGTCCTCATCTTCTTTCTGTTGTCATTGGCAGTTTGTGCGCTGCTGGATATGGAAAGTAGATTAATGCAGTTATACCTCCCTGTCCTCTCTGGTCAAACTGTGCACGACGAGGTGGCGCCACGAACGCGGCTGCTCGTGTTTACGTCACCGGTAGCCCGGTGTCACGCAAAGTACAACACGTTCACGAACAAGCTAAAGCTCCGTTGTACTTTGGTCACACATCTGCCGAGTACTGCGTTCGATTCAGCTTACTGAAGCTGTTCGCACAAAGTTTTTATAACTGCGCGAATAAACGACCACAGAGAGAGAGAGAGCACACAAGGAGAGGCACAGAGGGAAAGAGACACGAGGACTGCGCCTGTCCTTGTGTGCTCTTTCTCTGTGGTCGTTTGTTAGCGCAGTTATAAAAACTGTTTGATAATATTCGCCAACTCGCCGAACAACAAATTATTTGAAGCTGTTCGTTTGTACATCTTTATTCACCGGCCATGATGACTTGGGCACACCGGTTTGGGACAGCACTTCGGGTACACCCCGCTTCCGTTGACGACCTTACATGGCGCCTGCACTTGTGAAAAGCCGCACCTGCAGGGTGATTGACCAGTGAGGCTGCCTCGAAAGGTTGTCAGTGCGACTCTTCGAACAGCGAACTTTTTGAGTACTACGAATTATTTAGAAATGGTGGCTTGCGAAGTTACGTCGAATACCTAAAATGTTGCCCTTTCTGACCTGAATACTGTTATTTAGTGAGAAATGTTTGTTTCGTAAATCTTACCCAGAAAAGACAGGCAAATATATATATATATATAAAAGATGTCTGACTGAATTCTTTTTGCAGAAATTGTTGAAAACAGCGAAATTAAAATAAGGAAGCTCATTATCAAGTTTACAACTCTAAGTCAGCAATACAGGCGATATCATAATTTTGTAAGCTTACTCTATTAATGCGCCGAAAGCGTACAAAATTAACGCATTTCAGCAAACTGAAATGTACCGCGAATTTATGCGTAGGACATGTGCAATATCTTAGTAAATGCTTTAACAATTTCATGAAAGTTATCAACATACATATTATATTTGTCCACTTGAGATACTTTAGCGTATGCACTTTATAAAACTGTGATATCTGTTTTGGTGCCGAGTTAGACACGCAAACGTCGTTTTCCAGCAATAAAAAAAAATTCTTTCTCAATTGCAACACACATCATTCAAATCTATCCACCGATTGTGTCATAAAAGCACCTCGGCTTCTTACATGTCTTTCAACAGGGAAATCGAACTTGTTCCCGAGGTACAGCTTCTTCTTAAGCGTAGCAATATTCAAGAACGGATCCGAGTCCAGGTAAAGGCTGACGTACCCCAAGAACAGCACCAGGTTCTCAGTGACTTCACATTTCCAGCGTTCGCAAGGGTGCTCCACGTCCACGTGACTACCCCGCTGAATTTCCCTGCCCTTGTACTGGCACTTTCCTGAATTGGAGAAAGAAGCGATTTTAAGAATCCGCGCAAGTTACATTGTGAAAGTAGACTTCCAAGGCGCTAGCTTATTGTTGATGTAGCATCGGTGCTACAAAACGTTAACGGTACGGCGTGCTTGTATCAGTTGGAAGTAAGAACATGACAGAGCAGGAAAGGGTATTGTGTTTGTCATGCCTCATTAGAATGGTGAGCTCGCAAATATAGCTAATCACTTTGGAGCACATGCTACAATTACGAAATTAGGAGCTGTGACTGTGAGCTGTGACTCGGTTTCTGTGGAGCAAGGAATGAACGCCCATCGAAATCGACAGGGAAATGCGGCCCACGTATATGGGGAAAGGTTTCCCGCTTTGAGGAGTGTGAGGTCGTGGTGTTGTGAGTTCGCGAAAGGCTGTGAAGACTTGCATGACGATGAGCGTTCGGGGAGGTCACGTTAGGACGAATTCAACCCCAGGGGCATCTCAAATTTAGTGCTGCGATGGGACAAATGTCTGAACTGGTGTGGGAACTATGTGGGAAAATAGTGTAAGCTACGTAGAATAATAGTACATACATTTGTAATTACCTGTATATACCTTACTTAGGCTAATAAAAAATAGGGGCCATGACTTTGTGATTCGCCCTCGTACCAACAAGCTCAATTTTCAACCCTTTAACATGAAATCGAAGTCCATCACTATAGTTGTATTTCCTCATAATACGCGAGGAAACGTCCACTTCATTAGCTAATACAGTTGAAGAGGAATTTGAACATCTGCCTCACGTCAATAGAATACATTGTAGCCTACGAAAACACGCTAGGTATTTTCGTAATACTAAGCCCATTGGTGAGGCCTACGCCGTAGTTACTCAGACGCTACGATTTAAAGAACAGCGTTGAAAACAAAAGTGAAATGAACAGCAATAACAAAAGAAAGGAAAGCACCGTGCTGTCTGGCCGGCCAGACGACAATGAAACAGCAACGACGATGCCAGCAGCAACAACAGCAATGTCGATAACTGTTATGAATGAGAGAGAGCGAGAGAAAGAGAAAGAAAAGCTCTGTATTGAAAATACGGAGGGTTTAGCCAGGGAATGGGACAATTATGACCGAGGCAACATTAAGTACTATATTACAGGTTGCCGTAAGCTTTCACCGCATCCAAGGCCACTGACCAGCAAAAAGGCAACAACTACAACTATAGCCGCGTCACCAACATGGCCAGTAACGACAAAAACAATAACTATAGCAGCAACAACGGCGTTGTCACTTGCGGTTCTGGGCAGTCCCATCACATGTCGATTCTCCTTACGGGTCGGAAGTCTACAATTACAAAAGAAGTGACTGAAATGGGCACGCAACAACGACGACAACAGCAGTGATGGCAGTGACAGCTATGACGACAATGTCACTGGCATTTCAGAACTGGTATCGTACTGAATACAGTACGGAAGAAAGCCGAGTCGCTACAACCCAGCTCATGTCGTCCTCTCCGGCGGCGGCCTACTAATCACTTGCATATGAACAATGACACCTCCTACCTCTGGGGGCTTCGCTGGCCGGCTGGACGGCAAGAGCTACATCATCACCAAGCAAGCGCTAGCTAATAACGAAAATGACGTCTCCAAATAACTACAGCAACAGCGATGTGTCAAACTGAATCGCGTCAAACTTTCCACAAAACAATTCGCCTCTATGACAGAGGGAATTACGAAGAAATTAATAATCACCTGACGGCGTCATTTCCAAACTTTGAGACGGGTTTCGATGATCGATCCCTGGAGGATTATTGGCTCACTTTCAAAACTAAAATTGCCGAACTCACCGCGAAGTTTATTCCCACCATCACATTTCGTGCAAGTCACAACAAACCATGGTTTTCAAAGTTCTTGAAGACACTCGAGAACAAAAAAAAAGAGACTTTTCCGTGCAGCAAAACGCAACCCAAGCGCATGCGCCTGGGAGAAATATTACACAGCCGAATCAACATACGTGCAATCTATCCGTAATGCCAAACGCGATTTTTTCCAAACTGACCTCCCCAAGATCCTAACAAGTAACCCGAGGAAGTTCGGGAAAGTACTAAGTCCTCAACAGGCTCCGATCATCACACTAGCTAACCCACTTGGCGAGATGACAAGTGACATCGACTGTGCAAATATTTTTAACACCACTTTCTCATCCGTCTTCACACACGAAATCGATATGCCACTTTCTACCGCAACTACCAACCTAAGTTTGCCTATGCCTTCAATCACGTTTTCTGCGCACGGCATTATATGTATTATAGAAAATATCAAGATGTCATCTTCAGCGGGTGCTGATGAAATCACCCCCAAGTTCCTCAAAAATACTGGCCATGCTTCCGCACCGTATCTATCAAAACTTTTTGCACAATCACTTTCCACAGGTAGCATTCCCAGCGATTGGAAGGTGGGGAAGGTTGTTCCGGTCTTCAAATCAGGTAACAAAGAATCACCCCTTAACTACCACCCCATCTCTTTAACAAGCGTGCCGTGCAAAATCATGGAACATGTCATTTATTCCCACATAATGAATTTTCTTGACTCTATTAATTTTTTTCATCCTGCTCAACATGGCTTCCGTAAAAACCTATCCTGTGATACACAAGTGGCTATTTTCATCCATGACTTGCATATGAACCTTGACTGTAACCTTCAAACTGATGCAATATTCCTGGACTTCGCGAAAGCGTTTGACAAAGTACCCCACCAACGCTTGCTACTAAAACTTTCATGGTTAAACCTTCATCCAAACATTTTACAGTGGATAAGTGAATTCCTTGCTAACCGCACCCAGTATGTTTACGTTAATAATCAAGCCTCTAGTCCTCTTCCCGTAACGAGGATCAGTCCTTGGCCCGCTATTATTTTTAATATACATTAATGACCTACCAACGCATGTCTCTTGTAACATCCGTATTTTCGCCGACGACTGTGTCATCTATCGCACAATCAATAACACCTCTGATCAGCTCGCCCTCCAGAATGACTTAAACAGCGTACAGGACTGGTGTAACCAATGGCTCATGGAACTAAACCCCAATAAATGTAAACTCGTGTCTTTTAACCGAAAACGTAATCCTCTCCTCTTCTCATACTAAATCTCGCACGCCACGGTAGAATTAACTCACACTTATAAATACCTCGGTGTAACATTGTCCAATGATCTAACCTGGAACGCACATGTCACAAAAATCATATCATCCGCTAACAGAACCCTTGGATTCTTAAAACGTCATCTACGACATGCCCCACAAAACGTAAAACTACTTGCCTACAAATCACTTGTCCGTCCTAAATTAGAATACGCCTCTGCTATTTGGAGCCCTAACCAAAATTATCTAACAATTTCCCTAGAATCAGCAGAAAGTCGAGCCACAAGATTCATATATTCATGCTATTCATATAACGTTAGTATATCATCATTAAAAGCAGAGGCAGGTTTAACATCTCTAGCTTGTAGACGTCGTATTACTAGTATGTGCTTGTTTCATAAACTTTATTACAGCTCACTTCGTCATCCGCCCTACATCAATCCGCCGGCACGTATCTCCCCCCGCATTGGTCATCCCCTTCAAGTTGCACGGCTTCGTACGCGCACTGCTACTTTCGCATCTTCATTTTTTCCACACTCAGCCCCGGACTGGAACGGCCTTCCACACGACATCGCCGCAATCATCTGTACATCCAAATTTCTGAATTGTATAACTACTATATTTAACAGCGAATAATTTATGTTCATTACGTGTTTTCTTTGTTTATTATGATTTATACATGTAACCCACCCCTTATGTAACACCCCCAACCCCGGGGGCCTTTAAGGTAATAAAGTGAAGTGAAGTGAAGATGTCACTCGGCGTTCTGAACAGTCGACGCAAGCATCCCATGTCAGCTTCTAGATTACCGATGAGACGACAACATGTAGTTGCTAAAGAAACAGCGACAACGAACAAGCAGCAACGGCAACAACAGTCAGTGCAATGACAACAACGTGAATTTCCGTCGAGTCGCTACAAGCCAGCTCATGTCGTCCCCTCCGGCGGCGGCCAGGCTACAATTAAGGCTTACAACAGAAACAAGGTATACTAATAAGCGACAAGGACAGCAACAATCAGTTCAACAACCGCCACAACGTCACTCGTCGCGATTTCGATACCCCTCGAGGATTTCGGCTTCACTGGCCGACCAGACGACAGCGCTTGGAACAGGAAAGAACTAAGGGGCACGCAACAACAACAACAACAACAACAACAACAACAACAACAACAACAACCTTAACTCACCGTTCTTAACGGTCACCGCGTCCCATCCCATGTCGGCTGAGTTGACCGGCCAGCAAAAGAGGAAACCCGCCGTGGCCGCGACCAAAATCACGTCCGTGGCCTGGAGTAGCATCTCTGCAGCCGCCAGCTGCTGAATAGTTTCTTGCCAGCCCCGACGACTGCGCACTGAATCGCGTGCTCGCGCATGCCTGTTCGCGGGCGCCTCGCTTTCTTCCGCTCGGTTGAGGTACGAGCGAGTTTAAATCTCGTCTTCCCTGACTATTTCTCAGAACCAACAACGTATACGGTACGCCACGTCTACGGCACGCCAGCATCGTCGCCTTCTTTTTAGCCCAGCGCCCGCGAAGTCGTCTTGTCGTGTACTCCGTGCAGATGCGTACAGCGTTGTGAAAAGCAGAGCCCAATTAAACAGCGCTTGATTTATTCGCACCGTTTGCACTCGCAATGAAGAACGGGTGTTGCTTTAACGGATCATTTTGTTGGGAGACGATCAGTCCATTATAGACGATAGGCTGCGCTAAACAGCTTTTGCAACTTAGGCAGCCAGCCGTTTCGACTTATCAGACACAACTGCGCTTCTACAGCCCGTTAAGTGTCGGAGCATATAGGATCGCTGCGGCCTGTCTAGTACACGTGATTAATCTAACTTCTGTCTTCTCTCACTCCCTCCCTTTCGCCATTCTTCACGTGTAAGGCAAAAGACTGGACATATACCTTTCCTTCTTTCTCTTTCGCACCAGCGGAGGCTTGAGAATGCACACGTGTAAAGGCTAGAGTCTTGCGGGATATATAATGTCTAGCCTTCAAACAGCCGGGATTCGTAAATGAAGTACGAGCGTAAGCGCATACGATGAACACACCGTCACAAACTGAAACAAGGACAGTGATGTGCAAAAAAAAAAAAAAGAAAACAGAGAAAAAGAAAAACACGAACCTAGAAGTATTCGTGCAGTGACTTGCAAAAGAGAAAAAATACGAGACACGCAATATTTATATCCTACACAAGATTAGGCGACGTAAAGCGCACGTATAGTATCTTGTTATGTGAGCGACAGTATGTATCGAGAGTATGAGAATGGGAAGATTGTGATCAGTGCATTGACTGATAATGTGATCTTGGATCGGTTCCTGCGGAGACATAGCCTGATAAGAAAGCCCGAATCGGCACCAGTCTTTCATCGCCCTCTCGTCGCATGTGAAGAATTGATCCCTATGTTCGATTGCTTTGCGTTTCATTATAAATGAGTTTCTGCAAAGTTGCTATGGTTTGGGTGCAGAGGCTGGCGACCTTGGGTTATCAACAGGTGGTATTTGCTCATAAGCTATGCCTACCTTTGGGATAGGTTCCATTCTCTTTTATAGGATTCATATAACTTAAACAGAAATAGGAGGGGAAAAAGAAAATAGAAGAGGAAGAAAGAAGGAAGTGGGACTCCATTGTGGGACCTACGCACTCTTTAGTGCTCGCCTTGCCTCTTTCTGTACGCCAGGTGGGTTTGCGTCTTTCAGTGCCTGGGAACCCTAATGCTTCGGGTGCCCTAAACTCTGTCGTAGGCCTTTTGCGTTATTTTGCACGCCCGGCGGTTCGAGTACCCAAACGCCTATAGGCACCCTAATCTGAAACTCTCTACTAGAGAGTTTTAGGTTGCGTTGGGCGCCCTAAATCTATCGTAGGCCCTTTGCTTTCTTTTGTACGCCCGGTGGTTTGCATTACCCAGTGCTTGGGCACCATAGAACTCTCTAATTAAGTATCTCTGCGCACATTGACTGACAGTCGCTGTTAGAACCACTTTCTTTGCCGACGGAAATTTCTGTCCCTCTTGTGAGACCTATGAGTCTAGTTGCTCTTAGGTGGCTTTGACTCGAGCAGCGTGAATTGCGGGGCAAATGGACGGGCTTCACGATCTGGGAAGTGGCGAGAGTCGCTGAAAAAACTGCCGGTGTTATGGCCTTATGGCCCTGGCAGAAATCGTGTGCCTGTCGGCTGCAGCCAGTCAGGACAGTGAAGGCGGAAGCCGATAAGAAGTGAGGCTCGCACTCACAAAAAGAAAAAGAAAGTTTTTATGCTAGAAATGTTCATAAGGGCATATGACAGCCAGTAATGATGCTGGACGTATTATTAGCGAAGGATGCTTGCCAGAGGCAGAGAACACTTATAAGAACAAAACTCTTTGTGAATTCTGACTATGTTTGTGTTAGCTGAAGCAGCTTTCCAACCTAGTTCCACGACGAACACAACAACCCGACTTGCTGCACCGTATCTCTGCGACCGAGAAGTGGCAGATATGCCAGGCTGCCAGTTGCCTCAACAGACTCCGGGTTGCCGTTTATATTGTGCTGACACGCATTCAAGCGTTCGGGATGAGTGGCGTGAGCATTCATGGACGCAGCTATTGAGAACGTGTCGTACGCCCCCTCCCCCCCCCCCCCTTTTTATGCTACGAGCGTTTTCGTTTGTATGGATGCAGGCTGTATATTATTAGAGCGAGTTGCCGCGAAGTAAAGGAAGCCGTGATTTGTGCTGCAGTAAAATCGGCGAATTTACGCGGCTACCTGTCCTCAGTCACATCTGTTTGGACATAAAGCAACAAATAATAATAATAAAAGAACTTCATTGATTTTTTATCTGTAGTTTTATGCTTTCCCATTTTTTGTTCATTTTTCGGTGAGCGACAACTGGTGAGAATTTTGAATGAGATAGCGGAGCCACGAGAGCGGCAAATGGGTCTCAGTATATTTTGTCCTGAATTGCTGTCGAGGGCAAGGTCTTGGTTGACTCCCGAAGAGATTCACAACAGTTATCCACGCTGATTAAATGTGCTTGTATGCGCAGTGCTGAGAAAGAAGATAGAAATGACCTTGAGGAGCGGACGGACTTAACTGTCCCTAGACGGCGAGCTACTTGAACGCGCTAGCCTATCTCGTTAGTTCGTAAGCCAAGGTATCCCGACTTCGTGCCATGCATGCATTTAGTATTGAGCTGCACCCTCTCTATACGCACCGTCCTCATTTTCTTCTTCACGATCTCGCTGGCTCCTTTCGCTGAATCGTTGGCAACTGGCCAGCATACTCTTGAAGTGGGCTGCCTGTTAATAAGCTCTTAGTGTGCAAACATCGGTTCGTAAGGCCTAGTTTACGCACACATGAACGAATGGTCTTTTCCTTGGGGCCGTGCGTGCGTGCGTGCGTGCGTGCGTGCGTGCGCGTGCGTGCGCGTGCGCGCGCGTGTGTGTGTGCGTGCGTGCGTGTGTGTGTGCGTGCGTGCGTGCGTGCGTGTGTGTGTGTGTGTGTGTGTGTGTGTGTGTGTGTGTGTGTGTGTGTGTGTGTGTGTGTGTGTGTGTGTGTGTGTGTGTGTGTGTGTGTGTGTGTGTGTGTGTGTGTGTGTGTGTGTGTGTGTGTGTGTGTGTGTGGAAGGGGGTGCATTGTGGTTGTGTTGCCATTTTAAGCCCTATGCTCTATATAAGAGTGCAATTTCACTGCAGCCCTGAATTTTTACAAGCCCCCCCTCGATATGTTATACTATATATACGCGTATGTGATTTCGCACATACTCAATGTTGCTTAACTAAGAGCGCCAGCTATACATGACTCTTCCTGCGAAACAATTAGCTGATATTCACTTAAATTTCAAACATAGGTACCGCTTTGACTATAGTTCAGTTTGCTTGTGGCCATTAGTTAACTTGTTGGCGTTACTTGCCAGTTTTGTTAGCGATGTAACCGAAGTGGGTGTCGTCTGCGATGATGCCACTCAAAAAGTTTTCAATTATGCTACAACGAAACGGTGGCGCCGTCTGTCACGGCTACGGTGAAAACACGGTGTTCACCGTAGCCATGACCAACGTTACTACAATAGGTTAGTAAAGTAGTCTAGTAACGACAGATGGCGCCATAGCTTCATTGCAGTCTAGTCTGTGTTTTGAGTTGTGCTGTAGGCTGTCACTTCGTTGCAGTGGAATCGGTATGCTTTTATTGGCATCGCCGCCTACGACATTCACTTAGGATTTATTGTTGGCGAATCTGGGTAAGTGATGTCTGAAAACGTAGCTTTGAATTTCATACAATATGGTAGTTTTGTGTGGTATTCGAGCTGAGATTGGTCAGTGGTTTTGCAAGAAGGGTTGTGTTACAATTTGCATCTGTCGCTCCCATTTATGCAACATTCAGCATATGGTTTTCTGTTTTCTTTATTGGGTGTTCAATACAAAAAGACGCAGCACATCTAACATGGCCTGTTGGAATCCACACACCGCGAAGCTTACGAGGCAGAGCTCACGCGCACTTTCTCATCTAGATCAATGATGCTCCGAACTAGAAGCTCTGCAATGCAATGCACCTTTCAACATAACCAGCCATGTAGGGGTTCAAAAGAGGCAAGGTGGCATTCTGCGCCGTTTGTTTGGGGTACCCGACCTTCCCTTGGAGGCGCAAATGCGACCGTCCAGGCGGTTACCAGCAGGCGCAACGCATTCGCAACGTGAACCCATCTCCTCCGGTGCCTTAGCTCTCTCCCGTCTCATCGCGGCTCTCCGCGTTGCGGCCCCTTCGCCCTCTCCACCAGTGGCCAACGAGTCGCACGCGCAGGCTTGCATCACCCCTCTACCTTCTAGTGCTGTGGGCGAAGTAGCGTGAGCCATCGCTCCTAGATGGCGCCGCCTTCCCGCAGCCGAGTGTGAGCTATTCGGCGATAACACACGACAATAATAATAATAATAATAATAATAATAATAATAATAATAATAATAATAATAATAATAATAATAATGACGATGACGACGATCATCATCAGCAGCAGCACGTGGTAGCCGCAGTAAGGATAGTCCGGGTTGGCTCGAAGGACAGCTTAGCTTTAAAATGGTGGAAGGCGATTGAACCTCAACTTGACGCTGATGTCTTCCTGAGCTAGTTGGGGCTGAGAACAAAATGTATGCACCATATAACTCATTCTGAAAGGCTCGCAGCGTCTTAAACGACAGCGTCTGCGTCCCCGACCAAAAACGCAGCGTTTCAACGACAGCGCCTCAAAACGATAGCTCTTACGAGGAAAGGATGCGAGAACGTGTTCTTACTACCCCTACCACTGGAAACGCACGAACGTTACCATCGTTACCAATACTATCGGTACCGCTGGTACCGCGGGTATCGGCCCTCAGTTTTACACTGCACTAACTTCGGGATCGGCCCACGAAACATAGAAACACAAACCCGATGCGGAAAAGTGGGGGCAACTCGCCAAGAAAGACGTCATCTTTAGAAGGTAGCCCCTCTGTTCCCCTGATATACCTCGTTTATTGCGTAACGATGGTCTCGACTCCGGCAGCCTGGGTATCTCTAGGTGATGCCTTGCCTGCTGTATAAAGCTCACGAAATACGTGACGCTTCCTAGGATATTTCATATTCACCGTAGTTGTCACGAGCGGCGCTGGCTAACACTACCACAGCTAAGCATAGTGCACAAATACCTCCCCCCCCCCTCCCGCCAAAAGAAAAGCGAATGGGATGGGGGAAGTGGAGGGGACAGTCGCCGCAGAAGCTTCCACAAAATTTTTTTCTTTTTCAGGTTCCATACTGAAACTTTTCCGGTTAGAACACGGCCTCAAACAAAGACAAAAAATTACTTTCACCTGTTAGCTGTCACCTCTGTAAGACGCCTGAAACTATTGAACACTACTTTATTAACTGAAAAGATGCCGTTCTATTTTGGGATGTTCTCCAGGGTAGATTGCTAAACAAGTTTGAGATAAATTTTCACATTATGCGATATGTTGTTGCACCGTGGGATGCCGCACCATTGGACATGTTTTACTCATAGGCCTGCATACCTTGTTAAATATTCCTGTGTGAGATAAAAATGCAGAAATTGTTTTTTCGCCAATTGCACATTTAAGTCAGATGATTATGCACCTAAATGAAATCTATATCAAAAGATTGTATGGTAGATTGGTATGTACTTTTGATTAGGTGTTTAGCTTCTCCATTGTAGTTTTTGTGGCGATGATTGGTCACGTTATGCGATGGTAATTTTTCATATATGCACTGCTAGCTTTCCTGCCATTGGATATGGCCATCCATTGGACTATGAGGTGACTACCTTGCCGAAGAGCTCGTACACAGGACAGCACCCTCATCCTTATTTCCACTGCAAGCGTGTTGGCTGCTAGCCTTGTTTTCTACAGAATGACGCAGTGATACCACAAAGGATACCTTAACATCTTCGCTCCAACAAAGTTACGTCATCTAGAACAAAATTTCTTGCTCTTTTTTTGCCGCGGAATGAACAAATCATAGCAAGGGATACTTGAAAGAAATTGTAGTATCAAGTAGTGTTATGAATTTCTATAACTTGGGGCCCCAGCGTCCCAATGGGATTGTTAGCGATGAGCCGATTCATATCCTGCATCATTCCTCCTAATTTTATTCTAGTTTTAAAATGTTTATTTATTTTTTTGATAATGCGCGCTTACGTTTTGGACGTTTTACGTGAGGTGACGTGTAAACACTCTTCAGCCATCTGTATGAGGGGGACGTCCAGAATATCCAAAGGATAGAGAGAGAGAAAAAGAAAGACCCAAGAACGCTGCCCCGCTGTGGCAGCTGGCTGCTGAAGCAGCAACGGCAAAGTGAATAAAAATAATTCTTTTAGACAGTCGCTGTTGTTATATAAATCAGAGTGAATGTGTCCTGTCCAAAATGCATCGCGTAAGAAGCACTCAAAAACCTTCTCGTCAAAACATTCGCAGAAAGTAGTCAAGGGCGGGCTTTGAAAGCTTAACATGCGTCGAACACTTAAATTCAGAATCGAAAGAAAATATAAGTTGCTGAAAGGCCCGGGACAACATCTTGCAGCGTTTGCAGACGGTGCCTTGCTGATCATTTACCAACCGCTGCAATTACGCAGAAACCTGTGTGATTTCTTGAGAAGCAGTTGGCAGGCGCAATATCTAGCTATAGCTTCTGCAGCGTTGCATATTTCCGAGGAGAAAGATTAGGGCTTCATTTATGTATGTGTATAATGGCGGGGAACTCTCGCCTGAGGCTAAATTTGTCTTTGTTTATGCGCGACACCCTGTAGTCTCACGGCAAGTGGTCAAGATATGCCATGGCGGCTCATAACTCAACCGGCGGTTTCCTTGTTTATGCGGTAGCGCCGCTATTTGATCGAGCCAAAGAGGCCTTGACTTTGGAACTTGTCTGGTGAGGCGACGACGCATACGCATGCAACGTCGGCGCCAAGGAATCGAGGAAAACTGTTAACATTGACAGCGTATATCCTGCAGCGGCGTTCAGAAAATATCGAGCTTCGCGAGCGTCGTGGAGCCGATACCTTAGACGTATTAGTAGGGTACTCGAGGAGTCCAGAATCACTCTGCAGTTAGCCAGCATCGAATCGGCATCATGCGCGTCCACACGACCGTTCTTGTTTCCATAGCGATCATCATTGTCTCCGAGTGGCATCGGTCCGAAGGGTACCTCGCCAGAGCACGGGTTCCCGTAAAAGATGGTGAGTATATTTTTTTTTATTAGAGCGCAACTTTCTTTTACTCTTCCCCTGGCTTTGGCGTTTGTCGTCGTTTCCTCGCCGGACATATTTGCGCATATGTATGCACAACTTGGGGCCACTGTGCATGTGCTGGCAGCTATCATGGCAAGTATATTGTTACGTGTGGAAAGACACAGACGAAAGAGGCTATTTACAGGCTATTTACACTGGAGCCAGACAGCCAGGCCGACACTTGATCGCGCCAAGGGCACAGACCCACTTCATCGTCGTTCTCGCGGCGGCTGGTCTCTTGAGCATCTCTCGATGATATCGTAATAATATAATAGAAAACTTGGACCACTGGGTATTTCCCCGAATAGACAACTTATCGCTGGCTGGCTGCTGTCTAGATGGCCCAGTAGACAACCTTGGTGACTGGGTATGTACCTACTCTTGACCAATTCCCAAGAATAGATGTGCCATTGACAAGATGGTGCAAAGCTCTAAACGACCACTACAGCGCTGAGCACGCGCAACTCGGTTTGTGCAACTGGGTGCGTGCCTACTCTTGCCAAATCGTGCAGAATGGATGTGCCGTAGTGATGCAAGTGGTAGGACGACACAAATATATCAAAGCGAAGTATCACTGGCCTCTTCCCCGGGCTTTCGCGTTCTTCACCGCTTCTTCACCTAGTAAATCACGTGATCATTGAGAACAGCTGCGCCCTACTCGCGCATTGTATGGGGGGGGGGGGTTAATATTGGGTGCGTGTCATGAGACCGGAGTGCAATCTGACGAGGAAGTAAAAGCCAAGAGGCGTCTCGCTGAAGAGGCGCATAAGCGTTATGCTGCGAAACGCAAAGTCATACTTGGGCGCAAATGAATTACGCTGATCCATCGCATACGTTGGAATGTGAGTGAACTTCACAGACGCAACCCCTACACTCATTTCATACGATGTGCGCCAACGTAATTGTAAACAGTGACAAACCTAGGCACGAGCATTACACAATGCTTCGCCTCACATAGATTCCCAAATTTTTGTTGGGTCTGCTTGTTTCATTTTATTTCAGGGTGTTCATAGCACACTGTCAAGTTAGGTTTAATGTATTATATGTAGTTATTTTGGTAGTTCCGGCCAGGGAGAGAATGAGTGTCAATCGGGTGAGCCGAATTAATCAAGTGGAGGGCACTTTATACCTTGTTACGTAATATTAACCATTGTGATTATCATCTAATCACGTGTAAGACGTATTTGCGAGGTTTAAAGGTTTCCACAGAATGCAATGAAGATTAACAGGTGACTAATGCTAGCACTCGCTGATGCCGGGTCACAGCTGCTATAGGGTTGATACCGCTCAAATGATAGTTTCTGTAATAGGATGATGTCGGAAAAATGAAGTTTGTGAGGTGTTTCCGACCTCATTTGGTGGACAGCCGACGATACCCCAACTATGCCGCAGTGTCTCAACAGGCAGCATTAACAGTTTACCATTGTTTTCAAGATGAAGATACCGTGATACATGAAATACACATATATCATGAATAGACCAGAAAGAAATCATTTAGATGTGTTGTTTTTGTTGTAGGACTTCCCCTAACGCAACCCACCTCCCCCTTAAAACATCTGTATGCATTTTCTTGCAATTAAGTGTTAATAGACTACCAGTAGGCATGTTTTTCGGCATACGTGCGAAAATTCACGCAAAGATGTTACAGTCAACGCATTTTAAAATGTTTCTTTCGATATGTAAAATAGCTCTAACCGTAAACGATTTAACAAACGCACACTTTCCCCAAATGTAGTGAAACGTTCTGCAGGCGTCCAAAAATTAATAACAGCGTGCTCTTGAAGAAACTGTTACACAGTGAGCCCATTCCTCACAGCCGTATAATATGTGCTATGTCCACAAATGCGCAATCTGACATCCAACTCCTTTCCCATCATCACCGCATTACTAGTGCGGAACTGTTCTTTATGTTCTACTTTTCATCACGTAATCGCGCACCCTACATCTCTGCCCCGTTGCGCACAGCCAATAGCATTAGTCACGCCTTTTCATGTTAGCCGTCCACTTCTCCATACGACGACATTTTCAGCGTCCTTCTTTTACCGAGCAGCTACCGACTGGGACGGCTTTACCGAGCGCATTGCTATATATTATAGGCTGGCCGGCATCATTTTTGACGATTTAAGTAATCACCTGCGTTCTCGAATATCTGTCTTATTCATGAAAGGGAAAATTCTTATCTACGCTAATTGCAGCACGGAGCTTCAAAAGAAACCCCGACGGATTTCTGAGAAACGAGGTTTTGCAGTTAAAGACAAATTCATTCTTGTTGCGGGAATCGAAGCCGTTTTATTATTGTATTTACGTATATAACCTGTTTGCATCTCACATTATACTTAAGTTCATAATACAACTCGAGTGGGCATGTATCGCTCATGTATATTTTACTAATGTATTTGTATAGTGTATGGGTAAGGTCCTTTGTCCTTGGAGTTTTATGCTTTTTTAAAAATTCGGGTGTTAAAAATTGGGCCTTATTTTTAAATAGGAAAACTTGGGAGAAAGTATCGATTTTGTTTTCTTATTTAAGCCCGAATTCGGGATTGTTATGGAGACTTTAAGAAATGCTTAACAAATGCAGTGGTCTTCTTTTTTGGACACAAACGTCCTATTGAAGCTACCGAAGTCATTAACAAGAAAAAGTAATAGTAAAGAGAGTTTCTCGCAAATCATGGGACGAGCAAATCCTCATTGTCAGGCATTTGAAAAGAGAAACACATCATTAAAACAACAGATACGTGTTTGATGATAGCTTCCTTGCTTTCCGCACTTTTTTAACAAAGAAGATAGAGACTTAAGTAAAAGCAAAGAAATGACAGGAAGGTTAACCAGAGCATGTCTGCGGTTTGGTACCCTACACTGGTGAATAGGAATAGGGACATGAAAGAAAGAAAAGGAAGGAAAAGAAAGCAAACGAATACATAATGAACAATGGAGAACTGTTCGGGTGGGAGTTGCTGTCACACAGTCTGTGAAGGCGCCAAATAGTCATAAACAATGTCAATGTCTCACTGAGGTATAAAATGCCTTTAAGAAAAGAAATTCAAAGGAGACATGTGCACACATGAAACACAGAAGACAAACGTGTTACTACTAGCGCGCGCGGACATGCTTCGCAGAAGGTGTGATGATTTTATTTGTCTTAAGAGAAGGCCTTGTAGAGTAACTTTATCACGTAAATTGGGAACATTTCTGTGTCAATCGAAGATCTGCCGGGCCTTTAGTCTTCGTCGGTTGACGTCCTGTTCTACTGGTATGAACTTATGTTCTTGAAACAAAATTATTAGCATGAAAACTAGACGAATCAGCCACCCTTCTTCGTATGCAACATAGATGGGGTAAAATCCTCTCAACGTCGCTGCTATACCAGAGCGCTAGCACTGCGTTAATTCGCTTCCCAGCGCATTACGCCATTTACGTGTATGCGACGAGCGGGAACTGCAATGCGATGCGGCATTGTCGTATTAATGTAAACGCGGCTAGTAAAGAAAACAACATGCCTGCGTTAACACAAAGTCTACAGGCACTGACTATATTATAGTTTTTATTTGTGTTAGGAAATTTTCAGGAAGAGCGTAGCATACACTGTATCTTTATATTTATAATACTATGATATATCTTGACCACTTGCTCATAAAAAGTGGGTAGCGTTTATTAGTTTTGTAACACGCGCATTTATTATTATTCTTTACGAAAAGACTACTTTCGAGGAGAAATCGGGTTTAACCTAATTTTTAGAAATTTTGTTTGGGATGCAAAAATCAGCACTTATCCGGTTTTGCCCGAAAACGAAGGACCACCCTACGTGTGCGCCCAAGCCTTATGTCACGCCCCTTTTTATCAGGGCTCTTTAAGGTAATAAAATAAAAATGAAATTGAAAGTAAATCTGTGCATGGCCAAGATGTGATGCGTTAATAACAACGCGATCATCGCTATTTCGCGAAATGTGCATATGTAAGGCGCTAATTTATACGACATCGTTCCTCGTCGATTTTTTCCAAGGTAAATGCCAGCACAACGGGACGGAAGTATCACAATCTGAGCCTCTGAAACTGGAGCATCCCTGCGAGGAATGGAGTTGTCACTTGAAAACTGCAGAAGCCGGTGAAGTCGTTCTAGCAGGGTTCGTTTCTCACAGTGCATTCATGTTGAGTTTCTCTTACATCCCTCTATGCAATTTTTTAGTGAACTAGGCAAATAAAGATGCTTATCTCTCATTTATTTTCGCTATTAGAGACAGAGAGAGAAACAACATTGTATTTGAATAATGACTCTGGCTCCTTCCGGGAAAGTGGGTAAGGTGAAGGCAGCTTAGTGTGGACCACATTGGAGGCTTCACATGCTACGCTCAATTGTAAACTGAATGTTCGATGGTAGCCTATGGTTGCACCGAGTCCTCAAATGACGAGCCCTCCGTAGGCCACTACATTTCCCCTAATGTATAGAGTCCTTCGTATTTCCACACAAGGTGACGAACATTTGGGGTTATTTCTTATAAGCATGCACAGCGTTCCGCCTTCGGAAGTGATTGATAAAGCAGGAGAGGTGGGGGGGAGCGGGCGTCAATCTTTGCATTGCCGTACGTTGCCACTGCCATAAGGTGATGACGGGACTACTAACAGCTCAGCTTGCATTAGAAGTGGAGACGTTGCCCACCCAATGCTGGCCCAAGGTCGCCCAATGTGGGGCCAGTGTGGCCCAAATTTGTAACTTGTCCCTTATTCTGTAGTTAGTGCTAATTATTCACATTAAAACACGTGTTTCAATCGCGTAAATGAACCTGCGTAATAATGAAATGGCATGTATGCTGAGCAAAATTCCCAAACTAATTCAGTTCTTAAGAAATATGTGGCGAAGTACATTGAGGTTCCAGTTCGCACTTATAGGCCCTCTCCAGAGATCAAGCGCTGCGGAGTGTTACTTAGAACAGCAATGCACTTAGCCAGAGACTTTGAGGACGTGTTTCTCTAAACTGGCGCTAAGCAGATGATTTCTGCTTGTGCCAAAGCACCAAAAATGAGGCGTTTGCAGAAGCACAGTGTCCCCTTACGCTAGTAAGTCCATCCTATTTGTGGCTGCATTGTTAACATTCTTGCTTTTCTTTGCAGTTGCGGCGTCGTCCGTCCAGGTCCAGGTTGTGTTACTGTCAAAGGCACTGGCGTCTATCCGGAATGCTGCGTCAAGATTGTGTGCAACTGACTGCACCTCACATAATAATAGTCACTTGATAAATGATAAGAGGAGAGTCGAGAAAGCCACCTGTGGCTTTGGTTCTTTTTTTTCGGTTAGAAGATTTTTAGCTAAGCACGAACTTCGTCACATGTAGTCATGCGCTTAGCATAGACCTACTTTGGTGCACATTTAAAGCTTAAACTTTTTTGACACAAAAATTGCGGTTACGTGCACCAGAGCTGCGAAGGTGCCGAAATACGCCATTTAAAGGAAGAGGAGGAATTTGATTTGTACGAATTCGGTCTGAGCTAATCTAACCTGCTAAGCTCTGCGCTGGGAAAGGGGAAAAGACCACGAAAGAGGGATGGGGAATGATGATGACGACAAGAATAGTGCTGCGATGAATCCTAGTGAACATATCAGCATACTTGAATCCCAGTCTTGAGTGCAGTCTTGTGTTGGAGAGATTGCGCCATGGCTTGTACTGTTAGTCAAAAGTCGCTTGTGTTACTGCCCGTCTGTGTCTGCCCGTACTTTGCTTCAGGTCATCAGTAGCAGAAAGTTCAAGCATGCAGCCACAGAGAAGTGTTTGTAGTCATGCAGAAAACGAGCGCCCTTACTATAAATTATAAGCAAAGGATACCAATAAACTATTTTTATTCGACTTTTGTATCTTTCTGCAAATAGCTTTGAGCAGCAATAAACTATTTTTGTTCGACTTTTGTGCCTTTCTGCAAACAGTTTGAACAGCGCTAGAGCGCTAACCACACAATGGTATATAAGCTACACATCGACGTGACTTTGTGAGTTGATAAATTTGATAAAAAGAAAAAAAAGAAGGTATGGTAAATCTCATTTCTCAGTGCGAGTGGAGTCACTCAGTTCGCTCAACTATGCAAATTTGATGAGCAAATTGACCACTACCTGAGTTTTTGCCTTCGCAGCAATTTGCTGTGCCTCCTTCTTTGAAGAGGGGTGAATTGATTCGCCTTACGAATGCAGTTATCACAAAGGAAGAACAGAAAATTCACCGACGATTACGATACTCCCCAATGCGAAAGTTGAGCGCAACTCTATACGTTTTCATTTCGACATATTATGCAAGTCTGTACCACAAGCTTGCTACTTGGAGACGTTTTGATTAAAAGTCTTCTTTACAGAGTTGGCACTCATCTATAGTTTCCGATCCCTGCTGGTGCTGGCCGCGACCTAGACTGTCATCCATTGTATCAGGTTTTAGGGGGCGTATATAGCTATCGTTTTGTACCGTATGTTAAAATTAAATTATGGGGTTTTACGTGCCAGAACCACTTTCTGATTATGAGGCACGCCGTAGTGGAGGACTCAGGAAATTTCGACCACCTGGGGTTCTTTAACGTGCACCTAAGTCTAAGTACATGGGTGTTTTCGCATTTCGCCCCCATCGAAGTGCGGCCGCCGTGACCGGGATTCAATCCCGCGACCTCGTGCTCAGCAGCCCAACACCATGGCCACTGAGCAACTACGGCGGGTATGTTATGTCGTATGTTAGGACAGGCCTTGTACACGCGGTCATTCACGGGAGAACGTAGAACACGTTATGTTAAGCTCTCCTAAGTTTCATCAGCAAAGGTGTGCTTTGAAGGCAGAATTGATAGGCCTTGAAAATCACACTTTTAGCCTCAAAAAGTTGCTTGGGTCACGGAATAACACTTCATTACAGTTATCAGGTGTGAAAGCGTTAATAAGCGTCTTCACTAAAAGTGAACTTTGCCTGTCTTCGTGTGTTATAGTTATGTTTCAGCATTCTCTGTGTGTTAACGATAGAGTAGTGTGCTGTTTTTCTTTATTAAATATGACTATTGTTGTTTAAGCCTGTTTACTAAATGTGCATTTTTGCCGCGCCGTTTGTTTGTTTGTCATATCACCTCATATTATCATCCTTTGCTCAATAGACAGCATTTCCTTGGGGAAAGGCCGGTGACACGACAGTGGCTAACACTTTCAATGTCCTCAAAATAAGTGATTCAGGCTAGCTTCAAAGGTAAACATTGGGCAAGTGGACTACCGGCACCAAATGCACCGCGGTGTATGTATGTATGTTGACGAGAGTAAAAACTTCCCGTAAAGAATTTGTCAACACAAGAATGACGTTCGCCACCTAAACAGATAACACAGTGATGTGGCTGAACACGGGAAGCTTTTCCATCACCAGATTAGCCCCAACGGCGCTGTCGTCTTGGAGATAGAAAGCAGAAGACGCCGGGTAACATCAATCGTTCGTCAGAAATATTTCCCGCCGTTTACTGTTGAGGTCAGCGAAAAGTGTCTGCGTGCCTGTCAAAGCGCCAAAAAAGCATATAAGCACTGCTACGCCTCACTCCATCTCACCCGTAAAGAATGAGCAGGTCGGGCTCTGAAACGCCGGATTATTTTGAAATAAATTTTGTTTGGAGTTTTCCTTCTATTTATTTCAGGCTAACTACGCAAATTCGGCTTGACCAGGTAGTTTATGCGCTTTGCCGGACACAATTCACGCGAACAATTGAATTCTCGCGAACAGTTGAATTTGAATGGAACAACACTTCTGAATTAACTTTTCGCTATCACGAATGTGATATGTTTTTACATATAACACGTTAAGAGAATCGTATTTGAAGACAACTTCACATTGTTTAATTCTGCTACAGTGCTTCTGTTCCGAGATGTTCATCATCAGATTTGACATCCAGTCAGCTAATTCGCATTCAGGGGCGTGGATATCGACAGGAGGTCAAACTAGAAGATTACGCTGCACCGCGCGTGAGGAAATGAGAGAAAGATGTGTCGTTGCCTTTGTTTTTGCCAGTCGATAGCAAGAGCGGAGCTGGTACCAGTTTATCCCTGCTTGCAAATGATGTGCCGCACGCAGTGCGCTGTATGTCCCCATGGGGGCTTGACGTTGTGTCGAGTTAGTTGTGTGTAAATACTTAATTGCGAGTAATATGAGCATTGTCGGCCAGCATAATGTCAAATAAAGTGACTGGCCTAATGACAACTGCTGCTTCAATCTGTGCGAAAAGCAAATTTCTGGACTCATTTTGTGCACTCCAGTGTGTTAAGGTTTTTCTGTCCTTCATTCAGATCCTACGCAACATGTTCAAGCTGATCTACTGGCGATTTGTTTATTACCACATGTTTCGTTTACTTCGATCAGCTTGCGCAGCATCCTAGTTGTGTTTGTTTTTGCATTTGCATGTTTTCCCAGTAATACAACTTTTTTTCTGTTTAAATGACACTCTGTTATTAGTGCGTGCAGGTGATCACGAGAAGGAATGCTACCCTCATTCCTGTGGCAGGCATGTTTGTGCTAGGCAAGCAAGACGGCGACGGTGGTGCGCTAGCATTAGAGCTGATGTACGGACATCCGATGTTTCTCAATATGGTGCGCCACTGCCACTAGTCACACGTACGGTGACACTCCGGTTGGCTCTCCAGAGGACCAGTATACGGTTTAAAAACACAGTACTGAGCCACTGCATACAAAAGGTTCGAAATCTCGCCGTTACTGACACACAAAATCACGCATTGTATGTGAAAGAAGCTCTTGTGCAAAGAGCTCGATATGGCTATTAATATTCGATGTAAAATGTGCTTAAAAGTCACAAAGAGGAACCCGAAATGCACAATGGCATTGGGTTTTTCACTTAGCTTATCGAAAGAATCCTGGCCGACTTTAAGAATGCGGGAGCACGCGTAACTTAATAATTTCACCTTTAACGAACAGCAGTCCCTATAGGGAGCCAAAAAGGCACACTGGAAATACTGCGTCACTTGGAAAATGTTCAACACCACATCTAAGCAAGATATGTGAATCAGAGTTCAGTATGTGCATTCACTTTAGCAGTGAACTCTTGGGCGACTTGCAAAGCCATAATGAAACATTTCGTTGTTTAGCCTTACGTTTAGCCTAATTTTCCGCTCTTTTGTACATGTGGAACAAGCTCGCGTTTCGAAACCCTGCTGGCGTGCAAATTGTTCTACGAATCGCGATTAGTGAGCCCCATTCGCGTCTCCAGTGACGGGTGAGAGGCAAGTGTACATCGTTCACTTGCGTCATAGGAAACATAGCAATAACGCGTTAAAGACCCGCTCTCATGAAAGTTTAGACCGGGTAAAGCGCCTATAGCTCCAGCCAGTGCAGACAGGTAGGTAGGTATGGTAGAGCAGCTTCCGTAAAAAATATTATTTGAAGTCAGAGCGAAGGCACCACAAAAGGCTCACAAAAATACATGTTTTTAATCCGAAATCGAAAAAAAATTCATGAACGCCGCCATTGCTGCTCTCCAGAAATGACGCATGACGTTGAACGTTGAGAACCTATGCGGCTATTCAGAATGACCTCCGAGTTTGTGCGGTGGTCGAGGGCGCTTAAAAATTTCGGAAGTAACGTGTTGGTATTTATCACGTCCGCTAATCATCTGGTGCACGCATCGTGTGATTAAGGTGCTATTCAGAGACTTCTAATAAGAAACTGAAACATTTACCAGCCCTGCCTCCTTTTTAAGATTGCTTCAGAAGTATATGTCACTCATTGATAACCTATTTATTTAAAATGAAATTACGCTGCAGGTGGCCTTTAGGGAAGTATTCAATTTCACACAGTGATAAATAATATCTTCTATCTTTATTTCGTACAGAATAACAGAGCTGTATAGAAGAAACACCTCAATTAATGAAAGCGTCCACATGATGGTTAAAATTCTTTGTTATGTCATTTCGGGTGGCGACTGCCGGAAGTTATAAGGTTCTAAATGGGTTTTTACATCTCTCAATGCAGCAGCGAATATTTGTGCATGCTTGTAGACGTTAAACCACTGTGCATGGGATATTCCCACAGCAGTTATCTCCGGTCATCGCGGCACTTGAAGACGTCAAGCACAGTGTGAACCTTGAAGCCATCGAAGACCTCTAGTAGCAGGCTACCTGGCCGCAGCAATCCGGATATACTCCCCGGCCTTTGATTAAAATGCAGCCGCGGCCCGGTTCCACAGGATTACAACTGAAAGAGAAAACGTGAAATTTCTAACTTTATTGTAATAAATTGGTCATAGCTAATTGTTCAGTTATTGAGTTATAGTTCAAGCACTTTGATGGCGGTAGATGAATTTCAAATAAACAATGAAGTTGCAGAAATGTGAAAGTAATCCAAGGTTCAAAGGAAACATGTGAGGGTTCGATTGAAAATGAAAACTTTCCAGTTATAACGCAAGCAAAATTTGTATCGTGTGATCAAACTATGCATCACTGAATTGGAAGCACAATCGTTCAACCAAACGATCTAAGTGCGAAGCTATAGCATGTAGAAGGCTAGGAAGAACTAAACGAAGCGAATGTTTTTTGAATGAAAATACATTAGAACATTTCCGTGCACCAAGTATATGCGTTCTGAGCAGAACGTGAAGGAGTGTAGATGTCTGCAATACGTGTCAGAAAGATTTAGCGTATCGCTGCCATGTAGTGGTACTGCTAGAGTTGCCGGTACTCTACTATGGCACTGACCAGCGCCATCTGCTAGCGTTCACGCTTATACGCACTGTCCGTGCAACGGTGCAAGGGTGGTGAATATTACCCATGACAAGTGCGTGACAAGTAGCTGGGATGGCAGTGATTACTGCACCCATCCCTTATTTTTGCCAGGTTTTTCGACATCACTCGTAGAACGTGTTGCTTTGCATAACAAAAAGCACTATCAGCTTGGAAGAAAGGGGGAGCACACCGGATGCCTACGAAATGTTCCATAGTTTACAAAATCTGAGCTTCGACTCCCGCCTGTTATATACGCATATGTAGGGTGACTCAGCTAACGTTACCGAAGCGGTTCAACTAAAAAAAAAATGATAAAAAGCAGTCCAAGATGCGATTTTAAGGTCTATAATGATCGGTCTTGAGAGGTCTAGCGACTGAGCACCGTAGATCTTGAAGTTGTAGCTTGCACCATATTGTTTAATTTTCTTTTTTCTTGGAACAGCGCGGGTAACGTTAGCTGGGAAATTCTATATATCCTCGCTCACTGCATTGAGAGAAGTTCTGGTGTAAATAAGATGCCTTTGCTCTGTATAGATTGAGCTAGACACGCATGCTATGAATGTCGTACTACACAATTCCGTGCTCCGTAAACATGCTAGAGAGAGAGAGAGTAAACTTTAATGAACACCAGCAGTTCTGTCGGCTGGGCCTAGGCCTCCCACGATGGGACGTCGAGGTCTTGCCTCTTCGCCGCTTCGTAGGCCTGCTGGGTCGCCCAGAGTTGGTCGTCGAGATGGGAGCTGCGCAGGGCGGCGTGCCATCTCGACGAGAGGGTCACGGGATTAAGCTCTTGGTATTGATCTTTGCACTCCCATAGCATGTGGGGGAGTGTTGCCGATTCAGTTTTACAGACCTTGCACGTCTGGCTCGGGTAGATGTCGGGGTATATAGTGTGATAGCGTGTGAGGGAGGGGTATGTATTCGTCTGTAGCAGGCGAAGGGTGGTTGCCTGTGCCCTGTTTAACTTGCGGTGAGGGGTGGGGAAGGTTCTTCTTGCGAGGTAAAATGACTTTACAAGGTCGTTGTATCTCGTAAGGCGGTCGCGCCCTGCGGGTGCACCTGCACCGTCTCCGGCACGGTTGACTAGTCCTTGTGCTACGGAGTGTGTAACCTCGTTGAGGTTGGTGAGGTGGGGGTGGACAACGCCGGCGTGTGCTGGGATCCAGACGAGGGTGATTTGATTTTCAGACGAATGCGGGGCTTGTCGTAAGATACGGAGTGATTGATGAGAAATACGACCTTTGATGTAGTTGTTGACTGCTGCGCGAGAATCGCTCAGTATGGTGTGACAGGATGGGTCAAGAGTGGCCAGGGCAATGGCCACTTCCTCGGCCGTCTCGGCATTTTTTGTAATGATGCTGGCAGCATGTCGGAGCAAGCCGCCTGCTGTGGTAACCGCCGCAAAGCGCCGTCCATCTTGGTACTCAGCTGCGTCGACGAAGGTGACCCCTGCTGTGTTGGCGTAAGCTTTGATGAGGGAAGTAGCTCGTGCCTTCCTGCGTTCTTTGTTGTAGTCTGGGTGCATGTTTTTCGGAATAGGGTCGGCGTGTATCCATTGCTGAATTTCGCGTGGTATTGGGTGTTTGTCTCCATGTTGACGGTGGTAGGTGATATTAAGCTTGTTTAGAATGCTGCGGCCCGTTTCCGTGAGAGTAAGCCGCTCTAGTCGAGATCGACGTTGGGCCTCGATTAACTCGTCTAGCGTGTTGTGGATACCTAATTGTAGTAGAAGATCCGTGCTGGTGTGGTTGGGTAGTCCTAAGGCCTGCTTATAGGCTCCTCTAATGATGATGTCCAGTTTAGTCTTTTCAGCTTTGTACCAGTTGAGAAAGGGCGCAACATAAGTAATGTGACAGACGATAAAAGATTGGACAAGGCGGATGAGGCTGTCTTCCTTCATACCCCCTCGCCGGTTGGTCACTCGTTTCAGCAGTCTGGATGTATTGGCGGTCTGCCGAAGGATCATTGAGATAGCCGTAGAGTTAGCTCCGTTGGCTTCTATGGTCATACCAAGAACGCAGATGCAGATAAAAAAAAAAAAACTTTTGGTCAGCTAGGAATCCACCTTAAGATTTACGCTTCCTCCTTGAAAACATCTTACACAAGGAATGCATATCAGATTCGGTACGTAAAGGTGCAACTAACCCAGTTATAGAAAGTTCTCCGGTAGATGGATCACAGTCCCATTTTTCGCAAGGATGCTCCAGCTTGAGAGGCTCACCCGGTGGTATTTCCGTGCCGTTGTACTGACATTTGCCTTTAAAACAACAACAAAGAGACAAATAATTTAGATGGCCGCTTGTTTAGCGACATATTATAATCATTGACGTAGTAGTTCTGCGGAAAGCCACAAGGTGGAGAGAAGTAATTACTTCGCTCCACCTTGGGGGCTTCCGCAGAAATACTATGTCAAACGCTTGCCTTTGCTTCGTATTGTCGACAAATTCCACTTCGCCCTGCCATCTGGTAGCCGCGTGGTTAGCTCAGATGGTAGAGCGGCTGCCCCGGAAAGGCGGTGGTCCCGGGTTCGAGTCCCGGACCAGGACGAATTTTTCTTCAACTGTGAGGCTTTTCTTTCGAGAGAGCCGTATGGGTTTCCTTTGTAGCAATTGCTACGTTCGGGTGGACGTCTGATTTTCCCTTTATTAATTAATTTAGTTAATATTATAATCATTTTTTACCATTTACACAAGCAGTCAGTAAGAGTAAACATATTTTATGGCCGGCAGGTGGTGCTCTTATTTTTCTTTTCGTCCTCGTACAGTTCTTCCTTATACAGTTCCATAGCAGGAAAAAATCCTAGCGCCAGCTATCTATGCAGTTATCCACATGTCCTGCGTTGGACGAATTTATTGTATGTGTACAAAATTACTGATCGTGTGAGTTCATGCAATAATGTGCCGCCACGAACTGCAGCGTTTCCCTTTCCTTGGCACCCGCTCTGTGACGGTCACAGGCCAGCGGGATTTGCTTTACGCCTATCATAAACCGCATAGCTTTAGGTCTTCAATATTACTGCTGTATTCAAGTTGCGGCTAATATTTTCCGTTGAATCGCTCCTTGTGCAGTCCTGTAGAGCAGCCTTTTGTGTTACCTTGGTTAACTATGAAGCTTCGCCCCCTCATATCAGCAACGGCAGAATACATTCAGTGCACACTTTTGCTTTGCAAATTCGTCAATTCACACATATTTAGCATTTCACAACGTACACGATCAGAGTATCAGAGGCAAGTACTAGAATTTGTCGAGCACTTTTTAAATGTTCTAAAGGTGTACTGACGGAAAAGTTGTCTCATTCTTCTTGCTTTAGTCAACATCCGTCCAGAAATCAATTACGCTATATGGAACCTCAATTCCGCGAGAGCGCAACATATATTTATTTTCCTCACTTTTTCCTCCCACCAGTTCAATGCGCTCCAAGTGCATAGTGACATTGTATATTTTATTTGCCCATAACGAATATTGCGGCAGAGCACCATCGTATGACGAATGTCTACGTTAATGCGATTAGCAATGAAGCAACGTAATACAGCGCATTTCGCTAGAACAGCAGCTTGGGCTTGTTGGTTTTCCATATCCCGGTGTTAACAGCGCAAAACGCAGAAGGGACACGAGACGAGAAGACTTGTGGTGCCGTGCGGTGCCGTACAGCGCTTGCGGTGTTGTCTTCTCATCGGGTGTCCCTTCTACGTTCTGCGCTGTTAACACCAGGATTGAATACAGCGTATTACCACCGCAGAGACGCGCCATGTATGATGCGTGTGTGCAGCCGAGCTCCTCTATCGCTTTCCCTCTGGACATGCTGCGTCATTCAGCGGTACCGCCGCAAAGTCCGATCGTGGCGTTTGTGCGAATATGCATTCAGACGGGCCTGTTATGTACGATTAAATATGACGCGGGTTTGATTACGCCAGCACCGAAGAAAATCTAAGTATTTCTTTGTAGTTGAAGAGAGGCACGCATTAGGTGCCTCATAGTTACTCAAGTTCGCATCATAGAGGTTGATTGAAGGGCGGCCCATACCTATAGCTTAATACCTTAATTATGGACACTATACTTCCTAAAAGAAAAGCCACAAATTTTGGGCACGATATATTATTTATTTATTTATTTATTTAGAGATACCTTACAGGCCCCTAGAGGCATTGTGTAAGGGAAGAGTACACTCAACGATTATACAATAATTAGAATACATACGTGAATACATATAAAAAATACAGTGTAAGAAATGTGCTAACATACAGTAATGTGGTGTCAAACTTGTACAAAGGACAAACCGAATGCTTTTGAATGCGAGAGGTCAGTGAACAAGAAACTTTCCCAAAGTAAAATATAATCAATAGAATTACAGAGCGACAGGGACATATTTGGATATAACAAAACAGTATTTAAGGGACAGTAGCGTAATAATAAAGGGAAGCTCAAGAAAAAATAACACATTAGGTTACGTAGAAAATGCGTTGTCAGAAGATGCCGGAAATTTTCCTAGTCACTCTCATAAGCGATGGCGTTTGGAAGATTGTTCCAAAGGCGAATGGCTCTTGGAAGAGCGTAGTAGTTAAATGAATTAGTCTTTCCGTAGACACGCTTGAAATTGATCTGATTGTCCTGCCGGTGTGACCTGTAATGAGGAGTTTCAAGAGACAGAACTGATGGTGCTGTATTATGAACATATTTATGAAATAATGATAGCAGGGCTGTATCACTACGCTCATGCAAGGGCTGCAGTGAGAGGTCGAGTTAAATTGGTGTTATGCTTTTGTTATAGTCAGAACAACGCGAAATAAAACGCGCAGCCCTATTCTGAATAGATTCGACTTTTTCGATCAAGCATTTCTGATTGGGGAGACCAGATGGATGCGGCGTAGTCAAACTGAGGTCGAAAAAATGTTAGATAACCTAGTTTACGAATGCCTTCCGTAAAATTAGGTAACTTGCGTCTTATACACCCTAATGATCTCGAAGCATTGGCGCATTGGCGTATATGTATGCAATGTGTGTTGACAACGGAATAGTCGAAGTTAGGTTAACATCAAGATATTTATATTGAGTATCATGCAAAATAGTGATGTTATGTGATAACGAAACGTAGATTTAGTATGCTTGCGGATAAAAGAGATAATTTTACATTTAGAAAGGTTAAGCTTCATTAGCGAAGTGTTAAACCAAAGAGAAATAAGTTCTAGATCTTTTTGGAGAACAGTATAACCATCGGCACATTTGATGGAACGATAAAGAATGCAGTCTGCAGAAATGCACACGTATGAGGAAATGTTATTGGGTGAGTCATTAATGTATATTAGAAATAGTAATGGCCCAATAACGCTGCCTTGTGGTACACCTTAGGTAACGTGCGAAAGATGAGAGGAGGAATTATTAACTGCTGCGGTATACCCCTTTAATTAAGTGAAACTCATAAGTGAATAAAACAGCTTCATGCAAATAAAACATTTGCTCCGCCATGACTATCTAACATACCTTAATCAACTCTACCACCAAAATAAAAAAAAATTCTTGATTCATCCGTCATATATATAGAGGGTGCCGCAAAAATTTTCGCACTCGAACAAAAGCCAATAAATGTAGTTGCGATGCACTGTAACAAAATTTATTTTATGTTAGCCTAATATGAGTTAAGATTTACGTACAAAAATCCAGTTCTACTTTTCAAAAGGTCCTCCCTGTTTTCCTCAAATGCAAGCCTTGATTCGCTTCGAAAATGCATCGATGGTCTCAAGGATGTATTCTATGTCTGATTCACTTCCTGTTTTTTCTAATGCCCGACAAAGAGTATCTGAATTATGGTGAGGACCAAAGCGGACTGGGCTTTTTTAACAAAGACGAAACTGGATAGTCAAGCGGGTTTAGATCAGGGCTGCTTGGGGGTCATATTGAAGCGAAAATGAATGCAGGCAAGTTTTTCGTGAACCAATGTTGCACCACCTTGTGAGCCGGAGCATAACCCTGCTGATACGTTTACTGACGGTTTCCAAAGTGTGATTCGTCCCAAGGTAGGACCACCTTCAGGACTTCTACCATGTAATTTGCACTATTCACTTTAACTCTCTGTTCCATGAAAACCAGCGATATCTTTCCACCGGAATTTATTGTCCCCACAAACCATCACTGATTGAGGACGACAACCTGTTGAGGCGATCCTTTCGCAGAACATTAACTTATGTTGAGGCGTTTTGTCAATGCCCTATGATTCCGTGGTTTAAAAGCTTCCAGGATATTGAGCACTGCCGCGTTTGTGGAGAGAATTCTATGTTGGCGTGCCGTGATGCCGAAGCGTATGAACAGGTCTTTGCATCTTATGACCCTGGTATTGTTCGTGCACTCTGTCAGTCTGCGAGCTTTCTGAAGATTATAGTTGTGCAGCTTCCTTTTGAGAATTCCATACACAGGACGTTCAGAAATTCGTTATGTTTTCCCCATTCGGCTTTCCTTAAAATCTACGGCAACCTTTGCCGCACCCTGTGCTTCAAACCTTGAACAGGCCTCTCAAGATGTGCTTTGTTACGCCGCGCTCAATTTCCGTTGAAGGGCTCCGAGTTCCAAAGCCTTACCATTTTCGACAGGAACCAGTCCGACGGAAATGTAGCCGTTGGAACAGTGCCACTGAGTTACGAACATGGTCGTAGAGCAGAAAAGAACGACTGCTTTGGTGAGACTCATGACGAGACGTTGCTACTGTTGGTGCTGCTTATGCACTAGTGCGTACGCGTACACTGAGCTTCGCCTCTTTATGTACCGCGCCTTTCGTCCTCTCTATAACAGTGGACACACGACTGCTGTATCGCCTATGACGCCAATGCTGGGTATTTCCGGCAGCCGGTGGACAGTTACTGGCATAGACACCTCGCCTTGACCTCTTGACAGCAGGAAGACAGGCATTGCAAAATTTTTTTAAACCCACAGACGACAGAGCTGTATGTAAAAAAAAAAAAAAACTATCGAGGTGGCAACGATCAAAAAGGGTGGCCATTTCCTACATCTAAAAAAGAAAAACGAGCAACAATCAAACATTTTGACTTGCACTACCACTACAGATGATTCGCAGTATTCAAGGTCTCCTTCGCCACACGTAACCGGATTTCGAAATAAATAAACCAGATGGCTTCGCGCACGCGCGTAGGACGTGCTGAGTGAATTATCGTTTGCTTGCCTATTACGTGTGGCAGGCAACTGCTTCCTTCTTGTACTGTAAAAGACGACCAATGAATTCGAATGAACTTATATCGAATGAGAGCGATCAGACGGTCTGTTTAACCACGTCACTAAAGCGATACGCCGATTGTAAGGCTTAGACTCTAGCAAGCTGATGACATGTCACAAAGATTGACAGATTCTGACGCCTGAGAGCCCAAACCAAAACTAGAAATTGATATTACAGCTACAGGTAATGTTACTTCATCTAGCTTTAGTGGCATCGTTCACAGCTGCAGTCGTTGTGGTATCTTGGCCAGTGGTTCCGATGACACAACTTGGGTAGAGGCCCCTAGAAGATAATATATTTGCCGTCAGCGTAGTCTTCTCCCCGAGTTAGATACATGTGAGTAATCGGGTCGTCGTCGACTTAGTCATCATGGCGTGACAGCCGTCGTGCCATTAATGTCGTTATCGTGACCCTGGTCAAAGCAGTGACTGTTAAGATTAAGAGTCTTCTCGCAGAAGCTTGTTGCACTTAGCACACAAATGGGATCTGCTGTATTCGAATGTCAGATAATTGCAATCTGATGAATCACTTATTAAGCACGAGCCTCCACTCTAGAAAAAAAGTTGGCAGTGCAAAACTTGAATCATCTTAGCAAAGTGCGTTATTGGTCGATTTATATTTCTGTAAGTTCAAAATTAGCCTGAAATAACCGGAACCGCAAAACGCAACGAACTCGTGCTCGACTTCCAACCTGGTTGTCACTCGAGCAACGTGGTCATCAATTGAGACACTACGAGCGGCCAAATACGAAAGCTTTCTTTTTAAGCACAACGATTCAATTGAAGACAGATTATATACGCTCAACCACAATAAAGAATTAAAGTACGCTTGCTAAAAGATACTAATGAGCTAGTTGGTGAGCTATGATGTTGAAGCAGCACGCTTACATGTGACATGTACACGCACACATAGAAAGGACATACTGCGCGAAAATACATACAAATACACAGCGTAGTTATACACAGCGCCTGTGTATGTCCTTTCTATGTGTGCATGTACGTGTCCGATGTAAATGCGCTGCTTCGATATCACGCTTTCAACAGTGAAAACAGTGCAACATAACAGTGCAATCATGACTGCCCCTGAACAAAAGCTGCTGCGCACAATTTATGAAGCTGATGTCATCAGCATATGCAACCAGAAAGAACACTACAAAAATAATTTTGCCAGCGTCCTTCGCGCTGGTACTTTTCTTCGGCAAATTATAGTCAAACCATGTCAAGACATGATGTACGACTTCATTGCACGCAGGGTGGACTGAGAGTGCCGTTCTCGTTTGCTACCTTCTTCAAGGAAATGTTCTCTGAGTGTCACGTGTTAATTTACGCAAGAAGATGGGTGAATAAGAAGAAAATGAAATGTCGTGTATAACTAATTTTGAATGATATAACGAGGAAATATAGGTTTTTAACTGTTGCCGCAAATGACAGTGATTTGCTCAGACGTACAGGCGTAAACTGCATACGAGCGCTGGCAATGGAAGCCTGCGGATATTGTACTTCAATTAGCTTACAGTCCTTTGAAATGCACAGACACGAAATTGTGTGGTCACGTGGAAATGAGACGTGCAAATTCCATCAATGTGAAATATATGAGGAATTTGAAATATATGATGGTTTTTAAATATATGGCAGGGATTCCGAATAAATACACAACTCGCTTTTTCTCGCAAAGAGCATCGCATCTCAGTTCTGTCATTAGCGATTATAATTTAACAATGCCCAATGTCCTGCGTCGTGAAGCTGTATTGTCCTACGTTTTGATAGTTCGGGATTTCTTAACAGACACTTGACGCTATGCACACAAACATTTTTTTGCAGTAGCTTTCACTGGAATGCAATCACCATGCTCGGGACTCGAACCCATATCTAATGTAATGCCATCGGCACTAAGCCACTGCGGGAGGTAAACAAGAGGCTTCTGCTTATGTAATCATTTATTCTTTATTTAGCGTTGCACTAGGCTAAGGCTATGTATCGTCATGTATTTAAAGCTAATAATTACGGCTTAATATGGAAATAACAGTATTAAACCTGCTAACTCTGCGAAAGTTGAGGTATAAGTTGAATTCTACGTACCCCGAAGGCTCGAGCCTCATATTTTGCAAAACAAAACGTACATAAAAGCATCACGTATTTATTTTACTAACATAGTCTGCTCAGGAAACATTTCACTTTTCTTTAGGCAATCGCCTTCAATAGGTGCATGACCACAGCATATATTTCGCACATCCAGGAGCGCCTAGTTCTGGCAAAGAAAGCTGAGAAACAATTCAGTTTGTAATGAAACTTTCACTAAGTGAAGCTTTCTAACTGAAGCCTTCACTAAGCGAAGCCTCCCAGATTTGGCTGATTCTAGCTATGGCTGCTGCTGCGGCCTTGCCCAGTAGGTCACGTACAGGTGACAGGACAGAACTCATAACAAGTCTGCTTATATATGCAGCCCAACCCGTGCTGCCCCCGCAAATGCGCCGGTGGCCTGGCTCTGTTCTCTACACATTTACGCAGTAAAATACAAACGATACCTACATATCCTCAGTGGGACCAATGTGCGCCTGTGAGTGCATAATTTTTTTTTGTTGAATCGACACCTTCTACGACTTATTTTCTGGGGTGTGGCGTCCGTTCTAGCTATAACTCTATACTAAGCTTCACAGACCAGCGCGAGTAACGAACGACACAGGCACGCATCTAACGCCGCAAGCGTTTATTGCCATTTTTTAAATCGCTAAATGAGGAAGGGCGCCCGGATGGATTGGAGGGCGCCTGATGTATACGCTATACATTCATGCCTCCGAAGCACACGTCGGTCACGTGGCCAGGTTCACGCAATCATCAGTGTCTGCTTCGGTCTTGTATCTCGTCCGGAAAAAGTTGAGCACGCTGCGGAGCTGGTGCAGCCTTGAGAATGGCCCGTCCTTCGATCCGCAGGTGTTCGAAAAGTCCGCGTAGTCGAGGTCGAAAACCGCGATGCCAAATTTCACGGAGGGATCCACTGCCTGAACGGTGCATAGCTGCCGAAGAATGCGAAGAACAAAAAGAAAAAAAGTCATTAGTTTAAATAGTTGTTAACCCCGACCTAAAAAAAAAAGCGACAAGACATTCTGTGGTAAATCTCACGTGCTGACTATTCGGCAAAATTCCGCCTCCGTAGTCAGTGGACAGTATGGATTGATGACATAAGTAGCGACCGCTTCGAGAAAATGCGTAGTTGGTCTAGCTTAGACAATTTTCTCTTAGGGACTTGTGGCAGAAATTTAACGCGGAAATATGCGCTCGATATACAAAATCTTTGTGGACTTACGGCAGAGACGTGCAGTGACAACAAGCATTTTACATATAATGGCAGCAATACGCGCTAAATAAATGCGAAGCCTTCCTGAATACGAAAGCTGAAACCATCGTGTTATCTTTTAAAACTGACATCACGGGACACTGAAGGGACAACTACAGTTTATGTGAAACTGTCCGTCTGCCGACGCTGCGATCTGATAGAAACAGAGCTGAGATTGAGTGGTATATATATATATATATATATATATATATATATATATATATATATATATATATATATATATACTGATCGAAGGACAAATGCTGGCAAAGTGACTATGGTCAGTGCTTCCAGCACTCCGTGGTTTCTCGCAAGGATTACTAGACGGCAATCTTGGGCTCTAGTGCAGTAGTACCCCTCTATATCCACAGCCTCTAGATCGGGCGTGAGTCAAGCATGTGCTAACCTCAGAGCTAGAGTCCAGCTTTGGCGCTGGGTAATAAGTGGCGCCGAAAACACGTGTGTGTCGTGCTCTCTGTGGGTTGGATGTTTTTCGCACCGCAAAAAGAATGTTCGAAATCGAAGATTTCGCGGCAACCTATCTGGCCAGGCAAGCACATAATAATAATAATAAAAAAACCAGGAGAAACGTCAACAAACTAGTTCCTGTTTTAGGGTTGATGCATCACTCCGCGTTTCTTCGGTAAAAAAAAAATTATAGCAAACGACACCGACTTGCCCAGCAAGAAGTCCTTTTAAAGACCTCAGGTTCATGACTTGTTTCCAGCTGTCAAACTGCCTCTGGCCTATGCAGCCCGCATAGCCTTAGAGATTATCTTTAGTAACTTCGAGGCAGGTGGTCGGAGGAGGATAGATTTGGAAACCGCCTATATTAGTGCTGTGTTTTTCGCCGCATACAAACTATGCAGAGAGCGTCCGTGCGCAAATTTCGGAGGTTACAATAGCCGAATAGTGCAGAGCGGACGAGGACACCATTGCGTGCGTAGCCAAGAAAAAAAAAATTTTTTTTTGACAAGCTGGCCGCAAAGCCTCGGGAACCTGCTACTCGGAGCTGTTTAAATCATTCAAGTATGTGTTCAGCTCTAATTATTTCTTGGGAACTAGATAATTCGTAGCACCCCAGTAAGCGCAGCGTTTTAATATATAGCGCTTTCGTAAAAAATACTGCATAAAATTTATTTGACTACTGCAGTCGTGCGCTCTAATAACTGACAAGGGTACAACGACGTGGGCTTGTAGGCTCATATTGACAAAACGAGGTTAAGCGCTAAGGAACAGGCTGGAAAATGAAGCCGAAAATAGCTTTAACCGTGTGCCCTCGTGCTTTTTCATTTATAAGTGCTCTTGAATAATAATATACGACGTCACACCTCTGGAATGCGCCGCAGCCCGTGGCGGCGAGGAGCGCGCGCTGGTTGCGCCTCTCCTGACGTCACGCGGCTCTCGCGCATGCGCAGTATCGCAAGCGCGGACGCACGCGAAGCACGGCTCCAACCCGCGTAGTGTAGCTTTGCGCTGCAAAAATTTCAGTTCCTGCTGATTTCATTACATCTATATAGCTCTAATGTGTCTACATCTACTGAAAATAGTCGTCTTCCGCTGGTTCGTACCTTCTTGCACAGTCCTACTCGGTCGTCGTAAGAGAACACCATGGGCTCGGTGACATGACGAATTTGCGTCGCCTCCGCGATAGGTTCGTAAGTTGGTGTCGACCTGAAGTTCGAATTCTTGCACACCTGCCACGTGAGGACCAAAAAGAAAAGAAACATCACCATGTCTGAATTTACGTACATGCACACTAAAGCACCGTGAAGATCATGACATCTTATAGTTATAGTTTTAATGTTTTTTTATGCCTAACACCCTATTCGGATACCTTTAGAGTACTTATTTGTCATTTGTCTATGTCACTTCAAGAACAAACAAAACAGACAAGCCAACAAGTAAAGAACTAGTAGAGCGTCTTTAAACAATGTGGCAGCGTTTCTGTCACAACGCTGTCATTGTCGTTCCGACATCCAGGCTGGCTCAAGCTGTCTCGGCTCAGTAACCAGTCCAGTGGCTATGGCGTGGCAATGTTGAGCTCGAGGTCGCAGGTTCGACCCCAGTCGCAGCGGGCGCATTTAGGTGGAGGCAAAATAGAACAGCAATCGTGTACGTACTTAAGGTGCACGTCAAAGAATCGAACGAGTTGAAAAATATTCTGGAGTCTCCCAAGACACCGTGCCTCGTAATCTAATCATGTCAGGGCGCGTAAAACCCAGAATGCTTCTTTGTGTCGTGCGAGTTTGGGCTGTTTCGAGTATGGGCCGTACCCTCCGCGCACCTCTGCTAAATTTCTCTATATCCCCTTCAGCCACAAATTGTAACAGACGCTCTATAAATGCGTCATTCATAATATTTCATTTCGAAGCGCTGCGGAATACAACGTAAATAAACGTCAAGGTGGACACATGATGTTATGTGCATTCTTTTTTTTCATAGTGCGTCCTCGTAACTGCAAGTTACTCACATGCACACTTTGTGTATACTAAGTTGTATTGCGTTTCTTCGTAGGACCGAATCACCGGTCCGAGCTACAGGCGCAAGTTGAAGAGACACTTAAAACAAACACTGAAACAATATAAAGTCATAAAGTATGCCTGAAGAACTCTGTGTATGTTGGTTTTGCGTTAATATATTACAAGAAAAATGAACAACTGACGGTAAAATTTTCAATTTTGAATTTCACGCCGAAACTCCAAGGCCAGTCGTGAATGTTAAGTCATGTATTGCAAAGTATTTTCTCCTTCGCATTTCGGCCGTTGTGATCCAGTAAATGTTATTGAAACTTCCAAAGTTGAGAATTTGGTTCTTTTAGAATACCATGCAGTCCATTTCTTTTTTCCCGACGATAAATTAACTGGGCCCAAAAAGACGGGATCAGAATGCGCGATGTCCCGGCGGGCTGATGCAGGAATTTCAAGGCGTCGTCGCTACCAGCCTTTCACTTTTCTATCCAAGCGTAGCGGCCGCGCAAGCCCCGAGGCTATGGCGCTGTGCTGCAAAGCTTGAGGTCGCCGGTTCAATCCCAGCCATTGCGACCACATTCCGATGGAGCCGAAATGCAAAAGCCCATGCATACCGTGCATCTTGTGCACGGTAAACAAACCCGGAGGCTCAAAGTTAATTTGGAGCCCCAAGCAGGGGTGTGCCTGATAAGCAGAATCGGTATCGTCACAGTAAAAGCCTTAGAATTTTGTTTCTACCAGGTATTTTCACGCACCAGCAGTGTCTTTATTGGTATTGTGGACGTGTGTAATTTGCTAACACCGAAGAAATAAGTTTGTTTAGCGTCCCTTCATTTACTTTTTTCTTCTTTTTTTTTTTGCCGTGAAAATGGGGTGCGCGTTAGAGTCGCGTAAATGCGGTAAACATAAGCTGCAGGCCAACGTCGATGAGGACTATGCTTGGTCTGGCTCACGTCGGTGACGCTGGCGAACGAATCGATGCTGTCGTTGGTGATGCACGGCGCGAAGAAACCGTACTGGGCCGACACCTTGGGGACCGCCAAACGCCCTTTCATGGTCACCGACAGCGCATACTTCAGCGTCAGAGTTGACATCGACAGCCTGGGGAAACTCTCGAACGCCGTTGTCTGCGCAGAGCAAACAAGACCACGAGCCGGGTGAGAACACTATCATTAACAACGCTTAAACAGCTTTTTCATAAACTTATAATAAAAAAACTGCTACAGCATATCAGCGTTGTTCTCAGGCACTATACTAGTTACTTTTCCTGCTCTTTTTGGTACAGATACTCCACTGTAAAGACATTCTTTATTGAGTGGACTATTCTAAGGAAACCGTGTATTCTCAAGTAGAACGGTTTTAAAACAAGGCTTTCTAAACGAAGACAGAGAGAAAAAAACTTACCAATAACATAAAACAACACCCGCCATCAATCAGCGCCAATTATTTTGACAACATTATCTTAGCCTGGTTGATTTGTCGCTCTCTCCCGTTTTACAATTTGAAATGCTTCAGCTATTGATCCGCTTGCGCTGATTGCACACTGGCCAGATGCGTTAGCCACGCTTTGATATTGCTCTCAAAGGAGGGACAGATTTTATTGATGGCTCATTACATTTCTGTTTATACGGCTTCATGGGGTTTCTGTTTTCTTTATTTTTCATCGGTTTCGTGCTCATAATATCATTATTTCTGCGCAAACATTTGCACTTGACAAACAGTGTTCATCCTGTGTTCTTCCGCAGTCATAATCGTCTGTTCGCGCGCTGCTAACAAAGAAATAACTTCAAGCTTGCCCACTTCCCTATCGCTTTACACGCACACCCTCTGGCCGATAATAAAGCTTCGCTCATCACATGGCGTGTTTATGCGATGATTACCTCAAATTATTAACGGAGGAGTGGCACGACATTTGCGACTCTTCATATGTTTGCGTTAAATGAAAGTTTGGTGCCTCTAAACCTTAGAAATAAGACCGGAAAGCCTCAGAATGCCCTATATGGCTTAGCATGCTAGCTTTCCTGCATGCAGTTTCTTTCACTGGTTATTGCCTTAATCCAATGATTTACGCTTGTCCTGCCATCAGTCAGTCTCCAGACTAACTCAAACTGCATCCGAAAGTATGCAGGTGCTGCATTCGATTGCTGGAGCAGGAGGCTTTTCGACGCGCAGCAATCTTTGGCTCTTCTCCCAGCTTTGTGAGTACGGCTGCTGTCTGGTCGAGTAAACTGTGCCGATCTCGAAAGCAGCGCAATCAGTAGCACTGACTTGGTCAGCTGACCCTGATACCAGCTCACGATATCTGTCCTGGCAAGGGTGCTTAGCGTGGTTTGTAAGATGACCGACCTCGGAGGCGGTGCAACGTCACAACACCCACGTGCCTCTTAGAACTAACCAACAGATCTACACCTCAAAACATTTTTTTTTTGCGAAAACACAAAAAAGCTATGGTCACTTTAGTAACACACATTTTTGTTTCTTTTTCTCATGTTTTCTGTAGTTTCACTAACATTTTCTGCTGATGACCTTTTTCAGTTCCTTTATAGAGAAACAAATGTGTGACATAGTTTATCTTATAGGAGTAAGCCTTACTGCCCTCTTTACTTAATCCCATAGGTGCACGAAAGAGTCAGACGTTGGGATGACAGTTGTAAAAGATCTTGCAAGTACAGGTAAGCACTCTACATAGAGCTCATGATATGGGACAAGACACCCGGCCAGTGTGCGACACATCTCACTACCCGCTCTATACGAAAGTATAAAACCATGCTCTGAGTGGCATGAATCTACCGAAGAGCAACTTTTCATAAATTAAGACAAACTGACACGTGCACATGTTTATGAGATCTATACGCCTATACCTACGTGGCTGATAAAGCTTCGCGCAAATGTTATTGAGGATGTTAAAGAGACGAAGAAATGTCATTTCGCTCAAGATATTGATGATAAATTTGTAACTTTACCTTATGGGACCCGATTTCTGTTACATTCAAGAAAAAACTCTGTTTTTCCCCACAAACAGACAAAAAAGGCACTTTTAATCAAGGAGCCTCTTTTCTCGTTTGAAAGAGACTTTCTCAAGCAAAAGCAAATATCTTCTCTTTTTATTTGTTTATTTCATATGTAGTTTTACAGTGTGCCTATAAGTAACCTCAGCATCATATCCCGATAGAATACTGTCTCTTGGGAAGCTATCACTTGACAACTATCCTGGTTTCTGGCCACTTTCTTTAAGTATGCGATGCTGTCTTTTGGAGTGATTCTGAGTGATTGTTTTCTTGTGCAAGTGCTGCACTATCACCAAATCGTGCTGGTAGCTGTCCCCGATTTCCCGAGGTTTCTGCAGCAGCGTGGGTGGCACGATGAAACAACCGGGCAAAGTGTTGTCTCCTCGCGGGTAGTGGCCCACACCGATGAACAGGTCCGGCGCGAACAAGTTCCTGCGCACGGGTGCGGAGGGACCCACCTTTATGAAAACCTTTCCAGGCTATGGTCGTGATTTCGCGACATACACGATATCTGATCTCTGAATTTGAATGGTACGCTTAAAGGGCAACTCCGGCGTTTTTTCGAGGTCAGCGGATCTGAATGAAATTTGACGAGTGCGTTCTTCCGCAAACTACCGTCATTTCTCGAAAACGTAAGGCTTGAGAGTTGCGAAGGTTTGTTTTTTACGAATTAATTTCGTACATTCCCTCGAAACACCTGCCTTGCTTGCTCCTCAAGTACTGGCCACGATGCGTTATTATATACGTAAAAGGAGGTGTATACGTAGAGCATGCTGGGAATGAATGGCAGATGGTAGGGCCCAGGAGAGAGCTGTATATAGTGATAGGGAGCAACTGTTTGGCGTGAGGAGTTGCTGTCGCGAAAAACTACGTCATGTGTGTGGACGGGCAAGAGATGGGAGGCAAGTGGCGCTGCGCTGTTTGCCGCACGAACTTCAGCCCTCAATATCCGCACACACAGTTGAGCCGATGCCGATGGCTTTCAGCCGAGTTTAAGGCTATCACAGTGGCCGAGTTCGTGCTTCTAATGCTGTGCTGGCGGGCCTGAGTGACTGACCTCAAGCTAATTAAGCCATTCAGCAAGATGAAGCGAACTGCTTCTTTAGTTCAGTTTTGACGATACGCGTTTGAAATAAACCGTCACTCATCTCGTACAGTGCACACAGAGAAAACTAGGAGCGGCGACACGGTGTGCTAACATCATCGGTATACGTTGCCGTTCTCGAAGGTGGCCAGTCGCACTTGCCAGCACTTCCCTAAATTAAATGTGACTACTCATTATTTAGCTTCTGAGGTGCACTGTTTGCCTCGTACCCCAAATGGACAGAAAGCGGAGGCCCCTTCGATACAGTAAGCAACCGCCTCGTTCAGCTGCCAACGGTGTCAATACTGGCATCGGCGTTCCCGCGAGAAAAACGGCGTGTTTTCTAAATGAACGATAACACGCGCAATGTCCTGATCTATGCCCACTTTACGCAACACACTAATTGTGTGCACGAGGAGGATATGAGGAATGATAAGTAGGCATCTTCACGACGCTACCGTACTACGGTCTCCCGCTCGCTGTTTTCGAAACCGTGTGGTCGCTCATGTCAGCGCGACTCACGAGTGATGCCAGGGTGCTCACATGCACAAAATGTGCGTGTTTTGCTATGTTCTAGCATTAATTGATCTCACTGATAAGCGGCTAGCATTATATTTCAAGCGAACGATGAGAGGTCGCTGTATACCTGCTGATGTAAACAGATGTAAACAAATGCACGTATCAGTGCTTTGACTGTCAGCGGCGTTCTTCATGGTGCAGCACAATATGTAGCGTACGGGCGCTGGCTCTCGTGGTCGCGGGTCGAACGCAGACGGCTATTCGTGGCTATTGAATTCGCCAGAATCGTAGCTCTCCCTGTTGGACAAATCTGAAGAGCTGGTGCAGCTCACGCTCGCAAGGTTCGGTGAGGTCACGAATCAGCTGAGCGTCTGCTCTTCGCCGGTTTCGTTCGCCCCGCGGGCGAGACCGGCATGCCTTGCGCGCCTTCCTCATTATGCTCCTTTCGTGCCGTCACACGAAGAGGTTCCCTGGGCTTCTCGGTAGGGTTTAGGTTTCATTCTCGCGCTTTTTTGATTCTTCAATACTATTTTCGAACTTGCGGAACAATTCTATCAGACGCGTCACAGGGGGGGGGTCTCGGGAAACTGAATATACCATTACCTTGACATATAGTCGAGAAATCGCCGGAGTTGCCCTTTAAAGACCAACGGCACCAACTTTTTGGGGCCACGTAAGAAGCCTGTAGTTTCATATAGTCGAGATGAAGAGAAGATTCTATGAACTATTTTGCGTATCAAATAGGAGTGGATGCGTCACCAATTTGACACAATCCTAGATGTTTTCGATACCAAAACTGAAAAAGAAAAGGAACCAAAATGAAGCGTAAGGAAGCGATGAAACCATTCAGCCACCCTACACTGGGCTTCGAGCTGCGCACTCCTGGGGTGGCCTTGGTGGCCGCTGCTTCTTTCTCGGACTTGTTGGCATCGCAGGCTGCTGCTGCTGCTGCTGCTTGCTGGCTCGGACAACACGTACCGCTATGGTGCATTACTCGCAGCGCAAAGCTCGAAGGACCACTCAGCAACATTCATTTGGACATTAAGCTTTCGCATTCACAACTCACAAGGAGTGCTTAAGTTATACCCTCGGATTTTTTTTTACACATTTCTTTTGTTGGTTCTTTTTTTTTCTTCAAACCAAAAGATAACGAAGGGCGGAACGTCACGTTACGGAGTTCTCCATGGCAAGCGTCTCTCACATTTGTCGGGTTTCTTTGAATATAATCTGGCTTTCCTAGCTAACCAAAAAAGGCGCAGTTGCCTAAAGAAACATGGACGCTACCCACAAATAAAAATATTAGAGGAAATAAAAAAATATATATTTCAGCTCCCGCATGGCAGCCATGACGCAGCTTTAAGCACGCCATTTTTAGCAAAAAGTCGTCAAGTGATGATATTGATGACAGTTAATTACTTCTCAGAATTATATGTATTGTGTTTTAATATTCCCCAGACGGCGTTCTTACTTTATAAAATGCGGTATGCTGGGTGCCCGGACACAGAGGTATAGAAGGTAACGTCCTGGCAGACCGAATTGATACATCCTTAGAAACGAAAGCTTGCAACATGTCCGTAGCAGTTCCAGTCTCAGACCTAAATCCATACTTACTGAAAAGACTGAGAGCTTACTGGCAGCATAAGTGGGACCCTGAAATCCTTAATAAGCTCCACGTAGTATCCAGTATCCTAAATATGGCCAGTGATGGCCATATTTAGGATACTGGTCATCACTGACCAAGTCCAGACGAAGTGATGTCCTCTTCTGTCGTCTCAGAATAGGGCACAGTTACGATGCACATAGTTTTTTGTTGACTGGCGGTTAACGTACAATGTGTAGTAGATGTGTAACACATGTGTAGACATGTGTTCAGCATGTCTTCCTAGAATGTCGCGAAACAGAAGTCGAGAGGAAAAGACACTTCCCCTTAGCTTATATGCATTGTATAGCACTTCACCTAGCACTGTTTCTAGGCAGAGAACCGCTATTTGGCATGAAATCTATTTTAACCTTTTTAAAGAACGTTGACACGCTCCACGTTTTCTGTCTAAGAAATTCGTAAGACGGCCTCTTGCGAGAGGCCACGGTTGCGATGTCAACCTTTGTTATAGCACATGCCTTCGGGCCCTTGTACTCAAGGGACCCGCTAAGGCTATTGTCCTACTCGTCATCAACAATCACCTGTCCATTTTTATGCATGTAACGCTATTACACCCTTGTTGCACATCCTATACTTACAGCACACACTACTTCAGTCATTCTCATATTTTAATTCCTTATGTATTTTAGTCAATTTATAGCTCTTTGTTTTAGGCCTCTCTACAGCCACGTCACATCAGCCATTAGTCCATTTACTCATCATCAATGCCTTGGCGCTCTTTGGCCACACTTGGCCCTTGCACCATTAAACACTGCACATCAGCATCATCATCATCATCATAACTTTATAATATGCACGGGTGTAAGTTACCACCTACAGTGGCGAGTCAACGGACGGATGTTCAGCCTTTCCTCATTTTGCCAAACAGCATTACGTTTCAAGATGGCGCTTTGTCCAGAGAACCAGCTTTGATGTACCTACTTGGCTCACTTATTAGCTTTTCGGCATATGCACACCTTGGGATGATGATCATGGTAAAATGCATTTATTGAGATATGGCTCGAAGGCCTATAGGGACAAAATGTGGGGAGGGCGTTTCAATTGGCCGATTTCTGCTCGAAAATTTTGTCAGGCTAAATAAGAAAACTTGCCGAAAAGCCACAAAGCGCCTAAAAAGGCAGAGTTGTCGATATGGTGAGTAAAAAAAAAAACGCAGTAAACTTCAGGACTTTCTCGATAAGTTAATCAACACTGGCCTACTTTCCAGGCAGTTGCAGCCCACCTATATGCGGTGCGTCGGACAGAGCGAACGGTCATGGCGGCATGTAATATTGGCTGCGCATGCGCAATGCGCAGGTATGGACGTGCGGCGTGCGATTACATGACACCAAGTGACGGAGAAGTTAGAAAACTTTGAAATGCATGAATGCTTTGCAATTTCATTTTGCTTTTCAGCTGTCAATTTGTGTTGCCGGCGGGGCATTATCTTATATAGCCGGGGCATATTGAATTCCTTAGCGAGCTTACATGAATTTCGTCATGTAGAAGGTAGCCCAGGCATCGTCTGGAGCACTTGCTGCAAAAAACGTGAAGACCTCGAGGCCCTGGTCGATGATTTCCTTGGAGTAATGCTCACGCAGGAGCTGCGAGAAGATTGAATGTGATCGTTTGCTTGTTGTCAATGCTATTCTTATAGAAGCGCGTCTCTTGTTCCCAGATGTCTTCCTGCGTAGAGAACAACAACTCTCGCAAACGTATTTTACAGTGAACAGCGTGTATGTATACGCGTGGACCAAGGTTGCGTGTGCATTATTAAAAGAAGAAATTAAAAGTTAACAGTAAAGATAAACAGAGCACGTGAGACTTATTAGGAGCTCAATATATCCAAATGGTTTACGTATAAATGGTATCTAGGTGTATATGTGCGTTAAGCAAAGTCAGTGCTTCACTGCACATTTAATGCGTTAGCATTCAGAGTGTCAAAATGGGAAAAAGTGCGTGTGTGTAGCACGCATTGAGCAACAGAAAGCTGTATCGGGAGTCTTTTCGTGTCGCTCCACAATTTTCTCATTGACAATTTTCATATAATGATAATATTTGAGCAGTTGATTAATTAATTAATGCTAATTATTTCATTAGGGCGAATGCAGAAGATACTTTGAGTGTCTTGAAGCGACAGCAAACAACATTGCTTTGGTTCTGCCCAGCTTCGTGGCATTTGCGTGCACTATTCTTAAAGCTTGGTGCATTATAGCTGGGACACCATGCGTACAGTGCGGCGCACGCGTAATGCGGAAGCTGTGGGTTCTGCGCCCACCAGCGCTAAGTTCTTTTTGCCCACTTTCATTTCCCTTTATCAATTTCTACATTTCGATTTCAACCACGGCTAATTTCTCCGATGCTTTCCTTGGCTTCATTGTGTGTTCTCTCTCTCTCCCTACATATATATATATATATATATATATATATATATATATATATATATATATATATATATATATATATATATATATATATATATATATATATATGTGTGTGTGTGTGTGTGTGTGTGTGTGTCCGACCAACGTCAGTAGCATTTCGCGCCCCGAGTAGGCAGGACGTGTGTCGAGTGAGCTCCTGAACAAGGCTTTCCAATGTGGTTAACGTGGTTTATATCATGAATCCGGCGCCTCACAGAGGTGTGACGAAATGGTAACACAATTATCTCGCATGTAGTCCAAAATCGCCACTGAATTTTCGTTCGACGTTATGCTGCCTGCTGCTGTTGCCTGCTGGTGGGCCCCTGGCCTCGTCTCAGTGTAAACATACAGCTTTCTTGCCAGGGCGTCCTTCAATATTGCACTCTGTCCTTCTTGTAAATAAACTTGACTTGTAGTGCATTTCATTTCCTGCTTATAGCGCAATTACATGGTCTTGCCTTTCTTCAGCAATAAACTTTTTTGCCACTGAATGAACGCGTCTTCGGTTTTGAAAGAATAATTTACCAGTCAAAAATGACTTCGTGTGGGTCTTCTGAGTCAATTTAACTCTTTATAGCAACATGCGTCTACAGAGTAATAGAAACATGCTTCTACAGAGTAATGCCTAATAGAAAAGCCAAGCACACATGAAGCGTACAGCTAAATAACTTGTTCAATTGTGCTCATATTTCGCATAGGGCATTATGCAGCGTGCTCAGCTTATTACCACGTTTGTGAACATTTCTCGCCTGTTTCGTTCGAAACAAAGCCGAAGTGCGCGTCGAATACTGCGACACAATTTAAAACAAAGATTTCTTTAGCAGCGCAGCGATGGCGCCATCTGTTACCGCTATGTTGAAATGCGCCTTTCTCAGCTATCGCGGTGACAGATGGCACCATTGTTTGATTTCGGCAAAATGCCACTTTCTTTTAGCGGCCTTTCTTTAAGCCCAAGCGAACGATGTTCGCTTGGGTTTTGTTTGGAACGAAAGATGCAATTAATGCTAAGAATTGTAGCATTAAACTGAGCCCTTGGTGGGACCAAGGATTTTTTTAAGGCGTCCAGCAGCGGCTTTTCCATTTGGCCCATTTCACTACATGTAGTTGTGAATAATATGTAAAATGAATGAATGAAATACTTACTTGTCAAATTATGCTCAAGAACAACGGTGGGGGAAGAGCACATGACGAATGCTTGCTATCAAGTGAAAAGGTATTAGAAACTGACATTTGCTGTACGTGTAAAACAAAATGCGTGCGCTCACCCCGTGTGCCGTCGTCCTTGTCCCTTCGCGGTTTGTCTAACAATGAATGTGCGCCAACTCACCCAGTTAGTCATTCTGATGAAATACTTCCGTTGTGCAAAATCGGAGAAAAAAACTAGCGGGTCTTTACCTGTAAGTGTCGTGCATACCTAGAGCTCAAATTTATGGATCACTAGGTATTATAAAGCCAGAAACATTTAAAGACGTGACCCACTAAGAAATAACCGTTTAACAGAAAATAATAATGCAATTTCCTCGGAAACACTGAATTGATGTCGGTGAACACATGTATATGTTCATCTTGCTGTAGTACATAGTTTCGGCTGCACAGCGAAACTCGTATCAAACAGCTTTCCTGTTCTTAGAGAGAAAAGCAGTAAGCTGTGGGCTTTGGCTGCTTTTGTATGAGCACTGCACGCATACCTTGAGGCACCTCAGGGCAGGTATTACGTCACTTTCCCTCGGGTTCACGGTAGCGGTGTCCAGAATACCGAAGTGGTAGATAGAGTGATCCCAGAAGGTTCGCAGTGGCTTGAAGCTCCCAGTTCTGTTGTTTAGGAGCGTCTCCAGCGAGTGGGAAGCACTACGTCATGAGAAAAGCACTCGTCACTCCTTGCCGATTGCTTTTACAGCCTACAGCGTGTGCTAGCGCAGGTCAGACATTACTTTGGGCATGCTCATTCTCAGTGCGGAAATGATGAACTCATACAAAGAAAAATGTTCATAATTTAGGTGTGCTAAAGGTAATAAAAGTCTAAAACAAAAATCAAGCCAAATCCCCGACGAAATTTAACGCAACAATTATGAGCGGAAACTTGAAAACAGGAAAGTCTACCGAAGCACTTGGTAGAGCTGAAGACGTAAAATGTAGTGAAGATGACAAAGTTAAATGTAAGTGATAACGTACGTCTCACATAAAGCAATCAGCGGGGCTAGCTGGTGGACGTTCATGATTGTATTGCGCTTAGTGTTACACTGATGGACGAACATAAAGGAACAAAACGCAGACGTACGTGACGCAACTTGCGTATTGTGCCATGTACGTCCAAGTTTTGTTCCTTTATGTTCGTCCATTAGTTCGTCCGTCAGTGTGACACTAAGCGCAGTACAATCATGAGCCTCAAATAAGTTGAAACGGTTAATCTGGGTAAGGAATCTGGTTGTAAGAGCTATAATTGCAACTGCTGTAGTGAAGAAGAGCATGTACTTTTGGGCTATCGCAGTCCCGTTATGTGAGATATCGTGTGTGCGCTAACTGTCTAGGCTGTCTAGATGCTCGATCGGCTGTCCTAATTAGTAGTAGACAAAACGTATATGTGCTGCAAAATGATGGAACACAGTATGGCGTCCCATCTTTAATATCAACTGGAATTGAAGAACTCCCCTTTCAGTAAACAGCATGGGTTCAGGAGATGTTTGCCATGTGAGACAACTACTAGAATTACCGACAGACTTGCATTTTAACGTGTACTCAAACTTGCAAACTGACATCTTTCTTGAGATTTCTTAAGCTCTTGGCCGCGTTACCCATTGTCGCCTTTTCGTGGAATCACCAGTAATAAAACTGCATTTGCTAACTTTACCTTTACCTCGCAATTTTCGCTCTAACAGGCAGCAATTCACCATCGTTAACAATTTTTTTATCCCTTTCCAATGTTCTCTCAGGTGCACCAAAGGGGCGCGTTCTCGGTCCGCCACTGTTTCATATCTATATCAACGACCTGCCAAATAACTTATTATTCTACATGCGCATATTTGCTGACAGCTGCATTATATAAGGCTCCCAACATCAAGTTTGCTGGCAGATGCCAGCGCCATTTCTTCCCCTAGCGGAGAAGGCGTCAACATTTATCGGGTCGCCGGCACCATGAAGGGCTCGGAATGCTCGCAAAAAAAAAAAAAAAGCGCAGTTGACGCAAGATCAAATAGCCAGAAAATAGGAAATATGCCGGGAGAAAAAATCTGTGGTTCAAATACTGGTTCAAGCAAAGATAAAAAGGTGAAAGTGAACATTGGTTGTCAGGAATACGCGAGAAAAAGAAGGCCGTACCTAGAATATTTTGGAACCCCATAAAGTTACTAGGCAGGAAGTCTGAAATAATAAAACAAAGTATCCTACACGAAGATGAAAACACACTGGAAGGGGGCGCGGCCGAATAAAAAATAACAGCCGAATATTTCCAAGGCTATGAAGAGGTTGTAGTTGAGGAAAAAAGGGGTATGAAAGAGAACGAGATGCAAAAGGAGCTGGTGCTCACAAATTCCAACTGGAAGAAAGCCGAAGAGAAAATTAATAAGCGCACAGCCACAGGGCTAGACGAGGTTCCCGTTAGGCTGATTAGTCAACTAGGACCAAAAAGTAAAGAAGCTGTGTTGAAAGCAGCAGAAAAAAGTCTAAAAGGCAGATGAATACCAGACAGTTGGAGACAATGCAGAATGAATTTATTTGATAAAGGTAAAGGGGAGAAAGATAGAATTCACTGATATAGACTGTTAACCATTACATCACTAATATACAGATTAGTAATGTAACCATGGGTAGATAATAATGGAATACTTGGAGAACTTCAGAATGTCTTCAGAATCAGTAGGCGTCTGGATATTAATTTATTTGTCCTTACTCAGTGCACTGAAATATCCAGAGTAGAGAGGACAACGTTACATATCCCCTTTTTAGATTTTATAGGATCTTATGACAACGTAGACCTCAACATTTTGTGGCATATTATGAAAGGGGAATGCTTAGGCGATGATTGTGTACAGCTTTTGAGACAGATTTACCTAGAAAATACCATTTGCGTTTAATAGGAAGATGAGGAGTGAGAAGAAAGTTGATATCAAGAAGGTACTTACGCATGTCGGACCTTTATCCCCACTGATGTTTGTGATGTAAATGGGGAGGATGGAAAGGGCGCTAAAGGAAAGTAATATCGGTTTAACCTCTAATACAAACAGGCGGGTACAGTGCTAGAGCAGCAGCTTCCAGGTTTATTTTATGCGGACGACATTGTGTTGCTAACTAACACGCAAAGCGATGTGCAACGTCTGGCTAATCTTTGTAGACAGGAAAGCCAGAATTTAGGTCTGAAATTTAGCGTTAAAAATCAGGTGTTAAGGTATTCAATGAAAACAGTGAATAGACAGTGTCAATACAGGGCCAGGAAATACATCGGGCAAAATAATATAAATACATTGGCATATGAATAAACGGAGGCAATAGATATATGGAAACACAGGGAAAAACAATAGCGACAAAGGGGAACAGAAATGCTGTCATAGTGAAACAGAGTTCTATGGTGATACAAAAAGTACGAGGTGCTCCAGGGTATGTGGAAAGGTGTAATAGTTCGAGGACTTACATTTGGAAATGTGGTTTTTTGCTTGAAATTAGGGATACAATGAGGACTCTAGGGTAACCAAAGGCCAGTGAGACGCCTCGCACTGGGCGCTCACGGGAAGACTACAAATTAAGCTGTGCAGGGTGATATGCACTGGACGAGTTTTGAAGTCTCACAGTAAAATCGGTTATGGAGGATGACTGAGGAATACGGAAGAAAGTAAATCGGTTGGGAGAGTTTTCCGGGAATTGCACATAAAGAAAAACATTTATTAACAGGGGACTAAGATAACCAGGAAGCTTACTAGCAAATATGCGACCTATTGGTTAGCAACATGGGAGCAAAGAATATCTATAGCGGAAATTCAGAGAGGCTGAGATAATCTCATGGGTGGCGGCAATGGAAAATAAAGCTGCTATGAGTGACTACTTAAGAGGGAAAAACGAAATCAGGAAAGAAAGAAGTAACGATAACTCTTGGGGAAGCTCATTACTTTTCGAAGCGAGATCAGGATGCCTTAGAACACGCTTATAAAGCGAGAAAAAAGAAGGAAGAAGAAGCATGTGCTTGCTGCGGTAAATCTAGGGAAACGATTGAGTATGTTTGATTAGAATGTGAAGGTATCTGTCCAGCGGGCGATTTAGGCACATCTGGCCTCCTTGAAGCCCTTTGTTTCGGCGAGAACAGGGGAAAGAAAATATATTCGCAATAAAGATTAGTAAAAGGTGAATGGAAGATTGGTGGAAGTAGGGAAACGATCTAGTTTCGCCCGAGAAGCGAAGCATCGATTGCGATAGCAAATTAGTGGACAGCCATACAGAGTAGGCTTCGTAGTTTTATCTGCCGTGTAAACATGTAAACGCAGGCGCACCAACCAAATTAACAAGCATGGTGCCGCGCGTACTCATCTCACTCGATGACCGTGGCAACACGCTTTCAAAACTCTGCAGGGAGGAAATGCGGCAGCAGCAGCGGAGGAATTGACCTTCCCGCAAGCGTTCGCATCTACGCGAAGCGCGCTGCGAAAAGACAGCACAGCGCGGACTCTGCAGCCGTCGCAGATGGGAAAACACAGCGGCCCGGCCAGGGGCACGCGGCCGCCCGAGCCGCCCAGAGTAGAATGCGCCCCCCCCTCTACGCCCCCCTCCACTGAAGGCTTGCGCGCGACGGAAGGCAGCGCGCTTCCTCGCCGCCTTCTGCCGTTGCGTGCGCGTGATTGAGCCACAGTCACCGGCTCACCATCGCACGCTTTCATTCGCACATACAGCATACGACGCGAGGCGACTATTTCATCGCCCTTAGATTTTATCCGGAACCTCAAGACAGCACCGACGGCACAAATGCGCCTGGAGTGTCCATATAGTTGCTATATATCTATAGAAAGTTTGATGATGGGAATTCCGCGTGGTCGTTTTTTTTAATTTTTCCTTTCTTTAACATAGGCAGGACATTGGGCAATATAATAAGAGCTTGGTAGCGCGATCCACCACCCCGTTCCAGAGGGGACGTTCCTAGTGTCCATGCATCCATCTTCGCAGAATTGCTCCTTGCGTCGCCGTTATTTCTCGTTGGTTGGGCGGTTGGATAGCCAAGGAGCCCAGAACTGTTGCATGGTGAAATTCCACAAAACAGGAACAAAAACACCCAGGGCCGGCAGCCGCCTATCAAATTTTGTAGATTAGGAGGCAAATGGTATGAAAAAGAATGCATGCAGGCATGGATAACAGTCATCCGCGGAGCCCCAAGTCAGTCGGAATGCGAAAGCTTGCCGTTTTACTTAACGATTGCAATTATTCGTGGCAGCGTTGTTGCTTCGTCGTTGTTTATGGCAGTTTGTTCGTGACGACGAGAATATCGCTGCACCTTTGTTTTGGCGCAGAACATTTTACTTTGAGCAAAATTGAAATTTGATAAACAAAAAGAAAAGGGGTTGTAAGACGACGCACGAAGTTACCAAGCCTTTATAACTCTGCATCAGCAAGAAATATTCCAGTCCTGTAAACTACATCCGTTATAGAACTTTTAGCCTATGTGAAACTTTTACATTGTTTACTAGGGTTCTGATTATGTCTTGCTCAAAAATTATTAGCCTCTTTCAGAGAGGTGTATGACGCTCCAATATTGTCCCGTTTAGGGGTCTCAGTCGGTGAGGTTTAAACAGAGATGTCGTTTCTTTTATTACTGAGTTACGTGTGCTAATTTGTGCCAGTTAGTACATACTTTCGCGAAGGAGCAGCGCTTAAGAAGAAGTCAAAGGAGATGATAAACGCGAGCGCTCGTGTCTGAGTTATGGAGTCTGAAACCTTATTGTTCAGTTTCTTAAAAATCTGCCAATTAAAGAAAAAAAAACAATTTGAAGAAAAGATGATGCAAAATATAAAATGTAAATGTAAATACCCACTGGAGATGTAAGTACTTCTTTTAAATGCAGCAGACCTAATCAATTTTGGTGCTGTGCCTACCAAACGCATTGTTCTGTTATCTGACAGCTTTTGCGTAGAGGGGGAAATTGGAATTTGCTTTCGTCTGCACCAGTTGTGGTGCTCAGATTACCATGCTGCAAAAAAAAAAAAAGAAACAGATCTTGTCGAGAGAAGGATTGATAAGCCATGAAAGATGGATAAACTAAGGACCGGTGGCGCCACCACCTTGAAGTTCCCGCGCCACTCACCGTGACGTCCTAAATTTTGATGGCATTTGTGCTCGGGCTTAGTTAATTTCATCATCGTGAAAGATGTATTGCATTATATTCTAAATAAGCCAGAGACTAAACTTAGCAAGTATTAAAAGCCTTTATTGATCCACAACCACCCAAGACGAGAAGTGCTTTAAAATTTCTGCCGTAACACTGACGTACTGAAGGTGTCGGCTAGAAGATTAAAAAAAAAGAAGGAAGAGAAGTGATACACTGACCTTCATTTTCAGTTTTAATAATCTACCTCACACAACGAAATTAACGAAAATGCCGTTTTGGAACAACATTCTGAGATAATTTAGCGTGTATATTTAGCGGTCCCTGTAGGTATCTGCGGCTTACTTACTCGTAGGAAATGGCGATTCCGAACGCCGTGATTTGGTGCGCTGTGGCTGCGCCGAGGAAGGTTTGCAAGTTGCTATCGTAGCGTCCGGGCGCGTTAAGGGGGTTGCGGCCGTCCTTGTACAGCGAGTCGAAGAAGATGTACTCGCACAAACCATCCGGCGGGAACATCTGCGTCGAGTTGAGCCTCGCGCCCATAGTGCACACCAGGGGCCGGTCGTCAATCACTGCTCGCAGCGCGGACAGAGCGACAATGCCACGCGCTGTGACGCATAACTTGATGCGCACTGAGTTTTGAGGTGGTAACGTGAGCTGCTCCGCGTCTCCGTTATAGAAGATGACTCAGGCTATCGGTAGGCAGACTATCGGATTCATGTACGCGACTCGCTCTTCTGTAAATAGTACTTGCTATCCTTTACTGCGCTATCACAGACAGACAGACAGACAGACAGACAGACAGACAGACAGACAGACAGACAGACAGACAGACGTGCGAGCGATGGACCTACTTCCTGATAGATAGATAGATAGATAGATAGATAGATAGATAGATAGATAGATAGATAGATAGATAGATAGATAGATAGATAGATAGATAGATAGATAGATAGATAGATAGATAGATAGATAGTAGCGGGTGCGATGACCTACTTTCCGCGGGTGCGGCTGTTGACGCGGTAGGTGTCGCAGTTTTCTGTGTCGTGGCCCTTTCCTCAGTGGTTGCCGCAGTCGTCGCAGGAGTGGTTGCCGCAGTCGTCGCAGGAGTGGTTGGCGCAATCATCGCACGAGTGGTTGGCGCAATCGTCGCACGAGTGGTTGCTGCAGTCGTCGCAGGAGTGGCTGCCGCAGTTGTAGCAGGAGTGGTTGGCGCAAACATCGCAGGAGTGGTTGCCGCAGTCGTCGCTGGTGTTTGGACTGCCTCCACCACTACCACGACGTCGCCGCCTTGCATAACGTTGGCGCCGAAAGCCACGGTATCGCCCGTCTCGGTCGTATAGGAAGAATCTGCGACTGCGCATCGTTGGAGAATTGCGTGCGATTGCTTTCATGCGCACAACGAAAAAAAAAGGTGGAACAGTTCTTGCTGCGTTATTTTCGTCACCTTGTGATTCGAATGCTTCTGCATGAGAGAATAGTGCTTTTACTTCGCTTCGAAGACTTTCCGCTACTCTCAGCACTATTATTCGTGTATAAGCATTCTGCAAAAAGACACCTGGTACATATTTCAAGCGAGAACTGACTGATGTCACAGTACTGATGTCACAATCCCGACTTGTCACTACTTCGTGTTAGAGGAGGACACAGAAATTTTCAATCGTAGAAAAAATACTGCAACGCGTCGGAGAGCGATAAATAATTTAATATAATCTTTGCCCTGATGTTACGAATACTCACTGAATGTTCTTATTGACTTCCAAATTTGTACATACTTATGGAACATCGCTCAAACAATCAAGAAAATATTTAGAGCACCAAGCATGAACATTTTACGCATATCATGCCAATCCTAAGATTTAAATAAATAGATCACTGTATATATCAAAGTATTATGGATTATATACGAAAAGAACGGTAATATCCGTTTCAAATAGATGTGCTGATTATTTTTAGGTTCATAGGGAGGTGGGGGGGGGGGGGGGGGGGAGCGGAGATCATGCAAAAAAAAAAAAGAACAGTAGGGAAAAGCGACCAGACACACTAACACACCGAAGTTTGCATCAAACCTCGTTGTGCACCACCTAAAATACCATTGTTTTGCAGGCTGTCTTTACTGAAATGATTTATTACATTGTTTTTCCTTAGCAGAATTTCATGCTTGCATTAAACTCCATGTTCGAGCGTTTTTTCGCTGTCACCAGTCGCAGCATAGAAATGTCAGTTGCGTCTCCATACGTACGCACCGTGACTCATTGCTAGTAAGAAGCATTTCCAAAAAGAAAAAAAAACAGTACCAGCTTCAGTATCCAGTAGCAGTATTGCCACAGATCATAGGGAAATAGAAGCAGTTATTTCCTTGAAGACACAGTAGAAATCAATGTATCCTTATATGCTTCCAAAAGAGCTATATATAAAGCAACGCTTTTTCCGTGCACGGATCGAGTGCTTATATGGTTATAGTTGTCATCCGCGAAGCGAGTAACAGTATGCAATGAGTTGCGAAATTCCTGGCGCGGTGCGCGATTTGAAGAACACCACGGCGCAGGATGATCTTGAATACAATAAATATTCGTTGTAAGCTTTGTGAAAATGTGTTGCATTGACACGTGTTCGCTAAAGCATTTGCGCAATAAACGTTACTTTGTATTTGCTCTAAACTTTGGTGAACAGTGATGAAAGCTTCGCTGATCACCGAAGCCCACATAAGCGTGGAATTCGCTGATTCACTTTCGGTCGCGTTCAGACTGGGTGCATGTAGCACCGACTTTGTTGTTACAGTGCGTCGCTATCGTGTGTTCTTAAGCTTCACAGAGCTTCTTGCTAAAATTCGCGGTAGCGGTAAAATCGCGGTAGCTGCTGCAAGGCTTCCGCATTTGTATGTACTATAGCGTATGGACATAGTGTGCGGAATGGCCACGAGTATCTTCATTGCGACGTCGGCCTGTGTGTTTTGTTTTTTACACAGATGACGGCCATATCGGTCGGTTCACCACTATAGACAAGTGTCCTTCAGACTGTATATATAGCTTTTGCCAAACTTCGTCCTTGCATCAAACAGCTTTCTGACTTCGCAAATGTTTTCTCCTACGAAAATATTGCGCTATAGCTGCGACAAATGCCAGGAATTCTGCTTGTGCGCCCATTTCTATTGCCTTCTGCGTATACTGAAATGTAGGATTACTTCGTAATTTACGTCGATAATGGCAGATAAAGCGTATAGTAAACGTAACCCTAACGTAAACGTAACCCCGTAAAAAAAAAAAATCCGCGTATCGATAAAAAAAAAAAATCCGCGTGTTGATAAAATTGCATAAGACAGGCCTGGAGTGTGGCCTGATCCCGGCGACCAGAACCGGTAACGCGCTCCCTCACCATAGCAGGATTGGCCACCCTGGTGCAGTACTTGGCCACAACCTCCTATATGAACACAACAGGAAAACCTAAGGGCGTACATACAAAGAAGCTTGCACACCGCCAGTGAGCAGGAACGCAATAGTGCGCGATGCACAGTGCTTCGTGAGGACCGCGAATGCAGGCAACACGCTGCCCTCGTTTCCCTGCCTGATAACTGATAGACTGATAACGCGTCGCTCGGCCCTCTGAGAGACGCACTCGTTCAAAAGCGAATTGAACGCAGCTTCTCTGCAGCCACCTGACGATGACGCTCGCATTTAAAAGAAAAAGAAAGTTAGAATTTACCCACAGTAGAAACGTGTTTCATTATTCATACCATCGGATCTTTCTATACATGTAGAAATTCGCAAAAAAGAAAAACAACATAAAAGGACTCGAAACATCGAACAATCCCGTTGTTCAGAAATAGAAGAAAAAATAAATAAAAGCAGGAACCGTCCTTTACGATTATCTCTCACGCGAAACGGTACGCTCAGCCATAGCCGATGACACTGCTTAGTGAGCATGTAAGAACATGTGGTACGAGTCTGTAACGTATCTTGTGAAGTCCAACACCGACCTAAAAACAAATGCTCACCGGAATCGAAAGCGAAGAGCACGATCAGTGCGCAGAGTGATACGAAGAAGATGACGGCGGCGCACACCGCTGTTGCCGACGCGGCGAAATTCCGGCTGTGTAAACAAACGAAGCGTGCGCGCGTTGAAATTAAATCGAGTTAATTACTTCGTAAATACATCCGCCGTAAATTACGTGCGTTTGCTAAAATGTACATGCAGTGTGCGCACCTCCCGAGCGTCCGCTTGCTGACTATTGGTGATTAAACTTGTTAGTGAAGCACAAGGTGCACTTTAAAGACTCTGTGTTCACCAACAGTCGCGGTTCTTGGTCAAATATCAATTTTGCGGACCTGCAATGGCGACCGCTTCGGCTTTATTTGACAAGGACCGCGGCATATTACAATATAAGACGACTCAGGAAATTTGATACAACCAAAAGCCTATAACAGCTACGACACACGGAAGACAGCAGTTTGAAATTAACATTGTTTTACTCAGTGCGTTCCGTGCTTCTCCTGTAGCATTATCAGCGTGAAGCACAAGGTTAATTAAGATTGGCTGGGACATCTAATTCGTATTGGAGTAGTTACTGCAGCTACAATTTTGATGACCTGCGCAGCAGTGTTTCTTTCGGATAACTGACTCAGTGCATTATTATTATCGGCAATTTATTCTAAGCAAGCAGGCGAAGCATGTGAGCTAATTTCACTTTACAAACATCTGGTGTTCCCTTTGAAATTTGAGATATCGTTTAATGGAAGGGGGGAGAATACATTGCACGTAGAAGGATACCAATATACATCGGTTGCGCTGAACTGCTTGCCAGCGACAGGGTGTACTTACTGCTCATTCTTCTCGTCTGAAACAACAACAAAAAAAAAAAAACATAAAGAAAAGAAAATTTTAGTGTGTTGCGCATGCGCTTCTAGGATGCACTGCCAGGTAAGATCGCTGCTTTGAACTCAGCGTTGATGTTCTAGTGATTTAAAAGGATCCTTTACCTCATATTGCTATATATGAACACGAAGAAATAGTAACGCTCGGTTACAGTGCATCGAATTTGATAATGTCGTTCGTGTTTAAAACCAATAGAAAGTTAAAACTACAGACCAGAAGGAACTCATTTCTTTATTTAAACCATGAAATATTTTGTAACTGTTGGAAATCGCTAACGAAGCAATAGCACAACTAAAATATAATACAACTTCGCAAATCAGAAATAGAAAAACGAATGCCCAAACCATCCTTGATGATAATCTATGTCGTGCGAAGCATTTCTGAAAGATATATATGACCAAAATCTATGGGCAAAGCATACATTTCTGAAGCGCTATTCTTAAGTGCTCATCCTGATGCTTTTTCAAACGTATGGATGCTACGCATCACGGATAGCAGTGGACGGAAGTACCAGAGGTACTCGAAAGTTCCTAGATCAACCTCTCTGGCGAACACGTGGTCCGTGACACCGCCACGTCGTGTGCACTTGGTTCGTGTGTAGTGCCTCGATAGAGGCCGCGCGCGTCGATCTAAGTGTTTATAATGACGCCACAAAACTTCCCAGATGTAACGGCAGGTAACTACTTGTTGGCCGAGCTTGATCTCTCGCCGCTTCGGTTCTAAGAGCCCGGACGAGTGCGATTTCGTCGCATGCGACCGCATAGAACGCACAAGAACGACGGCGTGTTCTCGTAACGAAGAAGCGCGACGAGCGTGGGATGGCGACGCTGCTCGGATTGGCGACGATGCTGTGACGATGATGGTGTGACGTCGACCAAGTGACGACCACAAGATGACGACATTGGATTGATGACGATAGTGTAAGGAAGGGAATGATGGAGCTGGAACTGCGACTACGCCATGACGACAACGAAATGACGATGCTAAAATTTACTATATGTCGACCACGGCGCGACGACAAAATGACAGTGAAGGCATGAACGCCACGGCGTGACGGCGACATTCTGCTGACGATGAGATGTCGACGATGGCACGACGACAATGTAATAATGACGATGGTAAAACGAAGGCCCGATCGCGGCGTGATGTAGGCTATATGACAACGCAGTGACAGCGAGGGAATATAAAAACGGCGGTGAGATTACGGTGACAGGGTAAGAAAGATTGATCGAAATGACATATGAAGGCGATGCAATGAAGATGACGGAATGACGACGACGGCATGATAAAGACGGCATGTTGACGTTGCATTTAACGTCTGCGCTCATAACCTGTCGCTGCGGGCCGCCTTAATTTGCACTATATCCACATTATCTTAAACAGAACCTTATTTGAGATTGGCCCGCATTTTTCGAAGACAAAGCGTCATCAAAACGTCGCTGCGTCCTTGAGTGTGACCTTGCTCTGAACCTTACTCTGACTAGGGAAAGAAATGCTTCGCACTTAAAAACAATGTCGCCACTCTGTATGCTGCTCCTATTAAAATGCTAAGCGGACAATACTGATGTATTACTTTCTCGTTTAATCCGGTTATTCGTAGCTCTAGCTGATTTCGTCGAAACAAATGTACATAAGTTACACCAGTTCATAAGCTCGTATTTTTCTGCACAGTGGCGCCAAACTATGTATTTCTTTCCCGTTGTTTTTTCACACTTTCGCGTTTAGTACACCGTTTCTTTTGTACCTCTCAGTTAATGCTTTTATATATATTTTTTAATTCTTGTGTCATTTAGTTGGCCGAAGTTAGAGCGACTACTACTTTTCGCCATATTGCTTCCTTCGCGGACCGTATGATTTTTCTTTGTCCCATGATGTCTACTAGCGTTTGATCTTTCTGTAATGTCGGAGTGTTTATATATTACGTTAAGTGCATAATCTTATACGGTATAATATTACGTCTGTACAGTGTGTCTTGATCTGTCCCCACTTATCGCTTACTATGAAGCCCCTTTATCCAATGCTTACGAGGTGTGTAGGAAAATTTTAAACTGATGAATAAATGCATTGCTATGAAAAATGCCACAATTGCGTGAGCAGGTATTTTGCAGAAGTTTCAGTAGAACTGTACCGATTTCACATAGCCTGTAAACTCCTTAAATGACTGCTTCTGGTGCTCGAACTAACAGGTGCAGTTCCAAAAAAAAAAATAAAAAAAAATAAGCTATGTCTGTTTTGGTACAAAGTTCTGAATATGTAATATTTGGATGTATGTGTTAAAACTGAGTCTAAATCAAACTCCTGCTTATTGAAGTCGGTAGAGTTAACCGTGCTCTCCTTAATAAAACAAATTTTCCTCAAATTCGTTCAGTAGTTGTGCGATAAAAGCATTTCTGTGTTTCACATGCATTCGAATGCATAAAACCGTGTTGACAAAAAAAAAAAAATGCCCACGATATTGGGGCGCCATAACGTAAAGCTATACCAATTTGTTGCTATTCCATTTCTACCACCATCCTTCCACGATTGGAGTACCACTTTTCAGGGCCCTACCACCACGCTTGTCCGTCACCCGACAAACACGAAAGTTGCGAAAGCTCCCCGTCTGATATGACGTGTACACGCTGATGATGCATGATTGGCGTAAACGAAAGGAAAGAAACACACACACATTACTGACGACTCTACACGTCTTTCGCCATGAGCGCTACACTACTGCTCGAAATTTTCTGGCCTGCGCTCGCTTCACTTGTCTGCCCCGCGACGTCACAAATCCATGAAAACTCGCCACATCGAAGTGACGTGCTGGCAGTAAAGATGCATTATTCATGCTGAACGAGACTTACAGTCATTTGTAATAGCCGGAGACTGTCCCGTTCCGAAAGGAATAAAAAATTAGGGCTCACCGATTGCCTTGGCGTTAGTTTTTCTTGAGAAGAAAAGCTTCTCAAGGTAGGCAATGATGTTTGCTTTCACAGAAAAAGAATTGACCTCCTATAAACGAGGAAAACCTTTGATTTGGCTGTTCAATTCACCGCCCGATCCTTGCGTCGGAGGTTGCGTCATGTTACATCAGAAGATTCGAATAAAATCAGCATAGAATAATTTTACGTTATACGGCAGTTGGCTACATTTTTCTGAAACATCAATATGCGTCATCTTTTGTATGGAATTCTTTCTCGTATGTCTGTGTGCACCACACCATGTGTTCCATAAACAACGTTGACAAGCCTACGATGTGCGAGTGGTAGTAGCCTAGCCAGAAATGTTCGCGGAGAGGTAGGGGGTGAGGAGGAATGGGGCTCCCACTTGACCAGGCGAGAGGGGATTTGGGTGTTCTCGAAAGTCGCTTTATGCCGGGCATCCCTAGCACATAGAAATTTGCTACACAAGAAGTGTGTCCCCCATTCCCCTGGCTATGCCCCCGGCAACCTGGCACTCATACTTTGGAAAATGGTGTTCAGTGTGTTGACGTTTGCACAAGCCTTGCGCGTTTCCTCCCGTTCACAAAATCTTTAGAGACATTCTTGTACAATTTATTATATGTCCTGCATACCCCCCAGACTGCATATTATAAAAACATAATCTGTAGACCTACTTTTAGTTTATAGATTTAAGCCTTTAGTTAGACTTAGAAAATTAATTGGCCATGACCAAAGCGCTCCGAATCCCAAAAGGAAGCCCTGCAGTATCGCTGTATTCGGGAGTTTTTTTTCTTTCGCGAACTATATACATCCCTAAGCCCCTATCCTTTCCATTTAGCGCGATGGCGTAGAGAACCCCGTGTCGCAGGAAATACGGCGTCGGCATCCGGCCATAGATCCGGCCTGCCCCGTCCACGGTCCAGCGTCGGACATCACTTCGGCAAAACGAATTTCGGACCATATACCGAACCCCGCATACCCAACCACTCTTCTGCCACCAAAGTTGCTCACCCCTTGTCTTTCATTCTTTAAAAAGTTATTCCTCGGAATTTTGAGAACGGCAGCCCACAAACAAATGTAATGAAAAACATTGACGGTGTATCTTTTATGTTATCTCTTCTCAGACTGAAATATTAAACGTGCGAAACAACAGCAGGAGATCGACCCACGTAAGAGGCCGCGTTGCTACCAGAAAGCTCGGCTTCGTGCATAGCTTCGCAGCCAGCGTTCGCAGCCAACGCTACGGTTACATAAGCTGCAGATTGCCGGGAAGCGTGAAAAGCAGTACGGGGTCGTTGAATGCTATCGCGTTCCAATCTTAAAGGCGAAGCTTAAGCTGCCTCCAATCTTGTTTTGCAAACACGCGGCTTGTATTATAATATGCATACGGCGATTGCCATTCCATATACCTTTGGCGGTAGCTGTCTGCAGATGCGGGCTGGACGCCGCCGGTTCGTACACCGCCTGGTCGTATGGCATTTGTTCGTACGGCGCTTCACCGTATGGCGTCTCGCCATATGCAGGCTGGCCATATGCTGAGCGGACGTAGGCCGTATGGCTATAAGGTGAATGGTAAGGCATTGACACGTAGTAATTCATGCCGACAGAATGAACCTGAAAAGTGATACACTGATTATCCACTAGAAACGTCAGCAACTTCAGGCACTTAAGAAAATTTATCGAAAAATGAAGACAAAGTAGAAACAAAGATTTGAACCTGCGTGAGCAAATAAAATGGAACTCGTCCAGGCTCATACACGAAATATGATTTTTTTTTTGCTTAGGGCTCGCTCGAATTCAGAGTTACCATATATGCTACTGAGCAGGACTCACTCGGACTAAGACTTAACGAAATTATACTCGCCCGAGCTCACTCATCCTCATACCCTTAAAACCCACTTGAGCTTACTCAAAGGCTCAGAAGCCCGTCTGAGTGTGGATGAGTGAGTGAGCCGACAAATAAGCGAGTTTATGGACCTGTGGACTTAAAAGCCCACACCTAATCGGAGTTAACACAGGAATTTCGCTTCTTTACCGTTTGAGTGGCAACTCAACATTTTTTATTGACCTATCAAAAACATCCGCAGAAGCTAGACAAGTCCAGATATTAGTGTGCGCCTTTCAATTTACGTTATGAACATAATTGAACGAGTTTTTGACCATGTATTAACTTTTAACCAGCTGGTCAACAATATTTCAGAGAAAATAAAAAAATTATTGATTGATTTTTGACCTACTCTATCTTGCTTAGTTTTTATTAAAGCGAAGCCTTTATGGCTCTTCTTTCGACTTTCTAACTTCTGCTGTTGCTGTCTGGCTCCAGCACAAGTTGGGGGTAGGGGGGTTTATTGCTATTTATTGCTACCGCGTTGGCGGTGGTTCAGAGCGTGTCTATACATGACGGGAGCACGGCGGAGAGAAAAGGCGACGTGAGAAACTCGTTTGGACCTTTGCACCACATGGAACGTCCACAATGCCCTCTCGAGCTCCCTGGACGTCGCCACATTAGCCTCTTGACAGCTGTAATTATCCGTGACCCCACACAAAACCATTGCAGAAGTTGCAGCGCTAACCTTTCTACTAACGTGTGCAAGTACAGAGGGAAGCTAGACAGAATGGTAGAGAGGCGTGAGGAGAGGAGGCAGAAACCGACGCAGTCGCGAAATGAGTGAATAGAGAGTTTTAGATTTGGGGGGACACAAGCCTTTCCGGCACCCTAGCGCTTGAGACCAGCGCTCGTGTCCCCCTAATTTAAAGCTATATAACAACAGCATTGCCACTCCTCGCTCGCAGTTCCAATACAATGGGTGGGAATAAGCAGAAGGTTACGTGAGTGGGCACGGAAACGCTACTTCTATATAGATGACAACAGTTGCGGGCTAACGGGATAAATTTAAGTTCAAGTTACGATACGGTACGTTTCTGTTATTTCTAAAAAAATGAGCACCATGCAAATTTGTCAAGCGGGCAACTTGCGCAGGGCGTGCAGAAGCAGAGCCGTATCAAAGCGCCCCGTAGCGTATAGGCGACACTACGGAAGCGGTCGCACGTCAAATGAACACTTCTGTGCCCGCCGTGGTAGCTTTGCGGCTATGGCATTGCTCGATGTTGCGGGTTTAATCCCGACCACGGCAGCCGCATTTCGACGCTCGTGCAGTTAGATTTAGGGACACGTTAAAAACACCACGGTGTGAAATTTAATCTGGAGTTCGCCACTATGGTATGGCCCATAAACCGGTTGTGGTTCTGGCACTTGCCATGTAAATTGCTCAACCATCTGAGAGATTATGAAGTATGGCGCACTACAACGACTCAAGCGAACACCTCCCCTGTGTGTTCCGTGTACTACGTAGACAAACAGCAGTGGTGCACGTAACGTAACGTTTAACGTGAACTCACCCTTCTTGTGTTGGACTAAAGGTAGAATAAATTAAACATTCGCAACCAACATCGCCGCTAAGTACATCGTAATCATAGTGGTATATTGTGGTTTCGATTTCGGAACCAAGCTGATTGACCCTTAGAGGGCGCTGTCGGAGCACATGTAGTTGAACATAACTACTGTAGTTCCTCATATTCCAATGAGTGCAGGTTTAGCATCATATGCTGCTTGTTCGAGTGCTGTAGGCTTGTGTTCTGAATGTTGTACTCTTAAGTGGTTGCACGATACAATTGGCCTGGTGTATTTTCTATTTCATTTTGAGAGGACTTTATATCTTCGCAACAGTGATGGCATGGGAAAGAACTACAGCCCTTCTTACAATAACGTCTATTTTGTTTTCAATGTGCAGGTGGTGAAGGGCAGGCGTCTGCTAATCAGGCAGGTTGTAAGCCCCGTCAAACGACCTCGCCAGTTGGTTGCCAAACGCGGCCAACCCAGTCGTGACCATGCCAAACAAGACCAAACTGAAAGTGCAGAGGACAATATTCTGCGTGCTTTAATAATATATGGCACCAACACAGTGCTGTAAATTCCTTCACAGGTTACGTGCTAAAAAGCTCACACGTGTTCTAGCATATAGCTCGCGGTTTGTACAAACGTAATAGCGTACTTACCCCATGTATCGCTTCTGCAGTCTGCGCAGCACTCAGTGTGGCCATTGCGGACTTGTGTGAGCTCTTGAAGTTTGATTGAATCGAGACAGCGAAAATGACAGATTAGAAAAAACGCGAAACACGCCTTCCGCCCAGCTAAAAAGCCCCAAGTTTCGCTTTCGCTCCGGGTCGCATCTCCCGGTGTGGCAGTCAGGCCTGCTACTTCGTGGCGCTTGGGATAGATGGCGCGACCGGCCCTCATCAATATGGCGGCGCGCTTTTAATTCACGGTGTTCTGGTGTATAGGCTGCTCGCCAATAAAGCCGGTTCTTCGCCTCGGTACCCGCCTACGTCTGAGTACTTGCTTCAGGCCGCCGTCTCGGCGTGCCCTACATTCTCCGTGCCCGGCATGGCGTTCATGGCGACTACGCCGGCATAACACAAAGCTTCGTTTACTCCCACAGTGCGTGGGATCTGCATAACTTGTTTAGAGAAACTAGTATTTCATTTGGTGGTGTATTTGAGCATAAAGAAGAAATAAAACAATGAAAACATTCTAGGTCAAGTTTTTCTTGACTTGGCTCTTAAAAGGTTAATAAATAGATACGTCAGTGTGTCGTGTAAGGATTACAGTGACCGGAGTATAGTCTCACTGCTCAATGGGTGATCGCAGCTTAAACTCGCAAAATACGTCAATTAATTGTCAAAAGCAACAATATACCAGGCAGCCTAGGACACACATAAGCTAAATAGCAATAAGGTAGCCTAACGGCGACAGTGATGTGTTGTCAGGGGCAGACATACTCCACCCTACTCAGTGAGAATAGAGATTTCCTGTACATTACCGAGCGTTAATTGCACGTGGAAGCAGCACAGCCAACTACAACAACATCAACAACAACAATATGTTCCAAAGGGTGCCCGCGATCACTCTTCAGATGTCACTTAATCCACCACCAAGTGAGCATTCGTTAACTATAATAGCGCCAGTGAAAAATCAGGGGTACGGGTTCGATGAAATCGGCAGCGTATGTAGCGTGCACCCGCACTCACCGAGATAAATCGAGACTGGAACAAACAACTGGAGCAGCTGCAGCTTGAACTTGTGCTGGGACGCTTGCTGACCGATGCCTGTGCTCGTTCGAACGAGAGGACGTGCCAGGAAGCTCGAGGAACGTGCTGAATTGAATGATGATGGCACTGGGAGGTAGCATAAAGCCACGGCTGGGAAGAAGTGAAGAATGCGGTCTTAGCAGGATGTAGGCATAATCCGTAAGTCGGTTACGAAAAAAACCAACATGACAATTGAACAAAGCAGAGACGTGTTGGTATAGTTTACTCTGAGGCATAAAAAGAATATAAATACACAAGGTAGAGTGCGAGCAAGTGGAATGTATGAAAAAAGCGATATCGCGAGTTTTCTGACAGGTTGCAGAGGTATATCAAAACAGAAATGAAAGAAAGAAGTCATGAAATTATATAAAAGAGATATTTTTTAAAGTAGCAACGCTTGTATTTTTTGCGTCTGAAAGATAATGCGCGTTCATGATGAGGGATGGGCCAAGAACGAGATAGTAGACGTCAGTGAAATAAGCTAAAACTCTCGTAATACCATCTCAACAGACAACCAGAGTGATTGTGTATGCCGTCGCCATCATAACAGTCTTTCTATATGTCAGGAGTGGCTTGAGGTACTAGGCACGTTGCGACACGTGCTGGCAAGAAAACTTTACAATAGAGACAGCAAAATATCCCCTGTGCAGCAATCTCTCCAAACATCTTGATTTGTTAGCCCACTTTTCTTGCTTTGTCTCAGACCCGCTAAGGTAGGTTAGCCAAGGAATCGGGCGGATAAGTTTAACGTGAAATGAGACGCTGAGAAGACTTGGAATAGTCGATGCTGCCCCTCTTGCTAGACTGACTACTTTTCTAAGGCACCTCTGTTCTTCTCCTTTCGTGTTTTCCTTGCATTTGCAACCATCATTTCTTTTTCATACCACCGTTCAATTCGTAAACTTCTCCCCACTATTCTGGAAGTGTCCTAGAACTTCACACAGCAAAACAGCTTGTTTGACGGCACATATACGTTAGTGATCCAGACGGCCTCTGATCATGTTGTATACGGCCTTCGCCACAACTGACTACTCGCTCTTCTTGCATACTTCTGTATGAGCGCGGAAGCAATGGAATACACAGCGTTACAAGGACCCACGACGAGCGCGGGTCCCTACAACGCTCGTCCTATTCCCTTCTAGCTCGGTGTCTTCTGTTGTGTTCGCGCTGATTAAGAACGCATCCTTTCCAACTCGCCCATTTTTCTACCTCGCACTTCTCGTACATATAAGAGATTCTGGCCTGCGTTCCTTGCGGTATAGGACTAGGAGACGGAAACAAAGTAGACCCCCAGACCGATGTTTGAATAAGGGGGTTTACGTAACACCAACCAACGCCATCCTCTATTGGTTTATGCGATTTCTAACATCACCATCCTCATCATAGCCATCACTCACCATCGCCATTGAGGTCTTTATTTGTTTTTATATGCACCGCCCACTTCCTGATTAATGTCCCGTTCTGCTCTACTGAAAAATCTGTATGCCCCATAACTCTCGTATCCAATGATCCGATATGAAACATAGGATTCCATATAAAAACAGTATTTTCTCATATGCCATATGATATGTTATTTAATATAGGAGGTATGGGGAATGCGGAGTACTTTCGGTAGGGTGGGTACTTGCATTAGACTGCGAATCATCGCCATCAACATGTACTGATTCATCATCATCATTATTATTGTCACCATCATCGCCCCACTTCTCGTGCGCTCGCGCGCGTCCTCGGCTGTCTCCAAAACCACCGGTCGTTTTCGAACCAGCTTCCGGAACGGTTTTTCAGTTTCAATCGGTGAGTGGAGTGCTGCAGTGCGTTGTATGCGCGACAAATCTCCTGTCAGAGTTGGGAGCACGAAAAACTACAGGGACACGTTTACAGCTTTGCAACTACGCATATCTTTATTTACCCTACATACATACACACCCTGCCACACGTACTCAGTGACCCAGGTTGTCTACTAGGCCAGACAGCAGCCAGCACATACTTAGTGGCCCAAACTAGTGGACATCTTTTGTCACGCGCTATTTGAAAGCGGTCACATACGGACAGACACCCAAACATACTGCAAAGTGGTAAAGTTTTGAATGAATTTCATTCGCATTGACTTTTCTTTCCGGCTTCAGGGGATCAGTTTCATTGCCAGCATGCAGTACGAAGAATTCGTGTACAACGAGCCAGTGGGTTACGGCCAGGGCTACGACCCGGTAGAGGGCGGGCCGTCGCCGTACGAAGAGGGTGAGTCGGGAAGGCGTCGCCATGCCGAGTCTTAGCCGGCCGCACCTTGGTGTGTGGCACAATACGCTGCGGCACACGGCAAGATCTGTTCGTCTAATTTTAAAGTCTGAAAAAGAGAAACATCAAATAGTGAAGCATGCCAAGTGTGTTTCTAAAGCTATACTTCGGTTAATTTCGAGGTAATAGGTTGACTAATTAAAAAAGAAAGCAAACGCTAAAGTTATCATTTTTCTTAAATGTTGCTCTAATACCCGAGCGGTATTAACGTCAGCAGAACGTCGCGGGCTTCAATGCATTAACCAGCATTAGGGCCTTTGGCGCAGTGGTAAGAATGAGTAAGCAGTTTTTCTGTTTGTCCGATCTACCTGTGTGCACGTCTTGTTTTAACGCTGATTCTCCTCAACAATGGTGCAGTACTGTAGTTCCCGAAAGTTTATAAGTTCTGTCGTTGCCTTTCGAGTAGACTGTAGTTAATCTGCGCAAATGAAATCTACGTATAGGGTATCTATACAAGAATTAGCTAAGTCAGAGCAGAACCCGCGAAAATTGATTACGTCACTGTGAGCTTGTGCGGGAACTTCAAGGTGGAGTCCCCGCCCTCGTTGAGTTTCTGGCTGTATTTTCTGGCTCATCAAGGTTCTTCTGAGTGTAAGAGCGGCTCATTTTTCGGCATTGTAAAGACCTAATTTATTAAGGTAAAACACCTCAACCTGATTTTCTCTTTAGTTGCCCCTTTACAATAACGGCCTCTTGTGCCGGTAGTACTATTCACCGCGCCATTCAAAGTCTGTCCATACGTCTAACAAACGAGAGGGCGTACTCAACTTGTCGGTTTTGCCCCTTTTTTCCCCTTCAGAATCTAAGGAGTCACGGTCCTCGTAAGTATACCCTTGCTTCCCAAAACCACAGGCAGCACAGACTATATCGTAGTGGCGTTCGTGAATGAATGGAAAAACTGCAAACGGCACTTCTGAGCACATGTGGTCTGGCCTAAGATGGCGGACCTCTGGTTGGAATTGTTAATAATAGCACCAGCATTTGGACTGGTGATATCGTTCCTGCAAACCTCCCTTTCCCGCCTTTTCCAAGCTTTAGCTTTATAAACGCGTGTCTAAGCGTTATCAGTGCTACTAGCCAGAATGCGACGACACTGGTTAGGACAAAATATAATAATCGCCTAGCTTGCTAGATATAGGACTGGTAAAGAAAGCCTACGTAATGAACATGCGCATATCGTCCACTCCGTCACCTAGTGTTGGAGTCGCGTGTTCTGCCCCTTATGACATTGTACTTAGCGTTACGATAGGCACGTACTACTGCTAGAGTTTAGGATATGATGTATCTATACAGGTAATAACGTTATCTTTTCACTCCTATCGACATTCGCGTGAAACATGTCGGACAGATGTAACTTGATATTGCGCCTATTTTACTTTGCTGAAGTACAACTGAAGATCTGCACCGATCCTGTTCGCCGTGTCTATTCTTTGTCCGCGTTTTCTTGCACGCTGCATCTTGCCTATACTTACAGAATGAACATCTTAGCCCGAAAGAAAGTACTGCCTCCAGGCCGACTCTCATTTCCCTGATTAAATAGATGCTAAGTGTAGAAATAACTCCATTGTACAACATAACTACTTTGAATGGAATTTGTTGCACTTAAGAGAGAACGCCATATGTTACCGACAGTGGAAAAAAAAAAGCTTTTGTTTAGCTCTTCAGTTTTTTTTTTCAATTAGAATTGTAGAAGTAACAAGTAACAGAAAAGGTCCACCTCCATTTCACCCTGTGAAAGTGTATGCTGTGCAGCGGAGCTGGTGCGGACGTTAGACAAGTATCACCACCCCAATGCACGTTAGACGAATTTACACAAGCACCACGACCACAAATGACGTACGTCTCGCCCGCACGCACGTGTGCGAAAGGGCAGCGCACATTCTCATTCTTTCTAGGCGCTCCGCCAAGCGCAAGCGCCATATTGAACTAAATTAATGTTTAAAATAAACTGTAAAAAATTCGTAAAGTATGACTTACACACAACCTACAGGCATTTATAGACACCTTTATTTGCTATGTTTTCTTATGTTAAGAGAATCTTATATGAAATTTTTCAGCAATTGAAATGAATTATGCATATCTGTTAAATATTGTATATTCATGTACGCCATTTGTACTGACTAAACACACTGCTTTGTATCACTGATTGTACATTTCGCCTTACACATTCTCACTTATACATCTGTACATTGCGCAAACTAATGTGTACAAACTTTATTATGCCCCCGTTGTCATGAATATGGGCAAGAACCTTGTCAAGCTGCAAAAAAGCACCTTTTAGTTCTTGTCCGTGCGTTCAATTTTTCCAAGTGCATCAATGCGAAATAAAGATTGATTGATTGATGATAGCATCGGACTGAAATTCGAATATACGAGAAAACGTAATTCTGTTACGCACAACTCAAACACAAAGCCTAGGTTTTGGGTGAGCACGCAATGAAAAACCACACCAACTTTGCTGAAAAAGAAAAAAAAACCCGAAAGCACGAAGTTTACAACTCTGCAAAATTGCACCAAAAAGAGATAACGCAGTTTTTCAAAGTGCATTAGCAAATCTAAAGCGGACAAATGTAAGTTCGAAGCTTGTGTCAAATTGTTAACATGTTTGCGAGGACTTAAGAAACGTCCTACTCATAAATTAGCGGTGTAAATAACACGTCAATATTCTCCACTATAGATGTATCTGCACGTGTAGTTTACAAAATTACTTATTGCCGAGTTATAGCTGTAGACAATGTTCGTATATGTCGTTGTTATTTGGCAATTTACAAGAGGTGTTGTGAAATAAATTGATAGCCTAAATAAAATTTGAAAAAACTGATTCCCGCATTCAAAAAGTTTCCTTTAATTCGACAAAGCTCAACAATATCGGCACATTGGAAGCCGAGTAAAAATGATTTTATTTAATGTGTTTATGCATAAGCTCCCGAGGTAAAGCTTCCTCAATTCCTGCGTAACTGCATTTTTTCTGTACAGCAAGGCAGGACTCATTGGGGAGCTGTGTTGATTTATTCTGTCGCAGAGGCAGCAGCCTTTGGCTCATCACAGTGGTGTTCTGCACGGTAATCTTTCTCCTCATCGCAACTGCCGTCGCTGCTGTGGTCATCATCATCAAGTATGGTTAGTGCTATTTCTCACAGCCGAGATTTTCACGTGTTGCTGCTGACGTCACCTATCCTGCTAAAGCTATTCAGGCTACACTGCATCTACTGCAGTCTAGCGTTCTCCTTAGCCGCCGTGATTGATTAGTGGCTATGGTGTTGGGCTGCCACGAACGAGGTCACGGGATCGAATCCCGGGCACGACGGCGACATTCCGATGGGAGCGAAATGCGAAAACACCCATGTACTTAGATTTAGGCCCACGTTAAAGTTAGTTACCCACTACGGCGTGTCACATAATAAGATCGTCGTTTTGGCACGTAAAACCCCATAATTAATTTTAAAGCGTTCTCCTTATCTCTCTCACACGCACACAGACAGACCGACAGACAGACTGGCTGACTTGTCAGGATGAAATTTTCTGAACCCCCACTGGGAACTTTGTTTTTGTACGCCGGACGAGTACCAATCGCCTCTTATAATCTCTGCTGCGGACATGTTTACTTTTCGCCTGCTATCCCTGAACACAAGGGCTTCAAGGAGGCCAGAAGAGTTTAAACCGACAGCTGGGCCGATGTCTTCACATTCTAATAGAACATGTTCCATCGTTTCCATAGCTTTACCACAGCATACAAACGTTTATCCTTCTTTGGTGTACCTCGCTTTATAGCTACGCTTTCTAAGACATCCTAACCTCACTTTAAAAGATAAGCAGCTTCTCTTTGAGTTATCATGTATTGCTTCCTTCCTGATTTCGTTTTTTACTCTTAGGTAGTTACTCGTAGCAGGCTTCTTTTGTATTACCGCCACCCGTTAGGTTTTCTGAGTCTCACTGACGTTGCATTTGACGTTCTTTGTTGCCATGTTGCTTACTATACCGGACGCTAAAAAAACAAGCAGTGTTAGTGCGCGCCATTTCTTTGTAAAGTAAGCCTGCCGAATGCACTCGCTAACACGTGTGTTTCGCAGAGGGTGTCACCGAGTTTTCACGTACGCCGTCCAACTTGCGAACGACACATGAGAGCGAGTGAGACAAATTTGGCCGCATGGCAATGGTGTCCAGCACATTATCGCTATGGTTCTTTTTCGTTATGCATTTACCAACGTGTTAGTCTACATGTTCAGTTCGATGCAGTTTCGTGTCCTGAAAAGTACCATGAAGGGGCATTGCATAAGGGATTGGCTTTAAATATATTCCACGTCATTGACACATCATTGACGACATCCAAAGTGATCAGTCACACGCTGTTGGGACGAGGGCGTGTAATTGACGGCAACAAGGCCAGCAGGAACGTCGTTCTAGTCTTGCTCAGTCAAAGGAACGAACGAGGCGGAAAAATGAGCACTTCGGGCAAGCGGGCACGTGACTTGCAACTGGTGACTGGGGCGTTGAGATGTGCGTGCGGCGGATACGATGTAGGGGGTGCGTGATGGAACGCACTGCAATATAATTTGTGACGATGGAGTTCGGGACTAGCAATACATCGACGATTAGATAGATGCATTGGCCGAGATTCCACTTTCAGAGCAATAATACTCGCGTCATGTGCATATTGTGATGGAATGAACCTATAGTGGCGAGTTTCTTAACAGATTCCACTTAGTCGATAGGATAGGCTTGATGTGATCTGAATATGAACTGGCGGACTAGTTGGTGACCCATCATTTTGTTGAAGCGGCGCACTTGGGGAAAAAGGACGCTCACAGCAACATGAAATATAAAGACACACGCACATGCGCTGAAATAAACAGACGTGGTATAACTATTGACGGCATGTCCGCAGGCTCTAGCTCCTCGCGCACTGACGCGGGAGAGATTCGAGAGCCAGGCGGTGGGTCTGACGTTCGTGTGCCGATGGAGGTGGTCATCCGTCGGAAGCCAGGCACCAGTGGCAACGAGCCAGTTGGTCACGTGCCAGCACAGCATTTTCCCCCTCCCCCACCGGGGCACTGGAAGTACGTGCCGCTGGCCGTATCCAGAGAAGGCAAGTCGTCAGAGTCTTGCAGCGCTTCCATAACCATAACCATAACCGCCTAAATAATATAATCTATTTCGCACAGTGACCAGATTTAAACCCGTTCTTATAAATGCAACAAGCTTCCTCAAGTTTGGCGTACTGCATTCTCATGTATTTAGACATGAGCCCCTGAGCTAAAGCTTCCTCTTGAGGGCTGATAGAGATCGAGTTGCTGATCATGAGGAGACAAAGAAATTAGTTCTTGTTTGCCTACTTTTTGTGACAGGTAGACATAGCGACAGGAAAATAATGAAAAGACGACGTAGAAGCTGTATGAGGCAAACTTTATTAGCTGTCGCAACCATGATCTCCCGTGAGATACTTCTGTGCGCACCAGGTGGTCAGTTATCACGCAGCTTTCCACTACGCCTTCTGTCATCGCAAGCTTAGTTTGAGCACACCGTCCTGTGCAACATAATCATTTCACAATCTGAAGGGTAAGGGTCAAAGTCATGGGACAAGGAGGCACATTGAACGGTGCAAAGATTGTTACACTGTGTGAACAGGAAATTAGCGTTCGCAGTGTCAAATTTGGCGATATATTTCATGGCGCCGAAGTGGTCTGAAAGTAAAACAAAATGAAGTTCTATTTAAATGCAGCTGTCGTCAAGCTGTTAATATAAACGCATACCATATTAGCGAAATACAAGAAAGGTAATTTATAATTCTCTTTTAATTATGCATTGGTTAATTATACCCGATCGCGCAAAATTGTGTCCGCCAAGGTGCGCAAACCATCTGTTCATGAGCGTTTGCGTAACCAGCAAAAGCTTTTTAAACAATATTACTCATATTTTGTCTTAGAAGACCCTGAGAAGTATATTTAGATTTTCGAAAATCCCTAATAAGTACGCTAGTTACCGCCTGCTGGCAAGCCAGGAAGATCGATTTTTTGCTTTATGCTTTACAACATCCATCTGCTTTCTGATTACACCAAATATTATCCAATAAGTATTCCAGCGGTGTCCGTTTCCGTTGTGCCATGCTCCTTATTAAAATAATGCACCAAACTTACCTGACGTTCCCTCAAGCTATTTATTTATCTACTTACGTGCTTATTGCACGCTTTATATCCTGCAGGTGGCAGTGGTTACAGGAAAAAGTAAAACAAGAACAAAAAACAATGAGAAACGAAAAAAATAAAGTGATTTCTTTGCCATTCGGGCAAGTAACAAACATTATAGTGAATAATTCGGATCGTAAAACGTATTCTTAATGTAGAATTTTAATTCTTTTAATTATGCATTGGTTAATTATACCCGATCGCGCAAAATTGTGTCCGCCAAGGTGCGCAAACCATCTGTTCATGAGCGTTTGCGTAACCAGCAAAAGCTTTTTAAACAATATTACTCATATTTTGTCTTAGAAGACCCTGAGAAGTATATTTAGATTTTCGAAAATCCCTAATAAGTACGCTAGTTACCGCCTGCTGGCAAGCCAGGAAGATCGATTTTTTGCTTTATGCTTTACAACATCCATCTGCTTTCTGATTACACCAAATATTATCCAATAAGTATTCCAGCGGTGTCCGTTTCCGTTGTGCCATGCTCCTTATTAAAATAATGCACCAAACTTACCTGACGTTCCCTCAAGCTATTTATTTATCTACTTACGTGCTTATTGCACGCTTTATATCCTGCAGGTGGCAGTGGTTACAGGAAAAAGTAAAACAAGAACAAAAAACAATGAGAAACGAAAAAAATAAAGTGATTTCTTTGCCATTCGGGCAAGTAACAAACATTATAGTGAATAATTCGGATCGTAAAACGTATTCTTAATGTAGAATTTTTAACAAGAGCCGTTGCAAGTTTCATATCCTTTTTGTACCACTATAAGAGGAAAATGCACCTCTCTGTGTATAAGCAATCTAAAAAGCGGTTAAATAAATGCGTATAAGGTGTTCGTCGCGGGCTGTGGCCGCCAACATTTCGTGGCGCAGTGGCCGATCAGATTCCCCTGGTGTGCGTCATGGGAGAGAAGACCAGCTCCGCCAACGCGTTCCCGGATGACGGGTTGTGCGACTACATCTTCTTCGACTCGCTCTACAAAAACGGCCACAACATGGTGTCCCGGCCGGCCACCTACAGCAACAGCCTGAGCACGTTCCTGAACGAGCACCCTGGCTACCAAAACACGACCCTTGGAGTTGGATTCTCGTACCAGTGAGCACTGGCGTCATTCATCAACCCTTTAATACGGCTATTGCACCACGTCTTCTCGCTTAAATTATGCACTGGATGGTAAAACGGTAATGAAGGCATAAAACTCCAACAAAAGCTGATTTGAAAAGCCCGCAGTTTCCGAGCCGGACAGGCTGCTTCTTCAAGCGTGAGTGCGACGAGCTTCGTCGTACCACATAGCGTATAAAAAGAAAAGCGACCATGAAATTTGAATGTAAAAAATTTCAGAATAGTTGACACAGCCAGTCATCGAACGTGTCACGTTCCCGAAGCATTTCGAGCTGTGCATTGGCCGGTAGGCAAGGGAACTTCGGCGCGACAGTTTGTTAAAGGAGCACTTGAGAGAAACACTACATCAGTTTACACTGATAGAGTATTCATTCGAAGCCTTTCTTTCGCTAACTTTTAATTTAGCGCTAAATGCATGTTTACTACAAGACGACGCGAAGGCCAAACTGTGGAGTATCTTGGAATTCGCGGCAGAAATTCGGCAGCGGTACGTCAGCACGACGTCGCAATTCGTTTTTTTTTTTTTTTTCATATTTGGGCCGTTGTAGTTCAGTGATAGTTCTCGAAAACTGCAACTCACACTTTAAGAATTATTCAGTAATATGGAGTAGATATGGGAGTAGACTTGGCAGCAGAGTTGTAGTTGATTGTCTAGCAGTTGTTCTAGAATTTATTCTCAGGAGACAAACCGCTATAGTGGATAATGTTTACTAACAATAAAAAGCACTGACTGTAGGAGAAGTTGCCCATGTATTCTGGCTATGTTGCTTACGTTACTTAGCGCAAGTTGGGGGAGAGGCAGAAATAACAACGTACGTACGTGTGCTACTATCAACTGTTTATTCAGATACCGCCCACCAATATTTGTACATTGGTGCGCGAGCGCCCCGTCATCATCGCGCCGCTGCGCAACAACCGCCACATAAAAATCGCGCAAGTCAAAGAGCGTCATTCATGAAGTCATATATCACTTTATTAATTTGTCCGCGTCGGTTTTGATGCAAAAGCATCAAATGATCCTTTGAGAGAAAAAGCCGTCGTCTGTAGCAGAGGAACGGCGCCTAAATTCCCATTGGCTGTGACGTCACGTCAGGAGCGAGTCTCGGCGGAGCAGAGCGGGCGAGACGGCGTTGCGTGAGGGGAGAGGGCATCACTGCGACGCCACGCCACCAGCGCGCCTCAACGGAGCGCATGCGGCGACGCGACACCGCGGGGCCAGGCGGGTTGCCGTCAGCGAGGCAGTTGCGTGACGCGCACGTGCGGGTGCCGCCGTCTCACTCTCGGAAACCAGCCCTTGGTCCTTATCTCTCTCTCTCTCCCACCCCCATTGGCCTCAGTTGCTGTGCGCGCCTGCCGGCACTGAGCCGCTGCTGCTTACTCGATCTCTAGTCGCGCAGGACGCCGGCGCCAAGCGGCATTGGCGCCTCTGGTTGCGGCTTAGTGCTGCAAGTGTCACTGTGCTGTGCGATGACAGTATGCGGTGACGGTGACCGATTGTGATTGTGTGTCTATGCTCCTTTCTGTCCTTATCTCTACTTTGTTACCCCTTGACCTCCCCCTCCCCTCTCTCCCCAGCGTAGGGTAGCAAATCGGATCTTTTTCTCTGGTTAACTTCCTGCCTTTCCCCTTTCCTCTCTCTCTCTCTCTCTCTGGTTGCGGCTGCTTGCTGGCTCGGGACAGTACGTACCGCTACGGTAAATTACTCGCAGCGCAAAACTCGAAGGGCCGCTAAGTGTTGTCCTATTGGTCATTAGTGCTTTCGCATTCAAAAGTCACAAAACGTGCTTAGGTGCCCTGGGATATTTTCGTCAGTGTGGGTCCACCCTTTTTCACTAGGTACCGTAGTCAAAAGGATAGACGAGCGGTCGTTCGGTTCTCCACGTCCATATCTGCCTCTTTGATCATTACACTATCATTACACGACCCATGCCAGCAAGGTCGGCTCGTTATACTTACTGACTTAGTGTCTGATGAGCCGGCATTCGCCTGACAATCGATTCCATCGTGCTGTGTGTCACTTCTGCAGCTACTTACCGACGGCGGAGGAAGACCTGAAAGGGAAATACCCGAGCCCACTGGAACCCTTCTGGAAGAAGGGCATCTACCATGTCGGGATCCTCGACACCCCTACTCTGATGCCCGAAAATCAAACCAAAGCGGCCATTTCAACATTGAAGGTAGGATTCTTGGTCTGACAGCATAGCCACGGAGTCCTAAAAGAATGCGCAGAGCTTTTCTATCGGAGCACTAATGCGGAGCTAATCGGATATCTTACGCTGCCCACTTTAGTGCAATGAATTTATCAACTTACGTGTACAATGCATGCAAGTTTGACAACAAAGTAACGTTCTGTTTGCAAACTTAGATAGCACGATTTGAAATACAGAATAACAAAAATATCTTCAAGGAAATTCTCTCGCCGCTCCTAAAAACTTATTTGTTACTACCCGCCACGGGGTGTGTCTCATGCAGTCGCTATGTATGGTGCGCTGCTGCGTTCCGGGCTTGAGGTCGCTGGTTCGATACCTGGCTGAGGCTGCTGCATTCAGTGAGGAGTGCGATTCAATATATACTTGTGTACACAGCTCTGTAAACAAGAGAACGTGAGAGAAATCAACTGGTCGTAAATAATGCGGAGCTTAGGCATACATAACGCTACGTCGCGATGATAAGCTTATGCTACAAAGTCCCTTTATGACAGTGTGAAAAATTGCCATCCGCCTGGAAAAAGTGCAATTGTACAAACGAAACTGATACAGGTTGCTGAGAAAGAAAGCTTCGAAGTGCAAGAAAAATTCGTCCTGGCCCGGGGATCGAACCCGGAACTAGCGTCCTTCCGGCGCGATCGCTCTGCCACCTGAGCTGTCCAGAAAGATAGCAGAATGGCAATCAAGGGCAAATGAGACTTCCTCCATCTTCTGCATTTCGGCATAAAAAATTTGCCAAAAGACCCTCCTGTTTTGCCCACGTATTCGAAAGGAGGTGGCCACGTGTGTCAAGAAACCTCAAATCTGGAGACACGGGAGGCATAACTTGACACGATACGCGTGAGAGATTATTTGTCGACAATCTGGCTTGGTGGAATTTGATAGGAACTTGCTGGGTGCGGGAAAACGTTCGAGGCCTCAATCACGATGCCTAGTCTGAAAGAGGTCATTTAATTGGCGTGGGAGAACACCAGGGTGATATCTGTCCATAGACACCACAAGTTACCGCATGAAATTGCCAACCGCGCGCCGTCCCATGTCACTCACCTTGTGTTCCGGCAATGTGATAGAATGAACGGTCGTCTCTAAAACGCTTATTGTAGCTTCAGGACAGCCTACTGCCGATCTATCCCCGAGTACTTTGGTTCCGCAAGCACAAGTCCCCGCAGCATGCCAGGCTCACCATCCATAAAAATTTACGACTGCAGCAAGGCACAACTCCGCGTCATCGTTGGTTTAGAGATCAAATGCCAACTGCAAAGAAACTTACTTTTACTAACTTTGTTATAAATTTGTTGTATGTACCCCTAAAGTAACCTAAACAAAGCCGAAGGACTAATAAATGTATAATTTTCTAATTAGGAACTTCCTTATTAGTATTTGAAACCATTAAACAACATTCTGTTACACAAACTTAAGTAATTTGGCATATCTGGCCAACCTTTACAGTTCTTACCAATTACATTAGTAATCAGTCAGAAATTGTTGAAAGAACGCCCGTTAATGGCCGTGTTCTTTCTTTCAATTTCGGTATCAAAAACGACTATAATTAAAGCTCTCTGCGACGCTCCTACTCGTATTTGAAACATCAAATTCTGCACAGTAGCTCCCCTGTATCCACGCTATCTTATGATAGGCTTCTTACGCTGTCCAAAATTTAATTGCAGTTCGCTTTTAATCTCATTCTCTTAGGTCCCAGTTCGAGGTAGAACAATTTTTTAACTATGTTCCACCTGCATAAATAGGATGACGTTCCAGGTAAAATGTGAAAATACTGAGAACGGCACACTATACATTCGTTCCACGTAGGCACTGTTCCAGTACATGTGCGTGGAAGAATCTTGCAGATATGTGCAGTGATATCAAACGCTGTTCCAGTTAATATTAGCTATATCACTGGAACATAGTACCCAATTCTTCAACTTAAACGGTAAGCGTGTTCTAATATAAGCAACAGCGCGTTACGTATAATTTGTCAGTTTATGTGGAATGCCGATTTATGCAAGGGGAGAAAGTTTTGCGAAAGTGTTCACCTCTGCCTGGAAACTATAAGTGCACCAAAATTAAGAGTGTATGCTGCCTTAGCTGCAGTCATGACGGCGTGCGCAGGCATAACCCACGGTGCTCGCATTTCGATAGTGTTTGTCACTAACGAAAAAGCGACGAATGGCGAGAAGAAAGGCATTATGGAAGCCATGTCCCCGAGAAGTGCAATGAAATAATAAAGGTTATTGTTTTCCCGTCAGTACCACTTTAAAGCGCATGTGCTTATCTTCGGGGAATTTCGAGACTTTACTGTTCGCCTTCAGCTAACGGTTTCTTTATGCGTATGAATCTACTAAATCTTTTGTTTCTTTGCAGGAAATAGATAGTCTGCTCGTAATGCAGAGACAGCTGGGAAAGCAAGCGATTTCTGTGCTCGCCATACCGGATCCGGAGTTGGACTGGAGCTTGTCGTATGCCATCTACTTCAGGTGCGTGTCAACGGCTGTGTTCTATGTAGTAAGATCTTGATGAGGGCCAGTTGGTTCATATTTAGAACTGAGGTTAAACAGCGCGAATAAAACAAGGACACGAGTGGACAAATACCACAGACAAGCGCTGACTGCCAACTGGAAGTTTATTTGAGATTCTCCACCCATTCTATACCTTTTTCAGCATAGGCATGCGCACACCAGTCGCAAAAACATCTGAAAATCAGCAATATCCTAATCTTTCACCCAAAAAAGCTATTTCTTTTCCAGACAAGGCAAAAGAGGGAGCGCTTACACATCTATCTCCTTCCTTTCTAATGTAGTAAGCCTGTATTATTTCCCTTTCCCACTTACCTTTTCCTTTCCCTATGAATGTTGTTTTTTCGAATATGAGAGGGCAGTGACACTTGTTACAATGTCCTGCTAAATGACTCCCGTAGCCATTCTTTAGGTTACTGCTGTGCTGACGAGCTCTTTCATTGAAACACTGTCCCGCTTGAACTAAAGCCCCTCCATACACGTTTCCGCCGACCAGGTTAAGTACCGCCAACCTACCCTCTTCCTCCACGCTCCTCTCCCACTCACCCCCTTAGCTTCCGGCGTCAAGCGGAACTTCCGTAGCTGCAGCTTCCTGTTCCGAGTGGAAGTGACGCTATGTTTTTTTAGCGTTGTTTACTTTCGCGTCGATGGAGAGGCTTTAATTGCACCAGCTGCGGCTTAAAATGTGAATGCAATTCCATCCAAGAACCACCGCCTATTGTAATCAGCGATCTGATCGTGTTCGCTACTTCGCGTCAACCTGCGACGGGTTGTGCCACGAGAGACAACGTACAGTGGAAAGTGTTGCCTGGGCGCTTGGAGACCACTGCCGTTTTTCGTGCATTAGGAAAACAGCGACCGCAAACTACTACTTCATCGGAATACAACAGCTTGTCGCCTTTGCATTCTTCTCATGGTGACTGCCACAGCTCTGCTAAGCACGCGCGGGCGTCTCACCATCGGCAGTCAAAGCGGAAATTCCCGCAGCGCAACTCCAGGAAGCGGAAACGCCGGAACCGGAAATGTTTAAACCGGAAATTTTGAAACCGGAAATGCCGGAACCGAATTTGGTGTGAGGGGAAAAGGCGGCGCACAACAAAGGTTGTCGCTACTTAAGAAAGCGGCGGTGGCGCGGGGATGGAGGGGCTTTAGTTTGACCTATGTAAGTTTTTCCACAGCTCAGCGATATCTGATAGATAACGTTGCGCCTGCAGTCAGTGAAACGGGATTTATGATTTGTGGGGCACAGGGGCCTTTCGCGCGTTTTCGTGCCATTACATATCGAGGACAACGTAATTATAAATATAAGGACAATGTGATTTCTACTAAGTTGGTGGACATGCCTGTAACGCGAGTGTTTAGATACGTTGACGACTACCTAATTGTTATGAAGAAAGATACCTGTATGCATTTTCATGACGTGGTCGTAGAAATTTTGGACTTGTTCATTAACTCATCGGGAAGACTTAAGTTCCCATATGAATTGCCAATTAACAACCGCATTCAGTTTCTCGATATTAATCTCCGTTTTTCTTTGAACAAGCATGTATGCTGGCGATGTCATCCCAGATCTAAGAAAACCTTGTTAAGCTACGACAGCGCACACTCTAAATTTATTAAGAGAGTCATAGCGACCACGTGCATTAAGGCAGCACTGAGTAAGTCGTGTGAGCATGAGTGCGATCAAAGTTATTTAAATCAGATAGCGCGATTACAGAACGCAGGCTTTTCCAGTTCTGTGATCACTTCAGTATGAGAAGCCATCTTGTAGAAAGAGAAAAGAGTAAGTTCAGAAACATATCACAAAAAGAAAAGAATAAAGACAAGAGACAATGCACGTGGTGTCATACTTGCACAAGTTGTCACACAATCTAAAGAAAGTTTCTAATAGGCATAATATTAATTTGCTTTTCAGTGCCCCGTGTAAGCTGTCCTCGATACGTAATCGTATGAAAACGCGCGAAAGGCTCCTGTGCACCACAAATCATAAATCCCGTTTCATTGACTGCAGGCGCACCGTTATCTATTAGATACCGGTGAGCTGTGGAAAAACTTGTATAGGTCAAAAGGGACAGTGTTTCAATGAACGAGCTCGTCAGCACAACAGTAACCTAAAGAATGACTATGGGAGTCATTTAGCAGGACATTGTCACAAGTGTCACTGCACTCCCATATTTGAAAAACCCAAATTCATAGGGAAAGTAAAAGGTAAGAGGCAAAGGGAAATAATAGAGGCTTATTACATTAGAAAGGAAGGAGATAAATGTGTAAGCGCTCCCTTTCTTGTCTTTCGGGAATAGAAATATTTTTTTTGGGGTGAAAGATTATGATGTTGCTGATTTGCAGATGTTTTGCGACTGGTGTACGCATGCCTATGCTGTAGAAGGTGTAAAACGGCTGAAGAATTTCAAATAAACTTCCAGTTGGCAGTCAGCGCTTGTCTGTGGTATTTGTTTCCTCGTGTCCTTGTTTTATTGGCGTGTTTTAATTTTTGTTCTATGTAAGACGGCATATCCTGCCCTCCCCCTCCCCCCGCCCCGTGTACGTATAGATGTTGTAAAAGGGAATTCTAGCCTGTCCGCACGCATCTTACCGCTTGCCAGCTGTTTCTCTGGCTACCGGAGAGTTTTAAGGACGCAACAATACTAGCAACGACATATTGTGTCCCTTCATCTAACCACAATGCTTTCGACACGTTTTCGCATTACATAACTGTTCTTGGGGAGGGGGGTCAAAAATTAAAACGGCGCCGTGTTCACGATTAAGCCGCTGCCGAAAATTTACACCACCAGCAGAGTAGAATACAACTGGTTACTGTAATGATGTGTAGCTCTGTGTTTGTCTGAGCGTTGCGTGATCAGGTGGCGCCACCAACCCGGCCGCTCATGTTACGTCTCCTGCAATCCGGTAATCCGCAAACGGTAAGAAATTTGCGGACAAACAAGCGTTCTAATGTCAGTTTGTACGAATGTAAGTTTGTACAAGTGAACGAACGTACAAATGTTCTAAAGAAATGTAGCGTCAGCCCTGTCGCCTTGCTTGCGTTGAAAGATGAAAAGAAAGCGTTCTTTTGTATTACTTAATTTTATTTCAATTTCATATCCCGAAACAGCGATGTCGACTTCACCCCTAACCTGGTAATATCTCTCGGCCACTACCACTTTGGCGACAACACGGTCAAGAATTGCGTCATCATGCCTCCAACACGACATCCATTCGACATTCCACCGGACGACATCGCCAGGGACTACAACTATGATCTGGTAGGCACGTTTTACCAGCTATGTAATGTTGACGGTTCCGTAACCAAGAATGTCACCATGATCATCGGTCTCTCTAGTTTCGATGCCGGACGGTGGCCTATCGCAGTGATCTCCAAGTTCTTTATTTTTTACTCAGACCTAAGTCGACCTCTATTCTAAGCCAACACCAGGGAATGGGAAAGCTAGAAAGAAATTAAAAATCATCCAATGCAGGTCAACTAAACAAAAACAAATCACATAAACCCTTTGAAGTCTCAAATTATATGTTTGACACCAACATGTGACACCATCGGGGAATCTGTCGCAGCTCACTGCCATGCAACCATTGTCCCTTATCGACGTCATTCACGTCGAGATCGCTGGGTTCTTTTTCTCTCCTTTCTTACCGAGATGCGTTGTCTTCTGTCGTCCATGCGCTGGAAATAAATACCTCGTAATTGACGCCCGCATGATGACCGCAGATCTCGAGAACACTTGACGGCGCTAGAGAAGGGGATGAAGCGCGTACAACGTGGACCCGTCTTCTTCGTCCCCGTCTCTAGCGCCATCAGGTGTCTTCTATATGTGCGATCAACTGGCACAACTCAAGATATTGCCCGTTGACCGCAGCTGATAGCCACAATTCAGCTTGCCGCCCACCTAAGAAACTCGGGCTTGGTTCGACTAAACTCCCTAGACTTCCTGCTTTGTTCTTTTTTTTTTTTTTTAAGTAACGGCATCTACCTCCTCTCCCGACCCCCTCTCACATTAAGCCGGCGTCAGCCGCCATATTCTCCTTAACTTCCCGAAGTGGCGGATACGCCGCTTCTACTGACGGCGCTGCCACCGCGGCCCGAATAGAGCACGTGCGTTACAGGAACTTAGGAAGCTATGTGCTGAAGTTAGAAACGGCGCTTTGCGTCAATTCAACGTGCTTAAAATCTTAAATGTGTCAGAACTGAGCCACTTACTCGTAAGTGCGAACGACCGGGGCCGAAAGTGTAAAACGCTGTGATGTGACTCAACACGTTCGAAAGAAAAACGCTATATATATATATATATATATATATATATCATTCGCACAAGGACAAGCATAAAGGATCAACGCGCACGGAGGCACTTCTCACCATAATGCGTCTTCAGCCTGCCCTGAATTTTACTCGCATCAGCGTGCGAGTGACTACGGCGGGAAACGCGTTAGAAAGAGCATGGCTGCCGGAAGCAGCTTTCTACGGAAATGAGCGCCACCCAATGAGATCCGTCGGCGGGACTTTGTATATATCTAGGGACTTTAGCTTCGACCAGTCAGTGTTTATGGGTCGCTTCTCTTAGTCGGTGTGGTACTAGTAGGCAGTGTAATGACACCGCTTGCTACGTGTCATTACGATGGATGGGGCGACGAAAACAAAATGACAAGTTCGCTGCAACAGGTGCGTTTTTGTGGATCGCTGACGAAGAAAATGGCGCCTTCTTGCACAGCTTCCATCAGCTACAGAAGTGGATGGCTATGACTATTGCTGGCTACAGTGCAATTTCTAGTGTGACTGCGAGACGGCATTAGTATCCATAGTGACGCTATAGTTACAACATCGACCAACCTGTCTATCTTAAGCCAAATCATGATTAAATGCTAAATCATGTTAAAAAAATATAGGTCGGCTTACATTTCAATGCGTACTATTTGCCTTTTGCGATAGCTATCGCACTCAAATGGCTCCAAACTTCCCAATGCTCCAGTCACCTGCTGGAGGAAACAGTCAACCATAGCATACAAATGTTCTTTTTTTTAAGCAACTGCGCAACACAGTGTTGTGCAGCCGTTATGTTGTTTATTCCTAGATGGTGCTTGCGCATTGGTTAATTTTATTGATTTGAAATATTTCTTTCCTGTACTTTGAGGAACCGAAACGTGACTGCGTTACTGGAGTGTTGTTTCATTTCTGTTTCTCCCGTTTCATGTTTGGAGAAGTATTTGCCACCGTATGCCATTTTGTGAGCACGTCCTCTAGGACAGTCCCCTTCTTGTCCACTCGAAAATTTTGCCATTCAGACACCTCGAGTAATTAATCACTGCAATTGACACGCCAGCGAATATCGACTAACATTGATCGCAACGCGCGGTATTCGGTTTCACTACTTTACAGTCGACTGCCGTGTTTAGCATCCGAGAACTGTACTTGAAGAGAGTCAGCAGCAGAGGTCTGGTGTCCGTGACCATGAAGGGCCGTTGGACGGTGCCTGTGTCGAGCAGCCACGTGGACTTCTTCTCGCGCTGCCTGTCAGATCCGAGCAGCAAGTCCGACTTTGGCAGTTACACAGAGGTAAGCGAGCAGACCGCAAGAGAAACACTTCGTGATTCCGCTGAAAGCTCGAGACCAGCGTTGGCAGTCTAAAGGGGCACTGAAGGCAAATACTAAGTCAAGTTGAAGTGATATATTAGTGCTCGAGAATTTCTAAGGCGACAATATTATCGCGAACAGAGCCTTAATAATCGAGAAATCGAGTTAAATGCAGGACATGATTAGCGACTGCTCCGGGACATTCCAGCACTTGCCCGATAACGAAAGCACCCCTCAGTTAAATTCTGTCGCTAGTACTCAACTACTCGTTGCAAAAAAAAAAAAAAAACATCCTAGTGTTGTATTATAAGATGAAATAAAATGCCAGTTCAATTTCATGTTTAGAAAGAAGAGCTTACTGAAGTTGCCGTTGACAACGACGTGGTTGGTAGAAAGGTTTCGTTTTTGTTCTACTCTGTGCCGCCCACGCTTTCGCGTTTCAGTACTTTCCTGATCACGTAGTGCTGCGCTGGTTTTGCTGGCTCGCGAAAGTCGCACAAACTGCAAGTGGCAGCGAATTCAACTCTCATGTAATGTCCCGGGGTGCCCGAACGATCTACGCAACTTGACCAAAAAAACAGCCGCTACGGCCAATCCGCCGCTCTGGATGGATGGATGGATGGATGGAAGGTAGGAGCGTCCCCTTTGAAACGGGGTGATGGCAGTTGCCACCATGCTCAGCTTTTTATTTTGCCTTTTATTTTGATTTACCTGTGCTGTGGGATATTATAATTCTCGATTTTCTTTAAATACGTCTTCCTACCCTTTTAACCTTATGTCACCTCTCTGCTTTTGAGCCACCAATCCTCCAATCGCCTTTTGATAATTTCCGCCGCATATTTATTTACATGACTATTATTATCTCTGAGCCCTAGGACCTCAGCAAGCGTGACTGTGGCCGCATCGACATCGCGATTGATACCATCACATTTTAGTATGAGGTGTTCTATTGTTTCTACAGATTTACCACACACTGTACATGCGTCTTCTTCTTCGTTAAATTTCTTTTTATAGCTCCGCATTCTAAGACATCCTGACCTAGCTTCAAAGAGAAGGGCACTGCCTCTTGAGTTATCATAAAACGCTTCCTTCCTGATCTGCTGTTTCCAGTCTCGATATAGTTCAACACTGTGCTTCTTTTCCATTGAATTTATCCAATTTTTACCTTCCGCGTTTTTAACCTGTCGTTTAGTGCTCTATCTTTCTTCGTCCTCGTGTCTGGCATACTTACTGGTTAGTTTCCTGGTTCTTTTCCTCCATTGTGAGTCAACGCTCTTTCTGTATAGGTATTTAAATACCTTAGCCGCCCCCCTGTTATCGTCCAATTTCCTCAGGCGTTTTTCGTATAGGATTTTACTCTGAGCTTCCCGTGCTGAGCTCTGAGCTTCCCGGCAGCAAAGGTGATGGCGTATGCGACGTCACCACCCTCCCGCTTGGGTGGCGGGAGATTTGAATTTTGAAAAAGGTATTTGGACCCTTCAGATACAATTTTCTCGAAACTACGCTTTTTCTTGCCACGAAAATAAGCGTTGCGAGGTTTCTGGAAAATTATTTAAACAGTCCACGTCGACTTAGTATTTGCCTTTAGTGTTTCTTTAAGGGCAAAGTCGTTATATGTAGCGAATCTTTAGTCTGCCCTAGAGATAAAAGGCTTCCAATAGTTCACGCGCGGGGCTATTAGGGGAGGTTCATGGGACAAATTTGGCTGATCATTGCGCCAACTGCACAGCGTGTGTACCGCGAGTGAGTGACATAAGAATCCTAGGCAAAGGTCGCGATAAGACTGCGCGTGAACTATCGGAAGCCTTTTATATCAGGAAATGGGGAGATGAATGTGCGAGCGATACGTATGTGAAGCTCTTCAGGGTAGAAATCGAGTTTCTTGAACGTGTGTTGTAGTTTTAATGATTATGGTTGCCTTGTCACCATGTTTGTCTATCGTTGTTATGCACTGCCATGTCTTCCTTTCCGCATATATTTGCTGGCGTGGCTGTCCTGTCCTGTGTCTTTCTCGGCTGTTCGTGTGTCTTCCTGTGCGCTTATTTTCCGTTGATCTGCAATGCACCGTCTATCCCGTCTGCAGGTGTTGTTAAATTGTTTTTTAACAGCCATTTATTTAGCGTTTCTGAAAAGCTATAGCCGTACAGCAGCCAGTCATTATTGAAAAGATTGATCGAAACCAGTCCCTAAAAATGTCGAGCGACTACTCGTGCAGTTACTCTAATGACCACTTTAACGATTTTATGTTTAAAGCTGGTTCTAATAGCCGAGATAGTTGGCTGTCTATTTTTCGCTAGCCAGTAAAAATTTGACTGTTTGATATTTGATTCCACATTCGATATTTACTATTCGTGTTTGATTCAAATTCTAAAAGTCGATAGTCACCCAGCTTTAAAATTAAGACATATGCCCTTCCATCTGTCGCTATTTCCAAGTGCATGCCTAAAACCTTATCATTGAGACATGTAGGCACACGTAAAAGCTGTTCTTGCAGGCAAAAGCTCAATCTCAAAATCAGATACCATTTGAAACAAATGGGAGGTTCTTTTCACTGTTCACAGTCTGACCGAGGACTCACCACCGCTGATGAGAATATGAACCTGCAGTATTAAAAAAAAAACAAGGAAAGTTTATGAATCACTAAATCCTGAAAGAAAAACCGACACTTCCGTTGTAGTCATCACTACGACCATCACTAAGCATATATCGCTAATACCATAGTGTATCAGTCGATTACCTGGTGATATTGTCTACAAAGAAAGTTACTAAACACTGATGGAAATAGCGGCCTCAGTATTGATTGCTGCATAATAAGCCGTAATTTGACGTACTTTCGTCATTGCCCGAGTTTTCTCGACCACAAAGTGCTAATCGCCAGAGAAAAACTAAGTGTCCGTTCACGAACAATCAACGTACATCTTGTGCAGCATCCGCGTTGCATCCGATGACTTCTTGTTGGCCTAGTTTGTGGTATATAGCAATTTGAAGATGGGCGCAAATTAGCACTATACCACACGAGGCGTCTTGTTGGATTAAAACTTCCTTCTGGGTGAGTCGGTGCATACTTGACTTGAAAATTGTAACAGCGCTAACGCATGCATCCACAAAGTAACAAGAACGAGACACAACGTTTGTGTCTCGTCCTTGTTACTTTGTGGATGCATGTGTTAGCGCTGTTACAATTTTCACGTCTTGTACTAGGATATCGTTATCTGTTTCATTCTGTTCTGAATCGTGGTCACGCGTTTCCGCGCAAGTCTTCGAGTATGTTGAGGAGTGTATAGGCGTACATACTTGAAGGTTTGTTGTGGCACTAGTCCTCTCTCCTTCATCTGCGTATGTGTTAATTTGTGCCCCTCTTCTAATTGCCGCGTTAAATCGCCGCGATGGCTGAGGCAGCAACGCGTGAGCAGTGGCACGAGCAGCGTTCGCGCGGTTACGCCGAGGGAAGCCGACGCTCAGCCTGCAGGAACACGCGCCTATAAGAGCTGCGCTCTAAAATATTAGAAGGTCTACAGTATCATAACATGAACAGCCATATATATCGCTCGGGTTGTCACTTCACTGAAGTGTTTGTAAACACGGTCCCGCGCAGTGGCAGAGTTTAGTTCATAAAGAGCAGCCGGAACGGTGTGGTTTGCCCAGTTTAAGAATCTGTGTGTTTTATGTGCTGCCTATACCGCGCGTGAGAAGGACCGCAACCCATGCGCTCGATAGCAGCCAAAGCTCTATATTAGTATCGACTTTATTTTTTCTCAGGTGTGTCTGGACGCAAGATCCGCTTCCAGTGGGAAGAACCGGGTTCAGCTTACTTACTCGGGCCAGCACTGCGCCATGCTGACCTACAACCCGGGCACCAGGCGCGCGTTCGTGTATGACAACGAGGATGCACTGGCTGTCAAGGTGAATGAATGAATGAATGAATGAATGAATGAATGAATGAATGAATGAAACCACGTTTATTACACGAGGTGAACGATTCTTTTCATGATTTTAAAACATTTTTTCGGCCATTCTCTCACTTTGCGGTTGGACAGTTTCTGACCGGTTACAGACAACTTGGGCCACTAGGTGCCACTAGGCCTACTAGGCGGTGTGTGAAAGTACCAGCGAACGGACTTGCATAAAAATTTCGTATGCTGACCAAGTATGCGCACCTGTGTTCTGCGTAAGAAAAAAAACTTCTTGCACAAGATTTGAACATATAATGTCGTCTTACAGGTAAAATATCTAAAGCACACAAACCTATTAATGCAACGGGGAAATATATTAATCGAATTATTTGATTTACTTTAGTTTCTTAGTTTTAGAGACGCAGTATCTCCCATTCGGTGTGTCTCCGTCTTCCGCCAATCCTATCGAATGAGCATATGTGCCACTGCCATTCCTGCATAAACTCTAACCAAACCAAATCTGTATTTGTATAGCATCAAATATGCATTACCGATAAACAAAGATTCGGTTCACATTGATCTCACACGTGCTTTGAATCTGCATAACTGTTTTCTTCCGCTTTGTTTCGCCCGATTGCGAAGCGTATTTTGCAAGCATTTGCCAACACATTTAGATTACAACACAAGTCCACGAGCTGTCTCGCCATTCGTGCAAGCTTCCATTTAGTTACCTACCACATACGGGACAAATTTCGTAGCGCACACCGCAACGCGGAAAAATAAGCAAGGATCAGGTGTGACAGTGACTCCAAGACTATATAAGCGCCATGGAGGAAAGCCTGCGCGCAAACGTTTTGTCTCGGAGGCCAGTGGGGACATATCGCCATTGCAAAAGACTTATACCTATCAACTACCAAGTAACGTGACGTCAAGCAGTCAATTTTCTCAAGTCATCTTTCCGTTAAGTAAACTCCCTTGCCATTTCTCTTTCCCATGCCTCCAAAAGTCGGCCCAACACGACACTTCCGAGCCACAGCTGTGCTCTTGCTCGGTCGATTCAGCTTAAATTTGCTTGGCTTCCGGTATGTTTTAATAGATGTGTGCTTGTTTGAACAGAGTGTTCGAGAAGTCGGGTTTCCCTGCCAGTCTGCTCGGTGCACATTTTCTCCCTATGCGCTTTAGAGCGCAGCTATTGTTTCCGCGGCGAGCGGCGGCGGCGTGAGCGAGCTAACGAGCACGGCGAAAGATGAAAGCGAACGTGGAGCGCAGCGGTGGATGAAATATGCGAGGAGGAAAGCGGTGAGGGTGCAGCAGAACCAAGAGGCGGAACGCGCGGGCGGGAATGGCGAAAGCGTGAGAAGAAAAGCGTAGTGCGGCTACGATGGCTACGAGATGGCGCCAGAGTACAACGCCCATCGTCTGGTAGCGAACGCGGAGCGCAGCAGAAAAACGTATAGTGCCGCGCACGACTTTCGACGACCGCTACGAGATGACGCCAGAGGAGCGCGCCGTCGTCAATTCACCGATGGTACGGTGTACTACTGACGGCACGCGGCGTGTGCGTCCAACGATATTATATATGAAAACAAAGCGCTGCATGAGCCGTGGTCTGTCGCCGGCTGTTGCTGTGAAACGCGCCTACGCGTCACCAACGCGCTGGCTCTCGCGATCTCCAGGCAGTCGCGCCACACTTCACTCCGTTTGCAACGTGCCGGACGAGTCGCATTGTCCGCGCAAGCCATTTCATCGCTAAATGAAAACACGTACAGAGCTGCGCTCAAATTTCGCATTAGTAAGCACCAATTGTCGGCGAATATTTTTTGCAACTGGTTTCTTGCAATGCGTACGTTTATCTTCATGGCAACATTGTTGTCGCAGCCATTGCCTCTGGATGGATGGATGTTACGAGCGTCGCTTTTGGAACGGGGCAGCGGATTGCGCCACCAAGCTCTTGCTATTACACCTAATGCCTAATGCCGTACCTAGGGTAAAAAAGCAAAAAAAAAAAAAAAAACCGCGATGAATACCCACAACCAAATTTTCTGACCCCCTATTGCGAACTATGTTTTTGTACGTCTCCGCTTCTTGTCGTTTGCTTACTTTTCTTCCATCAATCTTCCAGTAGCCTCTCCCAATCGCCTCTTAGAAAAGGCGCCAGCTCCACGCGGAGGTGGGAAGTGGAAATGTCTATCACGACGCATGGCCGCCTGGATCGGCGCGCCTGCCGCGCCCGCCGGTCCAGGCGGTCCTGCCTTCATGATAAGCCGTTTTTTTTTTGGTTTCCTGATCTTCATTGGCTTCAATCACGTGATGAGGAAGTCTTCCCTGTTTGCTGTCTGGCAGTCGCACGACGAAAGAAAAATCATGCATTACCTCCAAGATTCAGTTCTCACGCTCCGACCAAACTCGGAGGCTATTGGTAGTGTTTGCACAGCATTTCAAGGCGGAATTTGAAAAGTGACAAAGTTAAATCAGATAACTGGCTCTTTACTGGCGCTTGAATGTCTCCGCACTGTCCTTCTTCTTTTACGTTCTAAACCACGTGCCAAAAGAATAATGCGCAGCAAGCCTATGAGCATCAACTTGTCCAAGAAGAACTTGTTTTAAACCAGGTGAACATAAAGTGGGATCTCGGGCTATTGGGTCGTGCATCTTAATCAGGAATCGTGGTCGGAAAGATACGTATGGAAAACGTAGGCGATGGACAGGCCATTCTTTTTGTTTAGCGTAAAACTTACCTATGTTTAGATCATGTTTAATTTAGTAACATTGCATGACCAGTACTCAAACCTTCCTTTACCCTGGCTGTGCGAGTGCGACCATAGACTTAAATGAACGCGTTTAGTGACTTCAACATATTAAATCATGTGACTGCCAAGAATCAGTTCAATATAGCTGACTTCATGATCAACAGACGCACCGGATAAGGCTCTGCAAATATTAAATTTTTTTGAATACCTATCATATTCTCTGTTACTACATTCATAATTGATGAGAATATTTCAATTTATTAGATCTTCGTTCGATCTTTTGTAATTCGAATTCAAATTCGGACTAGTCGAAGGTGACGAATGTTCCTTTTTTCGAATATAATTATCAACAAGAGTGATTGGTCTTAGAGAGGAAACTCCGATGCGAATGACAACCCTTTCGAATGATTTGGCTGCATGGAAGTTGCGGTTTTGGGTAAAGACACTGGCTCATAGCAGAAACTTATATATATGGTGATTTTCCAGCCATTCATTAACAATGCCTAGATTTATGAAGCTCATAAATTTGTTTTCTTGGTAACGTCAAATATTGGGCTACTTGTACAGTGCTAGTTGGACAATGCTAGTTCTGGACAGTGTCCTGGACAATGCTAGTTGGAAGTGGCTAATTGGACAAGGGCGGGGCTTGTCCTCCTCTGTTTTTATGTTCTGTCTTCGTCTAAGTAGTAGCTCTGTTACACTTAGAATTGTTTTGATCTCGTATGCTCTAGCTATAGTCTACTATTAGGGCAATTTAACCTTGCTACACCTCTCTAATACAATGTGCGGTGGGATAGTATTACACTTCTTCAAGGAACACAGCAGCCTCTGCACATTTGGTGTAATGTGGTTATTTTGTTTCATTACTGCAACATGGATGAGTAAACTCGGCCACCCTCGAAGACAGTGATTCAATGTTGGTGACTTGGCAGGCTGATACTTAAACAATATGTGTTCTCGCAAAAGGTTTTAGAGCGGTCTATAACGAGCATCGGTTTCTGAGGCGGCGCGCAACGTCCCATCGTAGCGTTTAACCAGTATAATCAATGAGTTTTCCTGAGAACTTTTTGTTGGGCTTGTTGGTGCATGTTACTGAAGTACTATAGCGCCAAACAAACGACACAAGAAGAGACACGGAAGCGCTCATCCGTGTCTCTTCTTGTGTCGTCTGTTTGGCGCTATAGTACTTCAGTTTTCCTGAGCCACATATCTAAGCAAGTCTACCAGCCAGCTTTCACAATCATCTTGTGATGGCAGCTGATTTTTTTTATTTTTATTTTTTCTTGCGCAGCTGTGTAGCGCAAGAGCTCAAGACCCGGAGGTGAAGTTCGGCATCGCCGCTTAGGACATAGACTACGAGGATTATGACAACCAGTGCGGCTCGCTGAACAAGTACGGCCGGCACAGCCGCTTGAAGCAGCTGAAGATGGTTGTGGACTACTTCAGGAGCCAAAGTAGTCCCTCGTTCAACGAAGAAGCCTGCAGAGTGTTCGGGGGGTGAGGGCGTCGAGGTTGACCATGTGCTTGTCCGATGCCATTCCACATGCGAAAGCAATGCCGTGAAATATACTACTCATGGGTTTGTGGTTCTAGATGTATCTTATAGTGAACATAGTTGAAGACGACGATATAGTTTGATAAACGCAACTTCGCTTCGGTGCAATACACATCTTTGGTCTAATCAGTTCCGCAGCAATCTACATGGTCGATAAATTTTCGCAATAGGAAATGATGTCATTCAACTGAGGGTACCATGATGCTACAAAAGAAACCAAAACGGAGTTCTTGGCAAGAAAGCTTCATAGATGAAGAAAAATTCGCGCTGCTCGAGGGATCGAATCCGGGAAAAGACCTTTCTTGAGTGGTCGATGAACCATTTGGACTTCCAGGGGCTTTCAGACAGACAGCCCCTGGACCCCTTTCTAGGGGCTGACAGCCTATCCATCTATTTGTGTCTGTTTTCACGCCAAATTGGGTCACTGGGAGCGGATGTAGTCCGTGGTTTCGGCTGTAAAAATTTTTGCTCCCTTAAAGGTGTTTTCTCAAAAAGTGACTGAATAAGCCCCATTTCCTTTTATTTAGCAATGAGCGGTGTCAAAGAAAGAAAAGAAACCATATATATATATATATATATATATATATATATATATATATATACCGGTAGAGAGAGACCAAGACGAGAAGATTACCCCTCTCAGCGTCACTGCGAACCGGTACGCACTCCCATTTCGAATTCCCGCCGCATCACTGACGTCAGATAGGGATGTAAGAACCATATCAAGAGAACATTTGCTGTAAACCCTGTCATTTTTGTCCTTCTGTAGTATGAACAAAAATAAGGCACTGTCTGCCTTATTTGCACATTTCGGCAATCGGCCGCGGCAGCCCGGAGAATCCTGCAAACTTTTTTTTTATATTCATTCTGCCGAAAACTGCAGGATGTATCCGGCAAAATTATATTTCTGTCAAGAGAAAACTGTCGATTAATTTAGATGATGAGTGATGGAATATGAACAGCTGTTAATCAGCGAATTTCGCTTGACTGACGCTAAGCGACAGCCTAGAAAGAATAGAGTTTCGATCTGATTTCGGCAGCCGCGGCAGCGCCGGCCCAATTGCACTTCACGCTTTTGCCGGTAGCTGCTTGAATAAGAACGAATTGCCTCGACTGTCAGAGAATAATGTGTTCATTTTGCGAAGTCCAGTTGACTGATGGAACGAGCCTAGATCCTGATCGGGCGTCGGTACGCGGTCACGTTCCAGTCTCAATCCGGGGCCAGTTGATCGCGATCCGCACGTTGTACTCGGAAGCACGATCAAGTGCGCATGTAACTGGGAATTAGGGGGGGGGGGGGGGCGAAGTTGCTTGCGTTCCACTGGCACGTACCCCTTAGTAGAGACCTTTAGCGTGTCCGCTTTTCCGGCAAACAGGGTTGGTTTGGCCGGATTACTGGATGGTCGGGGGCGTAAACGTGAGCGGCGGGAGCGGTGCAGCCATCTGGTGGCGTAGAGCTCAACCAGACAAACACAGAACTAAAATTGCAGCAACCTACTATACTCTGCTTCGCTGCTGGTGCACATTTTCGGCAGCGACGTAATTGTGAATACGATTACACCGCTGTAGAAAATTTACACCAGCAGCTAAGAAGAATCTAGTAATTGGATCTGTGTTTACGTGGTTGAGCTCTGCGCCACAAGCTGGTGCCACCAATCTGGCCGCTCACGCTTACGCCCCCGCTCACCCAGCAAACCGCCCGCGCTTGCCGGAACACCGGACGCACTAAAATCCTCCACAATTATTACTACGACTACTACTACTACTACTACTACTACTACTACTACTACTACTACTACTGCTTCTACTACTACTACTGCTGCTACTACTACTACTACTACTACTACTAATGCTACTACTACTACTACTACAACTATTAATGTATTATTATTATTATTATTCTTATTATTAGGTATGCAAACACACAAAAGAAAGTAGGAACACGGAAAAAAATGCCTATATACGGGAGGCCAAATCAGTTTCTGCATGAAAATTAGCAAGGCTCTAGGGCCTCCTAGCGTGGGGAGAAAAAGTTGAAGAGAGAGGGCTGCAGAAGACAGCGTCATCCTTTTCTTTTCCCCCTCAAGAACCACTTCTCTGTCGTTACTGCCCATTCTCTGCCGCTTCTCTCCCCTCCTCTCTTCCATTTTATCTAGCTTCGCTCTGGTATTGCACGTTGGTAGAAAGGTAAGCGCTTTCCGGGGTAATTACAGCTGATAATTACAACGTGGCGACGACCCGGGAGCTCCAGACGGCATTGTGCACATTCGACGTGGTGCGGTCCAAAGTAGTTCCTCGCGTCTCTTCTCTGCCACGCTCCTTCGACACATATACGTGCTCTGAACCACCCCCCGATGCGATGTGCCGGACAGCAGCAGTAGTAGCGGGAAAGTGGAAGGAAAAGGCAAAGAAAGCTTCGCTTTAATGAGCTGAATAATAAGAAACAGCGCACCACCTTAATAATGGTAGGGAAGGAGCAACAATTGCAGGTTTAGCGACTTCGCAGCTATTCCTTCTCATTTCTACGCCACACTTCTATCCGTCTCACAAGGCCGGCTGATCACATTGATGACAAAAGTCCCTTGATAACGCGGTCGAAGCGCCGCTGTGACCACGCCGCTGTTCCAGGCGGTGCTCGCGGATCTTTGTGGAGACCTTGTCGAGGTTTTCGATGCAGGGCAAAGAGTCGACGACCACCGACTTCAGAACCTTATTCTCAGCGACTGCATCGAAGAAGTCTTGACACTCAGCTTCTGCGAAGACCCGCAAATCGATGCAGAGCTGGTGCAGCTCCAAGTCCGGCGTCCGCAGGGCCGTCAGCCAGGGCTTCATGAATTGAGCGCCTTGGGGATCCGTATGCTCTCCAATGGGATGCCGTACTTGCGCCTGGCATCCACAGTTCGTCCAGGGCAGCTTCAAGGAGCGTAGCGTGGCACTCTTAGTGACAACTTCGGCGAAGAGGGCGAATATACCTGCGCTGGAAACACATTTAAAAACATTTATTAGATTAGAAATAATTTACATTACAGTACTATAGTATTATAGTATTATATTATAATGACGATAATGCTACAAACTGATATTTCACAGTGGAATTCACGATCATTAAGGTGTAGTTGAAGTGCATTCAAAGTTATCTACTGCGGATGGTTGAGGAGCCCGTGCCGTTCGCCATCTTTGAGGTCCGTGATCTGGAATGTCAAGTGTTTTTTTTTTACTCGCGCACTGACTGGCTCTTATATATAAAGCCACAGGAACATGCCACCAACGACACCCCTGAATGCTCCCTAACCTGTCGCTAACCCTACACCAATGCGTTTCTTTTTCTTTTCTTGTTCTCTTTTTCCCGCTTGGTCTCTTCTTTCTTCTTTTTTTTTCCTCCGCGCGTTCCCACTCTCCCGCTCTTGTCCCCTCGTCTTAGGAACCACGCTTACAGACGTCAGGCGATAGCGCTGATTGTCTTTGAAGTCTCTCCTTTTACAACCAGCCGCCACCGACAAGAACCTCACGTCACGTCACTCTACTAAGCCGTTAAAATTAACATGCCGATTATGACGAGGCCACCCTTGGCGAAGATAGGTCCTCCTATCCAAACGTTGGCCAGCCTTTCTAAGGCAGTTTATCCCTGTTTATAAGCTTTATATCACAAGGTGCGTGCAAGGTAATAATGACGACTAAGAATCAGCCATTCTCTTTGTCGGTCTTCGTTACGGTGTTGCGGTGTTGTTAAAGGGGATGAGACACCAATTTTTTACGCCATAAAAAGCTTGTTGTAGGCTGCTTCTGTATGCGAGGACACCCATAACGAGGTATTGGACGCTGCAAACATTTCAAAATAATTTTAATTCAGCCCCAATATGTCATTAAAAGCTCCTTCTCGTAGTTGAGACCCATCGCTAGTGCGGCGGGTATGACGTGACAGCGGAGGAACGAAAATATTGACGTCATAGCACACTAGCACAAAAATGTGACGTATGATGAGTAGCGATGAAATGTCGAATACGGAGCCTGCTGAACCGAGCGCCCGAGCATAGCCTCCGCCATGACCGAGCTACAGGCATAAGGCGCGCAGACACGGACACAAGGGGAGAGAAGTGAACAACACGAACGCCGCATCGCGGCCCGCGAACGGCAAACGGCGAGTTGCCGCGCCGGTAACGTGGACATGCCTTTACACGTTGAGTGTGGCCGGCTTCGAAAGGGACCAGGATATTTGGCGTTCGTGTTGTCCACTTCTCTCCTCTTGTGTCCGTGTCTGGACGCCTTACCCTTTCTTTACATTATGAATCCTTACGAACTAACCAGCTCAGCTTTCTGTCATTCTAAAAATACTTTCTCTGTGCTACAGGCTTCTAGAACACTGTAACCGAGCTAACCCTGGCCCCTGGCTAACCGAAACATGCACAGCGCCGTAGCGGAGAGCCGTTGACGTAGCATCTGCGAGTCGCATAGTTCGGCAGCTCGGAGCGGTCTCTCGTTCGCTTGGCGTTTCTCACCGTGTAAGTTCCAGGTGCGGTACAGTAGGCTGGTGCTATTTCTGAAAAATAAACACCATGCAAATACGTCAAGCGGACAAACTACGCGGTAGGTACAGAAGCTGAGCCACATTAATTAAAGCGCACCGCAGGGTCCAGGAGACACTGCGGAAGTGATCTACCGTCAAATCAACACTTCTGTGCCCGCCGCGTTGGCTTTGCAGCTATGGCATTGTTAGAGGTCCAGGATTTGATCCCAATCGCGGCAGCCCCATTTAGACGGGGAGAAATAGAAAACGCACGGGCACTTAGACGTTGGCACACGTTAAAGGCCATCCCGGTGTAAAAATTATTCCGGAGTCCGCCACTACGGCGTGCCTCATAATCTGAGTGTGGTTTTAGCACGTACAGCCCCATATTGCAATTCCAGTTTAATACTTCTGCCACAATGTGATGTGCCATGTGAGGCAATGACAACGCTCAGCCCTCTCAGAGGTTATAAAATATGGCGCGCAACAACGCCTCAAGCAAACACACCTCTCCCTATGTGTTCTGTGTACTACGCAGACAAACAGCAGTGGTGCATGCAAGGTAACGTTTAACATCAACTCACCACTACACTACTACAGTGCTACACCGCCTGTCTGCCGTAGATGCACAGCCCTGCCCAACTAACCAGAACTTCAACAGCAGACGAAATGAACTAGTCCACCAGCTGGACTCCTACGGAATGCTCCCCTGTTCTTGTTTGCTGGTGCATGTGGGACCCCATGCATGTTAATTGAGTTAGTAAGCGATTGGGCACTGCAAATTTCGCGGCTGATAAAGCTACTGGCTTTACTTCGTATAGTTGTTTAATAATCTGCTCTTGCAATCAATCACTTTCGTCTGACACTGCGACTGCTTATATTTCCGAAGGCGGCTAGCAAACTTAAACTTAACACTGAAATGCATTCAGAATGCGCCCCCTAGATGAGGTCAATTGAGCTGGATTCACAAAAACATTTTTCTTCTACAGGGGGAATGCGGGGCTGAAATCACGCCTTCCGACAGAAATACGCATTTCTAAGTTTATTTGTTTTGGATTTCTTAACATATAAAGAAGCTTCTCGCCAAGATTAGCTCTTATCTGCGTGTAGAGGAGAAGGAAATCAGCTTCGTTACCTTGAAGTTGCAGGCATTTTGGCATCTTTTGAGATCTTTGAATCAATTATTCAAAACTATGGTTTCGAACCTACAATGGCAAAAGCTCTTTAGAGGGTAGTTTCTAGGCTGAAAATTTATGAGAAACAAGAGTATGGACATCTCGAGTTCTGAAATTGCATCTATCGAGAGATGACTGTACGTTTCTAAATAACTGTAACAGCAAAATAGAAGAAGAAACTCAGTTTTCATGTGATGCGGTTTCTGTAGAAGAAGGCATAACATCGCAAGCTTCCCCTATCCTGAAATACAGGGCGTCCAGATGATATTTATTAAAATAGTTATTTGACCTTATAATTTTCAAAATTCTAGTTTTCCTAAGCTGACGCTCTAATTTGCTCAATGGGACACGCATACCTCTTTTTTTCTATTTGTGGTAGGGTAATCCAATAACGCTTTAATGGCAACAAGAGAAAGTCTCCTACCAATTTCGTTAAAATTTTCATGTCGGTTGGAAAGCTGAGCTCCCCTGAGCTTAAGTTCCTCGTAAGAGCTGTTTCCCAATAGCAGGTCGAACTGGCTAATGATATGCCCTGTGCCAGAATCGGTTCATATCTTCTCTTACAAAAACTTGCAGCGCAAGAACATCTTTGTGAATACGGGTCCTGATGTGACTCTCAAAGTTTGTGTGCTCTCGAAAAGCGTTTCACTTACTCGGGGCGGGTTACATAACATCACTGCAGTGCTCACAGTTATTCAATGCGAAGAACTTTCATTACTTCGCGTGCTTCCCGACAGGAATCACGTGCACACAACTAATACTAAACTCCATCTGTACCATGAGCATTGTACTCCGACCTTTTCAATTCGAATAAAAACCATTGAGAACTGAATTCACCAATACTTTCAACTACCTGATGATTAGAAACGATTTGACCGCTAATGCTTTGGATTAGATTGTCGACGCCGCTTCACGCAACTCCCTAAATGCAACACCAGGAAATTCAAGGAAGGGGATGCGCCTATAGTTTTCGGAATGAAACAGAATGATTTGCCAATTCAATGACACATAGTTGAAACTTGGCTGCTTCACACTGTTCAATTAGTCACTGCTGCTTGGAAGGATGTCGTGAGAACAGATATATGAAGATTAGGTCTGTAACTAACGCGACGTATCTGTGAACGGCACCGTGACGGTGCAGTTCTCACGTTTCATTTGTGTGCCTTGCCTCCAACTCTTTGCAGGTTTAGCCCTGAACACAAAGGTCAGATAGATCCTACCGTGTACCAGCCTTTTTGTCAAGGCCCTCGGAACTGTGTCGGGATGCGTTTCGCTCAGCTCGAGATGAAACTAACCATGGCCAAGCTAATGGCGAAATACAAGCTCGTTGTGGACGACCGTCACATTAAGGTGCGCGCTTCCCGAGCAACTATTCGGCGCAATTTACCACAGAAAGTACAGCTTGCTTTGCTTCCAAAGAAAAGAATTGAGATTTATTCACTCAGAACTGAGAATTGTTAGGTATGAATACCACCTCCATTAAAATGATATATAATTCATCTGTATAGTTTATGTATCTATATTAACTTCAACGCGGGAATATGAAACCCAACATAGGAAACATAAGTCGGACGAACTCCGCCATATATGCTTAGCTCTGAAAAAGTTGTTTTTGTTACTGAAAATTTTACAAATTCCCATCATGAGGAAGCTCGTTCCTAAATTGAATGCAATTTCCCATAGATGCAATCCGATGCAATTTCTCTATAAGATGCAATTTGCCATGAAAACCGCAACCTCTTTGTTTCCTACAACGAGGATTGATATATATCCACTCATAAGTGACACTTGATAGGTATAAATATTGCACACATGTCTGACCCGCCGTGTTTGCGTAGTGGCTATGGTGTTGGGCCGCTAAGCACGAGGTCATGGAATGAAATCTCGGCCGCGGTGGCCGCATATCGATTTAGGAGGAAATGCGAAAACACCTGTGCACTTACATTTAGGTGCAGGTTAAAGACCCCCATGTGGTCCAAATTTCAGGAGTCCGGCGCTATGGCGTGCCTCGTAATAAGATCGGGGTTTTGGTGCGTAAAACTCCATAATTTAATTTTTGCATCCATGTCTAAAGTATGTGTTTTGTCTAGTTAACGCATCTGTATACGTGAACTCCTGCGTATAAAACCCAACACACAAAGGATGGGCAGTACTTACCCCGTCATATGTGTTTAATTCTGGTGGTGTGCTTCTTGTTAGTGACAACTTCACGAATCTACGTTGTAAGAAGGCCAGTTCATGAATCAAAGTTTATATGCAGTACATGTGACAACATTGTCGTAAAGTTTACGGCCTGCATTGTGTTATTATCATACTTAAGTATATCAGGTGATAGAGGAAGGTATGTGTCAGGAGCCAACGTTTCGGCAAAAGAACTTGTCTTCGTCAGGACGCTGCCAAAGAAGCGTTGTATTCCTTTCTGTCGCACAAATGTTTTCTCTGACTCATTTCTGCCGAAAACCAGTGCCGATTGGAACCGCCTTCCCCCCTCCATCGCCTGCATCGAAGAGGCATCATCTTTCAAGACTGCAATAACTGATTATGTTTTGAGTTTATCACATTAATACTAATAATTGTTTGAACGTGTATTTTTTTATTACTGTACCGACCCCCTCTGTAACGCCCTTCTGGGCCCTGAGGGTACTGTAAATAAATAAACAAATAAATAAATAAATTAGTTACTTTGTGCATACTGCACTTACAACAAAAATTTGTGCAGTAATGCAACCGTTGTTTTCCATTGCAGGAGAAAGAGTTTAATCTACTTTCATCTTTGCGTACACCCCGGATGGCATTTCGCTCACCGTCGAAAGAGTTTGAAGCTTAGAACTTGCATTTTTGAAGGGCTCAACAGTGTTCGACAGAAGTTATCTTAGAAGAGTCGGGCACTCTATAAAACATTACTCAATTTATAAAAAAATAAACTAGCCGTTTAATTTTTTCTTGCATTCATGGCGATAATAGGTATTTATTCATAAATTTCTCGCAAATTACTTTGGGGTTCGGGAGGTGGTCACCGGTCGCGTACAAAACATCAGAGAAACTAGGGGAGTTGGTCCATAACAGCTATAACTGTTAAATTGCAATGGACACAATTCTATGGCTGCAGCCACATAATTTTATCCTTGGCGATTATCATCGTACTGCATCCATGAATCCAGTGCGGTAGTGACTAAGAACAATTGAATTTTACTGCAAAAGCAGTTTCAGGGTAGTTAACGGCACTTTTAGGGGTTTATCCATCTATGTGTCTATGTTTGTATCTGTGTCTATATATGTTTGTATGTAACCGCTTTCCCGAGCATTTGAGTCACTGGATCCTTCTTGATCACATGGTTGGTGCATCGGGCTGCTGTATCGAGGTAACAGGGTTCGAAAGCAACCGTCGGACCAACTTGGGTCACTGAATATGTGGCAGTGTCTACATACGTTCCGCTCTTCAGCGAATCTCGTTCAGGCCGATATGGTTAACTGTAGATGCGGGACTGTGTAGGTACCACTGTTCAAACAAACTCTTTGACGCCGACTTGCAGCACTGGTTATGTGCCACTAGGTCTGTGCTGGTCCTAAATGAACCTCTTAAGTGCAAACTTCGGTCATGCCAGGAAGTGCGTGCGGCTCTTCAACGAACGTCTTTCATGGCAATTGGGTAACTAGATAATTGCCACTGGGAATGGGTCGCTTTATAGTGACACAAAACATTCCTTAAAATTCTTCGATGCGCGGCGGAGTCAAGCCCACGTCACAAGGGTTTCTCAAGGACAGCAAGAGAGCATAAGCTTTATTTTCAAATCAATAAGATTCGAGTCTGGCGCCTTTTTAGTGGGTCTGGGCACCCGCCGCGAACGCGGTTCCGAGATCTTGTTTCGAAGCGGCTCCCTCGGCCCGCTGGATGGCCCAGATTTGTGCTGTCAGGTTCGAGCTGAGTAGTGCGGTCTTCCAGCGCGAGCAGAGGCTGGCGCTTTAGCAGGCTTCTCCGCAAAAGCACTGGGTATTTTCCACTTTCCAACGAACGTATTTCACGCCAACTTTTTAACGAGCTGCGCTATGAATAAACTGGATTTATGCAGCTCTTCAAAGAACACGGATCACTGGATCATGGATCAGTGAATTTGGATCACCGAGTATGTGCCACAAGGTGTGCGGCAAGTGAGGGAACAATTCTCAGCCTTTGCAGGCACCGCTACGCCGTGCTTTTCGTCTCGGAGGCCACGAACTGACTTCTTGGCAGCGCCACCAGATGGCTCAGCATGCTCAGAAAGAGGCGCAAGAGATGTGCGTGGATGCCGCCATATGCATTTCTCAGTGGTCGCAGGAATCCCGCTTCAGTAAACGCCTCCCACGTAACGCGCCGCTGCATACCCGCCATGGTTGCTTAGTGGTTATGATGTTGGGCTCCTAAGCACGAGGTCGCCGGATCAAACCCCGGCCACGGTGGCCACATTTCGGTGGCGGCGAAATGCGAAAACACACCCTTGTACTTAGATTTGAGTGTACATTAAAGAACCGCAGGTGGCCGACGTTATTCCGGGTCCTCTCACTACGGCGTGGCTGATAATCAGATGGTAGTTTTGCCACGTAAAACCCCATAATTTCTTTTAGTGTTTCTGCATTGGTACAATGCTAAACTCATTACAGCCGAAAGCCATCGTGAGATTGGTTCAACCGATTTTGTTGATATCTCGCGGTATCAACAAACGTAGAAGAATCAACGTTTGGGCGAGATGGTATACTGGTTGAACATTTTGAAGGGGCAGCGCAATATGACAAAGGCAGGAACACACAGGACAGTGTCCTGTGTGTTCCGGCCTTCTGTCTTTGTAATATGCGCTGCCCACTCAAGATGATCAACAAACGTACATTGCTTTCTAGGCTCGACTTCATACTAACGTGATCAACCTGCCAACCTGGGAAATGGCATGGCATGGCAAGAACTTTATTTTAGTCCAGAGAAACTAGGCTCCGAGGGCACAAGCCCCCAGGCTAAGTCGGTGGCTCCGCCCACGTAGGCACCGGTAGGCCAAAGGCTTTCCCGATGTCGTGAGCGTGTCGTGAGGCTTTCCCGATCTTGGAGGACTTCACTGGATATGCGCCGACTCCAGTCCTCACTGTTGAGATCCGAAGCCCTTTGGTTGGGGCACAGCCAGAACATATGATCAAATAGACATGGAGTGTGTCCACAACTTTTGCATTCCGCGGGATAATCCTGGTCAATTTTGTTAAGCACAAAAGGTGTGGGATAAGATTTAGTTTAAATCATTCTTAATGTGACTGCCTGAGCTCGCTTGAGCTTCTGAAGGGGGGGAGGAAAAGACCTCCTGCCGTCCCTGTAGTGTGAGGTGATATTGTGAAAAGTAGTAAGTGGGTATTTGTAGGAGCCGCAGTCATCCTGGAGCAGTTCCTGATCTGATGTGCTGCATGTGAGATCTTGCACAGCAGAGTGAGCTTGCTCATTATGATTGCAGCCATTGGGGCTGACCGAGTGGCCCTGATGAGCCGGAAACCAGACTAGGTGTGAGCTACCCAGTTGGTAGTAATTATGAGTATTAATACTGTGTATAAGTAACTTGTGTGCTTCTACTGAGACGAAGCCGGCTGAGTAATTCCTAATAGCTGTACGGGAATCGGAGAAAATCGTGGAGCCTCTCCTCATTGTAATTGCAAGTGCTATGCTTGCTTCTTCGGCGGCATGAATGGAGCTCGTTCTTAGTGACGCCGTTTATCTACCGACAAATTATTTTTTTTCCTGTGTGCCATTATATAAAGAAATATTAAAGCTGCTGCTTATTCTGCAACATCTGGCGTGGCGGTCATTCACATATCTCATGGCCTGGTGCGCATAGCATTGCTTACGTATAAATCATTCGTGACTCCAAAAGCGGAATGCGCTTGCGCTATGCAGGATCTGCCCCAAACAGATCTCATTAACACATTTGAGTAACGTTGGAACCATGCTAACAGGTCGATTTTGTCCTTATACGCTCATCACGTCAGCATTTTAATCGCAACAGCACACTCTTTGTTGGGCGCTCCTTTTTCACAAATCATGTGACCAGAGTCTCATCTTTCGATGTCTTTCTTGTTCAAGCTAACAGCATTGATTGTCTCTCCATGACACATGTCATGCACGGTCGATCACATGTCTGACAACCACATGTTGAACAGTGCACAATTCTGAATACTGAACTGTGCACTGTTCAGGCAATTCAGAACAGGATGCTCGGCATCCTTCGCGCATGGTGTACTTTCTGTGCTCCGTATTCTGCTTGTTGCGAACAGAAAATGTCTCGACCTACATTCGGCGCCGCGCAATGTCAGTCACAATTCGTCCAGATTTCGGGAAGCGGTTACCATACACCCTTTGCCTTGAACATTTGTATTCCCAATGCATTTCTTTTCTCATTTATCGCACTCATTCGGAAATAATGCTAATGACGCCTTATAAGGTAATAAAATGCAGCGAAGTAAAAAATAATGACGCAACATTGGAGTCATAAAGCATGGTATCAGTCAACTACAGTAGGCTCTAAGTAATAGCCTAGCCCTCACTTGCTTATAAAAAATCGTTCACGAACTATAGACGATGATTGTCAATGAAAGGGTATAACTGAAATCTACTAGAAAGCTTTCGTTGGAGGTGTGTACTTGTTGCACAGTATATGTTTCGGTAGCTTTTGGTGTTTCTTTTGCGTAATTCCGTAATTCTTTGCGTAATGCCATAGATGAGCTATAGTTCGTTATATGTGTGTCGCAGTGCCGCAAGTGTCGGCTGAAAGGTATGCCTGCCATCCTTCTCTGCCACCTCGGCAGCCCTCCCCCACATCCACCGCATGTGGAGGGTGTGGTGGGAGATGAGGAGGGCTGTGTTTCCCGAGCACTGCATGACACTCCGTATAATAGAACCATCATCCAATGCCCCTCTTGCGCGAACACATGGCCATCTCAAAGAGCTACAACAGTTTGCACCATTTGTAGACTTCGTCTTCGTCGAGGGGCTGGACAGAGAAAGGAGTAAACATTTATTTTTCTTCATGTCCGGAATCTGGGCTATAGAAATGCAGATAAAACCCAGCCTACCCTTCACACCACTGCTCACTGTCCCATCTCCACTGCATCCAGATGCTAGAGTCGAGAGTAAGATACGGTACTGGGATTCCTTGATTATATCTTTTTCTGAGACATGTTCTCGCCCTCTCTAGATTATTTGATATTCAGCGACAAACATGCTCAGCACTCAGTTGTCCTCTTTGTCGGCGCAGCAAGTCTGGCCACCACAATAACGGGTAAAAAAAAAAGGGCAAGGAAAGCTATTCGCTGTAAAGTTGTTTTCTCCCACTACTTCATTTATGTTTCGAAAAGAAAGAAGCGTGGATACAGTTGACACGCTGGATATGAATCCCTTAACCAACCCGCATATGTGCTCTCACAACTGCGCAGAAAAATGACTTTCCAGAGAGTGGCACCAGCTGTACTGCCATTACACGTATCCGGTGTCACTGTCTCTCGACGTGAAGCATTGTTTCACATTATTTGGGTGCATGAGCTACATTTGCGCTGTAGCACCCTAACTGTGCAAGGTATTTGCTGTGCCTTGCGAAGACGGCCGTACACACGTGTGAGTATGATAAATTTGGTTTCACTCTTATGTAACCCGTTGTCCCTTGCATACTAAAATTCTGCCACTTTCGTTCTGATTTTTTTAGCTGTTTCGGTAATATCGCCGATTATTGCCTTGGGAATATTAGCGATGGCGTGTAGGGCGTTTTCTGGTCATCTGACACTATATAATGTCATAACGAACGAAACCGTAGGCCAAGATGAGGATGCGGCTATTCCTTAGCACTGTAGTAGACACGGACTCATTGATTGATTCATCGATTTATTGTACGATTAACTAATTGGCCAGTACGTTGTCTGCTGAAAGGTCATTAAACTATACAGCCGTCACAAATTCGATCTTTCAAAACAGCATCATGCTTTTTTTAAAAAGCTACGGCATTGAAACAAAAGTGCTATCAACGTGCCAAAAATGACGTTATTTGCTCTCACGGTTGAAAAATAAAAGCCACAGTTTCGCCTGAAGGCGATAGCAAATTATTAGATTTCTTAATGTAATGGTACAATTTTTATCGACCGCATAAATTATAGGAAAAATTCGCTTCCTAGCTTAAAAAAACAGAAGACACCTTGTCGAGGCTAAAGTGTGAAACGGCGGAAGCCTGACACCATTGTCAATGACGTTTTGTTGCGTCGGAAACACCACGGAGGCACACAACTCGTACACAGTTATGTGAATGTTTGTTTGTTTATTAAATGCCTGCAACCTCGTTCTGGACGAAGTGTCTGTTAAAGTAGTTTGTGGCCGCCTGGAACTGTTGCAGCACCGTTTGTGGGTCAGGAGGAGACGTGTCTTCCATGGCGGTGTCGGGGTGTAGTTGGCCATCCTCATCATCCACTTCGCTCGATCGACTTGTACTTGCTCGGCTTGCCGCGGCAAGATGGCGGTCACGGCGCTTCCGAGCTTCATTTGCCTTGGTACCCGGAGATGCAGCGAGTCGCTTCAAACGCATTCCCTCTCTTGCGTCGGCCCGTTTCGTGCCTGGACTCTGTGTTGTGAGACGCGCCTCGCCGCCCTGATGCACGCGACGTATACGCTCAGCCTCTCTTGAGCGCCGCTTGCGTTCAGCGGCTGCCGCACGTCGCGTGTTGGGAGACACTGGTTTGGCGAAACGAGGCGTCCTTCCCACACGACACCGCAAACTGCCGTCACCGCCGCCGCCCCACCACACCCAAGCAGACGGTCGCCATGCGCGCCTCGCGACAGTGACGTCAGGCCACACAGCCCCCAATCGGGAGGCCACCTCAAGCGCCTAACGACAGTGACGTCAGGGCGCACCGTCCAACACACGGTCGCCACGCTTGCCGATGTGATGAGTCATACCGCGCGGCGCTGAACCACCCCGACACCCGCACTTGACGACAGTGACGTCACGCACGCGAGCCAATCAGGAGGCGCACACCTGTGCCTAGCGACAGTGACATCACGACGCAGAGGAGACCAATCAGGAGGCCGGAAAGCTCTGACAGTTTCTGCTAATGGCAAATGACCTTGACAATGAGCCATTAAAGGCTTCCGCCTTAATAACGAGCATGGTCTTACAATCGCACAAGCGAACTTGAGCTCATCGCACTCGAAGACTGCGGATACTTGCCGTCAAAACGCTGGCGTGATGAAGAACGCGAGCCACGGCGAGCCAACGCTTCGTGCAGCCTCTAGCATCAATGCATCTCCGAAACTTGAGGTTAGCGACCTCCAACGCTACAGGCGCGCTAGAACACGGAGCATAGGAAGCCACCAGCCATCTCCATCTCGGCTATCTCGAACGCAAAGCGCGCACGGGTGAAAGCGCATCTTAAGAGAGTCCCGCGTTTTAGCCCACGCTAGTTTAGGCGGGGCAAGACAAAGCATAAACCCCTTGTCAGCAACAGTTAAATAAGACAGAACACACCACTGAGTGTAAAGGCCTACTTATCTTGCTGCTTTCCCATTCCGCGTCTTGGACAAACGCGAAACCGCCGCACATGGAAGCTGCGTGGGTTCAGCGCCCGTTCCGAGCAACCAAAAGCACTGTCAAATGTTGCCGGACTACTTGGCGCGGTAACACATGTGCAGCAGCCACGCGCCCGTGGTTTTCCCTTCACTGCTACAGAAAGTTGCCTGTGAGTGTAGCCACTGCAGGGGGGGACCTCCAAGATAGGGCGTGGGCACGCCCGCTCAGCCCACGGGATCATATATGGAGCTCATATACCGTATGCCTTACAACACGCACCTATAAAGCGAGATATAAGAAGGAAGAAGCTTATGCTTGCTGCGGTAAAGCTAGGGAAACGATGGAGCATGTTTATTAGAACGTGAAGATGCCTGCCCAGCAGTCGATTTAGGCACCACTGGCCTCTTTGAAGTCCTTGGGCTCAGAGAGAGCCGTGGAAAAGTAAACATGTACGCGATAGAGATTAGTAAGAGGCGATTGGAAGATTGGTGGAAGAAAAGTAGGGAAACGACAAAAGAACGGAGACGTACAAAAGCAAAGTTCGCAATAGGGCATCAGAAAATTGGGTTGAGGGAGTTCATAGTGTTTTTTTTTCTTTTCTTCTTTTTTAACCTACGTAGGACATTAGGCAGTATAATAGCGAGAGCTTGGTGGTGGAACCCACCGCTCCGTTCCAAAGGGGACGCTCATGACGCCCGTCCGTCCGTCCGTCCGTCCGTCCGTCCGTCCGTCCGTCCATCCGTCCATGCATCCGTCCATCCATCCATCCGTCCATGCATCCGTCCATCCATCCATCCATCCATCCATCCATCCATCCATCCATCCATCCATCCATCCATCCATCCATCCATCCATCCATCCATCCATCCATCCATCCATCCATCCATCCATCCATCTAGCCGCACACTACGAACTGAAGTCCTGGCTAGAGAGGAAGAGTGATTGTGAAGTGGAACGAGCGCTATTTTCGGCATCCCTTTACGAAGCATGGCTCTGCGACTAAAGGTCGAGCTGGAAGACGACACCCTCGCTCATCTGCTTTGTTTGTGCGCACGTGCTCAACTCATTTTCGTAATACCTCTGTGCGAAAAGATAGATTGGGATGATGAGTGGAGGCTCCTATTCGCATGGCACAAATGCTTGATGGGAAGTATTTCAAAAATTCAGGAAGAAAAGTAAGCATGTAATTGGTTACTGAGTTTTGTTTGGAAGAAGAAGTAATTGCACTAATACAATAGGAATTTGAAAAAAGAGGTATAGGGACAATTTGGTGCACCTTCTCGCATTCCGCAGCCAAAATGGAGGGACAGCCAGCGAAATTTTATTTGAGTTTTACATATATATTTTTTTATCGGCACAGTCTGTGCGGTGGTGGGCGATGTATTCTGTGCTCGTAAAATATTCTTCATATACAAGGTATCTCCAGGATCGTCTGGTCAGTTTGATCGTCTATCTTTAGAGTTCACGACTCATTGTGGAACTTCCTCTGCCACCATGTTTGCAAAAGCTTTATTCCGAGAAATAAAAACGTGCATGTTTCATAACACGTCTCGGTACCCCTGTATGGCTTCTGTGGTTGACTTGGCAACTTTCTGCTGAAGCTATTTTGAACTGCTTATAGCACACGTTTTTTCCCGAAATGGCTGTAACAACCTGCTCAAGCAGTACAGACACGGTACAAGGTTCAATGGCTGAAATGCGATATTCGAAGCACATGACTACCGGCCATTCGAGTGCCACCAGTGGTCGCTGGGGACGCATAGCTGGTGCACTGTGGTATACCACGAAAGTGAGAGCCTCTGTGGCGCATTGTGGCTGCATTTGCCACCCCCAGCGGTCACCAAGTGACGAAAAATGCGCAAGTCGCCATGTAGACTGACCATCGCGTTTGCATCGTTGTGCAGTGCACATGTCTGGCAAGGATAATAGTGCAGTCAATATAAGCGTGACAAGTAGGATTGTTCCGACTAAATAAGTATTATATTCAAGCTAGACCTGAAACTCCACCAGTTACAATATAGACAACACATCTCATCAGCAGACATATCATGGGCAAATATTTTTCTATTTTACACTAAGGTGCATAACGAGGGTAGGAGATTGGCGAGAGCCAAGTCCATCCTTAAAAAGATAAATCAGAAGAAACTAGATGCCCTCTTTGTCGATGCTGCCAGATATGACAGTGGGGATAAGTTCGCTGTCTCGGTGGTAGACGCGGCAGGCAACCTGGTCAATGCAGCCTCTGTTTATACGAAGTTTGCCCATGTGGCGGAGGAAGCGGCGATCGCTCTGGCTTTTCACAGCTCAAAAGTTCCCGCTATCATCTTCTCGGACTCGCGCACGGCGGTTAGATCCTTCTCGTCCGCTATCGTATCGGAACAGGCGAACAGTATTTTGCTTAAAGCACTTCAAAAGACTAGGGCGAGCAGCGAAACATACCACATCTCGTGGTTCCCAGCCCATCTAGATAGCTCAGTTAACCCGCTTGGATGTAATCCTAACGAGCAGGCCCACCGGAGAGCGCGTGATTTCACGTACCGCGCTGTCGCGGGTAGCCAGGCTCGTAACGAGGTCAACATCCACAAAGATCCATTATGTACTTTCCATGAAATTGTTTCCCATTATCGACTGGGCAGGAGGACATTTCCACCCCCTCACCCTAAATTGAACAAACCTCAGGCTAGCACACTCAGACTTCTGCAAACCCGTTCGTATCCCTCTCCTCGGTCTCTTAACAGGATAGATCCTGCCCACTCACAGTCGTGCCCCAAATGTGGTCATGACTCATGCTCTTTTGAACACATGCTCTGGCTGTGCCCAGCCCTTAACGCCTCTCCACCCATCACGAAAGAACAATGGCAGGAATCGCTCAAGAGCAGCAATCTCCACATGCAACTCCAGGCTGTCCAGAGGGCCCACGACATTGCGGCGGAGCTTCATCTCCCGGTCCCATCGTGGGTGGCGCCACCGACTTGATCTTCGGGAGCCTTCAGTTTTAGCTCCCCAAGATCTCAGTCCCTCAGGACTCAAATAAAGTTCTTGTCATGTCATGTTACACTAAGGTTACTACCCATGGCCACAAAGTATCTTTTATGTATTTCTGTCATTGAAGTATGATAAAGTTCACCAGATATTTTATTGGCGTAGGAAGTAGTGAAAAAGACGATAGTTGTTTTCCAGAATTTGTTGCAGACTCGAGCTTATAAAAGATATGAGCCACTATTGTCACAAAGCAAGGGCAGCTGAACGGGAAAAAAGAAAGTTGACAGGTACTATAAAGTTTGTAGAATGCCATGCCGGTGTATTTATGAACTTTACTTCAGCTGTAGTCGCTATTATGTGGGACATACAGGTGGTCGCCTCAATTGGAGACAAAATGAGCACAAGTGGTCGCTGGCCGCTGCGTCCAAAATAAATGAGCGCCAACTTCTAAAGTGGCCGAAGCTTGCCTGATGTGTATAGCTGCCGTAGCACGTGCTTTAGCCAGTCTTCGATTATATTTCGTGAAGTAGAACCGTCATGCCTGAACCAATATCTGTCGAAAGTGCTCAAGCTCCATGCTTGACGAGTTGGCGCCATCGTATCCAAAGCATGCGCAGACAATGTTTTTAGCTTTCTTTATTTTCCGCGTTCTTGCAAGTTTTCAGGTTATAAACGGCGAATGTGTACTTAGGTATTTTATTGCCATTCCTTCCTCGTTTTTAAAACCCAACTTTTCAAACAATGAGAATGGAATGTGTTGCAGATGTTCTTGTGAAGCGTACTAGAGCTAAGGACGGCAGACAGTCTTGTATATGGTTGACGGCGCTATAATTTTTTTTTTTCATAGCCGCCGCAAGCTGCAGTGCACAGAATGCGAGGACTAGATCGCCTCGGTCGCTGTAATGTTGAGAGAGGAGCTCAGGTTGGTCCCTTGTCTGAAATGCTGTGTATATTTTATCTTACCGCGAAGTGTGCCATCCATGTTTCAGCACTTTCGCCTTTGCGCATTTTTACACTGAGGAGGTTTCAGAATTTGCTTTCCAAGCTGCGTGTCGTGTGCACGTTGAGCGGCGAATGAGGACATATCGTCCCCGTGGTACTGCTGTGCTCCCCTAGCACTGCTCCCCTATAGCACTGCTCTCCTATAGCACTGCTCCCATATAGCGCAGCACAGGCAAAATCTGCGTTGAAAGACTCGCGTTAGTGATTGTTCAGCTTTTTCTTTTCCCCTTTGTTGTAGGTGTGTGCACGTGTTATAAGGTGTCCTTTTTATAACGTCCTAAGGGAGAGGAAGCCCGTCGCACAAATGCGACATCGTTATGTTCACAAAGGAGACCAGTGACATGTACTACGAGCATTATTTAATACATAAAATACGTGAAAGACACTTTCTGCATTGGTTTCAAGCGCCCATAATTGCGCCCCTCAAACCTTCAACACACCTCACCAATACCGTGGCCCCAATGCCATCGAAATATAAAGCTGCGGCAAGCATTGTTTTTTACAGTGCAACGGGGAAATCCTGCAAGTGTATCATATCACACCATTTAAAGGCGTCGTCACTTTCCATGTTGCTCCTACTACGACACAAACTTCAACATATTCCGCCGCATCACTGATAATATTCCACCCACTTCCTTTCAATAGAAACGCAACGCAGTAAATAGTCCGCTTCGTGCAGCACACTATTAAATCCTTTTCAAGTGCGTCTTGTCGCGCTACCAGTTTTGCTGTGAAACTCTTCACATTGCAGAAGCAAATGTCAGGAATTTTTCCTAATTTATCTTCTGATACTCGTAGCACACACATTTATGAACAGATTAGTGCACTGCCTGTAACAGAACTACCTTATCGAAGATTTTAGTGTTTCTATAAAATGAAAGTTGCTACAAAGGGTTCCTGCTTGTCGAATATTGAACGCTTTTGCGCAGAAGGAATCTTGACAAGACCATAATTCGGAAAGCTTTTCTGCTGCCTCAGCGTAGACCTGTGGTTCTGGATGGATAAAATATGGAATACACGACTTCCTTCATGTGCCGCCGCTTCTGATATGCCTACGCATGGAACTTACCGAATATATTGTCGTAGCGCTACCCTAATTTTACCTCCGCCAATTTATATATGTAATTCGGCGTTTTTATTGTCGCTGTATTTAATTATGCTCTATCATCTATATTTCTTATAGCGGTATTATTTCATGCTGTCTAACACTCAGTGGCTGGCTTTTCGAATAACAACCCAGTGAGGGGTCATCTTATAACGCTGGCATACAGAGCGGACTGCAACAAGGTATCAAGAAACAGCGCTTCAAACGCTTCGACATCGGGATCTTTGCGAAAGCAGTACAGCACACAGCTTTTCGGATACCACAGACCCTTGCGGCAACTTTCAGCTGAAGTATCTATAGGTGTGCGAAGTCAACCTGGACATCGGCATTGAAAGCCATGCTGGAAACCTTGATACTGACCTTCCTCGTCACGCTTACAACATGGTTCATTATGTAAGTGGAATTTTCCTAACCTCTTGAACAGGCATATTCGACGAAGCTATGACTCCGCCAAGCAGAGCGTGCGTCAGATTCGGTAATGTGAATAACATACATAAAACCACTAAATTACGCTGCAGCTGTTGTAATAGATCGAAATATCCAGTCGAAGAATTCGATAACTACACAGTCTATGGTGCAGGCACCTTTGTGAGGAATAAGACCGTCAATAGAGCTGTTCATTCACAATAATAAAGATCTCGTATACGTTGACTTTTGCCACTTTTTGGAACATTAAACAAAATCGAACAGTTTGCGTGACTGTACTTTAGCAGATATCTAGACTGAACTGAAAGTGATGTATTTCCTCCAAAGTTTTATCGTCATTACGTACTGGTCTAAACTAGTTAAAACTGTCCATGTAGCATTGTTTATAGGGTACGCAATTGCGTGCGTTACAGACAACGAAAGAGACGCCTGTCGTTCTTCAAAGATCTCGGCATCATGGGACCTCCTCCAAGCTTCCTTACCGGAAACCTGTGCGAACTTGTAGAAAAGGTAAAGTTTTACTGACAAAAGCATAACGTGAAAATTTATTTATTTATTTATTTATTTATTTATTTATTTATTCAGATTCATAACATGTTCCTATAGGAACATTATGTAAAGTGGGTTATACAAAAAATTGTTAGATCAATAACATGGAGCGAATGTTTCGAGTTTTCGAATACAAGTAATCCGTACATTATCAACACAGACAACAGAACTAGTGAATGCACTGGTCATGTTGGGTTAGTATTGACGAGGGCGGTAAATGCAGATAGAAAAATTTTGCTCAATGCAAGTGCTTAAGTAAGACCATCAAAAGCGAGACGTCTAGTAGCCATCAAACATCGTTATACAATGGCTATATAGTTCATAAAAAAAAAAAAGAAAAGAAGAAGACCACACAAGATAAGCTACGAAAACAGGACGCAGCAAGTGGTAAAGCCGATAAACCAAATACTTTTGTTCGGCCGAACAGGCGTTGCCAGCTTTGCTGACTATGGAGACGACGATAAGTACGATGTGCATGAGCAAGCGGCAGCGCAGAACCGTGATGACCGTAAATTATTTCATGTAATGGGCAGATGGGGGAGCGAAATATTTCGACGCGACTTGAGAGACGGAATGACAGTTTTGACTTCATTTCGGTCACGCTTGAGTGTCGTTTGTAATCACTAACGATAAAACATCGTTAACGTGGAAATAAATGAGTTCACGCATTCTTTGATAACCACTGGCTAACTAAATTTACGGTATTCTCGTGAGAAAAGTTTTTTCCAGTACCTTCAACGCCTTGGCGATGCAACCTTGGGGCATTTAGTAATTAGCGTGTGGAAACTGTTCAGCAGTGACAACTGTTCTGTAAATGCGCACTGTGTCTTTGCAAGTACGTCCTGCGTAACAGAGCACATCTGAGAATGAGACGTGTTGTTCTTTCATTTCTTGTCCTTCTTTGCGTTGTGCTGCTGATACTACAACAGCCACGGCTTTTGTGTGAAGGCAATCGAGGCAAGGCGGTGATAGGATTCTTAGCGAGTGCAGTGGACGTCTCTGCTGTCTAATATTGAAGCTAGCTTAGATGACTGCCAACACATTTTTTTTTCATGCTTAGACTATTACGTCCTGAAAATTTTCTTACTGAATTGTTAGAAACTGCGCGCAGATTACTTTTTTTTTAACCGTCACAATTGTAATACCAGCGACTGAACACAAATACCGGCAAATTAAGTACGGCACTTCACGTTAACAGGATCTATGATGGACCAAAAGAACTTTTTTTTTTCCACTGAACTCACTTACGTTATAATTTAACGCCAACCCAACAAAGCGTCTTGAGTCATAGTTGGATTAATATGCTTTCCATTGCCTGCAAACTGTGACTGCAGATGGATTAGAACTTCAATGTCTTTTTAGCAGCTGTAGTGTCAAAATACTTGTGTTGGTTACTATATATACTCTGCTTCATACAAACAATAAACAAAGGCAGTTTTTTTTCTCATTGTTGCTACGCCACGAACAAATATAACTTGCTATGTATAGCAGTTTCCTATCGTTGCTCTATTTCAGGGATCACTATTGTCATTCAAGCAGTGGCTAGACAAATATGGAGACATCGTCGGGTGCGTGTTCATTGCTTTTTTTTACCCAACCAATAAAAACAATAGGAACTATAGCAACGGCAATACTCCCGTCACCTATACCAACACGCCCGTAACTTAAAAAGCTTCTCTACACCACTTACATTCGTCCGTCACTTGAATACGCATCCTATACCTGCGATTCTGGTGGTACCACACTGACAAAAGAACTTGAGAGAGTGCAAAATGGTTCCATTCGCTTCATGTTATCCAATGTGACCACACGACCAGTGTTGCCGTGATGAAGTCAGTAGTCAAGCTTCCAAGACTTCCCCTTCAGCGTAAAATAGCCTGGCTCACTCTTTTTCATAAAATTTACTATTACAACAATCATCTTCGTGAACGGTCCATTAAATGTCCTCCTTTCGTGTGATCTAGAATCCACCACCCCCACAAAGTTGATGTTCGCCGTTGTAGAGCTGTGATCTATTCACATGCATTTTTACCTCGAACCACCTATACGAGAGGAATCAGCTGCCATATGCAGCTACCGCTATTACGGATACATGGCGCTTTCGGAATCTTTCGGATAACATGCTGAACTTGCCGCATTATTCGTACTCAATTTCTTCTAATTTAGACAGCTTGTTTGTTTGTTTTCACTTTAAGATGTTGAAATTACTCTCCTTTTTCTTAGAGGCAGCACTACAATCTGTATTAATTTGTCGATTGTTCATGCTCTTTATTCTAACTGTATCAACTCTTCTTTTTTCAATCTTAGTCTGTAATACGCACCTCCCCTCTCTAATGTACAAACTCTAGCTGAGGGTAAAACAAATAAATAAATAAATAAATAAATAAATAAATAAATAAATAAATAAATAAATGCCTTTTATAATGTTTAAAAACAGCACTAAACACGCACACCGGACAACAGAACATTACATATATATATATATATATATATATATATATATATATATATATATATATAGAGAGAGAGAGAGAGAGAGAGAGAGGATGGGACACACAAGGTGCAGAACTTACAACTGCGTTTATTGGAAAAAACACTATGGCTTAAAGCCTTACATCAAGCGGGCGCGCATGCTCGATATGAACAAAAGCATTAGCCGTTCCCAAAACATTGCCTCGTGCTCGCGGGTGAGATTAACGCCGTTGTTCACCCCATTCCCTTCAAAGATAAGGCCACGCAAGGCTGACTAACACACCCACTACCTTTTCTCGTTATGTGAAGAGCTTCCGCCACTTCCCTTGTAATGCTATCAGTGGGCACAAACAGCGTTCTTGTGTCATCAAAGAACGGTGCACACTTGCATTCGAAACAGTGCTTTGTCACGTTTGTAGATTTCTTGTCTAAAGAATTGGGTTGCTCCGATAGCTTCACATTAATGCATCAGCCTGTCTGCACTATGTACGTAAGGCTGCAAGACAAAGGGACTTGGTAAACAACAGCAATCTTACAGGGCACGGTCATTTTTTCCTTGGTTTATTTTACAGCCTGTGCTCTCCTATTCCTTCTCTCTTTTTTCGTCAGCTGCTCCCACCTTACCAGCTTTATTAAGAGCTGAAAACAAACTTTGACACCATATCTGGCAGCTATGAAGCTTTATGAGAGAGGAATGAAGCTCGGCCTTTTCAGTTTCGCCTCTATAATTCTCATTAATGTAGAAAAGCAAGCTGCAGCCACACAAAAGCTGATGGACTGAGCAGTTTCGTGCGGTGGCTGCCACACGATTTTGTAATAACATTCAGCAAAACAGGGCTCTATATATTCCTTTGAACAGACATTAAAACTATCCGCATAAATAAAACTGATAAATAAAAGGAAGCCACAAGAACACTGTTGGAACAAACAGAACGCTGAACATATCAAAGAATGTAAGTATTCGCGCTTTTTTTAACCCTGCCGGCAGCTTATAGAAAAGCTGTAAACACACAAATATGATAATATAAAATTCCAGATTAAAGACCGAATCTACAATGCATGTGCGCAATGCATAATATGTCCCCTTAAATACAATCAGGCTTCATCTATAGGCGGTGGTGCATTTCTAAAGTAGTGTTAAAGTAAACCTATGAATTACATTGTGCCTCTCAATTTATCGAGCTGAACAGTCAGTCTAAGGAATGATGCCCCCCTTTCACTTCGTTTTACACCATGCCTTCTCAAAATAAACTTCCTTAATATCGTTTTGCTTCACAGTTTCTACAATGGTGCTCACCCATTCCTTATCGTCAAAGACAAAGAGCTTGCCAAGAAGATCCAGATAAAGGACTTCCACAATTTCCACAGCCGAGGAGTGAGTATAACTATTTGCCCTCCCTTATGCTATTTAGAGACAGTTTTGCAATTGCTCCTGACACGGCCCCACAGGTAAGTTTGGATTTCTTTATTCAATAAAGCAAGTGGCCTTTGGACAGTTGTTCAGCGTAAGAATTAGAAAAATTGGATACAGAGTACATCTACTGAAAAGGTTTTGGCGCGTGGTTACGCATCGCAAAGATATATCTGCATTTTTCTAAGAGCTCCTTGCGCAGTGGGAGATGAACTCCGTTACGGGCCTAAATGTGTAGCCTCATGCGCGGATCTCCTTCATCATCATTATCACTATTAGTAATTACACCCTTAAAAGCCATTTGTGGGGTATAACGAAAGGAGCGGGGTCGATGTTCGAAAATGTTAGCGCTCATGAGTCATGTGAGATATCACATAAAAAAATGCATTAGATAAACAATCTTTGACTTAGTAAATAACCATAAAGAGTAGTAAAGAAAGCACAGCATAATGCAAAGATCTGTTTATCTAAACGACGTAAGGAAAGGAAAGAAGGATATTTGGTGTTACTACATTAAGTGTGGATTACCAAGTCACGCATGCCTGACCTGTCACCCCACTTGACAGAATTAATGCTCGGATGCAAGGGACTGTCAACGAGACAAACTTCATTGCTTCACAAACACAAGCTCACAGCATGCAAATACCGTTATAGAAGAGAAGGTAATTAAGCGCAGCAGATCATTTACAATTATTTTGCGTTATTGGCCGATAGCAGAAGATTCACTCTTTTGGCAGCTCCAAATACTGCATGCATGAGGATACAATTCTTTCACTGAGCCTGATCAAGTCTCGTATGTTGCTGGCAAGCAAACCAAATCTCAGCCATCTGTGGTGAGTACACAGTATTCTGCCTTGTACATTCGCTGACGTGACACGTGGACATCCTACACTTAGCGCTTGTCTGTCGTGGAAGCGGCCAGATGGGAAGCCGAGCGCTCGTCCTTGCTGTCGACCGTGGTGCCTCACCAAGCCATGATCTTGGACACACCTCGGTCTTGGATGGCAGGGGTAGAGACAGATAAATTCTGCAGTGACCCTGCCACCTGTTCACAGTTCATGTAGTAATCGCATATACCTGTATATAATATGTTATGCAATGCACGCTTGAGGGTAGCGATAATGAGGATAGCTATAATAGAGCTACAAGAATACTTGACAGAACACGATGGTATCGTGTCATTACTGTCGTGCTTGCCAGCCTAATTTGTACGTAGCATTGGTGCATTTTTTCTGACAGCAAAATTTTACTTCAGCAATGCTCTCAAACCATATCAGCAGCTCTCAGAATCGTGATCGTCATTCTACGTCATTTGGCCTTTGGCTGCTTCGTCTGTGGCTTTACATGTGGCTTTACAAAGGGCTGCCGTATGATTCACTTGTTTCTAGCTCTTTCAGAGTTCGGAAGCACCGTATGCATTCTTAGCTTCATGTTTGCTGACAGTTCAAATCAGCGTGGCCTATAATAGCGTGAACTCAGCTGCTCCGCGGGAAACGCGATTGTACGCGCTCACGGAACGCTCATTTCGATACCGTAAGGCAGAACCAGCCGGGCAAAACGCGTTCCTTGTTCAGCTGCCGAGCTGATTTAACTCTAAAAGCGAAGCTCAATGAGCGCCGCCAACGTATGAGATACGCACTGTGAAATGCGTAAACTAAACGGTAGTTTCGCACTGCCAAAGCAATGTAACTGTAGGCCGAGTGGAACATGAGCAATCGCTCACCTTGAGACTGTGTAATGTTGTGACAAAATAAAACTTATTCGATCCTTTTTCCCTGTTTGCTTTGCATACTGCAGATAGAATATTTTTGTGCATTTTGTTGGTTTCAGTAAAAAGTGTAGTGCCAATACGTTTTACTGAGTCTCTTAGTGCAAACATTAAGAGGGCACCCTTCCATATGTCAGCGGCAAAAGTGTTTTCGGTATAAGGTGTTCTTCCGCGTGTTAGAAAGAGTTCTTGTGTAAAGGTTCTTAGCCATTACAGGGGGTACAAGCAAGTGAAAGGCTATCGGCCGATGGTAGAATGAAGTTGGCTGCCCTTCCCCAAGCAATTCCTCTTCTCATTTGCCTCGACAAATGTTCTCCTCTGCCGTCGTTGCTGATGGCTGATGTCCCAGTTGCGCCGATAGCGCCCCTCCCCCTCCTTCTTTTCATGTGCGGGTCCTCGTTTTTATGCTGCTTGACGTACTGAAATTGGTGGTTTTGCTTCCTCCGCGTTTCACACAATTCGCTGTGTTCTTCGCGTCGGTGCTGACTGTGTACTGCAGACTGTACAGTGAAATGGTACGCAAGGGGTGGGAAGTCATCTCAGCTTGCGAGTAGGCTAGCAGCTCTGAGGAATGAGGGCACACGGATTTCTTTTCCAACGCTAAGGGGTGCTGCAGGCGTACATCGGTTAAATTGTTTTGCCGCAGTTAAGGCAGAAAGCTAGCCTAGTCGGTTATAGTAGCTTCATACATTTTAAGCGGTGAAACAAAAAATGAAAATGCCACATTAAGTAGACAAGGTTGATCATTGTTCCAGCGCCATCTCAGCACCAGTCCTCTGGCTTCATGTGGTGTGTTTCCGTTGGTAGAGCGCTGTAAAAATGCCAAGCCTCCTGTGCATACGGTTTATAACGTGTGACACACACTCCATGTTTTTTGCATTTTCAGTGCTCTATGATGTTTGGCTGGCATATTGCAACTAGTCATTGCACTCAAATCTATTCCTTTCCTAAGTTAACCACTCACTGCTGGCTGATTCAGGTGACAGCGCAGGCTAGATGCCCGACAGTATGCAAACGAAGTTCCGAAAGTCCTACAATCGTTACATTTTTCCCGGCTCTGTTGAAGGCCCCTCAAACGCCTCGTATGCAAATGCTCGTGCCGTCGTTTTCGCGACAGAGTTTATACCAAAAAATAAAGGCATTCGTAAAACAATTTCTCTGCATTTCTTTAAATAGCAATAAGGTAGGCCGAAGATCTCCGTGATAGTCGCTGAAGGCACTATCGATGAACTTCAATGGTTTCGGCACCTGTTCACTGGTTTGAACAAGTATTATTGCTGCGGCATTGGTGCTTGAAACTGAAAGAGCGCAATCATTTGCCATAAAGCTTGTCTGTCGTCAATTTATACAGAATCTGTACTATACTTATTTCTTCTTACTATGTGTCGAGAAAAGTTGCGGTAATACAAGCTCGTAGTGTTCTGCCACATCTTTCTCCACTTCATTTGCGATTTTTCATTTTATTACACTAGTTTACATCAGATACTTGCATTATTACATCATTACTTGCAGCGTCTATCGAAAAGATCGTACCGGGACTAGAGGAGGTGTTGTGCTTATTGCCGTCAGTCAACAGTTGCCGTGCTCTGCTATAAACATCACATCAGAATTAGAAGTGCTGTTTATTCTATGCCATGCCGCCCTGCAGTCTGTGATTTTAGGTGTATGTTCCAGGCTTCCTTGCAACAGCGCCGCCTTCGCTCGTAATCTAAACAATGCACTAAATGTGGTTTGCTCTCGCTATCCTAATGCCGACCTTCTTCTTTCTGGAGACTTTAACTTACCAGACATTGATTGGCGCAACACAGTACCCACTCTAGTAAACCAAGCCGAAGCGAGAGATTTTCTGGACGTTTACCTCAACTTTAATCTAACACAACTAATATTAGAGCCAACGCACGTCATCCAAGACACTGCAAACATATTAGATTTAGTACTGGTCAACCATCCAGACAGTTTGTCGTCCGTCACCCTTTTTAGAGAAATTAGTGATCACAAGGTCATCCATGCTTCTTTTCGCTTTGCTTCAGCTCTGCTGAAAAAGCGCGAGAAAACTATACACTTATACGACATAGGTAATTTTGATGTAATATGTGAACATTTACAGAATTTTCTACCTTCCTTCCAAGATACGTTTCATAACCGCAGCATTCATGAAACTTGGCTGATATTCAACCAAAAAATAAACAACTTAGCGAACCGGTTCATACCAAAAATCACCTTTCGAACACATGAACAAAAACCATGGTTTAACAATTCGTTAAAAAGACTAGAAAACAAAAAGAAACGCATGTATCGCGCCGCAAAATGCAGGACGAATATGTGTGCATGGGGAAAATACTACGCTGCTGAACGCGCATACCTATCAGCGATTCGCAAGGCGAAAGATGCATTCTTTGGTGATGACCTTTAGAAACTTTTAATCAATAACACAAAAAATTCTGGCAGGTGATAAACCCTCAAGAAAGGCACAGTGTAACACTTACCAATGAAGGAGGTGAAATGGTCGAGGATGTAGAGTGCGCGAACCTTTTTAATGCAGCTTTTGTGTGTATTTAAAGAAGAGCCTAACACGTCCCCATTTTCTTCGCGTACTAATGCAAAAAGTGTTATGCCAACCATTACATTTTCCCCAGATGGTATCTCATCGTTAACTAACAATCATAAACTCACATCGTCAGCCGGCGTGGATAACATTAATTCGAAACTGTTAAAGAATATTAAACATGTCACCGCGGTGTTCCTGTGTTTGCTATTCTCGCAGTCACGTTGAACTGGAGAAATACCACATGACTGGAAGGTGGAAAATGTTGTTCCCATCCACAAAGCAGGTGACAGGAATTGCTCGCTTAATTATCGCCCCATTTCATTAACGAGCGTGCCCTGTAAGCTCATGTAACACGTCATGTACACAGAAATCATGAAGTTTCTTGACTCGAACAAATACTTTCATTCTTCACAGTATGGGTTCCGCAAAGGCTTTTCCTGCGAAACACAACTGGCCATTTTCCTGCATGATATTCACACCGACTTAGATTCTAGCCTCGGAAACAGACGCGATGTTTCTAGATTTTGCAAAAGCGTTCGACAAGGTACCGCACCAACGTCTACTGCTAAAACTTTCGCTTGCGAACCTTGACCCCGACATTTTGCGATGGATTGAAGCGTTCTTGACAAACCGATCTCAGTTCGTTACAGTTAACAACCGCGCATCTAACCACCTACCAGTGACTTCCGATGTACCACAAGGATATGTTCTTGGACCCCTACTCTTCTTGATATATATATGAATGACCTACCCCTGCACGTGTCATGCAACGTTCGTTTGTTCGCAGACGACTGCGTTACTTATCGAACAATTACTAGCACATCTAGTCAGGACTTGCTTCAGGATGACATTAACTGTTTACAGCAATGGTGCGACCGTTGGTTAATGGAACTTAATCCTAAGAAATGCAACTTGATGGTATGTTCGCGTCGGCGCGGCCTATTTCCTTCATCATCAGCCTGGTTACGCCCACTGCAGTGCAAAGGCCTCTCCCATACTTCTCCAACTACCCCGGTCATGTACTAATTGTGGCCATGTTGTCCCTGCAAACGTCTTAATGTCATCCGCCCACCTAACTTTCTGCCGCCCCCTACTATGCTTCCCTTCCCTTGGAATCCAGTCCGTAATCCTTAATGACCATTGGTTATCTTCCCTCCTCATTACATGTCCGGCCCATGCCCATTTCTTTTTCTTGATTTCAACTAAGATGTCATTTACCCGCGTTTGTTGCCTCACCCAATCTGCTCTTTTCTTATCCCTTAACGTTACACCTATCATTCTTCTTTCCATAGCTCGTTGTGTCGTCCTCAATTTAAGTAAAACCCTTTTCGTAAGCCTCTAGGTTTCTGCCCCATACGTGAGTACTGGTAAGACACAGCTGTTATACACTTTTCTCTTGAGAAATAATGGCAACCTGCTCTTCATAATCTGAGAATGCCTGCCAAACGCACCCCAGCCTATTCTTATTCTTCTGATTATTTCAGTCTCATGATCCGGATCCGCGGTCACTACCTGCCCTAAGTAGATGTATTCCGTTACCACTTCCAGTGCCTCGCTGCCTATCGTAAATGTCTGTTCTCTTCCAAGACTTTAAACATTACTTTAGTTTTCTGCAGATTAATTTTTAGACCCACCCTTCTGCTTTGCCTCTCCAGATCGGTGAGCATGCATTGCAATCGGTCCCCTGAGTTACTAAGCAAGGCAATATCATCAGCGAATCGCAAGTTGCGTAGGTATTCTTCATTAACTCTAATGCCCAATTCTTCCCAATCCAGGTCTCTGAATACCTCCCGTAAACACGCTGTGAATAGCATTGGAGAGATCGTTCCTCCCTGCCTGACGCCTATCTTTATTGGAATTTTGTAGCTTTTATTTACTTAACCATTTCCTTTTCCATTTCCATTTCCTTAACAATACACAATAAATAACATTCCCGTGTGTGCTGCGCAGTCTTATAAGTACCTAGGTGTTACTATATCTAACGACTTATCCTGGCGCACACACGTCAGTAACATCATTTCATCTGCTTACAACTCACTGGGTTTTCTCACGCGTCATCTAAAACGTGCCCCCAAACCTGTTAAACTACTGGCCTACCAGTCAATAGTCTGACCGAATCTGGAATATGCATGCGCCATATGGAATCCACGCCAAACATATCTCATCAACGCACTCGAAGCCGTTCAAGACCGCGCCGCAAGGTTCATCCATTCTAATTATTCAAATGACGTGAGCATATGTTACTTACAGAAAGAATTGAATTTACTTTGGAGCCGCCACCTGAGGCCACCACAACGAAATTGCCGGCTATTCATTAATAAAGTTTCTTCTCTCTCTCTCTCCCCTTTGTACGCGCCGGCTCACTGCAACCCTTTCATTTCCCCATAAGTTTTATCACACCTCTCTTAATCAACCACCCTATATCCTCTCCGCAGTCCGAACATCTCATCGTACACGGCAAACTTTTCGAGTGGGCCACCCTTGCATGTGCACTGTAACCTTTTCCGCCTCATTTTTTTTGCCATGCCGCTATAGATTGGAACAACCTGCCCCACCAAATCGCCGCCATCATTTGCCCTTGTACGCTCGTGGAGAGTGTCACTGCGCACTTTTCACGGTGAAAGTGACTTCTGTTAACAGAATTATATGCTCGTGCAACTTTAGTTTGTAATATTTAGGTCTATGTATTTACGCTGACGTATGTAACACTTTAGCTCGTGTAGTTTTTTGTTGTTGTTAGCCTGTTCAGTGAGGTATTATGCAAATTATGTACTAATGTATCCCTACCCCTTATGTAATACCCCTATCAAGGGGTCTTTAAGGTAATACATTGAAAAGTGAAAAAGCGAAATTTGTTTCGTTATTAGTTCTATATGCAAAATAAATTCAGTGATTCGCAGTTCTGCAAGGAAAGCTGTGGTCACATATATTTACAGATGTCGTCAAGCTTTGCACGGAGCCACCCTGTCAACAAGCATAGCCTGACTAACTCGGAGGCCGACCGATGGAAGCAAATGCGCAGCCTGATTTCGCTAGCCTTTACGACGAGAAACATGAAGAAGGTAGGCAGCTATGAATCGGGAGGAGGCTCGAGCTTGAGCATTTCTTAGTTCAAGCTCTCTTGATCACTTCAAGTCCTTGTTTTTCCGTCAACCGATTGTACTCTTTGGACTCGATGAGAGCACAACACAAGAGCCCACTCGCAACTATTTGTTCTTACATTTTGTTGTTGTTTTTTGTTGTTATATTTAACCAGATGTAAACATTACTGAGATCAGTTTGAGGACGCGTGATGTCACCAGGGACAGTTATTTTGCGATTAAAGAAGCAGTCCGCAGCAAATAGGCACAGTTAATTACGATGATATGTTAGTTGTGTAATTACTGCATACATAAAAAATATTAGCAGGCCGAGTACAAAAGGCCTTGCTGCACTCCCGAGTGAATTGGCATAGTATGTGTGCGATAGCTATCGACTCATACAGACTGTTTACAATTGGCGAGGAAGAAGCCAATCCAGATGGAGAAACCTTCGAGAGATATCTGTTCTTTCACAGCGTCTCGTATGGTTTCACTCGAAATAGACAGGCAAAGGTTTTAGATAGCAGTAGTTGTGAGGGGTGAATAAAATATGCGGCATTCTTGCTGTAATTTTATGAGTGACTGTTTCGGGACGTTCAGAAAATGTGCTTTATTCCCTGAAAAATTGTTCATATGGCCTCCTGTTATCATGCCTCGATCACCGATCAATTAATTTTTTTGGAAAAGCCGGTGGCGCAATCGGTGCGATTATTTTCAACCACATGCACAACGTTCTACGCACAGATGGTGAACTTAATGGATGACAGCACCGATGATTTTCTCAGTGTCGTCGAGGACATGCGGTCGAAGCAAAAAGCCATCGAGTTTCGGCAGCTCTTCCAGAGGCTCGCGGCCGAAGTGATGATTCGATCAGCGTTTGGCCTCAAATCGAACCTGCAGAACAAAGGTCTAAGAAACAGCACCGCAGAGTCGCTCTTTCAGGAGAGTTTGGAGGCTTTTCAACAATTTCGTCACGCATGGATAAACTTTCTTACCGGTAAGTTAACAGATGGTAACTAAAGCTTTTAGACGGGCTTGTGGATTGTCGTGTTCGCGATGCACGTCAAAGACAATACGCGAGACAAAACATATATATAGGCACCATCAGCATTTGTGGTCTGTCTGTCTACTCTGTGTCCATTTTGTTTCGCGCTGGCAATGTGATGGCAGACGATGGCGAACACTTGTTCGAGGAACCACCACAAGCCATGGACGTACGTTTACTTAATTTAATTGATCGTCGCTTCATATTTTGACATGTCGCACCGTTGAGCGCTAACATACGACAGTTAGGTAGGGCTATAAACATATTAAGGCCGCCTTCGCATCAGAATTATTGTATGTGTTCCCACGGCGACCTTACTTGCATATTTGGGTTAATATGCGTATTTATTGATTCATCTAATAAAGGCAGACTGCGTGTTTCCGGACAATCCGAGAAAAACGAGAAACCACCGCTTTAGCGGGAAAGTTTCGCGTAGTTGTGCAGTGAATATAGAAAACTGTGTAGCTTTCAACCGATGATTGCGTTAAGGTACTGTTCCCGAATTCAGTTCCTTTCAAAACACTAAGATGGCATTAAGTGTTTATATTTTTTTTGTTGGAAAGCATTCTTACTTCATTCCAAGCACTTTGCTGTCGGTAGGTAGGCTTTTCCCTCGCCTCATTCGGACCTCTTCAAAAAACGTCAATGCTCGGCCAATTAACGGCGGGATCTAACGTATGATATCCAGCACATCGACCCAGAGCTATAACCATAGGCCACGACTGCACATTTATTCCTCTCGTGCTACAGACGACTAACTCTCTGACATTTGGTGACCTGAGTCACGTGTCAGTTTCTGACATTCTTCCCTCGTGTCAGTCCAAGTTTTACGACGCTATGTTCGACTGCATACCGTCTGGATTGGCCCTTATTGCCCAGTCCTTTCGTTGTAGCAATTAGAGGTACAGAGAAGCTATGCGAAAATGTATGACTATCACACTGTCGTCCCAAGTCAGACAGGTTTTATTGTGTCGTCACTGTAGAGGAATTACCATAGTCGCTTCAAGATAGGCTAAATAGTAGATATAGGTATGCAGGATTGTGTAACCCCTAGTCACAGATGTCATCAGAATCCATGGTTCTCTCGTATGTGTTCGCCCAATATTTATGCAGGAACCAGCAATCAACAATACGTGAGCAGGCGGAGTAGAAATCATGCCTTCGTTGTCACCGTCGCTTCGCTGCTGTCGCCAAACACACGCTTCCCGTAAGACGCATAAAAGCTTGCCTTGCATAAAGACATTGGTCCAATTGGTAACACTTTCTGCAACCCAAAACGTTGCTCCATAGCCAGCTACCCGTGAAATGCTTCCTAAAACTTCGATTGCACCAATGCGTGGGACCTGCGACATTTCTTAACTTGTAATGGCCAAACACCGTCCCTCACCGATGAAAGTTGGAATGAACTAATCACATTTATTTATGGCAACGGAGTGTACATTTGTGAAAAAATAATGCGAAGAAGTATATTTTTTTCAATTATAATCCAATTGCTGTAGTACAAAGGTGATTAGTAATTGTTTGCTAACCTATCTACCACTGAAACTCCAGCATATCAATAGCGCGACTACGGCTTCGCATTAAATTTCGCGAACTTTAATAGGCACTTTCAGGCACCAAACTCAGCGTATACATTTAGTGTATATGAGACATTTAGCCTCCCGGAATCACATCGTCAGAGATTCTGACAGAGTCCTTAGATTTTGATACACCAGAGTTTACGGACTGTGTGTCTGAGTCATTGGCTATTCACCTAATCGAGAACACACTCCATGTGAAACCATAATAATCTATTACTAGAAAGCTCATCAAGCCATAACTGAGCAACGATTGCGACATACCGAAAAATTGTTTGGATACCTCGTTCAATCTGCACTGCTTCCTAATGGTACCTGCGCCTGTTATTTATGATTGAGAATTCAGAAAATATATGGGTCAAAGCTTGGTAAAGAGCCAAAAGAGAACAATTCAAATTATAGAAATGTAGCGCGAAAACAGCAAAATAGGAACAAATTGTTTGGATACCTCGTTCAATCTGCACTGCTTCCTAATGGTACCTGCGCCTGTTATTTATGATTGAGAATTCAGAAAATATATGGTTCAAAGCTTGGTAAAGAGCCAAAAGAGAACAATTCAAACTATACAAATGTAGCGGGAAAACCACAAAATAGGAACAAACGTGTGCGTAATATTACATGAAGTGGCTTCTTGACAAGCCTAACTGAACAGAGCCAATCTTGTGGTACATCGGCGCAAAGCCCACAGAAAAATATCCAAAGTGTCCCACCATAATTGGATGAAAAGTGTGAATGAGAAAATTGTAGAGCTACATGAACAACTGCAGATACAAGTTTCTTTTGCTCAATACGGGTCATATAAATGAATTTTTCCGAGCGGTGAAAGGCCGCGAATACACGCGAAATTGCCGTAATGACAACCGAAAGCTGTGTCGGAAGTTTTTCATGTTGCTCCACAATTTTCTCATTGACATTTTTCATCCAATTATGTTATTTGAGAAGTTTATTAATTAATGAAGGCTGATTATGTAGTTAGGCTGAATGCAAGAAGGCGCGGCAATTTTTGGTGTATTCGCGGGCTTTGGTGATGACTGCTTAAAGCGTTAGAGCTTTATTCGTCTGGCACGTAGGTTGTGGGTTACACCTTTTCTAAGTAGATTATACAGGTCAATGTCACGGAACAAGTTAACGACCGCTTAAATGTAAAGTGGAGGGTAGAGGCCTGTGTAATTTGCACAATTCGCTGAAGAATTTTTGTGTTTGTGTTGTGAATATGAAATTGTAATCAAAATATGCATGAACTGTACAGATGCCTGGCATTTGTGGCATGTTGTCTGTTTCATTTTGTGTTTGTGTGTGTGTGTGTGTGCGTGCGTGCGTGCGCGTGTGCGTGAACTTGCACGACGAAACCAATTTATCTTTTAATAAGCATTAGAGCAAGGCAGGTTTTGCTTGCTTTTACTATTAATTTTCTAACACCTCCTGGCTGCACACGACATCCCCCAGACGCTGACGCGCCATTAAATTCAATTTAATAATCTAGCAGCTGAACGTCGCCTTCCACATTCGATGTATCGCAGTCTGAAAGGAGATCCGCTTACTCTTTCCCGCATTCCTATTTCACCCCGATGATCATAACCGTTCTCTTCCAGCGTGCTTTCCAGAGTTTTCAATTTTGTGGAGAGCGATCATATCATACTTTTCTCGGCATAACAAGACTGCCGCAGACAAAACTTTTGACGAAATCACTCCTATCATACAGTTCCGTCGTGAAAACCCTGAGGTAGGTTCGAATAGCTATCAGGACTGATCTCTTAGGGGCTGCCTTTTGCTCGGAGAAAAAATATATTTATATTGTTCTGTTGTTTATAAAAATGGAGGGAAGTGCACGTCAATAGGTTGTGCGGTTACACTACCTTGGTAATTGTAAGGGCTATCCGGTCAGTAAACGAATGCTGATGAAAACAGCATTGCACTCCATAATAAACTCACGCAGCACCCCGGTATCCATGGTGCCGTACCGAATATTATGAAACACACTATTAAGGCTTCCGATAAAGAAAACATGCACGGTCATGTATACTATCAGTACGTACATAAGGCGAACAATGAAGCTAGAAAAGAAGCTCAGGACTACGCAACGAGCGATGAATCAAAAACCGACAGGCGTAACGTTAAGAGACTGAAACACAGCCACGCGGATTATAGTAAACGTGGGTAGCTTTTATTCCAGTTTAGATGAGAAAAATAAATGATGTTGGGCACGCTATGTGGGTAGGGAAGTTAACGGATGGTCTAATGTAGTCACCGAGTAGATGCCGGTAGAATGAAAGCATAATCGCGGAATGACAAGGAACAAGGCTGTGTGATAAAACTTGGAAATTCGCAGGTGTAAGGCGGAATCATTTTGTGCAATGCAGTGGTTTTTGGAGATACGTTGGAGAGGCTTTCGCCCTGCGGTAGACGTTCCATATTGGTTGATGACGATGAACAAAACTTGGAGCGAAGTGCACTTCATCGTTGCAGCCTATACGTGAACCGAAATAGAAGCTGCTGCTGCTTCAAGAGAATGTACCTCGCTACGTGGTGGCTCTGCGATGCACAATCATTCTAGTATGCCCGACCAAACAGAATCTAATTATACAGATAATAGGTGCAACTACAGCCGTTCAGTTTACCGAAAAAGTCATCTACGTCTGAAAAATCAGAAGTATCTCAAGCGCAATGCCGACAGATTGCATGTAACTGATATATCGCTGTCACTTCAAGTGCGCCTCCATTCATAAATGAATTTTTTAAATAATTTTAGAAAAATAGGACCGATCTTCTCCAGCTGATGCTCAATGCCGAAGTAGAGGATGAAATGCCAGTCAGCGTTCACTCACTCACTGCATCCTACGATGTTGACAGCGCATCCGAAGGTGAGAATGAATGCACCGGGCGTCTCCTGACGTCTGTCATTAATGACAGAATGATTTAATCTTTAGGTAACGTGACACATTTATTCCGTGGTTTTGTTTTTCAGAGAAACACACTGTTGAAATGGTAAACGTTAACGCAAAGAAGCGATGTTTGACAAATGTCGAAATTCTGGCGAATGGCTTCACTCTCTTCATGGCAGGGTGAGAATGAGCCAATGGGCAACGACCATTTCCTCAGTGTTTGATTAAAATTATGAAGCCGAATATTAATAATAATATTATAATTATGGGGTTTTACGTGCCAAAACCACTTTCTGATTATGAGGCACGCCGTAGTGGAGGACTCCGGAAATTTCGACCACCTGGGGTTCTTTAACGTGCACCTAAATCTAAGTACACGGGTGTTTTCGCATTTCGCCCCCATCGAAATGCGGCCGCCGTGGCCGGGATTTGATCCCGCGACCTCGTGCTCAGCAGCCCAACACCATAGCCACTGAGCAACCACGGCGGGTGAAGCCGAATATTGCGGAAATATCCAGCAAAAGTGCCCAGCCCCTTCCCTCCGCCTCAAACAAAGAAAAAGTCCTGTTAAACAAGAAAGTATGCACACTCGCCGTGGTAAATATTAGAGGAGTGCTAATAATTTGTCTAATGCGATCAGCAGGCTCAGCCTACTTCATCCATATTGTATCTAAGTATCTGTTTAGCCACCGCATTGTAAAATAAAAAGAAATCCCATACAATATTTCTGGCGCTGGGTGGATTCGACATCGCGTCACACTAGTTTCGCGAACACAGCAGCGTGATGCTTTAGCGCGGTGCCACAGACAACTTTTCTTCTTCTCTTTATTGCATGGAATTATGAGTAGTGTCAAACTAGTATTAAAGGAGTACTAATAATTTGTGTAAAAAGATTATCAGGCTCAGCCTACGTGATCCATTTTGTATCTAAGTGCCTGTTTAGCCCCTTGAAATCACTTTGTAAAATAAAAAGAAATCCTATGCAATTTTCCCGGCCGCTTTGTGCATTCGAACTCACGTCACATTATGTAGTTTCCCGAACACAGCAGCGTGATGCTTTAGCGTGGTGCCACACGATGACCGCCAGAAGCGAAGGAATAATTCTCAGCGTTAGCTTGCAGTGATGCACACCGGTGAAGCCTCGGAGGCCGCAAGCAAAAGGAGGGGTACGTCGCCGGGATTGTGAGCTCGTGCACTCTAGATAGGGGGGAGGGGTGTCCCGAACTTAGTGTTCCGAAGGACGTGTGATAGAGGATCCCGGCTACAGTGCGCGGCTCATTCTTGGCGCGTTTCGCCGCTGTAAATGTGGTGTGTCGGCTGTATTGCTTCAACGTTAATCGCATGAACGTCGACATTCATTGCCCGATTTGTTCAGTCAGAATTTTTCTTAAGAAGTAAGCACCGCTGTGTATTATAATGTCATTTTCATATAGACCTTGCAAACGAATGGAGCGCGATGTTATCATAGCCCGAATATCATTTGTAATCTTGCTTGCAAGTTGTGTTTAGCTTTAAAACTTTGAAACGGCGGGTTCATTACAACATTTTCGCCAATATGTTGCCATTGTATGAAATTGAGAAATTTTCGTGGAGTGGAGCCGTCTTGCTCATTTAATATGCTAGCTGCCGGCGTTTCGGCACCAAAACACAGAGCTGACTGCAAGCACTGGCATGTCTGGAAGCAATGCTGCTACAATCAGCTCCTGTTTTGCATATCCTAACATGCATTTCGCATAAGTTTGAAACGCATATTAATGTAAGATCCCCAGCACGTGGACTTGTCAGCAGCGATGCCACAAATGCTGTAGTATTTTCGCTCGTTAGAAATAGTTTTCTTTGTGAAGAAGTATTTTTCAGTAGTACTGTTGTTGGCGGCAGGACAGTTCCAACATAGCATTGAGTTTCCCAATAGCCCATTCCAACTTATTAATTTCATGGAATAAGCTTATAATCGAGTGTTGCATGTTAGTTAGACTGAAGCGGCGAATTATAGCTATATATATATATATATATATATATATATATATATATATATATATATATATATATATAAATAAATATAATCTACAGGACTGACTTTTGATACTTCTTCATTTCTGTCGGGGAAACTTCTTTTTGAGCTGTGAACGCCAATAAAGAAAGAGTACGTTTGTCCTTCAATCACCTACATTGCATGGCCAGAGCTTGCTACCTAGAACACTTGTTGCGTTTCAGCCACACGTAAATTGCAGGTTCGAGACAACGGGCACCTCTTTGGCTTTCATGGCCTACCTTCTCGCAAAACACCAAGATGTTCAAGATCGACTTCGAGAAGAAATCCTTGCTGTCCTGAATAGAGATGTATAAGTTTTTCCAGATTTGCGCTTACAATTTTTATTGCCCAGTCATAAGATTTCAACTTCACAAAACTTTCTTTTTTTTTTCAGGGAGAGTTTATGTACGACAACGTCTTTGGCATGAAATATATGGACCAAGTCATATCTGAAACGCTTCGCTGCTTTTCGCCAGTTACAGGGTGAGTCGTTGTTTTCGGGAACTAATTCGCCTGCGTCGTCTGATTTTTTAGATGTCGCGCCGTCTGATCTTTTCGGCCGCTTCCGCGAGCCCCAGAGCCCTCGGCTAACACCGCCACCTCTGGCCAGCTGGGCGTGCTCGTCAGAGTGCATTTTTGCATAAGAGTGCACCGAATGGTGCGGCCGGAGCAATACCTGCCAGCGCATGCAATCTCGCCCCCCATGGTCTACCTTAAGTGCTTAGTTTGATGAACATCTACTATTACATTTGACTGGCGGGGGCTGGCGATCTCCTGGGAAGCGGCCAACGGAAAGGCGCCACCAGGTCTGCTGCGACGACTGGCTTTGAAAGGACGACCAGATGTCAGATATGCTGTCCAGATACCAGATATGCTGTCCATGTATGTCTCCGCTGACCATCGCGACTGGGACGTTGCGCTGCCGTTCGTTACTTTCGCCTTTAATTCGTCTCGCCATGATACCGCAGGCTTCTCTCCATTGTTCCTCTTGTTTGGCCACGACCCTACGCTACCTTTCGACACCGTTCTGCCTGCTAGTCTGAATTCTACATCCCAGTACGCCCGTGAAGCCATACTCAAAGCACAAGAAGCACACCATATTGCCCGACGTCGACTTGTGGAGTCGCAGGACAATCAGCGGCGCTTATATGACGCCCGCCATCGTGACGTCCATTACACACCGGGCGCCCTTTTTCTCCTTTGGTGGCCGTCGCGACGCGTTGGCCCCTCGGAGAAGTTACTTTCACACTACTCCGGCTCTTACCGTGTCTTGCATCAAGTAACTGACGTCACGTACGAAATCGCCCCTCTTGAGCCAACCGTGGCTCAGCATCGCTCCGACGTGGTCCACGTCGCGCGTCTTAAGCTGTATCACTCGCCCGTCTCCTAACCAGCACCGAGCCGGTGCTTCAGCCGCCGGGGGTCATGTGACACGCTGACGAAGAAGATGTTTTAATCTTGGACGGAAGAAGACGACGCTCTGGACTTCGCGCGCTGTCTACCATGTTGTCAGCTGCTGCAATTATTGTAAATATCCTGCAAATATACGTCTGACTGTTTTTAACCCGGTAACAGTAATATGGTTGTAGGGAAGTACCAGAATGCTCTTGCCACGTTGGGCCAGCTGATCTGGGTAAAGAGTTCATGACTTCCCCACGTGTAATGTCGACTCCAAATTTTCCTTTTCCTTTGTCGTCTCCAGTGTCAGCTATACTTGTCCGTGTCCAGCATAATTAAACATAATTTATCAGACAATCATCTGACAGTGTGCTGTGGTATAAAGGCGGCTAATTAACGCTTGGGAAGCATATTTAGCGCCAGCGGACAAGGACAGGAAGGGAGGTGACAACACAATGAACTAACTTCAACAATTTTATTACCAGAAAACAACCATGTAATAACTCATGCACAGTGGCGCCACGTAATCCAAATTCAGACTTCCAGAAAGACCATGTCCTTATCCAACAAGTCGACGGAAGGTGCACTAACACACGTTTTACTACGTCGACAGATATCCTGAGCCTCAATTACCTCTCGCACATACTTATCTTTGTGCTTTGCAAGAACCAGGCATGGACCCAGACAACGGTGTGCAGCCGCATTCCAGACAACGGGCAGACAAATGAACACCGTGCTTATTTGTCACCTTTAAACAATGTTCCCGCAGCCGGTCATTAGGACATCTTCCGGTATGTCCGATGTATTTTCTCTCACATGAAAGCGGAAGCTCGTACACCACAGTTTCTACGAAATCCACAAATCTGTTACGATGATTTTTAGAGCATCCGACAGCTGACTTGCGGTACGGTTCCGTCAACAGGCATGTTTTGCTGATTTTTTTTTGGTGCTGTGAAACTCACTTTTGTGTCCACGCGACCAGCCATTTTCTTGAGACTATGTGCCTTTCTATGCAGATGGGGCACTACCGCTATCTTGCAAAAGAATAGAAAGTTGGGCGAGTTAATACGGTAAGATATTCTTGGCTTGTAGGGGCGAAGTGACACACACACCGACTACAAGAAGACTGGATGAGCGCTCGTCTTGTCTACATGATATCGCTCGTCGACGGATATCGCTGCAGACAGGATAGCGCTCGTCCTATCTTCTTCTAGTCTGTGTGTGTGTCACTTCACACTACAAATCAAGAATATGTTACTGCTACCTTCCTGCTGCTTTCCGTCCGTTGATTTGCCGCGTACCGAGTCTTACTGTCTACACGGTATCTTTATAGCAGAACCTCTGCAAGCGAAACTTGCTCTGACTCCGGAAACCCAGCTGCTGATAGATGGCCTTCACGGCTAAGAGACGTGTAGATCTTACGTTGGCGAAATTCCTTCAACACATTTCTAAAACACAAGTGTGCATGCTCCTCTTACGAGCTTCGAGGGAGCGCACCGACACGCGGCAGAGGCTCGTGGTCCTTGGTTCTTACTCCCAGCACATGTGCCATTCCGTGAACTCAAGCTGAGGATCTAAGAAGCGCAGCATTTATCAGTTGGCTCTTCATTCGTGAGAGTAAGTGTGCTATGGCCTTCAGAAAAGAAAACTTTGAAGAGCCTATCTACTCTCGAATGTGCGTTTGGTTCGAAAAAGACTAGATAGTCGTCAACTTGGCAGATTACTTTAACCACCCTGTGCTTCGACAAGGTACACGTACAGGCTTTTGCTGTTCTGTTGTCGTGTCCCTTCCTGTCCGTGTCCGTTGGCGCTAACTCTACCTTCCAAGCCCATTTACCGAACCGCCCAACAAACGGCAATGATATAGTTAACGCTGTTTATACTTTTACTTTCATGAAGGGAAATCACTGACAAAAGTTTGCTTTCTTTGTTCGGCAGCTTCACGACAAGAAGGTGCGCTTGCGACTACGTCCACAACGGTATCACTATACCTGCTGGAACCAGCATCGTTATCGCCAGTCATTACATGAGCAACGACCCAGCCTATTGGAACAAACCCGAAAACTTCGATCCAGAAAGGTGTTATTCTTTTCATACACTGTTAATGTTTTGGTGTCTTCGTAGAGGTCTCTTGCTCTCGCGAAAGTGTTCTCGCAGATAATCAGATATATTGAGAGAATCGACGCGCAATAACGCAGCTTCGTCAATCTGGCGCATATAACTTTAGTCCATCGTGAAAAACCCCTGCTTGTAGAATCTTCTCAAAAGAGGTTCTAAGCGGGGCACATTGGGTACGCCCGGCGTGGGCTTAATTATTGTGTCTATAAACCGCAGCTAGGTGAAATATTCCGCAGTCTTCCACTTCGTTATCCCTCAAAGGTTATGTGTTGCTATGTCTTAAGCCCCATATGTGTCTTTACCGTGAATAAAGCCAACTCACACAATTTTGGAAATTGTGCTTACGCATCCTCCTGCTTGTTTTATTCTACGGCCCAGTCTTGGGAAGCGATTGTGGCGTGCGTATGTAATGTGGTCGAAATGAGGATAAGCAGAGGAGAGAGTGGCATAATCAGCCTCAGTTCTACTGGAAGAGCTCGGAGTGCACGCGCTAGCAATTGCGTTGTCTGTATAAGTAATCAACAAAAATCTCCTTTACCAGCATTCAAAACAAACAGCACAAAAGAGGCACAGTCTGCAAAAACTAGAGTACACGTCCGAATCTCTCTGTTAGGCCGGCATTCCTATACTGCGAAGTTCCATTCGTCCCCGCTCTGCTCCCCAGCTCTGAATCCATAACTCTAGTCAATAATTAGCCTAGAAGTACTGCCTAATGAAAGCAACTGTTCGTTCGCCAAAGGGTTAAGGTAGATCATGGACATCGCTCGACGAAGCTTATGAAATCCCATTATAATATATTGTTGAAGATTGGTCGAATATACTGATTTCTGTTTAGAGTCAGAGGTCTTGACAATGAAGAGGTGGTATCTACAATGGCCGGCTTGTCCCTCGTTAACCTTACAACCGCGCTAAGACGAGATTCGCGAGAGCAAGTTTTTGATACAGATAAGGTAAACCTAAGTTTCAGCTCATCGTTTACTTTGTGCTGCGTTCAAAAATATACATCCAAGAATTACCACGCACCCGCACAACGCAAACGCTGAGCTGATTCTTTACTTACAACGCTCATACCAGCAGCGGAAATACTGCCAGCGTGGAGCTCAGGCACTGCGCCCTGCTGCTTAGCAGATCCACCTGACCTCGGTACGCGCACTTGGCTGCTTTCTGATTATGAACTTAAGCAGATTTTGCGTCGCTTGCGTGTCTGAGAGACGTACTCAACAAAAATGCAATGTCAATGTACAACGCAGCTTAACTGGCCCTCCTTGCCTGAAACTCCTTGCAGGTTCAGCCCAGAAAACAAATGCCAGGTAGATCCCACCGTGTACCAGCCTTTTGGTCAAGGCCCTCGGAACTGCGTAGGAATGCGCTTCGCTCAGCTCGAGATGAAACTAGTCATGGCGAAGCTACTGGCACAATACAAGCTTATTCTGGACGACCGTCACATTAAGGTGCGTGCTCCCAGTAACCATTAACTATAGTTTCAAATGCAAGGCGCAGCTCGCATTGGAAGTTGATCGATACACGAGCAAGCATGGTTAAGTGTGTTTCGCTTTAACGTGGCAATATTATAACTACGACTATGAGACCTGTTTAGCTTAGTTGATGCATTCTTCGTCGACGGGGTCATGCAAGAGAAGCTCATCCCTGTAAGCATGCGCAGGACAAACCATGTCCTCAGTGTGTTTCATTGTGGGTGGTTTGTATTTAGTGTGTGCAAATCTAGCCAGCTGCAAAGCAACACGTCCTCTACGGGATTCGAAACTTACGTGCGCTCCAGTTCGCAACATTGTTGGCAACCCACCACATGCTACTATGATATTGAAGAGCGCCCAAGACATAACTGGTTATAATCCTAATATCTCAGTTGAAACAGCATTATCTAAGTAGTTCATTTCTGAATTTTCAAACACATAGAGAAATGGAGCTGTTCCACCTTTTCTCTTGCTATTGCAGGAGAAACATTTGGGGATCGGATCGACATTCGCCATGGCTTACCCCAAGAACGGAGTATGGCTCAAAGTTGAAAAAATTTCGTAATGAGGTCTACATTTTTCACGGACCGAAGAAATTATCAAACACAAACTATTTATCACAGTTGTGCAATCTGTGAAACATATCTCAAAATAAACTGGTTGATTCACTTTGTTAACAACCGATCGTATTCTTCATTCTTCCGTTATAAATATTTTGCAAACGACCTTCGAATTCTTGCGAAGGCCCCCATCTGACACCGGCCGACGTCAAAAAGAACTGAAGAAAGTGGGAGGCAAGGCACCAAGGCAATCAACCTGTAGGCAAGCTCGCCCAAGTAACAAAGGACCTAATAAAGAAGGGACAAAGAATGAAAGTGTCCAACTCAAGAGATAAGATAGAATTCGCGAAATTGTCAAAACTGATCAACAAGGCGAAAATAAGTGATATTCGAAACTAAAACGTGAGAAAGACTGAAGAAGCCGTAAGAAATGTACGCAGCCTGAAATCAGTGAGAAGGGAACTTGGCATAGGACAAACCAAGATGTATGTGCTAAAAGATAAGCAGGGTAATATCATCAGCAATCCGGAAGATATAGTAAAAGCAGCGGAAGAATTCTATACTGACCTTTACAGTACCCAGACGACTCAGGAGCGCTCTATTCAAAACAATAATGAACAGTGTACAGAAACTCCTCCTATAAAAAAAATGAGGTCAGAAAGGCCTTGCAAGGCATGAAACGGGGGAAAGCGGCAGGAGACAATGGAATAACAGTCGATTTAATCAAAGATGGAGGAGACATAATGCTAGGAAAACTGGCGGCTCTCTATACGAAGTGTCTATCGACTGGAAGGGTCTCAGGAAACTGGAAGAATGCAAACATTATACAAATCCGCAAAAAGGGCGACGTTAAAGAACTAAAAAATTATAGGCTTATTAGCTTACTCCCAGTATTGTATAAAATATTTACCAAAATAATCTCCAACTGAATAAAGACAACACTGGAATTTAGTCAACCAAGGGAGCAGGCTGGCTTCAGGAAAGGTTACTCTACAATGGATCACATCCATGTCATTAACCAGGTTATCGAGAAATCCGCAGAGTACAATAAACCTCTCTATATGGCTTTCATAGATTACGAAAAAGCATTTGATTCAGTAGAGATACCAGCAGTCATAAGGGCATTGCGTAATCAAGGAGTACATACCACTCACGTAAATACCCTAGGAAACATCTACAGAGATTCCACAGCCACCTTAATTCTGCACAAGAAAAGTAGGAAGATACCTATAAAGAAAGGAGTCAGACAAGGAGACACAATCTCTCCGATGCTATTCACTGCGTGCTTAGAAGAAGTATTCAAGCTATTAAACTGGGAAGGCTTAGGAGTAAAGATCGACGGCGAATACTTCAACAACCTTCGGTTTGCCGATGACATTGTTCTATTCAGCAACAATGCAGACGAGTTACAACAAATGATTGAGGACCTTAACAGGGAAAGTGTAAGAGTGGGACTGAAGATGATAGAAGGCAAAGATAATGCCGCAGAAGACAAAGATAATGATAAATAACCTGGCAAGGGAACAAGATGTCAAGATCGCAGGTCAGCCTCTAGAGTCTGTGGAGGAGTACGTTTACCTAGGTCAACTAAACACAGGGAACCCGGACCATGAGAAGGAAGTTCACAGGAGAATAAAAATGGATTGGATCGCATGCGGCAGACATCGTGAGCTCCTGAATGGGAGCTTACTGTTAACATTGAAAAGGAAAGTATACAATCAGTGCATTTCACCGGTGCTGACATACGGCGCAGAGACTTGGAGGCTGACAAAGAAGCTTGAGAACAAGTTAAGGACCGCGTAAAGAGCGATGGAACGAAGAATGCTAGGCATAACTTTAAGAGACAGAAAGAGATCAGTTTGGATCAGAGAGCAAACGGGCATAGACGATATTCTAATAGACATTAAGCGAAAAAAAAATGGCGCTGGGCAGGTCATGTAATGCGCAGACTAGATAACCGTTGGACCATTAGGGTAACAGAATGGGTGCAAAGAGAAGGGAAGCGCAGTAGAGAACGGCAGAAGTCTAGATGGAGTGACGAAATTAGGAAATTTGCGGTTGCTATTTGGAGTCGGTTGGCGAAGGACACCGGTAATTGGAGACCACAGGGAGCGGCCTACGTCCTGCAGTGGACATTAATAGGCTGATGATGACATTTCACTTTTATATTGACACGTGTGCTTGTTTATTTTTCTATAGTGGTCACTTTTCACCGGCTAACAAATGCGTGCAACTCGGCGTACGACGCGTCTGCATGTACCAGAAATTTCGCGAACGTTATCGGTAGTTCTATTCGTTGTCTGTTGTCTTGTGTAATCTGACTGCGCGAACTGTATTACTTTTTGGAAAGCACGCGGGCACCAGCGAATACGCTGGAACCTTCCACGACCCGGGTATTAAACCCGACGTGCTGGAATCGCAGACCACATTGTCGACGATGGATGACTGCATTAGCCGCTATCATTGTACTTTGAGTTCAGCCTGTTTTTGTGGGCACAGGTTTGCCCAGCAGAGAGCTAGCTACGTTAGCCACACTTTGATTACCCTGTTCTTTATTGTCACGGCAACGTGACAATATTCTATGAGGTCTATTGCATTTCGTGCTCGCGTACTAATTACATGTGAAATCAAAACTTGTTCATGCAGATGCACGTAGTCAGTTTAAAATTCCGTGTGTCCTTACTTCTCATACTGTCAATCAGATACATGTTTTGTACTCTACCTTCTTTCTCTAAGCCAGAAAATGTGTCGCCGTCACAACATACGTAATAGTCAAGTTCCATGGAGCCGGCACGTGATGGTTAATTGTCGCATTGGTTTGGATCTTCGCGAATCTATGTTCGCTTATTATGTACAAATTTCAGTTGTGAATAAAAATTTCTTCTGCAGATTGACACTTTCGCACTGCGTGGATGTCAGTCTTTTTGCAGTACGGAAGGCGTGACTACAAACAACCAAACGTTAAACGTTTACTTGTGTTAAGTGTTGGCTGACTTAGAAATCAGCCAGCTTTAGTTGATCCACTTCACAACACACTCAACAAAATTAACGATTGATAGTGCCAGGAAGTTATTTTATTTATATTATTTACTCCTCTGTATCTGTGGACTAGTTTAACTGTAGCCCTAAACTTAACAACTTGCGAATATTAATGCGACCATTTTCAGGAAATGACGAAACGTAATATATTAGCTGCAAATATTGGTACTTAACAACAGTTGGCTATATAAAGGCGTGTTTGTAGTCAGACGTTATCGGAGCGCGTTGGCCGCGTTCGATTACTTTGGCGACGCCAGTGCGTCGAACCATCGGTCGAACTATAGACGCTGTTGTTCTCGCCAACGTGATAAAATGTGTTCGCGCGTTCACGCTACGTCGGAATATATTTAAGCTTTAAATATTTTTCATTATAATTGCTTTCGTGTCGCCATCTAATTACAAGCACCCCTTGTTGTGCGTGCCAAATTTGAAATGGCCATTGAATTTTCTCGGAAGTATACCTACTGAACAGTGTACACACGCGACACGTACAACCACCAGCAATTGCTTAAATTTACATTATAATCCGAATATCTGTAATGTAATATAAGATTAGTTTGGCCTTTCAGGGAATGACTGCGCCAGCCTCAACGAGAGTGGCATCACGATAGGCTTCACGATTGTAACTTCTTTCGACTAGGTTTTTTCTTATAGACTCATATATGATAGCAATGCTACCTTTAAGGTAACATGCGAAGTGGCCTGTCATGATGGAGTTCCTGCGACGCGTCGTAATCTTCACGGTAGCACAGGAAAGCTTGGTTTAGAGTCAAAGTTAGGAGAAGTGTTGCTAATGCACAAAAGTAGAAAATGCCTACTGCGTGGATTCTTAAAAAAAAAGCATAGCCACTGACCATGACAACGATGACTTGTAGAAATAGCACTAGAGTTCGCTATGTGCAATGCTCTATTTGATCACCATTATCAATCAACTACAGTGGAGTGTTTTAGTTTGGCGTCCATACGCTCCGCTCAGCAGCGCGAATGCGCATGTGCCCCCCGCTCAGCCGCAAGCAGGTTAGCGGAGCGAGGAACACGGTCCGCTACACGCTCCCTGAGGTGAGCGTCGCTGCCGTCTTTTACTAGCGAGGGTGGTAAAACCCCTAAATTTGCCAAGAGTAGCGCCATTCTTAGATCTTTCCGCTCCCACGCTCTCCCCGGCGTTTCCTTCTTCACGGCTCCTGTCGCCCCAGCCTCATCCGCTCCCCCATTGGCCAATCTGTGTCACGTGGGACCACGCGTCGCGCTCTTGTGTATATTTTCTTTCCAAAGCGCTCCGACCGCCAGTGCTGGCCCAATGCAACAAAATTACGTGCAGACGGATTGACTGCAGGAGGTTGCGGGACAAATCATGGCCGCATTTCCATGGGGTCATATGCAAAGACGCCCGTGTCCCCTCCATTGGGGGCACTTTGTGTACCCGAGCTCGTCAAAATTAATTCGGAGTCCCCCATTACGATGTGCCCACAATCAGATCGCGGTTTTGGCACATTAAATCCAAGAATAAATTTTTTTCCCTGTCTTGTGTGCCGTGAGTGTTCCAGTTAAAGCAACACTGCTTTCATGCCAGAAGTTACAACGCAAAAGAACACAGACGCACGTACTATACAGATATAAAATAAGAACTTCAAAAAGTGCTACCGGTGCTAACGAGGCGGAGGGCGATAATTATTTTCAGAACCTTTGTCCGGCTTTCTCATCAAGTTAGTTCTTGCTATCAAATTCTAACCACTTGTACTAAATAAATAATTAAATAAATAATGATTTCATGTGCTGGTACGTTGTTCAAATTGCCACTACTCTCTACGGGTGAAAGCGTTGCTCATGGCCGCCACAACCACTGCATGAGCTACACACATCTGTAAAAGGCGCGGAGCAGAAGCGGCCCTGTTTCTAGGCATTGCTGGCTCGAGACAGTTGGAATCTCTCATGCGCCGGCCGAACAAAAGTATCCTGCAGGTACGTAAAGGAACCTACGAATCCACGTATACATACTTTCACTCGGTCAAAACCTGAAACTGAGGTAATCACGCACGTGTAATCACGCACATTATTAAAGCCAGTTACCGACTGAAGAAGCGAAATCTCGCATCAAAAAGTGCTTCGCAGGGGCTCGAACAAGTTTTTCTCCGCATTTCCTCGGGTAGCGCGTTAGTCGTTGTCTGCTACGGTCGGGACAACATAGGCGGCGCCACTGCCGAGGCCGCGTCGAGCGCAGGAATGGAGCGGAGGTAGAGGGAAGTGGCATGGTTGGCGCCATACTCTTGAAAATTGAGGGTTTTTAGAGAGTGGTAGAGAGTGGTCGATGCGCGCGCCCTCTCTCGAGCGTGCATCGAGGCACCTCGCTTGCCTCACTCTTTCCAAAATGGCTGCCTCCAGTGACATGTTCTCGAATATACTTCAAGCACGGCTTATGTTCGTCTCCGCAGTGCAAGCCAGAAAAACGATTTATGTTTGCTAAAGAAGTTGCAAGTGCTGACCCATTTGAAAACTCCGTAGCGTGGGAGGATGTGGTGCCCGCTGTGCAGCGCGTTGGCGTCAGAAAGGATTGGATTGGATGCGGAATGCAAGCTCGCTGGCTATCAAATGGCGTTCCTCAAGACGGCGTTTTATGTTCCACTGGATAAAATGGTCCGGTAACGCATTACCGTTACAAGCGCACGTCTAGATACTTCATGAACAAATGAATCATATATACTAAAGCGAAGCTTTCTTTGCTTCTTCCTTAGACTATCCCACTGCTGCTGCTGGGGGCTGCTGCAGTCGCGCACACCGCGTCGGGGTTGGTGGGAGGTCAGAGCTAGAGTCACTGGAAAAAATTTCAGAGTACCGCATTCGTTTTCCCCGCGCCGCCGACGCGCTCATTAGCCCAACCGTACCACGTGACTTTGGAGTGTCATATACCTTCCAAGCGTCGGGCGGGCCGGCTGAGTTAGAGCGCAGGCAGCGCAGGTTCCCTACGTTTTTTGGTGTTCCGATTGTCGCGCTCGCGTTTGACTGCAAGGAAATCATGCCTGGCTGCTGTGCCTTCGGATGCAGCAACCGAACTGAGTCTGAAAAGACTTTTTTCTAGATTCCGACCGGGAAAAATGACAGAGGGCGTCGTTCTGCGTAGTTACACAGAATCGGCCGGGAGAACTTCAAGCCTACAAAAAACACCCGCGTGTGCGAGGTATAAATACACCTTGCTTGTGCTTTTCGGCACTGTTTTAGAAGATATTCAAGCGAAGTGCATGCGGTGTTAGCGATGCTACGAAAAAAATTGGAGGACGCTTAAGCTTCGCCGTCAAGAGTGGAACGCGACAGCGTTCCCATCGACCCGCCAAGGCGTGTAAGACAATGCGCTACGGCGCAGGGATCACTTACGAGGCGCCCCGCATCGGACTTTGCGCCCACCTATCACACGGAGAACGTCGAGCAACGCAGCGTTCGGCGCGGCAACGAAACGTGCGCCTGAGCAAGCGGAACGAACCAAAGAACTCGGTGTCTCGGAGGGGGAAACGATCTACGCCAGCCAAACGTCGTGATCGGCACGGGCAGAGAGATAGATAGATAGTAATCTAAAGAAAGGAACGGCGCTTGATTCTGCAACCCGCGTGGGAGCACGGCGAAGCGTCGTCAGGGGAGAAGGATTCGGGGCCGCGACGCGCCTGGCACCGGTCCGCGCACAGCCCCAATGCGCGCATGGCGCGCCACCTGTCGGGGCAGCGCCGTACATTGAGAGGAGGGGGTCTTCTGTGTTTGCCGCAAGATGGCTCTGCGTGTGCGGTAAGCGCAGAAGAAATGTAGCGGAAACGTACTTCGCTACTCGTGTAAATGCGACTTCTGTAAGTTACATGCTCATAATTACCGATATACACCGCAGTATAACTTTCTACGGCACGTTTTTAAGGCAACACCGCGTTCACTAGAAGCGCGTTTGTACCGCTTTCAAGCATCGAACTCATGTACAAAAAATGCACAGAGTGTTCGCGGTCTTTATCTGGAGCTCTCTATGGGAAAAAACGAGCCGAACAAATCTGTTTAAAAGAGGGAGTGATGGTGGGCTTGGTCTAGTGCATCTGTATGTTAGACAACTCGTCAGTCGATTTGTTTTTCTCAGAGATGTAGATCATACCTTTCTCAGAACTATGATTCAACTGAGGCTGGGTAAAGTGCTACCAGAGTTTGTTGTGTCTTCGGTTTGTCAGCAAGGACCAGTACGTGGATATCTAAAAGAAGTGGTGTCATCTTTCCGCTTCTTATCGGTGCGTTTTTCTTTGCAATATTTGACAGATGTGTCACGCAAAAAACTGTACAAGGACCTTGTGGATGTGTTATTTCCTGTGCCATTGTATCGTGAATTATACTGTGCAGGCAAAGGAAAAGATGTTTTGAAACGCGTTAAAAAAATGCTAGTTGCGCCAGGGGTTAAAACCTTTTTTTTTAAGCTGCACACAGGAACCTTACCTGTTAAAACATGGTTAGAAGAAAAGGGTTTATTTGTTCCGTGGGGTACTCATTGCTTGTTATGCAAAAAACCAGAGACAACTGAGCATGTGTTTTTAGATTGCTGGGGTGGAGTGTTCTTCTGGGACATCTTACAGAGAACCTTGAAAAAAGAGTTGCCATTAAGTCCGCACGGAATCCGTTATCTCACGGTCGAAAACGACGATGGTGTGCCTTTCGATCTGGTTATGCTTCTGGGCCTGCACAGTATATGGCGAACTCGGACGGCTGTACACAATGCGGATATTGACGCTAGACCGGTTCGCGAATATTTTTGCGAATCGGTGTCCCATTTTGTCGAAGTGCAGAAGGTGCAGTCGTATGTACCAGAGTGGGTTCCAAGATTAGAAATGTTGTTGCAGATGCCGAAATACTGATGGCTTGTAGTCAGCAAACAGCTGATGGTTCTCGGCACTATTATCTTGTTAATCTGTTCTTCTGATCTCGTAAACTCTGTGAAAAGCGAGGCAATAAAGAAAAAAAAAAAAAAAAAACTCGTGGCTCAGTGGTAGCGTCTCCGTCTCACACTCCGGTGACCCTGGTTCGATTCCCACCCAGCCGATCTTGGATGTTGCTTTTTATTTATGAAGTGCCTGCCGTGATTTATCGCTCACGGCCAACGCAACGCTGCAGACGCCGACGACACCGGCTTTTCTGCGACACGAGCTCCTAAACGCATTCGCGTTTCGTTCGCGTCTTGCACGTTTGACGCGGGCACACGGGTACGCGTTTGTTGCTCAACACACGCGGTTATTCCGTGCTCGTGGCACGCGAAGGCACACTTGTCGCGCGAGAATTCCGCGTCCTCACGTGCACCAGGTAATCGCATGATATCTCCGTGCACGTGAGCGCGCTCTCGCCTCGAGTCACTGGACCCATATGGCACTTGTTTTTCGCAGATCGTGACGATCGCAGTCAATAAAAACATGGTCAATACGAGGCCCATGATACTTCCTTTCTTCCACTTATCCTTTGCTCATTTATACATACGCATTTCGAGCTTGAAATCAATGGCCAGGTGATATTAACAACACATGCTTCAAATTTTGAACTTGTAAGCCGAGCACATGCAATGAACTGAAGTCAGCATACATATTATGTTTTATGTTGAAATGCTACGGTGCATACCCAAATAATGTTGTGCTTGATGCATAATAAGAAATACAAAACAACAGAACACCCAGTAGCTTTAGTTTCACTCTGTCACTATGAGTGTTACATAAACCGCTCTAAAAGCACAACAATTTTATACATCACCTATGTAACTTAGAAAAAAAAAGTGCTGCGTCACCAGCGGGCGTTCCTGCTTTTTTTTTTACACAGGCAGCAAATCTTGACAGCCTAAGAAAACAGTCATAAATAAGATGAGAAGAGTAGCCGCTCACGAACGCACTAGATAGCCGCGCTCACAAATCACAATGTAGCAAATTCTCGCTCATTATCAGTGTACAGAAGTAGATATACGTTGCTGCAATCACGCAAATGGCTCATATCGGCCTTCCTCAAGATTTAGTGCGCAAAATGGTCATCGAAGTTGGTTTTTACGCCTGCTGTGCACAGATCGTGTTACGATCACGGCGCAAACACCGGTGCGCACAAGGCAGTCGCCGTGTGTCGTGCGTATACGGCGGACGAAGTCGCCCGGCAGAGTCGAGAACGCACGGTATACGCTTGCAAACTAAATTAAATGTATCCGATTTAGCTTGTGCAATTATACAATGAACGTACGTGCCTGTGACACTGTCAGGTGTTAGTTTCGTCCCGATTGGAAACATTCAATAGAAGTCGATGGCGGTCCACGATGTTCATGCCCAAAAGCACAAGCTTGCCTCATTCCGGCTCGAAGTGACGAAATGTTTCCTTCGTAGCTCGCTCCGCGGAAGGGGGGAAAAAAACGCGTGCATAAGCTCCCGATAGCAGCGCTAAGCTGCTGCCCACAATCGTAGCCCAGTTCCAGCAGTAAACACGATCGGCGTGCAAAGCAACCACCGGCTGCATTACTTCGCACAAAATAACATTTTATTTTCGTTCTTAGCAACCATTATCTCCGGCCACAAAGTATTTGTACTTCAGTAAACACTCAGCCCGATGTGTCACCGAATATCAAGCTCTTCCAACACAGCGGCCTTCCCGTGACGCAGTCGGCTTGGAGGGTATATGGCGGTGGCCGCTCAGTGTTGCCAGTCAAATCCCGACCTTTGCGGTACTCCGAAATTTTTTCCAGTGATTCTAGTCAGAGCGAGTATAGATATGAAAGGCGCTAGCAAGAGAAGAAAGGCGACTGGAGAAAATCGTTTTCACCCCACCGCGTCGAATGTGCACAATGCCCTCTCGAGCTCCCTGGCCGTCGCCACATTAGCCACTTGGCAGCTGTAATTATCCGTGACGCCCCTAGAAGCATTCCAGAAACTGCAGCGCTTCCCTTTGTACTAACTGCGAGGCCAGAGGGGACGCAGATAGAACTGTACAGTGGATAAGTAGGAGAGGGAGAAGAAGGGGCAGTGCAAGGTGAGCAAGGAAACCCGACTACTTAATAAAGGGAAAATCAGGCTTCCGCCCATTGGTAGCAGTTGCTACAAAGGCAACCTATACGGGTTCCTCGAAAGAAAAGCCTATGAGTTGAAGAAAAATTCGTCCTTGTCCGGGACAAGAAGCCGGGACTACCGCCTGTACGGGGCAGCCGCTCTACCATCTGATCTAACCAGGCGGCTAGCAGTTGGCAGGGCGAAGTGGAATTTGTCGACAGCACTAAGCAAAGTATTTGGCCTAATAGTTCTGCGGAATCCCACAAGGTGGAGAGCAGTAATTAATAAAGGGAAAATAAGACATCCACCCGTTCATAGCAGTTGCTACAAAGGAAACCCATACGGTTTCCTCGAAAGAAAAGCCCTTTATTTCCCTTTATTAATTACTTCTCTCACCTCGCGGGATTCTGCAGAACTATTACGTCAGACCCCACTACTATACGACAGCGGAGGCGGGGAAACATGGTAAGCTTAAGTTCAAAGTACAGTACACTACGTTGCTGCTATTTCTCAAAAATAAACGCTATGCAAATATGTCACGTGGGCAACTAACGCAGGGCGTGCAGAAGCAAAACCGCATTAATTAAAGCGCACTGAAGGGTCCAGGCTACACTACGGAAGCGGTCGACTGCCAAATCAACACTTTGCAGTTATGGCATTGCTAGATGCCGTGAATTTGATCCCACCCGCGGCAGCCGCATTTCGACGGGGGCGAAATAAAAAACGTTCATGCACTTAGATTTAGGAACATGGTAAGAGAAGAGCATGGTGTTAAGATTAATCCTGAGTCCGCCACTACGGCTTGCCTCATAGTCTGAGTGTGGTTTTGGCACGTACCAGCCCCGGCGTTCAATTCAAATTTAATACTTCTGCCACGATGCAATGTTCCATGTGAGGCAATGTCAATGCTCAACTCTCTCAGAGCTTATGAATTGTGGCGCACAACAACGCCTCAAGCAAACACGTCTCCTCGTCTGTTCTGTGCACACAGTGGTGCACACAAGGTAATGTGTAACAGCAAATCAACACGCTTTTGCTGCACTAAACGGGGACATTCGCCGTCAACATCACCGCCAGTTATCGTCAGTCAAAGCAAACAGAACAGAAAGCTTCGCTTGCATCGATTCCCACAGTGCGTGAGGGTCCGCATATTTTTTTTTTTTTGTCCTTGCACGTTAACTTGTGTCCTTATGTCCTTAAACGTTAACTTGCACGCACCACTGCTGTTTGTCTGTGTAGTACACAGAATTTAAAGGGAGAGGTGTTTTCTTGAGGCGTTGATCCGCGCCACATTTCATAACCTCTGATAGGGTAGGGCATTGTCATCGCCTCACATGGCACATCTCATAGTGGCAGAAGTATTAAACTTTATTTGAATTATGGGGCTGTACGTGTCACAACCACATTCAGATTATTGGGCACGCCGTAACAGCGGACTCTGGATTAATTTGGACGCCATAATGTTCTCTTATTGTAACCTTAAATCTCATTGCATGAGCGCTTATTCATTTCGCCCCGTAGAAATGCGGCTGCCGCGGTCGGGATCAAATCCGCCACCTCAAGCCGGAACGCTACTGCGGGGACATAAGGGTTGATTTAACGTGCGACCACTTGCACAGTGTTGCCTAGACCCTGCGGAGCGTTTTATTTCATGCGGCTTTGCTTCTGCACGCCTTGCATACAAGTTGTCCACTTGAGATATTTCATGGTGTTTATTTTTCAGAAATAATAGAAACGTAGCCCACCTCACCTTGAACTCAAATTTTTCCGGTTCTTCCGTCGTTCCTTCTCACGTCCTTTTTCCCGTATCCTCCCCCCCCCAACTTGTGTGGAACTCTGAGCAAAGAGCGGCAAGGCTGTTTTTTACTAGTTTCGCGGAATTCTTCTGTTCTACTCCTTTCTTGCCTCCTGTACCCCCTCTTCTCTATCAGTTTTTCTAGCTTCCTTTGGACTTGGACGTTAGTGAAAATTTTCGGCCCTGAAATTTCTGGAACTATTTAGGGGGGTCACGGACAAGTACAGCTCTCAAGAGGCTGAGGGGAGACGTCCAGATAGCTACAGAGGGTATCGAGCACATTCGACACGGTGCGAAGGTGGACCAAGCTAATCGCGCTGCGTTTCTTTTCCGTCACGCTCCTTCCACAGGCGAGGGTAAATTGGCTATCCCTGAAGTCTTCTTGAAAGTGCTCACAAACGGCGCGTCTCTTTTTGCAAGAGGATATACCCTCCCTCCCCCTGTTCACAGTTGACTCAGTCGGAGCAGGCTAATGTGGTAGCGGGAGACCAAAAGAAGCTCACCGCTGTCACTTGGCTCTTGCTTGCCTGATGTGAAGCATGTAGATATTTTTGAGTTCCGCGCCGCCTACAAGGAACGAGGCCACGTGCAGCCGTACGTGACTACAATTCTCAGCGTCCGGCACTCGTAAGGTGAGTCAAGAACTCGTGCATTTTTTTTGACGCGTTATCTTCTTACGGCCACAACCTTTAGGCCCAAATTATCTATAAAAAAGTTTTTGACTACTTGCGCAACAAGCGTGGATGAATGTTTCAAGACAACGAAGCTAGTGGTCAGTGTAAGTAATTTACCCCATTCTTAATTGCAACTCGTGCACACAGCCTTTGCATATTTAGTTGCGGTGACAGAGATTAAACATTGATGAACCGAAACATACCACAGCGGGTGAATTTCGTTGTTCTTTAACCTAGTACGATGAAATTGTCATGCTGTAAGCTCGATTTGGTGTGCATAAACGGAGAACGACTGTAGGCACGACGTTTCGGTGACGGCGGCTGAAAACAGAGTCCCTAATGGCGAAACGGTTGTTTTGTGAAGACCTAGCTCAGTTGATTGTCCACGGAGCTATGGTGCAGTCACTTTGGGGTAACTTTCCTTGAAAAACAGCTATTTGTGAGGAAGATGCGAGAAATCAAAAGATATAGAAATTGGGACGCTCCCCTTTCGCCTGATAATAATTTACTACTGCTAAAAGATGGACACCGCTATCAAGACGCGTACGCTTTTGACAATGACAATTAACTGATCACGTATCTTTCGTAGCTGCGGGAATTGGTTCGCTAGAGTTTATGCGACTAATTTGCGTCTCATGGTAACTGCTTGTTAAAGTTCTTTACCCATGCAGATATCATGCCAGGTTCTGCAAGGCAGCTGTCCTGTAGTAGAATAATTCCTGCCATACGGTGGCGCGACCCGATCTCGCGGCAAATGATAGGTGCAGTGCCGTGTCTGCATGCAGACCCGTGTAGTTTCCGGAGACCCCTGCATACCAGCGCAGGAGTCTCCGGAAACAACCGCTTTGTGGTTTCTCTATCGGCTTGGTCGCGTCCTTCCGATTCCATTATTTGCGCTTAAATGACGCACTTACGAGCTGCTTCTGGTGCCAAGCTAAGGCAATGGCGGAAGCCATTTGTTCGTGATATTGCAGCAACGGTGGCGCGGCCGCCTTTGTGCATGAATTTTCCCTGTACAAGATAGCGGCCTTGAAAGTGTTTACAACTAGAAAGGTCGGCCATATTCGGCTGTAAAGTTAGGCGGGAAAGCCACTCCCCGTACATGTAGGCGCCGCAACCATGCAAAATTTCCAGCTGCGCTTTCTGTTTTCACTTTCATTCTTATTTGCTTTTTTACTTTGTTGCGAGTACAAGTCGATCCGTCACTCCCCGTTTACGAGCCCAAATTTTACGCTTGCCTGCCGTAGCACCAAATGATTACTGAAAATACAGCACGTGACGAACCAATACACCAGCGCATGATGGTAAAGTATGGGAACCTTTCCATTTTCAATGGAATATGTCAACAGTAGTACTAGTCCGAACAGAAGCTGTAATTATTATTAAGCATGCATGGGTTCATGGCTTGTGACAGCTCAATGACTTGAATGTGTGTACTCGAAAAGAAAATGCGCAGATCCCACACACTTTGGGAATCGATATAAGCGAAGCTTTGAATGGCGTTTTCGTTCACTGACGGTATCTGGCAGCGATGCTGATGACATTCGACAGTCGTGATGTGATGGGAAATGTTACCTTGCCTGGGCCACTTGTCGACGTGGTGCACACAGAGTTGTGTTTGCTCGAGGCATTGATACGTGCCGTTGTCCGTAGCCAGGGAGAACGTAGCACTGTCATGGGCTCACACGGCGATCACCGTTCAAATTACCGGCGAACACCTACCCTATCGCACTTACACCTGTGCCGTCACGACCAGGGATCAATGCCACATGTGCATGCTAAGTGAACCCGAGCGCAAGGAAGCGTTTGATTTCTTTTTGCGTTGCCGAGCGGGCTTATGTTGTGCAACGTCGACGTCCCCGTACTTGAGTCGCACAAACACGCTCACCGGCGACGCCGTCAAGTAGCGTGCACCTGACTTCGCGATCTCGTGGTAAGGGAAACAGTGTCAGTGCAGTAGATAGATGGACTGCCATTTCGTTCTTGTAAATGGCCACTCGAGCGCACCTGGCTGACTGTCCCTTCTACACTCTTAGGCAAAGTTACACCCTTTGGCTTGCCCCTTCTGCCACACAACAATAATCGTTATCTGCCTTGATGCGTTTCCTTTCTTTAACGCTGCGAGCATGGAACTTTCCAGTAACGAACGGCACGCGCGTTATCAGAAGGGGCAATCCAAAGGGTGTAAACTGTTCTATGTTGATAACGCGCGTGCCGTTCGTTACTGGAAAGTACCGGGCTCGCAGCGTTAAAGAAAGGAAACGCATCAAGGCAGATAACGATTATTGTTGTGTGGCAGAAGGGGCAAGCCAAAGGGTGTAACTTTGCCTAAGAGTGTAGTCGCAGACCCGTTGGAAGCCGGCAGTCGGTTGCTGGTCGGCACTGCACGTTTCCTACAAGGCGATGATGTCTGCCCTCGTCATTACGCAGTCCGCTTCAATGTCCGGGGCGTGTAGATTTCGAACACTGAAGTACATGATTGGGGCGTCTCCGTTTCTTGTGGCTTGTTGGAGCCTGTCGGTCGTGGGATCAAGACAAGCGCTTAATGTCCGCTTGTTTAGCAGAACCCTCTCATCACGCAGAGTTAGATCCGTGGTACCATTATGATGCGGAATTGTTAATTCATCATTTAAATTTATTACAGAAGCCGCAAAGGGTGCCTCTTATCGTAGACGTGCACAGCCTGTGCATACGTGCCTCCCTGTCATTTGTGCACGGTCATTGCATTGGCTTATGCGAGAGGAAAGCTGACCCTTTTTCAAGTAACGTTATCGCGCTTGTAGAAAGTTGGGCCACATTGCGCCTGTCTATGGGCACCCACTGGGGTCGTATTGCAGGTTGGTGCTCTTTGCTGTGTTTTGCCTTGGTATTTAGTACGATACCCGCTTAAGCATTAGGACGCTCGAACTACAAGCATTGTGGATCGTCGTTCTCGTTATTTCCTATGTATCATAGCAAGCCGACATTCGCGTCAGAGGTGTCTATGTTGACTATAAGCATGTAGGGTTTGCAATGCTCAGTTTGAGTTCTCTGAACTCAGAGACATGCGTCATTTATTAGCTGGTTCTTTTACTGAAGAAAGTCTCAATTGGCAATGCTTTCTGACGATGAAGTTTCTGTCGTTCGTGTCGTGTTAGCTGAACTGACATGTACGCAGAGAAGTGAGATAAATGACCCGTTTACTGACCCTGTCGATATGGGATACGGGCGCCTCCTCTCTCTCTCTACTCCCTTTCCCCACCTCCTCCCTGAACTGTCCTTGCTGATGCGCTTGAGCACGGAGGCAAGTGCGACAGCTCCTGAAATGTTTTCGTGGGTCACGCCTAATAAAGGCGTCCAGAGGGAATTATGGCCCCGCTCTACTGAAACATCGTTCGCGTCACTTATCTCGTCTCCCGCACCCCTGCCGTCAGCTGTCACCACCCTTCCACGTGGCGAGCAAGGCAGCAGCAGCCGTAGTAATGTTGAAGGAATAGGCAAGGAAAGGTCCAATTTAAAATGCTATGCTTCAGCGCTGTAGCGTCCCACATTCCTTATGTTTAATGCATGAAAATGAAAACATAACACGGTTCAGATGGATGATGAACAGAATCCCATGCATTCATACCATTGCCCTGCACCGCTATGTTGATTATAACGATTGCAGTATGGCTTTATTTTCGTATTTGACATGTAAATGACAAAGTTCACCGTGTTATAGGTCTCTTGAAGCCGACACGTGCAGACTAAGGCTACCGGCATCACGTGTTTCCAGTGCGCGTAAATTGCTTTTGGGCGCAAGTTCTGTAAAGTCTTGCTCAGATAAAAACAAAACCAGTCGTCTATTTCTTCTTTTTACACAGTCCATATTACAACCCCTTGTGATGCGTTCTATGACACTGTTTATGCAAATTAACCGCTGCAGCACTTGCGAACGCCCATCTTTCGGCCACCAGCATAGCGTAGTAAACAACAAAGATTTCAGATGAGCTAGTCCATGAGCCAAACAAAGTACTTCTACGAATGAAATAAAGACTTTAGCTTTTCTCGGTCTGTATTATATGAGCACAATTTCAATGTCTATGAGGCAAACGGAGTTTCGACACAGCATATGTTCAGCGAAATAATTATTGCGATGAAATGGAATATGTTTTCTTTTAACTAATGGTAACAATTGCATTGGTGGCCTAAATGGAGACGAGCTTGTACACTCGTAGTAATTTATTGGTTCAAAGTTAAATTTGTTCGAACAGCGGGATATCTGTGCATGTCAGGAGTCCTCAGAGACTGTGGGTTTTCATCGATCTTATGTGGTCCCTGTTGAATGCAAATACCGCACTTTCAGTGCCCTAATGCTGTGGGTTAGTTTTTGTGCAGTCCACTTTTAACGATATCAAGAAGAACGAAAAATCTGATCGTTATAACCGATCATCGCTATATCTGGACTGCCGCAGCAGGCACATGCGACTTCTTGATTCTTATATTTCGCTTTATACGTGCGTGTCATAAGGCATCCTGACCTCACTTCGAAAAGTAATGAGCTTCCCTTTGAGTTATCATGAATGGTTTCTTTCCTGATTTCGTTTTTGCCTCTTAAAGGGCCCCTCACCAGTCCTCATAGCAAATTTTGGTTATACGCTGGAAGTTGTTACGTGTCCTCTAGAGAGCGCTCTGCTGCAAAAAATTTTCAAATCGGATTATTAATAGCTGAGACAGAAATATTTCAGTGCCGCTAACCCATTATTTCAGCTGGCGCCTTCCATTCGCCCCGTCTAGCCTTCGCAAGCGAAATTCCTTCCCTGCGTTCTGCGATACCGAACCTCGAGGTTCGCCTGACGCATACGTCACAGGCTCCACCTTCATTTTTTTTTCTCCTTCCTTTTTTTTTTTTCCAGCGCTACGAATTTCTGCTGACGGCGTCGCGAGCGGTCACCTTCACGCAGCGAACGATTTTTCGCGCTGTGCACAAGGAAACATGACTAGCGGTATAATTTAGTGCTACACGAATATTGAGGCAGAACAAGCGGATCGCAGAGCATGATCACGCGCTGGAGTGCAGTAGAAAATGCCATACTTTTGGTACCTACGCACGTGACCGCACGACCATGCGAAGAAGCAGACGAAGCAGAAGTACATCTTTTTTTTTCGGTGCGAAGTAAAAAAAAAAAAGAACGCGCAGACATTCCGTTTGTGTGTTTTTTTTTTGTTTCTCTAAACTTCAATTCATCAATGCAAGCAACAGATCGCACAGATAGCAGATATTGTCTTGAATAATTCTTGAAATCGAAATCACATGTCACGACGAGCGATGTCACACTGCGGACACGACTACGTAGGCGCAGGGGCACGATTACGTCACCGTCCGTCTTGGAGCCCGGCGGCCATGAGGAAAAGGAAAGGCGGCGTTTTGTTGGAAATTTCAGGTTCTTCCACGGTGCGTAGCGATGTAATACGTTGCAGACACGATCAATATCGCTCAACGTATGCTCTGCGCTTGTCAGCTCATGGCCAGACCTGGTGAGGGGCCCTTTAAGTAGTTACTCTTGGCATGTTTATTTTCCATTACCGCCACCCACAAGATTATTTCAGCCTCTCTGACTTTCCGCTTAACGTTCTTTGTTGCCGTGTTGCTCACCCTACAGGCCGCATACTTGCTGGTAAGATTTTAGTTCTTTTCCTCCACTGTGAATCAATGTTATTTCTGTACAAATACCCCAACGCTTTACCGGCCCATTCACTTTCTTCCATATTCCTCAGTCGTTCTTCATAACGAATTTTTTTGTGAATTTTCCTCACTTCAAAACTTCGTAATGGCGCATGTTGTGTGTCCCTTCTTCATTCGACGTCCTGTCTTTGGGTGCGCAAAAGTTTAATAAGAACCTTCAAAACTTGTCGAGCCCATATCACCCTGCGCAGCTTCCTTTGTAGTCTTCCCGTGAGTGCCCAATGCGAGGCGTCCCACTGACCTTTGGTTGCCATCGAGTTCTGATTGTACCCCTCATATCAAGCAAACAACCACATTTCCAAAAGTAAGTCCTGCAACCATTACACCTCTCCGCATGCCCCGGAGCACCTCGTAACTATTGTATCCCAAAAGCGCTCTCTGCTTCATTATGGCTGGATTTCTCTTCCCCTTTACTGTTATTGGTTTTCCCTCTATATTCATATACCTATTGCCTTCGTTTATCCATATACCAAGATATTTATATAATTTTACCCGAGGTATTTCCTGGCCCCGTATTGCCACTGTCCGAATTCACTGTTTCCCTTGAATACCATGGCACCTGATTTTCTAACGCTAAATTCCAAACCTAAATTCTCGCATTCCTGTGCACAGATATTAGCCAGACGTTGCTAATCACTTTGATTGTTAGCTAGCAACTTCGCAGAACGAGGCAGCGCCATATGCACTCAGAAACTCCTCAATCGAAGCACCAGTTATTTTATCGCCAGTAGCGACCTGCTCCCAGAGTTCGGTAATGCCAGCGACTGCCACCGTGTTGTTGTCAGGCATGGGGGTTTCGTCCTGGCGCCCAAAACGCGCAGTTTCCGTTGATAGGCATGGTCACTGGTTCTGTCTAGCCTTCACGAGCCTGGCGCTCGCGGTTTTCAGGATCGTTGATATCATCAACTACGCAAGCTCCTGCTTCGAGACTATACTCGCGGACAACTTTCTGTGGCTATGAAGGGAAAGCTGCGGACGCGTGGCTGCTGCACACGTCTTACCGCGCCAAGAAGTCCGGCAGCGTTTGAACGTGCTTTTTGGTTGCTCGGAACACACGGAGAATCGACGCAGCTTCCACGTGCGGCGTTATCGAGTTTGCCCAGACGCGCAAGGGCAAAGCCGCAAAACAAGTAATCCTTTACTTTAGGTGGCGTATTTTGTCTTATCTGTTGCTAATAGGGTGTTTACGTTCTGTCTTCCCCAGCATAAGCTTACGTGGGTTAAAACGCGGGACTATTCAGAATCGCTATCACTTCTGCGCGCTTTGCCTCCGTAACTTTGCTTTCATGCCCACAGAAAGTTGTCCGCTAAATTTACAGCTTTGCCGGCGCAACATAAGCGCACCCATAGAATAAGCTATAGAGTATACTAGACTGCACTCCAGAATAGGCACACCTATCGCTGCTTCCGCGGCTCATTTCCGCACTCACTGCGGAAGAGAGAGAGAGATTGTACAAAGGGGGTGTGCAAGCGCTATCCGCTTGTCGTTTTTTTTTATGGTTCGCGCGCACATGTGTGTGTGTGTGTGTGTGTACCTTTATTTGTTTGTTTGCATTTTTTGTCTGGTTCGCCGGCGACACGGATGCGAAGCAGCTGCCGCCATATTGTGGCACGCTGCGCCAAATTGCGATGCTCTCCGTCGCTGCGCGGTAATAGCGGCAGATACAACTCACTTTTCACCCCGTCTGGGACGGACGGACGGACAGAAAAAAAAAACTATTCAGAAATGCACCTGCGAAGTTGCCAGCCGGAGCACAGATTAAAGGAACTCAGAAACGCAAATTTCACGATTAATCTGCATGGAAAACGCCGCCGAAAAGGCAGAATTTCGATCGTTATATCCGATATATGGGGAATAACATATCGTCATATATGTTTTTTTTTCCTCATAACCCTAATGCAGAAGTTGACAATCCGAAGTCGGCTCATCGTTACAGCCGATGTATCGTTATATGTGGTATCGCTATAAGTGAACTACACTGTATCAATCGGTATATTGCGTTTGTTTTTGCCATATAGTCCGTCCAAGCGAAATAAACAGCTTATTCACACTATTTTTGTGTTTTCCAGTTTGTGCATATGACAAATATGCATTATTAAGCTGTGCTGTGTTTCCATTCCGCAATAGTGTGAAAAGTTTTGGGTTATTATAAATGGCGGCATTTGAGCGGCAAAGCAGACTATGATGTACGTGGTAGTGGAGGTCAGCTGATTATTTGGCTACCTGCAGCTGTCAACAGCGAACCCAAAGCACGGTACGCGAGCGTCTTTGCATTTCGGGTGGATGGATGGGTGGTATGAGCTTCACCCTAGCAGCGGGGTGGTGGGTGGCGCCACCTAGTTCATTTTTTTCTTCTTTAGCCAAATGTCTTACCTATCTTTCCTTTTTTAACAGACAAAAATTCCAAGCATCAAGCTTTCGAAATCATTATTGCGAAATATGTTTTCGTACGCCTCCATCGTTTGCGGTTTCCCTGCTTTTCTGCCACAAAAACTCCAATCGCCTTTTACTCATCCCTGTTGAGCAGATGTTTTCTTTCCCTTCTATCCCTGAATCCAAAGGCTTCAATGTGGCAAGCGGTGCCTACACCGACAGCTGGATAGATGTCTTCACGTGTGCGCACATAAATAATGTTTATTATACGGGCTCGTTTTAACGCTCGTCATCTGTCAGTTGCTGATGTCCACTTATTTGGTTGTTCACCCAGATATGCTACAGTCATAAAGCCCTATCACGTGACAGCACAAATAAATTGGAAGGTTTCAGGTGTACTGTGGAGATAAGTTTTCCGGAAATGAAATTCCAGTAGCGGCGTGTAACGTATATAATAAGCTCCTATTCGATTCAATTTTTCTTTAACAGCATTCGATTCGGTGTGGGAAGGTGCAACAAAATAGAAAGCATACAGTACACATGCTTAGGATGTTTCATTGGGATAGAAATCACGCACACTGCCGGATCACGTGCCCTGTACCCTAGACAGCGCGCGTGGTACGTGTGGGAGATCACGTGATTCGAGTTTCAGAGCCACGCTGCAGTTAGGTGGTAAAAGAAAGGGTACAGCATAAATCAGTTGCTTTTGGAAGTGTAAACCCCCTTACCACTGCCAGCACTCATCGCGCAGGCGCTGTCGTAAGACTGAGTCAAACAGAGTCTGAGTCAAACACTCAAATGGAGAGATAGACTCAATGTGCGTTTGGCCCGCTTGGTAATGTTTAGTGACGCTACATTTGAAAAATGTTGGAATTGACAGCAAACAACTTGATGTTGTTTTTCTTGGCTATGGGAAATTTTTTTGTTTTAAGGGCTGCGTAGTAAGGCTCGGAGCGCTAGTAATTACTAAACGCTCTATGGCTCTGATAATGTGCAACACTCGTTGTGAATGAGCGTGTACATGAAAAACAATGTTCATTTTCACGGACCTGGCCAGCAGAAAAATTAGCTAAATTCACTGCTCCTCTTTAGATTCCCGAATAAACAAAAGACAATTACCTCTTCACAGAATCGGAGACATGGGCATGCTGCTTGATTACGGAAAATTTCGGAGTTTCAACTTGAATAGTTTTGCCTCTTCTTCGGTAATGCACAACAAAGCACAGCCGTGAACTGCCAAGTTGAAGTAATAATAACTAATGAACTCTTCATCAGAACACAAAACAACTTCCCTTACGTGATAAGTGCACTGTAGCCAAGAAAACCACAAAATATTGTTTTGCATTGACAAGGAAAAAGATATTCATCCATAAACCCTCATTGTTTCGCCCATCTTTTATTAGAGTCTCTATAAAGTTCTCATTGCTCTACATGCAATATTTCTTCATAGAAACCTTGTACAACATTTAATTTCAAGGTGCCGCAAACTTCATTTTGTCATATTGAACAGTTTTACCGGAAACGCCGTACAACGGACGCTATAGCACAGCAAGAACGCCGTTTTTCTTTTTCTCACGCTGCTTAGATTTCCCAGAACGCTTCAGGCTAGGCCATAATACTAGGTGTCATTGGAAAGCGCAGAAAGCAAGCTTTCTAATGCAGTGTAGCTCGCATCCATACAATGAGCGCAGAAAGCACAGTGTGTCCGCAAACATTGAATAAATGCGGAACGCGTGCCGCCGGAGTGGGACGCCACGTACCTCACAAAGCAAATTTTAGCTATACACTGAAAGCCTGCCCTCTTGGGGGCGTTATACCCGAATAATTTTTGAAATTGGTTCATTGATAGCTGAGGCAGAAATATTTCAGTGCCGCCAACGCATAATTTCAGGAGTCAAGCGTCACTGCCAACAAAAACACTCTCTCCTTGCACTTAGCAAGGCTCCATAACAAAATTCATTCCCTGAATTTTCCCATACCGGCGCTGGAGTATCGCGTGGCACGTACGTCATGGGCCTCGCCTTTTTTTTTCTCTTGCTTTGTTGCTGATCAGTAAACTTCTGCTGACAATCGCGCGAGCTGTTGCGTCTGTCTGGCCTTGCGCAGCGCACGATTTTCTGCGTTGTGCACGAGAACACCTGACTAGCGGTATAAGTCAGTGGTAAAAGAACACTGAGGGAGACGCAAGAAGATCGCAGAGCATGATCATGCGCGGGAACACGGTAGAAATTGACATAGTTTCGCTCAGAGCGCACGCGGCTGCACAACGTGAGAACAAGCAGAAGGAACAGAAGCACATCTCTCTTGCTCCAGTACGAAGTAAAACAAAAACACGCAGACATTCGGTTTCTGTGTTTTACTACTTTCAACTTTAATTCGTCTGTTAAAGCAACAGATTACGCAAGTAACAAATGTTGCCACGAATAATTCTCGAAGTGCCACTGTCAGCGACGTCGAATCATAAACATGTACAGAGGCGCTCTCGCTGATATACGTCATCCACCCGCCTTGGAGAATGGTGGCCGCTAGGCGAAGGGCATAGAGCGTTTAGTTTGAAATTTCGCCTCTTTCCGCGGCGCCTAGCCATGTAATTCTTAGTAGACGTGTTCGTAAGCGCGCATTGCATGCACTGCGCGTGTCGGCTCACGAGAATGCGCGCACAAAGGCTAACGCCACTTGCCGATGCGGCCTCCTAGGAGTTCACTATCGGTTCCGGGTGGTTTGGCGAATATGAAAGGTCCGGGTTTTCGCCGAGGCCATGGTGGTGAGACACAAATTGTTCACCACATGGGCCAGTCGTAACATCGTCCAACCTTCGCAGTGTTTCTTGCCTGAATTAATATTGTTACGGGGACAAAAGAAGCTTGACAATATATTTACAAGGTATATACACCGGGCAGAAAAGATGCATACATGATGGAGCCCGTGCGCACGACTATCGGCGATTGTCGTCCTCGTCAGTCCTCGTCCTCGTTCGCTAATGTAGTGCTTCGTATTATCACTCCCAACGGCGAAGGCGCTGTCCCGGCTCTTGGTAGGTTTGAGTGATACCGCTTCAGTTGAGCGACGTGAAAAGTATCAGAGGAGGATCGCGGCGTGGAGGTATCGAGGGCGTGTAACTCGTAGTTCACGTCTGTCACTTGACGCAACACACGGTACGGGCCTGATTAGAGAGAAATCAGCTCCTCACAAAGACCAACTCGCTCTGCTGGTTTCCAAAGAACTATGTCAAAGTGGTTAAAGCGGGCATCGCGGTGACGAGCGCATATATGCGTCGTTGGTTTTCTTGGGCAGTGGCCACACGCAGGCGTGCAATCTCACGTGCCTCGGTCGCTCTAGATATGGCATCTCGCCCAATCGCACGACAAATAAATGTTTTCTCTCTCTCGCTCTCTCTCTCTCGGGGCATATTTTGACGTTGTATCGAGAATGGCTGGGACGATTGTGTCAAATGGTAGTGTTGGATCTCGTCCGTACAAGAGAAAAAAATGGAGAGAAACCAGGCTAATCATGGCGGGTCGTATTGTAGGCGAATGTGACGAACGGCAGAGCGGCATTCCAGTCACGGTGAACGGTCAGTGGAGAGGAAGATAGCGCGCATTTCTATGACAGTTATATTGAGCCGCTCTGTGAGTCCGTTCGCCTGAGGGTGATACGCCGTTGTAAAATTGTGCTTTGGAAAGCAGGTGTACAAGATCTCCTGGACAACCTGTGAGAAAAAGTAGCAGCCTCGGTCGGTAAGGAGTTGTCGGGCAGCGCCGTGGTGGAATATCACTGTGTCGTTATAGTTCCCGATAGCTGGCGATATTCTTTCTCTTTGCTGTAAAAACATGCTTTACAACAGATGGAACAGCCTTCGAGCGAACCTCGCAGGCCATCTTTAATTCGGAAGGAACTGTTTACTTGTCCAAACTCTTGTGCTCTTTTCTTTTTCTTTCTACGCGCAGGTTTTACGACAGGACTGCATTCCCGGGCAACAGAGCGTTTCGCCGAACAAGGGCCTGGTGAACCATGTCTACATCCTCGGAACCTGTCATCACCAAACCTGTACCCGACAGGGTCAGCACAGATAGCAATGCGCTGAACATTCTATGCACTAAGAGGGATGGTGCGAGCTGCAGCTTAATGAAGCACCGTCGAGATTTGAACGAGATCATTCTAGGTGCTTCCCTGGAGCTTCAGGAAGATAGGCGAGGGAAGAGCAGAGGGGATGTCCTAATTGCTTGTGTCCAGGCAAGCACTTGCGGGCACGCTGTACATGGCTCAGGACAATCCTCGCGCAAAGCGGAGGCACTGGATCTTGTTGAACATCTACTTGCCGAGCATCGCTGCATCACAGCGATGGAACTCAACTTAAGATGGATGGATCGTTGTTCCTTGCTCTCAGCATTAAAACGCAATCGTTCCTTGAAAAGCATTACTATCTGCGGGGCAATTGTATCATCTTTGGACGGGGCTTTCTTGTTCCAAGTGCTCAATCCTATACCGCAGCTTGAAGATATCTCATTCAAGGTCCACCAGTTTGAAAAGGAAAGGGTACTTCGGATGCCTATGTCTGGAAGGTCACTTCACTCACGCATGTGTAATCTGACAGTACTCGACGTCGCAGACCTTCGAATGGATAAACATCATGCGTGTTGGTTCATCCGGAAGCTCATTGAAAACAAAAGCATCGCTGAACTTACCGTCGCAGAATGTGTTTTCGGCTACCGCGATGAAGCCTCCAACGCACTATTCGCCACATACCTCGCCCATTCCACGCTCCGCAAACTGAGTCTCAAACCAAAGCTCTTTTCCGGCAGCGTGTCACTCCTGATGGAAATCATCGATGCCATTTGCAAAATGAATACTTTGGAAGAATTGAATGCAGACATCGTCGTGGACAACACATTATTGTAAGTATAGCTTAAATTTTATTATGAGCCGACGCTACCAATAGGGCATTTCGCAGCACATATTAGGGTGCTTTAGCTGAATCACTCCATAATGCCGAACACGTCATATAAGTATATTTGGCACTAAGTATGCCACATCAAATTTGTAGTAAGGAATCCAACGTAACGCAATCCTTATAGCATAGTATTTCGCATGCCAGAATTGTGGGGAGTTTCGCAAGCAAATTATTTTTACCACACCGATAAAATTTATTTAAAATAAGTATTTTCTTGAACGTAATCACTCTTCTTTGCATGAAATAAAAGTGTACCTCTTCTTATATACTTCTTTAATTTCAAACTAGGCTTGAGAATTACATAATTATAAACGAATTATATGTCACGGCGAGTTAAGTTGTTTTCTTGAATTTTGTAGTGATATTTGTTGAATTTACCATTGGTGTCTGTTCAAACTCTCGTTTTATTTGTCGCTCAAGACGAGAGCACTGAATGTTGATTAGTTTAAGTTAGACTTGCTCTTAAAGGACAAAAAAGCGCTACTGAAGAGACTCAGTAAGATTGGCTATCGTTTTTAAATTATTGCTAATAGTTTCGGAGGAAAATGATGAGCCCTACCGGAAAAAGTGACAAACAAACTTGGTTCTCGTTGAATTTTGCCCCGGACCCTCAGCCGCTCATTGCAATCTGACGTCATGGTTATCACTATGTCTGTTCCACTTTTCATTTACGCCGCCTCGTTGACATGATGGTTGTCGAAACCTCATGGATCTTTTGAAATATAATGTGGTGTTCTATTTCTGGAAACGTAAATTCTTTTCTACTCGTTACGAAACGTCAATTTCTGTTTCTAGCATAAGATAATACTGGAGCTCTAAATATTGTTTTTGTCGCATTTTCTTACTTTAGCTATAATTTTCTAACAAATAATTTTTTTACATTTGTTTCCAGCATCAGTGCGGTCACCCTCTTCGTAAAAGTCATCACACAGAGTGCCACACTACAGCGCCTGCGGCTACCTTCGACGTCATGCGAGTGCCTTGCGTCATTCTGGTATCAAAGTATCCAGCTTCCAGATCCCCAAGCCGCGACGTGCATGAAGTCTTTGTGCGAAGCCCTACGAGAATCGAACTCGTCCCTCAGCCAGCTCACCATCGATTTGCGCACTTTTGGAGAAGCAGAGTGCCATGACTTCTTCGGCGCAATCGCGGACAACGACGCCATGAAGTCCGTGGTCGTCAACTCTTTGCCCTGCATAAACGGACTCGACCGAGTCTCCTCAACTATCCGGGAGCGGGGACTTGATGATCGTGTTGTCATCAAGGGCCTTTGCATTAACGACAACACCAGTCAGCTACAGCAATGTCCGCAAATCTATAATGCAACTATCAGAGCGAGCAGCCCAGTGCCCAACGTCCCGCCCTCAGTCATCACAGCTTTACGTGTCGTCAGTGATCGGAAGCACGTAACTTCACTGCGGGTTGATTGCTATGATTTCAAGCGCGATGAATTTTCCGCCTTGGCAGCATGTATAAGGGACTCCTCCACGCTCACTGAGGTAGACATAGACCTCAGTCCTGAATGGGACCTTCGGACAAAGCAGGAACTTCGGGATCTGGAACAAGAACTGGTGTCAGCACTTGCCTCTAACCTCAAGCTAGTCAGAGTCAACGTCAAGGGTGCGCTGCTTTCCTGGGACAGCCTGAACGTGCTCGCGCATGGCGCTAGCAAGAGTCTCTGGCTCACCGAATTCACCGCGACTCCTGCGTGCACCGTCGAAGCGATGCGTTATAAAGGCTGTGGAGACGTGCGCAGGTGTTCCATACACAAGGCGGAAGCGTTCACGGAAGCATCCAAGCTCAAGGACAGCGCGCTGCTGGACATTCTGGTATGGCTCTGTTCTAAACTGCTGTTTGTTTGTGGTCATTAGAGGGAATGCGGTGGCCTGCTAAAGACAGCACACGCACAGGACTTTACAGATTGATGCTTCGTGGAGCATTACTAGGCGGAACTCTGATTTCCATCAACATGTTGCGTCATAAACGCCACCATTCTGCATGATTACACATACGCGAAGATACTAATTGTACTGCTTTTAGAAAACTCGGAGTGCTTTGAAATTTAGAAAGCAAAATAATGTCATAAGGGGCATTACAAGAACGTGACTGCAGTATGACTTTTGACTGCAAGTATGTTCAAACAAATATACTTGTAAACCATCATTCACGTCTTAGCTCAACGACCAAATCGCCAGAGTTTCCTGTAGGATACTCTATGGGACATAGAGTTTATTTTACCACTGATTAATCGGATAGTAAGCTTGGCTTGGTCGTTGACAACTAGATTGTGGTACCTGCTCATTTTTTGTCCTGCAGATTTTAAACCGATGAAATCGATTGTTAAATCTCTCATATATTAGGCTATTTTTTCAGAGATTTCACGAACTGAAAGTGATTTTGTCCTCATGTTCATGTTTTCCGAGGTATGGGAGTCAAGTAAGACCGAGACACAGTGAAAATTGCTGCTCGAAGCTGGGTTTGGCGCAACGATGATTTTCTTTCGCCGTCAGGCCACCTCGTAATGGCCAGCTTCACCACTGCCTAAGCGCGAAGAATATTAGCCCATCTACACAGCCACATATATACTGGAATTTGAGCCAGTGCTATTCGGGCATTAAGCGTTTCTAAATCGAATGCCTTAAATGCTGAGCAATCGCGCAGCATCGAAGCGGGTAATTAATGCAAGGCTTTACGCGCCACACTGAGTTTGAGAGCAGTGGAATCTGTTGAGGTGTTTCGCCTAAAGAGGGCACCACATTATAAATAATCAAATAACAATTGTCAACATGTTCCACGGGCAGGATTCGAGTACAGGACCATTCACAGGAAAATTCATTCGAATCTTTTTTTTATCGCATTTGTACTATTATAGAAGGACATTATAATAAAGTACGGTAGGATAGCGAATATGCTGCGGCCAACGCTGCCAGAACATAGATAGAATACATAGGTTAGTACTGTATGACCTCACTCCATAGCGCGGAAACTATTAGATAAATTTGCGTATTAGTTTTAGTATTAGAAAGTGTTAGATTCACATGTATGATCTCTATTTGTGTTACAATGCGTTACCAGATGTCACTACCACCTTGGCTCCTGTTCCTGCCATGCACCGTTATATTATCCAGTATACCGTGAAGGATGACAAGCTTGCTGACACGCTAACACATGGCTGAAATACTCATAAAGCCAGAGTCCGGCGTATGGGGCCTTCTGCCCAACGAAGCCTTAAAATCGTTGTAGCAATGCACAGCTTTCCCATGAAACTAGAACCAAACTAGGCGACAAAACAGGAGTACAGATGCAGCGGTTGACAGTATGCTAGCGTGCGTCACAAGTATGTGAGCTCACGGTATCATCGTTGCTTAGAAGCGTGCCTCCTTTGGTCAAGGGGCACAAAGTGCTCTTCAAAATTGAAATCCCGACTGGTCTTAAGACACGACCACATAACTAAACAATCGTCGCTCGCTGGAGCAAAAAAGGTTTATTAAGCATGCGTATTAGCTCACTAGCTACTGACTGAGCGCAAGGGACTTAGCCCAAAGTATTATGTGTCAGTACGCCTTTAACATACACCCTATAACTACTGTGTTCTTTTTAAGCTCCCCGTGACGTCAATGACGTGGGTAAACGTGAATATTTAAGGAAGCAGCATGCACCTCAATATCGATGTTTTGAGTTACCAAGAACAATCAAACATGTGAGAAGACGTTGGCCTTCATCGGTGGGGAAGGCTGTTGTCACAGTAAATATGCTCAGCAGCGAAGAAACTGCTTAAGTCTGGTGCCTGTCTTAGTATCACAGCGTACGAATAAATTCCCCGCGCTTTCCTTTAGAAGTCCACAAGGTGTCCTTTTCTTTAGTATTCTTCTTTTTATGCAGTGTATTACGGCCTTCGGAACGAGCGTTTGATTTGCTGAAAGCAAGATTCCAATTTTGACAGGCCTAGCCCGAGGCCGTGCACATTGATGCATGCACTTCTTTATGCGAAACATTCTTCTCCGAGTTAACGCTGTTTCTGTATTGTATAGCAGACTGCAATCTTTTGCAATGCAGCCAGTAAAAGATAAAAACCGCAGTTTGCATGGTCGTCCTACACATCGAGGTTATTGCATTTACTAGAGGGAGCCCTGGACCTGTCATCATGCAGCCACCATGGGAACGATGGGGTTGTACATGAATTTGTCTGATGTTCGCGTTTGGGGCTTCAGAAGTTCTTGTGGCTTTGTTTATGACGCTTAAGCTGGGCCTAAATTGGTCGAAGTTCTGAAAAAAAGTTCAGTTTTTTTTTTTCTTATTGTAGAACACGCATAATCACTGCTAATTGCAGTGGCTCCACTCGTCCCTGCGTCGCTGGCCTAATGGCTTCGATATCGTAATTCTGTGCTTAAGGTCCTCTGCTCGAATCCTGCCAGTGTAAAATGTCGATAATGGGCCTTTTGTTATTTATAATGCAGTGCCTTGTTTAGGAATAATATTAATGCAATAATAATTAAGAATAATATTAATGCGACTCTTCCGAAGCTGCTTTTGCCTCATTTTATATATATATATATATATATAGTATTTATTTTGACAATATGCCAGCTGCTTTTTGACAGCCAAAGCAGGAGCGGTACATATAAAATAAACAGGGCTACTGTACAGACAAAGAAAATGTCGATATAAAATTCGAACACAGCAAGCTCACACAGTGCAACACACATACTTGTACGCTATACTGCGCAGAACAAAACTAAAGACACGAGTTGCGGCAGGAATTGCGTGCTTCGCTCACGACTGAGAAATAGCTGATAAGAAAGAGTCTACAGTACGCTTGTTCGTTATTTCTTGTGGAAGCCTGTTCCATTCTCTTATCGTTCTAGGAAAAAATGAAAATTGATAAGCGATAGTTCTAGCTTGGGGTACAATAAGGGTAAGTTCGTGCTTTCCGCGGGTACTTCTGTATACACATGTTAAACTGTAAGTATTTGTCAAAATTCATTTTAGTTTGGCCGTTGACTATCGTGTAAAATATCTTCAGGCGGTGTAGCTTACGGCGTTCTTCCAGTGTTGGAAGACCGGACCATGAACGGAGATCAGATAGTGACACTTGTCTTCCGTAGGCATTAAAAATAAACCTGAGTGTTCTTTTTTTATACTTTTTCCAGCTTATCTGTATCAGTCTTAGTGTGCGGGTCCCAAACGACATCACCATATTCGATAGAGGACGCACCAGTGAAGTATACCCACCACTTTTGTTTTGCTGGTACAGTGCTTCAGACGTTGCCCAAGTAACCATAGTCTTTTTGAGGCTGACGAAACTATGTTTTTAATGTGCGCACTCCATCTTAAATCGCGAGATATTTCAATCCCTAGATATTTAAACGTATCGACAAGAGTAATGCCAACGTCGTTATTTTTGTATGCATACGATAGTGGACTCTTCTTTTTTGTTCCGGTCATTTGGGAGCACTTAGGGATATTTAGGCTCATTTTCCAGGTCTGTCACCAGTTAGAAATTGATGTTAGAGAATTGCTTAAGAGTAATTGGTCGTCTTTAGTTTGAATGGCATGATAAACACCGCAGTCATCCGCGAAAAATTGGCATTGTTCATCAGTGTCAAACGAAAGACCATTCAGATAAACAAGGAAAGTAATGGTCCAAGGACGGATCCTTGAGGAAAGCCTGAAAGGACTGGAACCATTGATGATTTATTTGAACATATTGTTGGCGTTGCGCTATAGGTAAGAGTCAAGCCACCTCAGAATACGCTCATTCCTAAAGAGATGCTTCAGTTTTAATATCATCTTGGAATGCGACACGTGGACAAAGGCTTTTTCAAAGTTTGGAAAGATTATGTCGACCTGGCCACTATTATCAAAAACTGCGAACAAATCATTAGTAATGTGGAGCAACTGTGTCACTGTTGAAAAGGCCACGCCTGAATCCGTGCTGACTGTTCAAGAAAAAATTGTTGCCTTCTAGGAAGCTGCTTAAATGCTTGAAAAGAAAATGTTCTAATACCTTGCTAGGTGTGCACAACAACGACACCGGGCGATAATTAGTTAGTGTGAGCTTATCGCCAGTCTTGTGTATCTGTATAATTTTACCTATTTTCCAGTCAAAAGGAGCTTCTCCTTTCTGCGAACTTTTGCTAAAAATAATATAAAGATACTTGGCATACCACTCCGCGTATCTAAACAAAGATGCATTTGGGATTTCGTCGGGTGCCGAAGATTTCCTAATGTCTAAGCTAAGCAATGCTGAAAGAAATACCTTCTGTGATTAGTAGCTCTAGAAGTTCATACATAGTTGCGTGGATAAAATCTACATTGTTATCGGCACTGTGCAGAAAAACAGACGAAAAATAGTCGTTGTATGCCGTTAATTGCTGTATACAGGTCGGGTCAGTGACGTCCTTATCGTGTATTTTCAATTTATTAACTGGTTCCTTCTTTTGCGTCAAGTGAAGCCAAAACCTTCTCGTATCGCTGGAAAGGAAGTTGTGCATTTGACTTTAAAGAAAGTGAATCTGGACGGTTTTATTCTTGAACGCAAATCCGATCGCAGCATAGCCAAGGTGCCGCTATCTCTCTGGTTTTTAGACGAAGTCGTTTTATGCGCCGCCAGGGGCTTCGACGTTTGCGCTTATGTTTTTTCGGGATGTACTTATGCAATGACGCACCACACATTTGAAGTGCAGCCACAAACTATTAACAGTTTTAAAGTTTCTGTGACTGAGCATGGGTTGGTCTTTGACACTGTAAAAAGAAATCATAGTCTTGTTCCAGGAAGTCTAATATGCTGACGTTGTCCGCATTATTAAAATCATAGTAGGGCCTTGGCTTTCTGCGCTCAGCTTTACGCCCCAGTTGGCTTTTAAAAAGAACAGAGAAATGGTCCGATATACCGGGCACGATATCGACAGTATAAACTAGCTGACTGACGTGTTCGGATATGAAGACGAGGTCGAGAATCGAACTTGATACCGCAGTCTGGCGCATTGGGGTATGCACTACCTGGTGTAGATCGAAGGCATATGCGATATCTAGCAACAGATCCGCGTGTTGGCATGTTGAAGTATCACGAATCAAGTCCCAATCTATATTAAGCATGTTGAAGTCGCCACTCATTAAAACGCAACTGTAGCGCTTTTTGCTGTCGTACAGAAGGTCGTGTAGTGCCTCCACCATAGAGATGTCAGCCTTGAGTGGTCTATAGACAGCTCCGATAAGTGCGTTTTGGCAGGAAAGTTTGGCAGCCATCCACACCATTTCAATCTCCTTATTGTGTGGGACCAGCGTACTGAATGCATTTCTTCATCAGAAGTGCCACACATCCCCCTCTTGAACAGCGATCATGGCGGATAATTTCGTGCGTTACAAGTACAACATCTGCATCATCTATGCTATCGTTAAGACCAAGTCTCTGTTACCACAGTGATGTCAGGATCGTAAGCAATGAGTAAACCTTCCAGATCGTCACTTTTATTTACAGTGCTTCTAGCGTTGACATTCATTAAGGATAAAGCTCTTCGGCCGTGAGAACTATCGGCTGCCATCGGGGGTTGTTTGGATTTGCACTGTTGGGTGCAGTAATCCCAAGAGCGTGGTCATTGCCTAGTAAACTGAATAAGTTCGTCCCGCGCCTCATTCCAAAAGTAAACGGTTCCATTGATTCTAACCTTGTAGAAAACAAGGATGACGTTATCCCCATTGGACCTGTTTACTTTGGTACTTGCTCAAAGCTTCTTGCGGATAGACTGTACCCTAGGCGAAAAGTCCTCCGAAATACTGAATTCCGTATCTCGCAATTTACCACACTTTTTCGAAATCCTGAATTTGTCTCTGCCATCAATAAGTTTGAGAATGACTGGACGACACTTATTTTCTGTTGGCCTACCGATTCTGTGGTTTCGTTCAATGTCCACGTTGGGCAGCTTCAGCAGGTCGTCAAGGATATCTATCGATACTGTCCGCTCAAGAGAGGCAATATGCTCCCCTTTTACTTCCTTTGCTGCAAAAATGATGAGGTTACTACGTGTGCTTCGGTTCTCGAGGTCGTCAATCTTCAAAAGTAAGCTGTCAACTGTCTCTTGCAAGGCATCAACTTTGCTTGTATGTTTGGTGACCGTTGAAGCTAAATAATCCAATTTCGTTTCAATGGCGTTCAATTTATCGGTACGCTCTTTAAGTTTACTGTTCGTCATTTGCTTGAGGCCTCGTATGTCGTCGCGTATGATTTTAAGAATGTCTTCAGTAGAAGGACCCGGATGGGGTTGAGTTCGCCGCAAAACCAACGCACTATGTTTCGACAAATGAAAGCGGCGCCGGAATTTGCCTTCTGCCATATTTTCATTGGCGTTTCGCTCCACCACTGGTCTCGTTCCTCCTCAAGCGACGCCAATGAATTAATTCTCGAATTAAACAATGGATTAGATCCGAACGTGTATTCCGCGGCCAAAGCCACCATTTGAATACAATCCAATCCATCAGACACGCCACGCCAAGCCGGTCTCGTAACGAGGGTATGATGGCTCCAAAGTTCCCCACTCCCGTCGCGTTCGGCGCCGAGCAGACGACGTGCTCGGTTGCAAGATGATTGACAGGAGCGTATCGTCGTTTTGACGTCACCAAAAACGTGGCCGCGCCCCGCGGCTGGCGACGTCGGCGCGAAGTAGGTCAATCGCGCGCGCCGGTAACGGAACGAATGCGCCGAACTACGATCTTCGATCGCACCCCAAGAAAGAGAGCAGTAACCGTTCGTTGCAGACACATAATTCATGAAAGCATCTTCTACGAAACCATGAAGTCCTCGAATTCCGTACGTGTCAACTGGGGTTGAGTCTGCTGAACTCTTTATTATACGATCAAACTATCGTGTCGGCAGATGCCGAACCTCGTTGCCCATTGCATTTGCAACGAGGTATATGTTGCCAACTACGATCCTCACCATGTGACATCGAGCTCGTGAATCATGTCGGATGGTGCGCCAACCATACGCGTGGCAAAAAAATAACCAGCAAACAACTTTCTATATTGTGCTCCCTAACCACAATATTTGAACCAATATATCATATTTCTGGGGTGAATAAATTAGGTAATTTGCAGGTGCAAGTTGGAATCAGCTAGCTCAAGACAGCCTCATTTGGAGATCGCTTGGAGAGGCATTCATCCTGCAGTACGCATAAATGATGTCGATTAGCCTTCTGCACCCAAAATGGTGTTCACCTGTTATGCATGTTTGATTGCTCTATAGGAAATCTTGTAGTTTCACTGGATGGCGCTTTATATTTAAATTCTTATATCCCGTTGTATATACTTCATATCGGCAATCTATGAGATTATGTCTGTGACGCTATGCACGGCCACCTCCAATTTTTTTATTGATTTGTGCGCGCTATACACTTGAATTCCGTTTTCGCGTATGCAATAATATGCTAGAAGATTTGATTTTTGCAGGCTTAACAATATTTTTTTTTGCTTTGCCACCTATGGCTAATCTCCCTACATGCAGGAAGTGACCAAAAAGAATGCATCCGCCGTTTTGGACGCTGCGCAGTTCGTCCTAGGCGCTCAAGATGGCGTTGAAGGCATACGGGCCATCGAGCTGATGCACGACCACCCACGTGTCCTCGAGATGGTGATTGAAGGGGCTGACGTCACAAAGTCCGACGCGAAGACGATGATCAGCAGCGCCCTGCTTCGCGCTAGGAGCTGTAGCCTTGACGACTTCATGGCAATGGCTGGCGTTGTCAAGCATGCGGTTGAGTGCCATAGAGATAATGTTGTCGGGCTGCAGCTTGCCGACCTTAACCATGACTGCTGGCTACACATTCGAAGTTTCCTGAAGATAGCGGACGTGCTGCAAAAATGAGGCACTCAAGGTCAGTGGAACAATGTAACACAATTTGTGTTTTGTATGGGGTAGGGGCTTGAAGGGCCTGTTCTTTTAATACAGTATGACGCAAGTGAACATGATTGCCTATAAACAACAATGAAATTAACAAAAAATTATCATAGACTTCTGAAATGCCATTCGGCAGTGGGACGAATTCTGGAGTTTTAGGTACCAAAACCACGCTTTGATTGTGAGGCACGCCGTAGTGAGGAATTCCGGATTAATTTTGACCACTAGGGGATCTTTATCGTGCCCCCCATGCAAGGGACAGAGGTGTTCTTGCACTTAGCCTCCATCGAAACACGGCCGCGGCGGCGGAGGTTCGATCCCGCGACCTCGTGGGCAGTAACCTACGAATTCTTCAGTTTGTTAGATTGCTGCAATGGGCTCCATTAGCTTTCCTACGACTTAGTCATAAACCTGAGATTGATATTTATATATGCGAGATCTTTTCTCGGATAGCTTAAGGCACAAACTCAGAAGGTGTATATATCGTAAATAGTCAATACCATCTTGCATAGTATTTCAGTCATATGAGTGATAAAAAATATTTGATTAATTTATTTATCCCTTTTCTATACTCCATATACAATAATCAACTTGTCATGACATCACACAACTAGATTGGTTACAGGTGATCGGCTTTCTTAGTCATTGATAGCCGTACAGATGAGAGAGTTTGTTGAAAGGTGAACATTCCACCCGGCTCATGCAGGCCTTATTAGCTCCTTCAGGGAGACTAAAATAGTATGAGGAAAATTAAAATGAAATAATAATTAAGAATAAATAAGCTTGACATTTGAGACTCCATGCAGCATTTACCAATTTCTTTTTTATTTTTTGTTACCGCGTATATGTAAAGCAAAACACATGGCATTTCATCAGTGATCTTTCGAGCTAGCGGAACGTCTTCGGCATACAGCATATAAAATACCGGCAGCGCTCAAAGAACTTACAACATATTGCTGTTATAGCTGGTCTACAAGCTACATTCGGTTTCATTTCTCGGGAGATCAATGCATCATGACATCATGATGCTGAAAGTCAACACATTGGATGTGAACATCGCGACGGTTGAAACTCGAATTTTATCTCTCGGTGCACTGCTATGTGGCCACATATGGCCGCGCAGTGAGTAGACGGGACTGAGCCTTTTACTTGAATTATTTATATTCTTTCTTCATAAATTGACTTGCTGATGACCGGCTCCTTTTCCTAACACCTTTATTTCCAATGCACACAAATCACCACAAGCTAGAAGAACAAAATGGCGAGAAAAGGGGCCAATACTGTTCATAATTTCTTCTTGCTCTAAGAACAGTAGAAAAAATAGACTCCAAGAAATGAACAGAATGCGCAAACTTCAACTTTTTTTGGAGTTTGATCACGAAAATACTGTCATCACACAAAGAGACACAAATGGAAAGTATAAAGTCCGAATAGATTGAAAGATTAAAACTTCTGTGAAAAAAAAGTAAGGTTTGTCCGAAAAGCGAAGCACCGACGGTGATAGCAAATTAGTGGACAGCTATATGAAGTAAGGACAGTAGATTTATCGGCCATATAAACTTGTAAACATACGCATGTGAACTAAATTAGGAAGCATGTTGTCACGCGCGCACAAGCAAACACGAACACAAGCCGACATGAACCCCGGAGCCTTGCGGGCGAGCCTCCCTCCTTCCCCCCCTTTGCGTGCGCGAGATTGAGCCGCGATGGGGGGCTCACACTCGCACGCTTTCACTCGCACATAGAGCATACGGCTCGCTGCGATGATGTTATCGCCCTTGGAGTTGATACGGAACCTGACAGCGATGGCAGGCTCTTTTTTCATCTCAGTTGTACTTTCGTTGTAGGTTGTAAACAGATACGGTTTATAGATGTCTTGTATTCAATGTATTTTCTATGTACTGCCCCCCTTACTCAATGCCTCACTTTGAGGCCTGTAAGGTATTTTGAAATATATATATATATATATATATATATATATATATATATATATATATATATATATATATATATATATATATAGGTCATGGGTAGCAACTATTTAAACAAATCATTTTTTTTTCTTTTTGTTCTTCGTATCCTTCGGCAGCTCTGCACCGTCCAAGCAGTGGATCCCTCCGTGAAATTCGGCATCGCGGTTTTCGACCTCGACTACGCGGACTTTTCGAACACCTGTGGATCGAAGGACGGGCCATTCTCAAGACTGTACCTGCTCCGCAGCGTGCTCAACTTTTTCCGGATTAAGTACACGACCGAGTCAGACATTGCAGATTGTGTGAGCCTGGCCACGTGACCTACGTGTGCTTCGGAGGCGTGAATGCATAGTGTACATCAGGCGCCCTCCAATCTACCTGGGTGCCGTTCCTCATTTAGCGATTAAAAAAACAAGAAACGCTTGTGCGCTATATGTGTGCCTGTGTCGTTCGTTACTCGCGCTGGTCAGTGAAGCTTAGTATAGAGTTTCTGCAAAATGTATTAGTGTTTACGAAACAGCGGGTTGCTGGTGCTCCGGATGGCAGTAGTAACGCTGTTACCGACATCTGGGGCTGTTTGTCCAGTCAGAGAGCGTTAGAAATGTTTTCATGACGCGCGTACTCTTGTCGAAACGAAAAAACAAAAGATACTACGTTAGCGATTACTTCGTTGCTGACTATTTGAAGTAGCAGATAAGCATAACAGGGTTGATCAGCCTGCGTATGCCGCGTCAAAAGCCAAAAAGCATGGTCATTTACGCGAAAGTACTGTGTAGCTCAGGGTGGCCTTTTGACATGCGTGCAACAGACTGGGGAGCATGGAGTGAGCGCTGCTATGTTCACAGGCATAACTACTGCTGTAACCTGCGGACCTGTGCGTCCGTGGAGTTGCAACTTCTGATAATATTTCAGTTATTACTCTTTTTTCCATGTAGGCGCCAAACTGCATCAATTAGCGGCGGTAGAGTAAAACTTACACTACTGCAGATACTCATTTTCCAGAGAGTAAAGTAGAACTGCTCCAGTGGTACTTCAACAGTGTCCTAACTGGGACTGCTGCGTACATGCCGCATTTGCACGTAAATGGCACAAGCGACATATCGCCCAACGGGAACTGCTCACTGTAGCCGCATATATGCATGCACCCATCACGCAAGGGTCGTGCAGACATGGCAGAGAGCGCCGAAACGAGCGCTCTGCCAGCTCCTGGCCAAGCCTATTCGCCAAATTCGTTACTACACTGGAATCACTATAAATACGGCAGAAGTATGCGGCATGCTGGCAACATTGGGCTGCGGCGGCCATATCCCTTCCAGGCCGCCGACGTACTGCCGGCATGCGTTGGGTTTCTTGCACCTGGGGTCTCTTGTTCCGTTCGGCGGAAGTGGAATATCTTTTTTTTTTCCTTGCTTCAAATGGATATAATACCTGGTTCCGAGATATCTGTGTGTATGAACGTACTGCGTGGTAAGCGTCGAAAAAGTGCATGGAAGGTGTGGCGGTGGGTGCGATGCTCGCGAACTCACTTCGTCACCTCATGGGTGTCGTCTTTCGTCAAGTCTCTAGGTTCGGAGCTGTAAGCATGCTTGCATGCTTTCAGTGAAATCGTATATCAAACGGCATTTATTTGCGCACCGGGCCTTGAGGTTGTGTTTGTGTCGAAAACGCAGCTTGACAGCGTGCAGTCAATCTTCGGGTTGCCTTAACAGTGCTCGTTTGCGTCCTACAACTCATCGCCGAAGGTACCCGAGGGAAAGGCACATATTTTACGCAACCAAGATGCAGGGAGGTGAAAGGAGGAGAGACTGTCGCACGCGTAACGTTGCTCGTGCGTTAGATCTCGCGCTACCAAGTATAGTGGGGAACGGAGGGAGGAGGAGGAGGACGGGACATTCTCTCATTCGTTCATTTATTCACTTACATTGACAATCATCGAGAGTGGCTTGTCGTTTTCCGATTGATTTATTATAAAAATACGCCATTTGAAGTCATCCGCGTTGTCAACAACTCGTTAGCGCCGCTTCATTCACGCGAAAAATAAGCATATTTTTTATGTATGAACATAAGTTAAATATGTGTACTTGTGTAGTTTTACTGTGTATTTTTTCACCTTTGATACCATCATACTTGCAGTGCTTTTGCATATCTGCTACTGTGATCGGGAAGATTGTTTCGTTAATGACGTTTACGGTACGTAAACAGGGGTGTCCTTTCTTTTTTTATTCCAACCTCTCAATTCTTTCCGAGAGTGGTCCTTCCATTGTTGACGACCATTTATCTGAATCAAATAACTAACTCGAAAAAAATTATTTCAGGAACAGATATGTAAGGAGACGTGAGAATCAGATGGGAAACACGCATTCTAATAAGCGCATTCTAGCGTCCCCGTCTTTTTTAATTGCGCTAAAGGCTTTGCCATTATGAGTAAACCGTACCAACTAGCCCAAGAATCAGTCTTGTTGAATAATATGGCGGTATATATAGAGTGCAGCTATTAGGCGCCTGTTCCTACGGCGAGCGTCGGCGTCTCGTAACTGAGTGAACGAGCACAGCGAAGGATGAAAGAACGAACGCGGAGCGCTGCGGGCGATTAAAGAAGGCGATAGCGAAGAGAGCACGAGACGGAAAGCCGAGGAGGAAGGTGCAGCGGTACCATGAGGCGGGAAGTGGAGGGGGAGGATATGGCGAAAGCGTGAGAAGATAGAGTAGGGTCGCTCAAGACGGGGCTCTACGGCGACGACGACTATACTAGATGGCGCCAGAGCAGTGCGAGTCATCTGTTCACCGATGGCAGCACCGATACTATACATGGGAACAAAGCACTGCATGAGCGGAGGTCTGTCTGCGGTGGCTACTGTGAATTGCGCCCACGCGTCACCCGCGCGATCTCCCTATTGGCGAGGCAGACGCACCCCAGTTCGCTCCGTTTGCAACGTGCCGCACGAGACAGATTGTCCGCGCCAGCCAATATATTTGGAAATGAAAACACGTATAGAGCTGCGCTCAAATTGCGCACTAGGGGTTATCGTAATCGTTGGTGAATTTTTTTGAAAGTATATTCTGCTTACGCTTAACTGTTGGCATAAAATGACGCCCGTTGCTCTTTAGAGATGTAATGCCTGTTGACAATCTTCAAGCATTCAGAATTGTGCTGTAACATGTTCCACACCGTTCTAAAATGACTCCAAGGAGTGCGAGCAACGTGAAACGAACAGCTTACTTGAATGGTGTGCACGTTGTTTTCAATGGCGCTAAGCAAAGGGAGCCGCGCAAACCGAACAGCTAAAATTTATTGGCCACTTACAAAAATACACTCACGTAAGAGCAACCACACAGGAAGCTGCGCGTAATTACTGAACAAGGAAATGTGCCGAAAAAATTATTCACAATAATTTCAATGCACGCGAATAGCCCGAACGAACGAATGAACGAGCGACGGAACGACCAAGTGATCGAACGAGCGAGAGACTGCCCTCCTCCCCCTTTCCCGCAAGTCGGTTGCGCAAGCGCCTTTTTGCCTCGGCGCCTTCGTATCGCAGGTCCTGCTACCGACCATCAGCCGCTGACACGTGTTTCAGAAATGGTGCGGTAAAGAGCGCCCCTTCCTCTCTACAATCTCCCTCTCACCGACCATCAAATAACCATCGCCGACCACCAAACGCCGACAACCACGTAAACGGGTGCCACGTAGACCGTCGTTCCCGGTCGTCCTTCCTGCAAAAGGATAGAAAGTTGGGCGAGTTGGTACGGTAATATGATCTTGAATTGTAGCGCGAAGTAACACGGACACAGACTAGAAGCAGACAGGACGAGCGCTAACTCTCAACTAAATTTTTATGGGGCTGTAGTGCCAAAACCGCAATCAGATTATGAGGTACGCCGTAGTGGCGAACTCCGCGTTATTTTTGACATCGTGATGTTCTTTAACCTGTCGCTAAACCAAATTGCACGAGCGTTTTTTTATTTCGCCCCCGTCCAAATACTGATGCCTCGTTCAAATCCGCGACCTCGGGCAATGTCATAGCACAGAAGTGTTGATTTGAAGTGCGACCGCTTCCGTTGTGTCACCTAAACCCTGCGGTGCACTTTAATTAATGCGGCTCTGCTTCTGCGCGCCTTGCGTAAGTTGTCCGCTAGACATATTTGCATGGTTGTGTTTTTTCAGAAATAGAAGAAACGCACCCTACCTTACCTTGAACTTAGTTCATCCAGCGTTTCCTTGCCTTCTTATGTCCCCTGTGATTTACCCCCCCCCCCCCTCCCCCTTATCCTTGTATGGAAAATGCAAGCGAAGAGTGGCAAGGCTTTTATTCACTCCTTTCGCGGCTGCCTGGCGCCGCAAGGGCTGCAGAAGACAGCACCATCCTTTCCTTTTCCCCTCAAGAACCACTTCTCGCTCGCGACTACCCACTCTCTGCTCCTTCTCTTTCCTCCTCTCTTCCATTCAGTCTAGCTTCGCTCTGGTCATGCACGTTGGTAGAAAGGTAAGCGCTTATCGGGGTCACGGGTAATTACAGCTGTCAAGAGGCTAATTGGCGACGACGCGGGAGTTCCAGAGGGCATCGTGCACATCGGATGTGGTGCTGTTGAAACGGTACATTATCTCCGCGGCTAACAAAACCTTACGTTTTCTAAAACGAAATCTACGGCATGTCCCACCAGATGTAAAATTACTGGCATATGTCACTTGTCAGGCCTAAACTGGAATACGCGTCAGCCATCTGGAACCCGCATCAAGCATATCTCACAGACGCATTAGAATCAGTTCAAAATCGTGCTGTTAGATTCATTCATACCACATACTCATACGACGTCAGCATTTCATCTCTGAAATCAGAATCCGCCTTGTCAATGCTTTCATGTCGACGTCGCATTTCCAGTCTTTTCCTGGTACCACAAGTTCTTCTTTTCTTCCCTTAATCAAGACCTTTAATCAAGAGCCGGTGAGCTAGCCGGCCAATTTACAGGCCCGTGCCTTCCAATGTATTGCGCATGAAAAGTCGCATGCAGCCAGTTTCGTCCTCGGTAGCTGCTGTGGGCTGGTGCTCCATCTTGCTGAGGCCACAGAAGTGGAAGACGTGACAGCGGGACTTCGCTGAGGAACTCATCCACCACTCCTTCAAGGATTTCGTCCACGTAACGCTGTCCAGTCAGTGAGTGATTGAGGAAGACGGGACTGGACGGGAGCGGCCGCTGCTTCTTCGGTGAGATATTGTTTTCTGTTTTCTTCAAGAATCAGTGCTGTGTTGAGACTTCGCTGTTGTCCAGAGAGAACGGACATCCCGTGGGATACCTGTGTGCTGGAGATCGCGCACAGTATCGCGTGGTTTTGCTGCGCTCCGCAGCCCATCTACGCCTGCCACGGCGGTGGGTGGCAAAGAACGCCGGCACGAGCCATACGTCCGACAGCGCATTCCTAGGCGCATGAGTGCCGCAGAATCGGCGCCGCAGTCGAACGTGCCACACCACGCGCCTAATGTCATCAAGCCGGCGACGCTAGTTTTCAACACTGCCCTACCTTCCAGCGCACCTTCAGTGAATATGGCTGAGACAAGCGAAAGTGAAGCCAAGAAACCACGGGTTGACGACAAGACATCTACCTATGAGCTAAGTGAAGATGAAGACATAGACTGCGATGACACGCCGTTCTCCTTGGTATCGTATAAAAAGAAGCGGCCTGAGGGAATTCCAGTTGTTTTTCGACCCTCACAGGAAGGGCGCAACTTCTGGCAAGTGAATCCAAACCGCGCTGCGTCGGAAATTGTCTCCGCGGCAAAGGAAAAAGTACAGTCATTCCGCGTGAACAGAGATGGAAGTTTCGCTGTCAACGTTACTTCAGTCTCATCTGCAAGACATCTTCTGTCGATGAGCGAAGTGGCTGGTTTGGGAGTCAAACCATTCATTCCGGCATCTTATACCAAGAATGTCAGCAAGATACGCCATGTGCCAGTTGAGTATACAGAAGAACAGCTGGTTGACTTCCTGAAGGACTTTGGCGTGACATCTGCCCGTCGTCAGGCACGCTACAATCGCCAAGAAGATGGAGCGGTAGAATCACGCCCTCTGAGATCTGTCATTCTCCATTTCAGAGAAGACAAACCAATGCCGCAACGAGTGCATCTAGGTTTCACGAGTCATCCCGTAGAAGAATATCACGGCCCTGCTCTGAGATGCTACAACTGCCAGAGATTTGGACATTTATCGAAGAACTGCCGCAGTCCACGTCGCTGCAAGATATGCTCAGAAGACCACGACCATTCAGTGTGCAAGTCTGTGTGTCAGCCAAAGTGTGCCAACTGTGGCGGAAACCATACAGCTTCCTTCTCCGTGTGCCCTCAGAGCAGAGCTGCCTCAAGGTTGCGCAGACACGAGTTCAAATACGGAAGGCTGCCTCCTCGTAATGCGCCCCCACCCAACCTTGATGCTGTAAGATGCGCGCCCCCAACTGCCAACAAAGAGAAAGAGCAAGTGGTCAATATGAACTATTCTGCAGCTCTAAAGCACTCAGGTCGACAACATTCTGACAGCGAGCGACACGATCCACCTCCAGAGAACACTACTCATCTTGCCCAGGCTTCGAGTGAACTTCGCCGACCTTCTAAACAACGCCCTGTGCCATTGACACAGCAGCCTCACCTAACATCTGAGCGACTACCTCAACATTCGCCTCAACCACATCATCCCAGCGACCATCTCAGTCAGCTCTTCAGCGACCTGCTTCGAGCACACATGGAGCTTCAGCGTCGTTTGGTGATTACGCGTCTTTACCCGTGGCACAGATGATCCTGCCCGTGCTATTCACAGCTCTGCGTGCAATTCTCAGTGCCATTCCACACGCAAACAACCTTCCAGAGGTAAAAGCACTGCTTTCTATAGAATCGTTGCTGCTTCCACAACCACCAACAGCTCCACTGCAGGCTTACAATGAATAATCGTTATAACAATGTTTTCATATTTCAGTGGAATGCTAATAGCCTTCGAAATAAGTCAGCTGATTTTCGCAAACTACTAGCTCAACATAACTTTCCTGTTTTATGCATACAGGAAGCAGGCGTACGAGATGACTTTCGTCTTTCGAACTATGTTATATATAAATCATCGCGCATTGCTGGAAGTAGTAGAGCGATGTTATGCGTGAGAAAAGACCTGCCGTCCTATTTAATACAGTCGAGCGATTCAAACATACCGGAGTTCGTAGCATGCAAGATATCTTTTAGAAATACAAGCGTCACAGTGATCAGTCTTTATCTACAATGTTCTAGCAAAATATCAGTAGACAGCTTGGTGAATGTGTTTGGTATCGCAAACTCACATGCGCTGGTTTGTGGGGACTTCAACGCACATAACGTCATCTGGGGCAGTGAATATATTGATTCCCGTGGAAGCATTATAGAGTCTGCCGCAGAAAAAAGTAATCTGATTGTGTTAAATGACAGCTCTCCAACGTTCTTGCGGGGGTTTCGTTACTCAAGCTGTATAGATGTTACGCTCTGCTCCCAAGACCTTCTTGATGGTGTTGAATGGTCAACGGACATAGAAACGCATGGTAGTGATAATTTTCCGATCCTGGTCAAACATCGCCTCATACGGAGTGAAGGGACCCGCCGCTACTCAAAGTATACTAATTGGCAAAGTTTTCGTCACCATTTAAGTAATTCATTGGGTGAAAATCCGAACTTTCAAAGCTTTGCAAATACATTATGTGAGTCCTACATGAACTGCACAAAGCAAGTCATTGTTCCAAATGAATACGCTGCAGTCGACGGCGAATATAAATGCCTAAGAGCAATTAGAAGGCGCGCAGAACGGGCTTACCGCCGCAGTGGAAAGCTGGACGACTACAAAATGGCACAGAAAGTTCAGTCAACTTCGCGCAGACGCTTACAAAAATTAGGTACAAGAAAATGGTGAGAATACTGCGCGTCGTTGTCTCCGTTTACTCCAGTTCCCAGAATATGGTCCGTTGTCCGATCTTTTAGTGGTCCAGTTACCCAGAGCCATCCCTTTCGAGCCCTTGCCGTAGCTCGAAGTAGTCCGGAAACATCTGTTGCTGACGAATTTTGTCAACTTATATCCAGACCAGGAATTCCGTTTACTTGCCTACAATTTGCAAGTTCGAGAACACTAGCAGAACAGAAGCTTCGTGCGTGCTTTATGTCACAACATCCACAACTTGATTGTGAGTTTAGATTAAATGAATTAAAAAGTGCTCTTTCGTCATGCCGTACAAAGACAACCGCAGGCCCAGATGGTGTTACGTATGTGATGTTAAAGAACCTAGGTCCAGTAGGAAGAATGACTCTTTTGGAGATATTTAATGATATCTGGATAAGAGAGACTCTACCGGATTCATGGAAATTAGCTCGGGTAATTCCAGTGCTAAAACCAGGAAAGACTCCACTTTGTCTTGACTCCTACTGACCCGTCAGTCTCACAAGCTGTTTTTCCAAACTAATGGAGAAGATGATAGACAGCCGACTGCAATGGTGGTGTGAACACACACATGTGTTTTCCGACCACATGACCGGTTTTCGACAAAATCGTTGTACAATGGATGCAGTATTAGATATTGCCACATACGTCGAACATGAACGAAGCTGCGGAAATGTGACAGTAGCAGTATTCTTAGACATTCAAAGAGCATTCGACACTGTAAGTCACATACACGTCCTTGCTGGTATGTTAGAGCTTGGCCTACACGGTCGAACGCTGCGATGGGTGTCAAACTTCTTGAAAGATAGAAAAATATTTATGGAAACAATAGAAGGAGAAAGTAATTATCACAGCATCACGCAGGGCGTTCCGCAGGGCAGTGTTCTCAGTCCGTTTTTATTCAATTGTGTCATGGCAGCCTTGCCACGAAAGCTCCCGTCTGGTCTACGGTATTCTCTGTACGCAGATGACATCTGCATATGGGCCTCTGGTTCTAATATACAAGACATTCAAACAACGCTGCAAGAGGGCCTTGATAGTATCGACACCTTTTTAAAAGAAAGAGGCATGAGTCTTTCATACGCAAAGACAGCCGTACTTCCTTTCACTAGACGACAGTTGATTAATTTCCAACTTAGGCTTAACGGGCAAGCTTTGATGTTTGTGAAAGAGCATAAATTTCTTGGAGTTATTCTTGACCGCCAACTTACATGGGCTTCACACATCCGCGCAATTGAAAAACAGACCAATGCAGTAATAAACGTACTTCGGCGACTCGCAGGTACAACGTGGGGGGGATCAGTCTCTTCGCTACTACAAGTTCATAACGCACTCATAAAACAAAAAATTGCTTACTCGGCACCTATTCTCCATGGTTTATCGCAAACTACTGAGGAACGTCTTCAACGTTTACTAGCAAGGGGGCTGCGAGTGTGTCTTGGGGTTCCGCAGGCTACCTCGAGTTCTTTAGTAATTGCTGAAGCTCGTCACCCCCCATTTCCAGTCATACGAACGGTTGAAACATGCCGACATATTTATCGCATCTTAACCCAACACGAGAAGCATCCATTAAACCTCGCGCTCACCGAAAGAAACAAAAGCAAAATTCACGATGTTGTTCCAGAACATAAAGCATTATTACCAAGATTTGAATTATGCAAAGTGGATGTTAGTTACCCTCCCTGGATGTTAACATACCCTAAAATAGAGTTATCGGTTGACGGGATTATATCTAAGAGAGACATGTTCATAGTAGCCGCACAGCAACTGGCACTCTACCAAATTTACTCATTATATCCCCAGTACATCCACGTTTATACAGATGGTTCGTGTCATAAAAATTCCTCGACTTCAGCATTCGTCATTCAACATTTAGCGCTAGAGCAAACATTTAAATTATCCCGGGAGACATCTTCCACCATGGCCGAACTCTTTGCAATCCTGTGTGCTTTGCGTTTCATAACTTTAGAAAAACATTCGCAAAAATGGGTTATCTTTAGCGATTCGCAAGCCGCTCTCACATTACTACAGAGCAATAAGAAAAATTCCTTGAACACTTCGATATTGTATGAGACGCTCAAAGAACTTACAAAAGCAAGCGCAATGAACCACGTAATTGCATTTCAGTGGATTCCTGGGCACTGCAATATTCCTGGTAATACTGCAGCGGACGCAGCTGCGAATCGAGCGCACAATAACGCAGAGACAACCAATCTTCCCCTATTGCGTAGTGAAGTCCGTCTGATCCTGAGACAGATTTCTTGTCGTCTCAGCAAAACTACCTGGTTTGACCAGCAAACTAAAAACTCGGAGTTATACTCAATAGACCCATGTATAAACTTATCAATGCCGGAAACTCTAAGAGACAACAGAAAATTTGAAATTTTGGTACACCGGCTGCGTCTTGGTACTGCATTTACGAGACACTTCTTGTACAGAATAAAACGTGTCTCTAGTCCGCAGTGTTCTTGTGGCCATCCAGACGAAGATGTGCATCATCTTCTTCTCGAGTGCTCGAAATACGATACACAAAGAGCGGTACTGCAAGCTAATTTGTTTATATTAGACAGAAGACCATTCACTCTAAAAAAAGATTCTTGGCCCATGGCCAACTGCGGGCCTTCAAAAAAGAGCGCTTCTTGCTCTGAAAACGTTTGTAGAGGAGACCAACATTTTGGGAAAATATTAAGTATTGGATGATCCGAATACGCTAAATGAGTTACATAAACGTTGTTCGTGGTGCATAGTTGGTTTATGTGGTGATCGCAACTTTTACGCAATACGTATAATTCTGTCCTGTACTTGGAGTATATTACAAGTGTAGTTGTGTGTTTTGGCTGTTCAAAACATCGGACTTCATATATGCGTACGTGGACTGAACTCATGCACAGAACTTTGCGACTCATGTACTATTGGACTGTTTATTTTTTATTGATCCGGTGTTCTACTGAGTGTTATATTTAGTGTCGCTATTCTCCCTTTTGCGCAAATTTGTTTCGTCAGCCAAGTGACAAGGAGTAGCCGGTGCCACCACATCAAGGCGCCAACCTCTCCTAACATTCACTTCAAAAAAAAAAAAAAAAAAGACGGGACTGATTATAGCAGCGGCGTAAATTCTGCAAATTGAACGACCACTGGTACTGGTGCCAATTGCGCTTTACCCAATGTGCATTGTAGTCACTCCAATAGTGTGCATTATGCAAGTTCATCCGGGCGTTTCTGTAAAAATTGGCTTCATCTGTTCGCATAATGTTGCTCAAAAAGTCCGGTGACTCATCGGCTTTTGTTAGGACCCAATTTGGGAAATATAGAAAATTCTACAGGTTCCTATTTTCCAGGCGTTGGTGCTGGTAAGGTTGAAAAGCCGTCGTTTACAATCCTCCAAACTGATGACTTGGAAATTGGTACCTGGGTGCCTACGTCCCGCACTCTAGCATGAGGGTTTGAGGCCATAAATGCTAGAACATTGGTGCGTAGTCTAGGAATCAAAGGTGGAGTCCTACGCCATTGTTTCTGGAAGCTGCCGGTCTGTCTCAGACTTTTATAGTTTCTGATGATGGTCGACGCGTTTGGTCTACTGCCAGCCTTCCCCTTGTTGCCATTTGCAACACCCCAATGCAAGGATCATAATTTCCTTCTGCTTATTAGAGAAAGACATAACGACGGGATGAAACGCACGTTTAAACATTTGCACTGACATTGTCAATTCGTTTTTGTGGTGACAGGTTTTGTGGAAAAAAAAAATAAAAAAAAAACATTGTGCACTTTCTCTACGCTAAGAGGACAGTCATCACAGCTTGTTTCGAACACCAAACGAGACGTGTTACTTCAGCCGGAGCGCGGCAGATAAGAAATTATCTCGACCACGATGCTTTTCTTTACTTCTTTTATTTCGTTCTGACTAATTCAGAGGGAGCTTGTTCCAGAGCGCTGGTTTATAATGCGGGTGGGAGCGCAGTCACGCGCCATTTTTCTTATTTCGCGGGATTTATTTATCGGTCGGAAAAAAAAAACAGTGCGCAATTAGTACGTTACTGTAAATACCGCAATTAAATGCCCCTTGGCAGGGCCTACAAATGCCTCATTGACACTTTGATAATTAGGATAGTACGTCTCGAGTTGAATAATTAATTAGACTTAGCTAATTACATATCAGTAATGAGAAACTTACAGGCAGCTACTCCACTGTGGGTGAAACAATATGCACTAGGTTTTCTCTAAGTAACGCAATTGCTCTTTCTTTAAATCTGGGTGCATGATATTTAATTTGGACACCCTGTGTATATTTATGACCTATGCGTTCAAGTGACGATGTTTGCATTCCTAATAAATGTTGTGAATTATTAGAAGAGCTTTTTTATGAGTCTTTAGCATTGCTTACCGGAAATAGAAGCAATACTGAGACATCATTCACGTGCATTTCATACGCCTTTGATAAAAGCCTTTGCCGAAGTTGTCACGGAAGTCTGCATGTTTTTTTTTTTTTTTCGGGGTCAGAAAGGAACACTCACAGCAACATATTCACTCGACAAAGACTATCCAGTGCTTTAGTAATAATTTTTAATTCGCCACCTCCTTCCCTTTCCAAAATATAGTAGACTTTGTGCACTGTGTACATTTAAATACATTGTGTATGCACATGGTGTTCACAGTGTAAATATAAAACAATGGTGAAGTTGAAAAATACGGATGAGGCAGCTTCCATTGATGCTTCTAATGCGCTTGTCATTCGACTGTCAGGATTTGAAGAAATAAAGCGAAATTATGATTTAAAAGCCGTGCACGTCTCTGCCACTAATGACGCAGTAAGTTATTAGCCCCAATAAAATTGTGTCTGGAAATGTCGAGGCAAGTCAAAAGAAATTTCGAAAGATGTGAAAGGGGATGTAGGCTTCAGCGTCGCCGGGGGGAGGGGGTGCGGCCCTGTCCTAAAATCTCCGGAGGGGTCTCAGCCCCCGGAGCCCCCCGTAGTCGGCCCCTATGATTTATGTATATATATATATTGCCATAATAAACCCAGCTGGGGCATACCCGGCGATACGCTTTAGCTCTTTTAGCTCTAGTGTGGACGCCAACTTTTTTGCCTGCACACACAAACCGCCAGAACCTGGGGTATAATAACTCCACTGCAAAATTGATGAGTCATTCGTCACATTCACCTAGTAACGAGACCCAGCTGCCTGCTCTGAGAGGGTGGACAGCCGCTTCGCGCAGCGTATGCGTCCCTGAAGCTTCCATTCAGTTGGTGTCGCATGGGAGGCGATTAGAGGAGGTCCAGTGACCGAGCCTAATTTCTGATTCTTCTAATTTCTGACTAATTTCTGCTGGGTGGCAATGCAAGTCACACAGCTCGAAATTGTAGTTGTTGCAAGTAAATAATTTGAGAAAAGAAAATACGCCGCGTTGACCCGGCACCACCTGACAAGAGAAGGCCTGAGCGCTCGGCGAGTGACGTCACGGAGAGGAGGCCGGCGGCGTGCTCGGCGATACCGGTTGAATGAAGGGATCGCGCACTCGCGTGCAACGTTAACCGGAGCGCTGTTATTATGTTTTTTAGGCATAGTTCTACAGATGGTATGCAGAGCACGGAGGGTGCTCCAGGAATATTTTATTTATGCAAATCTATTCGCGCGCTCAATTATTACAAAGCCCGTCCATAATATATGAAATGGTTCAACGTTAAGAATGAGAACGAATTTCGGGTACATGATGACAGGGTGCATGGATTATAATGAAAAGTCACAGTGCTGTTCTCTTCTTAATAGTAGCTTCTTTGCCTTGATTTATCGTCGGCATCATAGAGATTGCCGTTCATGCCACCACAAATGTTATTCGACAAAATATTATCACTGCACCATAACACATATCTCATGACCACTTCATTGGTGTGTCCATCTTCAGGTTCGGGACACGTGTATTTATGCTAGTCTAGATTATGCTTTAAACGAATAATTTCGCTTTGGATGCATTATTACATACATTACTACAGTCCACATACTTGCCACACCTCAAATGAGTTTAGCAATGGAGATACAAAACATTCGAGCAACTATTTACAAAGAAACAGCTGCCTTATTCCGCAGGGTTTCAGCTTTTCCCTTCTTTGCCATTAGCATTGGCATCCAATATTCTGCCATTCATCTTGCGCAAACATGAACACATGATTTTTCGGCCCCGATTTGTAATTGCTCCAGCAGTTGGGCACGCAGCACTTAATAGGCATATCCTGGCATGAACGTAATCCACATTCCGCGGCAATGAAGGCTTGCCGGACACACAACCGCAATCGCTGCACAAGCGCAAATACTACATGCACTGTTCACGTTCAGAAAAAAAAAAAAGTGCGCTCAGAAGCATGTCGCAGCATGCCAGGACTTTTTTAACTCCGAAGCTATCCAAGGAGCTGCAGGGTTCCTGGAAATAATCGACGTGTTGCCGCAGTCATCGCCCACTCGGTCTTTGGCGCCCCATTTTCAACACAGCTGCGCCGCTCGTAGCTTCGTAGCACGCTGCACAGAACTTCTATGTGGGCCTCTTTTTGCGTGACGTAGCTCAGGGGGAGAGGGTACAGCCAGAAGGCCTTAAGCTCTCTAGAGAGTGTTGGCTGACCAAGCATGCGTGCCCAAGGCGTGGTCCTCGACAGTACCGCACTGGTTGAAGTCGCCGAGCAAAGTGGGTGCAGGATTCCGTATTGTACTCGTTTCGTGCTCAGCCTAAGGGGAACATTCCTCAATGCAGTTTATACCGTGACTGTAGCAAATTCTAAAATTAGCAGGGTTTTAGGTATGCCACGTGATGGTAGCACCCCAGTAACCGCCTCTCCGGCGTCGTTCGGAGTAAATCGTAGCTCCCACAAGATAGGAAGGCGAGAGGGAGAAAAAGTGATAGTATGAGGGGCAATATGTTCCAAGAAATACTTGCTGGTGTCGTTAAGAAGGAATGTCTCTCTTAGGTGCCGCACCTTCTCTTCTCTCGTCCACCGAAGTTCTCAGTGAGGCTAGTTTTGAGATCCAGATATCGAGTTAGAGGTTGCTTCTGCCATTTCGCTATGTGTCGCTACAGTGTACTAGGATAGGGGCAGTGTATTCAGGATGCGCTCGCCGCTGAGGAATGTAGATAGCACGAGTTGGCGCTGTAGGAACATGGGCTAGAACATCGAACATGCGCTTTTTATTGTTTAACCTAGGTAAGACATTAGGCAGTATAATGGCAAGAGCTTGGCGGCGCAACCCACCACCCCGTTCCAAAGGGGACGCTCACAGCATCCATCCATCCTGTACGGAACGGACAGCGCAGCGCCAGCACTGCATGTCGATATTTTGATAATCGTTTTCTGTCGCAGTCAAATAGACGTGCAGATGCTCGGCGGATGTTAAGAATCCCCAAAACTCACTTCATATAAGAGATGAATTATATGTGCCCTGACATTATTTGTTAACCTGACAGCAAGGGTTTTGCACACACCGAATTATTGGCGTAAAGACGTTAAATTTGCTTTGAGCCGCGCACATCTAACCATAAATTATTCGGAAGGTAAGCTCGGCTGGAAATAACGCCATAGTAAAGGACATTGAATTAATTTTAACCAACTCAGATTCCAGGTGCACACGTTTTCTTTCGCGGTTTGCATTCATAAAAAAGCGGCCGCGGTATCCGCGACCCAACGTCAAGCGCTTAGTTCCGCGGCCGCTGTTGTAGAAGAGAAGGCCAAACAATACATACGTACATAGCCCAAAGCTAAAACAGCTTCCCTGCTTGGCATTTACCTTCTTTCGCGATAAACATTTGTCCCTCGTTCGTTCATTCTGTTTCGCGAACCCCCGCAACTGCATTTGCACAGTTTATTCGTGAATTTTTGTATTTACGTCATGAGGTGCTCCCGAACATCAGGCTCATGTGTGAGTATGAGACACAGCGACATCCTACATTTCTATGAGAGGAATAAAACAGGTAGGAAAAACACGAAGTAAAAGGGATCATTGCAATACTACACACAGTATGCCAAAATACAGAAAAACAGTGCGAGTACATTCCTTCCCAAGCAATGGAGACCTACAGCGGAATAAATGTGCGCAAATGAATTCCTTAATTTATTTCTTAATTATATTCACAAGATTAGCTTTCTGAATGCACCAGAAAAAGTTGTGCATTAAGGTAAAGAAGACAAAGAAGGGTCAGCATACATATGTTGCACCAGCCTGCTAAGAACAGTGTAAGCAACTTTTAAGTGCAATTTCATTTTTTCGTCGTGCTCCTCTTCACTGATTAAGACATCTAACGTGAAAGTGCAGCCTTGTCAGGGCATAAAAACGCACAACTACTGATGTGAAATCATCAGCACGTAACTTGCAGCCTATGGCATAGCCAAATGTAAAGCTTTCGCTAGAATCATGACATTAACTATGTTGTCCCTGCAAAGCTCCTCTTGGCTGAAGAAGGTTGTAATTATATTCCCTCAAGTTTCTTTAGTGCTTCAAAGAGGAACTTGGTACAGCAATCGTCCCCTTTCACAAATTTTGTGAATTTTGAAACTCTGCTTCTGACACTAGAGTTCTGCAAAAGAAGAGAGTGGCAGTCCTCACATTTGTTGTGAGTAAAAAATTTCTGCGCGACATACCCTGCCATATATAACGGATGGGGTGGTCATTGCTCCTTTCTTCAACATAAGCCCGGTGCTCTGCCGGAGTACTATTTAGCCTTTGCTCTACCAGCGTCAGATTTCCAGTTTGATCAAGTGACGCAATGTCCCCTTCCTTGTCAGAATCATCAGATGAGTGAAGTAGCCATACCAAATCTTTATTGACCTCGGTGTTTCCTGTTTGCATTGCCTTCGCCAAGTTATAAAAAAATGATAGGCAATTCACAACAGTCAAAAATTGAGACGGCGCTGGGTGATCGTTGGATCCGCACGATTGCCTCACAAGAAGTTCTCCAACTTATATTGACTTAGTCTAGATGTCAATAGGTATTTAAAACCCTCTCCTTCCAAGTATTCTAACAGAGCCAATGTGCTGCACAATGTCACACGGAGCCCATCTGCCATCGACTGGCTCAAGAAGCCGCAAAGATATTTTGCATTCGACTCCCAACGGGACAGAAACTCGAGGAATTGCTTCAGAGTCCTTCAGAGCAAGCACGCTGCAACCGGCCGCACTGATCTCTCAGTGCCGGCCGCAACACATGGAGAACGCGTCCGTATACCGCCCGTGCGACTGCAGCGCCGCCGCATACATCCGGGACCTGTCTACGCTTCCGGTTTCAAAGCAGTGCATGGCACATTCCGCCGTTTGAATACACTGTAGTGTCACTCTGGAGAGAAGACGTCTAATTTACCTGAGCGGCGCTACCCGACAAGGAAGGAGGCCACGTGCAGCAGGAGGTGACCACGTTCCTAAGCATCCAGCACACGGAAGGCGAGTTTTTTTTTTTTTTTTTGCCTGTGATTCCGAGCGAAGTTACTTTGAATACCAAAGTGCATGTAAACATTTTTTGGCTATTCCAGAAATATGTGTGGTCGATTAGTTGATGATGATGAAACTCTCTTAACATTTATGGTTTCCCCATTCTTTAGAATAAATCTTGTATAAAGCTCCTTTTTTGTTGTTGTTGCGTACAAGAAGGTTACGCTTTGAGGAGCCTCAACCTTCGACAACCGGGTGAATGCTCTCTGTTATTTTACATAGTAGGCGAAACTCTTGATGCGAAATAAAGTAAAAAAGCCTTCATACGCACATATTTTCACTGCGTCGAAAGATAGCTGTAGTAACTTGTGTTGCGTACTCGCTGTAAAATGGCCAGGAAGTGAGAACGTTATATTTGTGGAACAAGTGTTAAATATCTAAAATACAGCACAGCGCATTGGACAATCTATAGTGCAGGTATGCGTTGAAAACTGCTCTACTACGGGTTAGCAATGGACACGTCCAGACGGCAAATGATAGCGTTTACGTAACTTTTCCATAAGCAGACCAGACGCTTTTATGAGACGAGGCTGAAGACAGCACCCGCCAAGAAGAATATCTCGTATGATGATGAATATGTACATATGAAAGGCATGAGGTGTGCTAAAAGCGCTCACAATATATACGTTTAGGCGAAAGCTACGATGGAATAAGAGAATTTAAGAACCTTCTTGCGCTTGTCAAGCTTATTACTGCTAACGACGGGCGTCACTATTAAGGTGCTGATGCTTTCGACACTAGATTCGTAGCTGAGGAACTTTCTTTCTACAGTGTTGTTTTGTTAAGTGCAACAGTAAGGACAGTTCGACCATCAAAGAGCGCGGAATCTTTCAAACGTACCTGAATTCAATAAGTACAAAGTGACAGTACAGATTGCCCAATTGGCTACCCACGCAATACAGACAAATATTCTGCATATTTAACATCTTGAGCTGGCAGACCTGGCGTAATTATCGCAGAAAGTATTGCTTAGAAATAAACAAAGAAAGACTGACGAAACTGTCATGCTCTTTCGCAATAATTTCGGTCATCTCTGTACTTCTCGCGCTTGATGATCGCCATTCGTTGAAGTGGCTGTTACTTCATTTCACGCGAACTGCCTCTCCATGTTCGTTAACCTGGGCGTGTATCATGTACGGACTTTCACGTCCGGCTTTCGTTTACTGTGAAAATTCGTGCGCAATGGCCTGACAACGCATCCGCGCTGGAAATATGTCCTCGCTGAACACGTTCGTGTCCTTTGTAAACCCTACATTGACTTTTTTCGCGCCCTGAGATTTTGTTTCCCCTCAGAAGGCAGTGAAGGCACTTTTGTGCTTTCTCGGAAACATCTGGTCTGCAGGAGCGGCTTTGACTCAAGTACTGTCCATGGACGTCTATATACATTCTCCCTCTACCTTCGCTCTCTTCCGCCTTTCCCTTCCCCCAGCGTAGGGTAGCGAACTAGACTCATGACTGGTTAACATTCCTGCCTTCCTTATATCCCTCTCTCTGTTCTGTCGCTGAGCACAGGCGTTGCCAGGAGCTGAACATGCACGACGTCATTGTCCGGAACACCGCAGCGAAGGCGGACTGAACATCCATCGTGGCAGGCTCGCATTCCGCCTGCGTTCTCTCATCTAACTGAACGCCGTTCGCTTCGTGATAAGTCATTGGATTGGAGTAGAATCCTTACATCATCCAGAGACCCAAGTGTCTCTGAGTGATGTAAATACTCTTTCCGATTATTTCCTGCGGCGAAAATTTCGATCAAAATCACGTTAACGTGTGATATCTTCCTTGCCCCTTTCCGTGCAAAATTCTGAGTTTGAGGGGCTAAGTGTCGTCGTAACATCTGACCCTCTTTGGCCACACGTGGCACATGCGCCATTAAAACCTAGCCGCCATCATTTCATTTATAAGGTATCACGTGTCAAATGAGCACGTGTTGGGCCCTAAGTTAGCTATAAAAAATTATCTTCGAAAATTGTACGAAGGCCAAGTACGATTGTTATTTTTCGAATAGGAGATGTCGGAATTATTTCCGGCTGATAAGAAATCAATACAAATTTCATGGAGTTTATGGTCATTAGCTGCATCAAGAACTTATCAGAGAAAGATAATTTTATATAAGGAGGTGACTATCAATGATATTTATTTCGAGGTAGACAAGATAATCGCGAACGAACAGCCGAATTTCGGGGGACGTATGATTGGACACATGACTGATAAAAATTTAAAAAGTGGAAGGTAAAGAACACCACCTCGTGAAACACGAGAAATAAAGAATTATGCAGATCCCACACACTGTGGGTATCGATGTAAGTGAAGCTTTCCCTGCGGGATGCCTTGATTGACGATAATTAGCGGTGACGTTGACGGCTAAAGCTTAATTTCTTCAACGTTCACGCTAACACGAGAGTGCAGAGTTGGTGTTAGAGGTTACCTTGCGTGTACCACTGCTGCTTGTCTGCGCAGTACACAACACACAGGGAAAGGTGTTTGCCTGAGGCGTTATTGTGCGCCATATTTTATAACCTCTGAGAAGGTCGAGCGTTGCCATTCGCCACATGGCACATCGCATTGTGGCATAAGTATTAAACTTATGCACTAACGCGGCGGGCACAGAAGTGTTGATTTGACGGTCGACCGCTTCCGTAGTGTCTCCTAAGCCCTGCGGTGCGCTTTAATTAAAGCGGCTCTGCTTCTGCACGCCCTGCGTAAGTTGCCCGCTTGACATATTTGCATGGCATTTGCTTTTCAGAAATAGCAGCTTACTCTATCGTACCTTGAACTTAAGAGTGTACTCTTTCCTCGGAACCACTGTCGTATAGTAGTGGGGTTTTCTTGCCTTCTCACGTCACCTTCCTCACCTCTTCCATCTAGGAACTGCCTCTTCTTCTCCCTCTCCTGTTCTTCTCTGTACAGTTCTGTCGGTGTCCCCGCTGGCCTCGCACATTCGCAGAAATGGAAGCGCTGCAGTTTCTGCAATGTTTTTGGGGGGAGTCACGGATAATTACAGCTGTCAAGCGGCTAATGTGGCGACGGCCAGGGAGCTCCAGAGAGCATTGTGTACATTCGACACGATGGGGTGAAAACCAGTTTCTCCCGTCACCTTTGCTCTCTTACTCGCGCCGGTCACCTACATGACCCTGCTGAATCTATACAGACGTTTTCATCGAGTGAGGAGGAAACGGCGTGCGACAAGCCTTTCCTCCTCTCTGGCTTGTGCGATCCAGCGCGGCGCTGCTTGAAGGTGTCGTTGTCGCGTGCTGCGGAACGATTTCGAGATGTTTTAGATCGTACTTCGTTAAATGTCCTTTCATATAAGGTCGTCAGGGAAGCCTTTCGATGCATCGGTAACTACATTAGGCGGGAATATTTCTTGGGGGCGCAAACATGTGACACCGATTATCAACCGGAGTGTGTGTATCTGTTGTGATCTATTTTGCGTATATCGGCTTTAATTCAAAGAAAAGAACCGGTGTCTTTGCATTACCAGCATGAAATGGTAAATCTGCTCACTATCTGATCGCTTGGCGTAGGGACTAAAACATAGGAGCGCATGCTCGTGTACGGCCAACCTAAGGCAACCACAAAACATGAGCGGCCGGCGCTATCAAATATTTGTGTTACACCAGCATTATTCTCACGCATTTCAAGTCTAGTAGGCTTGAAATCACTGTCTATGGTAGCCTCCTGCATGAGGCCGATGGCGTGGCTCAACACAGCGATCATTGTAGTTGGCGAACCAGCATGATACATATATAGCTATGTGCTTCGGTATTGTCTTTTTGCCCTGTAAAGCCATAATATATGAGATGGATCGCTTAAAAAGAAGGCGATGGCTATTTCTGAGGACAAAATTTCCGTAATACGTGTGAGTGCGTCGTAGAGGGCGGGACGAACACAACCGAAAAAAAAAAAATGGTTATCATCCTCTTTCTCGAAAAAGAAGGCGAAAACGGGCTAACGCCGCAATAGGACCTCGCGTAATCACGCCGCACAATGTTTAGAGATCTATAAGCGTTGATGCCGTCTTCTTGGACCATGCGCTATATGGAAGATATCCTTAATCCAGCACCTACCACTGCCTAGGATGCGCGCGCAGTTCGTAAATGCCGATCCACACGATGGACCAAGTCCGCGGGGCGATGGGTCACGTGATGCGACGTCACGGCCCGCCGTGGTCCGGTCCGGCGCAGAGCACATCCACACGGCGGACCGCCATAGCAGACGGCAGAGCAGACCAACGAGCTACACTCTACACATTCCGGCTCGAGTCCCACAAAGCCGGGAACTGCTCAACGAGGGATACAAAAGAAAAAAAAACCTCCTGGTCACTCCAAAAGGACACGGCGATTAAAAAATATATCTGCTGCACGCACGTGTAAGCGGAACGGCGGACATGCCTCGCCTGGCGGCAACCCGCGGGTCCTGTTTCGCGGAAAGGGTGCTCCCTTAGAGTAGCAGAGTTCGTGAAAAGGGTTCTCCCCTACACGCACGCACACCAAGGGGTCTGTAATCCCTGCAGGGTGCCTGCCAGACCGGCAACCACTCGAGACAGCCATAGCAAATTAAGGACCCATCCGTCGTTTCGATTAGGCATGGTCTTGCCTAATCGCCGGGTGCCAATGCATTTTACTTACTTTTTTTTAACTCTCCAAACCGCATCCTTCATTAATTCCTGTTTTGCTTGGGAAAGTTAGGCATCGAGGATTGACAACGCCTGCTTACACGCTAACATGATGTTTCTTTTTAATTTTTGGTACCACTTGAGCGAATCGGCCGCACCACACTCCCTTACCTAACCCATTCATTTTAAACCCATTCATTTCCCGACATTTCCACTCCTGTCAACCTACTCTATGCAATATTTTGTCGTTGCGGGTTGGGGAGAGAAAGGCATGCAAATTACTCGAAGGAAAGCAACTTGAGGACGGCCAGGTTCCCTCTTGTGGGGCGAAGACGTTTCCGACATTTTATTTCTTCTGAATCTTACCCATACTTCTAGCCGAGCAGCTTACAGAGTGTCGCATACAATAAGATATACGAAAGATAAATACAGCTATAACAAATACACAGATCTGTGTATCTGTTTCCTTCTACATTCTTGTTAAGTCGCGCTTACACGCTCTAGCATAGATGGCGGCAGTTGCCTGATCGATCGACGAGTCTGGCGCTTCCACAGTGCCACTCAGCGGCCGGTGGAGTCGGGTGCGTCACGCCGGAGGTGCTAAGGTGGCTAAAACTTTACCCTGCGCTTTAAAGGTGTCCCGCAGGAGTACGGGGATCAGCGCTAGCGGTAAACTCGAACATTCTGCTTCCGCTCTTCGAGAGGAAGCAGAACGCATCGAGGCCCTGCTGTTGAACGTAGACCACCAGATAGAGAAAACCGGCTGGCCTCAGAGAATGGTGCACGTTAAAAGAACATCGCGGTCGCGCAGCAGCGAAAGTATACTAACTCTGGCTAGCAGACGTGTCGGACCTGGTCACCTGAACGGAATACAAGCGAGGAAAGCAGGTATCACGGGCGCTGGTTGTCCCCATTCTTTCTTCACTGTACGTCACTTACGCCGGGTCATAATGGCGGCGTTTTTTTTTTTTTCAGTTTCGGTATGAACAACGTCGATTTTTGCGAGCTCAAAAGTGAGATATTGCACAGACGCTACTGCATGTCTAAAGTATCTTAACCTGGACTTTTTACGCGGTCAAAAATAGACGTATCAATAGGGTGGGGCGATGTAGTGGCAAGAATACTCGGGTGTGCCTGTCTAGGGTCTAGAGCATTTTTCTTATGAAATGATCTTAATATAATCATATTATCTTTCATTACTTCTAGAAGACAGTAAGTTCGTTTGACCTGCCAAGGGCCACATTGGGCTTGACTGGCAGAGCATGAAAGCAAGCATACAAACTGTTAGAAAAAAAATAGCAATAGGAAAAAAAAAAGAAAACCTACTAAAAATAGAAAAAGCGCATAAATTTGTCATTTTAATGCGTGTGCATCATTTTAATGCATGTGCACATATACACACATGTCTTGCGAAGCACATTTGGCGCATGCAATTCTAACCACACCTTATAATTAGATTGCATGCTACAACAAAACGGAATACATGATTATAACCAATGAACTAAGAAGTGAAAATGCTCCGTTGAAAAACTTTGCAGAAAACAGACTTTCGGATGACATTTTCAACCAAAACCACTCCGTAGGTGTAATAGAGAAAGAGATAAGTAAGGTATGTTTGTTTATGTGTTGTAGCTACTCAAATCCGTATGTTTTAGTACTTTCCTGAGCTTGCATTTTGTTGTCGACTGAAGCCCGTTACAGAGTAAGTTATTGAACGGCGCCGGAACATAGTACGTGCGCATTTTTTTAGGCTGTGCGCAGTTACACAGGGTACTTTCAAACAATTGTCCCAGAAATGTCTCAGGGCTATTGTATGCAGCAAAACAGAAGGGAAGTCCGGCATTGGTAATACTTAAAGGATATCGATGTTGCCTTCGAAAGACAAGTCATAACCTATAACCTTTTAGCAGAAAGCGCACTAGTGAATCAGTACTTTTCCTTTTTTGCACCCGAAGAGTTCAATGACCGCAGACAGCAATCCGGTATCGGACTACATTGTAGGATCATGCATTCTCTGTAGTTTTCCTCACTGATAACAGCATAAAGATAAAAGTAAGCACAGGACTGTGTGAAGCCTCTGAGAAACATCGAAGAAACACGCGAATTTAATGAAAGATCGCTGTCAAAACGCAAATCAACGTATTTTACGGATTATGTGTAGTTTGAACAAAAATTGAACTTTCGGTTGAGGGACTTATTCGGCAAACGGTATATGCTTTTGCTAGCGGAACACCAACTGGCGTTATACCAGACATACTTTCTATACCCTGGCTATATTAAAGCGTATACAGGTGGTTCTTGCCAAACAAATTCTTCTACAGCTGCTTCTGTCATTCCAGAATGGAACCAAATACAAACATTTAAACTATCTCACACGACGTCATCAACAGTAGAGCTTTTGGCAAAATTGTCTTTACTACCATACATAAATTTAATGGAAAAAGGGGAACAATGGGTCACCCTTTGTGACTCGCAGGCAGCTTTGTCTCTACTTCATAGTGACATCAGCAATTCGCAAAACTTGACAATATTTCTGGGAATGTTGCAACAGATAATTCAGCTCGAAAAGTGCATGTTAATAATGCCACACATTGTCTCCCTCTAACACAAAGCGAATTGCGCCGCATACTAAGACCGATCTCAGCCCGTGGTTGCAAAGCGACATGGTTTGATCAGAACTCGAAATCTTCAGATTTATTTCACATTGACCCGTCACTTCAATTTGAAATCCCGTGCACATTAAGTGCAACCAGAGCCTTTGAAACGCTGATTCACCGTCACTTGCTCGTTACCTCATACGTAAAACACTTTCTACATAAAATTTCAAGAGCTGATAGTGCGGAATGCACTTGTGGCCACGCGGATGATGATATACAGGATCTACTACTAGAATGTCCCCGACACGACCCACACAGACAACGCTTAGCTTAGCAGATTTAGTCACATTAGATCGCAGGACCTTCAGCCTCAGGAAGATCTAAGGTTGCATTGTACAGACGAGCGTTACTGGCCCTTCAAAGATTTCTAGAAGCTAGCAATATTTTTGGAAAGTATCGAGTGGATTCTTTAAATGTGATAAGCGCATTCTATGTTATTCTTTTACCCGACTTTGGCCAATCCAATACCTGGTTTTATGTACCTCCATATGATTTTAATACGTCATTTTTTATGTGCCCTGATTTGAGGTCAAGCTAAGTGACCGAATTTTGTGTTTACTTTAGTGCGCATATCTGACTGGACTTTGTGTTGTGTTGCTGCATACGTTAGCTGACTTTCTGTTTATTGTGGCATTAGTCTACTTACGTGACTGGAATTTGTGTTGCTATGATTTAACTATGTTTATTATGATTTATTCCTTTTTAAATCCCTATGTGAAAAGGAGTAGCCAGCTCCAATTAAAGTGGACAACATCTCCTCAATACCATACAATAAAAAAAGAACAATTCTAATACTGACAATTTATTTGTAACAAAAACAGCGATGCGTCCTTTTTTCCCTGAAGTACATGTGTATGAAGAGATTTGATAACGTGACAGACTATATTGCGTAAGACATTCTACGGAGAGGTTAGTTTCTCTCAAAACAAAAGACATAAATAAGAGAGCGAACGCTGGAAGTGCAAGCGACAAAATGGTCCCAATGCTTCTTGTTACAACTTATATTGATATGACCTGTAGCAAAGTATTTCAATGAGGCTCAGAGAAAAAGGTTTGAGACTCGGACACTTTATTCAAGATCAGACTTCCTATCTATTATAAGCAGCGACTCCCCTTCTAATTTTTTTGCAAAAATCTTATTCTTTGTCCAGCAAAATTTATAATTTTTTTTACTTGCACGATAAGCGTGCCATCCGAAAGTGCATCAAAGCAGCGGACGGGGGTAACGTCCACGGCTCTGAAAAAAAAAACGTTATCTTTAATTTCACTGCAAGTTCTGAAATGACGGAAGTTAAATCTTCGTTCGATTTAGTTCGAAGGCTGTAAATTACAAAACTGTTCAAAGCCATTCAATCCTGCGATTGCTCTGTCATGTGACACTGCGTCGAGCTGGTTCTATCGCTCAGCATAGGCGTTGCCAGAATCTGTATATGCAAGACGGCATTTCTTCTTGCTAGTGAAAAAAAGAAAAGAAAGCTACGCAAAAATACGTTAAGATACGTAAACAAGCACAACTGCATGAGTAGCTAGTTACTAGGGGCCACGAAACAGGCGTCCAAAAGAAACAGTGGCTTAACAGGGATGGAAGCGGCCATAGAAGTTTTGGAGCAGCTCTCGCATCAGCCAATTTGCCACTTTGGAGCAGGTTTAGAGCATGAATTGGCCGTTTTGGAGCAATGAATACGCGCTCTGGAGTAGCTTGGCAAAGGCGAATACGAGTGAAATGCATGGCATATGAAAAAAAGTGTTCCTTATTTGACTTTGCAGAACACTGTTAGGCTGTACGGTAGATTAGTTCTGCGGAAGACAGCAAGGCGAGCAAAATGCATGGCAGGGAGAAGTCACCCACCTGACCTTAGCATAAAGCTGCGAAGGAAACACATACAGGTTTCTCAGAAACCACCTTTGAATTACATAGCGGATGTGCCAACTAAATGTGGCCAAGACAAAAATAACCGAAGGCTTTCCATGAACAGTACCCACTCTGTGTTGGTAGGCTTGTGTTAATTCTTGCCATGTTTTCCCCACTGTGGACAAGCAAGTAATATTCAATTTCATTGAACTAACATTTATTCCTTCACTTATTCAACGTGGTGTCAATGCAAAGGTTGTGGAATACTTGGAGAAATTACCGATAACAGCGTATATAACGACCTATAGGTCTGGTGTGGTCCTTTTTTTTTCCGACAACAAAAAAGCCTGCTGTAGTGTCGTGCTTTCGCAACACATGGTACGGCCGACGTGACGCAGGTTGCATGCGACTGATGGCGCCACAGCGCTCTTGTATATAAGTTACGTTCACCGGAACAAAGGTTGTTATCAGCATGGAACCGGCAGTGGTGTAGCCTCCGCGTCGCTGGGCTAGCGACACGACACCTGCTAGTTTTTTAACACCCACGTGACAACGCGTCCCCCGCATGCACCGCTAATATAAGTGGTCTCAGACGTAAACGGCGTCATCAGTGCATTGTGTATGTCACGAACATGCAAACTTGGGTCACGGACCTGTAACGGTTCGGAAAGTGAACCGTTACAAGATCGTGCTGCTTCGCGTTTGATATAGGGACCGGAGTAGGGGGCCAGAAACTGCTGACGCGGCGAGAGAAAAGTGTGGTCGCTCGTTCCCAGTACTTCTATTTGACGAGGTTTGCATAACGACTGATGCAGTCTTTAGTGCGCAGAACCGTTGTCATGGTCACAGCGGGTATTTGCTTGTTTTTATCTTTTATTTATTTCGCCGGCTTTCTTTCTCGTTTAAAAAAAGTCTTCACGAACCCTAGATTGTTTTAAATGCTGCTCTTGGTCATTTCTCAACGTCATCCACAAATTTTTCATTCACATCGCATCGATCGCGTAAATTTATAAATTTAGCTAATTAAACCTATTCGTGCGCAATTCACAAGAAATAGTCACTGTGAACGCCCTTCGCGCAGTGCATGCCCTCAGGTAATTTTTAATTTTTGGCGGCCTTCAGTTATAAGATAGCAGAATACCGCATAATAATTGTGAAGTTCACGTACTGTCATTGGGCGTTTGCCAGAATTTCACATCGCTTGCCGAGAAAAACCTCCGAGGTATTTTTTAAAACATTAAAGGGATAAAAATGTTCACTGACTTTCTGGTCTGCATCGTCGATCAATATTTTCGATAAGCTCCATTATTCGGGCTTATTCGGGGTTCCGCCACAGGCGGCATAACGCGAATGTAAAACGGCAACCGACATTTCGTGCGCCAAAAGATGGTTTATTAAAGCTTTTAGACTTGATCTGCGCAATTTGCGCCGTGAACATCTTTGCGCGCGAACGAAATTCCGTAGATAAGTGATTTCGGCAAAAATTTGATTATGAGCACAATTTGGCCGCTATAAGGCTGACTAAACATGAAACTTTACATCCCTGGCTTGCGTTACCCGCCGTGGTTGCTCAGTGGCTATGGTGCTGGGCTGCTGAGCACGAGGTCGCGGGATCGAATCCTGGCCACGGCGGGCGCATTTCGATGGGGGCGATATGCGAAAACATCCGTGTACTTAGATTTAGGTGCACGTTAAAGAACACCAGGTGGTCGAAATTTCCGGAGTCCTCCACTACGGCGTGCCTCATAATCAGAAAGTGGTTTTGGCACGTAAAACCCTATAATTTTACCCTTGGCTTGCGTTCTGCGGCGTCGAAGATTCCTGACCTTCCAAACCGCACAACCTTCACGCTACACCGCCCGGTTTCGTTTGGCCTAGCAGGGCAGAAAGTTGTGTGGCCTGAGTGCACACCCGAGTGACGATTGCGGTCGCCATTGGATATTTGTGGCCACGAAGTTGCGTGAAAGCAAGCAGGTCGATCGTTTGTCGGTGCGTCGCTCCTTTATCCCGGTAACCACACGTGGTGTACGTGCGAAATGGTGTACGTGCGAAATGTACGTGCTGACAGAATTAACAGCATCTGCATGACAAACCATGCCGTTGATTAGAATTTTCATAGACTGATGCTGGTACCGTAGGCTAGAGTTGTACATTGAATGGTGGCCGAAATTTGAGCAGCACGTGGAATAATCGTCAGCATGCAGTAGGGCGTCTTTACGTGTATACATTGCGACACATTCTGTCTTTCGTATATGTGGATGAGTTGGGAACATGATATCGCTTCACAACAGCAGGGGGAGGTTTCGAAGGCAGCGTGTTGAGAGAGCTTTACTGCAAAGCAAGCGCTTATACGCTAACACTGTTGCACACCATGTCTTTCTACTTGCAGGTCTCACGGGACGGCGTTCCCTTGGAAGCACTGACTTTTGCCACCCGGCGGACTGGTGAATCATGTCTAAAGCGTCGCATGCAGGACATGCCGTCGACATCACATGTGCGCTCGACTGGAGTACCACCGAATGGAACGCGCAGGACATACCATGCACAAAGGAGGGCGGTACGAGATGTCAGTTACTGCAGTACCGTCCGGAAATAATAGGATACTTCTAGGCGCTGCCCTGGAGCTTCGGGAAGACAGGCGAGGAGAGAGCAGAGGCGATGTGCTTATTGCTGTTGTCGAGGCATGCACATGCAGGTATCGATGGTACGGCTTTAGGGAAGACTCGTACAAAGAGAGAGCACTGGACTTCGTTGAACATCTATTCGCCGAGCACCACTGCATCACAGCGATCGAATTCAACCACAACTTGATGCTTCGCCCTTCACTGCTATTAGCCGTTAAACGTCATCCCTCTTTGACAAGCGTTACAGTGTGCGGAACAGTCATTGTATCTCACCGTGCAGCTGAGGTGTTGGAGGTCATCAAATCTCTCTCGCAGCTCAAGCATCTTGTCTTCAAGGTTTATGATTTTGAGAAGCTATGGGGCATTGATTGGAATAGGTCTAGGATGCTATTTGACCTAGGTATAAATCATCTGTCAACCCTCCACGTGCCAGACATTGTACTGCCCCGGTGTAAGGCCGGACGGCTCGTCCAGGCGCTCATTAAAAAGAAAAGCATAATCGACCTCAGCGTCGGACAAAACGTTTTCTCCGATGCCATGTTTCCCAAATACCTTGCCACTGACAACTGCAGGCTGCGGACACTTGTGCTCAAATCCATCGCCTTGTTCAACGACGGCTCACTCCTGAGGAAACTCATCGATGCCTTCTGCAAGATGATTTTTTTGGAGAACCTGAATGTGGATATGGCCCTGAGGAGAACCATATTGTAAGTATTTGTAAATATTTCTGAAATCTTATTATCGATAGACAATCCATTGGGACGTTTCGCTACAATCGTTACGGGGCTTTAGCTTTCGTAGCCATTTGATGCATAACGAATCACACGTATATGCTACTCCGAGTATGGTACTTAAAATTCTGATTAATACGTGGCAAGTTTAAAGCGTATCTTATAGAAGCGCTTTTGATATGCTGGAGCGAGCTTTCAACTGAGAGGAGTTCAGCGAACCATTAATTAATGACACATTTACTGTGCTTCTTATGGTTTTACTCAAATAAATTTCGATTTTTAAATCTATTGTTAGTGACCGAAAATGAAAGTGGACAAGTTGTTCTCAGTTAACTGGTTTTGGCCGTTATAGATGGGGTATTAAAACGTACGCGTCGAAGTTACTGGAGTTGTGATGAATTTGTCTTGAACTTGCCAGCTACTGAAAAACATATCCAGACGGTACATATAAAAGTTCCTGTCTTGTGACTGGGCACAAGAGCGTTAAACATGTATTTAATGATATGAGCTTGCTTTTAAAGGCAGTACTTGAATACAATTGTAAATCAGTTCATTCTGAACAGCTATCTTTTTGAGATCTTACTGTCATTGATTTGACGCAAAACTGTTGTTACCGACACCAAAAATGGCCATTTCAGCTAGACAATTATTAAATTTCGCACAGGAGCATCAGGCTTCCATGGCAGTATGTCTTATGATCGTCCAAGTGTTTCTGTTTATTCGCATCGTTCTGGTGCCGAAAAAGTTGGCGGAACACAGTGGCTCGTGCAGAATGCAATGTTGTTCCTTATAAAAAAAAAATATGGGTCGAGTGGACGGTGATAATATCTATGTTATGAAGAGCTGTCGCTTTTAGTGGCGTCGCAACCGATCATTTGTTTTCGTGCCTTTTTTTGCCTTAGTATGGCTCCACTCACAATAACAGTGAACATTTCGATGCGAAAGCATTAACAGGGTGTCTGTCTCAATAAGTTGAGCCAATTTGAAAAAAAATATGCAAATGCCACGTAGCTGGACCGAACCGAGGTAATGTTGTTTGCCATCGCTTCGAGATACTGAGATATTTTATTTTGCAATCCGCCTATTTAGACAAGTAGTCTTAATTAATGAATCAATTGTTATAGTTATATTAAAGGTGTCACCGAAAATATTGTACAGAAACATGAAAAACTCCCGATACAGCTTTCTGTAACTCCATAGGTGCTACTTAAAGCTGTATCTCCGAGCGTGAAGAAGCGTACGAGTTTGTTAGAAATTGCTTAGTCTATTTCTTTTGCAGGACGCCGAAAAAGCTACGGAAGGTTAGTCACATGCAACTTTTGTTGTAGCCAGGAAGGAATAGCGAGACGGCCAGACGAGGAGTCACATACACACACGTTTAATGGTCAGACGTGTTCTATCTCAAGAAGAAGGGGACGCGCTGCCAGATCGCCGACCACGTGCCGTCACGGGGAACTATGTCTGCCGACTTTCACTAGATGGCAGCATACAAACATCTCCCCAACAGAGCAAGCGAAGTTCGCTGCAGCAGGCGACTTCACGCATCTCTCACTTCTAGTATGCATGTGGGAAGTGTCTTCGCCACACAAACGGGCGTCTGCTACACCGTCACTGACACAAATACTGTCTGCATTGGTTTTAGCAGGGGAATAGTGAACGAGCTGGGTCCTGTTCCTGCGCACAGTACCAGTGTCGGTGTTAACCCAGTAGAACCGAGGCTCATCGGCTGGGGCTTGTACTGTCGCTTTGCACTTGAGGACTGTCAACCAGGCGTCGTCGCCGTAGAGTAGATCCGGCAGGTCGTGGACTCCGTGACGCCTGTCGAAGTCTTTCTTTTGACGTTTCCGGTACTGTTCCTCGAATCGGGTAGTTGGGGGGTGTCAGCTTGGGGGAACTAAGAGGAAGCTTGCATGGTTCTTAGCCGACGACCCATGAAGAGTTCCGCACTGCTATAACCATTCTTCTAAGGAGTCGACCTGTAAGCTAGGAGCGTCAAGTAAGGGTCCTTCGTCTTTGTCATGGAAGTCTCGATGATTTTTACCGCAGCCTCAGGAAGTCCATTGCCCTGAGGATAGTGAGGGCTAGAGGCAATGTGCTTGAAGCGTAGTCTTGAGCGAAGAGTGAAAACCCAGTCGACGAAAACTGCGGGCCGCTGTCGAAAACCACTTCCTCAGGAATACCTTGGCGTGCAAAAAATGACTTGCAGTGGTTGACTACAGCTGCGGACGTAAGCTTCTCGAGCCGAGCCAGTTCAGGGTATCTGGAATAATAATCTATTGCTATCAACCCCCACTGGCTCTTATAGTGAAACAAGTCCATTGCAATGCGTTGCCAACGTCCTTCTGGAAATTCTGAACATTTTCGTGCCATTTTCCTGTTCTTGTTTCGACGCATTGCTGACATTGCTTCACTAGGGACGTGACCTCAGCTCCTATAGTAGGCCACCAGACACAATCTCTGGCTCGAGCAAATTTCTTTGTTATACCAAAGTGTCCTTCATGTAAGAGTCGTAGGAATTCGTTTTGGCAAGAGGCAGGGACGACAACTCGGGCAGCGTAGAGGAGTAAATCGTTCTCCAGAGTGAGCTCGTGTCGATGCTCGTAGAAGGGTTTTTGGTCCATTGGTAAATCTCTTGCTCCGCCGGCGAAATTGTGCACAAACAGGGTCTGTTTGTTGGGATGCTTTTAACCATTGAAAGCAGTGCTCCTTTATGGGAAAAGAGGTTTTCAAAGAGCATGCGAAAGATTCCACGTTTCCTTCGAGCTCTGTGTCTTCTGTTTTTGGCCAGAGAGGCGCTCTGGAAAGAGTGTCTGCGGCTAGAAGGTCTTTGCCTGGGACGTATGCAATCTCGTACTGGTATCGCATCATGTTCTTCTTTAGCCTTTGTAATCTGGGTGTCAGGTCGTCAAGGCTTTTCGAAGTGAAGATGGGAACGAACGGCTTATGGACCGTCTCCAGCTTGAACAGCTTGACGACAAGATAATCGCTGAACTTGTCACATGCCCAGACTAAAGCAAGAGCCTCTTTATCGATTTCAGCGCAACGCTTCTCGGTCTCTGAGAGTAATCGTGAAGCATAAGCGATGACAGAAATCTTGCCATTCGTTTTCTTCTGCCGGATTAATGCACCAAGTCAGAAGGAAGATGCATCTGCAGTCATGATCGTTTCTCTAGATGGATCGTAGACTCCAAGGACAGGGCGAGACGAGAGCACCGACTTTCATCTGTTGAACGCCTGCTGTTGTTGAGCATCCCAAGCAACCTCTTGCTTCTTTGACAGCAAAAGAGTAAGTGGTTGCGGGACTTCGGAGAGATTGGGAACGAATCTGGCGAGGTATGTTGTCTTTCCGAGAATTCTTCCAGCTCGGTCCTGTTTCTTCGGCTCTCCATTTTCATAATGGCTTCAGCTTTCTTCTCGTCAGGTCGTATGTCGTCTTGGTCTAATCAGTGTCCAAGGAACGTAAGGCGCTGGACCTTAAACAAGCATTTTGTTTCATTCAATGTCAGTCCAGCCTTGACGAGTATAGCTGCAGCACATTTCTGACTGTCTAATTGTGCTCATGCTCATTGGAACCCCAGATAAGGATGTTGTCCATTTGACAGAGAACCCTACTGACGCCTTGTAAAATGTATGACGTCTCTTTCTGGAAGTGGTCAGGAAGAAACGCAATTCCAAATGGTAACCGGTTGAAATAGAAGCGTCCAAAAGGTGAGATGAATGTGGTTAGCTTTTTGGAACCTTCACAAAGTGGAATTCACCAAAATCCAAAGTCAGCGTCCAGTTTGAAGAACTCCATGAAGAAGTCCGAGAGTGCGCTCCACGGAACAGATAGGATGTCATTCTCTCAAATCGTTGCGGTTCAGTTCTGTGAAGTCCGCGCAGATTCTCACGTTTCCGGGTGGCTTTGGGACGACTACCATTGGTGCACACCACTCCGTCGGCTCGCCAACAGGTGATATGACGCCGAGTTTCTGCATTCTTTGTAGTTCCAACTTTGTCCTTTCGTATAAAGGAATTGAGATGCGCGTCGTAGAGCTGAGCGCGAAAGGTTTCGCTCCTGCTTGCGGCTGAATTCGGTTTTCCTTATGCAGGTTGCCGAGTCCCTGAATCAGCGCTATAAGTTCTTCTTTCGGATTCACTTTCTCAGCAATGGTGTTTACAAATGTCAACATGCGGAGTTCTTTGATCGCTGGCTTGACTTAGCAACGCAGTGCGGACCTCATCTAAGACGTAAACGTGGACCGTGGACGTGGACCTTCCTCATTTTCTCACTTATCTCTAATAGATAAATATTGGTGCAACTTTCTTACCAACTAATGAACTTCATACCGAATGTTTATTGCTTTTGTTGTTATTTTCTCAATTTAGGTAACTTGTTTTTTATGTAATACGTGTTTTCTCTATGTTTTCAGCGCAAGTTCGGTCGCCCTCTTTGCCAACTTGGTCACTGAAAGCCCCTCACTACGCTGCCTCAGGCTACCTTCGACGCTCTGCGATCACCCACCGTGCATGATCGGCGTTCCCGTTTGCCAGCTTGCCGATCGCGAAGCCGCGCAATGCGTGACGTCCTGGGCCACGGCTCTGCAGACACCGCAATCTCTACTCAACCAGCTCTTCATTGACTTACCATGCCTTCTTCAACGCAGTCGCGGATAGCGACGCTCCGAGGGCGGTGATCGTCAACTCTTTGCCCTGCATCGATGGGCTCGATAGGGTCTGCACAACTATGCGGGAGCGAGGCCTGAGCGACCGAGTGGTCATCAAGGGGCACAACTGCACAAATTACAACAGCCCAAAGCAATTGCTGAAATGTGCGGAGATTAGCAGCACAACCATAAGTGTGAACCGGTTGCTGTTTCGCGAAGACGCGGGCGCGAAGTCAGTTACCTCAGCTCTGCAAATGGTCGGGGGCAGCGGTCACATAACATCGCTACGGGTTGAGTGTCGTCGCTTCAGCCGCGAAGCATTCTCCGCCTTGGCGGCATGTCTAAGGAACGCGTCCGCCCTCACTGATGTCGACATCAGGTTGGGGGTCTTTTCGACAGAAGAGGAACGCGCGGACGTGCACGCCGAACTGGTGTCAGCGCTGGCCTCTAACCTCAAGCTAGTCAATGTCAGCATCAAGGGCGCGCTGCTGTCCAGCGACGACTTGAACATACTCGCGACTGCTGCTAGCATGAGCACCCGCCTGACCGCATTCACCATGACTCCTGCCTGTGGTTTCGGTATCTGGAAATGGGAATCTTGTGAAAAGCGTTGTTGTCGCGATACTGAGTTGACCAAGAGGTCACAGGGAGCATTCAACTTCAAGAACATCGCACTATCGGACATCCTGGTATGGCTCAGTTTCTTCCCTTCGCGATCACAAAAAAGAAAGAATCTGGTGCGGCCGCAATATTCATATGGGGACGGATTATCATCGAAGCTATTTAAGCTGCATGCATTATAAAATCATCAGTTATATTTTTTTCACACGGCCCAGCACACTACGCTATCGCAAGCGCCACCGCACCTCCCCCGCATCTGCCGCAACCGTTGCTTGCAGCTGCGCCGGCAACTCATTCGCGCGTGATGTTATTACCGCAGAAGCGCAGGCCACGTGCACAGGTGCCATCGCTACACTCTTTCCCCTGTGATTATTCGTCAAACACGAGTTAAAACAAATAAAGCGTGCGAAGAACAATTTACTAGGCGAAGTGTACTTTATGCATATAGTAGAGAAGGATTGGAACGATATAGTTGGTCGTCCTCTCCGGCGCTTTGTAGTGGGTCGTCCTCTCCAGCGCTGTTGCTCGTGAAGGCCGCTCGCGCTCGGAGTCCCTGGTCTGCCTAGACTGTCACCGCTGCGATGCTCCTAGTCCGATCAAAACCCACATGAGAACGCATGCGGGGGATGCATATCGAGGCTATTTGTAAACATCTTCGCTGTTAAAAAGTTTAAGGAACTGCAGACAACGCACGAATAGGACTTGCGAAAGCATTTCCTGCGAAAATTACGCTACTTTTGTCGTAGTGTCTATGGGTGTAGCGGTCTGTTCAAACATTTTCTGACGTTGCACATTAATAATTTTAGACAGCATACTGAATAATAAGCGCCAAGAAACCCTAATGATATACGCAGCCCTTGCTGTGTTTACAAAAATGAGCGCTTAGAAAATTGGAGAGATAAACAACATCGAAAAAGGCGTCACGAAAGATTTTGAGGCTCAAGGTACTTATAGACCAAACCAAAAGTACTCCTCTTCCTTAAAATGGCAGCTCGACGATTGTAACACTGGAGTAATTCCCTCTAGTAATTGGGGTAGGAAACTCTAAGGGAAGTGCCGAATTCGACTTAGGAGTATACGGGGAGTGAATTCACTTGTCGTTTGCACTTACACTCTGTCGTACCTGTTCATTTTTATTGTTCTGTTCCCACCTGTTTATTCAGTGAATTACCCCGATAAGTTCCCCACATAATAGTGTCTTTTGTTCAGCATTGCCTTTACTTAATTATCTTTTCCAATTAGGTTGGTATAAAATGGGTTTTGAAAGCTTGAGTGCCGCGTACCAGTTAACTGCAAGAAAACTTTAGTTGTACACTTTACAGGTAAATTCTGCCCACTCTTTCCTAGACAGTCCACGAATGGTCCTTTTACGAACTGTTCTACATGTTCTTGTATATTTACTTTATTTACAGCGTTCGCCACTAGTATCGAATTTGTTCATGGCAGGACACTGCTTTTCTTACAGTACTAGACCGTTCATTGCAATGCACGGAATTATTTTTCCATTACACTAGCAAACTTTTAAGTTGACAGATGCTGACTATTGCAACCCATTGTGTTGGCCACACGGCAAATGCGACGCACTACTGTCTTCGACATCTGGCAGCGCGCAATTGTACCATGTCCGATGCTCGCGCCATCTGTACACAGGCAGTAGAAGAAGAAAAAAAAAAAGAATTGCACGAGATCTCACGCACCTGTGGAAATCGGTGTTCTGAGAAGTTCTCATGTACGCACTCAAATGTTAGTGCTCGACCTACGTTTAGGCCCATATATTTTGATTACATGCGGCTTTTTGCTTTTCTATTTTTTTTTTCTCAGCCGTGCAGCGTACTGCAGGCGTACAGGGACGCACAAACGCATGCTCGCTTCGTGCGTGATGGCGGCCACGTGATTATCTTGCTCTGCACTCTTTTCTTGCCGCCTGGCTTTCGTTTTCGAAGCCGGATACGTTCGCGTTCTTCAACACCTTTTTGCCCCAAAACGAAGAAGCCCCTGCCACGCGAGTGGTTCCTTTGGTGCCTGGAACGCGGCAAGATGTTTGTCGACGGCTTCTGCTGCTGCTTGAACATCGGCAAATGGAAACTGCGGAGGGGAGCTGGGGGCCTTGGGCGCCAGGTGAAAGCATGTAGGTTTCCTAGAATAGTTACCGGAGGCAACTCTGGCGCTGCGATCACGGGAATGATGGTACAGTTGATTTGTCTGATCTTCGTGCTTGTGCATTCAGACGTTCTTGCGACTTCGTTTATGACGCATTATCTGCCATCGTTGTGCTAAATTTCAGAGCAATCAACACATTTCTAAGTGCAGAGGACACAGCAATGCAGCGAACATACACAATTAATACTAATTGGAGTGGTTTAGCTTGTCCAGGCGGCGAAATCGAAACGCGCCGAGCGTCTCAACGCAATGACTTGTTTGCGAGGAACTTCTAAGGGCGTTCTATGGCTCTTGTCGCTGAACGCTTCCGTGGCGTAAGGGTTTCCAGTACCAGGCTTCTGTGCAATTTTATTAATGTGTCTTTAGTTTTTTTATTGCACAGTACTTCGTTAAAAAGTACCAGTTTACAATGTCGCGAAGCCGCTTGAAGCCAGAACGACGAAGTTTAGGCCAATCCACGTACTTCCCTTATAATTACCGCGCTCACCGAACCGCCCTGATTGTAGCTCCTGTAGACACTAGCGCCAAAGTTCCCTAGAATAATATTTATGTGAATCTCTATGGTTGAAAGCGCCACCTGCACCCGCTGCACCATCTATCAGCGAGCCCGTGAAGTGATCGCGGAGGCCATGGCGGAATGTGGCACCTGCATCGCTCGTGCGAGACAGGCCACAGGCGCACGGTGCAAAAGAGGGAGAGGAGGCAATTTTGTGCGCTCAGATATTGCAATTTCTCAACGAGTATATAATTTTTGTGCCCACAGAATGGTGGTCGTCTGCGATGATTGCTCTGCATGCATATTTCTGCATTTGAAGTATTATGGTGTTGCTCAGAATGCTTCGCTCACGTTGCTGTGACTTCTTATCGACTGTTTCCAAGATCACCTCACTTACAAGATAAGTATGAATGATGCAGTTAGTACATTGGCTGTTTGTAAGAGAGCTATTTTTCATTCCCTTATTTTTAGGAAACGTACGCTTCCACTTACGCGCACACTGTCAGGCGCTTCAGAAATTGCTACCATTTCAGGCTTATCGTAAGTTTTTCTTCTTTAAACACGACGTATTATCTGTTTTATTTTCATGCAGCAAGCGACCAGAAGGAATGCTTCCGCGGTGTCGGCCGCTGCACAGTTCGTGCTAGGCGAGCAAGATGACTTGGAAGGCGCGAATGCCATCGAGCTGATGCACGACCACCCACGCCTCCTCGAAATTGTGATGGAAGGTGCTGACGTCACTAAGACCGGAGCCAAGAAAATGATCAGCAACACCCTCCTGCGAGCCCACCGCTGTAGCCTTGACGAGTTCATGAGAATGGCAGGCGTCGTAAAGGAGAGGGTGGAGTGCCTTCGTCATCCCGACGACAGGCATCAGCTCACTGACATTGGCTACGACTGCTGGCTGCACATTCGCAGTTTCCTGAAGATAGGGGACGTTCTCAACATTTAGCCTGTATCGGTCAATGAAACCGTCTTATGGGATATTGAATGCGATTAGCGTAGCGTAAATAAAATACATAATATTCTTCTGAGTAGAGGTTTGCTTAGTCTCCGTATGAGTGATCCCCAAGGAATAAAATAAATGTTTTGTGAATGAGTCTGTGTGATTCCCGTTGGTCATTCCACTCCTTCATTTGGCTTCATGATGTACAGCCAAGTGGTAGATGAAATATATTTTATATGTGGGCTGCGTTAACACACGGACACATTGCGCAAACAGGTTATAATCTGCTCTGTTTGAACTAACGCACAATTGAAACGAGGATGAGCACAGGAGAAGATGGAATAGCAGTCGATTTAATCAAAGATGGAGGAGACATAATGCTTGAAAAACTGCCGGCTCTTTATATGAAGTGTCTATCGACTGAAAGGATTCCAGAAAACTGTAAGAACGGACATTAAACTAATCCTCAAAAAAGGAGACGTTAAAGAACTGAAAAATTATAGACCCATTAGCTTACTTTTAGTATCTCCTAAAAACATCTCCTAAAATATCCCAGTATTATATAAGTTATCTTACTAAAATAATATCCAATAGAATAAGGGCAACACTTTGGTCAACCAAGTGAACAGGCAGGCTTCAGGAAAGGATACTCTACAATAGATCACATCCATGTCATCAATCAGGTTATCGAGAAATCCGCAGAGTACAATAATTCTCTCTACATGGCTTTCATAGATTACGAAAAGGCATTCGATTCAGTAGAGATACCAGCAGTCATAGAGGCATTACGTAATCAAGGAGTACAGAATGCTTACGCAAATACCTTGGAAAATATCTACAGAGGTTCTAAAGCTACCTTAATTCTACACAAGAAAACTAGCAAGGTACCTGTAAAGAAAGGTGTCAGACAAGGAGACACAATCTCTCCAATGCTATTCACTGCGTGCTTAGAAGTATTCAAGCTATTAAACTGGGGAAGATTTAGCAGTAAGGATCAACGGCGAATATCTCAGCAGCCTTCGTTTTGCGATGACATTGTTCTATTCAGCAACAATGAAGACGAGTTAAAACAAATGATTGAGGACCAGAATAGAGAGAGTGCAAGAGTGGGGTTGAAGATTTATATGCAGAAGACCAAGATAATGATAAACAGCCGGCCAAAGGAACAAGAGTTCAGGATTGGCAGTCGGCCTCTAGAGTCGGTGAAGAAGTAAGTACGTTTACCTAGGTCAATTATTCACAGGGAACCAGGATCATGAGAAGGAAAGTCACAGACGAATAAAAATGGGAAATGGGAATAAAAATACGCCAGACATTGCTAGCTCCTGACTGGAAGTTTACCATTATCATTGAAAAGGAAGGTGTACAATCAGTGCATTTTAGTAGTGCTGACATATGGGGCAGAAACTTGAAGACTGATAAAGAAGCTTGAGAACAAGTTAAGGACCGCGCAAAGAGCAATGGAACAAAGATTGCTAGGCATAATGTTAAGAGACAGAAAGAGAGCGGTTTGGATCAGAGAGCAAACGGGTATAGCCGACGCTATAAATAACATTAAGAGAAAAAATGGAGCTGGCCAGGTCATGTAATGCGCCGGTTAGATAACCGTTGGACCATTAGGGTTACAGAATGGGTACCAAGAGAAGGAAAACAGTATCGAGGACGACAAAAGACTATGTGTAGCGATGAAATTGGGGAATTCGCGGGCGCTACTTGGAATCGGTTGGCGCAGGACAGGGGCAATTGGAGATCGCAGGGAGAGGCCTTCGTCCTGCAGGGGACATAAAACAGGCTGCTGCTGCTGATGATGACGACAATTTTTTGCACATGCCACACGTTATTGCACACGTCAAGAAAAACAAAACGAGACTATGGTACGTTACATGCCAAAACAAACATTATGACTGAAGGGCTTATCATAGTGCTGAAACCCCAATTATTTTGCTCCCCTGGGATTCCTCGAAAAGGTCGCTAAATTTAAGTACACGGGCATTCTAGCAGATCGCACGCATTTAAACGGGGCTGCCGTGGCCGGGGTCGAACCCGCGACCTAGTTCGTGCACCGCAGCGCAGGACCATGGTCTTCGCGCTACTGTAGCGGGCCATACATGTCCAATACAGATATCGAATAAAAGTTTGCGTGTGTACTGGGTGCGAAAATAAAGGGAGGAAGGTGGAAATCATCCCGGATTACAGCACGACATCATCCGAGTTTGGCACGTGCCAAACGTTGACGCACAACCTTGAAAAAACAGTGATTCAGAAACATAATGCTAGACAAAACAGTAAGCGATTATCATTTTAAAGCACGTGGGCTTTATGTCTTCATTCCTTTATTGTTGGCACTTTGTGGACCAACATATAATATGCCGCATGAAAGCGACTAAATAACTTGTTGAAATATGAATCATGTCATGAGCACGCGATTGTAGTTTCTTCATGTGTGTCAACTGTTCACACTACGCACATTAACTTCGCATTCTTGTCAAAAGAGTGTATAAATGAATATTTTTGTTGTTGCAGATGCGGGCCATTATTCTAGCTGTTTTATGCGAATGCCTTCCTTTGGCTCTTTCGTCCGTTTTGTTGCTTGGCTGCGGTCACTGGTGATCCAATCACGTGTGCAAAGAGGGCAATGGAACGCAGCTTCGTACAACGCAGGGGTCAGTTGAGGTCACACAACGGGTGCCTTCTAACCAAGGGGAAGCATTGACCATATTCAACGTCGAAGCAGTGTACACCCCTCTCAAACATTTCACCCCTCCCTACATTACACGCTACTGTCATCTTTCCTTGTGAACACGACTGAATGTGCACCTTTTGACGTGTGGGTCATTAACGAATTATTTACCTTCAAAACTTCGTTATTTTTTTACGCATGTTTGCATGCTTGCTCTTTTTCATTGACTTTTCACGGTTGTTTTCGTTGACTTTGACATGAGCCAGTGCATTTGCAGGTATTCTTGACCTCACTATATTTTTTTCTTCTTTTTACACGCGCAAGATCGTGAAATTTCTACTAACGTTTTTGTTTCCTGTCGCTCGCTTCTTTTTGCGTCAATAGCTGTAGAAACCGGAAAAAGGAAGAGTTCAATTAAACACCACAATGCCCGTCCTGCTATGTATAGCTTGCTGCTTCAGTTGAAATGACTCATGGGATATGAAGGGAAATAGAAAGAAAAGCATAAAAACTTTAGCCCTTGATACTTCTTGTAGCCGGTATCAGTTGCTTCTCTGTGTCTGTGTGCACATGTGTGTGTATATAGGAGACCTGCCGCAACCTTCAGGGCTTTTCATCGTTTGCGTTCGAAGGCCATAAAACCTAAATTATGTAAGAAACACTGGCAATCATCTGAGCATCCTGAAGACATTACTATTTAGCTTTTCTGGGAGCCACATTTTATTTAATTTATGGCGTATTAAAGGATCACGTTGGGTGAGAACATGTCGTTGTTTTGGCGTTCACGCCTTATCACTGTCTGCTGTGGCCCTTCAGCGGGCTGCGGAATGACTAGCAGCGCAGCGCACGACAGAGGGAGCCTTTTTGTTTGTATTTATTCCTTTTATTTTCGTGAATTGCCTTCCTTCATTTATAACACATTTATTGAGAAGGCAAAAAAAAAGAAGCAGCATATGGGATTCGTCCTTGAGCTCTTTTTTGCTTGAGCTGGTCGGCGCAAAGGATATTAGTTTTAAAGGACCTTAGGGCGAGTGATTAGACGCTTTTCTTGATAACCTATGCGCCAATGAATAACTTGCGTAGCTCTTCTCAAGTTGTAATTCGAACGTAAAACAGCGCTCCCCTCAAAAATTTTAGAGGGGTGGGTATTACGCAACCATTGGAAGAGGGTTCTTTTTCCTTTAGTTTCTAATTCGTCAATAAGGAAGGAATCCGAGTTAGAGCAAATTAGCCAGTCAAATTACCGGGTCCTATACATTCATATGGATCGTACGTCAGCAGGTACATTGGGCGCTAAGACAAGAGTGCGTCCGTCAGAATGTTTACCTCTTTTCGCTCGAGTTGCGAGACTACATTTACTGTAGCATTATTTGCAGGCACATACCCAGGATGTTTTTTTTTGGGGGGGGAGGGGCGGGGGGGAGGGGTGCCTTTACTAGTGCAAATGTGCGTAATGCCCACCATTCGCCCTAAAGTAGCGTACACCCGCAAAAGAGAAATGAAATAAGGTATATTTCACAGGTACGCCTGTGAGATACACCTCTCCTTTACTTGGCAAAGAAGGAACCACATCAAATGTACTCGTGCATGAAAGATGCGCAGGAAGAACACTGCCAAGAACAAGTTAACAAGCGAATGTGTAAAACAGATTTCTAGTAGTGTTTTTTGAATAAGCTCTGGAAGAATTACGCAGAAATATACTTGCGGAACAATCACAGTATTTTTTTGCATACCTCGTTTACTGCTCTACCAAGTGCCAAAACCGACTCGCGTTGTTATTTGGGAAGCTGCGTAACGACGCATGGCCACCAGTCCCGTACAACCACGTATAGAACGCAGGACGCGGCGGTTCTAGACGTACTGGGCCCACGGTGGAAGGTTTTAAAAACACCCAGATTAGAACAGCAGAAAAGTGGCGACTAAAAACGGTAGAAGCACCATTCAAAACAGACGGAATTCTTATTCTCCACTTCCGGCGGCATTTCCTCTACTTCCATTTGAAATAAGAAGATGTTGATCCCTAAATATTTTCCCAACCAGCTGTTAAATGTACTCATTTTCGCTTTCTTTCGCATTTCTCAACTCCTTGCGACTCTTGTTCCCAGTTGCAAATTTTGCACGATAAGTGCTGTACAATTAGAGAAAAAGCAGACAAAGTAACGGGTGACAGTTGAATTGCTGATGGGTTTAACGGTTATTGCAGGCTTTGATAATTGACGCTGAGTCGAATTATTTTATTTTACACCTTATCTAACCCATATCGCGTATCTGCCAGCGTTGCGGCGAGCCGTCACTCGAGGAAATAATGAAGCAAAAGGAAATGTTAAACCCAACTGGCGTTTTCTCCGGCCACAACTCGTTCCACGAGCATATAGACCAGCTGTCTACGAACCGAATCCCTTTCCTGGTCCCTGGATCAGTCTTAAGAAGGTCGAAATAACGAAGTAACAGCGATGCGCGCGACCGTTGAATAGATGTTGACAACTGAACGCATCTCGAGTTAATCACGCGGGCACCGAATCGATGAGAAAAGTGGCCGTCACATTCAGGGATGCCGATAACTACCACCATCCAAAAGGAGTGAAAAAGACAGCACAATGTTGACCGCCGAATAGCTGTCAAGTCTCAAGATTGATTTGGTGGCACTTTAGGAATGTGTGTGAGGAGTAGTGGCGTGGGTGGGGAGGGGGGGGGGGGGGGGGGTATGCAGCTTAACTTTTTTTTGGGGGGAGGGGGGGAGCGGGCCTGGGTACGTGCCTGATTCTCTGGTCATAAGACTTATGTCCAATGTCAGGAATCTAGCGGCGTGCTGTCACTTGTAACTGCCCTGCCTGGCGAAGCGAATCAACAATCCGAGTGTTTCCGCCGCCTACAAGAAACCAGCATTTGGAGGTGAGAAAAATCGATCCGCTCGTGTAGAGACAAGAAAGTGAATGTTGCACGTAAGCAGGTTCTTTGTGGGTGGGTGGGGGGTTAAGGAAATGTTTTGTAGATCATAAAGAAAGCCCATTGACTGCATACGCAAGAAGCGAGTACTGTCTTTGACTTTAGCTTCAATAAAAGTTCTTTTTTTCTCTTTGACGAGTACGAATCTGATTTGCATTGACATGCTACCGCAGCTGTCTTTGATACTAAAAAAGTTTCGGTGTAATAATCGGTGAGTATTCGCGGACGCAAGCAAAACTGCTACAGCAGCGCTATACGCGCGTCATCGACAGCACATGCGTAGAACGTTTCGCATGGTGGAAAGGTGCTCGAAACCCAGTGCTGTGGTGCATCTGGTATACAAAAATCTAAGCCCTTTGCACGCGAAGGCGTCGACAGGATAGAGGCGTTAGTGACGGCAAAACATGACCAACACATGATCCTCAGAGAAAGATGCAACTTCGTCACGAAACGTGATTTTTCATTTGTCTTGCTTTTGTGACAAAGAAGTAACATGGCCGAATATGGATAGAAGTGGGCGGCCCCAGTCGCGCAATGTTGCAACTGTGCATGGTTCTATAACGCCTGCCAAACAGAATTGAATATGTAGGACGCGTACATGACCCGCAAATCGCTTCACGTGGTCGCGCGTGCGGGCACTTTGTAGCTGCTATTACATAACTCACCAAACATCTGCACCGCATGGCGTACAAAAACTGCCTGCTATTTGTAGTTGCAGCCAAGTAAGATCTCCGTGTTTCCATCTTTGCCGTCAAGCAATTATAACTCAACCACTTGGCACGCAAAGAAGAATGCACCAAGAGAGAGAGAGAAACGAAGAGGGAAAGGTAGAGAGGCTAACCAAGGACGTGCCCGGTTGGCTACCCCACGCTTTGAGAGGGGAAAACGGGAAAGAACAGATAAGGAGAGCAGACAACAATAATAGTCATTCTTCTACATTTCTTGAAGTGCACTGGATTGTATGAACGCTTATGATGGAGAATAATGCACCAAGAATTCGCACAAGCTTTCCAATCTTTAGCGTGAATTCAAGTGAGACATGAATTACCTTGATGCATGGCGCGGTTACGATCAGTCCCAGGTTTTACTTATGCTATATACAAGGCTTGAAAAGAAAGTACGCTATGATCAAATGTACAAAACAACAAATCTCAGTCAGTGAGTATCCCCGTCCCTTTACACATATTGAAGTGTAATTTGGAGCGTTTCCTCACCCGAGTGTTTAATAGGTCTTAATGATGACTTATACAAGCACCGTTGGAGCATGACTGCTTTGACCCGTTTTGCACTATACCGCATAACGGCTGCAGCTTGTCTCGCAAGCACAGACAGCGCTCGCGGAGGCCACCAGCGTTCGCAATTAAATCTTCGTTACTGTCATGGACGAACGCAATAAACATGGAGACAATGTGACATCACGCCGTCAGCTTTCGAAAGCGGACTCTCCGTGGAGTCCTTCCTTTTGCTCTCTCCCTCGCACTATCGGCTCAGCACCTAATCACCGATGCTCAGCGTATATCGGGCTGCTAGTTTTACCATGTAAGGAAGCCCACGGTAAGCGAACTTTCTGTGTTAATTCACATACGTACCAAAGGCGTTGCCGCCAAGTATAAGTAGGATGTTATATCAACGCGGTCAAGGTTATGGCAGCGGGAACCTGGAAGAGTTTCTTAATGCTGGCATAGAACGCTAGAGCGAATGCACAATATTTGGACTAAAGAGCAACAACCTAAACATGTTATTATAAAATGAAGTTCCACTAACCTTTAAATTGAAGTAAAAACTGCTTTGAATTGGATTTATAGCAAAATGATTGCGCAAGTACATATTCCTGCTTATGCGCTGGGTGCTCTGGACAACATCTATCTTTCCGCGTATGTTGGTTGTCTCCACCGAAGATGCTATGGCCATTTTCTTCCACACGTGGGGTGTCTGGTTGTTTTCAGCGGCAACTTTCTTTCAGTGATCTGTTCTAATAACGGCGCACTGCACAACGCTGTAAAATAATTTACAACCTTAAAAGTGGAAAAGGGTGTAAATTTGTCTATAACGCACACCTTTAGGGTGTGATTTATATAACTGACACCCTGAGGACGTGAGTTAAAAACACATTTACACCTTTTTTTTTTTACTTTTAGACGGTGAAAATATTTTACAGTGAGGGCTGTGATTCAGGACGATAAACAATCTTCTTCCCTACTCAAAAATGTATGGTTGAATAACTGCATGTACACTTGAGCACGCTAGCTGAAGTGCATCGGACGCGAACAATGTTGTGCAGTTTCGCATGGTAATTTCTGTATCACCTTATCACTGCACTGAAGTGACAGCTTATTGTCATGTCAAGAGGACATACCTGGAAGCTTACGTCACGGCTGAAGAATGCGAAACGTGGAGAATCAATGGCAAGTGTAACTACACGCTGTGAAATGTTTGTGCGTCAGCCAGGATGACGTGATTTCTTATGGCAACTATAATTGGATGTCGTGAAAAGCCGTGGCGGCAGTGCAGTGGTTGTGCCAACGCGCTGCTCAAGCCGAGGCATCTGAGTTAAGCCCAGTTGTGAAGGGTGCTTTTCGATAAGGGTGAGATGCGGAGATGCTTCTGTAGGTTTCATGCTTCCAATTTTGAAGGTTTTTGGCCTTTCGGGAAAGAAACGTTCTGCAGGTGCGTGTTCTGCATTTCCTAATAAAAGGTCATTTATCAGTGTAGCAATCGTATGTGAGCCTCCTCTTCTCTCTTTCGCACCATTTGTTTGCTTGTTTGTTCTTCCGCTGCACTTCAACATGGTCAACCTATGACAACTCGTCCACCTATCTATTTTGATCATGCATATTTTATTCACTTGAGCGCAATTTCACCTTTCGTAGGTGATGATTTTTGCTTTTTTTTTTTGAGTACGTAAGTTTCCGTGCGTTGAATAACGCCTAACTATACCGGCAGCCACTAGTGTGTCTCTGTTATTCGCTGTTTTTAAGGACGAAGGTTCCGTCGAGCTTTTGATTGCTAGCCTTTTTTTTCTGCTCCCTGAATTTCTAAATGACGAAATGAAGAAATATTTATTTTCACAGAAATAACTACGAGAACCCAATTGACTTCCTTCGCCTTATCTCTTTTGAGTGAATGTTAAAGAACACTGCGTGGCCAAACTTAATCCGGAGCCTTCTCCAGCAGCCCCCCTCACAACGAACTGTGCAGTTTCTAGTCGCTAAGCACTTTAATTTCATAATAATCGTATGCTCATTTTCTTCGGCAGCCGTATCCCTCATTATACTTATAAATTAAAAGACCAATAAGAGTTAGTCCCCAGCAGATGACATATACATATAAGAAAAAGAGGTACTTACCCAAATGTATTCCAATTAAAACAGTTATTGTCATCAGCTTCATGTTGCATAGGACCTGTTAGCCGCTGACCGTAGCTTTATATCACGGAAAAAAGCGCTATATGCGGCAAGATTACTCACTGTAACAATGCAGTGCCTCCAATTTCATGTGACGTAGTTAGATTCGAGAAGTATACGCTAAGCAAAGGAACGTGAAAACGTACCAGAGCACGACTCGCAACTGCTTTATTTCTGCAGAATACGCGTACATATATATACCTTCAGTCAGCGCCGGCGCAAGAACATTCAAGCATCAAGTGCGGTAAGATAAGGAACTTCCTACAAACATGTTTCGCTTACGCACAAGCTACATTCCTCACTGATATAAAACGTTTGAATAATTTCCATATCTTTCGTATCATTGCTTCTGGCCAGACTCCGCACGTCAGAAAAGAATGGCAAGATGCGCAGGGGCAGACTGAAGGGATAAATGTACGCGTCTTCTTTAAAAATAAAGTACTTTTGAGTGGCGCTCAGTCTCATTATTTTCTCTTGTGTGCTGTGCATTGTTCTTTTCAATAGCCATAATGAATCGGTACAAACTCGCCGAACAAGTTCTCTTAAAAGGAATGGGGTTTACTACGAAAGTGATACACGCGAAGCATACCCTTTCATTTTTGCAAGACCCTGCAATGAACATTTTTAGCGCTCTTTTTCTTTTACTTTTTTCCCCTGTTTCTTCTTTTTTTGTTTTTGTTTGTGTGCTCGAAACTACAGTATGGTTCACCACTGAACAATTTTCCTATTTGCCTTATGCAATTCGTGACGGTTAGAGATGATACATATCATAGGACACGTTGATGAAATGACATCTGTATTTCCATATCATTTCTTAGAAATTCTTCTCGCCCTGCTGATACATGTGCATACTTATCAGTTGTCCTTGTAAATTAATTTTTCGCTTATATTTTATTTTGTTCTTCATTCACGCATAAATTTTGCATTAAAAACAGCTTGCTCGCAGACACAAATGATACCACCTGTGCAAAGAGGTCAATGGAAAGCAGCTTCCTTAAACTCAGGGGCCTGTGCAGGTGCAGGTGCCTTCTAACCAAGTGGAAGCATTGGCCATCTTCAAGGTCGGAGCAGCGGCAACCCCTGTCAAACCTGTCACCCCTCCCTACCTTACAGGGGCTACATCTGTCATCTGTCCTTGTGGACACGAGTCAATCTGCACGTGTTGACGTGTGGGTCATTCACAAACTGCTCACCCGTGTTGCTTTCCTTTAAGTTTTTTCTTTCTTTTTTTTTCACGCAGGTTTGCATTTACGTTTTTTTTGTTGTTGATTTTCACGAGTTGTTTTCGTTGACTTTGACATTTGTCAGTGCCCGTTGTGGTATTCTTGACACCGCTACGTTTTTTCTTTTCTTCTTTATGTTTTTTTACACGCGCAAGAACGTAAAATTTGTATTCACGTTCTTGTTTCCTCTCGCTCGTTTTTCTCTTCTTACCGAGAAAATGTATAGACTGAGCTCTCCGAGTTCCAGTCATACTCTTGATGACATTATTCATTCATTACCAAACAAAATGCTGTGAATCATGCGAACAAAATTCAGAATATTATCTAATACACGTCAGCTGTTAATAGAATAGTGCAATATTTTCATAGGAGTGCTTCATTTACGATGTCTTGCTTGATATTGTAATTCAGTATGCGCCTTTGCGTGTGTGTGGCTGTTGTTGGCGAATGCTCCAGATTGTGCCACTGTGACATAATAGGTGCAGATATAAATGCAGCTAGGTGGGTGCCGTACAAGTCTCTGTAGGCCCCACTCATCACCGTTCTTTCCTCGACAAGCATTAGACATTGTCTTATATAGTGTTCGTGACATCGAAGCCTACACATCTTGCACTTCGCCTCCACCTGATATGGCGCTTGCATTTCGGCTTGGCATGTATAAGCTGTGTAGTGAACCCAAAGGTTGTGTGAGAATGAAGTTTCACACTGCACATAATGGAATAAGCGAAATTATGTGCATTGCCGTTGGTTTCGAAGCTTTTAGTTAACCGCATCATTAAAGCGTAATTCCCATAGATTCTATCATGTGTTCTGCATCAGCATATTCTTTTTCTTTGTGGTTATACAAAACACGTGAAGAAGCGTCATCTGATAAGTTTCTACAGCGACGGGTTCATTACCGCGTTGTGCATAATAAATGAATATTTTTTTCTTTTATTCCTCATAAAAAACATAGCCTATGTCAGTTTCATGATGAAAGGCTCGGTCAATATGTGGTAGGCAGCTTCGACCATAAGAACCTGCGCATAAAGAAAAAGAATAAGTCGCCAAATAATTGCAGTAGCAGAAGTTACATACAAAGCGAACACGAAAAACGAAATTGTGAACTTCTGTTTGCTTAAGAGCGGCAGTCACATGGAGTCTTGCTGTCTCAGTTTGACTCGCACTTTCGCTTTGTGATTGTTACGGCATAAAAACCATAGTACTTAGCTCTTACCCAACTATAGATACAGAGATTTAATTGCCTATTTTTCCTTTAGGTGGGCCAAAAGCGCCCGTGTCCCGTGCATATAGGGGGCACGTTAAAGATCCCCAGGTGGTGGAAATTTCCGGAGTCACACACGACGGCCGCCGCATACCTCATAACCATTTTGTGGCTGTGGCTCGTAACGCCACAGAAATAACAAAACAAGCTCATTAAGCGAATTGGTGAGGAAGGTTGTAAAATAATTAGTTTACGAATAACGGGAAGGGGCAACTGAAGAGGGTCTTGCGAAAAAGAAAGACACTAGTAGACTGATTATGCGCTTCATTTGGTGTCCCATAGCGGCCACGGAGTGCTTTATTGCCAAATAAAAAGAGGTTTTCTAAGTGAAATGTAATTTATGCCCAATGCCACAAAGTATGAAGGCCGTCATTCCACTCCTCCATTTCGCTTTGTGATGTGCAGCCTGAGTACATATGTATTCCACATGGGCTGCATAACGCACGGACATTTTGCACGAATAGGTTACTTCTGCTCTGTGCGAACTAACGCACAATTTTTTTTAATTTAGCCCGTGTTCCTGCAAACACCCTCATGTTCAAAACCTCCGCAGGTGTTATTTCATACGACAAGAAAACCAAACCCAAACTATGGCATGTTACGTTCCAAAACCAACATCATGACTAAACGGCACATCATAATGCGGAAATCCAGATTATTTTTTCACCTGGGATTCATTAAAAAGGCCGCTAAATTGAAGTGCAAGGGCATTTTAGCAGGTCGCACTCATCGAAACGGGACTGCTGTGACCTGGGCCGAACCCGCGACCTAGTTCTTGCTCGGCTGCGCAAGGCCATGGCCTCTGGGCTACGGTAGCTGGCCGCATATGCCAATACAAATGCCGAATAAAAGTTTGCGTGTGTGCAGGAGGCGAAAATAAATGGAGGAACGTGGAAATCATCTCTGATTACAGCATGACGTCATCCGAGTTTGGCACGTGCCAAGCGTTGATGTACCATTGAAAAAACTGATTCAGGAGCACAACGCTAGACAAAACCGTAAGCGATTCTTATTGTAAAGCACCTGGGCTTTATGTCTTTATTACTTTATTGCTTACACTTTGTGGACCCACATATAGTTTGCCGCGTGAAAGCGACTAAAACACTTATTGATCATATCACGAGAAGCCAAGACACCAAGAAAAACATAGGGGAAATTACTTGTACTTCCTAATCGAATTAAAGAAAGGATAAATAATGGCAATGAAAGTGGGTGAAAAAACAACTTGCCGCCGGAGGGGGGGGGGGGGAGGCACGATCCCACGTCTGCGCATTACGCGTAATGCGAGAACGTGGGATCGTGTCCCACCGGCGACAAGTTGTTGGCTCGCTCATTCAATCGTTCGTTAGTTCAAGCAGCCTGTTATAGCTTATATAGAAATCATCATCGATGGTTTCCTGAAATATTTTTTTTTCATGTCGATCGTGAAATGTGTTTTTGGAGTTAAATTCCGTAAGCTGTACACATTATTCGCTGAAAGATTTTATGGCTTTGTTAAGATATTAGTCTTAGGGGGCCAAATACGAAAGCTAAGTGGGCAGTGGCATCGTTCCAATTCTCGCGTAGCCGACAAAAGAGACAGTTTTGGGAAGGCATCATCGAAGTAAAAAAACAATGCGGGCTATGTTGCTGTCCAACCAAGATGGCGGCAGAGCAGGAGGCATGAAAACTCGACCAGAAACCCGACGAGTTCATGATTTTTTATGCGCCTTATGTAAACAGCGTCGTGTTTTTCATAGCTTCGTAAAATCAAAGCGTTAAAATACAGCGACAATATGTGGTTCGCTTAGCTTTATTTTTTTTTGTAGACGCGAGATGACGTCACGTCGTGGAGACTTCTTCCAGACGGTTCAAGATATATTCCATTAATCGGGCTAGAAGCTATCGCCTTACCTCTCTACGCAGACTATCCCAGAATTAAAACACAGCCTATACAAGGAATTGAAACACACTTTATTACAGTGCAGTCAGTTTTTTAAGCCATATAGAGCATTCTTAAATTGCGTGTGGCAGATCGCATGATTTTGGAGATTGAGTCGGATTACCCAGAGAGGCGGACATTATTTGCAGGAAACACTGAAACGCAAAGTCAGCTAACTATAAAAAATTGTCCAATCAACTTCGGCAGTAATTAGCTCCATATTGCAATTTCCAAAGTAAAGCCAGTGACTTCGCAACGCGTATACTTGCGACCAATTTCCAGAATGACACCAGGTTCGATATAATAATTCCTAAAGTGCTCAACAAAATCCATGGGCATTCGGGACACCTTTCTGCTTCATTGCGTAAAAGGGGAGCGTTGTAAAAAAGTAAATGAAAAATGTTGCATTTGTTCCCAAAGTTTCAAGGCGCATATCTGGAAACCCGTGAAATCCTTAGAAGTCGTTCTATATGCTTTGAAAACTCAGCAGTTACAACTCGAAAATTACTGCATACCCATAAAGTAAATAATTAAAAATGTATTATTGCATTCTCAGTAGTTAGTTGGTTGTGAATGTTGTCGCAGGTTTGAGAAATTCAGCTCAAGGACTACAAGTATACGCTGTTTGCCACATGCGAGTCTCGAAAAATTCTGCATGTCTAAAGAAAAAGCGCCGTGCCCTGTTGATCCGCACACCCGAACACTAACGCTTAGGCTATTAGGCTTAGTGCCTGCCGTACCACATTTACAAATGTCCAAATGCTTGAAATATTACGAATATAATTATTTCTCCTGGTTACCTCACAGTAGACTGCATCCACTTACATCTTTAACGCGTACCAGGAGCGACTTCGGTATGGTCTGTGTCCCAATGATATACCTATAGTGTCGACGTAGATACCTTACCAGAAATGTGGCGCAGCAAAAGACGAGGAACGATATAAGCAACATAGAGAGGCATAAACAGTCGTGCGCCCTGTGTCTATCTTGTTCCTGCCTTTCTTCTTTTGCAGCGCTACAATTCTGGTAGTCAATCTCGGAAGAACTAGCCTATAGCGACGTGTTTTATGTGCGTATACCTGTTTGTTAACGTTGAAACTCAATTCCTTGCCGTTGAACTCCACCCTAGACGGAGCGCCGGCGAGACCGAGCACGGTGATCTTGCGCAGGACGTCCCTGTAGTCACACGGTGAGCAGTAGCCCGCAAGAAAGTTCTGCGAGAGAAAAGCTCCGCACGCTGCAGCCTCAAATGGGTTCTTGCCGGGGTAGTCCGCGTATTACATTGACGTTCGCCATTTTTTTGTTACGTTTTTGGACACAAATACATTTCACATACGATGAACAAGACAGGACAACTATACTGTACTTCCAGCCGAAGTTCATTTTAGACTTGCGCATAATACGTTTATATACCACATGCATATATTGCTATATGCGAGTAGGACATTTCTCGGCAAGATAGCACGCGCACTGTAAATATGAAGTAATGTCTGAGGTCAAAGTGTTGTATTTTCGTAATAAGCAATATGCAGGTGGTTTATACCTTATGGAGATAGCTGGTATTCTACAGCTGACACTTGTAGAGGGAAAAAGAAAGGAGCTGGTTAGGCGAAGTAATGCGTAGGGTAGATAACCGGTGGAACGTTAGAGTTGGACAATAGGCTTCAAGGAAAGGGAAGGAAATTAGGCGGGGCGATGCAATGACGCAATTTGCAGGCGCAAGTCGGAATCCGCGAGAGCGAGAAAGGGGTAATTGGAAATCGCTGGGGGATGGCTTTGTTCTGCAGAGGTCATAAAAATCGGATGCTGCGGCTGCTGTTGATAATGATGATGAAGACGACGATGTACCTTCCAGTCAGCTCCTCCCTGTATACTCGATCTGTCGCGCTAGTGCAAAGACGCATGTATTGGCGCTACTGCAGTATATTATATATATATATATATATATATATATATATATATATATATATATATATATATATATATATATATATATATATATATATATATATACATATATATATGGAGAGAGAGAGAGAGAGAGAGAGAGAGAGGACAAAATGCCGCAGTGCAGGGAGCTCTCGTTATAAAGGCCTGTAAAGCAAGTATGGGAAAAAAAACTGCAGTTGGTTTTAGCACCCGTCCTCTCTCTTCTTTTCTACGTCACTTGTATCCTGCCTACACGCACCGTTTATGCGTGGGAGTTTGTCAGTTTGAAACGCTAAGCTGACGCTTCTATCAGTCTAAAATGAATCAGTGATGTTTCTCTGAACACTGCCGTCATCTGTACTGCCTGGTAATTTTTTTCATGTTGCTGCATTGAACACTAAAATCTCTGGGCAACGGCTGATTTCTTTTTTTAATTTCTTTTTTTGACCACTCGCGTTGTTCGTTTAGTAGCTGACTAATGTTCACTTACTCTTGAATAGAAGAAGTTGAAATGCGTGTACTGCCCATTCAGGTGAGGGTTAGGAGCTGAAACAAGAGCAACAATATAGAGAGATGTAATAAAGAAAAGCTGGTCGCCGCAAGCCGGCGTGCTACATTAACGTACTAGGTACACCGTTCGAATAAGCATATTACTAAGAAAGTAATGAGTCCGTATAGGATGTACTTGAATGTTTCGGTAAAGAGCAGATAAACGCTTTCTGTAATTAACTTGGAGGCCAGTGTAGCGCGAAAGCGGTCGTGTAATTAACACATTTTCTATGCGCAGACCCCCAATTATTCAAAATTAATCTTGACCCACCACATCTTAGCAGCTAGGGCCAATGAGGCACCGCTGAGCTCAAGGTCGCTGGTGCGACAGCTACAGGGCGAGGCTCAATCAGATGACGAAGTTCTTTCTTTCTTTCTTTCTTTCTTTCTTTCTTTCTTTGTTCTTTCTTTTTTAATAATATTTCTTTTGTTTGATAGCGTCCTGAACACAGGGAAGGAAGTTAATTGATTCCCGTCTGTGTGTTGTACTAAAATTAGGTAAAATGCTTAACTGAGTGATCTGTCGTGTGTTCATGCCTTATCACTATGTTGTTGAGTTGCGAACTACAACTATTGTTCCTACTTCGTATTTATTGCTGACAATTCTATAGGCAAAGGCTGATGTCCCTGTATATTTTTTATTGTTCTGCATTTTTCGATTGATCTGCTTGGGCCCGAATAGGGCCTGCAGTATTTGTAAATAAATAAATAAATAAATAAATAAATAAATAAATAAATAATCTGGAGTCCTTCAGTTCAGTGGCTCCAGTAGTATGTTTTTTTGCCTTCGAACGTTAAACCCAATCAATAAATCAGTCAGTGACCTCTGCAGCTCTGCGAGAATTATGCGATCTTACGAAAAAAAATGGAATACTGTAATCTTGCTAAAAAAGTTACTGCTTGAGAACTAGCACAGAAGCGCATGGCATTTCACTGTCGCAGTCATGTCCAGCAGCTCCTTGCATTTAGGAATGCCAGCTCCTTACACTTGACTGCTGATTGCGATGACAGCTGTAAACATGTCATCGCAATCAAGGCAGATGCAATGGCGGTCCTACGGGATTGCAGTGTGGACGGGAATTGCAGGAAGTATAGGGCACTTGGATTTCTGACTCCCGGCGCAAAGACAAAATCCTGAAGACATAAATATAAGGACTAGTGTCGTCTCTGTCACGGTTATCGAATCTGAACGGAAGCGCGTGTAGGATGGAAACATAACTTTAATGGCGGTATGTGCAACTTACCGCAGATATTGAGGACATATTTCTCGAAGCAAGTGTTAAGGCTCAGGGCCTCTAACAAAGTAATTAATTTCGCACTGTCACTAGCATCAATTTTGAAGTGATATATTCATTGATTGATTAATTAAGATTTAAATACCACACTTTGTTTCATTGCTCTATGAATCGGTGAACACCGACGCTCTGCAAACACAAATTTACCTTCATTTTCTGATGACGCCGCAATGAGATCTCCGTAGGCGGAACCCGCAGCGTCTAGACAAACGGTGAGCTCCAGAAAACTGGTGGCCGCTAACGCTTTGTCCTTCGCCCTTTCTTGAAATCTGCGTTTACGCAACATATTATTATTAATATTAGTATTAATCAAGTCAAGTAAGCGTCGTATGTAATTTTTTTTTAAGATTCAGTGCCCTTCCACACTGTGAAGAAGGATGACCAGCGAAGCTTTATATTTGGGCGCCTTAATGGCAAAATGCACCTCTGCCGCGGGTCAGCCCGGTATTGCACTATCTGCGGTATCTTTTTTTCTACACGTGGACACGATAGTGGGGAAAGTAGCCCTCAACAGCTTCGCTCTAAAAGAACATGTAACAGTACTTTCTTTTCTTGATTCTAAACGCATTGTTGAAAAGCGCAACCTGAGTCACAGGCAGCGCTCTTTGAAACGACGTAACACAGAATGAACAAACACAATAAAAAAAGAAGCAAGAAGAAGGAATGTTCTGCGCTTGAATTTTATTCCTATTCCTTGTTCCATCTCCTCCATTTGCCGTCTGGCGCCATCATGTAACAGTGCTTTAAATATGAACCAACTATGCCGGCAGGGTGTTATATACTCGACCATACCTATGTGTTGCTTTGGAACTGAAACCACATCTATCATAAAATGTGCCACGAAGGCTTCCTCGGAGAAAATAATCAGCCATGTCAGTTATGGCGAAGTCACCTGTTGTTTCTCGTGACCAGAATTCCTCCACCACGCACTAACAATCTTGGCTGTGGTGTATTTTCCGGGGACATGTAGACGACGGAGCCTCGGCTGACTATGCGCCTCCAACTTTGCCACTCGTACCAGACACCTGGCGGCAGGTACACCGACGTCGGTGTCGAATTCAGCTCTGGAGCGTCGAGGGAAAGCCGGGAATCCTGCGAAAAGAGCAAGAAACGTTCTCGCTAACACTTTTTTGAAACTCCGAAAAAAAAATTACGTTCCGGGGTTTATTGTGGTTAAACTTCCCAGTGGGTTAGGAAAAACGCCTTGTAAAAAAAAAAAAAAAAAGGTGTGTTTTACGTGCCAGAACTACAATTTGATTACGAGGGACGCCGTAGTGTGGGCTTCCGCAATAATTTGGACAACCTGAGATACTTTAACGTGCACTTAAATCTAAGCACACGGGTGTTTGCGCATTTTGCCCGCATCGAAATGCAGCCACCGTGGCCGGAATTCAATTCCGCGATCTCTTGCTTTAGCAGCCCGACACAAGACGCCGTGTAGTCTGGGAGCTCCGGATCAATTTTGAACACGTGACTACACGCGCTGCTCGAAGTCGTAACGAGGTGCAGGTTAACGACAGGAAAACCGACCAAGTGAAGCACTAACACACAAGTGTTTTGGGCCCGTAACGGGCATCAGCGTTATGTAAAGAGTTCACAACTTTTTTAAAGCAGCACCAGTTAACAAAACGAAAAAAAAATCTTAGCGTCTTAAGCACACCTGCTGATGAGAAAAATGAGCTTCTCGTACATTGTTTTTATCTGTATTCTCTCTCCCCTTCTATTTCTTGCTCCCTGTGTGCCTCTCTAAAATGTTCTACTATTTGAGCTCTGTACATAAGATGGATACCACTAGAAAAACAAAGCAGCTGTGAGCTCCCGCTTTACCTTGTCTCATTTTAATGAATACTTCTTTTAATGATTTAATGATTAACGACCGCTCATAATGTCGTCTGGCTATTATGTTTCGCCAGCTGGCCCCCCTCGCAGCGCTGCTAATTTTGAACACTTTGGGTCCTTTACCATGCGCCTAATATGTATACAGCTACACAAGCGCCTTCACATGTTGCCTACAGAAAAAAATCCCACCCGGACGGTGTAGTGGGCCCGCGACATTGTGCCCAGTCAGTAGACTATACTTCTGCAGCTGCGAAACTGTCACGCTCACTGCGATAGGGAGCTCAGTAAGCCATAATAAATGCGAGAGAGAAATGCGAGTGGGGACACCGATCCCACCACCCTTAACCTCCCGGACAAGCTCACTGCGAGGTCATAGATTTTGACAGTGCTCAACAAACAATCCAACTGATGGATCCTGCCAAAATGTCAATTTTTCTAAAAACATTTCTCTCTTATTATTTGATGTATACACGCTGAATAACTAGCATCAAGGGCCTGAAAGAGAAAAAAAATAGAAAAAAAGCTGGCCAAGGCAAAGTTGCCGAGTTTTCAAGTCGTCGTGAAATGAAAGAAACAGCTACCTGAAATTATTGTCGCGTAAATGCCTCACAAGTGGTGCGCGAAGGGGAAACGCTGCCGATACCAGGAATACCAACCTCGTACTGCGTCTTTGGAACCACCATTAGATGTGAGCCCAGCATGAACTGCGTAGTGTAGATGTGTGCCAGACGCTCACCTGGAAACCTGGGAGGCAAAGACGTCGATACACCGAGATTTGAAATGTAATGCTTTTGCGAAGAGAAATCTGGGTCTGGTTGAGGAAGGATCAATTACGCGGGCAAACACCCACAAGTCAGAGCCAAGATATGCAAGCTGTTGCTTGCCCTCTTGGAGAACCCTGGCAACGTACCTAAATCAAAGTTAACAAACGTTGTTTGAAGAAGGTTACAAACAAAATATTTGGGTTACCACGCTGGAATGAAGCGCGAAGGGGGAAAGCACATTTTACGTCTGATTACCCCCGAAGATTAATTAATTACCAGGTAATTATAATTATGTATTTATTTATTCGTTTACTTGAAGACATTGTCATCATATAGTGTAATCTGTACTACACTAACACAAAATGCATACCGCAAAAGCGCACCTTAGAATAAAATATCAGAATACAATATATTTTAACACTCCGATATTACCAGTTAAAAGGGTATTACATGGAACTGCGATATTAAAAATGTACGTCTTGAAGGAACTACTACTACTACAATTTTGCATCTGTCAGGGGCACGAACATCAAGCATGAAGTAAAAGCACTGTCATCGGATGAGAAACATTCCCTGTTAACGAAGACACTCTTGAATACCAGAAAAAAAAACTGTTCTCCACAATTTGCGCTTACGGCACGTTCCGGCAGTTTATTCCTCTCACAGGCCGTTCGTAAAAATAAGTAGTGCCTGTAACAGTCCTTAGAGAACCTTATTCCTTTGGCATACCTGGTATGTTTATCGCTTGTCCCCCGCGACTTCGTTTCATCTATATATAGCGGTGCTTATTTGAACGTTCCCTTATGACACCATAAAATACACTCAACTTTTACTCTTTCCTTCGTAGTTTATCATATATGCACTTGCTTCGAGACTGAGCGCCTGTGTATTACTGAGTCAAAATAGTGTTATGCACATCGGTAAATGCGAAAGACAAATAAACAAATTTCGCCTTCTATTTCATTTTCACGCGTGTCCACTTAATTACGGTGGGATGTACGTGGCCTTTCAATTGGTGCATTCGAGGATATCTCGATGGGATGGCGCTGTCGCACTCAATATGTGATGCGCATTTTACCTCCAAACGACCAGTATACTTGCTGCAGGAAGCTTAAAATCAGTCCAGCCATTTGCTAACCTAAAAACACAAATGTAGGGCTAATGACTACACAGGCAAGTTAAGCATTAAGTTAAAGGGGCTGAGGCCACAATCCTATATCATAAGTATGAAGTTACTGTAGCACACATACGCAGACCTTTGTTATAACCAGTACTCCTGTACATGCACTCGAAATATATATAGTTCGTTATATCAGTTAATCCCATATACCCCTAAACTCAGTCATAGCAAAACAAAACAAACGTTTCCAACGCGTTTTAATATGCAAATTTCGTACCCACAGCGGAGAGAAATGCAAGGAAGAAAGTATTTTTGCCTTGCATAGAAATGTTTGTCATCGTCATTATGAACGGCCTGCTCAATGCGCGAGATTGTATAGAACTGCCGGAGTCCCCTAAGAAAAAACCGCACACACACATACACAGACAGGAAAAAGAAATCGTTGCAAGTAAGAAACGTTTTATACAAAGAAATAAATATAATCGCCTTGAACGATTGCGTTCATGCCATGCAAGTGGCTTCATGGGACTGTTAGCGGGTTCCAAAACTTATATATCTATCCAATATCCGGTTTGTTATAAAGGAGTTATTTTAAGTCAGTGCCGACCATACAATTACGTGTGTTGGACATGGAAAACGTGTCACTTTATGCGAGTTTGTTAATTCAAGCTGGACGGTATATAGGGCTTTCTTTAGGCTGCTTAAATAACGTTTTTTTAGAATAGGGAACTAAGTCCCTGTCTCCGGAAATTGCTACCTCGAGTAAGCTGAGTGAGAATTGTCAACGTCTACTGGTGGCACAGTATATGCATGCGTTAATTCTAGACTCACTCGAACGCTAGAGGTCTCACAATCATGGCGCCGGTCGTGGAGCTTTTGAAGATCAGCGTGTACAGGTGAGGAAGGAACTTGCTGCGCAGTGACCGGGCGTCTTTCACTGCTCTCATGTACGACTTCTCGGGGGTCATCTCTTCGGTCGAAGCATCCTGGGGAACCGAGGGGAAGAACATTTCATTCAACGTTGCTTCGTGAATGGACGTGAATGTATTCAGCCAACTGACAGACCAGGAACCTGTGCTAAGTGACCGGCTCCTACGTCTACGGCGGCCCCGCATCACCCTATAGACGTGCCTCTGTCCTGGTAGTCAGTAGTAGGCACAGGACGCTCAGGCCAACCTCAAGCCTAAAGTTCCATCCGAATATACCCATCGGATAACCAACCACAAGTGCGCAAAGTCTCTTCTGCTGCCCCTGTCTTGTGAGGAGCTGGATGAGTCTAATTGAGGTTCCTTTTTGTTATATTTTACTACATCACGCTAAATAACGAAATGAGGAAAATAAACATATACGAAAAGAAAAACAAAATGAACACAGCAGAAATTCACGAACAAGCGCAGCATTCATACTGTTCCGTATATTCATACTGCAGGTAAAGTTCGAGTGTTATAAAATGTTGAGGCAAAGCGCCAGAAGCATTCAAACAAAAAATATCTTCAGTGATCTTCGTGTAGCACTTGGAAATTACCGAACGCTTCTACCACGCAGCGTGTCAGCAGCCCATTCCGCTCACGTCTACGGCAATTATACGAAGAGGACCAACGCCGAGGTTTCACATTTTTGCCACTCTGTGAGCAGGCAAAGTTTTCTGCTGGATCATCACCCTGCGTTTCAGACAGCGTTTCACTATAGTACTCTCTGACAACATAAGAATGCACTACAAGCTCCGCTCGCGAAGCCATGCGGCATCTGCTTACTCTACCAGGGCGCTCTACAAGACATCACGGTGAGCAGTGGCACCTGGGGCACGTATACACAGTAGCCCATAGCAGGCCGCATTTTCGGGCTGCACTTTATTAGGGATCAGCCCACGAAAACGACTAGAAGCATGACCGACACGGAAAAGTGCTGGCAACTCGCTAAAAAGACATTGCCTTCAAGCGATGAAGCTACAGAACATTTCCATTGCAGTTAGTGCGCACTTGGTAACCACAGCCTGTGCTTCGCCACTTACGTTTGACGTCTCCAAAACCTTCACGCGTTGAACCACAGGAAAGAAGGCGGCCAAGTTCAGCCAAAGGCTGCAGATGCCGTGTATGGTGCCGTTTTCCACATCTTGCACCGGGCACAAGGACACCAGAAAGTATGGTAGACCCATCATGCTGTAGAGCTGGATGTCTGTGTTCGACAGATATTTTTTACAGTTGAATGCATGCGGCGACCTCACGAAGAGTGGCATCCGTGTTGTATTTCGCCCTGCTCCGAAATTTATTACGTATTCTGCTAGCGCACCCTTGCTTCTGCGGGAGAAAACACTAACACGAGAACTGGTTCCAGGTTTTGCAACTTCACAGTGTCATATGCTGTTAGAGGCCGAATTAGAAAGAGAGCCGATCTTTAACTACATTCAGGCACTTCAGCGGTTGGCTGAAGCACCAGCTATATCTCAGCTGTCCACGATCCGCAAAATATACATGCCAAAATAGATATGCGATAAAGTGAACCCGAACGCAGGGAGACTTCACTTTCTGCTTGAGTTGGGGCCATATGTTAGTGACTTAGGCTCGAAACGAGTGGTCCTATTTCTCTAGGTCTACTTTCCTGTGATTACGTACGGTAACAACAAAATAAGAGCGGACTGTTTATCTGTAAATCCGACGGGCTAGCTTGTCTGTCATGTTTACAGGAAAGCTTAGTGCAACGTAAACAGTTATTAGTAATAGCAGCGTTCATCGCCGTTGGTTCCCTGTATATGTGTCCAAATGTTACACTGAGTTTTCCAGTCAACGCATTAAATTGTTGAGGTTGCTTTTATGCGCTTTAAGTAATTTATTTTTTTGCTTTGATACTTTGTGTTTTCGCCTTGTTTTCCTTAGCGTTGTGTCCATAACCAGGCATTGAGCACATAGCTCTTCATTCCACGGGAGGTGTAGACATCTCCACCCGTGTACTGAATAAACATTGCACTTCGTGAAAGAAAAATGCTTGTCGAGGAAGGGGTTTGGTGGCGGATGAGGTGTATTCAAACCACGAACGCAACAGTTGCCTCACTTATAGCAGAAATCAGTACCACAGCGGTAATAAATACTGCCATCACTATTCAGCGCCTCATCTGTCTCCCTCCCAAGAAATTAATGGTTAGATTAACGCACACAAGAAATGTTTCATGACTGTTTTCAACCGTGTGGAACGTTATGTAGTACTCTAATTGGTATCATGCGGTCTTTACTTTGCCTCTTGCTGTTTATATAAATTTTGTGTAATACTTCAGCCTTCTTTGTGTCTCTATCTTCCAAAGCAACTTTGTTTTTTTATCATGTTGGCTACCAATAAAGTCTCAAAGTGGGTTCTTGCTTCGTAGTTTATCTTATGTTATAGTGGTTTGCATTGTTCCAAAGCATGTGCCTCATTGGAAGCTTTGTTTCGTTGATGATTTTTGGGTATTCGTTTTACAAAGATATCCCTCACCTTCTTAACTCACCCACTGTCATGAGCCTTTGGAGAAACCAACCAAAAAAAATTAAGAAAGAGAAACTGACCAATTGCAGTGCATATCTTTGTTGCCGTATCATAACATACCCTGACACACTCGATGTCGAGCTGTGAAACGGTCACGAAAAAATATGTGGTATCTAGCATTCTGCAACATGGCATTCTGCGGTGTCGAGGAGGCTTACCTCGAACAGCCTTTATGAGGCCCTTTGCTCCATCTACGCGTGCGAGACTCCAGAAGACGTTCCACTGGCCGATGCCAGGAAACGTGTCGCTGATAGTGGCCAGAGCGGGATAAGCCTGTCTCTTCGGCGTGATCACCCTGGATGAGTACAGTGCACCGTGAGATAATGCCGAAAAATGTGTCCACTGGTTTCAACGTTCACAAAGCCAGGCACATGTGCTAACGAGGGAGCAGCAAGAACTAATGACTGAGACGCCATGCAAGTTTTAGATATAACAGTGGTGTTTAGGTTCCGTCTCTTGTGTAGTGCTCTTGTTCATTCGTAAAGGAAGTTCAAGCTTTATCACGACGCTTCCTTTGTTCCAAGTGCCGGAGTCTTCCAGTTAGCTCCGGCGTAACATTTTGTTGTTATTAATGTCCTAAACATGTTCCCAAAAGTAACTCATCACACAAGAACAAGAGAACAGCACACACATGCCGTGGAAGACGTGGCCAGCACAAGCCACATGGACATGTGTAAGTACTATCCAGTTTCAGTACTACAATGTGCACGCGTAAGTCGCAAAACAGTGGACAAACCGATGGGCCATTCGCGCCATGAGGTAGCCGTACGCGTTCCGCACGTCAGAGTACGGAGACCGGTGCAGTTGGGCCATGCCACATACGTCACCAGGGAATCTTCGTGCATGCGCTGGACAGTCGGTGACGTTGCTGTCATTCTTCAAGCACGTGAATGCCTCTAGCCACTGCGTCACAGTTGTCCGGCATGGCAAAAAAAAAAAAAAAAAAAGCAGAACGAAAGGAATATTTAGGAAGGCACTGAGCCTGATCGGCTGTCCAGAAAAGATTTAGAAAAGCTCATTCTGCGAGTTCTTTTATTGCTGTTATGAGTGTCGCCCGGGCCACCTCAAATTCTTTAAAGGGACACCAAAGAAAAAAAAAAATTTCCCCTGCATGAGGAAATTACCCTTCTACAATACCAAGAACACCACTCTAACCAGGAGAAGCTGATTGGTAAGAAAAAAAGTAACGCGCAAACGAAAGACTGGTGGCAATGCTTCCTTCAAGTTCCAGCACCAGCACGCCATAACGGCATGGATTTTGACGGTGTCTGCTATGGCCTAGTTAATTCTTTTGAAGTAAGCATCGACTACATTGTGTTGTAAAGCGAGTGAAAGACTGAATATGGCGAGTTAATCCGGGTACTTTTGCTAAGCCAGCACGCCCTAAACGAAAAAAAAGATACTTTAAAATCCGTGACGTCTAACTGACGTATTAGGGGCTGGGGTTACGGCTCGAAATTTGAAATATTGAAACTTTCACCTTGATTGTCTATTCTAATGATTAACCCATTATATCAAAAACAACGACAACAGAAATTTCAAAGAAAACTTTACTATAGTAAAAACATGATTCCCAATATGTATCGCACGACCTTCTGAACAGACTACGCACCAGTACGCCTGTAGTCTTGAAGCTTTCGATAACTTGTATGAGGTCAAACATCTTGGACCACTCGTCATCAGCTGCCGGATGTGTCAGATCAACGAGTCGCTCCACGGATCCGCGGCCAGTCTAGATTCAAAGTAGATTAGGAGGACAACGTGAATGCATGCGAGAAACAATGTAATGACTTTTGGAAATATAAAACATTTCTTGGCATACACCAGCGCTTCCTTTTAGTGCGCAACTCTTAGGCACCCGTTCCTGTGGCAATCTTTGGCGTTCTACGTCGTAACCGAGCGGACGAGCACAGTTAAGGATAAAAGCAAATGCGGAGTGCCGCGGGAGATGAAATATGATGATAGCGAAGAGAGCGCGAGGAGGAAAGTGGAGGAGGATGATATGACGAAAGTTTGAGGGGAAAAGCATAGTGCTGTGCAAGACGGGCTGTGCGGGGACAATGGTTACGAGGTGGCGCCAGAGTAGCGCGCGTCCTCTGTGTGGAAACAAAGCGCTGCATCAGCGCTCCTGTGAATACTGTGCACACGTCACCCACGCGATGCCTCTCGCAATCTCCGGGTTAGCGAGGCAGTCATCACATAATTCGCTCCGTTTGCAACGTACCGCACGAGACAGCTTGTCCGTGCCAGCCAATACATAGAGAAATGGAAACAAGTATATAGCTGTGTTCAAATTTCGCATTAGGGAGTATCGCAATCATCGGTGAATTTTTTATTTGTATTTATCTTTTAGTGTGTAAGGGCGTACCTACCTAACACATTTCAGGTGAAGAACTTGTTCAGGTTATGCTGAGTTCCGCATTATTTACGCAAACTTCACTGGCGTGTCGCGTGTAACTTCTAAGTCAATAAATTTTGATGTCGCAAGTTGAGCTACCCATTAGTGTGCCCGTACGTTTCCAGACCGTTTGCCGCTGCTGGGCATCTTGGGAATATCTCGTGACATACGCACATTATATACACCTCGTCACCTCGTGGCACATTCGCGTGTCGTTTTTCAGCGCTTTGGCAGTGCTTCTAGGTTTCCATAATAGAGCAACTAAACGTTCAAGATAGCATGATTGGCCTCCGCTAATAATAATAAAGCATTATCAACACTTACTTTCGATACCTCGTTTTCTTTTTCGCAATAAAGCTTTAAGGGCGTTTTTCACCACCATCGAACGGCCAGAGCACTCTCAATCAAACGAACACCCGAATATGTCATGAGGGTTCAAAACCTATTTTTCCGCATTTAAATGTGACGGAACAAGCAGTGTGCCATGAAAGTGCCGACATCTACTTTCGTAGCAGATCATCAAAAATGCCACACGCTGCAGAGTTCCTGCTTCTAGCCTGTGATTTTTTATTAAAAACAAAGTCACTGTTCTGCCCGAAAGGAGAAACATCAGTCGCGATAGCAAAAAATTAGACAGCTATACGAAGTAAGGATACTAGTTCTATCAGCCCTACAAACTTGTAAACATTCGGTTGCGCATCTCTCTTGCTATGTCATCATCATCCCTCATCACACCTTTATGTCCCCGTTCCCCCTACCCTTGGCTAGAGGCTAGAGCGCCTTAGCTCAGGCGGACCTCTCTGCCTTCTTTCAATTACGTTATCTCTCTTTCTCTCTTACTAACAACATTAACAATCATGGTGCCACGCGCGCACAGGCAAACATATCTCACTCGGTGACCGCGAACACTCGCGGCCAAAACGGTGGCGTGAGGAACAGCGGCAGCATCAGCGAGCGAATCGACCTTCGTGTTGCCTCTCGTTTCAACGTAAACCAGGCAGCGAGAACACACCGCACACGAAGCTCAGAGCCCTCCGCGCGGCTATACTATTTACCTATCGGAGATAGATTTCAAGATACGGCGCGCGCAAACGCGCTCACCCGCGCCATACACAGCCGCCGCCTGAGTGCTACTAGGCAGGAAAGCATGGTCTCACAGCCGCGTGGTTATTTGGCATGATTTTAACTGAGCCTACAAAAGCATCTTCAATGTCTGACCTAAATATTCGGCCCTGGCTTAGAAGGCTATTCTTTTCAGTAAATTTGCCGCAAGATTTAAGAGGGGCTCCGTGACAGGTATACCAGTGTACTCTTACGCCCTTAGGAAATGCTGGCGGCCAAACAAAAGAAAGATGACTCACTCTACATGTGAGCACAGCTCCTCCAACTTCTCGGAAAACGGCCAAACGAAGGGGGTCGTCCATGCCATTCTTCTTTATCTGTAACAAGCGAAAATACACGGCATGGAGATTGTCTCAGGGCTTTCTATTCATAAACACAATCGCACCTGCAAGCACAGTGAAAAAAATCAGGATAAAAAAAAAGTGAAAGCTGGAACCATCCAACATTGAAAATAATCTTACGTGGACGTCGTAAAAGAAAGGAAGACGATAAAATCGTAACGCTGCAGGGATGCACGACATGTATTAAATGGTACTGAGAGAATACAGCATGCACGCATAAATTATTCAGTCCTTATCCACTGTTTAATAAATAGAACGTTTTGCCAATAAAACTACAAGGTAAGCACTACAACAATAAAAAAGGCGACCCAATATTGAGTGTGAACGGAAGAGAAAGTAACGAGCTTCACATATAGGAGAACTGATAGCACTTTACTTCAGAGCGTCATGCGGATTTCCTTTATTGAGCTTTCCTCCACATTTCAAGATTCCTCCGTACGGAGTTTATCCATGAAATACTAAGTGATTAATAATCTTGCGACAATTGCCATTGCGGTCATCCGGAATTTCAGCACCTGTGAGGTCTGTGGTTTATCTGCCATATCTGTTATTTACATTCACCAACAAACAATGATGCGAAAAACATTCGCCAATGCGCGAGGAGAGGAGGAAGCTGTAATCAAATCGACCACTGTAGTATATTTGAACGATTCCATCATTTCTTTTTGCAGCAGGAACTGGCGCTAATTTTCAAAGCTGCGTGAAGTTCAGTTTGCCGGAATGCGTTCTCGATAACACGATATCGAAAAGTAAGAACAGACCGTGGACTGGGACCCGTCACGATATTGTTTAGAGTAGTTATATGGAGGCGCAATTCAAATGAAGAAAATCGTGTTTTCAACTGTGAGAATTGCCACATTACAGTAATTGTATGTTACCCACCCAGTAACGAGCGGTGACGTGGAATGATGGTCACGGTAGTAATATAATGGCTCAAAAGATACGCTGTAAAAGCTGTTTCAGTAGAAAGGAATTCAGCCGATATATCTTCATAATTTATTTCCCTCAGATTTCCTCTGCCGAGAATCTCTGAACATCTTAAGGCTCCCTCTAAAATAACATGCATGCATCAATATATATCTACAAGAAAAACGAATAAATGGTTACTTCCGCGTGTAAGAAGAAACTACGGCGAACAGACAATATTTATGGACTTCAACGATAAATATGCATGACGCCTTCCATGATCTTTATACTCTGTCTTCCGCTTCCTTTAAGCTATACTGACATGACTGGCTTACCGACAGATCGACCGACCGGCTGGCTGGCACGTTCGCCGGCCAACTCCATGGCTGGCTGGCTTCCTTGCTAGCTGACCGGCTGATTAAGTTTTTTGCTGGATGACTTATGGATTACATGACTTATATATAATACTTGGTTGACAGCTTGACCCAGTATACCTGATTGACCGATTGACTGAATACTTATTTCAGTGACTGTCCAGCAGGCACGAAGTGCGCAACTTGCCTCCTCTGGGAGGAACAGTGTGAAGGGAACAACTCTTCTGTTGGAGCTGGCCGTTCGTCCACTCACGATGAACCTGAGCGAGGGCATCGCCGGCAGACCCACGAGTCGCGTGTACTGCGCGACCACTTCAGCGGGGTTGGCTCCGAAGAAGACGAAGAAGTCGAGCACGCCACCAGCAACGCGGAACGTGGCCACTTGGCTGGGTGACAGTGTCACCTCTGTGCGCGAAGAGGAAGACAGCGCTTGGACTCATTCGATGGCCTACCTTAGGCAACAGGCTGTGCACTTTCACGAATACTGTTATTTAATGTGCCGCAGTGTAGCCGTTGCTGATATATTGAGCAGCCATTTTTTTTTTCACGTTAAAGTACAACTGCGGCGAGTTTCCGTGGTCTTGCGGTAAGGCATACGTCGGCCAGACTGGGTGATGCGTAAATGAGTATGCGCGGGAACATGAGCTGTCACTGAAAGGTAAAGACGGAGCACATTGGCCTAAGCATCGCAATTCACATCATTGTGAGCCACAACTGGACAAGATACGGATTCCTGTTAGAAGCAGGTACACCACGGCACGTGAATTGTTAGAGGTGTTTCACATTAAACAGCGAGGTCCGTCTTGTATTAGCGACACATCAGTTTTACATTTGCATGTAGACAGAAGGTTCTTTTGATAGCCGGCTGTGATTAGGGTGCTGCGCGATTGAAGCTGTTTTTGTATGTCGCGCATTCGCCTGCATGTATATGTTGCAATTGCATGCCATACAATAGAAAATAAACACTCGAAAGTTGGCGCTCCGCTTGTTCCCTTCCGTCCTTCCTTGCTTGCGCCAAAGCGATCATACTTATGGTCTACTCAGCAAATTCCTTGATGTTTACAGATTACAAGGTTACCAGGGAGGTGGCCGGTAGTAGCTAAGCTGGTAGAGACGTCTTGTGAGAATTTGTCCATCTGTATTGCGCAGCGCATTTTTGTTCATTCTGTACCTTTTTTGTCGAATCACGTTTATGTAGGAGGAAAATCATAAAAGTATGACAGGTTAAGCAGTACGTTACTACCAGCGCTTTACCGCAATAGTCATACAGAATATGTAAGTTGCAGCATTTGTTTTGCATGTCCTTTGGTTAAACATTGTTTCACCAGGTGTCGCTACCAGCGCAGTTTTTGCCTGATATACCAGTTACTTGTTAAACCGCAAGCGGTCAGGAGTTTGTGGAAAGGCTAAAAATTCTCTGCGTACCATGATCGTGCAATAATGTACAGGTTTGCCGCCAAACTAGCACCTGCAAGGCTAGGAAGTTGCTAGGCTCTCTATAGTGATAAGTTTAGTTTTTGGCTTGTTTAACAATATTCGTCGAAAAAGAAAAATCTCTAGGCTTGATTAGACACCCCAAATATTCACGGCATCAGAGTGAATTTGAGCGGAAACGATCAAGGTGGCATCGCCACAGCTGTCTATTGCTTCCGCATATTTTTTAAAATATATAAGCCTCTTCTAACGCTAAGAATTCAAGGCTTGCTTGGTATTCTGACAGGGCAATTCACAAACACAGCTCAAATTTTTCCCCCTACGAAGATGGCCACTTTGACTGCAGCTATCGCGCTAAGGTTACATCATGCATGATGCAGGAATGGTAGCCTTCTGATTTCCTTTTTTTAGGCTAGTCCTTACCCACGTCGTTGCTGGTGCGGAGAAAAAGGCCCACAGAGGTATTCCCTGCCGTCATCACGAAGAAAGGATGGACCGACTCGTACGCTCTTCTCCTCGTCTGTAAAAGTGAATCAGCGGTTAGCTAGCACGATTGCATACAAGATCCTGCACTGCGTGTCGTATAACGAATGAAAGACTATACTTCATCCGTGCGATCCGTGACGTATCACTTACGCTAACCTGGATTTGATGCCTAACAATAGTTACTGAAGCGCAAGGAACTTATAGAAGGATTTCTAATACGGTACCGGATATATTTTAGGAAAACAATTACTAATAAAGCAGTGCTTTACTAATACATGTTACCCCCCCAAAAACTGTTTTCATTTTGCTTTTTCTACACATGTACTCCACATGGCCAGAAATACTTGCCAACAATATAGTTAAATGTTTATTGACGTGGAACAGCGTGTGGGCCGTACTGGGTTAAAAACAGGAAGAAAAGAAAGCAAAAAAAAAGCTGGATGTTTGGTAGTCCGCTAAGCCCCTAGAAAACGGCGATTCAGTGCTCTGTCGTTGCCGTATTATCACGTTATTTTGCTATTCAGAATCTTTACTATATATAACATACCAGCAGGCTCAAATTGCCACGATGGTGGTCCAATTTTTTTATGTTGTTGTTGTAAACACACACGCTTCCTCAGGCGCGTTACAGGTTATGATTTGCGGTAGTGCTCGGCGAGGGAAGTAACGTACATCTTTTTACCTTTAAAGATATCAGTCAAATGGCGCAGAAAACGTCACTGCCAAAATGTAACTTGAACTGAAGTTCTACCGCTGGAATGAATTTCGTTATTCCTTTCCAAATACATACAAGGCCAATGTGCTAATGGAGATGTCGTCGAGTAGTTTCGGAGAAGTGGGTTGATCAAGAAATACTCAGTAAGCCATTTAAATAAAAAAGTATCGCAAGGATTCAAAAGGGCTGTAACTATAAGTATTTTTAATATGTTCTTTTTACATATATAGACATTCGCCTTTTTTTATTCCCAACTGGGACTGAGACTTGCTGCTATTGCTTCCATCACTTGTTTTTCTATGCCTGAAATAGACTGCAAATCGCTTAGTGCTATACTTAGGTACACAGAAAACGTTTTGTGCAAGCGTATTTGTTTACTTTTCGTGGTTTCGAAGTCACGCCATAAAACATTGATCTAACGCTTGTGACAGAGTTATTAGGAAATTGAGAACTGGCATGAAGTTTGTTCTGAGAAAGCCAGGGGAAATCACGTGATTCATTAGAGAGAGCACGATGGCACCTAAGCGGTAATGTGTTGTCAATATTACTGCGAATGATAATGCAGGACCCTTTCGAGAAATTACCACATTTCTGTCAACTGTTCTTTGGAGCTACCCCTGCTTTCGTTATTCAGTGGAATTCTCGTTTCACGACGGCCGTAGGTATCCGGATGAAAATTATACACATAAGGAGCTTTGTAGGTCCAACATGCTAGAGAAATTTTGTAGTTGTAGGTGCATCGTATCAAAAATTTAATAGTTAGACAACAATATCTTGCTCTGGGCGGGTTTCGTCATCTTTCTGTCAGCGTTCATAAGAGCGCCAGTGAAGAAGACGGGACAGAACACGTACAACGAGAGGAGCACTGAGTTCAAAAAGTTAGTATCAGTGAATTTCCGTAATCCTGCGTACATTCCTTCCCGCTTGTCTTCTGCTCGACTAGGAAAGCTGTCAGCACGTTGGGAATTGCATTCCTCATGTGCACCGGAATAATGTACGCCATATTTACATGAAGAATAATGTCGATATTACTATGAAAAATTGCAGAATAAAAGCTTACTTTAGTGTGTGGTATAATAATAAATAATGCTCTATAATAATAATTATTAATAATCTATAATAATAATTATTATTATTTTAATAATAATTTTGGTAAATAATAAATAATAAATAATAATAAATATAATAATATAATGCTCAGTGGGGGCTCTGTACCGAATTTCCAAGCTGCCACTGGAATTTTGAAACCTCTCTTTGAAGCAATACAAAATCAGCACGAAACTACTTGCTCTAAACTAGCGATTGTAAATTTCTCTTTGAAACTTTGCTTGCAAACCTACACAGAAGACGCTCAACAGTTTGCAAACAAACAATGATATTACGTGAAATCAATGCAGAAGAGAGTTCATTATAAGCAGCCATGCGTTCGTAGCCAGTCACGGCGAGAACACCCCCATATATATTGAACACCGCCAGCCATAGAATGTGGCTGAGCAGCCCTCACAGAATTTTCTGCAAAAATTACTGGAGGAAACAAAACGTCCGCTTAACAAAGATATACCGGATACAAAGCAGCGCACATCTAAAAAAAGAAGAAAAAGGCCCACACACACTGGACCCACATATATAATGACACACACCGACAGCGCTGAACAAATTCAAGCGTTTGTTGACGTTTATAATATACAACATTGTTGACGGATACATATATTAAGCAATATAAAATATATACACTTTACATGAGTGGCAACATCCGTCTGATTCTTATATACTAAACTTAGTTGCCATGTTTTGTTGCTATGTTCGGTTAATGTGACTGAGCCCCGCCACCAGTTTAATTACAGTGAAATTGACCATTTTCTACTGGTGCTCTACCTGTTGATGAGACCTGTAGAAGGTGTGCCGACTCCACCGACTCGCATTTACGAACGGGACCTGACGTGGACCTCGCAAACCATACACGATGTGGCCGGGTAGACTGACCAACAGCTGCTTGAGGACGTCGGCGTGAAACATCTTTCCAACCAGAAATTTTAATCTGCAGTGGGCGACAGTGCATGGTGTGAACAAATGCAACACGGGAACAGTCTCTATAGAACCTTGCCGAAGGCAAATTTACATTTAAGCTGCTAAAGCACGTTACAGACGCGACAAAGACGAAGAAACATGTAGGAGTTAAACTACATGTCCCATCAGTAACGCGTTTGGTAAGTTAAAAACAATCCCAACTCGCTCAAGTTCACGCCCTATGAATTCAGAGTGTTAGTTTGTCAGGAAACCTATTACTGTTTGCCGAAAACCGGGCTACCGGAGAGGTGTACGGCAGCACTAAAGCTGGTCGCGACATTTGGTGACTCAGAGTAACTAGTGCACACGCAAACGTCTTACTGCAGTGAACTATACATATTCTACTTGAATTCTGATGTACAGGCTTTACATGCCGTACTTTTAAGAGTTTCCATCGGTATTAGCACTGACGAGAAACAAAAATTTCTCTAATCCAATGAAATTTAACAAATAGTCACAAGATGCCACAACCAGAATTACTACTGTGATTCGTGGCTCCGGTAACCAGTTAACTTATATATGGTAATTTTAGTGACAAACTTACGCTATCTAATAACATAAAAAACGCACACAAACTCATTAGAGCTAGTGGTCGAACAAAAAAAAAGAACCCAAGTAGAACTGTGGCACCCTTGAGGGTGCTTGATTGTTCCATGGATATACCCTTGAACTGAAGTGGTAAAATTGAATAATGGACGGAGAAACGAGAGTTTTTCTGTTGTTGTTGACACTTTTCGGCCAGTAAACATGAAGACACGGAAACAAACTGCACAAAAACTGCACGAAACAAGCTTTCAATGCTCTCACTGTGGAATCCTTCTGTCAGGCATTTTGGTGGGACTTCAGGTGGTGAGAATTAGCCCAAATGTGTAAACTAGGCTTTTCTCTTCGCACATAATGTTTGAGATTGGCGTCGGGTACAGTAAAGGCTTGTTGTACCCTGAAGGGCAAGGTTTTTATGAGGAACCGACGTTGGGCTAGTTGCTGTTCCTTTGGGAAGGGAAAATAGCGTGTAAGACGAGGATTTAAAAAAGACCGACAGCACATGCGCTCACTAACAACGTTGTCTTTGTTGCAACAAGGCAATATATAGAATCAGCACAGCCCCCCGCATGTGTCGATCATATCGTCAAAGATATCAAATCATAGGTAAAATGCTTTTATGCAGAAGAAGGTCTAATCATCGGTTTTAAAAGTGTGGTTTTCCGTCAGGGAAGGTCTAAGGTGCCCTTACAAAGAATAAGACTTTTTTTTTTTGCTTAAAGCTATCGAATCGCGTTTGCTTCGGCTATCAAGCACGCGTAAGCTTGTGGGTATCTGCCGATAACCGTACATGCGCGGAAATCCGGTGTGCATTCACAATTGTCACAACGTAGCGCCAAGCTGCTCCCTTGCTTCGCGATGGTTGTCTGCGTTTTCGCAGGCGTACATTGAGGCACCGTCTGGTTGAAGGAGAGTAGCATTTTGTACACGACTCCGAAGGTACATTTCACGTGCAGTCCCGCGCGCTTGATAGGGCATTAATTTTTTTTGGCTTCTTCATAGTTCATACTTCTGCAGAGGCGGCCTAACTTGTTTCGGGCTGAAAAGGCGACGCGAACGCCTACTCGCTGAGCGACTTATTTGATCCCGTGAGATACGACATGGACGTAAGGAATTACGCTCGTTGTTGGCCAATCGCAGGCATTCCTCCTGTGTTACTCTTTCGAGGAGATTTCAAGAACACTTCCGCTGGGTCTTGTAGCAGCGGGTCAAAAATTTAATTCTGAAGTTTTACGTGCAAAAATCACTATATGATCATGAGACATGCCGTGGTGGCGGACTTCGGAATAATTTCGATCATTTGGGGATCTTTAACGCGCCTCCAATGCACGGGACACGGACGTTCTTTCCATTTTGCCCCCATCGAAACGCAGCCGTCGCGTCCGGGATTTGATCCCGCGACCTCGTGCAGATTAATACGGCATCCGCTAAGCCACCACCGCGGATAGCAACGGGACGGTAAATCGCACGTTCGTCAATGTTTTTGAGTTTTGAAGCACGAGTCGGCCTTATAGAAGCACGACCTTGAATGGTCGTGTCTAAGTGCGGCGGTCGCTATCGCCCGCTTGACAATTTTCGAGTGAGCAGAATTGAAGGGAAGTAGCGGTAACATATGCACTTTAGCACTCATACGCATGTCATTTATTATTGCGGTGAAGCACAGCTATATTGCAACTTGCACAGAATAGGTTAGCATGCACAAACAGGCCCATTCAACAACTTCCATAGCTTCAATGTTACCGTGGGCATCGCAGTTAGTGCTCTAAAGCGATACTCACTTGTAGTCAAGAAAACTTTTTGGACTGAGCGAGACGAAATCGGGATAGGCTGTGAAGTTGTAGGAAACGATGCCAACGCCCTCACCTTGCGGGACTGGCGGAACGGATGTCTCATATTCCTTCTGCGTCGCATCGTGAATCTGCATATGCAACGCGCGTTCAAGCTCTCTGTACTAAGTGCAGCGCTAGATATCATCGTCATCGTCATTACCATCATTATTTATTACCATTACGTTTATTCAACTTAAGCCCCTAGCGATCGGAGGAACCGGGCCTTGTATTCTTTACTCTCTTTTCAATTAGGTTCACGCTATCTTTGCAAATGCTTTCTACGTCCCTAAATAAAACAGCGTTTCATATATTGCATTTTGTTTCATTTCTATCTACGTTAACTTTAGGAACATGAAAGTGCGTTCCAGCGAAATGACCACTGTCACCCGGAACACTTTCCCACACCCTTTTCTCGAAGCAATCTTCAATATGTTGCAGGATGTATCGCGTATATGGCCAGTGTTCCCGACAACCGTTGTTTCTGCAACAGAACAAGTTTCCAAATATAGTGTGATGTATGCGTGTATACAAGTTCAAAATTAGGAAATACAATATACGTACGGACTAAATATTGTGCAATTTTTTGCAGTTTTTCTTTCTGGCTAGCCTGAGACTGCACCGTTCCCAAAGGAATAAAAGGTGGCTGCCCGCCGATCGCTGTGGTACTGGCTACTGGGTGCTACCGGGAAGCATAGATTTATATACGTAGAATAAAAATATTCCCCTGATAGCTTAACATTACCGAGCCCTACTGGCACGTAAGGACATCACTCTGCCAACTCTTCTTCACCGAGGATTCGTTCTAGTGGCATCATTAAACTTCCGTGTCACGGCACCGGGATTTTCGGCCAGCCACCGCAGACTAAGCAAGGAGAAGCGGACTAATCGTAGACGCCGGCACCACCTTCCTCATTCGGTTATATCTACTCCCACTACGCTGGCTCGGCCCCATCGTAGCCCTCTCCACTTCAGCGTGCTCCTCGGCTCGTATCAGCCAATGAAATAAGAAAAACCGCTCAATGTAGGAATTGCCAAACGCTTTTAAAGCAAACAAAATTGTCCTCCTATAGAGGAGGACAGCCTTTGATCTCACTCTTCAAACAACGCTGTGGTTTACCGCCTAATTGTGCCTGCAATGGTGGCTGCGTAAATTTTACTTATAGAAGATTAGAATAAAAACAAATTGAAATGGTTTTACGGCATACGGCTCTTGGCTTATATTTCGGCAGTGAGACTTGGTATCTTGGTGGCATCACGACGCGAAGTTTCAGTTTCATCTTCTTTCATAATGCAACTATTTGAAGCATAAAAGAAAAGCGTTATGTGGACGGTTCTTTAGAACTTACAGTGCATAACAAAAAGTGAGGGGTCCTTCAGAGTTCGTGATCGCAAAGCAGCTCAAGGGACATGAGTGTTTGAAAAGAAGGTATATGATAAGAGAAAATAATTACGAGCAACAACGCATCTATATGTACTCCTGCATTTTCTCTTAGTTTCCAGCACTTCGTGCTTTTATAATGCTGAACCCACATTAAAGCACTGAGGCAGGCATCCAGATAGTTTCTCTGGGGGGGGGGGGAGGGGGTCGTTTGGAGCCTGACTAGGGATAGTGATGGATGTTGGTCCTGAGTGAGAAATTATTCTGAAGGAAGCTTCGAACTCACACGCAATCGTGCGATTCCGTAAGCGAAGTAGATGCCGGTAACGGTCACCGTCGTTGACTCAGGTATTGGCAGCGGTGCCGAGGTGTTCTTTAGGAGCGACATGCTAACGCTCCAACCGTCCATCGTCCACGCTCCAGACGTCCGGACGTAGCGGCTGGCGCCAGCCGGAAGGGCGCATTGCGGAGCCACTGAAAGGAGACACCCGATACATCGAGCGATGCGAAATTTATTAATCTTACGTATAATAGCACGGACAGCTAGTTCAGATAGGTTGTACCTCGTTAAAAATGCACACATGAACACGCACGTGCACAGGTTTCTCGAAATCTGTTCAAACATTCACAGCAAGCTGTAGGGAACCTTTATACCCTATAATCATACGCCCTGTATCGCATTTGAGGTTGCGCGTATAAAGGCGTCATGGCAAACTGTATATCTTAGTAAAACACTGACTTCAAAAACACAGTCAATGACAGGGGCTTCGAATGACTTGCTGCACAATCCTTGCGCGTGTTTGTTCCTCTAGGTAATTTATCGCGTCAAGCATCGCAAGGACGTCTACAGCGAACGCATTATCACTCATACCAAAGCGGGCACGGCCAGGTATTAACAGGAAGTTTTAGCTCGGGCCCAACTCCGACGCGGCCTGTTGAAATACATGTAAAACGCAAAAACGTTTTTCTGAGATAACGCTGGGACCGATTTTAATGAAATTTGTTGCATTTGAGAGAGAACGTTAAATTCTAGTGACTGTTGGAAGCGAATTTCGATTTAGGGCCTCAATGTTATTTAAAAGGTTTTCAAACATTGTACAGATTGAAAAAAATAGAAGTACGAAGTTTACAAATTCATAGCTCTTCATCAAGAACAGATATCGCGGTTCTGTAAACATTAGATCATTCAAAGCAGACAAATTCGATATGTCCTTTTACATTTTATGTAAATTTGTTAACTTGTTTACATGTGCTCTGCAAAAGCTGTATTTCCATATTACTAGATTTTTTTAGATTCACGTGTAGCATATCAATTTTGTCCGCTTTAGATTTACTATTAGATGCAATGCACAGAATCGTATTATCATTTTTGTTGCTGTGTTACAAAGTTGTAAACTTGATAGTTTCATTTTTTGAGAATTGTCTATTTTTGACAATTTTTAATAAAAAATTGACGACCTAAACCGAAAATTCAAAACCAGCAGTCACTAGATATTAAGTTTTTGTTTTAAATGCAACAAACGTCGTCAAATTTAGTGCAGTGGTTGTCGAGAAAAACGAATTCTCCTTTTACATGTATTTTGATAGGAGCACCCGATCTTAACAACTCTTGCTGCTCTTAACGACTCCGCTGTAGAGATACGCACAGGGTCAGATACTTGTCAGGTTATCTGACAGGTAACTGTGACAACTTATTGTATGGTGCTGTACTTTCGACAGCAGCATTGCGTGCGTCTCACACATGTTTGGCTTCATGGTTGGGACACAGTACACAGTAGTCCAGATCGCAGCTCTCGCACTCCGTATATTGACGTGGAGTCGACATGGACTCATGCTCTTACTCACAGCTGCACCTCCAACAGTCCCTGCTCACCAATGTGAGCCCGGAGCAATCCACTGTATAAGGCCTCCCTCATATATATCCCTCATTCGTGTCAAAAAAAAATTATTTGTGGTAGTACGGTCATACGTGTGTCCGCGACAGCGCCGCGCCTTCGTCAGCACTTCCGTCAGCACTGCACTAAAAAATAGCGCGTCAGGTAGCATAGCTTCACGTGAAAATCAAAATCGAGTCAGGTCACGGAATGTTTTTTTTCCAAGCTAACACATGCGTTATCGCGTTATCGCAGAAGCAAGAAGGAGCTCCGTATTTGACTTGGACCACTTGAAATTCGTTAACAAGCACTTAAACTTAACTGCACGAAGCTTCTTGCACTCCTTTTCCACTGAAATGCGGCTGCAGCGAACTGAAACAGAGCCCTCGATCTAGCCCGTGCGCAGCGCTATCGAGCGCCGCAGACAACAAGAAACCGCGCAACATAGCTTTCGTGCCTCTCACGCCCCAGGAAGGTTCAAGTTCGTGGCTAGGCTGAATGGCTTGATACATGCTTTTCTCGCATAATTGTTTTTGCACAAACCATGACTCAATCAACGAAGCACTCCATTTTGCAATATAGAATACATGTTGTGACAAGAATTAACGGACTCTGCAACTAACTCGTTTTGAGTTGTCGCCGTGGCCTGGCTTCCCAACCGTATACGTACACATGTATGTGGGAAATACTGCAGAAAACTTGACACATTGTTCAAGTGTCCACGACAGATCTCCTAATCTACTTCCACTTACGTTCCAGCTATAGGTGGAAATTTATTGAAGATATTTTTCATTTACCTTACCACAACGACATTAAAAACAAAATGGTAAAATATAGGGAACGGCGTTGCATATACTGCAGTTTTGGACGTTTTAAAAGCACACACCAATCTATTATGTGCATCTGCATTTCCATTGAAAAAGCTACTGTTAAATTGAACAGCTTTCCGCAGAAATGTACACGCTTTTTACCAGGAACATTATTTCGTATAGAGCTCAAAGGCCCTGTATGCTTAAGCATGGTTCTACAGGCACATGATCGAAAAGAAATTCTGTTTCACTCGAATGTAGGGCAAAACTAAATAAATAAAGAAAGATAAATATTATGCTGATCCCACAAATAGTGGGAGTCGACGTAAGCGAAGACTTCTGCGCTGTTTCGTTTGAGTGACGATAATTAGCGGTGATGTTGACGGCGAATGTTTAATTTCTTACGAGTGTTAGCCACCGCCGTCACCCACAAACCTTGGCGGCTGCGCGATGCGAAGACGTGGGATCGTTGCGCACCTGCGGCAAGTAGCTTTTGTTCAATTTTGATTGCCAATAATTTATCATCTTTTAGATTCAGTTAGTAAGTACAAGTAATTTCCCCGATGTTGTCCTTGGTGTCTTTGTTGGCTTCTCATGGCAGTTGTCGGCGGAGAACACTTCCTCTCCCAATATAATTTTCTTGCTACGCCACTGCCACGTGGAGTTCTCTAATATAATAATAATATATGGCGTTTTACGTGCCAAAACCAGTTTCTGATTATGAGGCACGCCGTAGTGGAGGACTCCGGAAATTTCGACCACCTGGGGTTCTTTTAACGTGCACCTAAATCGCATTTAACGTGTTTTCGCATTTCGCCCCCATCGAATTGCGGCCACCGTGGCCGGGATTCGATCCCGCGACCCTGTGCTCAGCAACCCAACACCATAGCGTGGAATTCTCTATAAGGTGCACACAGTGCACGCTACACGGGCGCTTTTGCATTTCGTCCCCACTGAAATGCGGCCGCCAGAACCGCCGAAGCCCCTACGCCACAACGGCGGGTTGCGATGTTGCACAAGACTGTTTCCAGGTAGAAATTGGAAACAATGTTCCCGATAAAAGTTACAGGTGTGTGTAACATGGTTCCGGGGAACAGTGGCCGTGTCACAGAAGCACTTCTCACACATTCACACGTATCGGTATATTAACATCTGACATTCAATTATATAGAGCGCCGTTCAATTTAGGTAAATAAAAAAAAATGGGGGACTTCCAAAAAGGACAGCAATGGCAATGGTTTCTTCCTGCCCCGGAACTCCTTGGAGTCTCGGACGGTGTTGTAACTAGACGCGAGTGCGACATATGCGGCTACGCTAACATTTTAGCCACCGTCAGAATATTTATCACGCATTTGATGACATCGCGCCCGCGCTACTGCGCATGCTCATAAAGAGCACGTCCAGCTGCGTCAATCAAATTATTCATTTTCAGACTGTGAGCCCAAATATTTCATCCCTCTATATAAATGCTTAAGCAGCCTTAATATAAAAGGCATACGCTGTGAATGAAAGTTTGATGATTTTCCCTTCCGCACTGCAATTGTAAGATAATCTGAATACTGATGCAGACAAGCCCACAAAGCCTGGTTTGAGAAACATTTGTGCTTGAATAATGTGGTGCCTACCTAGCATACACAACCCACATAAAGATATAGCGCACGTATGCATAAACGTGCACCGAACATCGCGGTGACGGTGATTCGCCTGCTGTGTTAGTATAATTATAGATAATATTGTTTTGGTGTTCAATTGCCCTTGCGATAAGATTCATCTATAGGTAAAACTTAAGCGAAGCCAGGCAAGGCGTTTAGCCCAGCGTATAAGCGCCGTGTGTTAATTACTTGGCGGATTTTTAGGAATCCAGCAGCAGCCACGTTCCATGCAGGTCATCGGCGAAGCTCCTGGGTCAGGGTGGCAATCGACGTACGCTTTTTCTTTCCATTGGTCCTCGCATATAGCATCCTGCAAAACAGAGACCGTTATTGAAAAATCGCTGCGCGGAAATATCTTCGTCCCGTCTCAGGGGAAAATAAGGCGTGTGGAGAGGGATTCGTTCCTAGGAATTTTTATTCGAGGTGCTGACGAACCATGTGCGGTTACTCAGTTAGTGGCTGTCACACTTTTAAGGCGAAACCAAAAAAAGAAGCACTGATTCAGGTTAGGTTTCTAAAGCATTGCTAAAACACTTCACTTCAGTTTATTTTGCGGCAATAGGTTTATCATTAGAAAACAGAATGACGGTCAAGCTGCCACCGACGAATTTAGCGCTGAAACACTTTGGCCGGCACGGTAATGTGACGTCACGGATGCAAAAGTATTCTTCCGAATTTCGGCCATTGCGGTTCAGAGAAATTTCTTTACATTCCATAGGCTCGGCCTTTCGCTTACTTAGAATACAATGTACCAATCATTCGCGTCGACGAAAAATTTAACAAGCACGAGGAGTTGGCGTCAGAACCCATGACGTCACGACTAGGATGCGCGTGAAGTTCCGAGGCGGAGTCCCAACCCGTCTTTCATTCTGTATCTTTTCTGGCTCACCCAGCGTCTTCTCACGGTAAGAGTCTCTGTTTTAATATTGTGGAAAAATAATTTACGGACGCAGCTCACGTGATTTTTCAGCTGTGTTCCTTCAATGCAGAAATGCTGCGCAAAAATAAGTTCGCGCTGTACTCAGGGGAAAATAAGCAATTTGGTGTCGGATATGGTATCGAGGGAGCTTTATTGAATAATTTGACGAACCTTCCGAGGTTTTTTTTTTAACAGCTGTCACACTCCTGGTGTTGTTCGTCAAAAGTTTCAATAAGCGGAATATTTTTTCTCCAAATATGGCTAGCTTTCTTAGTTGAACCAATTAGGAGATTAAGAAAAGTAGGAGTGAATGAGATAACAGTGGCAATGAGCTTCACCGAAGGAAGAGCCAGTGACCAAGGATATTCGTTTCCTCCAAGATCCATCGACTAAGTGGAGCATTTCTGCACTTATGTCCCCCTTTGCAGAACCAACATCGAGCTACAGGTTGAAACTGCAGGAACGGATCTATGGTGAAGTCTATAAAATAGCCGCGAGAACCTACATCGCTTGACCACGGAGCATCTGTTACTTGCTTTTGACATTCGCAATAAGTCATGTTTTTGTAGTATACGTACAAAATTCATGTTTCCTATGAACTGTAGAATACAGTCTGAAAGATTACGAACAATATTTTTTATAAACTATCTCTAACTTGACTTAATCGTCCGCATTATGGAAAAATATTAAATTTTCTTTATCACCCTTAGATAACCCTGAAACCGAGGACTTGTTAACACACATTGCCACCATTTTCTTTCTTAATATTACTCACATCATGTGCATTATAGACTGAAATACATTTAGCCGAGGTGACATTATATAAAAAGAACATGAATAAAAACCGTCACTGTTCGTACAACTGTCGCCGTGCGACAGAACTCGAATTCTGCGATTGCGTGATCGCAAAGAGCGGCTCATGCTTGAAAATGAAGAACAAATATAGTTGCGAGGAAGATTGTTATATCGCATCACGCAAAGAAAGTCGCAGTTTCGCCTGAAAGGCGAAGCGTCGAGTGCCATAGCAAATTAGTAGACATCTATACGAATTAAGGATACTAGTCTTACCGGCTCCACAAACTTGGAAACATTCGCTTACTAACTGAATTGACAAGCACGGTGTCAGCGCGCACAAGCAAACATGTGCACATCACACTCCATGACATCGCACTCCACATATGACGCGCAAGATTGAGCCGCGATCGCCAGTTCCCCTTGCGGCCGGTCGTGAAGTGCATGCGCAGCTGCTGCCGGAGCCCAATGCGCCCACGCTCGCTCCCTCCCTTCCATCTCCCAACGGTCTTTCGTGCGACGGAAGACGGCGCGTTTGCTCTCCGCTTTCGTTCTTCGCGCGCACCAGATTGAGCCGCGATCGTCGGTTTCCCTCGCGTGCATGCAGCATACAGCATACTCGCACATACAGTATACGACGCGCGGCGTCGCCCTTGGACTTTGTACAGAACGTCACGGCGACGGCGACGGCAAAAATACACATTTGGATTGTCCCTATAATTGCTATTCAAAAATAAAAATTAGCGCTCTGTTTGGGAAAATGTGTCTCGTACGTCATTTGCACGGAGAAGGTGCTGCCGCCGAGGGTTACAACTTTGTGCTGAAGTCGCGCAGCGCAAAGCTGCACGGTCCTTTCTCGGCGGCTGCTACGGCATTACCCTAGCCGTGGTAGCCAATGGCGCATGGTTGTAAGCACCCTAAAAGCAAGCTTAAGTGAGTGTATTGTACACTAAAGATCTGGTTACATTTAGTGTCAAATTCCGCATTTGCTTTTCCACTTACACAATTAGAGCAGATTTGACATAAAATCACAAAATACAAAAAGGATGTTTCATATCAATTTGAACTTCTTACATTTGAAATTCTCTTAATTATGTGTGACTATATATGATCCAGTGAAAATAGCACTGCTAAACGAAACCGTGTTTCTTATATTTCTACCTATTATATAAACCGTTCTTCTATGCACACCGGCTACTAGAACCATGTTTAGGTATGTGGAACAACGCTCCACATAGTTAAACTTCGTTCTTGCGTCTTTTGCAGCTTCTCAAGCCTTTTATCACAGTAAGAGTGAATTCTTTGTAATATTGTGGATGGGTGATTTACAACTACAACATAAATATCTTACTCTCTCTTGTTTCTATGAGACAGGAAAATATTCCGCAAGCTTGAGATCTAGATGCATGGTCATAACATCGCTCACCAAGTCTTGTGACGATGAGTTTTGCGGAATATATGCTTTCCGACGGACAGCGACTGCTGGCTCGCCTTGGGAGCTGCAAGTCATACGACAGAGAGAAAATAGAAGAATAAAAGATACTTTATGCATTTTTTTCGTTTTTGAACACAACAAAAGCAAAACCAGCCCAAAGTAGAAGAGAAGCCTTTCTGCTGGTGCCGGGTAGCTCATATTTTGAGTGGAAGAAAGGTTGAAAAGGATATGAAAACAAGCCCTGAACAGTGGATACGTATTGCCTAACCTAAAGCTGTCTTTGTCACTACAACGCCATTGACTATAACAGCACATTATAAATCACGGCGTTACAAAGCACTGATGCTTAGCTGCCTGTTTAGCCTCTAGCTCGTAGGAAGACATTTAGGAGGTGAAACTCCCGTCAGCGCGAACGAGCGCGGGCGACCAGATAAGGTCAGAATTGTATGCGCCGACGGGGCCGTATGCAGTGGCGGTGCCATGCGGCGCGTCGTAGAAGCCGCAGCGAAAAAACAAAATGCAGCGCCCGGGCAGGCGGCTCCGGCGCGCTCTCCGGCCACTTCCTGCGTGCTCTCAATAGACGTCAGGCGCGCGCGGCCGAACGGTAGCAACACGCTCGACCGGTTGCCCTGGCTATGGTGGCTCTAGCCACCTTACCCTGGCAAACGAAACGGCGGTAATTTCTTTCCAGGCCGCCAGCCGCCGCCAGCATGATAAAGGCTCCGCGGGCTTGTGACCTTTTCTAGTCGCCGCAAACAGCGGAGTTTCCCCTCCTAAATGCTCCTTGCTCCGTGGCCTCTAGCTATACAAATTAGACCTTAGACTTTGCATAGTAAGGAGAAACTGCGTATAAATGGGATCGATCACGTTAAAAGGCTAAATTCTTGCCATATCTTTACAATTTACTCGCCGCCTCTCGTCGTTCTGCTTCGGCAGTGGTGCCCTGTAGGAGAAAGAAGCTCGACTGCCCACGATAAAGCCTCACTGCTGGTTTTGCCTGCCGAACTCCATGACGGCATGCTCTGTGATTTGTATGACGTGCCCACATCTGGAAGCTTAGGTTTTATGCATACTCTAGTGTAAGTGCACCAGAAGCACCACTGGCCAAGGCTTTCTTCCTGTATCCACGGTTGCGTGCAAAGCTGCAGAGAATGCCAAAGCGACAACTCGTCGTTTGCGAAGCCTGCTGGCTTACTGCAACGCATCCAGGTCGTCTGCCAGAAAAAAGTGGATTGTATTTGTCCCGAAACCCTTAAGCCCTACGCCAAAACTAAAGCTGTACAACGAGCCAAGGCTTAAGAATTTGCTGTTTCGTACATACCACACCGTTCTCAGTCATGATGCCCCGCGTAATCAATGACAACGGAACAGCCTCTACAGCGAAATTTATGTGCGACGTCTTCTAATGCGCGCAGTATCGCAATGAAACTCGCTTCCAATCCTCCCCAAACCAACCTCCTGCCGGAAGGGTTAGATGGAACCATCGCTGACAGGCTGTATGTAGACGTGCAGCAAGAAAACCTGGGATGAGACCCTGGAATGTATCCGTTACATTCACGCACATCAAAGAGCACGATTTACGCCGTTTCGTGTTTTCTTCGGGCTCGAGGTCCAGACAATGCTATAATGCCATTTTCCCGTACAGCGTCAACGCTTCGCTACAGCTGGCGACGCCGGGCAACTTATTCAATATACGCAGTGGAAGCTTGCTAACTCGCGCATGCGCACATCACGCACCGGCCGAAATCTGGGCAAGAACTTTTGCACGTGCCCACAGGTTGCTTGAAAAACTGCTTAGACGCCACTTTGGAATTTACAAGATCTTGTACTGCCTTGGTAAAATCAACTACTAGGTCTTTACACACGATGTCAAATCAAAGCGTTGTCGACAGCACCAGTCAGAGATAGCGCACCTTGCTCGCTTCAAATCATTTATGTCGCGCGTTAATGCGGCTCCTTCCCGACTGCACACGTTGGTCCTGGATAGTTTCACCGCACAAATGCAGCGCAATACACAAACGTGCAGGCAGATCGGGGTTTGTTTACCAGAAAGAAGTGGAAACACAAGCTCCAACCACACGGCACGCCATAAGCTAACCATACATAGATCACGGTAAAACCGCTATCTTTATATTCCGCTATTTTATATTCTGACATCTTAGACCACTTACTGTTGTCCGGCGCTCCCATAGTGTGCACATTACTTTGTGATTTTATGCTTTTAAGTTAAACGAACATCGAAACGATGTCATCTTTCATGGTTTCTTTCTTCGTATGCTGAAGAGCAATTCACGAAGTTTTACAAGCCGGTGCTGAGAAAGATGTTAGCACCGGAAGCGCGGCTATTTCGTACGGCTCACTGTTTTTTGGACAAAGTCGGGAGCATGACGGAAGCCCGTCTAGTCGGGATGAAGCTTACTTAAAAGGAAGAGGTCCGGACACCGACCAAAATGCTTTAAGACATATATTTACGTTTCGATTTACGATTGTGAACAACGGTCCCATGGGGAGCCGTAACGTAAATATATGTTTTACATCATTTGGCTCGGTATCCGGACATCTTCCTTTTATGTTCGACATTTTTTATATAGCAGTTCTGTGTCTCCACATAATTAGCGACACCATTGATAGGCAGTTGGAAGTACAAGTAAGTCTCCGTGAATAAATTACCAGCATGCCTCCGACACTGACACGTGTTTCTGCCTTGAATAGTCTATAGACCCTTTCAATTATTGCAAACGGAGTCCGCGGCAGACGTATTTTTCTTATACCACCTAAGCCACCAAAGTTATTGTACAAAGAAAGAAAGAAAGAGCGACCCCATTGTGCAGCCTAAATAGGACAATCAACTTGTATGTGGCCACGTGAGGAAGGTAAACAAACAAGAAAGCAATATCTGAGGGAACAAGTCTGGCCCATACCAAGTGACCTTCGTATATACCCCAACTTTAGCGGGAGGTGAGATGGCTATGTGCCGCGCGCAATGACTGAGCCTGAACTCTCACCTGGATGTTCTCCACTGGGCGAGTGCGATCAGCAGAACGACGAGAACGATGAAAGGCCAGCGCTGCCGCAGAACACGGGCGGCCATTTGGCTTGCGCCGATTGTCGTCCCGACAGTCATTTTCCTGTGCAAGCCCAAACCACAATAGAATAAAAAAGCATTGCTTCTTGACTGCGTATACTGATCACTTTTTACCCCTTCGGCGCTTTCCTTTAAAGCTACACAGTTCTCCAAATGTGCCGTCGAGCCAAATCAGAATTTTCGCGCCGCGGCAATAAACTTCCAAAGCGCACGTGCGCGCACAACCGTAAGAAAAGACCGAATCACCCTTCTCAAGAATGCATCGATGGCTATCATAAAATGCAGCTTCCTTTGCGTCACGAAGACACGGGTAGCTATATCAAAATATATCTACGAGAACGTAACCATGAGTTAGTTATTGTTTCGAACAAAGAATATATTTTCAAATGCCATGCTCTGCAATGAAATGTAAGCGCCTTTCCCTACACATAAGTAATTTGCGTTTCGCATAGATCGCTGGTGCAAGACGAGCCCTACGTCTTGCATTGGTAATGAAGATTTCTGCGAAAAGCTGTTAGCAATAGCTTGACAAGGTTAAAACGGAAGCCGTTACCTAGTATCGCCAAGATAAGGACTATCGAATTCCAAAGCTGATATGGCTTATCGTCAGTCAATTTTGGTAAGACTCGGTCGTGCTAGAACTACTGCGCAATAATGAATAATTGAGCTCATGCAGGACAGCGCATACCGGGTCTCGTTTCGTTGAACCTCGTCTTCTTCTCTGCCGCCTCGAGGCCCACTTCATTTACCGCTGCACGAGGCACTGGCATAATAAATACTACGCATAATTAGTCAGCAATACTTTTAAGATAACACACACCGGCACCTTTACGGCAACGTCTGCTTGCGTCAGCTATTGGGCCAGGGTCGAATAATTCTTTATGTTTTTCAAAAGGGGCAGTTGTCGAGCTTGTCGTGGCGCAGAGCGCTTTTTTTTTGTGCGTTGATACGAGCATTGAGGCGACCTTTTTTATTATTTGCTTGGGCTTCCGAAAGGCCGACTTTATGCGTGAATTAAATTTCATATAAAATATAGCGATCCACTTCATGCATTACCTCCAGCAGGGACTTATAGTAGAAAGTTCATGAGCCGTGGCTCAGTGTCTTCGTGTTGGTCAACTCTTAACTTCACTAAGCTAATTTTCTCTGATTTTCCGGGAGAGAATAGGCGTTGTCATACGTACCTTCCTTATGCTTTGGCATATATATTCTCCTGTACCTTCCCTTCTTTTTTTCATGGTCTTTGCACCCTTTAATGATTCCTCCCGATGCACAGTGACCAGTTGAGCAATAAGAAAAAAAATATAACTCCAAGTGAAATGAGCCACCATCCCCTTCAATCCATCATCATCATCATCATCATCATCATCATCATCATCATCATCATCATCATCATCAGCCTATTTATGAGGTCGGATCTTCGGACGGGGATCGCGTTGGCTCGTTCGACGCTCCTGCTGCTGCGTTCAATCTCCGCCCCGGTGTGCCCAAGCTGGAACTTACTTGGTGGTTTGGCTGAGTTTTGGGTGGATTTGACCTAGTTATCTTACTTATCTTATTTTTGTAGGACGTATCCGTGATTGAAACATCGCTGATGTCTAAAAACTCTCCTGGGCAAGGGCCCAGCCCTTGGTCAGCCTCCCTTTCCCCTGATGATTTGCCTTTGCAATCTTTCTTCCGCAGCGGTGTTAGCAGCATCCCTGTCGCGCTGGTGCCCTCGAACGGTGGATTCATCCGGCTGAACAACCCACAAGCTGTTCAGGCCGAGCTCCAGGCCATGACGCGTCATTTCCAGATGATAAGCGATGTCCGACAATTTGGAAGAGGTGGGATAGTCTGTAGGTCATCAGATTCGACCTGTGTCGCAGACCTCCTAAAGTGTAAGACTTTTGCATCTGTCCCGGTGAGTGCGTTTATTCCTCCTCATCTAGCATGCACTAAAGGCATTGTCCGGGGCGTAGACTCTCGATTGAGCCCAACTGAGACTCTGGAGAAACTGTCAGATGCTGGCGTCATAGCTGTATACCGTTGTAACCGACTGGTAAATGGAGAAAAAGTTGCCACAGAATCAGTTATTGCTACGTTTGCTGGCATGTCCTGCCCTTCTGAACTGAAAGTGTGGCCACTTATTTTTAGAGTGGAACCTCTCGCTTCCCGTCCACTTCAGTGTCGGAACTGTTGGCGTTTTGGCCATAGTGCAGGAGGCTGCAAATCAAATGGACGCTGTCGCGCCTGTGGGGCCAATCATTCTCCCAATGAGTGCACAGCTGAAGCCGAAACTTGCTGCCTATGTGGAGGAAACCATGCGGCTGACTATGCAAACTGCTCGGCTAGAGCTAACGAAATACAGGTACTCGAAGTAATTGACAGGCGACGATGTTCGCGGCGAGAAGCTATTGCAGTCGTCAAGGAAAGAGCCTTTGGATACGCTGGCGTCACTGCGAGGCAGTCTACTTTACAGGAAGACAACTTGTCGAAACTCATTGAATCGGCCGTAGAAAAAGCAATGACAAAGGCTATGCAACATATTGTCACAAGTGTTACCGACTGTCTTTCCCAAGTGTTTACTGCGCAGATGACACAGCTATTGCAAACAGCTGCAACACCAATCACCAAATCGATTGCTTGTGCTGCAGAACAGGTAGCCAGTTCAGTCCTAGCGCCGAGTACCACATCGGACTCAACATTTGTAGGATCCGATCCTTGTTCTTCGCGTCAGTCAGACTCGCAGGTCGACATGGAAACAGGTCATGATACCAGACCGCAAAAACGAACTGGGTCTCCAGTAACTGCTGCTTGTCCATATACCAAAAACAAAAAGGGTAATCCAATTTCTCATTCTGGCGTCCAAGAAAGTTCATTGCGACGGTAGTCGCTGAAGAAACTATATCAATTAGATCATCACCATAGCTTCTTTAAAAGTGCTACAGTGGAACTGTCGTTCCCTGTTTTCTGCTTCAACAGACTTACATTGCTTAACAACTCAGCTTAATCCTGACGTCATAATCTTACAAGAAACCTGGCTTACTCCTGAGAAAAATTTTCTATTTAAAGATTTTCGATCTTTTCGATTAGATCGCCTTTCACAAGGAGGTGGCTTAATGATTTTGTTGTCATCTAAATTCTGTCATAAGGCGAAAATAGCTTTCAAGTTAATGTCTCCGGAATGTGAAATTTTGGCAGTGCATCTTAGCATCCCAGGCTACCGTACATTTTCAATTATAAATGCTTATTTCCCTACGGGCGTACACAGTACATACCAATTGGATAGTGCGCTTGCCAGCTGCAAAAATGAAGTCATTCTTACTGGTGACTTCAACTCGCATCACGTGTCTTGGGGTTACAAAACAGATTCAGGCGGGACACGTCTGTGGAACTGGACCATAGATAAAAACCTTACATGCCTCAATACCAGTGGACCTACATTTGTCCGCGGACAATCTCGCTCAGTGTTAGATTTGACGTTTTCTAGCACAAGTGTCACTGTGACATCTTGGACAACGATTGATTTCTGTACAAACAGTGATCATCTCCCGGTATACTTTGAAATTGCATGCCCTTTAACATCAGTTGAACGACAAGGCAGAATATTTGTGAATTGTAAAAAATTTAAAGACTGCTTGCGGTCCACCATTGCGTCACTAAGTAATAGTAATGACGAAGACATTGGCTTGAATATTTGTTCAGCATTACAGACGTCCCGACAAAAGTCTGAATTTGTAATTCAGACAGCTAAGCGTTTCTCATCTAGTCCCTGGTGGAACAGCGAGTGCACACGAGTTTATAGAAGAAGGAAAGCTGCTTGGAAAAAACTTCTACATAATCAGAGCCCACAAAATTGGAAAGATTATCAATTTATTTCGGCAACCTTCAAACGTACTATTAAACATGCAAAAGATGAGTACGATAAAAACCATTTTGATTATCTATCTAAATCCAAAAACAAACGTGCTTTATTTAATTACCTTCGTTTTAGACACAAGCTCTCAATGAGCATTAATGTAGACTCAATCGTCTATACCTCACAGGAAATGCAGGAGTCCTTAGAACTACTGGCTAAAGGACTGGAGAGTCGGTTCGCAACGCGCCTCCAAACTCCTGCTTTTTCTCCTGCATTCTCGGGCTACAAGGAGATATCCTATTCGGAAGTAGCAAAGGTCATGTTACAGTTGCCAACTACAGCGCCTGGCCCGGACGGCATAACAAATGCAATGTTAAAGATTTTCTTTCAAGAAGCTCCACGTGAGCTTCTGAAGTTGCTAAACTACTCTGTTGGTAACGCATGGATTCCACAAGATTGGAAGATCGCCAAAATTATTCCGTTACTTAAAAAACAAGGGGCAGGCTATACTATCGACAACATCAGACCAATTGCTTTGACATCAAACATAGTGAAACTTATTGAAAGAGTGCTTCTCGGACATATATTAGAGTTTATTGACGACACTCGATTGTTGAGTCCGTGTCAAATTGGATTTCGATCTGGCTATTCAATATGGCACGCGCATGTAGACCTTGAAAGTCGCATTAACATCGCCAGACAGAAAAAACAATATGCGGCTCTAGTTACCTTAGATATATGTAAAGCCTATGACAGCATTGAACATACAATTTTAACGAATCGGTTACAGAGCCATTGCTTTCCAGGCTATATTGTAGCATGGGTGCATGAATTTTTAAATGACAGGGAGTTCTATTGTTTTCGAAGCGGCTATTCTTCCAGTAAATATAAGCAAACAAGAGGTGTGCCTCAGGGATCGGTACTTTCACCAGTATTATTTAATATTTTACTGAGCAGAATCCCCGTTCACCCAGCTGTCAGTACATACGTTTATGCTGATGACATTGCCTTTTTTGGTATGGCTAGCGACATATACTCTCTTTACGAAATACTGCAGTCGTATCTCAGGGAACTGGAAAGCTGGCTGGATAGCTTACACTTAAACCTGAATGCTAATAAGTGTGCTATCCTTGTGTTTCCCGTTAAAGAACCAGTATACATATCGCTTAACTATCATCTCGAAGATATCCCACAAGTAGAGTCACTAAAATACCTTGGAGTTATTTACAACGGAATTCTTAACTGGCGGCCGCATATTGAATATATTGCGACAAAAGGAGCTCGTTCAATGGGCATTTTGCGCAAGTTGAGCAACCGGAGAACAGGTATGCGAAGAAAATCCCTCTTGATGGTATATAAGATGTATGTTCGTCCGGTGTTAGAATTTGGATGCGTTTTATTCTCCGGTGATCCAGCATACAAGCTTCGGCCGCTAGTTTTGTTGGAACGAGAGGCGCTGCGTCTGTGCTTAGGCCTCCCAAAATACGTTTCGAATGCCGTATTATACCTGGAGGCAAGAATCCCACCCATAATATGCCGATTTCGCCTTCTGACAGTTCAGACTTTCCTAAGGCTATATGAATCCCCATTACACCGCCTTCAAATCATTTTCCTCTCTGATCCAGAATTATTTTTTCCTATTCATTGGCCCAGGTTTCATAGACCACAGATTATATTTGTGCAAACATTACTTGAACCACTGAATGTGCAAATTCGCGAGGTGCTTCATGATAATACGCATTCAAATTACCCAGAGATCAGGTTCGATGACATTTTCCCAAACCACGCGAAACTACTCCCTTACGGCATCTTAAACGCCATGTTGCAAGACCACCTAAGCAGCCTTGAAACAAACGTTATCATTGCAACAGATGCCTCACAGTGCGAGGAAAAAGCTGGCATTGGAATATTTTGTCCTGCACTCGACTGGTCTTTTTCTTTAAGGTTGCCTGATTTTGTGCCTATTTTTCTGGCCGAGTTGTTAGCAGTAATCCTAGCTTTACGCAAATTAGACCCAATTATTACAACGGCTGCCATTCTGACTGATTCCCTTTCAGTATGCTCTTGCCTTACCGCTACTAATGAGTCACCCATGCTAAAACTATTCCACTTACTAGTTCCAGCCCATGTGCAATGTGTTCATTTGATTTGGGTGCCAGGGCATAAAGGTTTGTTTTTTAATGAAACTGCTGATTCACTGGCAAATGCATCACTATCCGGCCCTGTTCTTCCTATTATACCAGTGACAGCACAGATCACGGCGGCAAGATTTCGGATGCGATCAATAAGATTAGCTTTATCAAACCCACATTTGACTGCTTCTCCAGAGTATAAGCACCTGGAATTTCCCTGGCATAGCGAATCCTGTGACACAAAGATGCTTGAGGTCTGCCTCACCAAATTACGCTGCCGCGTACCCCCGCTGAATTTCTATTTACACAGGTCGGGTTTGGTTCCCTCCCCCCTCTGCTCTTTTTGTAATGAGGAAGAGTCGATACACCACTTTCTTCTATCTTGTCGCCGCTTTACTGCGGTTAGAAAAAGATGGTTGGAAATACCTTTTCGAAGAATTGGCCTGGACTTGACAGAACCTTCAATTCTTTCGTTCGGAGCGTCCACTTTGGGATTCAGCCACAGGGATGCATGCTTCGCTGTCTGATCATTTCTTACGGAATCTAAACGAATGCCCTGCTAAATTCCTTTCTTTTTGTTTTTACTTTTAAATTAATTATTACCCATTCGATATGACTTTCCTGATTTTATTTAGCAGGTAATTAAGCGCTATTCAATGCTATTTCAATAGCTATTAGGAAATTTATGCTCCATAATAATTTCGAATAATCCACCCATTTCTTGGCCAATCCCCCAACGTGGGTAGGAGCCACACGCATCGCAGGCTACAACAACAACAACAACAACAACATAGAGGACGAAGACCTCTCCCTGCGATCTCCAATTACCCCGCTCCGGCGCCAACCGATTCCAACTATCACCAGCAAATTTCCTAATTTCGTCGCACCACCTAGTCCTCTGCCTTCCTGTATATACGGCGCTTCCCTTCTCTTGGTACTCATTCTGTTACCCTAATGGTCCAACGGTTATCTAATCTGCGCATTACATGACCTGCCCAGCGTCGTTCTTTCTCTTGATGTCTATTAGAATATCGTCTATACCCATTTGCTCTCTGATCCAAAGCGCTCTCTTTCTGTCTCTTAAAGTTATGCCTAGCATTCTTTGTTCCATCGCTCTTCCCGCGGTCCTTATCTTATTATCAAGCTTCTTTGTCAGTCTCTGCCCCATATGTCAGCACCAGTAAAATGCACTGATTGTATACTTTCCTTTTCATGACAACGGTAAGCTCCCAGTAAGAAACTCACAATGTCTGCTATATGCGATCCAACCCATTTTTATTCCTCTGTGAATTTCCTTCTGATGGTCAGGGTTTCCTGTGATTAGTTCACCTAAGTAAACGTACGCCTTCACAGACTCTAGAGGCTACTTGCGATCTTGAACTCTTGTTCCCTTGCCCGGTTATTTATCATAATCTCTGTCCTCTGCCTATTAATCTTCAACACCACTCTTACACTCTCCCTGTTAAGGTCCTCAATCAGTAATTGTAACTCGTTCGCAGTGTTGCTGAATAGAAAAATGTCATCGGCAAACCGAAGGTTACTGGGGTATTCGCCGTCGATCCTTACTCCTAAACCTTCCCAGTTTATTAGCGTGAATATTTCTTCCAAGCACGCAATGAATAGTATTGGAGAGATTGTGTCTCCTTGTCTGACCTCTTTCTTTGTAGTTATCTTCCTACTTTTCTTGCGTAGAATTAACGTGGCTATGGAATCTCTGTAGCTATTTCCCAGGGTATTTACGTAAGCGGTCTGTACTCATTGACTACGCAATGCCTCTATGACTGCTGGTATCTGTACTGAACCAAATGGTTTTTCGTAATCTCAGAAAGCCATATAGAGAGGCTTATCCTACTCTGCGGATTTCTCGATAACCTGATGAATGACATGGATGTGATCCATTGTAGAGTATCCTTCCCTGAAGCCAGCCTGTTCCCTTGGTTGGCTAAAGTACAGTGTTACCGTTATTCTATTGGAGATTATTTTGGTAAATATTTTATGTAATACTGGGAGTAAGCTAATGGGCCTATAATTTTTCAGTTCTTTATCGTCTCCCTTTTCGTGGATTAGTGTAATGTTTGCACTCTTCCAGTTTTCTGGGATTCTTGCATTCGATAGACACTTCGTATAGAGAGCCGCCAGTTTGCATAGCATTGTCTCCTCCATCTTTTATTAAATCGACTGTAATTCCATCTTCTCCTGCCACTTTTCCCCGTTTAATACCTTGCAAGGCCTTTCTGACCTAATCTCTAGTTATAGGAGTTGTTTCTGTATATACTGTTAATTATTGTTTCGAATAGAGTACTCTTGAGTCTTCTGGGTACTGTACCCGATCAGTATAGAATTCTTCCGCTGCTTTTATTATATCTTCGGGATTGCTGATGATATTACCCTGCTTATCTTTCAGTGCATACATCTTGGTTTATCGCATGCAAGTTTCCTTTTCACTGATTTCAGGCTGCGTCCATTTTTTACGGCTTCTTCAGTCTTTCTCACGTTCTAATTTCTGGTATCACTTATTTTCGCTTTGTTAATCAGTTTTGACAGTTGCGTGAATTCTATCTTATCTCTTGAGTTTCATTCTTTGTCGTTTCTTTATTAGGTCCTTTGTTACTTGGGAGAGCTTGCCTACTGGTTGGCTTGGTGTCTGGCGTCCCACTTCAACTGCTGCATTCCCTCCACTTCCCTTCCCTTCCCTCCACTCAACCAATTTTAACTCTACGCTCTCAATACACGTCCAGAGGCCCTAACTTAATAAAGCCATGCATCGAGCTTACATAACATTGAGTTTGATGCTGGCAGCGCACAAAAGGAGGCCGCCTGGAAGAGACCCTTTCCTCTTCGGGAAAATAAAAGCGCTCCGCCTATATGACGACAAGGGACCTGGCATACCCTCGTCTATTGAAACGACATCAAATCCCGGCCGTGGCAGTTCGATGGCGGCATAATGAAAAAGCACCCATGTAGTGTGTATTGCATGCTGGTTAAAGACTGGAGGTGGTCGAAATTGATCCGAAGTCCCCCATTATAGGCGCGCCTCATATTCGTATCGTGTTTTCGTCACGTAAAACCCCTGAGTTTATTTATTTTTTTAACTAAGTGACGTACTTTTCTATACCTCGCATCTTTTTCGAAGTTGTGCACACTACAAGGCGCTCGCGTAAACTGGATCCTCACCGCGGTTTTCTGTTAGCTACCTCCATAACAGTTGAACTACGGTCATCCAGCTGCAAAAAAGTACGGGACGGATGGTGGCATCGAGCCTTTTCCAGCATAGCATGCCGCTGCTCTCTCAATCAGGCCATGAACGCACGCAGTCTTCTTTCGGTTCAATGTACGTCTTTCAAGCCTGTGACAAGCGTGTCACGTGCCAGATTTTTTTTTTTTCATTGTTCCTACTTGACAGTGCGCGCCTCGAAATGCTGTCATAGACTGCGCTGCCTCGAGGAACCGCCCCCATTTTTTCGATATGATATGACGATACTTCTAACGGAGGTAAAGACCGCCCATAAAATGCTATTACATTAACGTGATATTTATGGCTGCCTGCAAGGAGTCGCAACCTGGTTTCCGAAATCCCAGGACAAGCACATGACAATTAACAATATTGGTTTCGCACTCTTAGCGATGTTGACTCCGGCTCACCTGCCTGCTCGAATGGTTATGTGAGTACATCAACATGAAGTAATATTAATAATAATAATGTACGAACATGTTCCCCATGCTTCTTTAGCGTTCTCGACTACGCATGTGTAAGCATAGCCGGTGTTTTAAATATGCTGAAAAGGCAAAACGCCACGATAACTTTTTTATTTGAGCCGGAAAATAACGCGTTCCTCAGTGCGTAAGATAATGTCATAATGAATATATGGGGCATATATTCGAGCCTTGAAGAATAAAACAACTAGGTGCCGCTCAATAAACATTCTCGTTATCAATAGTTTAATAGTTTTACCTTTTCGACGCACGTATTACTCTTTACGACAACCCCGGATAAAAAAGGCAGACCGCAGCAACATGTAGGGGTACTTTGCCCAACAAAACGTGAAATATTTTAGTGCGTCTAGTATTCTTATGGTACTCAACGAACTTTCCGGGGACAAGCTGTCTCTCTACATGTGTATCGACCTATCTGTCTGCCCGTCTGCCTGTCTATCTATAACCGTGTTTCGATCAACTTGGTTCACTGGGAGTAGGTAGTCCTGGGTGGGAGTAGATGTGTACTAGGCATCTCCAGTTCAATAAAAGCTGTTCGATGCGAACTTGTGTAACTGGGCATGCGCAACTGCGTGTGCGCAGCTGTCCAGCTACAAAAAAAAAAAAAACATCCTACGAAATTTCTCCGGTGCTCGGCTGAGTAGAACCCGCTTCTTGCGCGTACTTGTGTGTCGTTAAATGGCACAGCGTCGCGAGGCCAAGCCCACCTGTTGCTACAACCCAACACCAACATCACAAGTACGCAGTAACGGCCACTTGTTTGCGTCACGCTCGCCCATCTTACGTCTACGCTGCCGTGATTGAGCTTCGATTAATATGCACCAGATACTTTGATTGGGCACTGACCATCTTTCCGCCACCATGCGGAATGCCCTGCTTATGTTGCGTCGGCATCATGCTCACCAAACTTTCTAGTATGCTGGCCGCTGCAGTCAGCATGGCACTGCAAATCAAACTAGTCCTGGGCAGCAAGAAAACTTTTTATTGAGGCCGAATAAAAAAAAAACGCGTTACACTGAATTCTTCTCTTTATTTTCAACAATATACTCATGACGCCTGCGTTGTTATTACATTCAAGTTCGATGTCTCACGTCTCTCGCATTCAACGTGTGTAGGGAACCGATTCCAGCTCTATATGCTGGCTAGAACTCCACTGCGGAAACACACGTGTATTATTGCTTACTTTCGGCAGGCATGACGATTACAACATACAGCACAGCAATGAACGCCTGGCAGTTGACACTTATGGACAGACTAAGATAAAAAGTAAGAAAGTTATGGACACACGATCACATGGTAATAAACACGTAGAATGCCAAACAGTCGCTTCATTGCGTGTTACTTTTTATTTCAATAAAGCCATGGACATTGGTGCCTGAACTGACTCGCTTCAAAGTACACAATGCAAATTAAAGAAACAACACATAGTAAAGGGAGAGAGATATATGTCTAAACTTTCTTGTTTCAGAAGCGAAATCAGGGTCAATAAGAAAGATGGGCCCAACGCTTACTGTTCCAAATTAGCACGTATCAACTGATCTCCCTGCGCCGTTCATGCCCCGGTATGCAATACGAGCAAAATGACAGGACGCTGCTTGAACATAAACAACAGCACCTCAAAACACAATAAATAGAAGTTGGAACACTTTCAAATTGGCGTTGGCAGTGTTCAATGGCTTCGTAACAGCTGTATGGTTCGGCGGTGTGGCGAACGGGAAGAGTCAAGAGGTGCACAACCTCGTCCTAGTAGTTGAGATGAATAGCCCCTATTTAGAGCTTTTCTTCCACGCCAGCAGGAGCCACCTTGTTTTCGTTTCCCCTGAGGATGCCAAGATCTGCTGCCGAAGACTGCAGGATGAAGCTCATATTGATAAAATTAATTGGAAGCATTAACAACACAACGAGGAAAGGATAGCCACCCAAATAAGTAAATACCCAATAGTCGTCGGACTCTCGCACTACAGGTGTGTGGGAAGTTAGAGCATTCGCGCAAAAAACACATGCAAGGTATGAGGTTATGATAGCTTAAAGAAACCCCTCTACAACATATGTTGCAGAGTTAAATCGATAGATTGTTTGTCTGGAAATCTAACACTATTTTCTCTATTTATCACTTTCCTGCGCAAGCAATTCCCACAGAATATCCCGGTGCTCCTCCTCGGTTTGAATTGCGCGCACCGAAACGGACGAGTCGACGTAACCCTTACATAACTACACACTTTGCAGCTTTCAGTAAATAAACCAGTCCTGACACCTCAGGAGAGATGCCATAGTACAAAATAGATGGCGCCACGTCAATTTTACACTTTCAACACTTTCTATCTTACAAACACGGTTCCACTTACGAATGAAATATTATTGCGATAGCAAATATATGGACACACGAAGCGCATTTCTGCTGTCACTGTTAGGTTCCGTATCCACTCCAAGGGCGATAACATCGTCGCAGCGAGTTGTATGCTCTATGTGCGAGTGAAAGTGTGCGATGGTGAGCCGCCAATCGTGGCTCAATCTCGCGCACGCAAAGGGGGGGAAGGAGGGAGGCTCGCCCGCAAGGCTCCGGGGTTCATGTTGGCTTGTGTTTGTGTTTCCCTGTGCGCGTGTGACAACATGCTTCCTAATTTAGTTCATATGCTTATGTTTCCAAGTTTACATGGCCGATAAAACTACTGTCCTTACTTCGTGTTGCTGTTCACTAATTTACTATCGCCATCGATGCTTCGCTTTTCGGATCAAACTGACTTTTTTATCACAGAAGTTTTAACCTTGCAATCTAAGTTGACGTTATATGTTACACTTTTACCTCTTTGTGCCGTGAAAGTATTTGCGTAATCTAACTCAAAACAAAGAAGTTGCTAATGGCACCCGTAAGAGCCATATAACAAACTTAAGAATTCTAAGGCTACTGCCCACGATGTCTAAGGAAACAATATCCGCCACGGCGTCCGCATTTCGATGGAGTCGAAAGGCAAGGACACCCGTGTCCCTTGCATGGGGGGCACGATAAATATCTACTGGTGGTCAAAATTAATCCGGAATCTGTCACTATGGCGTGCCTCATAATCAAAGCGTGCTTTTGGCACGTGAAACTGCAGCATTCGTCTCACTGCTGAATGGCATTTCAAAAGTCTATGATAAATTTTTGTTAATTTTATTTTTGTTTATAGGCAATCATGTTCACTTGCTTCCTACTGTATTAAAAGAGCAGGTACTTCGAGCGCCTACATTATACAAAAGACAAATTGTGTTACATTGTCACCACTGACCTTGACTTCCTCACTTGGGCAGCACGTCCGCTATCTTCAGGAATCTTCGAATGTGGAGCCAGCACTCGTGGTTAATGTCGGCAAGCTGGCGCCCGACAACATTATCCCTATGGCACTCAACCGCATACTTGACAACGCCAACCATTGTCATGAAGTCGTCAAGGCTGCGGCTCTGGGCGCGAAGCAGGGCGCTGCTGATCATCGTCTTTGCTTCGGGCTTTGTGACGTCAGCCTCTTCCCTCACCATCTCGAAGACACGTGGGTGGTCATGCATCAGCTCGATGGCCCGTATGCCTTCAACGCCATCTTGTGTGCCTAGGACGAACTGCGCAGCGTCCAAGACGGCGGATGCATTCCTTCTGGTCGCTTCCTACAAGTAGAGAGATTAGCCATGGTTGGTAAAGTAAAAAAAAAAACAATGTATAATGTAAAATGTATAAGTAAAACGTTCCAAGTATTTTACAGCGTACGCGAAAACGGAAGTGAAGTGCATATACAAATTGATAAAGAAATTGAAGGTGGCCGTGCGTATCGTGGCAGACATAATATCATAGATTGCCGATATGAAGTCTACACAACGGGATATTAGCATTTTAACGAAAAGCGCCATCCAGTGAAGTCGCGAGATTTCACATAGAGCAATGAAACATGACAGGCTAACACCATTGTAGGTGCAGAAAGGTAATCGAGATCAACATCATCATAAGCCCCTTTTATGCCCACTGCAGGATGAATGCCTCTCCCAGCGATCTCCAAATACCGCTGTATTAAGCGAGCTGATTCCAACTTGCGCCTGCAAATTACCTACTTTATTCAGCCCTGAAAGATAATATTTTCGAAAATTGCAGTTAGGGAGCGCAATATAGAAAGTTGTTTGCTGGTTCTTTCTTTGCCATGTGCGCGGTTGGCGCCCTTTCCGACATGATTCGCGTTGCTCGCTTTCACATGGTGAGGGCCGTAGTGAGCAACATACACCTCGTTGCAAATGCAATGGGCAACGATGCTCAGTGGCTGCCGACACGACAGTTTGATCGCGTAATAAAACATTAAGCAGACTCAACCTCAGTTGACTTCTACGCAAGTTGAGGCCTTAGCGAATTTGCAGAAAATGCTTTCATGCACCATGTGTCTGCAAGGAAAGGTACTTCTCAGTCCATCTGTTTGTATTTTCCCGCTCTCTCTCTTCATATATATATATATATATATATATATATATATATATATATATATATATATATATAGGGGAAATTGTGCTTAATAAATGAAATACAGAAACGATAAATTACTGGAACTGAACCCACAACCTTTTTTTCACTGCTCTCAGAGTCAGTGTGGAGCGTAAAGCATTGCTCTTATTACGCGCATTGATGCTGCTATATTGCTCAGTATTTAGCGCGTTCGACTCAGAAATGCACAATGCTTCAGTGGCACTGGTCCAAATTCCAGCATATATGTGGCTGCGTAGATGCGTTAATATTCTTCGCGCTCAGGCAGTGGGGAAATTGGTCATTACGGGGTGGCCTAACGGCAAAAGAAAATCATCGTTGTGCCAAACTCAGTTTCGAGCAGTAATGTTCCCTCTACTTTGGTCGTGCTGGACACACACACCTCGAAAAACGTCTTAGCGTGAACATAAGGGCACAAGCACATTGAATTGATGAAATCCCTGAAAGAAGAGCTTAATATATGAGGGATATATTACATGAGGGAAACAATAGATTTTATTGTGCAGGACAGAAAACGTGGAGGTACAACAATCGATGTGTTCGCGACCAAGCGGAGTTTACTATCCGATCAATCGGTGCTAAAATAAACTCTGTAAGTCCAACACAGTATCCTACAGTAAACTCTGGCAATTTTTTTTCATTCAGCGAAGACTTTGATGATGTTTAACATGTCTGCATGTGTACTTTTTCCTACAAGCGTTTTTTTAACGCCCTTTATGACATTATTTAGTGTTCTAAATTTCAAAGCACTCCGAGATTTCTTAACAAAACAGTAGAGTTAGTTTCTGCGCATATGTGTAATCATGCAGAACGGTGGCGTTTATGACGCAGCATGTTGATGGAAATCCGAGTACCGCCTTGTGACACTCCTAAACATTCAATTTGTAAAGTCCTATGCGCGCGCTGTCTTTAGTAGGTCACCGCTTTCCTTCTAATAGCCCCAAACAAAGAGCAGTTTAGAACAGAGCCATACCTGAATGTCCAGCAGCGCGCTGTCCTTGCGGTTGGAAGCTTCCGTGAACGCTTCGGCCTTCTGCACCGAACAGCTGCGCACCTCTCCACGGGCTTCATGATGCATCGGGTTGGAGATGCTCGCAGGAATCCAGGTGAACTTGATGAGGCTGAGACTCTTGCTAGCGCCATGGGCGAGCATGTTCAAGTCGTCGTAGGAAAGCACCAGACCTTCGACGTTGACTCTGACTAGCTTGAGGTTAGAGGCAAGGGCTGACACCAGTTCTCGCTCCACATCCCGAATTTCCTGGTTTGTTCGACGGTCCCAAGCGTGATTAAGGTTTATGTCTACCTCATTAAGCGCGGAGGAGCCCCTTATGTATGCTGCCAGGGCGGAAAATTCATGGCGTTTGAAGCGATAGCAATGAACCCACAGTGAAGTTACGTGCTCGCAACCGCTGACAACATGTAAAGCTCTGATAACCGAGGACGGGGCGTTGGGCACTGTGCTGCTCACTCTGATAGTTGCATTGTAGATTTGCGGACATTGCTGCAGCTGCCTGGTGTTGTGGCGGCTGCAAAGGCTTTCGACGACAACACGATCAGCAAGTCCCCGCTCCCGAATAGTTGTGGAGACTCGGTCCAGACCGTCTATGCAGGGCAAGGAGTTGACGACCACGGACTTGATTGCGTCGTTGTCCGCGACTGCGTCGAAGAAGGCGTGGCACTCTGCTTCTTCAAAGGGCCGCAAATCGATGGAGAGCTGGCTGAGCGACGAGTTCGATTCTTGCAGGGCTCCGCACAAAGACTTCATGCACGTCGCGGCTTGAGGATCCGGAAACTGCATATCTGGATCCCAGGATGAAGCAACGCACGCGTACATCGACGAAGGTAACCTCAGGTGGCGTAGTGTGGCATTCCGTTTGATCACTTCGGCGAAGAGAGTGACCGTACTGATGCTGGAAAAACATGTACAAAAAAGTATTTGTTAGAATACTATAGCTCAAGTAAAAACGCGACAAGAACAATATTTAGAGCTTTAATATATGCTTATGTTCGAAACAGAAATCGACGTTTCTTAATGAGTAGAAGAGAATTTATGTGTCCAGAAATAAAGACCACATTCTATGTCGTAAAATCCACAAGTTATCGACAACCATCCCGTCAACGAGACGGCGTAAATGAAAATTAATCAACATATTGATAACCATGGCATGACATTGAAATGAGGGGCTGAGTTTCCGGGGCAAAAATTCAACCAGAACAAAGTTTGTTTGTCCTTTCTTTCGTTAGGGCTCGTCATCTTCGAAATTATTAGCAATCATTTAAAAACGACAGGCAATCTTAAACAGTCACTTCAATAGCGCTTTTTTGTCCTTTATGAGCAAGTCAAGCTTTAACTAATCAACATGCACTGCTCACGTCTCGAGTTACAAATAAAACAAGAGGTTGAATAGACGACACTAATAGTAAAGTTACCAATTGCCACTACAAGTTTCAAGAGAGGAACTTAACTCACCGTTACATATAACTCGTTCATAAACATGTAATTCCCAACCATAGTTTGAAATCAAGGAAAAACATAAGAACGAGTACAATATTATTTCACGCCGTGAAGAGCGATTTCTTTCAGGAAAATATTTGTTATTTTAAATAAATAATATTTATGTGGTAATAATAATTTGTTTCCGGAACTCTTCAGAATTCAAAAGCTCGCTCCAGCGCATGAAATACAGCGCTATATGTTTTGTGTTAAGTGGCATCCCCTAAATCAAGTTTGATGTATCATACTTAGTGCCAAATATGCCTATATGACATGCTCGGCATTGCAGATTAAAACAGCTTACGTCCCCTAATAAGTGCTGCGAGATGCCCTATTGGTTGCGCCGGCTAGTAATACAGTTTAAGCTACACTTACAATAATGCGTCGTCCACGACGATGTCTGCATTCATTTCTTCCAAAGTATTCATCTCGCAAATGGCATCGATGATTTCCGCCAGCAGTGTTTTCATCAGAGGTGAATCGCTGTCGGAAACGTGTGGTGATTTGAGAGTCAATTTGCGGAGCGTGGAGTCTTCTTTGGCGAGGTATCTGGCGAAGACTGCGTTGGAGGCTTCATCGCGGCAGCCGAAGACGCTTTCTCCAACGGCGAGTTCAGTGATGCTCTTGTTTTCAATGAGCTCTCGGATGAACCAACGCGCATGAATTTTGGCCATTCGAAGGCCTGCGATGTCGAGTGCTGTCATATTACCCATGCCTGAGAAAAGTGACCTTCCAGGCAGAGGCATCCCAACTCCGCTTTCCTTCTTGAACTCGTGCACTTGTAAGGCGATATTTTCAAGCAGCGGGACAGGATCGAGCACATCGAACAAGAAAGTGTCGTCCCAAGTTGATAGTATTGATCCGCAGATAGCAATGCTTTTCAAAGAGCGATTGAGCATTATTGCTGAGAGCATCGAACGACGAACCGTCGATATGAACATGAGTTCTATCGCTGTGATGCAGTGGTGCTCAGCTAGCAGATGTTCAACAAGATCCAGTGCCTCCGCTTTGCGTGAGGCTTGTTCAGAGCCAAGTACAACATACCAGCGAGCGTTTTCCTGGACACAAGCTATTAGGACATCACCGCTGCTCTTTCCTCGCCGATCTTCCCGAAGCTCAAGGTCAGCACTTACAAGGACCTTGTTCAAATCACGACGGTGCTTCATTAAGCTGCAACTCGCCCCATCCTTCTTAGTGCATAGGATGTTCAGCGCATTTCTATCGGTGCTGATCATGTTGGGTGCAGGTTTGGTAACGGCAGCTTGCGAGAATTTAGACATGGTTCACCAGGCCCTTGTTCTGCAAAACGCTTTGCTACCCGGGTATGCAGTCCTTTGGTCGTTTCCCGTGAAACCTGCGTGCAGAATGAAAAAAAAAAGTTGCACAAGAGTTTTGGCAAGTAAACAGTTCCTTCCGGATTAAAGATGACCAGCGATCAACTGTGTACTTCTGAAAGTTCTAGTCACAAATGTGACCTTATTGCAATATTATCCTCTAGTTCTAAGCTGCGGTTTAGGAGCTATGAAACATACGCGACGATCGTAGCAGCGTGGGTACCGTTCTGCTATTGAGCTCTGCTGTGATACATTGGGAAGCGTTCAAACTGTTCGCTGCAGATTACATTGCGCGACTACTTGGTTCGCTGGACGAGGTTTCCACCCATGAATAGTTTTGGTTAGTAATAACAGCATGCCTTACAGTGTGAACTATACTTGTCCAGCAAAGCGACCGTTTACGAACTGCGCGAGCATCCTAAGCAGTGGTAAGTGCTGGATTATAGATATCTTTGTTCTATATAGCGCATGGTCGGAGCATGCGGCATCAACGTTTATAGATCTATAAACGTTGTGCGGCGTGACTATGCGAGGTTGTACTGCGGCGTTAGTCCGTTCTCTTTCTTTTCCGAGAAAGGGTATGATAACCAATTTTTTTTTTCGGTTCTGTTCGTTCCGTTCTCGACGACGCACTCACACGTATTACGGAAATTTTGTCCTCAAAATAGCCATCGCATTCTTTTTATGCGATCCATCTCGGATATTATGGCTTTACAGGGCAAAAAGGCAGTGCTAAAGCACGTAGCTTATTCATATGTATCATGCTGGTCCACTAACCACAGTGATCGCTTTGTCAATTGGGCAGCGCCATCGACCTCATGCAGGAGGCTAGCGTAGACGTATAGTGATTTCAAGCCTACTAGACGTGATATGTGTGAGAACGATGCCGGTGTATCACAAATATTTGATAGCGCCTGCCGCTTAGATGTTTCGTGCTTGCCTTATAGGTTGGCCGTACACAAGCATGGTCTATTGTTCTGGTCCCTACGCCAAGTGATCATATAGTGAGCAGATTTACCATGTCATGCTGGTAAGACAGAGACGCCGGTGCTCTTCGTTGAATTAAAACCGATATACTCAAAACAGTTCACAACACATACACACAGCGCGGCTGATAATGCACATCGCATGTTTGCTCGCCTAAGAGATATTTCTGCGTACTGTAGTTACCGATGCACCGAAACGCTTCCCTGACGACCTTATATGAACGCACATTGCATAAATTGCACAAAGTACGATCTAAAACATCCCGAAATCGTTCGGCAGCACGCGACAGCAATACTTGCAAGCAGCTCCGCGCCGGATCGCACAAGCCAGAAAGGAGGAAAGGTTCTCCGCCAACGCCCTCTCGCCACGCGTCCTCTCCTCCTCGCCCGCTGAAGAGGTCTGTACGACTTTAAAACCCCTTAAACATTCTAAAGTAGTGCCACGCTTTGAAGAATGCCTCCTCCTCCTCGCGCGCCCTGGCCGAGGCCGACGCCGCGTCGCTATTGGCCTAATAGCATCCCGTGGGCCCTCGCGCCGTGCATCAGCGCCATTTTTGCTCGAGAAGCGTCTACAGAGTGGCGAGGAGCACATGTTGGCGCCATTGCTACGCTGGAGTAGTGTAGGCTATTACTTCAAACAGTTGCCTTTGCTTCAAGTTGTTGACAAATTCGACTTCGCCCTGCCATCTGCAAGCCGCCTGGTTAGCTCAGATGGTAGAGCGGCTGCCCCGGAAAGGCGGTGGTCCTGCGTTCGAGTCCCGGACCAAGGCGAATTTTTCTTCGACTGCGAGGCTTTTCTTTCGAGGAATCCGTGTGGGTTTCCTTTGTAGCATTTGCTACGAACGGGTGGATGTCTGATTTTCCTTTTATTAACTAATGTTAACTAGCCGATTGTTTGTTTTGTTCAATACTGCGATGTCTCGCTCACTTTTTTTATTTCTACTCTTGTCGTAATGCTGCTTCTGTACTTCAATAATAAGCAGCCGTTGGTAGTGCAGACTTACATCAAACAAATCCGCACGGTGCGATGTCTACATATGCCGTTGTGATTTTTCTGCCGACGAATACATGTGACATCGCCGAATAACTGCAGTCAAAGTAGCCTCAAGAAGAGTAATAATAACAGCGCGTGTTAGTGCTGTACCGCCGATCCAATGCTGCTGCATACGCCGATGAACTGCCGTTTTCGCTGCAGTTTTTGCAATTTTAAATTCCGCTAGGGAGCTGCTTGGAAACGTACAAAGCTAAAGTCTGACCAACATTTCAGTACCTTTTTTTTTTTAAATTTACTCGAGAGAGGTGCCGCATGATATATATGAAGGCAGAGCAGCGCCACTCGAAGTCGATGAGCGCTAGCGGCAAGGCCGGGTTTACTCCTCTGCGGCGTAAGCAGAAGAAATAATTCAATTGAGTAGAAAATTCACATGCAAGAAGCGAATACGTTGCACTCATGCAGTCGTGCTGCCTAGTTAGCGCAACGTGGTAAAGAAGCGGAAAACAATATAAGCGACAAATGGCATTCCGAACTTTAGCGAAATGCCTTTAAACCGCTTGCTGCACTGCAGACGAACTTCGTCGATTACGCGTCTAGCTATGATCGAGTGGAAGAAAACACCGACGCGACAAAGAAAATGATGAGAACAAGAAATTTCCCTCCGAAGCGAGGATCCCTTCTTGCTACCGTTACTTCCGCAGATGAGGCTTTGCGGGGAATGATTAGAACCGTACCGCGGGCATGTTTTCGCCGGTATTTGAACCCCCCATCCTGCAACAATTCTTCTTCGACATTCCTTGAAGCTTTGGCCACCCCAAATATGCGAAGGGTGTTGCCTATTTTGCCCCGAAAACGTGAATAAGACAGAGAATCACTATCAACGACACAACAAACTACGGCGCGCGGTTGGCTCCTCTCCCGTGTGTTCTGCGCAAGGCCTCCACCAGTGGCGCGTCCATCGATGCGCACTAGATCGCATAGTCGCATCGGGAAAGCGGAGTTAGCGTTTGTGTGCGCATTCTCGCCTCCTTCCCCATGGCGCGCTCGACGCCCTGATGCCTACGTGGGCTGTCCAGTGACGCGCCCTTTCAGCGAGCGAGACGGTCCTCACCAGGTCTGGCCATCTGGAGCTGACACGCACAGTGCATACAATGCGCGCTCACGAACACGTCTGCTAAGGATTACATCGCTACGCGGCGCGGAAGGAGCTGGAATTTCAAACTAAACGCTGTGTGCCCTTCTCCTCACGGGCGCCACGGTTCAAGAGGGGGAAGGGAGGGTTGACGTGTATCAGCAAGTGCGCCTCCGTACATATCTATGCTGTGACATCGCTCAAAGTGACGCTTCGAGAAATATTTAAGGCAACGTCTGTTATTTGTGTAATCTGTTGCTTCAACACACGAATTAAAATTTAAGGAAGTAATAAGACACAGAAACCGAATGCCTTCGTGTCGTTGTCTTACTTCGCACCGGAACAAGAGAGATGTGGTTACGTTTCGTCTGCTCGTTCTCTCGTCGTGCAGTTGCGCGTGCTGTGGGCGAAACTATGTCAATTTCTACCGTGTTCCAGCGCACGAGCATGCTTTGTGATGCGCTTGCGTCTGCCCCAGTGTTCATGTAGTACTGACTTGTATCGCTAGTCTGGCGTTCTCGTGCACAGCGCACAAAATCGTGTGATGCGCGACACGAGACAAACGCAACAGCTCCAACGCGTGAAAGTCAGGGGAAGTCCACTGCTCAGCAAGAAAGCAAGGAAAAAAAAATAAAGAAGGCGAGGCCCATGATGGATGTGCCACGCGACACTCTAGGTCCGTTATGGGAGAACGCAGGTAAGGAATTTCGTCGTGAAAGCTTGGTGAGAGTGTCTTTGTCGGCGGTGACGCTCGCCTCCTGAAATTATGGGTTCGCGGCAGTGAAATATTTCTGCCTCCGCTATTAATTAACCAATTTGAAAAATTATTGCGGTAGAACGCTCCCAAGAGGGCACGCAACAACATCCCGTGTACTTCTCATGGGTGGCAGTAATGGAAAAGAATCCTGCCATGAGTAACTACATCAGAGGAGAAAACGAAATCAGGAAAGAAGTAATTTATGATAACTCAAAGGGAAGCTCATTACTTTTTTGAAGTCAGATCGGGATGCCTTAGAACACATGCCTATAAGCGAGATATATTAAGGAAGAAGAAGCATGGGCTTGCTGCGGTAGAGTTGGGAAACTATAGAGCCTGTTTTATTAGAATGTGAAGAGGTCTGCCCAGTGGTCGATTTGGCACCACAGGCCTCCTTGAAGCCTTTCGGTTCAGCGAGAGCAGTGGAAAAGTAAGCATGTCCGCAATAGGGATTAGTAAGGCGACTGGAGGACTAGTTGAAGAAAAGTAGGGAAACGACAAAAAACTTAGACGTACAGAAGCAAAGTTCGCAATTGCGGATCAGAAAATTTGGTAGTGGGTGTTCATAGTGTCCTTTTTTCTTCTTTCACGTAGGTAGGACATTAGATATTATAACAGCAAGAGCTTGGTGGCGATCCCCACCGCCCCGTTCCAAAGAGGACGCTCGTAACACCCATCCATCCATTCATCGATTCATGTATTAGCCCCGATAACGAACAACAGGGGCGCTGCTAGCGTCGCTCGCGTGACTGTCAGGGCACGGACTCGTCTCTGTCGTCTGCTGCAGTTCGGGCGGTGACCTGGCGCCTTCAGCAGTGTTTCCTCGTTCCCTATGCCTGTATACGGGCCTCTCAAATATATATTTTACGACGTCTTCATTCGCGAAAATGTAATCAAGGAGCTTATTTCCTAGACGACAATATATTTCTCAAAGGCAACGCTATACTGCCACCCGAGGGAGCTCGATCAGACCAGCGCATTACGGGTTTTTCATGCGCGGATCTACGCGTTGCAGCGGTAGCTTAGGTTAATAATGAAACCATAGACGCATAATCACAGCACATATGAATCCAGTTAGTATTTCATACCAACCATGGTGCAACATCTGTGCCACATTAAACTCTGCCTCTTATGAAGTTTCACAATAAGACATGCCACCCTCTCGTTAATGCTATAGAATTCCTGTATGTTACCAGCTATGTTCTTATTAATCAGGAATCCGACTCCTAGTTCTCGTCTCTCTGCTAAGCCCCGGTAGCACAGGACGTGCCCGCTTTTTAGCACTGTATATGCTTCTTTTGGCCTCCTAACTTCACTGAGCCCTATTATATCCCATTTACTGCCCTCTAATTCCTCCAATAGCACTGCTAGACTCGCCTCACTAGATAACGTTCTAGCGTTATATATAGGTTATTCTTATTTCGCACACTCCTACTAGAATTTAATTTCCTGAAAACTTATCTCCACAGTACGCCTGCAACCTTCAAATTTATAGCTGCTGTCTCTCGATATGGTTCCACAACTGCAGCATATGTTGGTGAAGAACCAAATAAGCAGACATCAGTAATTGACAGATGACATGCGTTGAAACAAACCCGTATAATAAACATTTTTTTATGTACACACATACGCATTTTCAACGTGCCACCGAGTGACATTTATGAGTTCGCTCATAATGCCTTCCTTTACTCCTGTTTTTATCTGTTGAGAATACAGTGACATGGAAGCAGCATTATTCTTTGGGTTGCATTCCATCCTACACGTACTCGCTGCTCCATTTCTTTATGAATCTGGCAAGTAATTTGTTTAGGCAATGGGTGCACATGAAAGGATGATTATTGACGTGTAATTTCGTAATTGCTGGGGCGCATATGCGTGCTAAGTGTTACACAAGCAGGTGCATCATATGGGCGTCGATATGAAGACTCGCCTGAAAGAACCCAACGCCAAGTTGTGTCGTATACTGTATCTGTATACTAGATGATGCGAATAGTGTCCTTTGGAAGTTTCTCTCGCAGCTCATCCAACCCCAGTAGTGAGTTAAAAGCATAAGCGCACTTGGACAAAGGAATCGGGAATAATTCCGCACCAATGCTGCACGAGGTAATCTGGCATTAGGCAATTTCGGTTTTATCACGTGACTTCATGTGCAGGTGTGATACTAGCTGCGCTTCGTTCGTGTGTCCTACGGATGTACATACACTGCAAATATTGATGACAAGCATTGCAAAGGCTATGTCCGCATGCTTAGACACGGCGACGAGTGCCAAAAATCATTCGGCCGGCTCGTTGGACGGTCGGAGACACGACATTGTTCTAAAATGTGTTCGGTATTATGCGAGACTGTTCAAGATTATGTACAGGAAAACTATTGACTCACACTGAAGGAAAAAGAACCAGGCAGATTACCAGCAAACATCTAAGGGGTAGAGCACGCAACATGGCAACTAAGATTGTCTGGGGCAATGAAAAAGAAACCACCGGCGAATAACTACCTAAAAGGTAAAAAAAAAAGAAGTTAGGAAAGAAATATTTCATGAAAACTCAAAGGGAAGCTCTTTACTTATCGAAGGAAGATCGTGCTGCCTTAGAACACGTAATGATAAAGCGAGGTACACCAAGGCAGAAGAAGCATGTTCTTGCTGCGCTTGAAGGGAAACGGCGGAACATGCTTTACTAGAACGTGAATACATCTATCCAGCTGTCGGTTTAGGCTCCGCTGGCCTCCATGGAGTCTTTGGATTCAAGGATAGAAGGGAAAGAAAATGTGCTCAGTAGAGAGGAGTAAAAGAGGATTGAAGTTTTTGTGGCACAAAAGCAGCGGAACTGCAAACGATGCAAGCGCACGAAATCAAAGTTCGGAATAATGGTTTCGAACGCTTGATGCTTGGAATTTTCGTCTCATAAAAACAACAAAGACAGGCAATGCATTTGGCTGAATAAAAAAAAAAGCAGCTCGGTGGCGCCACCCACCACCCCGCTGCAATGGTGAAGCTCATAGCATCCGTCCAGCCACCGGGAATGCAAAGAAGCTCGCGTACCGTGCTTTGGGTTCGCACTTAACAGCTCCAGGTAGTCAAAATAATCAGCTGACCTCCACTAATGCGTTCGTCATAGTCTGCCGCTGAAATGCCGCAATTTATAATAACCGAAAACTTTTCACACTATTGCGGAATGGAAACACAGCACAGCTTAATAATGGACATTTGTCGCATGCACAAACAGGAAAATACAAAAATAGTGTGAATGAGCTGTTCATTTCGTATGGAGGGGCCATATGGCAAAAACAAACGCGATATACCGAGCGATGCAGTGCAATGAGCTTATAACGATACCGCATATAAAGATACATCGGTTGCAACGATGAGTCGACTTCAGAGTATTAACTTATTCATTAGGGCTACGAGAAAAAAAAAAGAACATATAAGACTATATGTTATTCACCGCATATCGGATATAACGATCGAAATTCTGCCTTTCCGGCGATATTTTTCATGCAGAATAATCGTGAAATTGGCGTTGCTAAGTTCATCTCAACCTGAGCGTGGGCTGGCAGCCTCGCAGGTGCGTTTCCCAATAAAGTTTTTCCGTCCGTCCGAGGCGAAAAGAATATGTACTGGTATCTGCCGCCATTACCGTGCACCGACGGAGAGCATCGCAAGTTGGCGCAGCGTGCCACAACATGACGCCAGCTGCTGCGCGTCCGTGTCGCCGGCCGACATCCAGACAAAAAAACCAACGTACACACCCACCAACATACAAATGAAAGATAGATAGAACCGCGCTTCCAACCCCCTTTCTACAATCTTTCTCTTCCGCAGCGAGCGCGTAAATCCGCCGCGGAAGCAGCGGTAGGTGCGCTTATCCTGGAGTGCAGTCCAGTATATTCTATGGGTGTGTTTATGCTGCGCCGGAAAAGCGAAGCTGTGGCGCTTGCAACGAAGCTGCAGATTTTGCGGACAACATTGTGTGGCCATGAAACGAAAGCCACGGAGGCAATGAACGCAGAAGTGAACTGAGGTGAAACAGCGCGAAAAAGACGAGGACACAAGGAAACAAATACCACAGACAAGCGCTGACTGCCAACCGGAAGTTTATTTGAAATTCACTGGACATTTATACCTTTTTCAGCATAGGTATGCGCACATCAGTGCACAGCACTCAGTGCGCACATCACTGTTTCGAGGCGTCTAAGTTGTACAGTGAAAATCCATGCACAAAGGCGGCAATGCCACCGCTGTTGCAATGTCACGAACAAATTGGTTCCGCCATCGCCTTAGCTGCGCGCAAGAAGCAGCTCGTAAATGCGCTATTTAGCAGATTCGCAATTTATCAGGAATCACAAGGGCGCAACCAAGTTGATAGAAAAACCACAAAGCGGTAGTTTTCGGAGACTCCTGCGCTGGAATGCAGGCTCTCCGGAAACTTCACGGGCCTGAAGACACTGCATTGCACCTATCATTTGTCGAGAGATCGGGTTGCGGCACCGTATGGCATGAATTGTTCTACTACAGCAAAGCTGCCTTGCAGAACCTTGCATGATATCTGCATGGGTAAAGAACTTTCACAGGCAGCTCCCATCAGACGCAAATTACCGGCCTAAACGCTGCTGAACGAATTCCCGCAGTCACATAGGATGTGCCGTCAGTGAGTTGTTACTCTCAAAAGCGTACGCACCTTGATAACGGTAGCCATCTTTTAGCAGTACTAAATTAATATCGGGCGAAAGATGAGCGTCAAAATTTCTAAATCTTTTGATGTCTCGCGGTTTTTTCAAGAAAAGTTACCCCCAACGGACGGCATCATAGCTCAGTGCCCAATCCACTGAGCTTGGTCTTCACATGTTCGAAAGCTAATACAGGAAGAGAATATGTCCGTTTCCTAGCAGATTTACTGGAACCTATAAAACACAACTACAGCCCCACTTGTCTCGATAAACAGCAAGAACGATTGTGTGAAGGCAGTGTTTGAGTTTCCATCCAGGTATATCACTTCAAGTTATGCTGACATATTTCGGTGTTATTACAGCTTTGCCTCTCTCTTGCCAAGTTCAAGAACAAAAGAGTCACGTCAAAAACACCGCTTTCAAAGGCGTACGCCGACACCAGACCCTGGCACTGGTAGTAGTGACGTTGTCAAAATAGTGTTAACGTCATGTTACATGCGCCCCATAAACACCGAATCACTCAGGACAAAAAGCGACCGCTTCGCCGTTACGGACTCTGTTTTCAGTCGCCATCGCCGAAACGGCGTGCCTACAGGCATTTCCGGTTTAAGTGTACGACATGCAGCTTACAGCATTACAATTTCGTCGTACTGGATTTAAGAACAACGAACTTCGTCCCACTTTCAAGCGTTTCGGTTCATAAACGTGGAATCTCTGTCACCGCAACTAATAATGCAAAGGCTGTGTACACGACCTATAATTGAGAATAAGGTTAACCAGTTGCATTGACCACTTGCTTCACCATCTTCAACCATTCTGGCGTGCTTATTGCGCGAGAGGCCAAAAACATTTTTATAGATAATTTGGACCTATAATTTGTGGCCGTAAGAAGATAACCAGTCAATAAAACATGAGTTCTTGACTTACCTTACGAGCGCCGGACGCTCAGAATTCTGGTCACGTATGGCTGCACGTGGCCTCGTTCCTTGTAGGCGATGCGGAGCTCAAAAATATCCACGTCTTTCACCTCAGGCAAGCAAGAACTAAATGACCCCGGTCAGCCTTCCTGTGGACTCGCGCAGCCAGCATGGCTATCTTCGACCTTGAACGTGGGGAGGGAGGGACAAATTTGCTTCCAAAAAGAGAGACTATATGTGGACGCATTTCACACGAATTCCGGGATAGACAAGTTGCCCTCTCCTGAAGAAGGCGCGTGAGGGAGAACAAAGGAGACCCGAGAAGCTCAGTTCACCTTCCCACCGCGTCGAATGTGCTCAACACTCTCTGCAAATTCCTGGGCTTCGCCACATGAGCGTCCCGACAGCTGTAACTATCCGTGACCCCTCAAAACCACTGCAGAAATTCCAGCGCTTACATTTCTACGAACGTGCAAGTGCAGAGGGAAACTAGACAGAATTGTGGAGACAATGGGAGAAAGGCAGCAGGAAATGGGAAGCCCCGACGCATTCCGCGAAACGGCAGAATAAGAACCTTGCCACTCTTGGCTCGCAGTTCCAAACAAGAGGGCGGGGGGGGGGGGGGGGGGGGGGAGGTGCTGATATAGAAAATCGACGTGAGAAAGCACGACAAAGCGGGTAAGGGGGAAACGGGATAAATTTTAGTTGAAGCCATGGTACGGTGCATTTCTGTGATTTCTAAAAAAAACAGTAAATATGTACAATGGACAACTTATATGCGCGGCGTACAGAAGCAGAGCCGCATTAAATAAAGCGCACCGCAGGGTCAATGCAACGCTATGAAAGCATCGCTCATTAAATCAACACTTATGTCCCCGCAATAGCTTTGCGGCTCGAGGTGGCAGATTGGATCCCGACCGCGGAAGCCGCATTTTTACAGGGCGAAATAAATAAGCGCTCATGCACTGAGATTCACGGACACATTATGAAAACCTAATGGTGTCCAAATTAATCCGATTGCGGTTGTGACACGTACAGCCCCATAATTCAATTGAAGTTTAATAATTCTGCCAATATGCGATGTGTCTTGTGAGGCGATTAAAATGCTCAACCCTCGCAGAGGTTATGAAATATGGCGGACAACAACGCCTGAAGCAAACGCCTCTCCCTATTGTTCTTTGTACTGCGCACACAAACAGCAGTGGTGAACGGAAGGTAATGCTTAACATAACTCACCACTCTCCTGTTAGACTTAATGTCAAAACTATTAAGCCTTAGCCTTCAACATCACCGCTGATTAGCGTCAATGAAAGCAAAGAGCTCAGAAAGCTTCGCTTACGTCGATTCCCACAGTGCGTGGGATATGCACATTTTTTTTCCCCTTGTCGTTGCCTCTTGTCTTGTAGAACCACTCATAACCTTCAAAAGAAAGGACAGGGTATGAAGTTGGGCTGAATTGCTGTCACATGGGCATCGCTTGATCCCCTCCCTTCCCACTTCCCCCAACTCGACCCTGCTTGTGGCCTGAATGAACGACATGGAATGTGCTTTTCGATTACTCATAGAATGCCCCAAAGATCAAGGCTATAACAAACTCAAGCGAAAAAAGATTGCGTTGTGAGGGAGAATAAACACGGTTAAAAGAAAATTATTGTAGTTAAGCTATAATCAACTTCCTTTATTCTCTCCCATTTGTGCAATGATTACAGAATGTCTCTCGCTGCGTCCAAATCGATGTGGCGAGAGATGGAGTAGCAAACTGTGGTAGAATAATTACAAACAGGGATAATGAGCCCCAGAAAGGCTGGCCAGCGTTTCGATAGGAGGGCCGAACTTCGTCGAAGGCGGCCGTGTCATCCTAGGAAGGTTAGACTTAACAGCTCATTAAGGTGAGGACACGTACGACCGCTGTGGGCAGCGGCTGGCTGTACACGAAGAGACATCAAAGAAAACGAGCGCTGTCGCTTGACGGACGAGGGGACAAGAGCGAGTAGGTAGAAACGCGGCGGGAGATTTAAAAAAAAATGGACATAGAAGAGTGTTGGGGGGAGCAATAGTTTAGGAAGCCTTCAGAAAGCTGATCAGAAGCCTGGGCAGCGTGCGTTTGTGGTTTCAGACAAGCCGGTCAGCACGCGACTAACGAAAGTACACGAGTGTAAAGAATGACTTGCGTTGCGTAGCAGCGTACCTGATATTAGCGGTGTGGTCTTTCAAGGGACGTTAGCCCCAGAATTTTGCCGTAGGCGTCGTCATGTGGCGCCACCCTGTGTGGTGGAGGTGCCGAAATAGCTACATGGGACGTACGTAATGGGACATCGGAATGTGTCCCTGGTAGTGTGAAAGCAAAATATTAAAACGAAGAGAAAACGGAGAGTAAGCGCTGAAGAAGCGGAACGCAAAAGGCCGCGTATGGTTGATTAGACAGCAGCGTGGAAGAAACTAACAAAATGAGTGCTAGTGGAGGGGCAGGGAAGAGCTGGAAACAGAGGAATAGGCGAGCTTAAGAATGGAGGGTAGCCGGTGGCATGACGTGGTTTTGAGCCTTTGTTAATAATATGAGACTTTGAGGTTTAAGCTTTTTTAGGTTAAGTTTTTAAGCTTTTAGCGGCTCTTAAGTAGTCACGTGCCAAATTTATTCACGTCACGAGGTACGATTCTGCATATTTCCTCTCGAGAGATGCACCGAAATTTGTTTTTTTTTTTGTATATTAACACGTGTAGTTATTTATTTGTTTCTCGGAGATAGCACTTCACCCGCTAACAATCTAAAGTTATCGTTCAGAGCACGACAAGCCTGCATGGGTTGAAACTTACTCCAAGGTTATCGTTGATTCTATCTATTGTGCCTATTGTCACCCAACCTTGTGTAATCTGATTGCATGCGCGACGCAAACTGTGCAGCATTTTCTGGAAATCACGCGGACACATGCGATTACGCTGGAACATTCGATGATCGAGTCTTGTAAAAAAGCTGATGTGCTTGACCCACGGGTCAGACTTTCGACAACTGCCGACTTTGTTCGCAGCTGTGGGCTACCTTGAATGGTCAGGCGGCGCAGCGATCGGCTCAGCCATCAGCGTCACCATGTCGGTTCTGAGAAACACTGATGCGGCCACTGCTACGGCGGCATGCTTTTGCGCCGTTCGTTCAAAACGTGTCGGTCGTTCTAAATTGCGATTTTAAGGCAATCGAAGACATCGAGGCCCATTTGGACCACCGGCGCTTCAGAAAGAACGTCAAATTTACCACTACAACCATGTATATCGTGTCAAAGAAGTAAACAGCACAAACATCGCAGCACCCGCTGTGATTGCTTTGTGGCTATGGTGTTGGGCTGCTAAGCACGAGGGCGCGGGATCGAATCCCGGCCACGGCGGCTGTATTTCGATGGAGGCAAAATGCGAAAAGACCCATTGTTAGATATGGGGCCGTTTCCTGAGGCTACTTCGAGTTCCCCAGACCACATCGAATCGCACCACTGCTAAGTAAGGAATGCAGAAGCACGGATGCCACATTTCTGAGGCACGACACGTGCAAACATTTTGGCGGATCCCACTTCGTGTGCAGCCGGTGGAGCTATTCACTGCTTGGCTCTTCCCGGAATTAAAAGGAGAGCCTGGCACTGTGGCGGGTAAAGTGGGTCCCGAACCAAGACGGCAGTAATGCGCCGTGACAACCGGACGGCTGTAATGTACCGTGGCAACATGGCAGCGTAGCCCCCATCTGCCCATTGTGCCGACGAGTTCTAAGTCAGCAAGAAGCTGCCGGCCCGTAATGACTCTAAGACTGTTCATTGACCCTCACTGTAAATAATGTAAATAAACCTCCCAAGTGTTTCATCTCTAAGTCCTCCTCATCTCCTACACCATGTGCTTACATTTAGGTGCAGGTTAAGGATCCTCAGGTGGTCCAAATTTCCGGAGTCCCCCACTACGTCACGCCTCATAATCTGAAAGTGGTTTCGGCACGTAAAACCCCATAATTAAAAATGATTAGACATCGCATCAACGTGCTTGTACTAATAATTTGTACTGCTTGGTGTTCTTTAACGTCGACCTGTATCTAGGTACAAGGGTGTTTTCGCATTTCGCCCCATCGAAATGCGGCCGCTGTGGCTGCGATGATCCACTTCAGCCGTTGGGTTGCTTCCCACGGTTTTGAAGGGAAGTACAGTTTGATGCCAACATCCCCTTTGCGGTTGCGATGATCTTTACCGCAGCACTATCTGCCGCTTGTCCTTTTTGTTCACACTTCTCACGGAAGAGCTGTCGAGAGGACGCGGTAAACCCATTGGAAAATTGAAAGAGCAGGCTTTCAGGCGGGCCTAAGCACGCCGTGAACAATGGTGAAATGGCGCCGAGGGCCTACACCTGGGTGCTCATCGCCGCTGCTAGGTGGCGCGACATGTGCAGGCAAACTTCATTGCAGGGTGCCGATTGATTTGGCTCAGTGTCACTTGTTTTTCTGGGCACAAGGTCACCCATTAAAGAGTTATTTACGTGATTAACCGTTGTCCGTATACTGTGTTCTTCAGTCATTAAAACGTGACAACACACAGCCTTGCTTTATCGTAAATATGACCGTTTTAATTGGACTAGCTGTCTACTGCGTAAATTAAGTTGTGTTTTGTATCTGCGCAATGGCCGTTGAGTCTTGCATGAATTTCTTGTTGAATGTCACCTATGTACTGTTTATTACAAGTGGCACAGTCTAGACTGTAGATTACACTGCTTGACGTGCAGGTGAAACTTGAAGTTACCACGTGAAGGTAATCTGATGCTCTAGGAATAGATTGTATATGTTGGAATGTAGAGCCCCTAAGGCGGCCATAGGGCTCGAGTGTTGGCTTCGTATTTGGCCTTAGTTTGGCATGGACAAGAATGTCCTTGAAATTAGTGCAGAATAGTTCCGTACATTTGAAGAGAACTTTCCTCGTATATAGATAAAACCGAAGGCGCTGTTCATCAAGCTACTACAAAACTGCAGTTTGCGCAAGTAGATCTGTCTAGACGAAGTCGTTTAGGCAACAGCTGAGTACATGAGAACATAAATACTGGTTCATTTATTGGCGCTTCACTGACTTTGCTTTGCGAAGACGAAAAAAACATGTGGAGCCCCACACACTGTGGGAATTAATGCAAGCGAAGCTTTCTGTCCTGTGTGCTTTGACTGACGGTGATGTTGACAGCGAATGTCACCGTTTAGTGCAACACGAGAGTGCTGAGTTGCTGGTACACATTACCTTGTGTGCGCCACTGTGTGCACAGAACAGACGATGAGACGTGTTTGCTTGGGTTGTTGTTGTGCGCCACATCTTCATAAGCTCTGAGAGAGTTGAGCATTGTCATTGCCTCACATGGAACATCACCTCGTGGCAGAAGTATTAAACGTGAATTGAACTACGGGGCTAGTACGTGCCAAAACCACACTCAGATTATGAGGCAAGCCGCAGTGGCGGACTCAGGATTAACCTTCACACCATGGTCTTCTCTTACCGTGTTGCTAAATCTAAGTGCATGAACGTTTTTCATTTCGCCCCCGTCGAAATGCGGCTGCCGCGGTTGGGATCAAATTCACGGCATCTAGCAATGCCATAGCTGCAAAGCTAACGCGGCGGGCACAGAAGTTTTGATTTGGCAGTCGACCGCTTCCGTAGTGTAGCCTGGACCCTGCAGTGCGCTTTAATTAATGCGGTTTTGCTTCTGCACGCCCTGCGTTAGTTGCGCACGTGGCATATTTGCATAGCGTTTATTTTTGAGAAATAGCAGCAACGTAGTGTACTGTACTTTGGAACTTAAGCTTATACTGTTTTCCCGCCACCGCTGTCGTATAGTAGTGGGGTTTGACGTAATAGTTCTGCGGAATCCCGCAAGGTGGAGAGAAGTAATTAATAAAGGGAAATAAAGAGCTTTTCTTTAGAGGAACCCGTATGGGTTTCCTCTGTAGCAACTGCTACGAACGGGTGGATGTCTGATTTTTCAATCATTAATTACTTCTCTCCACCTTGCGGGATTCCGCAGAACTATTACGTCAAACACTTGCGTTTGCCTGGTGTTGTCGACAAATTCGACTTCGCCCTGCCATCTGCTAGCCGCCTGGTTAGCTCAGATGGTAGAGCGGCTGCGCCGTAAAGGGGGGGGGGGGGGGGGTCTCGGCTTCTAGTGCCGGACCAGGACGATATTTTCTTCAACTCTGAGGCTTTTCTTTCGAGGAACCCGCATGGGTTTCCTTTGTAGCAACTGCTATGAACGAGTGGATGTCTGATTTTTCATTTATTAAGTAGTGGAGTTTCCTTGCTTTCTCATGTTGCCTCCCCCCCACTTTTGTACAGGCACTGCCTCTTCTTCTCCTCTGTACAACTATATGTGCGTCCCCTCTGGCTTCGCGCGTTAGTAGAAAGGGAAGCGCTGCAGTTTCTGCAGTGCTTCTCAGGGAAGTCACGGATAATTACAGCTGTCAAGCGGCTAATGTGGCGACGGCCAGGGAGCTCGACAGGGCATTGTGCACATTCGATGTGGTGGGGTGAAAACGATTTTCTCCTGTAGCCTTTCCTCTCAATCGCGCCTGTCATATCTATACACGCTTCGAACCACCCGCGACCCGGTGTGCACGACAGCAGCAGCAGCGGGATAGTCTAAGAAAGAGGCAAAGAAAGCTTCGCTTTAATATGTATGACTCATTTGTTCATAAAGTATCTAGACGTGCGCTTGTAATGGTAATGCGTTACCGGACCATTTTATCCAGTGGAACATAAAGCGCCATCTTGAGGAACGTCATTTGATCGCCAGCGAGCTTGAATTCCGCATCCAATCCAATCCTTTCTGACGCCAACGCGCTGCACAGCGGGTACCGCATCGTCCCATGCCACGGAGTTCTCAAATGGGTCAGCACTTACAACTTCTTTTAGCAAACATAAATCGCTTTTCTGGCTTGCACTGCGCAGATGATCATAAAGCCGTGCTTGAAGTACATTCGAGAACATGTCACTGGAGGCAGCCATCTTGGAAAGAACGATGCAAGCGAGGTGCCTCGATGCACGCTCGAGAGAGGGCGCACGCATCGACCACTCTCTAAAAGCCCTCAATTTTCGAGAGTATAGCGCCAACCATGCCACTTCCCTCCTCTTCCGCTCCCTTCCTGTGCTCGACGCGGCCTGGACAGTGGCACCGCCTATGTTGTCCCTGCCGTAGCAGACGACGGCTAATGCGCTACCTGAGGAAATGCACAGAAAAACTTGTTCGGGCCCCTACAAATCACTTTTTGATGCGAGATTTCGCTTCGACAGTCGGTAGCTTGCCTTAATAATGTCGTGTTGGAACTGCGTAAAATAAAAGAAGAAAAACGCCACTATTTAAGGCGTAAAGCGCCCGCTCGTTGAGAGTTAGTGTTGCTAAAACACGTGCGTGATTACCTCAGTTTCAGGTTTTGACCGAATGAAAGTATGTGTATGTGGATTCGTAGGTTCTTTTACGTACCTGCAGGATACTTTTGATCGGCCGGCGCATGAGAGATTCCAACTGTCTGGAGCCAGCTATGCCTAGAAACAGGACCGCTTCTGCTCCGCGCCTTTTATAGATGTGTGTAGCTCATGCAGTGGTTGTGGCGGCCATGAGCAACGCTTTCTTCCGTAGAAAGTAGTGGCAATTTGAACAACGTACCAGCACATGAAATTGTTATTTATTTAGTACAAGTGGTTGGAATTTGATAGCAAGAACTAACTTGATGAGAAAGCCGGACAAAGGTTCTGAAAACAATTATCGCCCTCCGCCTCGTTAGCACCGGTAGCACTTTTTGAAGTTCTTATTTTATATCTGTATAGTACGTGCGTCTGTGTTCTTTTGCGTTGTAAGTTTTCGCATGGAAGCAGTGTTGCTTTAACTGGAACACTCGCGACACACAAGACAGCGAAAACATTTATTCTTGGGTTCTACGTGCCAAAACCGCGATCTGATTATGGGCACATCGTAATGGGGGACACCGAATTAAATTTTGACCAGCTCGGGTTCGTTAAGGTGCCCCCAATGGAGGGGACAGGGGCGTCTTTACATATCGCCCCCATCGAAATGCGGCCGTGATTTATCCCGCAACCTCCCGCGGTCAATTCGTCTGCACGTAATTTCGTTGCACTGGGCCAGCAATGGCGATCGGAGCACTTCGAAAAGAAAATATACACAAAAGCGTGACGCGTCCTTCCATGTGACACATATTGGCCAATGTGGGAGCGGAGGAGGCTGGGGCAACAGGAGGCGTGGAGGAGAAAACGCCGGGCAGAGCGTGGTGGCGGAAAGATCTGAGAATGGCGCTACTCTTGGCAAATTGAGGGGTTTTACCACCCTCGCTAGTGAAAGACGGCAGCGACGCTCACCTCAGGCAGCGTGTAGCGGACCGTGTTCCTCGCTCCGCTAGCCTGCTTGCGGCTGAGCGGGGGGCGCATGCGCATTCGCGCTGCTGAGCGGAGCCTATAGAAACGCCAAACTAAACTAAAACTAAAACACCCTAATGTATAGTTGATTGATAATGGTGATGAAATAGAGCATTGCGCATAGCGAATTCTAGTGATATTTTTACGACTAGTCATCGTCGTCATGGTCAGCGGCTATGCTTTCTTTTAAGAATTCACGCAGTAGGCATTCTCTACTTTTGTACATTAGCGAAACTTCCTCTAAATTTGACTCTAAATCAAGCTTTCTTGTGCTACCCTGAATATTACGACGTGTCGGAGTAACTTCGTTATGACCCGCCACTCAGCATGGTGGCTTAAAGGTAGCATTGCTATCATATATGAGTCTATAAGAAATAAACTGGCAAAAAAAAGTTACAATCGTGAAGCCTATCGTGATGCCCCTCTCGTTGAGGCCGGCGCGATCATTCCCGGTAAGGCCGAAGTAATATTATATTAAGTTACAGATACGCAGTTTATAATGTAAAAATAATCAACAGCAGGTGATTGTGCGTATCCCGTGTGTACATTGTTCAGTAGGTATACTTCCGAGAAAATTCAATGGCCGTTTCAATTTCGGCACGCACAAGGGGTGCTTGCAATTAGGTGGCGACACGGAGTCGCGCAAGGCTGAGGATCGTACTTCTCGTCTCAGTCGCATCTCGCGACTTGTGCTTACTGTTGACTCGTACAGCAAATTGTACTCTAGCCGACATTATGTAGAAAAATCGATTCGTTATCTAAAAAAAAAAATATATTCATTCGAAAAGACGCAAGTACCGTCGTAGGCGTGGGCGGGGATCTTCACTAGCGGGGGTGGACAAACTACATTGCAGTGCCCCTCCTCTCCCCATCTCCTAGCTTTTTTCTTTTCTGTTCTCATTTTTACGTGTTATCCACCCAGGATGTATCGCGTATATTAAGCAATCGGCTGTCACACTATTCATATTGTTTGTTGGATTATTACATTGTGTGTGCTCATAGCATTCTACAACGACATTAAAAATTTTCCTTTTCCTAGAAACGCAAAACAAAATCTAAAGAAATAACAGATTGCATGCGCACTAAAATGCAGTAGGAATGAACTATGCAGGACACTATGAAACCTATGAATAACACGTGCAAGGTTTTAGCGTTTACACACCCTGTCCTCGCCTATTTAAAGAGAAGCCTAAATAAATAATATAATTATAGGATCTCATGTGCCATAATCATGATCTCATTGTGAGGCACGGGTTAGTATGGGACTCCGAATTATTTTGGCCATCTGTGGTTTTTTAACGTGCAGCTAATGCATGGTAAACGAACTCTGCCGCATTCCATCTCCATAGGAATGCAGCCTCCATGGCCGGTTTCGACCCCGCGACCGCTAGTTCAGCACTGCAACGTCATAGCCACTGCGCTGTCACGGTAGGCGAAACAAGAGTCTCCGTTCTTTAAAATCAGTGCTGAATGATCGATGCATAGTTCATAGATAGAGCACAGCTCGAATAAAAAAAAGCTGTAACCATAGATATGGTGGCCACAAGCCTTAGTGCAAGCCACAGATTTCATACGCATGATTAGAGGTAATTTGTTTAGGAAAAATGTGGAGGTGGTTGGAGCAGATAACGCTCTTTATTTGTCGTGAACCTGGGTGCAGTAATCGATGGTTAATTTAGTTGCTTGCGCAAACAGCCAAGGTCATGAGTGACTGCTATCTTAACGATCATTTTGATATGCTGCAGTTATCGAACTCGGTGACACTTCTCAGGAGCAGCTTGTGAAGTAGGGCGTTCTTGAAACACAGCGTCTGTCCTCCTCTTCGGTACTGTGAGTGCTGCAAGTGAGTACATCGTCTCTATCACTGTTGCCATCTAGATGCGCTCAAACCCACTGGCACTGTACGGAACGTCAATCAAGGCTACCACAATGTCTACCGTGACGTCTGGAGACCCCATATATCATCGGCTTCGACTAAACGTTGCATAGATCGACAGCCTTCGTTTTCGCAATGGCCAGAGGCGCGAGTCCATGCTGTGACAACTGCGGTGCAGCTTGATGCAGTCTCTAGAGCCTGCCTTGCTTGATCGAATGCAGAACTCAGAGACACGAGCGGTAACAATATCGAGTAAATATGGAAAAGTTTCACCAAGGGCCCTTGACTTTGTAGAGGACGCTGATTACGTGGCCTTGCCTGGAACTTCTTTATCTATACAAGGAATCTATAGGTTTGCTCTCCAAACTGTCACCCACCTATTCCATCTCATGAAGAGCATTCTTTTTTTAGTTCCTGTCAAAAACTTAGAAAAATTACCTGCCTTTCTCGCGTAGCACATTTACTCTTCTATAGATAACATCACTTGGCCTGAACCTTTGTACATGTTTTTTTAACTTTCTAGACGCCTTCTTCTGGGGCTTTTCTCACCCTTTGTCTCATGCCTTCCAGAATAGCACCCAGATGAATATAAGCCGGCTAAGCATTCTGCTTTTTAACACAGAGCTTTCCCTCGCTTTGTCTATTTTACTGACACGCAAGACGAAAGCCTCGTCCAGAGGTCCCCCGTTAAACTTGTCCTGCGTCAATGAAGCTCACCGTATATTTGCAAATTACTAGAAATTGTCAGTGCACTTATAGTCTTTCGCTGCCCTCGACCCCCCGTTTACCTGCCGTCACCATCTGTATCAATATGTCACTGTAATAGATTTAGATAATCTAGGTGTATGACTATACCTAACAACATCGCTGCTCTTTCCGGGTCCGGGAAGCGAATTGTGTCCGTTGCACGAAATGCTGTCTTAATATCGATGTAGCATTCCCTACCACTGTAATAATTGCGATAAATATTCGTTACAGTGTATGTCGGATGGGTGGTACTGTACACTTGACGTAACCCCTGTGTAAAAACCCAAACAAAAACACAATGGCTTCAAAAGGAACGAGAATGCGTTGACGGAAATAAACGAAATTCCGTCCCTGTTCTTGTGCGATAACTTTCTTCAACGGCCTCAGTAGAAGTGAAACACAGACGAAAGAGAACTGGCCTAAAAGAAGTTTTTGAGAAAGTAGATAAAATTAGAAGCTATCGATTAACAGGAAATATGATTATCTAGTTGAGAATATCTCTGGTTGGGCAATGCCCCTGGCTTCCTCGTTTTCGCCTGACATCTCCATAGGGTTTCACAGCAAAGAAGTTGCGAAGGAGACATCCTGGTTCACTTCCTTCGAGAAAACAAGTTTCATGCATGGATTCAAATCCCAAGCAGCCCTCGGATATTGAAGGGAAAGAAAGTAGAAGGAGATACCTTCAAATACACAAACTATAACGAGCACTAATTCAGATTTTCATGACCTCCATTACCATACAGTCACTGGGGTAGCATAGGTTTTCCAGTGAAATTATTTCTGTGGTACGCACGCAGAATTTGAAAAGGCGACATGAGAGTTGGCTCCAAGCTAAAGCTTGCCCTTATGTTTTTTGTTTCCCCCACAGGCTAATGCGCATTCCTGACAATCGACCCATGTCGCACATGCCACAAATTATAGTGCGTCTCTCCGTACCATGCGGTTGAGGGTTCCGATGCACACGTATCGCCTGGAGGTCTCCTCCGAGATGGCCCATTTGCTGTGGTCCTCGCCGTTTCTGATGTCTAGCTGCTGCTTGCTCATCTTGAAACGCAAGGCATCGACGTTGGTGACGGTGTACGTGTCGTTGCAGTCGGCGGGTACCTTGCCACCGGCTCCGTTGCGCCACGTGGAGGCAAATAGGTTGGTCTCGAGGTTGCTGGCCACAGCAGCTGAGTAGACGTCTGAAGGACGCGCGACAAAGGTGAATAAGCTGTGTGAACAACAATGATAACTGTGACGTCGCGGCTGTGAATGAGCAAGACCTTCAGTGTTACTCGGCAATGCGAATGGAGAGAGTCATGTTTTACCTCTAGGCATGTAAGGTACGGGAGCATCCACATTGCTAAAATACCTCACTCGCATACCACAATGAAGGTTTAACTCGGATTCGGACTAGGACGAAAATTGGACTGCGTAACACAGGGAAAACGGGACTGCATTTGCTTACATACGCGAACGGGGGACTTTCTCACAAGTGAAACCGAATGTCAAGGGTTACTACTAGCTTTCCCGCTTGCAGGGATGTTAAATTAGAATTTCTATGTTAATGTGAGAAAAAAGAAAGAACAAGCAGCAGACCGAAAATGATTAAAGTTGACTGACGGATTAGTTAATTCGAATCCGTTGTTAAAACAGGCCAATACTTTCTACACCAGAAAGAAAATAAGTTCGTTTTCTTGTATTCAGTTTTTACAGAGCCGTTGATACTGAATACTGGGACCTTTTTATAAAAACATGAACCCTGAAACATCGAAGCCAAACTACAAAAAAAAAAAAAGAACTAGTGGTTGTCAGTTTTTATTGCAGCCCGAGCTTTTGTACTTCAGTGATCATTATTACGTCTATTTGGTTTTTCTTGCTTTTTTGCGGGAGTTGATAGTCTGCTCATACCTAATCCCAGCGCAACCTCCAAATGAACCTCAAACATCAAACACACGACTGATAAATCAGACATTTTGGATTTAGATATTCGGACCATTATTTCACAAATAAGTACAAAGAAGTGCAGAAAAGAAACTGTTGCAAATGACTACTCGCCACGGTGGCTTAGCGCACGAGGCTGCAATTCTGTTGAGTGCGAGGTCACGTGCTGAGTGCCTGGCCGTGGAGGCCAAATTTCCATTGCGTGGAGCGCAAACCCCTCGTGCGCTGAACTTTTCGCCGAAAAATCCGTATTACAGTCAGTACCAAATCGTAGCTCTCCACTATACTTCGTCTCATAATCGCGTATTTCCTTTGTGGCAACGAAATAACAAACCTGACTATTGAAGAAAAAAATGTCGTGAGGGGCTGGACAACATTACAATTCGACAGGTAGAAAGTAGCGATCTCGAAACTTATACCGGTAACCCTGCTATGAAACCATGGTGCGCAAAGTCGCGGTTCTACGCACCTCTGTTGTAGCGGCCGTGCTTGGCAAAGCTGACGTAAGGGTTGTTCGAGACGTCCTTGAGCGTAGCAGTCAGAACCCACGGTGCCTCACGGATGAACTTACGAGCCAGAAGAAGGTTCAGAGCAGGACGACCCTTGCGGAGCGATTCCGGCGCGAAGCTGTCGTAGATGTTTGGGTACTGCAGCCTCAGGTGCATGGCTGGGAGTAGTTTAATGGTAAACCCCTGTCAAGCGGACAAGTTAAGCGCACCTACGGAGAGTGTCACTGGGTTTTAGGCGCACTTTGCCAAATCTAAACGTCGCAAGTACAGTTTACTCGCAGAAGAGTGCACTCTAATCGGAGTGCGTTCACGGAGCACACTTTGCTGGCCGATTGCATAGCCTCGCCGCGAGCGGTTCAAATGGTGCAAAACTTAATGCATAAAAAAGGTACACAGAAGTTCATATTTGTTGTTGTACAGCTTTTAACGAAATAATCAGAACAGAACTCGCTCATATTATGTCTTAGCAGGAATAAAGGCCGTCTCGTCGCACGTCACCATGTTGTTCTCGATTGGCTAGGTATTCGTCTTGGTCGGCATTGACTTTCAACACTGTTATAAGAAAAATCTTTTCGTTTTTGCTTTGTCGAGAAAATATAGATTATGGTTGTTTTTATTCATAATACAACGTAAAACAAATCACTTTTTAGGAAGCTTTTTCTTTTCGACCTACATATTCAAAAAACGAGCTCTTAGTCTTCCTCCATTATTTTTTTCTTTAACTGCGAGTCCACTTTGTTTTCCCGTCTAGCACCGCGTAGCCTGAAGCGTCACTCAAGGTCCCGAAGTGCACTCACCATAAGTGCACCTAACTTGCCCGATTGACAGACGTATAAATTGACCACGTGTCGTAAGCAAGGGGCGAGCAATAAACGGTGCTTCCTTGGGATGTATAAGTAAGGACGTTTTCTTGACGACACAGTTATTAAAATAAGGAACAAGAGCGTAAGAGAACAGTACCTTCAAAAACTTTTTATTTCTCTCTTTATAAGCATTGCCGTGTTCGCTCTGTGGCTGTCGCGCTCAACCTGAACATTTTGAGAATGCGTATAGACTGCAGTAATAACGGGCATATGAAATCGCCAGCCAAAGGAGACCAGTTTGGACTCGTGAACCTATATTTACCACTGCTGTCATTTTTTCTTTGATTATATGGACAATCTCCGTCATAAAATATCAGCCTTCCATTAATTCTGGCGCCATAAACTTTCGTTTGAGCCTGTTGCATACGAGCTATATTCAGTCAAATCTTCTGTTTTGGTTTCCTCGTGACATCGTGTGTGACTAATCTTGAGAACACTGAAGTAATAATAATAAAAAAGAACAGGCGGATTCACCGGCAGTTGACATCTAGATAAAGCAAATCATTCTCGGCGTGAGTGCTTCATGAACCGTGTATGTGGGTGTGTGTGCGGAGTGGGGTTTTCGAGGCATAAATATTAGTAATAAGGCGCAGCATGCAATATGAAGAAATGATGTCCTTTGCAGTGAATTATAGACAGGCTGGATATTGTATACACATATATAGATGCAGTGTCACTGCAGATGGATGGATGGACGGATGGATGGATAAGTAGGTGGGTGGGTGGGTGGGTGGGTGGGTGGATGGATGGATGGATGGATGGATGGATGGATGGATGGATGGATGGATGGATGGATGGGTCGGTGGGTGGGTGGGTGGTTGGATGGATGGATGGATGGATGGATGGATGGATGGATGGATGGAAATTTTCAGTGCTGATCCACAGTGCATAGTTGCAGTCGTGGTGTATTTGATGCGTTGGTTTCTTGTATAGTGCAGCTGCGGATCGAAAAGCGCCAAGCCTGTCAACGCGCTGGCTTGGCCGCGAGAAAGGGTGTCCCATGCCGCCTGCCGATGCATGCGTGGCTGGCGTAATTGTTTTGCTGCAGAAATAAGCGTCACTTCACACATAAAACCACTACTACTGCTGATGGTTTCAATATCAGGCTCGTGTGCTAGTGCTCCTGCGTTCGAATGGTGCCGTCGAACGATTTTATGAATGTTTATTTAAGCATTTATCAGGCCCCTGATTTGTTGAAAATGATGAGTTCGCAAAGTCACAAAGCCCATTTGAAGCCAGAAGGACGAAGTTTAGGCAACTCCATGTACTAATCATCATTCTCATGCTAGCTTAATCGCCCTCCTTGCCATTGCCATAGACTCTGACGCTGCAGTTCCCTGTAGTATTTATTGCATGAAACTCTAGGCTTTAAACACCAAAATACTCCTTTGCTGTACCGTTAGTCGACAATCGCGACCATCCCGTTAGATGCGTTTCGCGTTAGAAGCCAGATACATCTGAAAATGTGCTTGGAACTCGGTAAGAAAGCTTCGCTTTAAGAGGGGTCCGCATGCCTAATCCCAAGGTATTGCTCCATTAGCAATGTGAAAGTAGCACCACTTTTCGAAGAATAATTCTTGCTATGTTTCTCTGAGCGAGTGCGTAGGGCTGCACCCGTTTTCTTATTGTCATCCTTACGCTCCTTTGCCTAAGGTTTCTGATTAAGCACAGCTGGACTTCTCGGCATAACAAGGAACACTGCCGGAAAGCGCAACTGAATCCACGCTACGAAGGAGGAACATGGAATAAAACTTGCAGCTTAGCACGGCTGCAGGCCCACACCTGCTGTGTGGTATGCAGGTGATCATTCTTCGGCTAACACGCTGTATTTCAATAGAAATGCGGTATATTTCGCGCTTTTTCACTCACCGATTGTCTCCAGCTGGCTAGTGGGGAAAGTGACGCACAGAATTGTCTGGCCGTACTCGCGTCCACTGGGTGGGAAAGAGTACTGGCCCTTGTGGAGCATCTCGGGAAACTTTGGAACGCTGTGAATAATCCACACACCCGACTCACCGTCGAAGATGAACAGTCCTGGAGGACAAGATGAAGCGTGAATTGTAAAGCTTTCGGGATTTTTTCGATGCCCAATGAGATTGCATATCGGAAATAAATGCCCCAGATGCACAGAATTTTAGAAACAGTACTGTTAAGCATTTTTACAGTTGCAGAGACTCTACTGCATCCTTCTCTCAAGTAAAGTGGCAACACTTTGCAAGTGCGAAGGCTAAAGAGCAGTTATCAGGTGTTTTATTTCGGTACTAATGTTGGTCTTGAAATGATGGATGTGGTTTTATTCACATTATTAGTTCATCGATCAAACTTCATTCAGACACGGCAAAATTGATTGACGCTGTGCAAGGATAAAGCTAGGCTTTCTGATGACACTAATAAAATCTAGGCAAAGATGTTGCGCGTGTTTTTAAGAAACAGAGCGGGCGAATGTCTCGTGACGTCATGAGGATTGTAACTCTCGAATACCGAAACGAAATCTAGTTCGTATAGACAAGAATTATTGATAATTATCTAGGGCTCAGTGACAATTTTTTCCCGCTATTGCAAAGGTTCTAGTTTCATTTAACGAAAGAAATATTAGGATTAATAGGGGATGACGGCACTGCTTTAAAGGGCAACTCCTGCGTTCTTTCTTAAAATCGTATTAGGATGTTGTCATTTTCAAGTGGTATTGAGAGTGCTGTCACCGGTAGGGTGGCTCAGTTTTCTTAGAAACTCATCAACGATATTAAATAACCAATAATCGAGGTATACCGAAACCAAAACGGGCAGCTGCTTCGTTTGACGTCACAACGAGTCGATGATGCCAGATCCTACATTACCCTAACGTAAACACGAAAAACGCGTGCTAACCACGCAATACCCGTGGCGCTAATGCCAGGAAAGCGAAGCTAATGATGTCACCTGACGACACTGGGAGCTTTTTTACAGATTTTCCGAAAGTAGACAGCGGCGATTTCAGCGACAGCATGATCACACACGGATCGCCGTTTGCTTGCGACTAGCCGCTGCCGTGCGAGGCAGCTGAAATTCCCAAGCTGAAAGCATTGCGCTGCGCTCAGACGAAGAGAAGCACAGATGTTCACGTCCATCAAAGCGATGACTGTCGGCCGTCGTCTCGTAGAAAGAGGAGCCAGCTTCGTCGTTTTCGGGCGAAGAGGCAGTCACAAACGCAGGGTGGCCAGTAAAATGTCGTACATATGTGCGCATACATTCGTGAGCCGGAAACACGCAACCAATCTTTGATGTATATATATATATATATATATATATATATATATATATATATATATATATATATATATATATATATATATATATATATTTCAAGTAAGTGAAGCGCGCCTATGGAAATAATGCACTCTTTCAATAATGGTTTGACGCGCATTAGAGAAACCAGCGCGAAGACATATTATATGCTGAGATTTTATTCACATGAGGCACAACCATTTGTTTGGTAAGAATGAATAGTGATATATATATGTATATATATATATATATATATATATATATATATATATATATATATATATATATCAAAGCAAGCAAGTGAAGCATACAATCACAGGATCCGGCACAGAAATAGTTCACGAAAGAAAAGCACGTAGGAAAAAGAACACGGTTTTACTCACGTTTTGGCCGGGATCCGGCCTTCATCAAGAGTGCGACTGGAAGCTCAGATAACCCAGCCTATACATTTTCTCAGTAAGAAGAGTACGAAGTGACCGAGAGGAAAGAAAACGTGTATACAATCTTTAGACGATTTTGGCGCGTAAAGAAAGAAAAGAAGAAAAATATCGTGGTGACTAGAATACAAGTACGTGCACTGGCTCATGTCAAAGTCAACTAAAACAACCGTGGATGAAAACTTGTGTGAAAAGAAAGAAAAAGATAAACCTTGAAGCCAAGCAAAACGAGTAAGCAGTTTCTGAACGATTCACACGTCAACATATGTACATTCAGTGGAGTGCAGAAGGAAAGATGGCAGATGTAGTCCGTGTAATGGAGGGAGTGGTGCCAGGTTTGAGAAGGGTTGCCGCTGGTGCGACCTTGAAGATGGCCAATACTGCCACTTGGTTATAATACATCTGTAGTGTGACCTCCACTGACCCCTGAGTTGAGCGAAGCTGCGTTCCATTGCCCTCTTTGCACACGTGTGTGGTTTGTGTCAGTGGGCAAGCTGTTTTTAATACAAAATTTAAGCGTATGTGAAGAATAAAATAAAATATAGGTGAAAAATGATTTTACAAGGTGAACTGATAAGTATGAGCATAGCAAAGGACTAGAAGAATTTCAAAGAAATGTGGAAATGCAGATGAAATTTCTTAAACGTGCCCTATGAAATGTATTATCTATAACCGTCAGAAATGGCACAAGGCAGGAAAATTATTCAGTGGCGCACAAAACTGAAGTTTCGGACGTGCAAAAGAAGAAAAAAAAAACGTAGAAAGAAAGTAACAAAACTAGGGACGCATAACACCTAAAAATGCGCGTGAACACATTCTGACATCGCGTCGACCAATAGGGATAGGAATAAATGCATATCTAAAATAATAATAAGGGGCCCTGAGACATGTGAGGAGTTAGAGAACAAAACGGGGTAAAAAGGAAAGTATGCCAGCGCCTGCACTGATACCACACGTCACTGCTTTGAATTTATGAATCAGATAAGATTCTCGAAGCTCTCTTTCATGGTGAGAACAAAACGCAGATTCAAGGATTGTTGCGGTGATTTTATCAAATGAGTGGCCCAGAATATGCGCGTCTTTTGATAGCCGAGGATTAGGGAGAGTAGCGGCATGACATTGTTGGATGTTGAAGCGGTATCTGTATGCTGTTTCAGTTTGTCGAATGTAGTGTAATTTACGAACAAAACGTTCGAGAAAATAGATGCAGTTGTTAGTGTCGCACGTGAAATCAATTTTAATTTTCACGTGGAAGTCGGAGGCAGTGCTTTTGACAATACATGATGCCGTCATGTGTGCACCAACCTTCCGCTGTGTTTTCTTGCAAGGTAGGCAACCTGCAGTCTCGCGAATCCTCGTTTTAGACGACGTGAACATGTCATGCAGATTACTATGTCGTCTGAACACTACCCGACGTGATTCTGGAAAGATAACGTTAAGGTGATCCCTCTGCGCTAGTATGTTAAAAAAGTTTTTTAAGGGTTGACGAACATTTGGAACCGATGCTGAGTAGGTTAGAACAAGGTTACTTTGTGTCTGAGTGGACGATTGTATTTTCCCGCGAAACAAATCCTTCCGATTCAGCGCATCAGCTTTTTTAACGGCATCATGAACAATGTGACATGGATATTCCTGCTGGAGAAAAGCTTCGCGAAGTTCACAGTTTTCATAAAAGTCTGACAACCATACCATACCCCAAAGCCTCCTAAAGCGGAGCGCCTGACAATATGATATACTTGTTTTCCAGCGCTTTACGAGTGAACTTTTAAAGTGAAGATAACGATGCCTGTCCGCTGGTTTTCTATATAGTTTAGTGGTTAGTTTGTTCTTGGATAGGGAAACTGGGACGTCAAGAAGGTTAATCGTATAACGAGAGTACTCGTGTGGAAAAGAAATCGATGTGTCGGTGGTGCTGTAATCAACTATAAAGGATAATAGTTCATTTTCCCCATGAGGCCAGATCAGAAAAATAGAATCTCTAAACCGCTTTTTATAAGGTGGTTGTAGTTTGCGCTTGCTAAGAAAGTCATTCTCCAGGACAGACATAAAAATGCTAGCATAATTAGGTCCAATGCGAGTGCCCATTGATGTGCCACTTATTTGAAAGCAACACGAACTGCCAAATTAAAAATGATTGAGTTGCAAAATTAATTTCAATAATGCAGATAGTGCGTCACTACCAATTGTTTTTTTATCAGACGATGTCATACGCACTGCCTCAATGCCATCACTGTGGGTGATGTTTGTGTTGAGTGAAACCACATCTAATGTCACGAGCAGGGAATTATCTCGTATCAGGAGGTTGTCGATGTCCAACAAAAAATGGTTCGTATATTTAACATAGGATGGGAAAGTACATGGAAGGCTGCTGATTATTACACCAACGTAACATGAAAATGGCTCTGTGACAGTGCCAATGCCCGAAACAATGGGCTGTCCGGGAAAGTTTTCTTTGTGTATCTTAGGCAAGAAATAGAACCTGTCGGGGATGAGGCTGAGTGGTACGGGTGAATCCGCTGCGTCATCGCTTAGTTCAGCATTTACAAGACCTTTTATGGTATCTTCGACAATTGCTTTAAATTGCGTGGTAGCATCAGAGTCTGGTAGGCGCTTACACAGAGTGTTATCATTTGGCTGCCTGTGGGCTTAACTTATACAATCCATTTGACTCATGATGACCAGGGCCCCACCTTTGTCCGCTGGTTTCTCATCACAATATCACTGCGTTTAGCCAATGACGTGGAAGCTTTCCTCTCTTTTAGTGGCATATTTGGTTTAAATGAATTTTGTTTTTCATAAGGTTTTAGGACGTCACGTTGGACGATGGCAATATACATGTCCAAGTATTTATCGCGCTGGGCCGGAGGGTTCCAACGGTTGCTAGAAGGGATACCTGGTGGCGTGGCCGAAGTGTATGGACAGTCGTAAAAATATTCCCCGTAGGCGCATGTTGCTTGAAAAGTTCTGCAAATCATTAGCCAATTGAAAATCGTCATATCCGCCAGTTCCAGGACAAAAAAAGTTAAACCTAGTGTTAGGATGAGAAATTCGTCCCTAGTTAGGCTTACAGGAAGGAGGTTAACTACGCTAGAAGGAAGTGGCGTGCTCTGCTCTAACCCAGGAAAGGATTTTTTTCGGGACCCCATTTATTACCTGCCTTGGCAACAACGACTGGTCCACGCCATCACGGAGGAACTTTCTACGCTTTGTGTCATAAATCTCTTTTAGCTTTCTTTTAATTTCTAAGTTGCTAACTCAGCGATTTCGTGTGTACTGAAGTCACCACTGGCGCGCAATCGTCGTTTCGTATTTAGCAAGTCCTCGAAAGCATGCTGATAAAGTTTGTGAACAATAAGGTTAAGATCCAAGGAGGTCGTCTTAAGGGTTTCATACCACTGAGTAATATTCTTATCGGACATTTGACAGGGTGGCTGCTTTTACTGAAAGACTGAGTCCCCAATAGGAGCACGCGATCATCAAACTAAGCATGAATTAAGAGTGGAAACATGCGGTTCGTTTCGGATGCGCTTTTCCACCACTTTTCCGCGACTTTGACATGAGACAGTGCACGTGCTGGTATCCTTGACACCACTATATCTTTCTTATTTATTTTTTTTACACCTGCAAGATCGTAAAGTTTGTATTCACGTTTTTTGTTTCCTCTCGCACTCTTCTTTCTCTTCTTACTGAGAAAATGTATAAATTGAGCTCTCTCTGCCTGCAGACGCACTCTTGATGAGGGCCGGACTCTGGCCGAAACGTCCGTAATGGCTTGTTATTTTTCCTACGTGCTTCTATTCCTTTATATATATATATATACATATATAGTTTTCTGTTCGCTACTCATGTCCTTTTGCCTGTGAAGGCAAATTGTTACAATATTTGCTATCAGAACAATTTACGTTCTGCATTGACAAAATAGTGTAATAATGTCGATGCCAGTAAGAAAGCAGTCGTCAAAGAAATGACAAAGCACGGGCATCTCACTACGCTAGGCAGTACTTTAGGTTATACTGCATTGAGGTATAAGTACCTTTGGTGTGTCCATTGCTTGACTTTTTTTCTTCGAGGTGGTACGGGGGCTGGTCATTGTAAACGGCGTACGCTAGGTTCTGCACGAGAACACGAGGACACATTTGCGGCGCCATTTGACGAGCTTGCAATTCCTAGCTCCATCGAAGCTTCCTCAGTAATCTCTAGAGGAAGTTACAAAATACTCTGATAGATTGTGCTGTTGTGGCCGCGTACTCAAGTGAGATGGATTTCTGTGCTAATTGTCGTAAATAAATAGTTGCCTACTTGCTGCCGTAATTATTCATTTCTCAAATAATTATATAGAGCGCCTAAAACGTAGCGTAAGGAGTTCTTTACACATTATTTTTTACATTAGATACTCTGGTATCAAATCCTGGTTTAGAAGCGTAACTACACACATTCGGGTAGCCGCCAATGTTCAAGTTTCACTTGTACAGAAGTGTGCCGTAGGCCCGGATATCTACTTCCTTTACCTGTGGCTTCTCCGTTGCTGTGAGAGGAGCAATTGTGTTGGCAAGTGAGTTGCTTTCATTGAAGATGTTATGCGTGGACAGCATCCAGTAGGGCGTGGATGTCGGCGTCCTAGAATCGATGTACAGGTATTCCTCGCCACTCGGAACGCTCACTTTGTCCTTTCCTTGTGCTCCTCTCGGGAGCTTGTACATGAAGAACCTACAAAACAGTAGCGAAGTTATGCCAAGGAACTACTAACTTTCTTTTTTTTTCTTGATTTTCAGTGTTCTTAGGTCCCTTAAGTCCCTTGCGGGATTTATTCTGTTAGCTGTAGCGCACGAAAAAAAAGAAAGGAAGCGCGGGGGCGACATAGACGCAAAAGAAATATATATAATAATAATAATAAAATGAAGTGACGACATGGGTGCTTTTTTGTTTTTTTTGTGTTCCTGTCCTGTTCGCGTTTGTTTTGTTTTATTTTCATAATGAAACCTTTCCAAATCTCCCATTTGATGATTCTTCACCGTGTAAGTAGGGAAATAGGGCGCGGGCCCGGAGCTCTGTGCAGCCTGGACCAGCGCGTCGCACCATCACAGCACAGCACAGAACCACCATCGCCAAAGGCCATGGGTGTTCTGTGCTGCGTTTGTCTGGCTTACACTTTAAAACAGTATACACCTTTCGGGGCGCGCATTCTCCCACAACAATGAAGGTCATCTGTCTTGCTTGCGTTTTGTTTCTTGAAATCCCTGCGCTCGTTAGGGTTTTCCTGTCAAGAATGCTTTGTGACGCTGATGACCTCGAAGTGTTGGGCTCGCCGCGAAAAGAAACGCAGAACAAAACACGTTGATAAATGTGGGACACAGGTATACCCCACAGGGTGTAGAGTGTTTTAAGCCTGACCGGCCACTAATAGTGCAACACGCTGTTACAGAAGTCGATGAAATCGTGCAAATTAACGTGTTACACGTCTGTCAAGTAGCACTAACCCCTGAATCCGTGATTACGTGGACAATTTCCGTCTGACACTTATGATCGGCACTAGGAAGTGCTTATAAATGCGCAATGACTGTTTTTGAGAAAGAGTCAGGAATGAAGGTTTCTCCACGTGAGGCGACCCTCGCACGAAAGATAAAATTTTATTGTAGTGACCGCCTTCTTGACAACTGCTGTGAACTTCTACGCTTGGGAAGGCCGCAGCTAATTAAAAGCGGTAAGTTCCAGGAATAAACCAAATATTCTTTATTTGTATAAATATTTACTACTCCTATCTGTAACGCTTCAACGGCCCTGATAGTAACCAAATAAATAAAAAATATTTCCGAGGCCTGTAAAAGAAGGGCAGTTTTGCGAGGTCGAGCTAGAACAACTTTTTTTTAAGCCACGCGCTCTAAGAACGCAAATAATTCCAACAAAAGCTACCTTTTTTTTAATAGTATAGAAAATTTTTAGCACAAGGAGGTATCCCAATGATGAGATATCATGGTTGACAGGTACAAACACAGCATCTGTCTCTAATTAAGAAACCCCGTATTCCTCATAACTTCTGTATCCAATAACATCATATGGCATAGGGGAAAATGGTTTTTGCATGGATCCTATATATTTCATATCGGATTATTTAATGCGGGTGATGGGGCATGTAGATTTTCTATAGCAAATGAGTACATTGACGAATAGGTGCATTGAAGGGTGGAATGGCTCACGACGAATGCAAAATGAAGGAATTCAGTTGCAGTACATCAGCCAAGAAGTTCCTCCGGTAGTTGAATTCTAAGACAGAATATCCGCACTTACCAGTCAACATCAGCATTTTTCTCATTCTTGCAGGACGTAGCCGCGTCAGACAGAGTTACCAGAGATGCCAACGTAAGCGACAAGCAGGTTAGACTTAAGGCAGTCATTCTTACGAGCTCTTTTCTAAATATATTCAGCTAGAGCCACTATTCAATATTCACCTGCTGTCATAAAGGTTTTCTGACTGCTCTGAGGCGTCTGGTACTGCGTTAGCAGCAACAAATTACAGCTCGTCTCACCATGCACACAAATACAACTCAGAGGTATACAGCAGCGAGAGAAATGACAAGGATTGGCATATTAGCGTAGCACACCCCCTGGGTGCATTGTGCTCATTATATAAGCGGTTGTTATCGCAAGATATGCATTACTCCTCGATAGCTGTTATCACCTCCTGGCTCCATCAGCCCTGTTCTTACGGAGATTGGCCTTATCTTCTCTTCTGCTGAACTGACTACACAGCTAGATAAAACTTGTCGTTCCAGGTACTACTGCCAGGCTCCATACCGTTTGCTCGGTTTTTGGTATTTTATTGGATATCAGCGCTTCCGTGCCGGAATGAAACCTGATAACAACTCGAAGGGTTTCACAATCTCGATAAATGCAGTCATAAGCTCCATCTTTCATGCGACAGGTATGACGGCTGTGACGGCTGATATTATTCGCTGACATGAATTATAGGAATTTCAGTGTCTTATAGTAAAACCGGAAATCTAATTAGGGAACACGTACTTTATCATACCAATAGGCATGTCAGGTAAGATCTCGGAGTAATAACAAAAGCAGAGAACGTCGACCATGTAATCTTAAGTATCGAATAAGCCAACGTACAAGGAGTTTCCGTTAAAGGGTGTTGAGGATAACAGTTCATTATTTTTTGCTGTGTTGAATTTCCCAAGACAGGTGCGAAATATTTGCATGCATTTCATATAGCACAAGTCACGTCAATCTCACCACCGAATGTGACAATGCGCAACGTGCGGCATCTCTTATGGCACAAACATGCAGTGTGTAATAGAGTACACTGTATCTCATAGCCAGTGCGATGCTTTTTTTCACGTTATTGTATAGTGCATGTGATGCATTTTTAACTTCTTGCTTCTCACTACCCACAGCTTTCTCCACTTGTATGCTAGCCAACTGGACAGTCGAGTAAAGCTCCTCACCTTTCTTACCGCCAGCATCTCTCGGTAAACTCTATCAATGAAATAGTTATTCTCTGTTTAATGAAAAAGATCGGCACTCAAACGACGAATGACTCATTCAGAGAGGCGTACAGACTGCAACATTTACTCAGTTTCTTCGGCATGAAGAAAGAAGCCTAGCCCATACCATACAGCCCCCCATCCCATTCTCTTCATTCTAGTGGGACAATTAATTGACTAATGCAGTGTCTCTTATTCATGGCAGCGAATTCCGGAGTCCCGTTATCGGCACAGATACGTCATTTTATAGCAGATATGAAAGAAATAATTAGGTTCGTACCTCTGTGCTTCCTTGGGTGCCATGCCTATGACGTTAATGCTGGCTATCGATGGCAGAGGTGAAACGTATGCATGAGGATATCGTGACCAACGTTGATGTCAGCAGCACGTGAAGAGTGAGTGGCTGAAATATGCCAACACTGTGTTTATAACATGTGTGTACTCGTAAAAACCGCATAATTTCAACGGCTCCTTAGCTATCGTTGAACTTCCGCCAGCCGGTCACGGAATTCGGTGATTGGCAATTTTAGGTACAATATTGCACACTAATATAACGGCAAAATTAGAAGTGTTGACCTTGGATTTATTACACCATAGAGTTGCTCAGAAGATGATTCTCATGGCTTTATACCTTAGCGCTGTAGTCAAGTAGCATACATTTTTTTTCTTATTGAGATGCATCGTACCAGTACATGACCTATTTTGTGGACTTCCAGATTAAGTTTGGTAAAGTCCCGCACAAACGTAGTTTTCCTGAAAACTATCGAATCTCACTTGACTTTCACGTGTCCTGATCTTTATTCAAAATTTATTAACCATCTGGAAGCAATTTTCAATGCAAATAGGAACTTTCCGTTTTAAGTCCCGTCAAATCAGTTGCTCTTCAGGGTATACTGCTCGAGACCTCGTTTATCTTCTAATTTTTATTAGCACTCCGCTTACTAATATCTCCTAAAACACTAGATACCTTTCAGACGACTGAAAATCACTTACCGCTATCAACGGTATTATAACACTCCACTCCTACTGTGATCAGGTTGGAGAGCAATGCAGTTTTGTATAATGTCAGTGAACGCTAATTAGATGCCTCTTCTTTATTTTCTCCGGACTTTTCCGCACCGAGATGCCGTTCAGTGTAACGCCTAAGTGTTTTCTGCAAGCTCGTACGCATACCTAGAAATTCTATTCACCTCTGATATTTCTTGGCCGCACTACATAAGCTATTACCAACGACACTAGGCGCTTTCTCAGCCTCCTTCAATACCACTTCTGCTACTATTACTAGTACCAAAATAATATTATTAAGGTAGCAAGCCGTGGCTGATTATCTGACAAGACAGAAAACGACAATAAGATACACGCGAAGCAGATGTAGATGACCGCAATACCTGCTGACTTATAACAATGAATTCTGAAAGCAATAAAACCTTGAACCTCGTTTTGAAACATTATATTTGGCGCAGGCGATAACTGTCAACGAAATGTGGGTGGCGGACAGTTTACTTCGCCAGTCGGAATGACTGCCTCCTACTCACGGGTCACGCATTGGTCGATGAGAATTTCACTGCAATGCTATAGGACCTTACTTCACTTGACCTCTTTGACGCCATCACCAACAAAGCCAAAGCAAAAGTCAGCGACGTCATCGAAATAGATAAAATAAAAGCAGCATTAAAGTGGCAGAATGTCCTTCCTGGAGGAGACGAGGTGTGAACTACACGCGACACCAAAGGCGATACGCACATGAGCATGCGGTGGTCTCCGCAAGGTTTCGCCAATCCCGTGTACAGTTAACAAGCTAAAATATATGCAGCACATGAAACAAAAAGCAATATTGAAAACACTTGCAGCTGGTACAATACACATAGAGAGAGTGAAGCAGGATAAGTACGGTGCGATGGCAGCGCGCCTAATGACGCTCTCAGCTGTTTTGCGTCTCTGGGTAGCGTTTAGGTCAGGAACCTTCCAGGCATAGGGATGAGTACGTCCGGGAGTAGGAGCGAAAGAAAGAAAGTTTATTTACATATTAAAACAAGCAGTCAGATCCTAGTCACAGCTCTCTCAGTCACACTCGAGACGTCCTTTTTAAGCAGTTCTTTTTTTTCTAGTTCCCTACACAAGGTAATTGGTGACCTTGTGGCGGCGAAAGGGAGGGGTCGTACTGCTCACAGGACTCCGCCTTTGATACCCAGCCTTCGAAGCAAGGACGAGGCAATCTGGAAACAGGGGTTCACGCTCCTTCCACAAACGCCGTCTACACTGGTTCCTTGGTATCCGTGAAGCTCAGCTTGTCAGGGTCAAGAGAATGGCCTTCGCGGTCATTAGCGCTTTTACGGAGGGCGCCGGTTGTTGTAGCTTCGAAGTGAGCTTCTTTGTCGGCACGTCACAGTCGGTGTCGGGCTCCGTTGCTGTCTAGGCGGGCGCTGATAAAGGGGCTTCCTCGGGGGAAGCATCGAAATATCCCCCCTGCCGATTCGGGGCTCTTGTTATCCCGTCACATTCGGTATCAGGCTTCATCACTGTCTAGGTGGTCGCTGATGAAGGGGCTTCCTCGGGGGAAGCACCCAAAGAATGCGCACTGCCGATTTGGGTCTGAACACTACCCTTCTTTTATTTTTCATGCGAAAGCGTTAAATAAACCATTCAGCGAAAAAGCCAGCAGCTTTCTTTCTTTCTTTATTTGTTTCCATTGTTAAAATACAATGACTGTCGTCTGGAGCGGCCAAACAGCACCCAAGTTCCCATTGGCCGCGACGCCACGTCACGAGAGCGCCTCGACGGAGTAGAGTGGGCGAAAGGGAACACCTGCTCGCAATAGCGCGCCAGGTGTTGCGTGAGGGGTGAGGGCATTGCCGCGACGCCACGTCAGCCTCGCTCTCAAAAGCCTTCGTTATCCGCGCGTTCTTTGTTTGCGCAAGCAATCATATGCGCTCTAACTGCTCCTCGGTGACGCCACATCCAAACGCGCCAAGCGTCTGAACGCACTCGTTTGCCCGCGAGGAGCTGACAATTCCAATGGCTGCTCAGCGGCGTTTGACAATAATGATTTCGCATCCACAACTCATTACATGAGCTTAGGTGTCCTCGGATGTTAAGCGTTCGTTATATCACTCAGATACTAAGTGACAGTTTTCCTCAAGCTTTATAATAAATGTAATTTATTTATTGGTGAAAGCAATTTTTTTCACATGCGAACAGGTAGGGAATTGCTGAGGCAGTATCTTTAAAATGAGGCAGCTGCACTGCAGCACGATATACTGACGCTTTTTGATTCCTATGTCGTTTCGAAATTCATAATTTTATGCATTCAAGAGTGCATAACGGTGTTACGTAGTGGGTAGGCTACAAGAAAAAGAACTTAGACTTAGAATACACGAGTTGCAAAACGTTAGATTAGCTTGCGATTTCCGGGCCAAATGGTGATAAAGGTAATTCCAGCCTTTTACTGTTAGAGAGGACAAAGCCGAAAAAGTTGTAGTGCGGGCACGTGTACTAGCAGTCTGAATTTTATGACTAGTGTGCCGAGGCAGTGATTCAAGTGCGATGATGGGACATGATCGTTGCAGGTCCGAGGTACCAGAGGTGCATTCAAGTTTTCACTTAACAAGTAATTTGTACGTGAGCACAAAAGGCCACACACCACAGAGCATATTGTCACGTTGCAGGGGCACTGAAGAACATGGTTATTAAACTGTGGCTCACGAAACTAACTCTTTATTCGCCAAACCTGCGCCCACAAATAAAAATAGGGTACACTCAAAATAAAACGATAGTGGCTTAGAAAGCCGTCGATCGTCGACAATCTCGTCTGCGGATCAAGAGCGTTGGCTTTAATACCTCACTCGTTGAAGATTCGAGCATATCGGCTGGTGTCGCGTGCCTTCTAGGAAGTACTACAGTTCGCGTCGCACGAACAGTCAGATTACACAACGTTCTGTGACAACAGACAACGAATACAACTGTTGATAACGTTCGCGAAATCTTTGGTACATGCAGGTGCGCCCTGCGCCGAGCGATAACGTTTAAGATTTGTTAGCTGACGAAAAGTGGTCACCGGAGAAAGGTAAACAAGTACATGTGTCAATATGAGAGTGAAATATATAAATGACTATTGAAAAACAAGCAGCCATATTATCAATTATAAGAAAGAATGGCAGATAGCAAAAAAAAAAAATTATTAGGCAGAGAGCGGGAGGCCTCCGTGTTTCCCTCGCTGACATGCTCACGGCCATAGTGCTTGACACCATGCTCAGAAGAGAAACGTACATTTGTTGATATCGCGAGTGACCTACGGCATCTCCTGAGAAAGCAGTTCAACGGTGCGCATGATGTTTCTTTGCTTTTGAGTACTCGCAAAACACGCACAAATTCAACATGTTCTGAGGCACAGTCAAACTAAAGAAAACCACAGAATTTTGCGTCGGTAATTTTACTATGAGTATTCTTATTATTTGTTCTCTTCCCTAGTTCTTTTTGGCGTCAGCTGGTGTCAGACGGGGACCGTCGCACGAATTCGAAGGTGGCTTGCCATGGATATCTATAACGGAAGAATGAAGGATACCATCAGTTGTTAATAAAGTGAAAGAACCAGGTTATTTTCAGATATGTTTCATAGAGTGCACAACTTGGATAAATAGCTTCAGTGCTGAATAATTTCTTGGGTCCGTGAAAAATGCAGACCTCATTGCGAAATTTTTTCGACTTTGAGCCATACTCCGTTTATGGGGTACGCCAAGATGAATGACGATCCAATCTCCAAATGTTTCTCCTGCAAAAACAAAGAAAAAGGTGAAGCAGCTCCAATTTTCTCTCTACTTGGAAATTCAGCAACGAACTACTTAGATAACGCTGTTTCAACTGAGAGCTTAGGATTATAACGAGTTATGTTTTGGCGCCCTTCAATATCATAGTAGCATGTGGTGGGTTGCGAACAATGCTGCGAACTGGAGCGCACGTAAGTTTCGAGTCCCGTAGAGGACGCGTTGCTTTGCAGCTGGCTAGATTTGCACGCACTAAATACAAACCACCCACAATGAAACACACTGAGGACATGGTTTGTCCTGCGCATGCTTACAGGGATGAGCTTCTCTTGCATGACCCCGTCGACGAAGAATGCATCAACTAAGCTAAACTGGTCCCATAGTCGCAGTTATAATATTGCCACGTTAAAGCGAAACACACTTATCAATCCTTGCTCGTGTATCGATCAACTTCTGATGCGAGCTGCACCCTGCATATGAAACTATATAGTGAATGGTTACTGGGAGCACGCACCTTAATGTGACGGTCGTCCAGAATAAGCTTGTATTGTGCCAGTAGCTTCGCCATGGCTAGTTTCATCTCCAGCTGAGCGAAGCGCATTCCTACGCAGTTCCGAGGGCCTTGACCAAAAGGCTGGTACACGGTGGGATCTACCTGGCATTTGTTTTCCGGGCTGAATCTGCAAGGAGTTCCAGGCAAGGAGGGCCAGTTAAGCTGCATTGCACATTGGCATTGCATTTTTGTTAAGCGTGTCACCCAGACACGCAAGCGACGCTAAATCTGCCTAACTGCATAATGAGAAAGCAGCCAAGTGCGCGTACCGAGAAGGTCTGTTGAATCTGCTAAGCAACGGAGCGCGGTGCCCGAGCTCCGCGCTGGCGGTATTTCCGCTGCTGGTATGAGCGTTGTACGTACACAGTCACCTTAGCGTTTTCGTTGTGCGAGTGCGTGGTAATTCTGGGATGTATATATCTGAGTGGAGCACAAAGTGAAATATTAGCTTAAATTTGACGTTAGGTTTACCTTATCTGTATCAAAAACTTGCTCTCACGAATCTCGTCTGAGAGTGGTTGTAAGGTTAGCGAGCGAGAAGCCGGTCATTGTAAATGCCACCTCTTCATTGTCAAGACCTCTGACTCTAAAAATAAATCACTATATTCGAGCAATCTGCTACAATATTTTATAGTGAGATTTCATAAGCTTCGTGAAGCGACGTCCATGATACATCTTAGCCCTTTGGCGAGCGAATAGTTGCTTTCATTAAGTAGTACAGTTATGGATTCAGATCTGAGCAGAGAGTGCAGGGACGAATGGAACTTCGCAGTAGGAATGCCGGTCTAACACATGGATTCGGACGTGTACTCTAGTTTTTGCAGACTGCGGCTCTTGCATGCCGTTTGCTTTGAATGCTTATAAGTGAGCTCATCGTTGATCACTTATACAGACAATGCAATTGCTAGCGGAAGCAGTCCACGATCTTGCAGTATAGCGCTGACGCTGATTATGTCACTCTCTCCTCTCCCTCTCCTCACATCGAACATAATATATACGCACGCCATAATTGTTTCCCAAGACTGCGCCCTGTAATAAAACAAGCAGGGGGATGCATAACCACAATGTCCAAAATTTGGTGAGTTCGCTTTATTCATGATAAATACATATATGGGATTTCACAGCAACACATAAGCTTTGAGGGATGGCAAAGTGTAAGACTCCGGAAAATTTCAGCCAGCTGCGGTTTACAGATACAATAACTAAACCCATACCGGATGCACCCCATGTGCCACGCTTAGAACCTCTTTTGAGAAGATTCTACCGGCAGGTGTTTGTCACGATGAAGGACTAAAAAATATGCGCCACATTTGCGAAGCTGTGTTAATGCGCGTCGGTTCTCTCAATCGCTCTGACTATCTTCGAGGACATTTTCGCGAACGCAAGAGACCTCTACGAAGACACCAAAACATTAGCAGTGTATGAAAAAATAACACCTTTCTGGATCGAAGTTTTCGGGTTCCTTCCAGTAAGCTGGGTCGTTGCTCATGTAATGGTTGGCAATAACGATGCTGGTTCCAGCAGGTATGGTGATACCGTTGTGGACGTAGTCACGAGCGCACCTTCTTGTCGTGAAGCTGCCGAACAAAAAAAGCAAACTTTTGTCAGTGAGTTTCCTTCGTGAAAGTAAAAGTAAAAACAGCGTTAATTATAGCATTGCCGTTTGTTGGGCGGTTCGGTAAACTGGCTTGGAAGGCCTAGTTACCGCCAGCGGACGCGGACAGGAAGAAAGACGACAGCACAACAGCAATAACCTGTCGTGAACCTTGCAGAACCACAGGGTGGTTAAACTAGCTAGGTAGACTGACGACTATCTAGTACTTTTCGAACCAAACGCACATTCCAGAGAACATACGCTTTTCAATGTTTTTTTTTAGGGGCCATAGCACACTTACTTTCACGGATGAAGAGCGAACTGATAAGTGCTGTGCTTCTTAGATACTCAGCTAGAAGTCACGGAATGGAACACGTGTTGGGGGGGGGGGGGGGGAGTAAAAACCAAGGACCAACGAGCCCCTGCTGCATGCGTATCGGTGCGCTCACTCGAAGCATGTATGAGGAGCATACAAACTTGTGCTTGAAGAAATCTTGCTCTACACGAGTCTTAGGAAGGTTATAAGCACAAAGCAGAAAGATAAATATGTGTGAGGGATGATTGAGGCTCAGGATATCTGTCGACGTAGTAAAACGTGTGTTATTGCACCTTCCGTCGACTTGTTAGATAAGGAGTTGGTCTTTTTGGAAGTCTGAATTTGGATTACGTGGCGCCACTGTGCATGAGTCATTAGGTGGTTGTTTTCTGGTAATAAAATTGTTAAAGTTAGTTCATTGTGTTGTCACCTACCTTCCTGTCCTTGTCTGCTGGCGCTGAATATGCTAAGTGTTAATTAGCCGCCTTTATACCACAGTGCGCTGTCAGATGATTGTCTGATAAATTATGTGTAATTATGCTGGACACGGACAAGTATAGTTGATACTTGAGATGACAAAGGAAAAGGAAAACTTGGAGTGCACTTTAAACGTATGGAAATCATGAACTCATTACCTAGATCAGCTGGCCTCAACGTGGCAAGGGCATTCTGGTACTTCCCTACAACCATAATATCACTGGTAGCGTACTCTCACGCTTTGTGCCCTCCTTCCGAACGGAGGGTGGCGCTGGCCCGCGTAAACTGCTGATGCAAAACCGCTCCGCGGGGCAACGCCTTGCTTGCTGGTGCACCTGCCGTAGACGTAGACCTAGCGCTCTACGTGCACCTCACGTAGAGCGCTTCTTCAAGTCTTCTTCTAGTCTTCTTCTAGTCTTCTTCTAGTCTTCTTCTAGTCTTCTAGTCTTCTTATATTCTGCGTCTGTGTCACTTCGCGCTTCAAACGAATATGTACCGTACCAACTCGCCCAACTGCCCATCCTTTTGGATGGGCTAAGCTTGATGTTTTTCGGCCCGTATAACTCCTTTCTTCGCAATGGACAGCCAAAGGCCGTGACTCTAGGTTTAGTATGAATGATATGATTGGGATGGCGCAGATATCGCGCAGATTGTCACGTGTCCTGCCTATGACTTGGCTCGTCGTCTGAGTGTGGATATATTGCAACAGTAACTGTGCCAGCAATGATTTCCCCGTATGAACAACGGACGTAGAAGCCCCGTTTATGGAGTGATCCGTCTTAATGTGTTGGAAATGGCTATGGCAACATTTTATTGATGGTGTATTAGGCGCTTTTTTTCAAGTTTCCTGATTCTTGAACGCAGCGTGCACGACCTCCTTTGCACGATACCTTATATCCTTCTTTTTTTTTACACCTGGGTAGCGCGTCTATTTAGTGGGTCGTTCACGAGTACCATTTGGCCACGTAATTAGTTGGAAGAAACAGGCGTCCCACAAAGCTTTTAGTGAGGAGATTATCTGGTTAACGCGACGCTCATGCCGCGTCCACAGAGAATGACAGCGCACAACTTGCACAGTTTGATGGGCAGGCGCTGACGCACAACATTCTTGCTCTTTCGGCAGCTGACGTTGGCAGCAGTTGCATGTCAGTTAGTTCTACACAAAGGTCCCCTGTGCTTTGCGTCTTGTAAGGCTCGAACACAGACGGCGAACGCGGTGTAACATCGATGAGGTAGAACATTGAAGTATATTCCCCTGTCGTGGTCCTGCGATGGACCACTGTGATAAGGCTATTGGTAGTGCAGTTCATTAGAATGTCGAGGAAGCCGTGTGGTCGCTCGCCTCGTGTTCCACTTTTAAATGGATGCTCGGTGTTCACGTGGGACAGGAATCGGGGTACTTCACAATGGCAGATTATGCAGCATAGGTAGTCATTTTACACTTTGGCGAGCGTTCATTAGTCGTTTGCTTTAGTGAAGCGTTCTTGTTTTATTTTACTATGTTTCTCCCTTACCAAAAAGGGTTTTGCCCAACTCTTTATCGTCTTCAGAAGAGCTTGAGTTCGGCTTGGCGTTTACTGCATGTCATGCTAACCGCTAATAAAAAACAAAGACAGAGAAAGAAAAACGCGAAATGACGAGGTGGTTGGATCATGTATTGGGACCTGTGACTAAAGATAAAATAGTTTGCTTTATATGCGTCTTGTACATGGCTACATTACTGACCATTTGAGCATTCACTTTGCAGAACAAATACTCTATAACACAGCTGTCATTTATACACCGTAAGCCTAAATTAATATTGGTGCACTCTCGATGTTCATCACACTATAAGCACTTAAGGAAGACCATGATCGGTGAGACTGAGTGCGCTGGCAGGTATTGCTCCGGCCGTACCATTCGGTGCGCTTTTAAGCAAAAGATGCAATCTAGCGAGTACACCCAGCTGCCTAGAGGTGGCGCTGTTAGCCGAGGGCTCTGGATGCTTGGGAAGCCTTTGGGTTCAGCGAGAGCAGTGGAAAAGTAAACATGTCCGCAGTAGGGATTAGTAAGACGCGATTGGAGGATTGGTGGAAGAAAAGTAGCGAAACGACAAACAACGGCGACGTAGAAATGCACAGTTCACAATAGGGGATCAGAAAATTTGTTAGGGGAGTTCCTAGTGTTTTTATTTCTTTTTTTATTGTTTAACCTAGGTAGGAAATTAGGCAGTATAATAACAAGAGCTTGGTGGCGCAGCCCACCGTCCCGTTCCAAATGGGAAGCTCATAACATCCATCCATTCATCTGGCGCCCACGGAAGCTGCCGCAAAGATGAGACGGTGCGAGATTTCAAAACATTATTCAGATACCACGCATTGTGCGAATCGATGTAAGCGAAGCATTCCGTGCTGGATGCTTTGACTGGCGATATTTAGCGGTGATGTTGACGACTAAAGCTCAGTTTCTTCTACGTTTAGTTTAACACGAGAGTGCTGAGTTGATGTTAACTTTACCTTGCGGGCACCACTGCTGTTTGCCTGCGTAGTACCCAGAACACACAGGGAGAGTTTTTTGCTTGAGGCATTGTTGTGCGCCATATTTCGTAACCTCTGAGGGGGTTGAGCATAGTCATTGCCTCACATGGCACATCCTACCGTGGCCGAAGTATTAAACTAGAATTGGATTATGGGGCTGTATGTGTATAACAACACTCAAATTATGAGGCAAGTCGTAGTGGTGGACTCCGGATTAATTTTGACACAATAATGTTCTTTAAAGCGTCCCAAAATCAAGGTGCATGTGCGTTTTCTATTTCGCCCTCGTCGAAATGCGGCTTCCGCGATTGGAATCAAATCCGCGATCTCTAGCAATACCATAGCCGTAAAGATAACGCGGCGGGCACAGAAGTGTTGATTTGACGGTCGACCACTGCCGTTGTGTCTCCTGGACCCTGCGGTGCGTTTTAATTAATGCAGCTCTGCTCCTGGACGCCTTGCGTAGTTTGTCCGCTTGAAATATTTGCATGGTGTATATTTTTCAGAAATAGCAGCAACGTACCGTACCGTATCTTGAACTTAAGCTCATCCTGTTTCCGCGCAACCGCCATCGTATAGTAGCAGGGTTTGCTTGCTTGCTCACGTCACCTCCCCCTCCCTCCCTCTCTTGTACGGGAACTGCATCTTCTCCTCCCTACAGTCCTCTCTACGTCCCCTCTGTAATCGAACGTTGGTGGAAAGGGAAGCGCTGCAGTTTCTGTAATGCTTTTGAGGGGGGGTCACTGAAAATTATAGCTCTCAAGAGGCTAAGTGGCAACGGCCTGGACAAGAGAGCTCCAGAGGGCATTGTGCACATTCGGCGCACTCTGGTGAAAACGAATTCCTAGCATCGCCTTTCCTCTCTGATTTGCTCCGGTCATGTATGCACACGCTGTGACACCCCCCCCCCCTCGACGATGTGTGCCTGACAGCAGCAGTGGAAAAGTCCAAGGAAAAGGCAAAGAAAGCTCCGCTTTAAAATCAGGCGGTGAAGGCGACTTAGTGCGCAAAAACAGGACTCACCCTGTAACTGGTGAATGACAGCGAAGTGTTTCAGATATTACTTGGTCCATGTATTTCATGCTAAAGACGTTGTCGTACATAAACCCTCCCTGAAAAAAAAAATATATAAATTTTTGTGAAGTTGAAAACACGTGACTGGCCAATAAAAATTGCAAGCGCAAATCCAGCCAAAGTTATACATCTCTATTCAGGACAGCAAGGATTTCTTCTCGAAGTCGATCTTGAACATCCTGGTGTTTTGCGAGAAGGTAGGCCATGCAAGCCAAAGTTGTGCCCGTCGTCTCGAACCTGCAATTTACGCGGGGATAAAACGCAGCAAGGGTTCTAGGTAGGAAACAAAAAATGTAGCCCCACAATATACGTGATTTAAGAACGAATGCACTGTTTTTTTATTTCCGTTGACAGCTCGAAGACAAACTTTCTTGACAAGAACGATAAAGTATCGAAAGTCAGTGCTGCAGAATATATACAACACATAGATATAATTCCTCATGCCTTCAGTGTAGGTCACATGTAGCACTCGATTCTAAGCTTACTGCGAGAAATTAACAAGTTGGAATAGGCTATTGGGAAACCCAATACTACGTACTACTACTACGTACTACTACTAACACGTAGTAGTAGTACAATACTACTACTACAATACTACGTACTACTACTAATACAGACAACAGTACTACTGAAAAATACTTCTTCACAAAGAAAACTATTTCTAACAAGCGAAAATATTGTAGTGTTTGTGGCATCGCTGCAGACAAGTGCACGTGCTGGGGATCTCACGTTAGTTTGCGGTTCAAGCTTATGAAAAATGCATGTTTGAACATGCGAAATAGGAGCTGATTGTAGTAGCAATGCTTCGAGACATGCCAGAGCTTGCAATCAGCTCTGTGTTTTGGTCTCGAAACGCTGGCAACTAGTATATTAGTTGAACATAACGGCTCCACTCCACAAAAATTTCTTAATTTCATGCGATGGCAACAAACTACCGAAAATTTTTCAATGAGCGTGCAGCTTCAAAGTTTTACAAACTAAACTCAACATGCAAGCAAGATTATAGATAATATTCAGGCTATTGATAACATTGCGCTGCATTTGTTCGTAAGGTTTGCATGAAAAAGACAATGGACAACGGCGTTTACTTTTTAAGAAAAATTCTAGCTAACCCACCGGGTGATGAATGTCGACGTTAATGCGATTAGCTAACAAATGGAAAATCAGACATCCACCCATTCGTAGCAATTGCTACAAAGGAAACCCATACGGGTTCCTCGAACTTCTCTTGGTTTGGTTTCGAGGAAACCATACGGGTTCCATACGGGTTCCTTGAACTTCTCTCCACGCTGCGGATTTCCGTAGAACTATTACGTCAAAATTAATACGATTAGCGTTCAAGCAGTGCAGCCGACATACCACATTTACAGCGGCGAAACGCGTCAAGCATGAGCCGTGCACTGTAGCTGGGTTGCTCTATCCCACTTCCTTCGGACCACTATATTCAGGACACTACCCCCATCTAGAAGGCAGGAGCTTACCATCCTGCGTGACCGACCCCTCCTTTTGTTCGTGGCCTCCGAGACTTCCCCGGTGGTGCATCGCTGCGAGCTTTACCACTGAGAATTAATCCCTCGCTTCCGGCGGTCGTACGTGGCACCGCGCTAAAGCATCATGCTGCTGTGTTCGGGAAACTTCTCTGACGCGAGTTCGAATCCACCCATTGCCGGCAAAGTTGTATAGTATTTCTTTTCACTTCGCGAAGTGGGGTGAAGAGGCTAAAAAAAAAATTATGGGGTTTTACGTGCCAAAACCACTTTCTGATTATGAGGCACGCCGTAGTGGAGGACTCCGGGAATTTCGACCACCTGGGGTTCTTTAACGTGCACCTTAATCTAAGCACACGGGTGTTTTCGCATTCCGCCCCCATCGTAATGCGGCCGCCGTGGCCGGGATTCGATCCCGCGACCTCGTGCTCAGCAGCCCAACGCCATAGCCACTGAGCAACCACGGCGGGTGAAGAGGCTAAACAAATACTTACAAAGTTGATGACGTTGGCTGAGTCTGCTGATAGCATTAAAGTAATTATTAGCACTCCTCCAATATTTACCACGGCGGGCGTGCATACTTTCTTGTTTCAGAGGATTTTTTTTTTTTTTTTTTTTGACGCGAAGGGGGTAGTGCTGGACACTGTTGTGGGATACTTCCGCAATATTCGGCTGCATAATTTTAATCAAACATTGACAACATGGTCGTTGCCCATTGGCTCATTCTCACCCAGCCATGAAGAGAGCGAATCCGTTCGCCAGAATTTCAACATTTGTCAAACGTCGCTTCTTCGCGCTAACGTTTACCGTTTCAACCGGCTGTTTCTCTGAAAAAACAAAACCACAGAATAAATGTGTCACGCTACTTAGCTATTAAATCATTCTATCATTAATTGCAGCTATCAGGAAACGCCTGGTACATTCATTCTCACCTTCGGATGCGCTATCAACATCGTAGGATGCAGCGAGTGAGTGCAGGCTGACTGGCATTTCATCCTCTGCTTCGGCATTGAGCATCAACTGGAGGAGATCGGTCCTATTTTTCTAAAATTAATAAAGAAGTTAATTTATAAATGGAGGTGTACTTCAAGTGACAGCGATAGATCAGTTGCATGCAATCTGTCGGCATTTCGCTCGAGATACTTTTTGATTTTTCAGACCTATTATCATCCCAATCGGGTTCCGGCTGGTCGAGCATATTCGAATGATTGTGCATCGCAGAGCCACCACATAGCGAGATACATTCTCTTCAAGCAGCGGCAGCTTCTATTTAGAGTAACGTTGGCGGCTACGATGAAGTGCACTTCGCTCCAAGTTTTGTTCATCGTCATCGACCAATCTACTGCAGGACGAACGCCTCTCCCAGCGATCCCCAAAAACCACTGCATTGCTCAAGCTGTTCCGTCTTACGCTCCCAAATTTCTTAATTTTATCACACAGCCTCGTTCCTTGTCATTTCTCGACTGTGCTTTCATTCTGTCTGCATCTAATCTGTAACTCCATTAGACCACCAGTTAACTTCCCTACGCATCGTATGGCCGGCCCAACTTAATTTATTTTTCTCTCTCTAAAGTGGAATAAAGGCTACCCCAATTTACTCTAACCCACGTCGTTGTGCTCCTCTCTCTTAACGTTACGCCTATCAGTGTTTGATTCATCGCTCGTTCTGCAGTCCTTAGCTTCTTCTCTAGCTTCTTTGTTCGTCTCTAAGTTTACGCCCCTTATGTACGTACTGATAATATACATGACTGTACATGTTTTTTTTTTGGAAACCTTAATAGTGTGTTTCATTATATTCCGCGCGGCGCCATGGTAACCAGGGTGCTGCACGAGTTTATCATTAAGTACAATGCTGCTGTCCTCAGCACGCCTTTAGGGACTGGATAGTACTTACAGTTACCAAGGCAGTGTCGGCTTGCTACCTATCGACGTGCACTTCCCTCCATTTTCATAAACAATGGAAGAACATAAATATTCTTTTTCTGAGCAGAAGGCAGCTGCTGAAATATCAAATTTGATAGCTATTCAAACCTACCTCATTGTTTTCACGGCGGAACTGTATAATAGGAGTGATTTCATCAAAAGATTTGTCTGTGGCAGTCTTGTTATGCCGAGAACGGTATGATATGATCGCTCTCCACAAAACTGAAAACTCTGGAAAGCACGCTGGAAGAGAACGGTTATCATCATCGGGGTGAAATAGGAATGTTGCAAAGAATAAGTTTATCTCCTTTGAGACTATGATAGTGCGAGTGTGGAAGGTGATGTGGACTTGTTAGGTTGTTAAATTGATTTTAATGGCGTGATAAAATTATTAGAAAAACAAGCAATATTTGCGTTGCTGTAATGCTTATTAGAAAATAAACAGGTTCCGTCGTGAAAGTTCAGGATTCATCTCCCGCACAGGTCGTTTCTGACACAAAAAATAACAAAAAACAGCTGACGTGCTTCAAATGTCAGGAATCACTACAGCAAATGAATATTTTGATTACAAGTTTGCAATCACAACACAAACACGAAAATACTTTGGCGAATAGTACAGATTACATAAGCCTCTACCTTCCACGTTACATTTAGGAGGTTATTAACTTGTTCCGTGACACTGATGTGTAATCTACCTAAAAAGGTGTAACCGAGAACCAGCGTCTCTAAAGAATAAAACTCTAATGCTTTAAGCACTCAACATCAAAGTCCGCGAATACACGCAAAATCGCCCGCAGCTTTTTGCACTCTGCCTAATTACATAATTAGTCATAACTAATTAAAACTCGAATAATATAATTGGATGAAAAGTGTCAGTGAGAAAATTGTAGAGCAACCTGAAAAAACTCCCCATACAGCGTTCGGTTGCTCATTACGGCAATATTGCGTGTATTCGCGGGCTTCTTTCACGCTCGGAAAAACATTCTTATTTGGGACGTGTTGAGCAACCGAAAGCTGCATCAGGAGTTCTTCATGTCGCTCTGCAATTTTCTCATTGACACTTTTCATCGAAATGTAATATTGGAGAAGTTCGTTAGTTAATTAGGACTTATTATATAATTAGGCGGTATGCAAACTATAACCTCGGTATCTCCAACATACGTGGCACATGCATATTTTGAAAATTTGGTGCATGATTCTTGGGACGCTTTGAATATTTTTCTGTTGGCTTGACGAAGATGTACTACAACAATGGCTCAGTCTACTTAGGCTTGTCAAGACGCCACTTTATGTAATTCCATGTATATGTTTCTTCTGATATTGCTGTTTTCCCACGGCATTTATATACTTTGACTTGTTCTCTTTGGGCTCTTTACCAAGCTTTGAACCATATAATGTTTCTGAATTGTCAGTGATTAACAATAGGCGGAGGTGCCATTAGGAAACTGTAGATTGAACGAGTTATCCAAACAATTTTTCGATATGTCGCAATAATTGCTCATTTATGTCTTCATGAGTTTTCTAGTAATATACTATTGTGGTCTCGCATGGAGTGTGTTCTCGCCTAGGTGAAAAGTCCTTCCCTACCGGACTCAGACACACTGTCCGTAAACTCTGGTAGTGCCTAAACTAAGAACACTGCTTGAATTGCTGACGATTTTACCTTGGGATACTAAATGTATCTTATATGCTACGCCGAGTTCGGTGCCTGAAAGTGTCGAATGAAGTGCGGGAAACCTAATGCAAAACGCACACTTTCGTTACTGATATGCTGGTGTTTCAGTGGTAGATAGGTTAGCTAACCAATTACTAACCACTTTTGTACTACAGTAATTAGGTTATAATTGAAAAAAATAATGCATACTTCTTTGCATTCTTTTTTCACAAATGTACCACCCGTTGCCCGAAATATATGTCATTAGTTCAATCCAATTTTCATTGGTGACGGACGGTGTTTGGCCATTACACTTAAGAAATCTCACAGGTCCCACACATTGTTGCAATTGAAGTTTTTCGAAGCATTTCACGGGTATCTGGCTACGCAGCATCGTATCGCGTTGCACAAAATGTTGCCAACTGGACCAATGTCTTTATGTAAGGCTGAAAATTATGAGGTCTCACTTGCAAAAACCACTTTCTGATTATGAGGCACGCCGTAGTGGAGGACTCCGGAAATTTCGGCCACCAGGGTTTCTTTAACGTGCACCTAAATCTAAGTACATGGGTGTTTTCGCATTTCGCCCCCATCGAAATGCGGCCGCCGTGGCCGGGATCCGATTCCGCGACCTCGTGCTCAGCAGCCCAACACCATAGCCACTGAGTAACCATAGCGGGTGTATGTAAGGTTAGCGTTTGTGTGTCTGACGAGAGCGCGTGTTTGGCAATAGCAGCGAAGCGACGGTGACGACGAGGGCAGGATTTCTACTCCGGCTGTTCGCGTATTATCGAATGTGGGGTTCTGCATAGATAGTGGGCGAGCACAAACAACAGAACCACGGATTCTGACGTCATCTGCGAATAAGGGTTATGCAATTCTGCATACCTATATCTATGATGTTTAGCCTATGTTGAAGCGACTATGGTACTTTCTCTACACTGACGAAATGTTAAAACCTGTCTGACTTGGGACGACAGCGTGAAAGTGGTACATTGTCGCGCAGCTTCTCCGTATATCTAACTGCTACGACGAAAGAGCTGGGCAATATGGGCCGATCCAGAAGCTTTGCAGTCGAACGTAGCTTCGTAAAGCTTGAAATGACACGAGGGAAGAATGTCAGAAACTGACACGTGACTCAGGCCTCCAAATGTGTAAGCGAGTTAGCCATCGTCGCACGAGAGGATTATATGCGCAGTCGTGGCCTATGGTTATGGCTCTGGGTTGACGTGCTGGATATCAGACGTTAGATCCTGCCGTTCGACGGCCGAGCATTTATGTTTATTGAAGAGGTCCGAAATGAGGCGAGAAAAAAGCCTACGTACCAACGGCAAAGTGCTTGGAATGAAGTAAGAATGTTTTGCAACAAAATAAATTAAACACTTATTGCGAACTTAGTCCTTTAAAAGCAATTGAATTCGGGGCTACAGAGTTTTCTATATTCGCTGCACAACTATACGGAACTTTCTGGCTAATGAAGTGGTTTCTCGTTTGTACTCTGATTGTTTGAAACCACATCATCATCATCATCATCATCATCATCATCATCATCCTGGCTACGCCCACTGCAGGGCAAAGGCCTCTCCCGTACTTCTCTAACTACCCCGGTCATGTGCTAATTGGGACTATGTTGTCCCTGCAAACTTTTTAATCTCATCCGCCCACCTAATTTTATGGCGCCCCTTGCTACCCTTCCCTTCTCTTGAAATCCAGTCCGTAATCCTTAATGACCATCGGTTATCTTCCCTCCTCATTACATGCTCTGCCCATGCCCAACCGCATAGTCTGCCTTTATTAGATGAATCAATAGGCAGGCATTTTAACCCAAGTGTGCAAGTCAATTTGCCGTGGGAACACACACAATAATTCTGATGCGAAGGCGGCTTTAATATGTTTATAGCCCTACCTAACTATCGGAGGTTAGCACTCAACGGTGCGCCATGTCAAAATATGAAGCGAGGATCAATTAAATTAAGTAAACGTACGTGCATGCCTTGTGGTGGTTCCTCGAACAAGCGTCCACCATCGTCCACCATCACATTGCCAGCGCGAAACCAAACGGACACCCAGAGCAGACAGACACACCACAAATGCTGAAGTTGCCTATATATATGTTTTGTGTCGCGTATTGTCTTTGACGTGCATCGCGAGCACAACAATCAACAAGCCCATCTAAAATCATTAGTTACCATCTGTTAACTTACCGCTAAGAAAGTTTATCCATTCGCGACGAAATTGTTGAAAAGTCTCCAAACCCTCCTGAAAGAGTGACCCTGCGGTGCTGTTTGTTCGACCTTTCTTCTGCAGGTTCGATTGGAGGCCAAACGCTGATCGAATCATGACTTCGGCCGTAAGCCTCTGGAAGAGCTCCCGAAACTCGATGGCTTTATGCTTCGACCGCATGTCCTCGATGACATTGAGAAAAGTATTGGTGCTGTCATCCATTAAATTCACCATCTGTGCGTAGAATGTTGTGCATGTGTGATGAAGTTGAAAATGATCACACCGACTGTGCCACCGGCCTTTCCTCAAAAATAGATTAATCGGTGATCGAGGCATGATAACAGAAGGCGATATGAACAATTCTTCAGGGAATAAAGCACGTTTTCTAGACGTCCCGAAACAGTCACTAATAAAATTACAGCAAGAATGGAGCACATTTCATTCAACCCTCACAACTAATGGTATCTAAAACCCTTGCCTCCTTGTTTCGAGTGAAACCTTACGAGATGCTGCGAAAGCGCAGATATGTAGCAAATGTTTCTCTCTCTGGATTCGCGTCTTCCTTGACAATCTCAAACAGTATGTATGAGTCGATAGCTATCGCACACATACTATGCCATTTCACTCGGGAGTGCAGCAAGGGTTTTTGTACTCGGCCTGCTAATATTTCCAATGTATGCAGTGAATATACAATTAACATATCACCGCAACTATGCCTGTTTGCTGCGGACTGCTTCTTTCATTGCAGAATAAGTAACCCTGGTAACATCACGCGTCCTCAAACTGATCTCGGTAATGTTGTTCACATCTGGTAAAAAATAACGACAACAACAAACAATAATATGTAAGAACAAATAGCTGCGAGTGGGCTCTTCATTTGGCGTTGTGCTCCCTTCGAGTCCAAAGAGTACAAATGGTTGACGGAAAAACAAAGACCTGAAGTGATCAAGAGAGCTTGAACAAAGAAATGCTCAATCTAGAGCCTTATTCTGAGACATGGCTGCCTACCTTCTTCATGTTTCTCGTCGTAAAGGCTGGCGAAATCAGGCTGCGCATTTCTTTCCAGCGGTCGCCCTCCGTATTCATCATGCTATGCTTGTTGATAGGGTGGTTCCGTGCGAAGCTTGACGACAGCTGTAAATATATTTACACCACAGCTTTCCTTGCAGAACTGCGAATCGCTCAATTTATTTTGCATGCAGAGCTAATTAGATAACAAGTAATGCAAGTATCTGATGTAAACTCATGTAATGAAATGAAAAATCGCAAATAAAGTGATGGAGAAAGATGTGGCATAACACTACAAACTTGTATTACCGCAATTTTTCTCTAGACACAGTAAGAACAAAGAAGTACCGTACAGATTCTGCATAAATTGACGACAGACAAGGTTTAATGCAAATGATTGCGCTCTTTCAATTTCAAGCACCAATGCTGCTGCAATAATGCTTGTTCAAACAAGGGAACAGGTGCAGAAAGCATTGAAGTTCATCTGTAGTGCCTTCAGCGACTATCACGGAAATCTTCGGCCTACCTTATTGCTATTTAAAGAAATACAGAGAAACTGTTTTACGAATGGCTTTATTTTTTTGGTATAATCTCTGTTGCAAAAACGACGACACGAGTGTTTGTATACGAGGCGTTTAAGGGGCCTTCAAGAGGGCCGGGAACACATGTAACGATTGTAGGACTTTCGGAACTTTGTTTGCAAATGTCGGGCGTCTAGCCTGCGCTGTCACCTGAATCAGCCGGCAGTGAGTGGCGAATTTAGGAAAGGAATAGATTTGAGTGCAATGACTGATTGCAATATGCCAGCCTAACATTTTAGAGCGCTGTAAATGGAGAAACACGGAGTGTGTGTCCCTCGTTATAAATCGTACGCACAGGAGGCTTGGCATTTTTACAGCGCTCTGCAAACGGAAACACGCAACATGAAGCCATAGGACTGGTGCTGAGATGGCGCTGGAACAATGCTCAACCTTGTCTACTTAATGTGGAATGTTCTTTTTTTTTTCACCGCTAAAAATGTATCATGCTACCTCAACCAAGCAGGCTAGCTCTCTTCCTTAACTGGTGCAATACAATTGAACCAGTGTACGCCTGGAGCACCGCTTTACATTAGAAAGGAAGTCCGTGTGCCCTCATTTCCCAGAGCTGCTAGCCTACTCGCAAGCTGAGATGATTTCGTACCCCTTGCATACCACGTCACTGTACAGTCTGCAGTACCCAAAGTCAGCACCGACGCGAAGAAGACAGCGACTTGTGTGAAGCGCGGAGCGAGCAAAACCACCAATTTCAATACGTCAAACAACATAAAAAACAAGAGGACCCGGACATGAAAAAAAGGAAGGGGAGGGGCGCTATTGGCGTAACTGGGACATCAACCATCAGCACCGGCGGGAGAGGAGAATATTTCTCTAGACAAATGGGGAGAGCAACTGCTGTGGGAAAGCCAGCCAACTTCATCGTACCATCGGCCGACAGCCTTTCACTTGGGTCTACCCCCGGTAATGTCTAAGACCCTTTACCCAAGAACCATTTCTAATACGCGGAAGAACACCTTATATTGACAGCACCTTTGCTGCAGACATATGGGAGAGTTCCCTCTTAATGTTTGTACTAAGAGACTCAGTAAAACTCATTAGCACTACTTTTTTTTACTGACACCGACAAAATGCACAAAGATATTCTATCTGCTGAATGCAAGGTAAACAGAAAAAAAAAGGAAGAAATACGTTTTATTTTGTTACATACATCATTACACAGTTTAAAGGTAAGCGATTGCTCTTGCTTTGGCAGTGCAAAACTACCGTTTATTTCACGCATTTATCAGTGCGTCTTTCATAAGCCTGCGGCGTTTATTCAGCTTCGCTTTTAGAGTTAAATCAGCTCGGCAGCTGAACAAGGAACGCGTTTTGCCCAGCTGGTTCTGCCTTACAGTATCGGAATGAACGTTCCGTGAGCGCGTACAATAGCATTTTACGCGGTGCAGCTGAGTTAAAGGTATTATAGGACACCTTGAGTTGAACTGTCAGTAAACGTGTTGCTAAGAATGCATACGGTGCTTCGGAACCCTGAAAAACGTAGAAACAAGCGAATCATATGCGGCCCTTTGTAAAGCCGCATGTAAATTAAGCCACAGACGAAGCAACCAAAGGCCAATATGACGTAGAATGACGATCACGATTCTGAGAGCTGCTGATATGGTTTGAGAGTATTGTTGAGTATGCACACACACACACACACACACACACACACACACACACACACACACACACACACACACACACACAGACACACACACACACACACACACATACACACACACACACATACACACACACACACACACACACACACACACACACACACACACACACATATATATATATATATATATATATATGTATGTATATTTAGCAGGTGGCAGGGTCCTGAAATTTTTTGTCTTTACCCCTGTCCACACAAGAAGTTAAACAGAGCGCAGGCATTGATCCTCAGATTATTGCACAGGCTCATATCCCAACCCGGCTTTATTCCACAAAATTTATCCCGACACCTATGCCACTAGTTCTTGCAGGCACTGCAATGACATCGCTAGCCTAGACCATATGCTCTGGCGTTGCCCCTTGTGGCAGCGGTGGGGGTGGCACCCCCTTGTGGGGGTGGCAGCGGTGGCGTAGAGGTAGAACACCCGCCTCGCGTGCAAGAGGTCCGTGGTTCGAATCCCGGTGCCGCGCAATTTTCCACCGGATTAAAAAAAAAAAAAAAAATCCGCGTGTTGATAAAATTGCATAAACAGGCCTGGAATGTGGCCTGATGCCGGTGACCAGAACCGGTAACACACTCCCTCACCAGAGCAGGATTGGCCACCCTGGTGCAGTACTTGGCCACAACCTCCTATATGAACACAACAATCAAACCCCGGCCCTCAGTCCCCAGCAGCTGCGAAGCAACTGACCACGGCGGCGGTCAGACCTGCGACGCTGCAGAGGGTGCTAAGAATCCCTGGCTCCGGACAGGCCGCCATTGGAATATGAACCTGGCAACGTTTAACGCAAGAACATTATCTAGTGAGGCGAGTCTAGCAGTGCTATTGGAAGAATTAGAGGGCAGTAAATGGGATATAATAGGGCTCAGTGAAGTTAGGAGGCCAAAAGAAGCATATACAGTGTTAAGGAGCGGGCACGTCCTGTGCTACCGGGGCTTAGCGGAGAGACGAGAACTAGGAGTCGGATTCCTGATTAATAAGAATATAGCTGGTAACATACAGGAATTCTATAGCATTAACGAGAGGGTGGCATGTCTTGTTGTGAAACTTAATAAGAGGTACAAAATGAAGGTTGTACAGGTCTACGCCCCTACATCCAGTCATGATGACCAGGAAGTCGAAAGCTTCTACGAAGACGTGGAATCGGCGATGGGTAGAGTGAAAACAAAATACACTATACTGATGGGCGATTTCAATGCCAAGGTAGGCAAGAAGCATGCTGGAGACAAGGCAGTGGGGGAATATGGCATAGGCACTAGGAATAGCAGGGGGGAGGTATTAGTAGAGTTTGCAGAACAGAATAATATGAGGATAATGAATACCTTCTTCCGCAAGCGGAATAACCGAAAGTGGACATGGAGGAGCCCGAACGGCGAGACTAGAAATGAAATAGATTTCATACTCTGCGCTAACCCTGGCATCATACAAGATGTGGACGTGCTCGGTAAGGTGCGCTGCAGTGACCACAGGATGGTAAGAACTCGAATTAGCCTAGACCTGAGGAGGGAACGGAGGAAACTGGTACATAAGAAGCCGATCAATGAGTTAGCGCTAAGAGGGAAAATAGAGGAATTCCAGATCAAGCTACAGAACAGGTATTCGGCTTTAAGCCACGAAGAGGATCTTAGTGTTGAAGCAATGAACGACAATCTTGTGGGCATCATTAAGGAGTGTGCAATAGAAGTCGGTGGTAACTCCGTTAGACAGGATACCAGTAAGCTATCGCAGGAGACGAAAGATCTGATCAAGAAACGCCAATGTATGAAAGCCTCTAACCCTACAGCTAGAATAGAACTGGCAGAACTTTCGAAGTTAATCAACAAGCGTAAGACAGCTGACATAAGGAAGCATAACATGGATAGAATTGAACAAGCTCTCAGGAACGGAGGAAGCCTAAAAGCAGTGAAGAAGAAACTAGGAATTGGCAAGAATCAGATGTATGCGCTAAGAGACAAAGCCGGCAATATCATTACTAATATGGATGAGATAGTTCAAGTGGCTGAGGAGTTCTATAGAGATTTATACAGTACGAGTGGCACCCACGATGATAATGGAAGAGAGAATAATCTAGAGGAATTCGATATCCCAGAAGTAACGCCGGAAGAAGTAAAGAAAGCCTTGGGAGCTATGCAAAGGGGGAAGGCAGCTGGGGAGGATCAGGTAACAGCAGATTTGCTGAAGGATGGTGGGCAGATTGTTCTAGAAAAACTGGCCAGCCTCTATACGCAATGCCTCAAGACCTCGAGCGTACCGGAATCTTGGAAGAACGCTAACATAATCCTAATCCATAAGAAAGGCGACGCCAAAGACTTGAAAAATTATAGACCGATCAGCTTACTGTCCGTTGCCTACAAAGTATTTACTAAGGTAATTGCAAATAGAATCCGGAACACCTTAGACTTCCGTCAACCAAAGGACCAGGCAGGATTCCGTAAAGGCTACTCAACAATAGATCATATTCACACTATCAATCAGGTGATAGAGAAATGTGCGGAATATAACCAACCATTATATATAGCTTTCATTGATTACGAGAAAGCGTTTGATTCAGTCGAAACCTCAGCAGTCATGGAGGCATTGCGGAATCAGGGTGTAGACGAGCCGTATGTAAAAATACTGAAAGATATCTATAGCGGCTCCACAGCCACTGTACTCCTCCATAAAGAAAGCAACAAAATCCCAATAAAGAAAGGCGTCAGGCAGGGAGACACGATCTCTCCAATGCTATTCACAGCGTGTTTACAGGAGGTATTCAGAGACCTGGATTGGGAAGAATTGGGGATAAGAGTAAATGGAGAATACCTTAGTAACTTGCGCTTCGCTGATGATATTGCCTTGCTTAGTAACTCAGGGGACCAACTGCAATGCATGCTCACTGATCTGGAGAGGCAGAGCAGAAGGGTGGGACTAAAAATGAATCTGCAGAAAACTAAAGTAATGTTTAACAGTCTCGGAAGGGAACAGCAGTTTACGATAGGTAGCGAGGCACTGGAAGTGGTAAGAGAATACATCTACTTAGGACAGGTAGTGACTGCTGATCCAGATCATGAGAGTGAAATAATCAGAAGAATAAGAATGGGCTGGGGTGCGTTTGGCAGGCATTCGCAGATCATGAACAGCAGGTTGCCATTATCCCTCAAGAGAAAAGTGTATAACAGCTGTGTCTTACCAGTACTCACGTACGGGGCAGAAACCTGGAGGCTTACGAAAAGGGTTCTACTTAAATTGAGGACGACGCAACGAGCTATGGAAAGAAAAATGATAGGTGTAACGTTAAGGGATAAGAAAAGAGCAGATTGGGTGAGGGAACAAACGCGCGTTAATGACATCTTAGTTGAAATCAAGAAAAAGAAATGGGCATGGGCAGGACATGTAATGAGGAGGGAAGATAACCGATGGTCATTAAGGGTTACGGACTGGATTCCGAGGGAAGGGAAGCGTAGCAGGGGGCGACAGAAAGTTAGGTGGGCAGATGAGATTAGGAAGTTTGGAGGGTCAACATGGCCACAATTAGTACATGACCGGGGTAGTTGGAGAAGTATGGGAGAGGCCTTTGCCCTGCAGTGGGCGTAATCAGGCTGATGATGATGATGATGATGATGCCCCTTGTTATGAGGCACAGAACAAATCAATGAAGACAAGTGGCTCTCCGCTATCAAGAGCCCCGATGCCGGGGCGCAACTATGGGCTGTTCAGAGGGCCCACGATGCGGCGGTCGGGCAAGGCCTGACTGTCCCAACGTGGGAGCGGCCCGCAGCGCGCTGAGTCGCGTACCTCAGGACCTTATTAAAGTTTTGCATCCATCCATCCATCCATACCCCTGTCATCCAAGACCAAGATGTGTCTAAAACAATACAGGCAATAAGGAAGGAAAGTCGTCCTGCCCAGGATTATGGCTTGGTGAGGCATCACCGTCGACAGCAAGGACTAGTGCTCGGCTTCCCATCTGGCCGCTTCCACGACAGACAGGCGCTAAGATGTCCACGTGTCACGTCAGCGAATGTAGAAGGCAGAATATTGGGGAATCACCACCGATGGCACGGATTTGGTCCGCTTGCTAACAACATACGGGACTTAATCAGGTTCAGAGAAAGAATTATATGCTCATGCATACAGTATTTTATCATCATCATCATCATCAACATCATCATCATCATCATCATCATCGTCGTCGTCGTCGTCATCGTCATCATCAGCCTGGCTACGCCCACTGCAGGGCAAATGCATCTCCCATACTTCTCCAACAACCCGGTCATGTGCTAATTGTGGCCATGTTGTCCCTGCAAGCTTCTTTATCTCATTCACCACCTAACTTTCTGCCGCCCCCTGCTACGATTTCTTTCTCTTGGGATCCAGTTCGCAACCCTTAATGACCATCAGTTATCTTCCCTCCTCATTACATGTATTACCCATGACCATTTCTTTTTCTTGATTTCAACTAAGATGTCCTTAACTGGCGTTTGTTCCCTCACCCAACCTGCTCTTTTTATCCGTTAACGTTACACCTATCATTCTTCTTTCCATAGCTCGTTGCGTCTTCCTCAATTTAATTAGAACCCTTTTCGTAATCCTCCAGGTTTCGGCCCCGTAAGTGAATACTGGTAAGACACAGCTGTTATACACTTTTCTCTTGAGGGATAATGGCAACCTGCTGTTCATGATCTTAGAATGCCTGCCAAGCGCACTCCAGCCCATTTTTATTCTTCTGATTATTTCAGTCTCATGATCCACATCCGCGGTCACTACCTGCCCTAAGTAGAGGTATTCCCCACAGTATTTGGAGCTGTTAGAAGGGTGAGTGTTCTGCGGTAGGCCAATAACGTAAAATAATTGTAAATGATCTGCTGTGTTTAATGACCTCCTCCTCCATCACGTTATTTGTATGCTGTGAGCTTGTGTTTGTGAAGCAATGGAGTTTGTTTCGTTGAGAGCACCTTCCATCCGAACATTAATTCTGTCAAGTGGGGCGACAGGTCAGGCGTGCGTGACTTGTTAATTCACACGTAATGTAGTAACACCCAATAATTTTCTCTCCTTTCCTTACGTTGTTAGGTAAGCTGGTTTGTATATTATACAGTGCTTTCTTTACTACGTTTTATGGTTATTTACTGAGTCAAAGATTGTTTATCTAATGCATTTTTTATGTGATATCTCACATGACTCATGAGCGCTAACATTTTCGAACATCGACCCCGCTCCTTTCGTTATACGCTACAAACGGCTTTTAAGGGTGTAATTACTGATAGCGATAATGATGATGAAGGAGATCTGCGCATGAAGCTACACATTTAGGCCCGTAATGGAGTTCGGATATCTCCCTCTGCGCAAGGAGCTCTTAGAAAAATGCAGATATATTTTTGCGATGTGTCACCACACGCCAAAACCTTTTCAGTAGATGTACTCTGTAATCCTTTTATCTTTTTTCTAATTCTTGCGCTGAACAACTGTCGAAAGGCCACTTGCTTTATTAAACAAGGAAATCCAAACTTACCTGTGCGGCCGTGTCAGAAGCAATTGCAAAAATGTCTCTAAATAGCGTAAGGGAGGGCAAATAGTTATACTCACTCCTCGGCTGTGGAAATTGTGGAAGTCCTTTATTTGGATCTTCTTGGCAAGCTCTTTGTCTTTGACGATAAGGAATGGGTGAGCCCCATTGTAGAAACTGTGAAGCAAAACGATATTAAGGAAGTTTATTTTGAGAAGGCATAGTGTAAAACGAAGCGAAATGGGGGCATCATTCCTTAGACTGACTGTTCAGCTTGATAAATTGAGAGACACAATGTAATTGATAGGTTTACTTTAACACCACTTTAGAAATGTGCCACCACCTATAGATGAAACCTGATTGTATTTAAAGTGACATATTATGCATTGTGCATATGCATTGTAGATTCGGTTTTTAATCCAGAATTTTATATTATTTGTCATTACTTTGTGTGTTTACAGCTTTTCCATAAGCTGCCGACAGTGTTAAAAAAAGCGCGAACACTTACATTCTTTGATATGTTCAGCGTTCTGTTTGTTCCAACAGTGTTCTTGTGGCTTCTTTTTATTTATGAGTGTTATTTATGCGGATAGCTTTAATGTCTGTTCAAAATAATATATAGAGCCTTGTTTTGCTGAATGTTATTAGAAAATCGTGTGGCAGCCACCGCACGAAACTACTGAGTTCATCAGCTTTTGTGTGGCTGCAGCTTGCTTTTCTATATTAATGAGAAATATAGAGGCGAAACTGAAAAGGCCGAGCTTCATTCCTCTTTCATAACGCTTCATAGCTGCCAGATATGGTGTCAAAGTTTGTTTTCAGATCCTAATAAATGGTAAGGTGGGAGCAGCTGACCAAAGAAAAAGAGAAGGAATAGGAAAGAACATAGGCTGTAAAATAAACCGTGGAAAAAAGGCTGTGCCCTGTTAGATTGCTGGTGTTTACCGAATCCCTTTGTCCTGCAGCCTTTCGTACATAGGGCAGACAGACCGATGTATTATTGTGAGGCTATCGGAGCATCCCAATTCTTTAGACAAGAAATCTACAAACCTGGCAACCTGTGCCGACTGATGGCATTACAAGGGAAGTGGCGGAAGCACTTCACATAGCGAGAAAAGGTAGTGGGTGCGTTAGTCAGCCTTGCGTAGCCTTATCTTTGAAGGAAATAGGGTGAACAACGGTGTTAATCTCACCCGCGAGCACGAGGCAATGTTTTGGGAACGACTAATGCTTTTGTTGACATCGAGCGTGCGCGCCCGCTTGATGTAAAGCTTTAAGCCATTGTGTTTTTTCCGATAAACGCAGTTGTAAGTTCTGCACCGTGTGTGTCCCATCCTCTCTTCTTTTGTCCGGTGTACGTCCTTGGCGCTGTGCTTAAACATTATAAAAGCATTTACTTATTTATTTATTTATTTACTTATTTATTTATTTATTTATTTATTCATTTATTTAGGTTACCTTCAGCTAGGGTTTGAGCATTACAGTGGGGAGGGGCATATTACAGACTAAGATTGAAAAAAAAAAAGAGTTGATACACTTAGAAGAAAGCATGAACAATCGACAAATTAATACAGATATGTAGAGCTGCCACTAAAAAAAAGCAGAGTAATTTTAAGATCTAAAAGTGAAAACAAACAAACAAGGAGTCTAAAACAGAAGAACAAATTGAGTACAAATAATGCGGCTACGTTCAGCATGTTATCCGAAAAATTCTTAAAGCGCCATGTCTCCGTAATAACGGTAGCTGCGTGTGGCAGCTGATTCCATTCGGAGGTGGTTCGAGGTAAAAATGCATGTGAATAGGTCACAGCTCTACAATGGCGATGAACTTTTTGGAGGTGGTGGATTCTAGATCACACGAAAGGAGGACATTTAATGGACCATTCACGAAGATGACTGCTGTGGCAGTAAATTTTATGCAACAGAGTGAGCCGGGCTATTTTACGCTGAAGGGGAAGTCCTGGAAGCTTGAGCAGTGACTTCATCACGGTAACACTGATTGTGGGGTCATAATTGGATAACATGAAGCGAATTGAACCATTATGCACTCTTTCAAGTTCATTTGTCAATGTGGTACCATCAGAATCGCAGGTATAGGATGCTTATTGAAGAGACGGACGAATGTAAGTGGTGTAAAGAAGCTTTTTAGGTGATGTGGGTGTTGCTAAAGTGATGGGGTTATTGCCGTTGCTATAGTTTCCATTGTTTTTATACGTAGAGTAAAAAAAATAGAGCAACAAACACGCACCCGACGATGTCTCCGTATTTGTCTAACCAGTGCTTGAATGCCATTAGCGCTCCCTGAAATAGAGCAACGATAGGAAACTGTTATACATAGCAACTTATATTTGTTCGTGCCATAGCAACAAAAAAAAAAAAATACTGTCTTTGTTTATTTTTCGCATGAAGCAGAGAATATATAGTAACTAACGCAAGTTTGTTTAGACTACTGCTGCTAAAGAGACATTGAAGTTCTAATACATCTGCAATCACAGTTTGCTGGCAACGGAAAGTATATTAATCCAACTATGACTCAAGACGCTGTTTTGTCTTGGCGTTCAATTATAACGAAAGTGACTTTAAAAAAAATTATGGGGTTTTACGTGCCAAAACCACTTTCTGATTATGAGGCACGCCGTAGTGGAGGACTCCGGAAATTTCGACCACCTGGGGTTCTTTAATGTGCACCTAAATCTAAGTACACGGGTGTTTTCGCGTTTCGCCCCCATCGAAATGCCGCCGCCGTGGCCGGGATTCGATCCCGCGACCTTGTGCTCAGCAGCCTAACACCATAGCCACTGAGCAACCGCGGCGGGTCGAAAGTGACTTCAGTGAAACAAAGAGTTCTTTTAATGCCTTATAGATCGTTAACTTGAAGTGCCGTACTTAATTTGCCGGTATTTGTCTTCAGTCGCTGGTGTTGCAATTGTGAAAAAAAATCTTATCTACGCGCAGTTTCTAACACTTTAGTAAGATAAATTTCAGGGTGTAATGGTCTAGGCATGAAAATAAAGGGTTGGCACTCATCTAAGCTAGCTTCAATGTTAGCCAGCAGAGACGTCCAGTGCACTTGCTGAGAATCCTATCGCCGCCTTGCCTCGATTGCCTTCGCACAACAGCCGTGGTTGCTGTACTATCAGCAGCACAACGCAAAGAAGGAGAAGAAATGAAAGAACACCATGTCTCACTCTCAGATGTGCTCTGTTATGCACGACGTACCTGTGAAGACGCATTGCGCCTTCGCAGAACAGTTGTCACTGCTTAACAGTTTCCACACGCAAATTGCTAAATGCCTCAAGGTTGCGTCGCCAAAGCGTTGAAGTTGCTGTAAAAGATTCCTCACGAGAATATTGTAAAGTTATAGCCACTGGCTTTAAAGAAATGCGTGCACTAATTTACTAATTACAAGTGGCACTCAAGCTTGAGCGAAATGAAGTCAGAACTGTCATTTCCGTCTCTCCTGTCACGTCGAGATATTTCACTCATCTGCCTCCTCCCATAACATAATTTTGCGGCCATCACACATCGACGCTGCGGCTTGCTCACGCGCATCGCGCTTATCGTCGTATCCGTAGTCATCGAAGCTGGCAACGCCTGCTCAGCCGAACAAAAGCATTTAGCTCACCGGCTTTATCACGTGCTTTGTCCTGTTGAAGCGGTATTCCAGATAGAGTGGTTGATATGCTAAACCCTGATGCATTCAAGGAGAAACTACACGTCCTGTTTTCATAGCTTATCTCTTGTAGTCTATATAGCCATTGTATAACGATGTTTGGTTGCTACTAAAGGTCTCGCTTTTGCTGGTCTTACTTTAGCGCTCGCATTGAGGAAAACTTTTGTATCTGCAGTGACTGCCCTGATCAATATTAACTCAAGATGACCGGTGCATTCAATTGTTGTGTTGTCTGTGTTGATAATGTACTGATTACCTGTATTGGAAAACTCGAAAACATTTGCTCATGTTATTCATCTGACAGTTTTTTTGTATAACTCCCATTACATAATGTTTCAATAGGAACCTGTGATGCATCTGAATAAATAAATAAATAAATAAATAAATAAATAAATAAATAAATAAATAAATAAATAAATAAATAAATTTCCACGTTATGCTTTTGTCAGTAAAGCTTTACCTTTTCTACAATTTCAGACAGGTTTCCGGTAAGAAAGCTTGGAGGAGGTCCCGTGATGCCGAGATCTTTGAAGAACGACAGGCGTCTCTTTCGTTGTCTGGAACGCACGCAATTGCGTACGCTATAAACAATGCCATATCGAACGTTTTCACTCGATTAGACTAGTACGAAATGACGACAAGAACTTTGCAGGAAATACAACACTCGTAGTTCAGTGGACATACCCGCTAAAGTGCAGTCGCGCAAACTGAATGATTTTGTTTAATGCCCCAGAAAGTGGCAGAACTCGATGCATACAAGATATTTATTATAGTGAAAGTACAGCATTATTGGCAGTTTCATTACTCACAAAGGCGCCTGGACCATAGAGGGTGTAGTTATTGCATTTTTGAACGGGATATTTCGAGTCTACTACACCACAGCTGCAGCGTAATTTTAGCGGTTTAATGTATGGTATTCATATTACCGAATATAACGCACGCTCTGCTCGGCGGGGTCATAACCTCGTCGAATATGCCTGTTCAAGAGGTTAGTAAAATTCCACTTACATAATGAACCATGTTGTAAGCGTGACGACGAAGGTCAGTATCAAGGTTTCCAGCATGGTTTTCAATGCTGACGTCCAGGTTGACTTCGCACACCTATAGATACTTCAGCTGAAAGTTGCCACCAGCGTCTTTGACATCCGGAAAGCTGTGTGCTGTACTGTTTTCGCAAAGATCCCGACGCCCAGGCGTTTGAAGCGCTGTTTCTTGATGCCTTGTTGCAGTCCGCTCTGTATGCCAGCTTTATAAGACGACACCTCACTGGATTGTTATTCGAAAAGCCAGCCACTGAATGTTAGACAGTATGAAAGAATGCTGTTGTAGGTAATATCGAGGATGGAGTATAATTAGATACAGTGACAATAAAAAACACCGAATAATATATAAAGATTGGCGGAAGTAAGAATAGCATAGCGCTATTCACGTGCTGCATGAGATCACAGCACGTGAGCTGATGGAAGCCTACTGTATAAAAAAGAAAGGTACAAATTGCATTAGTGGTACATCTATTGTGCTCTATAAATCGGAAACTAGATTGTTTGACCGCTGGGTTACGTAGATCTGTGAACAGCCAGCGCATGAGTGTATGTATATATATATTCTTGGGTCACTGCCCAAAATAAATCAGTTGGGAGTGCCGCCCGTGTTGTCTTTATATGTCTTCCTTTTGTGAGTGTTCAATTGCGACAAGAAACATGGCTATGTCCTCATTCGCCATTCAACGTGCACACGACACGCAGCTTGGAAAGCAAATTCTGAAACCTCCTACGTGTAAAAAAGCGCAAAGGCGAAAGTGCTGAAACATGGATGCCACACTTCGCGGTAAGAGAAAATATGCACAGAATTTCAGGCAAGGGAGCAACCTGAGCTCCTCTCTCAACATTACAGCACCCGAGGCAATGCGGTCCTCGCATTCTGTGTGCTGCAGTTTGCGGCGGCTATGAAAAATAAATTGTAGCGTCGCGAACCATATAGAGGACTGTCTGCTATCCCCAGTTCTAGTACGCTTCACTAGAACATCTGCAACACATTCCGTTCTCGTTGCTTGAAAAGTTGGGCTTTAAAAACAAGGAAGGAATGGCAATAAAATACGTAGGTACACGTTCGCCGTTTATAACATGAAAGCTCGCAAGGGGGTGGAAAAGAAAGAAAGCTAAAAACATTGTCTGCGCATGCTTTGGATACGATGGCGCCAACTCATCAAGCATGGAGCTTGAACACTTTCGACAGATATTGGTTCAGCCATGACGGTTACACTTCACAACATGTAATCGAAGACTGGCTAAAGCACGTGCTACTGCAGCTATATTTACAAGGCATGAATGGGCCACTTAAGAATTGGCGCTGATTTACTCTGGAGACAGCGGTCAGCGACCACTTGTGCTCATTTTGTCTCCAATTGAGGCAACCACCTGTATGTCCCAGATAAGAGCGCCTACAGCTAAAATAAAGTTCATAAAATACATCGGCATGACATTATACAAAGTTTATAGTACCTTGCTTTATACCTTGTCAGCTCTCCTTTTTTTCCCCTTCAGCCGCCCTTGCTTTGTCATAATAGTGGCTCATATCTTTTCTAAGTTAGAGTCTGCAACAAAACAACTATCGCCTTTTTCACTGCTTCCTACGCCAATAAAATATCTGGTGAACTTTATCATACTTCAATGACAGAAATAAAAAAAAAAAACTTTGTGGCCATTTTTACTTAGCGTAAAATAGAAAAATATTTGCCCCCCATATGTCTGCTTACGACACGTGTTGTCTATATTGTAACTGATGGAGTTTCAGGCCTAGATTGAATACAATACTTATTTATTCGGAACAATGCTCCTTGTCACGCTTATATTGACTGGACTAATATCCTTGCCAGACATGTGCACTGCTAAACGATTCAAACGCGATGATCCGTCTACATGGCGACTGGCGCATTTTTCGTCACTTGGTGACCGCTTGGGGGACGGGGGGATGCAGCCACAATGCGCCACAGAGGCTCTCACTTTCATGGTATACCGCAGTGCACCAGCTATGCGTCTCCAGCGACCACCGGTGGCCCACGAAGGGCCGGCAGCCATGTGCTTCGAATATCGCGTTTCAGTCACTGAACCCTGTACCATGCCTCTACTTCTTGAACAGGTTGTTACAGCCATTTCGGGAAAAATGTGTGCTATAAGCAGTGTTAAATAGCTTCAGCAAAGAGTTTCTTTGTCCAGACTTCCAAGTCAACACCATAAACCATACTGGGTTACCGAGAGGCGTTATGAAACATGCACGTTTTCATTTCTGCGAATAAATCTTTTGCAAGCATGGTGGTGGAGGAAGTTCCACAATGAGTCGTGAACGCCAAAGATAGGCGACCAAACTGACCAGACGATCCTGAAGATACCTTCTATATGAAGAATATTTCACGAGCACAGAGTACAGCGCCCACAGCCGCAAAGACTGTGCTGATATATATATATATATATATATATATATATATATATATATATATATATATATATATATATAAACTCAAATAAAATTTTGCTGGTTGACACTTTCTTTTGGCTGCCGAATGCGAGAAGGTGCTACAAATTCTCCATATACCTGCTTTTTTTTCAAATTCCTATTGTTTTAGTGCAATTACCTTTTCTTCCTAACAAAACTCAGTAACCAATTACATGCTAACTTCCTGAATTCCTAAAATACTTCCCGTTAAGCATTTGTGCCATGCGAATTGGGGCGTCCACTCATCATACCAACCTATCTTTTCTCACAGAGGTATTATGAAAATGATTTGAACAAGTGTGAGCACGAATAAGGCAGGTGAGCAAGGGTGTAGTCTTCTAGCTCGGTCTTTATGCGCTGAGCCACGCTTCCTAAAGGGGTGCCGAAAATAGCACTCCTTCCACTTCACGATCACTCTTCCTCTCTAGCCTGGTCGTCGGTTCGTAGTGTGCGGCTGGATGGATGGATGGATGGATGTGGATGGATGTCATGAGCGTCCCCTTTGGAACGCGGCGGTGGGTTCCGCCACCAAGCTCTCGCTATTATACTTCCTAATGTCCTGCCTAGGCTAAAAAAGAAAAAAAGAAAGAAATAAAAACAGTATGAACTCCCACAACCAAATTTTCTTATGCCCTATTGCGAACTTTGCTTTTGTACGTCTCCGTTTTTTTTGTCGTTTCTCTACTTTTCTTCCACCAATCTTTCAATCGCCTCTTATTAATCTCTATCGCGTACACGTTCACTTTTCCACTGCTCTCGTTGAACCCAATGACTTAAAGGAGGCCAGTGGTGCCTAAATGGACTGCTGGGCAGACATCTTCACGTTCTAATAAACATGCTCCATCATTTCCCTAGCTTTACCGCAGCAAGCGCATGCTTCTTCCTTCTTATATCTCGCTTCATAGGTGCGTGTTGTAAGGCACACCGTATATGAGCTCAATATATGATCCCGTGGGCTGAGCGGGCGTGCCCACGCCCTCTCTTGGAGCCCCCCCCCCCCTGCGGTGGCTATACTCACGCACAACTTTCTGTAGCTGGGAAGGGAAAGCCACGGGCGCGTGGCTGCTGCACAGGTGTTACCGCGCCAAGTAGTCCGGCAGCATTTGACAGTGCTTTTGGTTGCTCGGAATGGGCGCTGATTCCACGCAGCTCCACGTGTGACGGTTTCGCGTTTGTCCCAGACGCGGATCGGAAAAGTCGCAAAATTCAGCGGTGTGTTCTGTCTTGCTTAACTGTTGCTAATAAGAGGTTTATACTTTGCCTTTCCCAGCCTAAACTAACGTGGGCAAAAACGCGGGACTCTTTTCAGAAGCGCTTTCAATTGTGCGCGCTTTGTCTTCGAGATATCCGAGATAGAGATGGCTGGTGGCTTCCTGTGCGCTGTGTTCTAGCGCGCCTGTATCGTTGGAGGTCGCTAACCTCAAGTTTCGGAGATGCATTGAAGCCAGAGGCCGCACGAAGCGTTGGCTCGCCGCGGCTCGCGTTCTTCATCACGCCAGCGTTTTGACGGCGAGTATCCGCAGTCATCGAGTGCGATGTGCTCAAGCTTGCCTGTGCGATCGTAAGACTATGCCCGCTATGTTAGTAAGGAAGCAAATTTTTACTGTAATTTGTGTGGTAATAATTATCATCCCCCATTGTGACCCTTTTTCTTCCCCTCTTCCCCTTCCCTTAGGTAGAGTAGCAGGCCAGATGCTCCATTATCCGGCCGACCTCTCTACATTTTCCAATCATTAAAATACTTCTTCTTCTTGTGCGGTCGATAAAAATTTGACCATTACTTTAAGAAATCGAATAATTTAATTTCATTTCATTTATTTATTTCCACATGGTTGTGGCGGAAAAACAAGGGCAAAAAAGCTGCGGAAAAGCAGCTTGACTGACCCCAGGTTCCCTTTACAATGGCAGCAGCAGGGCAGGTGGGAAACGTTAAGGGGAAAAAAAGAGGAGAAAAAAAGAAAGAAGAGCAAGAACACTAAGGGCAAAAATCACTAAGTACAACGGTACACAGTCTAGATTGCAGGAACATATCAGGCAGATTTTTTCCGGAACAAATGAGCACATCGATATTGCATCTGGTGAGATCACTGAGTAAACTGGGCAGCCAGTGGCATAACATTTGCTGGCCATAATTAGTTCGAAGTTGAGGAACACACCAAGTCTCAGGAGCTCGAGTTGTGTAAGGGGTTTCTCGTTTTGTGAGATTAGCGAGAGAGCTGAGGGTGCCAATATTTTCCTCATATCTTCTGTAAGTTGACAACAAGCGCAGGTTTATTAGGGCAGGCAATTTAAGAGTTCTAAGCGCGCTGAAAAGAGTAGCGGAATGAAAATCACGAGGCTTATTACAAATGACACGAAGAAATTCTTCTGGATTACAAACAGCTTGTGAATATTAGTGGCTGAAGTTGCCCCCCATACGAGGCAGCAGTAATTTAGGTGACTGAAAAAAGTGAGTTATAAATCAGCAATTTCACGGATTGAGGCAGGTATCTAAAGGAATAGACAACACGCAATACTTCTGATAGTTTGCCGGTGAGGAAATCTACATGAGAGCGCCATGTCATATCATGATCAAAGTGCACACCCAGACATTTGATTGATTGGACAACTTCAATAGCACTGGAGTTAAGCCCAATATCTCCAGGTAGCACGACATTCATACTTCTTGGATGAAAGAGCAAGGCTTTGGTTTTTGCGGAGTTGATTGTGAGACCATTTTCAAGGGACCACTGGTGTACTTTGGAGAGCACACTGTTAGCACGTAAGACCAGGTCATCTAGAGATTTGGATGAAAAAAGAAGTGTGGTGTCATCGGCCTACATTGTGCCAGAATCAATGTTAATGAAGTCATTGACGAAAATATTGAACAAGAGAGGGCCCAAGATTCTTCCTTGTGGGACACCTACATGAACAGGAAGGACACTGGGTGATAGTCCATTTACATGCACAAATTGGTTTCTGTGATTCAAGTAAGTTTTAGTAAGCTGAGAGCAATGCCACGGATGCCATAATAAGTTCGTTTATGAACCAGAAGTTTATGATCAATAGAATCGAAGGCTTTAGATAGATTTATCTATCTAAATAGAATAGAATCGAAGGCTTTAGATTTGCTATTGCAATCAATGTTCCGCCTTTCAGGCGCAACCGGCTCTTTTTTTTCAGTCGTAAGAGTAAATAACGTCATTTTGGACACGTTGACAACACTGTTGTTTCAATGCCCTAGCTGTTAAAAAAAAAAGCAGTGTTATTTTGAAAGACCGAATTTTTGACGGCTGTATAGTTTATTAACCTTCTCAGCAGACAACATACTGCCCAATAAGTGAATCTTACAAGAAATCGACGAATGAATCAATCAGTCCGTGTCTACTACAGTGCTAAGGAATAGCCAAATCCTCATCTTTGCCTACGGTTTCGTTGGTTATGAATTTATATGATGTCAGATGGCCTCAAAACGTTGTACACGACATCGCTAATATTCTAATGGCAATAATCAGCGATATTACCGTAAGAGTTAGCTAAGAAATCAGCATAAAGGCGGCAGAATTTTTGTCTTGGAAGGGACAATGCGTTACATAAGAGTGACACCAAATTCATGATACTCACACGAGCGTACCGTCGTCTTCGCAAAGCACAGCAGATACCTGGTACAGTTAGCGTGCTACAGCGCAAACGTAGCTGATGCACCCAAATACTGTAAAACAATGCTTCACGTCGAGAGACGGTGAAGCCGGGTACGTGTAATGGCAGTACAGCTGGTGCCACTCTCTCGAGAGTCAATTTTTTGCGCACTTGTGGGAGCACATATGCAGGCTGGTTAAAGGATTCATACCCAGCGTCACGTCTGTATCCGCATTAAAAAGAAAATGTAGTGGGAGAAAACAACTTTAAAACGAATAGCCTTTTTTGTACTTCTTTTTACCCATTATTGTGGTGGTCGGACTTGCTGCGCCGACAAAGAGCACAACTGAATTCCGAGCACGTTTGTCGCTGAACACCAAACAATGTAGAGAGGGCGAGCACATGTCTTTGAAAAAAATATAATCAAGGAATGCAGTACGGTGCCTTCCTCTCGACTCCAGCATCTGGAAGTAGGGGAGATGGGACAGTGAGAAGTGGTGTGAAGGGTAGGCTGGGTTTTATATGTATTTCTCCAGCCCAGGCTTCGGACATGAAGCAAAATCAAAGTTTCCCCCTTTTTCTGTCCAGCCCCTCGACGAAGAGGAAGTCTACCAAGGGTGCAAACTATTATAGCTCAAAGACATGTTTTTTTCCGCAATTGTGCACAAACAAAAGGAAGACCCATAAAAACAACACGTCTTTATGTGTCTTCCTTTTGTGTGTGTTCAATTGCGGCGAAAAACATGTCTTTTAGCAAGCATGAACTAGGCCAACAAGCAGTTCTGTTGCAGCATATTATAGCTCTTTCAGATGGCCATGTTTTCGCGCAATAGGTGTGTTAGATGATGGTTCTATTAAACTGAGTGTCGTGCAGCGGTCGGGAAACGCGGTCCTCCTCATCTCCCACCACACCCTCCCCATGCGGCGGATGTGGGGGAGGGCTGCCGAGGTGGCAGAGAAGGATGGCAGGCATACCTTTCAGCCGACACTTGCGGCACTGCGACACACATCAAACGAACTAGCTCATCTATGGCATTACGCAAAGAATTACGGAATTACGCAAAAGAAACACCAAAAGCTACCCAAACATATACTGTGCAACAAGTACACACCTCCAACGAAGAGCTTTCTAGTAGATTTCGGCTATACCATTTCATTCACAATCATCGTCTATAGTTCCTGAACAATTTGTTACAAGCAAGTGAGGGCTAGGCTATTACTTAGAGAAAAGGCGTCTACTGTAGTTGACGGGTACCATGCTTTATGACTCCAATGTCGCGTCACTATTTTTTACTTCGCTGCATTTTATTACCTTATAAAGACGCCATTAGCATTATTGTGGAATGAGGGTGATGAAGGAGAAATGAAATACATTAGCAATACATATGTTCAAGGTAAAGTGTGAATGGAAACCACTTTCGGAAATCTGGACGAGTTGTGATTGACGTTGCGCGTTGCCGAATGTAGATCGAGACTTTTTCTGTTCGCGACAAACAGAATACGGAGCACAGAAAGTAGAGTGCGCGAAGGTTGCCGAGCATCCTGTTTTGAAATGCCGGAACACGGCACTGTGGTATGTGTCATGGAGAGACAATCAATGCTGTTATCTAGAAGAAGAAAGACACCAAAGGTTGAGACTGTGTTCACACGATTTGTGAAAAAGGAGTGCCAAACGAAGAATGGGCTTTTACTATTAAAATGCTGACGTGATGAGCGTATAAGAATAAAATCTAGCTCTTATAGCATGGTTCCGACGTTACTCAATTGTGTTAATGAAATATGTTTAAAGCAGGTCCCAAATAGCACAAGCTCATTTCAGTTTTGGAGTCACGAATGATTTATACGTGAGCAATGCTATGCGCAGCAGGCCATGAGATATATGAATGACCACCACGCCGGGTGTTGCAAAATAAACAGCAGCTTTAATATTTCTTTTATAATGGCAGACAGCAAAAAAATAATTTGGCCGTAGATAAACGGCTTCCTTTTCCTAGGTTGGCACGCTGATGACGTTAGTATGAAGTCGAGCCTAGAAGGCAATGTACGTTTTATCACGGTCCGCCCGGGTTCGTGAACGAGGGGGGACGAACGATGACTCACCGCCGAGCAGCTGTGCTCGTCAGTATTTGTTGGGTGCGGTGCCCAATGTTGCCTACCGAGCATGGCAGGCCACCGAGCCTGGCAGGCCAAAGAAGATTATGCCCGAGGGGGCGTCACATGCTTGTTACACGTTTGTTGATCAACTTGAAGGGGCAGCACAATATGACGAAGACTAAAGGAAGGAATACAGAGGACTCTGTCCTGTGTGTTCCTGCCTTCTGTATTCGTCATATTGCGCTGCCCCTTCAAGATGTTCAACCAGTACCAATACGCCCAAATGTCGATCCTTCTACGTTCGCGATATCAGTAAAATCGACGGAACCAACCCCACGGTGGCTATCGACTGTAATGCGTTTAGCATTGTACCAATGCAGCGACACCAAAAGAAATGATGGGGCTTTATGTGCCAAAGCACGATCTGATTATCAGCCACGCCGCAGTGAGTAGATACGGAAGAACTTCGGCCACCTGTGGTTTTTTAATGTACACCAAAATCTAAGTACAAGGGTGCTTTTCGCATTTCGCCGCCACCGAAATGCGGCCACCGTAGCCGGGGTTTGACCCGCGACCTCGTGCTTAGGAGCTCAACACCATAACCACTAAGCAACCACTGCGGGTATGCAGCGACACAACGTATTGCAATCGTCGTAACGCCTTATGTGTGAGGCGTTTACTGAAGCGGGATTCGTGCGACCGCTTAGACATGCCCATATTGGGGCCTCTATCTCTTGCGCCTCTTTCTGAGCACGCTGCGCCATCTGGTGGCGCTGCCTAGAAGTAAGTTCGTCGCCTCCGAGACCCGAAGCGTGGCGCAGCGGTGCCTGCGAACGGTGAGAACTGTTCCCTCACTTGCCGCACACCTTGTGGCATGTACTCAGTGATCCAAGTTAGCGAGATGTTGTTTGAAGAGCTGCAAAAATCCAGTGCATTCATAGCGCAGCTCGTTAAATAGTTGGCGTGAAATACATTCGTTGAAAAGCGGAAAATAGCCAGCACTATTGCGGAGAAGCCTGCTTAAGCGTCCTCGGTTTGCTGTCCTTGAGAAACCCTTGTGGCGTGGGCTTGACTCCACCGCGCATCGAAAAATTTTAAGGAATGTTTTGTGTCATTATACAGCAACCCATTCCCAGTGGCAATTATCTAGTTACCCAGTTCCCATGAAAGACGTTCGCTGAAGAGCCGCACCCACTTCCTGACACATACCCAGTGACCGAAGTTGGCATCTAAGAGGTTCATTTAGGACCAGCACAGACCTAGTCGCACATAACCAGTGCTGCAAGTCGGCGTCAAAGAGCAGTGGTATCTACACTAATTGAACTTACACTACACTACACTAATTGAACGTACCTACAGTACCTACAGTACTGTAGGTAGGTACTGTAGGTACTGTAGGTACAGTACAGTACAGTACCTACACTAATTGAACAGTGGTACCTACACAGTCCCGCATCTACAGTTAACCATATCCGCCTGAACGAGGTTCGCTGAAGAGCGTCACACATTTACACACTGCCACATATTCAGTCACCCAAGTTGGTCCGATGGTTGTTTTCGAACCCTGTTACCTCAACACAGCAGCCCGATGCACCAACCATTTCACAAAGAAAGACCCAGTGACCCAAATGCTAGGAAAAACGATTACATATAAACATATATAGACACAGATACAAACAGATACATAGATGGATAATCCCCTAAAAGTCCCGTTAAGTACCCCGAGACTGCTGAAACAATAAAATTCAATTGTTCGTAGTTACTACGGCACTGGATTCATGGATGCAGCACCAGGACAATTTTCAACGATAAAATTATGTGACTGCAGCAACAGAATTCTGTCCTTTTCAATTTCATAGTTATACTGTTATGGACCAACTCCCCTAGTTTCTCTGATGTTTTGTATCCGGCCGGTGACCACCGCCCGAACTCCGAAGTAATTTGCGAGAAGTTTATGAATAAATACATATTATCGCTATGAATTCAAGAAAAAAATTAAACGGCCAGTTTATTTTTGATAAATTGAGTAATGTTTTATAGAGCGCCTGACTCTTCTAAAATAATTTCTGTCGAACACTGTTGATCCCTTCAAAAATGCAAGTTCTAAGCTTCACACTTTTTCGACCTTGAGCCAAATGCCATCCGGGGGGTACGCAAAGATGAAAGTAGATTCAAGCTTCAACTCTTTCTCCTGCAATAAAAAACAATGGTTGTATTACTGCACAAATTTTAGTTGCAGCTGCAATATGCATAATGTAACTAAAGATAGGCAATGCTGCTTCTACAGAAATGTCAACACTTTTGCAAGTTTTGGCATATTGAATTTATTACAAAAATTTCGAAAAAGCTGGAGATGAAGACATCAACAGGTGGTCGGCCAAAAAAGCTTAATAAATTCAATATTTCGGTAATGTGGTGCCAAAAGCAGGGCATGAATTACACGCCAACGAGAAAGTGAGGGACTCCCGAATATTTTCGACCAGCTGGGATTCTGTTACTAACACTTAAATCTAAGTATGCGAGCGTTCTTGTACTTCGTACCCATCGAAATGCGGCTGCCACGGCGGGAAGCGAACCCACAACCTCCAGCTCAACGGCACAGTATTATATCCGCTGGACTACCCGGCGGATAGGGGTCGATGAAGCAATGCCTTTGTAGACAACGCTTCTTTGGGAGCGTCCTGACGAAGAGAAGTTCTTTTGCCGAAACGTTGGCTCCTGCCACATACCTTCCTCTAACACCTGATACACTTAAGTATGATAATAGGGCAATGTAGACCGTAAACTTTACGACAATGTTGTCAGATGCAGTGCCTATAAATTTTGATTCATGAACTGGCGTTCTTACAATGCAGATTGGGGAAGTTCTCGCTAACAAGAAGCACATCCCCAGAATTAAACGCATATGACGGCGTAAGGCCTTCCCATGCTTTGTGTGTTGGGTTTTATAGCAGGAGTTCACGTTATACAGATGTGTTAACTAGACAAAACATATTCTAGACATGGGGGCAAAAAATTAAATTATGGGGTTTTACGCGACAACACCACGATCTGATTACGAGGCACGCCGTAGTGCCGGACTCGGGAAATTTGGACAACATGGGGGTTTTTAACCTGCACCTAAATCTAAGTGCACAGGTGTTTTCGCATTTCGCCCCAATCGAAATGCGGCCGCCGTGGCTGGGATTCCACCCCGCGACCTGGTGCTTAGCAGCCCCACACCATAGACACTAAGCCACCATGGCGGGTTAGACATGTGTGCAAAATTTATACGTATGAAGTGTCACTTATGAGTGGATATATTTCAATCCTTGTTGTAGGAATCAAAAAAGTAGTTGCGGTTTCTATGGGAAATTGCATATAATAGAGAAATTGCATCGCATTGTATCTATGGAAAATTGCATTTGATTTAGGAACTCGCTGCCTCATTATGGGAATTTGTAAAATTTTTAGTAACGAGAACAACTTTTTCAGAGCTAAGCGTATAGGAAGGGGTTCGTCCGGCTCACGCTTCCTATGTTGGGCGTCATACTCCCGAGTTGAAGTTAACAAAGATGAATACAGATGAATAATATATTCATTCAATGAAGACAGTATTCATACCTCACGCTTATCAGTTCTGAGTGAATAAATCTAAATTCTTTCCTTTGGAAGCGAAGCAAGCAGTACCTTCTATGGCAAACTGCACCGCATAATTGCTGAGGAAGCGCCCACCTTAATGTGACGGTCGTCCAGAACAAGCTTGTACTTTGCCATTAGTTTGGCCATGGTTAGTTTCATCTCGAGCTGAGCGAAGCGCATTCCGACGCAGTTCCGAGGACCTTGGCCAAAGGGCTGGTACACGGTGGGATCTATCTGACCTTTGTTTTCAGGACTGAACCTGGAAAGAATTGGAGGCAAGGTGCACAAATGAAACGTGAAAACTGCACTATCATGGTGCCGTTCACACAGACGTCATGTTAGTTATTTACTTAACCATCATATATTTATTCTCACAACACCCTTCCAAGTAGCAGTGACTAATTGAACGGTATGAAGCAGACAAGGTACAATTATGTGTCACTCAATTGGCAAGTCATTCAGTTTGATTCCCAAAACCATAAGTGCATCCCATGTTCTTGAATTTCTTGCTGTTGCATTTCGTGAGTTGCGTGAGGCGGCGTCGACAACCTAATCCAAAGCATTAGCGGTCAAATCGTGTCTAATCATTAGGTAGTTGAGGGTATCGGTGAATTCAGTTTTCAATGGTTATTATTCGAATTGAAAAGGTCGGAGTGTAATGCTCGTGGTACAGATGGAGTTTAGTATTAGTTGTGTGCACTTGATTCCGGTCGAGAAGCACGTGAAGTAATGAAAGTTCTTAGCATTTAATAACCATGAGTATACTGCAGTGATGTTATGTAACCCGCCCCGAGTTAGTGAAACGCTTTTCAAGAGCACACAAACTTAGATAGATCAGGACCGGTATTCACAAAGATGTTCTTGCACTGAAAGTGTTTGTAAGAGAAGATACCAGCCGATTCTGGCACCGGGCATATTATTAGCGAGTTCGACCTATTAGTGGGAAACAGTTCTTACGAGGAACTTAAGCTCAGGGGAGCTGAGCTTTCAAACCGACATGAAAATTTTAACAAAATTGGTAGGAGACTTTGTCTTGTTGCCATTTAAGCGGTTTTGGATTACCCTACCACAAATAGAAAAAAAAAGTAAGGTATGCGTGTCCCAGTAAACAAATTAGAGCGTCAAATTAGGAAAACTAGCATTTTAACTATTATAAGTTTGGATAACTATTTTAATAACACACACACAAATTAAGCGAATTTCCATTCCGCACTGATATTTTCAAATACTCTTTTTTTCCAAGGGCGACACGCGAATGGAATAATCTTAGCCCAAGTATCACTGACAGCTCATCCTTAGATACGTTTGGTACCCTGATTGCGGATCAACTATACGCATTGCAGCAATAATTCTTCACATTATTTACGTAGTTCCTTGTTGCCTTGTTATTTTAACGGTGTTTGTGCTTGACTATAGTTACGGCAATGATGCATTACATTTCTTTTCTTGTTGGCATTATTGTAACCTTGATAGTTGCGTGACTGTTATTACCTCAATACTGACCTTGTAACTGGTTTCTGTAACTGCAATTATCTTTGTCATAACCTCTCCGTTCTATTTATTCTCTTGTATAATCACGTAATCAAATTGTTATATGCCCAAGTTTTTTATTGTATAAGATTTAGTAAGTAACACCTTATACCATGTTCCTATGTATAACATACAGCCCTTCCTGTTACAATCCCTGATGGGATTCACAGTATCAATAAATGAAATGAAATGAAATATAATATGGACTCCCTATATTTGAGGGTAGGTGCAGCTGCTTGCGAAGTTATGCCTTCTTCTACAGAAACCGCATCACATGAAAGCTGAGTTTCTGTTTCTTTTTGGCTGTTAAGGTTATTCAGAAACCTACAGTCATATCTCGATAGATGCAATTTAAAATTAAAGGTGTCCACACTCTTGTTTATCATAAATTTTCAGCCTAGAAACTACGTTCTAAAGAGTTTTTGCCTTTGTAGTTTCGAAACCATAGTTTCTAATAATCAAGTCAAAGATATCAAAACATGCCAAATGCATGCAACTGCCAGGTAACGAAGCTGATTTCCTTATCCTCTACACGTAGGTAATAGCCAATCTTGGCGAGAAGCTTCTTTATATGCTTAAAAATCCCAAACAAATAAACTTAGAAATGCGCATTTCTGTCGAAAGGCGTGGTTTGAGCCCCGCATCCCCCCTGTAGAAGGAAAATATTTTTGTGAATCCAGCTCAATTGACCCCATCCAGGAGACGCATTCTGAACGTATTTCTGTTTTAAGTTTAAATTTGCTGGCCGATTTCGGAAATGCAATCAGTCGCAGTGTCAGACGAAAGTGATCGATTGCGACAGCGGATTATTAAACTATACGAAGTAAACCCAGCAATTTCATCAGCCGCTAAATTTTGGTGTGCGCAATCGCTTACTAACTAAATTAACAAGCATGGCGTCACACACGCACCGGCAAACAAGAACAGGGGAGGCATTCTGTAAGAGTTCCACCTGGTGAGTGAGTGAGGAAACTTTGTTGTGAACGCCTGCAGAACGGTTAGCCTTCCCCTGTTAGGGAGGCGTTACCGTGACGCGGCCATGACGTCTTCACGGCGTGTGGCGCCTCTACTTCGGCCGCGGCCGCACTATTCCCTTTGGTCGACCGCGCCTGCCCCTCTGTTGGGGTGGCAGCCTCCCTCCGGTTTCGCTCGGTCGTTGCCTTTCGAGGGCCGCCGAGATCTGCTGGACGGCCTGGGTTTGGACATCTTGGTCATAGCATCTCGTTGCGGCCTCGAGCCGCGGCGGGATCGTTGTTATTGTTGCAGCTTCATGCGGATTCTTGGCACAGTCCCAAAGGATGTGAGCTGCAGTGGCTCTTTCCTTTCGGCACACACAACACAGATCACTTTCATAAACACTTGGATACACGTGCCTCATCAGCACCGGGGTGAATAATGACCCCGTTTGAAGTTGTCGATATAAAACCGCCTCCTTACGGGTCAAGCCCGGATGAGGTGGCGGCATAGTCCTTCGCTCTAGTCGGTACCATTTCACAATTTCGTTATAGGAAGTCATTTTGTCCTTGGTTTCCCACCACCACGACGGGTCGGCTGTAGTAGCAGCGGCACGGTTGGTTAGTCCTCGCGCCGCCGCGTTCACCGTCTCGTTGTGGTTAGCGTTGCCGCGATCCGACACATCACTGCCCATGTGGGCCGGAAACCACTTTATCACCACACACCGACTTTCACTCGCGAGATCGACCACACGCAACACACGCGCGGCTTCACCACACACCCTGGCTCTGGCGTAATTTTTCACTGCCGTCCTAGAATCACAGAGCACAGTCGTGCACTCGGGGTCGGCGATGGCCAAAGCAATGGCCACCTCCTCGGCTTGATGCGCGCCTCGAGTCCGCACACTCGCAGCTGTTCTCGTTGCACCGGTCGATGCTCCGACGACTGCAGCGGCGAATGCCTTTCTGTCATGTGGATACTCTGCCGCGTCCACAAACACGGCACCCCTGTCTTTGGCATGGAGATCGATGAGCGCCTTGGCCCTCGCCGCCCGCCGCTCTTTGTGGAACTCAGGGTTCATATTCCTTGGCACCGGACATACCCGTAGCCTTCTACTAATTGCGTCCGGTACAGGCACCTCTGTATTTTCGGGTCCCATTTCCTTTGGTCCCAGGCCTAGGTCACGCAGCACTTGTCTGCCCGTTCTTGTTTCTGATAGCCGCGCGAGCTGAGCGGTCCTCTGCGCCTCGGCGATTTCCTCCAGGGTGTTATGTACTCCCAAGGCCAGGAACTTGTCGGTGCTTGTGCAGTCGAGAAGTCCGAGTGCAGCTTTGTACGCTTTGCGTATGAGCGCATTGATCTTATTTCGTTCGCACTGCCTCCAGTTGTGGAAAGCAGCAACGTATGTAATGTGGCTTATAGCGAAGGATTCCACTAGCCGGGTGAGGCTTTCTTCCTTCATGCCTGCTGTTCTGTGCGACACCCTCTTAATGAGGCGGATGGCCGTGGTGACTTTGGCCGCCAGACGGTTGACCGTCTCGCCGTTGACTCGTTTGCGCTCAATCAGCATCCCCAGCACTCGGATCTTCTCGACAACCGGGATCATGTGACCACCACTCGTCCTGATCTTTATTGTGTCTTGCTCTCTCGCAGGTTCGTTGCCTTTCGTCTTCCTAGCTGTCCTTTTCGGAGGAATCACCGACAGCTCAGACTTGCTTGGGGAGCAGACGAGCCCAGACCCGTCCAGCTGCTCCTCGATAGCGTCAACCGCCTCTTGCAATGTATCCTCGATGTGTCCGTCGCTTCCTCCTGGGACCCAGAGCGTTATGTCGTCGGCATAGATGGTGTGTCGGACCCGCGCCACTCGTGAGAGGCGCTCGGCCACCCCTATCATTACAAGGTTGAAAAGCAATGGCGAGATGACTGAGCCCTGGGGGGTCCCGACACTGCCGAGCTTCTTCTTTTGGAGCCGCAGGTCACCGGCGATGATTTCGGTAGTCCGCTCCGTCAAAAAATCCTTGATGTACGCATAAGTTCTCTTGCCCATGTTTAGCCGTGACACCTGGGCGAGAATCGCTGAGTGTCTCACTTTGTCAAAAGCACTCAGCAGGTCCAAACCCAAGATGGCTCGCTTGTCTTTCGTGTTGGTAATGTCATCGAGGATTTCATTTTTCAGTTGTATCATGGCGTCCTGAGTTCCGAGCTTGTTTCGGAACCCGATGACGGTGTTTGGGTAGAGCCCCGAATCTTCCAGGTACCTCTGCCACCTGTTCATGAGTACATGCTCCAACGCTTTGCCCACACAGGACGTAAGCGAGATCGGCCGGAGGTTCTCAATGTTGGGTGGCTTGCCCGGCTTGGGAATCAAGATGGTCTTGGCTGCTTTCCACTGCCGGGGTAATGATCCGGCTCGCCAGCAAGTGTTGAAGTATGCCGTGAGGTTCTCGATGGCCCCTTCGTTAAGATTTTTTAGCGCTCTGTTCGTAACGCGGTCGGGACCAGCGGCGGAGTTGCTGTTGAGATCGTGCAGGGCAACCCTTACTTCCCATACTTCAATGTCTCGATCTAGCCACTCGTTTGCTTCGCCTAGGTAGTCCGGGTGCGTCTCTGTGGGAGTGACCGGGAGGTACTTGTCGTCGAGGCGTTTCTTCACTTCGTCTTCCCCGTGCTTGGTCAGCGCCCTGTGGATGATCTTGGCCAAGTTGTGGTGCTGGTGAGACTTGGTCGTGGTCGCATCCAAAAGATGCCTCAGCATGCTCCACGTCTTGCCGCAGTGCATCTGGCCGTCCGCTGCGTTACAAACCTCATTCCATTGCTGTGTGCATAGCACTCGGCTGTGGGACTCGATCTCGCGGTTGAGTTCGGCGACCTTCTTGCGTAGCTTTCTGTTTGTCTTCTGCGTCTTCCACCTTGACAGGATGGACTGCTTGGCTGCGATGAGGTGGGCGAGGCGGCTGTCGACCCTGTGGACACGCTCGTCCGTCTCGACTTCCTTGGTGGCCTTTTCTACCTTGTTTACAATCTCGGTGGGCCACTGCTCAATGTCCGTAATTTCGGTTTGCTCCTCGGGTAACAATCTTCGAAACGCGTCCCAGTCAGTAAATCTATGTTTCCGAAGGCTTCTGCCAACTGCGTCGTTACCACCGAGCGGGACAACGACCTCCACAATGTAATGGTCACTTCCCAATTCGTGGCCCGTGTTGCGCCATTCGAAGTCCTCCATACCACCGCCATTACTCCTGACGAAAGTGAGATCGGGCGTTGTGTCTCGGGTGATCGAGTTGCCGATTCTTGTAGGGTATGCTGGGTCGGTCATTAGATTTAGTCCCAAGTCGGTAGCATCTTGCATTAGGTCCCTGCCCTTTGCCAATGTTTTGGGGTAACCCCAGGCTTGATTCGGCGCGTTGAAGTCCCCGCAGATTACCAGCCTGTTGTCGGGCCCCGCGACTTTGCACGCTTTGTGTAACAGTGCTTTGAATTTCTGCTTTCCGTGTGACGGGCTACTGTACACGTTTACCAGAAAAGTGCTTTCCTTCTGCTTTTTCCCGGTAACCACCTCTACCATGGTGTGCTCGATTGGGCTTTTGCTCAATAACTCGTGCTCGACGTACGTGAGGCCTTTTCTCACCAAGGTGCAAACTCCCCTGCCGTTACTGCCGGCCGCGGTCCGGAAGCTTGGTGGGCTGGCGTGGGGCCGGTAACCTGAGAGCTTTACTTCCTCAATGAGGGTCTCTTGCAACATGATAATATCTGGCTTTCTTGATGCTTGTTCTAAGTGTTGCTGAAGTACAGCCTTTTTTCCAGCAAAACCGTTGCAATTCCAATGCCAGACCAGGAGGCCTTTCACTGCTGTTGTGGTTGCGGTGGTTGATGTCCTATCCATGTTTGCTGAAAGTTAGCCATTTGCGTTGCCAAATTCTGTGCTGTCGTAGTAAATTGCTGGCACGTCTGTTCAATTGCTATGAAACGGTCGGTGATTGTCTTGGTGAATGTCGTGCGAATATACTCTTCAAAGTGGGTGAGCCTGTCTTCAAGGTTGTCTACCCTATCGCAGAGTCTCCGCTCTTTGAGATATTCAATTGCTCTTCTCTTGGGTGCCGGACCCGCCGAGGCCGCGTTCTCTGTCCTCGGGTTCACCGCTACTTCTGGTTCATCCTCGGTCATTGCCATCTGCTGTGGTTGTGGCGATAAAGGCTGTGCCTGCTGCTCCTGTAGCTGGACCGTCATCATTCTCTTGATCTCTGCCATTTCCTTGCTGAGCTTATTGACTGTCGCCTCGTTTGCTTCTCTTAGCGCCTTCATTGCCTCACTTTCGTCTTTAAATTTCCCTCCATCACCTCGAAATGGCGGTGACTGCTGCTGCTGTCGCTGCTGCTGCTGCTGTTGCTGCTGCTCTTTCTTGGCTACCCCCGACTTTACTACGTCTGCCCAGGCTACTCTGTCTTTGGATTGGGATCGGCGGTGGCGGCTCATGCTTCTGTTTCGACTTTCGCTGTTGTTCCCGCGTGAGCGTGACTCATGGCGACCAGCTGTGCCGCTCGCTCCTGCTGACGTCATCAACGGTGGAAACTCTCCGGATGCTAGTTGTTGCTGTACGCGCTGTTCCGCCATCTTGCGCTCCCACTGCCTTTTCGTTACTACGTAGGGAGTTTTGTATTTGTTCTTGCATTCTCTATCGGCCGTTGGGTGTTGTCCCCCACATAGTTTGCATTTAGGCTTACACTCGTGGCCATCGACAGGGTTATTGGCCCCACAGTCGAAGCACACTTTCATATTGGGGTTAGGACAAACGTCTCTTCTGTGGCCTATTTTGCCGCACTGTTTGCAGACATCGAAATGCTTGCGGTACAGGCTGCACCTCGTTAACACAGGGCCATAACATACATAATTTGGAACCTTTTGGCCTTCAAAAACTACAATTACGGTAGTCGTATTGCCAATTCTTTGCGCCCCTCTTGCTAATGGATTTCTTGAGCTAACAACGTTCCGGTCAATCTCCGCCGGAGTATCTTCAATGGGTATCTTCCACCTGGTGGAAATTTTCATCTCGGCTGCTGTTGAAGTTCTGGTTGGCTGGGCAGGGCTGCGTATCCATGGCAGCGAGGAGGTGCAGCAGTCAGCCGACGAAATGCAGCAGACGAAATGGACATGTCCACTATAGGTGGACTCTTACAGACTACCTTCCCAGAGATCACTCGATGACCGTAGACGCTGGCTGTCAGAACACTGGCGTGGTGAAAAGCAGCAGCAGCAGCGAGCGAACGCTTCCTGCTGCCTCTAGCTTCAACGCGTCTTGGAAACGCACACGAAGCTACACACCATTCCGGATCGCGCACGTTTTGTACACGCCGCCGACTACCACAAAACTAAAAAATGATAATGTATAGATAAATAAATAAATGGCACACGCAGCTGCGCTTAGTCGCGCAATTAACGCTCAGCGACGTCCGGGCTAGAATTTAGAACGCGCTCTTACCTACCTTTCGCGTACAAAACTGGGCAATCCAAATGCCGGCGCACCTCAACACGACAGTTCACGGCTCACCCTCTCACGCTTGTTTTCGCACCTTAAGCATGGGGCACCACGGGGAGCGGTAGGATCTTGTCGCACTTGGATATCATACAGGAGAGCACTGTGACCGCCATGGCGGATGTTCGCCTGCAGTGTCCCCATAAATTCTATCGTAGTATTATGCCAAACATCATGGTTGCCTGCCATCTGCTCTTACGAAGAGCTCTAGTGCAAGAAGGCTTTGCGAATATGGGCTCAGGTGATTAGTATGGTACGAAAAAAAAAATAATAACCTTTCGGGATCGAAATTTTCAGGCGTCTTCCAGAAGGCTGGGTCATGACTCAAGTGATGGTTGGGAATAATGACGCTGGTACCAGCAGGTATAGTGATGCCATTGTGGACGTAGTCCCTAGCGCACCTTCTTGTCGTGAAGCTGCCGAGCAGAGAGAGAGAAAACTTGCGTGATGCGTTCAGCTTCACGAAACTGAAAGTGTCAACAACTTTAATCACGCGCATGTACTATCACAAACGATCACATTACATATGATCAACCATTTGATATAGCAAGAGCCTTCAAAGATGTTTTTTTTCCGGACAAACCAGTTATCAGTAGCGGTCCTTTGTCACTAAATCGTGTGCCGCATTCATTTTTTATTTACCCTAACTCCCCGTGAGGTTCTTGATGTCATTCGCACGCTGAAAGTAACCAGTGCCGGTCTTGATAATATTCATCCTAGTAACATTACGCTAGTTTCTCATCTCACAAAGTATGTTTAATGTTTTATTATCAATTTAATATTCAGGACCGGCATTTTTCCATCTGAGCTGAAGCGAGCAACGGCAATTCCAGTTTTTAAGAGAGGTGATCGTTCTTTAGTGACATATTTCACCCCAATATGTAGACTGCCATTTTTTAGTAAAGCAATTAAAAAGTTGGTTGTTACACGATTAACCAATTATGTGACTAGATTTATTATTCTGTCCAATTCTCAGTATGGTTTTCGCCCTGGCCATTGAACGACCTTGTTCTCATCTCCCTAACGGATCGCCTAAAGGAAGCTATTGATAATGGACAATTCGCCGGTTCAGTTTTTATTGCTCTTACGAAAGCCTTTGACACTATTAACCATCACATCTTGTTTTTAAGATTGGAAGCCATAGTTATAACAGGGCCAGCACTAATGTTGCTATGAAGCCATCTGCAGAATAGACATAATATAGGTAAAATTTGGTAACATAGTTAACATTAGCTAACATAGGTAATGTTTTTTCCGAAGCTAAGGTTACTAACCTAGGATTACCGCAGGGTTCTATTCTGGGACCCTTATTATTTTTAATTTACATTAACGATTTGCCTAACTGCCTAACATCCTCACACTGCGTACTGTACGCCGACGACAGAATCATTAATAACTACGATAAAAACATTTTGTTCTTGGTTACTAAACGCAATACTGACTTAGCTAAGGCTACGAACGGGTGTATTAATAATAATAATGTTATTTATCACTCCAAAACCAAATTTAGTGTGTTTAATTCCCCCAGAAACCTTCTTATTCAGTTCGATTGCTGAATCTTTGTTCCCATTCAATCCCTTCTAGCACTCATTGCTCATCCTTTGGAGTAGAACCGGACTGCAACCTCGAGTTTCATTATCATGTCTCCAATATTAAAAAGAAAATTGCCCACGGACTTCGGTTACTGATCAGAGCTCACCAATTCTTTAACTGTGCTACACTTGTCGCGCTCTATTACGCTTTTATACACTCACACATATAACTATATGTGTCATATAACTATATGTGTGTGTGATGTATATAACTATATATAACTATATAGATACTCACCTCAGCTCACTTCAAACTTTACAAAACCAAGCAATTAGAAAAGTCACCTTTGGCCCCTATAATACTAGCGCTCTTCCAGTGTTACACTCTAATAACATTCTCTCTGTCAACGAAACTGTGATGCATAATTTGGATATATTTACTTGAAGTTTTTGAATAACCAAGCGTCTGCATGTATATTTCTTAAAGCATGCCTGATAAACGCTAATATCACTAGATTTGCTCTTCACCATAATCTCATTTTACCTCAGGTACGCGCCAACTATGGCAAACAATCGGTTCATTTTCAACTTTCTCTTTTTGAAATTTTATACCACTTAAGACAACACGTTCAACATCCATATTTAAAAAAAAGAACATCTGAAGGATTTTCGTCCAGTATTTAATATTACCTTTTTTTTTCACCCTTAATACTTCAAATATTCCTTGGTTCCGGAACCTTTGTATTTTTTTTGATGGTCATGTATTTTTTAAAGTTCTTTTGTTGTTTGTATTGTTGAACGTTTGGGTGAAATTTTCTGTATTGTTTATTTATTTTTCTGTTCATTACTATCAATTTCGTTTAGTTCACTTTATTTACTGCATTTTTTTCTTGCGATTGCGTAATTATCTGCATTAGATTTATACTAACTTCCAAATGCACAAGTATATAATGTTTTGTATGCTCCATTACCTACTTTCTGCCATGTTTCCCTGTATATGACTTTAATGTGTTGCTCCTCGTTGCTTTAGAAAAAGTACATTTATAAATAACAGGAGGTCTCGATACAGTCATCGACTATGGGACCTCCTTCTGTATATTATTGTTCTATATAACCTGTAATCTAATAAGAACAAATCAATGTCAATTTCAATTCGTACCACAATGCGCTGTGAGATGACTTTCTGGAGGATGGTTTGCTACTTCGTGGAATATGAACCAACAAGTTCTCAAGTGCAGGATACTCTCGTTTTCGGAAAATCTTCGCAGTTTTACGAAGATATAAAACAATTAGGAACGTCAAAACATTTATCTTAAATATACGCGAAATTTATTTATAGAACGGGATTACCTTCCAAAAGCGTGACTCACCCTACGACAGGCGAAAAAAGGCGAAGTGATTCCGATATGACTTGGTCCATGTATTTGATGCTGAAAACGTTGTCGTACGTAAACGCTCCCTGAAACACCAGGTACATTTGTGGTGTTGCATACACATTATGAACAAAAAGGGCTGCCTAGAATTTTCAAAAATCATACATCTCTCTTCAGGACGGAAAGGACTTCTTCTCTAAGGCGGTCTTGAATATCTTGGTGTTTTGCAAGGAGATAGGCTGCAAAAGCCAGGGCTGTGCCAGTCGTCTCGAACCTGTGAGATAGTTAGTGCATAAATGCTGCAAAGGTTCTAGTTACCAATAGAGACACATCGAGAGCGAACTTTAAACCTAACGTATCTTATTATCGCCGCTCATGGTCCAGGCAATCTTTATGAAAAAACACGATGAATGAGACACCCTGTTAAAAACTTTAAAAGGCGTCGGTATCTTATAATCCTTCAGTGTGGACCAGTTGAAGTGCTTGACGTAAACCGTACTCTACGTAATGACTCAAAATAACTCTGTGCTGTTGAGAAACTATATGTTATAATATAGTTTCTCAACTACTACAACATATATAATATGGCGTAATAGTTCTGAAGAAAACAATGGGGACACTGAAACGTTTATTTTTGACACATGGGAAAACAATTATAACATTCAAAAATTAATTGCACTTTTTGCCTAGCTCTCATATAGTGCATGTACTCGAGTTCGAGCATTCTCCACAGTCCATTAATTGCTAATATTTATCATATATATTTTACACAATAAGCAGCGGCCGATTGCGGTGCTCACAATGAGCGCTGTGTGTAAAGTGCCAGAGGGTAAAAGATGGTGCTCTTCGAGCATGACGTAAAACACGCTGGCACAACTGCTGAGCGTGTTACAATATCCAAACAGTGTTACAGAAATGTTGCACTTAACTAAGCACACAACAGTCGAGCTAAATTGGAAAGTATATTCGGGCTCAGTTTCAAGGTTCGAAAAGGAATATGTTAAGCCAGAACTTTAACAAGGAGGCGTGAGCTCTAGCTTATTCTCACCCCGCTAGGAAGAAAGTGAAGCCATTCGCCATAATTTCCGTATCCGTCAAAGCGTGTTTCTTCCCGATGTCGTTTACTTTGACAGGCTGGTCCTCTGAAAGGCAGAGGAGAGACGAGGTGCGTTGTCTTCTCTCAGACAAAAAAGGTCATATGTTAGCCGAAGCAGCTGGCCACCAGGTTTACCTTGGTATGAGCTATCAGCATCGCCGGATGCCGTGAGCGAATGTACGTTGACCGGGGCTCCAACCTCAACTTCCGCATTGAGCATCAGCTGCAGAAGATCGCTTCTATCTTTCTGAAATGATTAAGGTAGGATTATTCATGTAGACACCTTTAAGAGAATCGACAGCTGCAGATGAGGTGGAATCCGCATAGTGCGCGAAACACCGTTTATCTTTTCTAACCTCCACCGTGATTTGGTGATGGCCCACATATTGCTTGCGTCATCGCTGGTTGCCGCTAAATCACACAAGAAGGACTGAACCACGCAGCTTGCGCTTACGAGCCGAATTCGGCTTTATTAGTTACTGGATATATGAGCTGCCACGTTGGCTGTGATGTCGAAGCAAACCCGGTTGGAGAATGCCGCACCATACTTCTCTGTATACGTCTATCATTAGCGTCGTCGCCAGCGCTAGCCCTCTAAGCCTGCGCGCCGCTGACGCCTGGCGGCGACACCACGGCTTCGCAGAAAAAGCAAGTGTAATGCGATTGTCTTCAGCGTCTTTTTGCTGTCAGGACAATAGTTCAATTCCTTAGCTAAACGTTGCGTATAGTTAGTAGACATGATAACTCATAGCGTGTTGCTTATTGAGGTGCGAGAGTAGACAGTCACACATTAGTATTTCCAGAAAAGAATCAGCCACTAAATATAAGTCATGGCTTACCTCACGGTTTCCACGACGGAACTTTATGATAGGAGCAATTTCGTGAAAAGACTTGTCCGTGGGAGTCTTGGTATGGCTGGAACTGTACGATATGATTGCTCTCCAGAACCAGATAAGCTCCGGAAAGCACGCTGGAAGCAGGGTTGACGTTAAAATAGGAATGCAATAACTTTGCCATCTTTATACGATCACTTAGAAACCGGCAATTGGTCTTGCTTCAAAGGCTACTAAGCAAGATATGTCACGAGATCGTGTCCACTGATAACAAGTAGATCAACTTCCTACGCACTCAAAGATCTCAAAATATATAGATTCGTTTGAATGTGCTTGAAAATGCACTGAACTAAGTTTGTAACTGCGTGTGCCTGGATTAGGACGGCGCGAAGGAATTTTGATACGAGAGCGGAGGTATTGTATTTAACCCTTTTAGGGTTATATTCTTCGTGAAAACCTGCCTCTGGGTTATATTTTATTGCAGAATCCAATAGTAGGAGAATATCAAAAACTCATGTGTTCAGCAAGAACTTATTCCAAGCAATATTTTGTTTTAAGAATGCTTGACACACACGAACAGTATACACACAAATGCGCTATGTAGGAAGAGACCGAGAGAAAAAAGTCAGTTTCGCCCGAAAGGCAAAGCATCGATTGCGACAGCCTATTAGTAGACAGCTATACAAAGTAAGCATAATAGCTTTATCGGCCGTATAAACCCGTAAACATTTGCTTACTAACAAATATATAAGCATGGTGTCACGCACGCACAGGCAAACATAAACACACCTCACTCCATGAGCGCGGACACTCGCTGTCAGAACACTGGCGGGAGGAAGAGCGTCAGCAGCAGCCAGCAAATAGAACTTCGTGCTTCCTTGCGCTCCAACGCGAACTAAAGTGAAAAAAAAAGCTAAAAAGAAGATTTGCACTTAAATGAACTTATATGTTGCGACTTAATGTGCATACCTAGCGGCAGCCTATGACACGCCAGAGGTGCCAGATTCATGGACCAGACGCGCGACCGAAGCTAGCGAGGCCGGTTACACTTATGAACGTTCGCCTGTTCGGAGACCCGTCTGTTGGTCATTTCTTTTACGTAGCCTGGTTTCTTGGGTGTTGTGCCTATTATTGAATTCCTTCTACACTTTGACACGGCAACACAGTGCTATTTGACTATGGAAAGGTGACAAATTTCGTTTGAGAGTCTGGGCCAGATTTCAAGCAGTTTAGGCTTACAGTATGGCACTGAGCATTGTGGTGCAGTTAGTGAAGAACAGCTCGGCTGTTCTGGCACAGTCAATTTGGCGTCTACTGAATCGTTCTATGGGCTCATTACTGTAACCTATTCCGGCAATTTTCGAGCAAGCTCGCCGCACCTGGCGTTGTGAGACAGCGTAAGACAGCTCGGTCATTGCGGCGCGGTTTGTTTCGCGTGCACTCAGTCTTATTGGGACAAATATGTTGCGCTTTCGCTGACCGCCCCCCCCCCCCCCCCCGTCCCACTTTAGTTTAACTTATTTCTGTACCTTTTGAGGTGCATTTAGATCATGTTCACCGTGCCCTGCGTTGTAACGCAGTTAACGAGAAGCAGCTCGGTCGTTGTTACAGATTTAGTTACACGTTGACTGAGTCTCACGGGGACAAGCATGTGGCGCTTTTTGTGCCTCCCTCACCTCGTCCAAACAACCTGTACTTTCTTTCTGAATTCACGCTTGTCGAAAACGCGAGAGCAGTTCCGAATAGTTATTACAGGGGGCGTATTGCTTGCGCGGCCAGAACGTGCAGAAGATAACACCTAGGAGCTGAAAAACCAGGACCTAAAGTAACTGGAAAATTCCACATTCTGAACGATTGAAGAGAGGCTTTGTACCCCCGCATTTGCCTTGAGTGCGAGTAGAAGGCATTCTGCGAGTGTCCAGCATGGTCTGGATGGGAGCCTGTGTTGTCGCCACAGCTGTACGTGGAGTGTTGTGTTCTGCCTCTCGTCCTTCGTCCGGGTAGCGCTGCCCGCCCATAGGAACAAGTACCACCGTGTCTGCTGGGGCCAAGTTGTGTCGAAAACGTGCAGCTGCACGAGCATTTGTGCTATTTAAGTGCAGGAAATAAGGCCCAGGGACTTGGGAATTATTGGGAATTAAATGTTTTCTTCATATATTGTGTATGGTATTGTTTGAGATGACTCAGGTATATTCTACTCCATGTTTGCAAAAGCGAATTGATTTTGTTTATAATGTCGCTCATACCCCACTTTCGCACATTTTGCCTCTACGCGCAGTTTTCCTAAGGTCTAAATACCAAGATGACACATTGTTGTAATGTACTTTTCTCAGCTGATGCCATGCGGGGGGTGCATTGTACGGGAAGCACTACTGCTTACTAGGTGCCACAACATTGGACGAACGCATCAAAAGCTCGGAACGAGCATTCAGGTAGAGCAAAATAAAGACTTGCGTATTTCACAAGACTGCTCGCAGTCATACATTGTACTAAATAAAAAAATATTCCTCACCCCCCAAACAGCGTGTAGTTGAGTACTAGAAGCAAAAGCAAATACCGCGACGATCAGCACAGTAGGTGTAACGCGTACCAGCTAGCATGCAAAACGGGCGCTCCCAAACCCGAAACCGGAAGTGATTTTCATGTCTTAATACCAGCCGCTTGGCGCGCTACAGTCAGTTTGGTCCCTGGGCTCTATGGGACTGTTCGCTTTTGCTCAATGTCTTTATCTATGATCAGACAACAAAGCTCAGGATGGATGGATGGATGGATGGATGGTTGGATGCCATGAGCGTCCCCTTTGGAATGGGGCGGTGGGTTGCCCCACCAAGCTCTTGTTATTACATTGCCTGATGCCATACCTATGTTAAAAAGAAAAAAAAGAAAAGAAAAAAATCCCATGATGAATTCTCATAACCAAGCTTTCTGAACCCCTATTGTGAACTTTGTTTTTTCACAACTCCATTGTTTGTCGTTTCCCTATTTTTCGTCCACCAATCTTCCAGACGCCGCTTACTGATCTCCATTGTGGACATGTTTACTCTCCTCTTGCTCTTGCTGTACCCAAGGGCTTTAAGGAGGCCAGGGATGCCTAAATCGGTCACTGGGTATATATCTTCACATTCTAATAGAACATGCTCCATCGGTTCCTTGCTTTACCGCAGCAAGCACATGATCGTTCTTCCTTCTAAGTAAGTAAGTGTTTTAAGGCATCCTGATCTCGCTTGAAAACTAATGAGCTTCCCTTTGAGTTATCATAAATTGTTTCTTTCCTGATTTCGTTTTTCCTCTGAAGTAGTTCCTCGAAGCAGATTCCATTGTTGCCATTCACGAGATTGTCTCAGCCACTTTGACTTTCTGCTTGACGTTTTTGTTGCCACGTTGCTTACCATACAGGTCGCATATTTGCAGGTAAGCTTCCTAGTTCTTTTCCTCCACTGTGAATGAATGTTTTTCCTGTACAGATACCTAACACTCTCCCAGCCCGCTTACATTCTTCCATATTCCTTAGTCGTTCTTCATACTCAATTTTACTGCGAGCTTCCCTCATTTCAAAACAAGCTCAGCCCATATCACCCTGCACATCTTCATTCGTAGTTTTCCCGTGAGTGCCCAGTGCGAGGCGACCCACTGACCTTTGGTTCACATCGAGTCCTGATTGTACCCCTGATTTCAAGCAAACAACCGCATTTTCAAAATGTAAGTCCAGGAACAATTACACCTTCCCCCATACCCCGGCGCATTTTGTACGTATTGTGTCCCCATAGCGCTCTGTGTTTCAGTATGGCCGCATTTCTATTCCCAATTGCTGTTTTTGGTTTTTCCTGTATTTCCATATATCTATTGCCTTCGTATATCCATATACCAATGCATTTATATTCTTTCACCCGAAGTATTTCCTGGCCCTGAATTGACACTGTCTGTTCACTGTTTTCATTGAATAACATAACAACTGATTTTTAACGCTAATTTTCAAATCGAAATTCTCGCCTTCCTGTCCACCGAAATTATCCAGACGTTGCACAACACTTTGCTTGTTAGCTAGCAAAACAATGTCGCCCGCATAAAACAAAACTGGAAGCTGCTGCTCTACTACCGTGTCCGCCTGTTTGCATGAGATATTAAACCGATAATACTTTCCTCTAGTGATCTTTCCATCCTCCCAATTTAGATCACAAACAGCAGTGGCGATAAAGGTCCCCCCTTCCTCAGTCCCTTGTTGATATGAACTTTCTCCTCGCTCCTCATGTCTCCCCATTCAACGCAAACGGTATTTTCTAAGTAAATTTCTCTCAAAAGCTGTGTACAGTCGTCGCGCGAGCCTTCCCCTTCTAAAATATTCCACCAAATGTTGCAGTCTACGTTATCATACGCGCCTGCAACGTCTAAAAAAGGCCATATATAACAGTCTTCTTTCTACTCTGGATATTTCAATACATAAGGACAAATAAGTTATAATCCAGACGCCTTCCTATTCTGAAGCCATACTGAAGTTCTCCCAAAACGTCCATATTCTCTGCCCATGCTTTCAGCTTGAATTTAATTGTCTGCATTGCTAACGTATATATTACCGATGTAATGGTCAACGGTCTGTATGAGTAAATTCTATCTTTATACCCCTTACCACTATAAATTATTTCTACTTTTTCGCCGACTGTCTGGTATTCATCTATCTTTCGAACTTTTTTCTACTGCTTTCAAAACAGCTTCCTTACTTTTTTGACCTAGTTCATTAATCAGCCTACTGAGAACCTTGTCTAGCCTTGTAGCTGTGCGCTTCGAAATTTTCTCTTCGGCTTTCTTCAAGTTGAAATTTGGCAGCACCTGCTCCTTCTCCATCTGGTTATCTCTCATGCTCTTTTTTTCTTCAAAACAACCTCGTCATTGCCTTGAAAAGATTCGACTGTTATTTTTCAGATGTAATTTAATGCCGCTTCCCTTTCCGGTTTGTTTACATCTTCGTCTAGGATATGTTGTATTGTTCCAGAGTTCCTGCCTAATAAGTTTAGGTGGTTTCAAGATATTCTAGATGCGGCCATCTTTTTCTCACGCGTTTATGAAAACCAACGTTCGCTATCACATTTTATCTTTGCTTGCGCCATTTGAACAATAGATTTTTCCGTCCGGTATATTTCCCATTTACTAGCTACTTCATCCTGAGGCAACTGCGATTTTCTTGCCTGCCTGTGCTCTCGGGATGCTTTCTGTCGTTCGGTGATCACTTCTCGTATCTCCCTGTTCCACCAGCTTTTCATTTTTTTTCCTTTCCGACGAGCATGTTAGCTTGTCTTCCCGTATTTCTGTCGTTATTACACTTGGAAGCTCACTGTATTCCCACTCTTTCTTTGGCCACTTTCCAAGTTCTTCCTCGCCTCTTGGGAATATATTTTTCATTTGATCGGCATTCAGATTTGGACTGGCCATTTGGCACTGCTTGCTCTCTTTCCCGATCGTATATCCCATTTTTAAAATGATGCGTTTATGGTCGCTCCGTAAACTGCTATATGGTTCCTTGTCAATGACCATTTCTCTGAACTTATCATGAATGCCTTCTGTCATCAGACAGTAACCTATGATCGAGTGCCGGTTTCCCACTTCCCACGTGATCTGCCCTGCACACTTAGGCCTTGTATTCACGATAAGAGGTAACGTTTCCAACTTTCCATTGTTGTCGGTATAACCATCTAGATCTTGTATGTGGGCATTCATGCCAACTAATAGGATCATTTCGGCAACAGTCCCAAAAACTCTTAATGCCGGCACTTAGACATGCCTCAAACTCTGGAGTCTTCTCTCTGCAATTATTTCCGGTCCACAAATACGTTACGCCCAGCCAAGTTTTCTTTCCACTCATCGTATATGATAACCAAAGATGCTCTTCACATTTTTAATTTCCTCTTTTTTATTTGCCTCCCTGATGACCGAACGTTCCGAATCCCCCTCTCTTTCTTTCTAATTTAGTTTCGTAGCACGCTTCCCAAATATAATTCTCAATCCCTGGCGGCTCTTCGGAGTAGCTAAGGTGCGTTTCTGTAAGCACATACACCCCTATTTGTTCTCCACTTAAGTGCTCCTCAATTTCTGCTCACTTTTCCTTTCTTCTGCCGCCCTGCATGTTTATGTCGCCAATTGCATGACGAGCTCTCTTTCTTGTTTTCCTACTTTTTCTCTTATTGACAGCGATGCTATTCCGAGATTTCTCTAGGCGTCCTTCTTCATTATTCCTTACACTGGCCTCCTGATCGCCCGTGGGCCCCCGAAGAAAGAAACCACGCGACCCGCAAGTTGCTAGCCCACTTCTCCAAGCCTGTGATTGAAGTAGACCGCGTCTCGTTGGAAACCACCACACCTTCTCACTTCGCTGTTTGCTTCTACGACCTCAAAACCTTTCTCTTGGCTCATGTTCCATATCGGCTCATTAGCAGCCACTACGGCTCTCTGTACGTTACTGTCCCGTACAGGCACCTCTGGCACCGCGCACCCCACGACCTGCACCTGAGGGGACAGTTCGCGCAAGTCATCTGCCCCCTTCGCCAAGCGCTGAGCTAGTCCGGTCCTTTTTCTGTTTAGGACGTCATTTAGGTCACCTGCTACTTCGACAAGGTGGCGTCCGTCGGCATTTTCCGCGAGCTTTGCTTTTGCTTGCTCCATAAGAGCGCCCAATGTTCGTCCTAGAAACGGCCCTACCACCACTCTTCGGTAACCTTTCACCCTCTCCACAATTGTCTCTGAACACCAAGCCAGGTTTGAGTCGCTGGCGATAATCACCCTTTCACTCTCTCCTACTGCCGAGGCCTCTCCCTGCTTCCTTATCATCCTTTTCTGTGTGATTGAGACTTGACAAGGGGCACTGACCCCTGCGTTCCTGCTTTTCCTTTGCGGACGCATCGAGGTAGGTGTAGCTCTTTCCCGCTAGCTCCTACCCATGTTTCCTGCATTCCATGTGCTTTGTTGACACACTCTCTTAGCGCGTTGGGAGACTGCGTTCCATTTTCAAGTCCTTGCTCGTTCACGATGGGGCCCTATTCAGCTTTTCCTCGGCTGCATGAAGTCCTTTTTCTATTGCCTTCCGTACATCACACTCCATATCTAGCTCATATTTGAGCTCTTCGACCTGTCTGACAAGCTCAATCTGGAAAGTATCCATTTTCTTCAGCCTAGCATCGACATCACAGCGTTTGTCGATTGACTCGATTTCCTTCTCAATCTCATCCGTCCCATCGTCAACCTTGAGGGGCTCCCCGCACACTGCACGCTTTGCCGTCTTTCTTGCCATGTGTTGCACTTGGGTTTTTCTAATACAAGCACCGAAGCATTCAGAGCCCGTGTATTCTAGCAAAGGCTGATACGCACATAATCTAAATCCTTAAAATTCTGCAAAGTAGTCATCACCAATGTTTTAGACACAATAAATGCCACACAGATTTAAGAAATGACACGTGTTCACACGTGTTCAAACACGCTGCCCCGCTCTCACTGGTGTAGCAAAACATTATTCCCGATACCAATACATACATACTACAACCACTAATAGCCAGCAGCCTTGTGACATCCAAACTAATATTTAAAGCTTCGTAAAGACTGAACGCCCCACACGGTTGCACGTGCTGAAACACGCGACGCGAAAGGAGCTATGACTATTCTGCAAAATCAAATATACACGAAACGCATCCGCGCCGACGGCGAAGAAAAAGAAAAGTAGCCAATTACTATTTAAAGGACAAAATATCAGCAAATCAAAAACGGAAGCAAGCTCTAAGCATGCATAAAAAAACATGTTTTCGTCGCCGCCACGGTGCCCTGGACGATCAGAGAATAAGACAATGGCAAGAAGGCACCATCTCGCGGTGTTAAAAAACTAGCGTGCGTTGTTCACGACGTCATTTCTGCGACGTACGTACACACGAGAAACAGTTGGTGGAGCCTGCCTAGAACAATTCTGGGCTTGTAGCGACATCTGGCGCGGATGCTGGAAAACTAGCGTGCTGTTTTAGTGACGTCGTTTTCGTGACATACGTACACAAGAGACTTCTTGGTGGAGCCCAGCATAGAGCACTTTCTTGTTGAAATGTGTAGCGAAATTTATGGCTGCTTCGACAAAATGATCTTTCATCAGAAGAACCGAGCCATAAATAGGAACGATTCAGCAGCAGTCGCCGCGAGAAGATGCACCGCTAGGGGCCATAGTGAGAACACGACTGTGCGCACGCCAGAGTATGGATATACGCAAATCGTAACCGAAGTTCAAGAAAAGCGAGAGCTAATTAGAATCTGTGAACACTGGCCGCGGCGCGCTAGCGCGAATGCTATAGCGGCGGCTGTAAGAAGCGAGAGCGTCTCCTACGCGCGAACCTCGGAGGTAGCGGACGACGCGCACGCAACCACGTGATCGAACGCTCGGAGGTAACCAAATCAAGTTGCGTGCATCGGTGAGCGGAAACGCAATTTGAAATTTGTTTGGGCGGCTCCATCGAGCTGGCAGCACCTCTCGACAACCTGTGGTATTGAATGCACGCGAAATTTAAAACGCAAAATGGGCGCCGCGCAAGTACGTCTAAAACCATGTGGGATGAATCAGTGTGCCGCACACGTACGTCAAGAGTCCGAAATGCTTAGAATGGTAAATTTTTATGCGTATTAGTCGACAAAGCCCCATGACAAGACCAGAGGCGGCGATCACAAAGGTACGTATAGACAATGTGAACTTACCAGTCAAGAAGTTTATCCATGCACGACGAAACTGCTGAATGGTATTCAAGCTCTCCTGAAACAGTGACTCAGTACTGCTGTTGGTTCGACCCTTCTGCTGCAGATTGGATTTTAGGCCAAACGCTGATCGAATGATGACGTCGGCCGTTAGCCTCTGGAAGAGTTCACGAAACTCGATGGCTTTGTGCTTCGACCGCAGTGTCTCGATGGCATCGAGGAGCTCGTTGCTGCCGTCGTCCATTAGGCTCATCATCTGAGAGCAGAACGGTGCTTTTACTTGTCGCTTTTCTCATGCAGTAGCATAAAAAAGAGCCTTCGTAGATGTATGAAAATTTGAGCAGCTGACAAATGAAAGGGGGGGGGGGGGAGGTTTATAAGCAAGTTCTCACATCATCTGCCGCAAGTACTAGGGGTTTGTTCGCTAGCTGTTCTCTGTGGGGATTCATCACCAGCGTCCTGGTCATCGAGCCTCCTGCGTTCCAGGCTGCGGTGCTCGCGACCACAGCATCAGCTTTAACCACCACTGTCATGCGTACTTCTAGCTTATTTCCGACGTGTAGCGGGCGAAACGCGGCCGGAGAAACAAAAATTGCGAATTAGTGCTGATAACCTTCGTCCATTACGCAACGCGGGAAATCATTTCTAAAGGAAAATAAAAAATTCAAGAATGAGCAACTTTGTGTTAGCCTTTCCTTTATTGTGTTTAGCGTTTAATTGGAAACAAGGTACAAGCTTATGGAGAAGATGAAGACGAAGTGATCACTAATGGTAAAAAAGAGTAAGTGGCAGTTTGGCGGTAAATAGGAGAGAAATACGTTAGCATTACGTGGCACTACTTTAAATGTCCTAGATCTATGGTTGAAACCGCGTTCGCCACGCCGGCAAAGTGTTTTTTATGAGCTAACTGGACACTTCCTGTCTCTCCGTGGAGCGAACTGACGATGCTCCGGAGCACAAACCATTGCAATATATATCTATATATATATATATATATATATAGTGTTACGTTCGATAAGAAGGCTGCAGAAATGAATGCAGTTCTTCTTAATAGAACCTAGCACTCACTCACACTGAACCTGCCATAGTTTTGCCACTAGTCTCCTTGTTTAACTTCAGTTTCGCATGCCCACTTTCCCGATTGCAGCTACAGACATGCTGGCCACGTCGCTGCCTACCTTTTTCATGTTCCTCGTCGTAAAGGCTGGCGTGAGAAGGCTGCGCATTTTCTTCCAGCGCTCGCCATCCGCGTTGACCAAGCTTTGCTTGTTGATCGGGTGGCTCCGCGCAAAGCCTGACGACATCTGCAAATCTTCTTGCGTCACCATTCGTCTCGCGGCGCTGTGAACTGCTGAGATAGCTTTGCATATTATGGCCGTGAGTCCGCTGATGTAATGGAGTAACGGGCCATGGAAACAGCTCGTGTACACCAACGTGGCACATCGCAAACTTTAATTGTATAGAACGAGAAATGGTTTCTTTGCAGGTTACTATTTTCGTAAGCCTGCAACGTATTACGCAGATAAAGTTGATAGTATGACGGAAGCCCGTCTGGTAGGGATGCATACTTAGAAGGAAGGGGTCCGGAGAGCGACCAAAATGGTTTAAAATGTATATATACGTTTTGGCTCCCCCACGGGAGCCTTGTCCACAATCTTGTGAAGAAGACTTGTGAACATTAACGCTTATAAAATGTTTTAAGGAGTCTACTAATTACCTTATTTTCTGAATGTATACTGCTCGGTCGCAAATTTTTGCGTATGGTAGCACTTGGTGTAGCGAAGAAAAAAGAATCGACCACGCAGCGCGGAATATTTATTGCTTGTGATTGCTTCTCACATTTGCAACTCTTTTTCTAATGCTGTAGCAAGCATTCTTATACAATTGAAACATTCGTTCGCGCTTAGGAAAACGCGAAAGTGTCTAAAAGTCATTGATGAATAATTCTCGCAGGTGCCATATGCCGGCAGGGACAGCTAGCGCTTTGAGTCAATTAAATCGCCTACTTGAGCAAGTAAAACATTAAACAAGAAGTTGGCCTTAAAGGTGGGACAAAATAAAGCTTTTTCTAAGTGATTCCCGTAGTACACATAATCTGCATAGCTGGTTTTAATGTTTGCAGTGCAACGCTTTCTGGGCTGCGTTTGAAAACTTTCAGTGTGCGATTGTGAGCCGAATTCTAAACGGGGCCTATTTGATCAGCCCTCTAAGAGAAGCCGGAAGTATTGTTATACTCACTCCTCGACTTGTAAAATTGTGGAAATCCTTTATTTGGATCTTCTTGATTAGCTCAGGATCTTTCACAATGAGAAACGGATGAGCACCGTTGTAGAAGCTGCAAAAAAAAAAAAAATGGAAAAATCATGCCACAATTCAAAATTACGTGGAGAAAGCTTTTGCTCTATAATGTATCCGGTTTAAGTTATGCTTTCATGAATAGGTACTAGTGCTATGGAAACTGGCCAGTGAGTAGTTTAATACTTTCCGTTCCGGCGAACACTATTGCATGGCAGAACCTGTGGAAGGGGACTCACAAAAAGTTTAGGCAACTTGACCACGATAGTGCACATGTGTTAACAGACCAATTCGTGTGCCAGCAGAAACTGAACTTGGTTTGAGTGACCAATGCATTGATTAAGTATACAGCGGGCTATATCTGTATCGTTTTTTTCGGACGTCGCGCTTTATGGCAAATGGTAAAAGGCTAAAAAGAAAAATAAGTCTACCATCACTGAACCGCTTGAAAGCACCGTCCAGGCACACCGCTTTTCTTTAGCCTTACTACGCAGCTCACATTGCTTTAGTTTACAATTCTTCAAGCGCATTTCAGAAAAGAAGGGATAAAAAAAACGACGTACCCTACGATGTCTCCATATTTCTCCAACCATTCTTTGTATTTGACCAGTGTTCCCTAAAAAAGAAAAAAAAAAGAAAAGCAACGAAAAACAAACTGGCGCATTACACGTTTGCAAGGCCCCGTTATTTCATGGCATGACAAAAATGAACCACTCTGCAAACGGCGTTGCATGATGATTACTTGCGGAAAGTGAGCTTAGGATATGTTGTAGCACATTTTTTAAAGATTTCCTATAAAGGAAAGAAAGAAACCACTGGCTTACACTCTAATTGTAGCGAATATTTGCCGGTTATTAGACAGAACACTGAGCTTGCGGCTCTACATAGGCGTTCGTTTGCTGCGAAAAATGCGTTTGGTGTAGAGAAAACATTTTTTTTTTCAACTCTGATAGTCGTAGTCCTGCTATCGCCTTGAAATGGATGGGACTTCGCTGTTTGTGTTTCCTTATTTTTCATAAACATTGCACCGATACAGTAAGTAGAGAAAGCTGGCTTGGCTCATTCAAGGCCTCATCTGCTGCCCTTCCCACGTTGTTTGTCTTTGCTATTTCCATAGACAAGTGAGCATAATGAAACAAGCGAAGTACGTGTATTCCTAGAAATCAGGTACTTTGGTTGCTGCACAGTTAAAAGCCGGGAAAATTGATTTGATACGCATCAATACAAGCTGAAATATCATTAGCAGCATGTTCAATGAGGCTGCTTGGTTCATCTTTAGATTAAGAACAGGAACAGCGTAACACACGACGTGCGAGTAAAGAGCACAGGATAGAGTGCTGACTAGCAACCATGTGCTCTATTTGCGGAAGCAGCATGTAAAGACATCATTGAATGTGACATAAAGGACAGAAAAAGAGGGATAAGAACGATAAGCGCCAGCCAAGGAGATAATCCAGTTAAATTTTGTTGAGAGCGTGAGGGACGCAAAACTGACGCACGCGTCGCCACTTGTGAATATGCAAAATGCCTCAAAGGTTTCCCGCGCGCTCCTTTTCACGATATCTGCCAATTATTTCGCACTTCTTAAGGATCAGGGTGCACCAACACGTGTTACGGTGGGCAGCCAGATGACTGTAAGGGTTTCTTTTTAGTGAAGCGGCATGCTCGCGCAGGCGATCATTAATGCACCTCCCCGTTTGCCCGATATAGCAACGTTTACAATCGATCGGGATTTTATAGACGACCTGCGTTGCACAATCAATAAAACCGCGAACATGACTCTTATAGCAGCTTTTGTGCGCGACAGTATCCTCCCTGTTGACTATTTTGTACAACCCGCTCAGTTTATTAGGGGCATTGCACACCACCCTCACTTCTGCCTTGGCCGCAATATTCATAATGTTGTGGGAAACACGGTGTACATAAGGAATGAAGGAAAAGCCTAGATCTCGAAGGCGATGACTGCACAATTTGTTTTCCGGCGTTCTTTAACCGTTTTATAAGGCCACCAGCAACACTGCACAACACGCTGGTCGAGGAGTCTGGTGATGTTAGTCTGTTGACTTGCGCTGAAAACCTCTGTTCAACAGAGTGCTCGCACGAGCGCTTCAGAGCAGCTCGCAAACATGCCTTAGCGATGCCTCGTTTTACAAGTTGGGAGTGTGCAGACGAAAACGGGAGAAGCCCTTTCTTTGAGCGAAACGAGTCGCTCCAGCACGTGTGCTGGAGCTAGAGCGTACGTGCTGGAGCTTTTCGCCTCGCTTTCCAGCTTTTCAGCTCAAGTCAACAGACTAACATCATACCCGACCAGCGTGTTGTGCAGTGTTGCTGGTGGCCTTATAAAAGAGTTGATGAACGCCGGAAAACAAACTGTGCAGTCACCGCCTTCGAGATCTAGGCTTTTCCGTCATTCCTTATGTACACCGTGTTTCCCACAACATGATGAATATTGCCGCGAAGGCAGGAATAATGAGGGTGGTGTGCAATGCCCCTAATAAACTGAGCGGGTTGTGCAAAATAGTCAACAGGGAGGATACTGTCGCGCGCAATAGCTGCTATAAGAATCATGTTCACGGCTTTATTGACTGTACAACGAAAGTCGTCTACAAAATCCCACTCGATTGTAAACTTTGCTACATCAGGCAAACGGGGAGGTGCATTAATGATCGCTTGCGCGAGCATGCCGCTTCACTAAAAAGAAACCCATGACGTCATCTGGCTGTCTACTGTAGCACGTGTGGTTGCACCCCGATCTTTAAGAAGTTCGAAATAATTGGCAGATATAATGAAAAGGACGTGCGTCGAAAATTTTTGAGGCATTTTGCATATTCACAAGTGGCGACGCGTGCGTCAGTTCTGCGTCCCTGACGCTTTCAACAGAAGAACTGGATTATCTCCATTGTTGACGCTTATCCTTCTTATCCTTCCTTTTCGGTCCTTTATGTCACATTCAATGATGTCTATATGTGCTGCTTCTGCAAATAAAGCATTTGGTTGCTAGTCAGCGCTCTATCCTGTGCAATTTACTCGCTCGTCCTGTGTTGCGCTGTTCCTGTCTTATTCTGAAATATCATGCTATTCCAGCAAATTTAACGGGTGCCACTCGCTCATTCTGGTCAGGGTAATAATATGGTTTAAATGTAATGAATTTCAGGGACGTAGCAACAGCAATTCATCGCAACAAGGACCAGCATGTTCTTTAAAGTGGGCGGTTGTGGCTTGGTGTGTTTATTGGACAATACGTCAAGGCAGCAAATTTTCAACTGTATATTATCGTTAGAAAGCTGATGAAGTCTAATTCAGTGTAAAAATGTCCCATCGCCAAAACATAAAAGAATTCGTAGATATCTACGCAATTTTACTTGCTAATATTAGTACTAGACTTGTACAGATTACAGAAAAAAAGTAGCCGATTACAATTACTATTAATTCATTCAAAAATGCAATTTCGTAAGGTCACCAGTTAATGTTCCGCGAAAGTAATGGATCAATTACTAAAATGTAGCCGATCACTTTAAAGAGCATAGAAGCGCGTGGTATGCTCCGACGTTCGACTTGTCCGTACAACCACCCGAAAAATTTTCTAAAAGATTCTGACAAAATGAGGCCTCGGATCCGATACCGCACGAACGACCAATTTCTCGGATATCGTTGTACGATGGCCGGAGTGATCGGACGGCCGCGACCAACAGCGCAGATTGCAATGCGAAGGCCTATACACAGCTGGCGTCGCCGTACAGGCCAGTACCTCGCCGGTCCCCTCGACCAGCCAAGGCGATTGCTTTTATGGCCGCTCACGGTGACATATAAATCATCTACAGGTTTGCTTTGCGCATGAAATAGAAGTACTCAGAAGAGAATGATGTCGAATGTGCACCTCTTACGTAATGCACCTCTTCCGGTGCATTACGGACCGCGAGCAATGATCCGGCGGCATTTCGTCTCGCAGACGGAAAACAAGCACCCACCGTCCCAGCGAGGCGGGTTGGCTGGCTTGCAAGTGAGACATTTTGCTTGCTATTTGCAGACACGACATTGAGGAAAACAGTTTATTTAAGCTCACGCTAATCGTGTTGTCAAAAGTAAGCGCGCTACGACGAGCTGCGCCCAGATCGCAAGCGCCGTCGGCCGCAATTGTACGGCGGTCGGCGAGCTATAGACCTACCGTCTCATTGGGCCACTTTCGGTGGAGGCGAAATGCAAAGACTTGCACTGGGCGCACATTAAAGAACCCCAGGTAGTCAAAATTATTCCCGAGGCCTTCAATGTCGCATGCCTCACAGTGAAATCGTCGTCTTGGCACCCCCTCCATCACAAGAAAAAGCAAAAGAAAAGAGAAAAAAAAAAGAAAAGAGAGAGATAGAGAGAGAGATAGGGGGGGGGGGCAATGAAAAGGAAAAGAAAGAAAAGAGATCGAAACGAAAAAGCAGAAAAAGAAAAGAAAAAGCATCACTTACAGCGCATAGATGCGCTGTAAGTGATGATTGATACCATGGAATACCAACTAGCCCGTACACAAATCTTACTTCAGTATATTCCTAGAAATATATCGACGGCGCCTACCGCTGTTTGTAAACATAGGGTAGGTCTGTATATTCATGCAAGTAATCTAACAACTTCATGGTTCTTTTCGTCAGCCACAGCTCGCTTGTTTGATTCCCTGCAGTTACCACCCTGATGGTATTAGTGTCTATTGCTATTTTCCCCGTGTTCTCATATTTTAAATTAGGTCAAAGAAAATCCGAGTAGACCAGCTCTAAGCCGCTGTGGTAGTCTGAGCTGTTCGTAACCGTTCTCGATAATTGAATGGAGTCACAGACTATTCACTGGTCAGCCAGCCAGTCAGCTTAAACTTTTGAAATGATGCCTTGATTGTCATTTTGTTTGATGTTATATATCGTATGATACTAATAATACTTAAATAAATTCTTAGGTGACATAACTGTACTGAAACTGTTATCAAGCCGGTTACCTTCCATTAATAATTCTAGTGAGGAACCGTTCTTGAGCGACTTTCACACAGAAAACCCGTCGATGCTTCAAGGTTATGTTGCTTCAGTATCTGTCCTGTTGAAGAACAATTCCACACGACGGTTTAAACATTGTTTGTTTCAGGCATTCTAAAAAAAAAAATGAGCCGGAATGCTTTTTCATAGTTTCTCTGTGAGTCAGGCTTACCTTCTGTATAATTTCAGAGAGGTTTCCTGAAAGAAAGCTTGGAGGAGGTCCCGGGATGCCGAGGTCTTTAAAAAACGACAGCCGTCTCCTGCGTTCTCTGTAAAGCACATAACAAAGTATGCGGCGGACAAAGGTAGCATTTGGGACAACCCAAATGCTACCTTCTTGCATTTCAGAGAACTTTTCGAATCATATGGTTGTACAAATGTAATTAACGAGCCTACCCGTGTCACCTCAAGTACTGAAACGATATTAGGCCTATGAATTACAAGCTTTTGCCCTGATGAAGTGAAGGCAGGTGTAATCACTTGTGACCTTACCGATCATTTACCAATTTATTGTCTAATACTATCGAAACAAAAGCGTACATTAGTAAAAGAAACACTGGTTAGAGACTACTCGGAACAAAACATGTTAAGGTTTAATGAACTCATGGAACAACAGAAATGGGATAGTGTCATAAAAGAAAACGATCCAAATGTTGCTTATAATGTCTTTCTGAAGTGTTTTACTTCTGCCTACAATGCCTCCTTTCCGCTAAAAGCTCCTAAAAAACACACAAAAAAACAAGAAAACCTTGGATATCACATGAATTATACACCAGAATTAAACAAAGGCAGAGACTTTTCGAGAAGTTTTTAGACACGAGATGTGAAGGTGATCTTCAAATATTTAAGAAAATGAAGAACAAATTAAGTGCTGATATCAAAAAAGCAAAACGAGAATTCTACATGAGAAAATTTTGTGAAATTTTGGGAAATTCTCGTCTTGTATGGAAAGCGATCCGGGATATTATAGGAAAGACAAGTTCGCCAAAACGTGTTTCGTATGAAAGTGAGTCCATGAGTGACATCGAGGTCGCAAACTTGTTTAACGAACACTTTATTAATGTGGGTGCTTCGGCAGATGACCGCGCCAAAATGTCTTGTGAACATTTTGTGAAAACACACTGTCAAAATACTATATTTATGTCACCCACCGATCAATATGAGATAACTGATGTCATATTGGCTTTGAAAAACGATTGCGCCGCTGGAGCTGACGATATTAAAGCTAGACCACTGAAAGCTGTCGCGCCGATGGTAAGCATCCCACTTATGCACATTCTCAACCTAATTCTTTCAACCGCAGTGTTCCCAGACGCAATGAAGCTAGCCCGTGTAGTCGTAATACATAAAGGTGGTTCGGTTAAAGACAAGAACAATTACAGACCAATATCAGTGCTTCCTATCTTTGCAAAGATAGCGGAGAACATAATACATAAAAGACTTTCTTGCTTTCTGACGGCAAACAATATAATAGTAAGTGAACAATTCGGGTTTATAAAAAACAAGTCGTCTGAAAGTGCACTTCTTGAAATAAAGGAGCACATACTAGACAATATCGAAAGGAAAATAGTTACCCTGGGAATATTTCTAGATTTTAGAAAGGCTTTTGACTGTGTCCAACACGATGTGCTCCTAAAGAAATTGCCATCGTATGGCATACGCGGCAAAGCTCGGTCTTTGATAAAAAGCTACTTAACTTCGAGAGCTCAATTCACATGCATAAATGGCGTAAATTCGGACTTAAAATTTGTAAAATTTGGCGTACCACAGGGATCATTACTAGGACCAACGTTATTTTTATTATACATTAACCATATTGTAAACATTAACAAAAATACAAAGTTAATTTTATACGCAGACGGTACGAATGTATTCTTCTCAGGTGCTCATGTAAGTGAGGTATTTCATCGAGCTAACGAATGGCTATCAGGTCTGGATTTGTGGCTTCAATCTAACAGACTTCAATTAAACATCAGCAAAACGAAATACTTACTCTTCCGGCCGCGAGGACACCACCCGACTGTAAACTTGGATTTAAAATTTCAAAACGTTACCTTTGAACAATCTGTATCAGTTAGATTTTTGGGGGTGACATTTCAAGAAAACCTCTCATGCACGCCTCACATTGACAAGCTCCGAAGTGAGCTAGGGCGAGTTGTTGGAATCTTAAATAAAGTTAGATATTATATCCCGTCTGCGGTGAAAAGGCAGATATACTACGCGCTATTTCATTCCCGGTTATGTTGCTGTTTCTTAGTATGGTCAGAGTCCTTCCATTTTTTTTTCTGGTCACGAAACTGCCGCCTCAGTTTCATATAGAGCCAGCGCCCGCCGCTAGAGGCGCAACCGTGCATGAGAGGGCATGCCAACGCCGCTACCGCTGTGGTTGTGTGTGGGGCAGCCTCGGTATTCTAGCTTTCTCAACTTCCTCAACCATCGCTATAGCTTCAAGTAATTATCTTTAACATTGAATATGCTTAAATTACTGCCTGAGCGCGTCTTCTGCCATGATATGAGCGCCCGGGACGAAAGAAAAGCCGCTCATAACATGGAGCTTGCGGCGGTCTCAGACCAATAAAAATTTTAAAAATCTGGGATTTTAAGAGCCAGAACTGCGATACGATTATGAGGCACGCCGTAGTGGGGGACTCAGGATTAATTTTGACCACCTGGGATCCTTTAAAATGCACCTAAATTTAAATAAACGTAAATAAATGTCTGAATGAGGTTCAGGTAGGATTAATGCAAGACAAACTTCGCTACTAAATGTCTTTAAATGCACCTAAAGGTCTGCAAAGCGATGCCATTTCTGAATGAGATTTAGGTAGGATTAATGCAAGACAAACTTCGCAACTAAATGTCTTTAAAATGTACCTAAATTTAAATAAACGGGTCTTTTGCATTTCGCCCCCGTCGAAATGCGTCCGCTGTACACGGCCGGGCGGTCTCGGTCCAGATTTCTTCATCATCGCTGTTCGCCTCAACACTTCGGTGGGCTCCGCTTTTTAATATTTGCCTGGAATTAAACGCCGCGCATTCGCAACAAAGCACCAGTGGTCCCACTTATCACCAGATGCAAACATATGGGCTGTTGCACCCCCGCTTACCGTTAAGTAAGCGCCAACTCTCCGTTGCGCATAGCGCCAGATTGTTCGCCGAGCATGCGCACAGCTGTTCACTAAATTTATGTTAAACTGTGGCAGAGAAGGACTCTGACTGTGGGCAGTATCTTATAAGGAGATCAAAAGAATGAAATTGTCATTGCAAAGGGCTGCTACCGTAGAATACTTAATGACAAAGAAAAGAAAATTGAGCTGCTCCGTGCGCTCAAGATTTCTCTGCAAAGCTATGCCATTTCTGAATGAGATTTAGGTAGGATTAATGCAAGACAAACTTCGCTACTAAATGTCTTCGCTGCAGCTTTTAGCAACGGATTAAGGCGAACGTGAAGTGTTAGGAGCTGCACAGTTGAAACTAGCTGTATTTTAATTAGGCAATTGCCTTAGCAAGCAGTCGTTTAGAAGCGTCAGTACGTAAGCCAAGCACTCATTCACGCTGCTCGTGGTTTCGACGCAGAAACGATGAGACTAGGTATTTTGGTTCTTAATGCGCAACTATTTACAATATGTTAAAAACTTTATAATTCGATCAAGAAAAGAAATAGAACGTGTTGGTGCAAAAACAACAAACCAGCACGATCATTTATTTATCATGTAAAATAAGCGGAGCGAAATACAGACAGCACAGAGGCGTCCGGTCGCGAATGGTCCACCATTCACAATGCAAGAAATTTGTTAAAAGCATGACACTGATATAATAAGCATAAAGAAATAACATCAAACGTGAGAGATAAGCATCGGGGGGGGGGGCAGGAAACAAACACCAGCAAACGAATGGCATTAAATACAGAATGCATAATCGATTGTTTCTATAAACAAGAAAGTGTAAAGCATAAGCATTTCATAACACATGGCAAAACACAAGTAGCCAAATCACAAATACAGCAATTTTTTTTAAATGGCTTGTTAGAGATACTTCTTCAGCTGTTACTTGCAACACGTGTTCGGCATCGTTGTCCTACCCCGCCACTTCAACTAAACAGCCGAGTACTCGAAAAATAGCGCAGCACATGCACAGAACAGACCCGATCACTCAGCTCGCCTCGCACTGCGCACGCGTTTCGATACGCGAACGATGCCCTCTGTGGCACAGTGGCGCCGCGTCGCGGCACTTTTGGGCAGCATATAAACCTCTCCCATAGCGTGACGGCGGAGTTTCGTGACCAGAAAAACATGGAAGGACTCTGGTATGGTCAACAACGACTAAGACCAACCTAGACGGTCTTTTTTGCTTGCAAAAGCGAGCGGTGCGTGCAATCGAAAATTTAGAACTTTCTGAAGACACTGCGCCCTTTTTTAAATCAAATAAAATACTGCCTATTCATAAATTGTATAAATATAAATTGGCCCTGGAAATATTGCATCAGCACCAAACAACACCTATCCAAACCAAATATCAAGTGAAACCTGGTCCATACTGCCTACGAAAGAATTTAATACCCAGGCCACGTTCTCGTACAAAATTTGGCGATCAAAAACTAAGCTTTATGATACCAGACCTTCTCAACGAATATCCGGAAATTGCTGAAGCACTCGTTACAGCTACCTCAGTGCATATTTTGAGAAAAATGCTCAAAAATTTTTTCCTTAACACAGACTAAAATCGTGCCGGACTGATCCCAGTTGGTTTCCGCTTACTCTGTGTCTTGGCTTTTCATTGTGAAAGTCCGATATATTTTCTGTGCCCGGACGATTGTTTCGACATACCTGTTTAATGTATCTGATTGTATGTGTATTTATGTTCCTGATGTAAAACAAAAGAACACTTATTGATGTTTCAGTTCTACCGTGCTCCAAATTGAGCCTATTGTAGTCAACACTTTTGGTAATTAATCTATGTTCTTGAGTGACTGCTGCTGCCAAGGGTGGCGAGGCCCAGTCAGGCACGTTCAGTGCCTTTTGTCGCGTCCCCCAAGGCATTTCTGTAAGGAATGTCTTGAATAAATGAATAAAAATGAATACAGAAAGAAAGCTGATTAGTTAGATTTACCTGGAAATTATTCCTTTAAGTGCAAAAAAAAGATACCATTGAACAAAGACAAAGAAGCTAAGGCCGTATTTCTATAGGGATAGAGGCCACAAGTAAACTTAAATGGTAAACTAAAAAAAAAAAAAGATAACTGATGCGAACCGCAAAGCGGAGTGATATTTGTCACATAAGGGCAAAATGGTCTCGTCACTGTTCTCTTCTTCGTTCAAAAACCGCATTACAGTTGCTTCAGTTTCACATGGGGATGCATGTAGTCTTCAACGTAAAGTATGTTCACCTTAGTAAAACCAGGCTTTCCTGCAAGTTTAGTTTCTCATTCGCACTTTGGGATATTCGTACTTACATGACCAACCATGCAGCAAGCGTAACGATGGCACTCAGGAGAAAGGCTTCCAGCATGGCTTGCGATGCTGACGTCGAGGTCGATTCTACAATGCAAGCGCCAACACTTGTGAAGAAACGGGTTACGATTGTCTTTTGTGGCACGTCAAACGCATTTTGCGCTGATGCTCCCGGTATCGCGACGATAAAAACGCCGCTTCCTTATCTCCCGACCTAGCAAGCTCTACGGGTAGGCTCATTTTGATGTCATCGTTTGCGACGTAGTAGGTTCACGGCCTGCAGTAAGGAATGGACACAAGACGGTGAGTAGGATGACGTAGTATAAAACGCCTTCTCTCTCATGTCGGTATCTTTAGCGATAAGTGTTCGTCGCGGCAGATTTGTATATAGCGCGCAGTATATGCATAAACACGGCGAGATTTCCCTGCTCTCAACGTACGTGCCTCTCTAGGGCGACGTGATGAACACAGGCCTTATGCAAACGCCACACATGAAGTAGCCCCGAATTGCTTTTATTTATTTTGTTTGTTTCTAAACCAGTCAACGTACAAGTTGATAGATTACAGAGGGGATGGGCGAAGAATAGAATGGAAAAGTTAAGAATACAGTTTCCAAACCATAACGGCAATTAAGTAAACCAAGAGAAAGGACCGAAACAAAAGTTATACTTTAAGAACAAATGGAAAAATGAATTCACGATACCGACCAACCTTAAAAGCAAGCAAAATACACAATAACGAAAACACTATCATCTGGTCTAAAGCATTTCGATGTATTTCGCTTGAGATTACCTTATGGTATAAAAGGCAATGTGCACTTAAAAACTACGTGCCCGGATTACTGATGCTCAGTAAAGACGCAAGTAGGCGTTTCCACTGAATTGATTTTTATCGAAGGAAATAATTGTTAACAATTGATACTGTTCTGACCGGGCGCGTTAATCTTATGTGTTAATGCCGGTTTGCTTGTAACCAGTGTGGCAAGCTAAAAGCAGCAGGAGCCATTAGCGTTGATCAAAACGAAGCGCAAACGCGATATTGGTTCTAGAGAAAATAGAAATGCGACTAACTCTGGGCCCACACGTGAACATACTAGAACCATGCAGCTGTAATCACGGACATCTCGACTCCCGTTATTCGAGGGAGCGCAGTGCAATGACTGGCATGCACTAGCCAGACGAGAAACCCAAGCCCTCGTATTACTGGCCTTTATGGTGTGCGTCAGGTAATGCCCCCCCCCCCCCCCCCCCCCATCCGATCCTTAGTTTCTTTTCCCAGCACTCACCTCGCCTAACCATGAGTTTGCTTGAAGCGTGGGCTGGGCGAAAAGCGAATTCTTACGTGAAATTTTTTTCTCATAAGACGACCGTCTTTAACTTCTCAGTAATGTGAAACCAACCATTGAAATCTACTAGGAGGAGGAAAGAACTTTATTGTGTCCCCTGCGAGTTGGTGGGGCGGGCCAAAGGCCCCGCCTAGGTGACGGCCAGGAGTTCGTGGGTCCTGGCGGCATCCTCGGCCCGCTGGACGGCCCATAGTTGATCTTCGAGGGCGGGGCTGAGCAGCGCGGATTCCCAGCGCGTGCGAAGGCTGCTGCTAGAGGCAGCGTTTTCTTTATTGTTATTTATCCCTCGGCATCCCCATAATATATGCTCCAGAGTGGCTCTGGATTCACATGTTTTGCATTTGTCCGTAGGATATACATCCGGATATATGATGTGCGAGAGGGCAGGATTCGGATACGTCCTAGTTTGCAACTGCCGCCATGCGACAGACTGCTTTTTTGTCAATTTTGCGTGAGGTCGCGGGAATATGCGCGTCTGTAACCTATAATGTTTCGTAATGTCATTATATGTTGTCATTCTGTCCTCCCACTCCCACTCATTTACCGCACCGTCACGTCCGGAGGGTGTCGGGGCGTCACTTGCGACTGCGGCTCGGTCCGTAAGCCCTCGAGCCACGTCGTGTGCCGCCTCGTTGTTGCCGTCCTCCGCGAGGGTGTGAGCGGGTGTCCAGGTGATGTATATCTTTCTTTTGTAATTTTGGCCTCCCGCAAGAAGAATGTGTAGTGCCTCCGGGGAGATTCGGCCGTTGGCAAAGTTTCTTATTGCCGTCTGAGAGTCGCTGACTATCACGGCTGCGTTAGTCTGAGCTACTGCGAGCGCTATGGCTACTTCTTCAGCTATCTCGTTACTTGTGGTGCGTATCGTCGCGCACGTCTTGCACCGTTTCTCCCTATCGATTACGGCTGCCGTAAACCCCCGTCTGCGACTGTATCTAGCCGCGTCTACGAACACTGCGCCCTTGTCGCTGCCGAATTTCTTCTGTATTTGCTTCGCTCTGTTCTCTCTTCTGTCCTTATTGTGTTCTGGGTGCATGTTTTTTGGTATGGGAGGTATTACCAATCTTTCCTTCGTCTTTCTCGGTATGTCCACCTTGACACCGTGCTGTGTGTGGTAACCTATGTCTAATTTCTCTAGGATGTGTCTGCCTGCTCTAGTCTTAGAGAGGCGTTCATATTGTGCCGTACATTGCGCTTCAATGAGCTCGTCTATTGTGTTGCGTAGGCCTAATTGCAGCAACTTGTCCGTGCTGGTGCTGATCGGTAGTCCTATGGCTAGTTTGTATATTTTCCGAATGAGGCATTCTAGTTTGATCTTTTCCGCGACCTGCCATTTTAAGTACGGCGCTACGTATGCTATTCTACTTATTACAAAGGCCTGTATTAACCTGATCGTGTTTTCCTCTTTCATCCCGCTATGTTTATTTGTTATCTTTCTGATTAGCCTCATGATTTGCGCTACAGTTCCCTCCAGTCTTCTGAGGGTTTCTCCGTTGTTGCCGTTGGCTTCAATAAGGAGCCCCAATACCCTGATCCTATCGACCTTGGGTATGGGTTTCCCATCGACCGTCTTTAACTGTATCTCCTCTCTATGGGTGAGCTCTTCCCTGTAGTTGCCTGGTTTGCGACCTCTGCGAGTCGGTCTGTACAGCAACAGCTCCGATTTCTCTGCCGAGCATGTTAACCCTGTCCCCTCCAGATATTTTTCGATTGTTTCGACCGCTGTTTGAAGCGCTTGTTCTATCTGCCCGTCACTTCCATTTCTCACCCATAGGGTGATATCGTCAGCGTATAAGGTATGATTTAGACCCTCGATTTCTTGTAGCTTGGCTGGCAGCCCGATTAGCGCCAGATTGAATAGCATCGGTGATAAGACCGAGCCCTGTGGCGTACCTGCGCTGCATATCTCGATCTCCTCCGAAATTAGGTCTGCTATCGTGATCTTTGCCTTTCTGCCCGTTAGAAAATTGCTTACATAATCGTACGTGCGTTTTCCCAGTCCTAGTTCACCTACTCTATCTAGTATCGTTGCATGTATAACGTTATCGAAGGTCTTTTTTAGGTCCAACCTGAGAATTGTCTTTGCCGACCTGCCCGAATCGTCTATGATCTGATGTTTTAGTTGTAATAGAGCGTCCTGCGCTGAGAGGTTTCTCCTGAATCCTATCATCGTGGGTGGGAGCGCGTCGCAGTCTTCGAGGTAGGTGGTTATCCTCGCTAGGACCACGTGCTCCATGAGTTTCCCCACGCAAGAACTGAGAGATATGGGTCTCAAGTTCTCAATTTGCAGTAGCTTGCCCGGTTTAGGTATTAACACGATACAAAAAATAACAAGATCTTGATATATTTCGGAAGTCATTGTGAATTATGCAATAATGTGATTACCAGCGCACACTAAATACCAAAGCCGCACAAGTTAGTTTATTGCAGGAGCTATAGTAATTTTACTAGATTCTTGCTTTTGATTTTTATTGAATGACTTCTCATATTCTTTTTTTTTACAGCTTTTCCAACGAAAGGAACACAAAGTATAACAGGCGATCAATCAGAAAAAATTAATCTGTGTTAGGTATAAATAAAACGAAAAACAAACCCAGAGGTAGGCAAAAAAAAAAAAAGATACACAGCAGACAACGGTACAGCATACTTTCTGTGTTTTTCGTTGTGTTTTCGTATTTACTGCACGTTTGTTCCTATTTGCTAACATGTGCCAACTAGCCGAGCTTACCACCGTGCCCGTCGGTTACAATTAGTGTCAAAATGGTTTAGCTGAATTTACACTCACTCCGAACATTCCACGTAAATTGTAGCGTACCGCAGTTGTGGTGCAGCGCGTTCCGTTTTTCTGTGGAAATGGTCTACGGTGGCCAAACAGGCGGGCTCTTCCCCGACTGTATATATGAGAGAACCGTGCACAGATGCAGGCCCTCGTAAGAGGAACACATTTGGCCGATAACTGCGAGAGGCCAAATGCCCCGGAGTATTTTCTGACAGAGACATTCTTTGGGCCTTCAAAGCGCAGAAACGAGGAGAATTGTCCTGGGCCTATTGAGCCATAAAGAAGTGATAACTGCCCGACGTGATTACGGTCTCCTCAAAAAAGGACAGCCTTATCTGGCAAGGCTACTGCCTTGTTTTCGTAGCGAAAAGAAGTGCTCGTGTATGACGATAGCGTTTCGCTGAGATAGTGGTGAGCGTTCTTCGTTCAAAGGTAACGTTCTTTTCGCATTTTACGGACGCACCATGAGCATCGCTGCGCGAAAATAACCCCAGAGTGTATCTTGCTTGATCCAGAGCGTTTCGTAAATGCTGGAAGCTTGTGCTTAATATTTCTGTGATCACTCAGTGTAGCGAGAGGTTCCGGAATAGTTTTGAGCAGCTCAGGTTGATTACCGGCTCTGAAATCACACCACGCTAGCGTTTCTGCGTTCCGCCGGCACAAGGACTTAGACGCCGGGCCCTGCAATCAAATTCTTTACCATTTTCTTGTCCTATTTTCATTGTACGTTACCGATTTCTTGGCCGTTTTCTCATCCAATTTTGCTTTATTCTTTAATTTTCACCTGCGTTGACCCGAGTTCTGGTAGAATAAATTCATTATGCCCTTCTTTTCTTAATGTTATCGCGCCTTCTGTTTTAAAATTATGGTTGCTGGCATTGCAGGAAATGTACGATGTGTATGTATTACATTTTGACATGACCGGCGCGTCGTTTGACTCCTAGCACACGAAAGACATCCAAGAACGGTCACAGTGTTGACTTTGATTCCAGTCTAGCACTTCATCAGCATGAGTAATGTGAGTCAGAGTAGGAAATTGGCTGCTCATTGATGGCGGATAAGTTTAATTGAAACAGATGTTCTCTGCGAACACCCAAAATAATTATGTGTTCTTTTGATTTCCCATGATGCGTTTTGTACTTAAATGCGTTAGCATTAGGAGTGTCAAAGTAAAAAAAAAGTGCATGTGTATGAAGTGTGGAAAACGGGCCACATAGTCGAAGTATATACATAGTGCTACTGAGGGCGGTCTGCTCCGGACCGCCGTGAGTTGCACTTCACTCCTCTAAAAGGCAGGACATGAGCTCCTGAGCAAAACTTCGCACTATGGTGAACGCGGTTTAAATCATGGATTCGGGACTTCAAAGAGGTGCGGCGTAATGCTAAAGCATTTCCCTCACATTGACGCTAAATCGATAATGAATATTTCCTAGTGTGTTATACCCTGTCTCTCTTTCTTTGTATTCCATTTCGTCGCTCACTTTTAAGAGTAGCAGACCAAATAATCTCAGCCGGTTGCACACCCGACCCATCGTTATTGCTCATGTCTGTCTATTCGAGCCAATATTTGCAGTCTGCGCAAGAACTCTTTGTCCAGTAGATTGTTGGACTCTGAAACGACCATGTGCTCTTCATAGAAGGAACACGCTCTGATTATCTGATTAACGTTTGATGCCGTGAATATATCTCAGATGGGTTCACGTACGTTTTGGGTTCCCTTTGTCAACAAAGAGCATGTGGCTGGTGAGCCTTCAAATGACCACCATATTTCAGAGGACGCAATGGTTTCTTCCTTGTTTTGCAAGTGGCATGATGGTGCAATGACACGGCTACTCACGTACGAAGACAATCTTTTTCACCGCTAATTCACTCAAGGTAATGAGCCATGTTTCAAAGCAACAAGGTTTAACCGTGCGGCATGTTTTGACTGTGCGGCATGTTTTAATTGTGCGGTTTCCCAGTGGGTCGGGTGTTTTCAGGTGGCATCACAATGTTGTCTTTCACCAGGGGTTTTATATGGAAACGTAAGTTATTTTGAACATCACGACCAGTAGCGACAAGCTAGATGTCTTGAGCATAGCTCTGAATGTGAACGTAGCCTTCTGCTAAAACTAATCTATTAAGAGGAGGCTTCAGATCGACGCCAACTCCGGTGCCTCCATTCAAACACATGTAAAACGCAGAACTGCTTTTCAGAGAGAACTCCTTGGCCGATTACAATGCAATTAGTCGCTGATGAGAGAGAAAGGTAAATTGTAGTGATTGTTTGCGAGCGGAATAATTTATTCCTGATGTGAAAGTATTCAAGAAAAATTGCTGAAAATCTGTAAGTTCGGCCACCTTAACCCCGCCCCCCCTACCCCACCCCGCCCAAACAAATAAAAGATGTGGCTACGCCTTTGGTGCGCCCTGACTTTAAGTTTGGCGTGGTTAGAGGCTAGTGAAGTCTTCAAAACAACTCGAGATAAGCGAGACTTGAGGACTACGATATGCAGGGTGACCAAAGGTTAATTTCTACGCCGGCGGCCGCGGCCGTGCTTGAGCAGACGATCGCCGGCTTCTTCCGGAAGTACGCGATCCTTATCAAAATTTGAAAGCAGCTCTTCGATCAATTCAGCTTGTTTATTAAACTACATCAATGAATATGCGCAGTAACAGTAGGAAGGAGCGCACCGATCCAAGACACCCTTCTAGATTGATCTCTACTGTTGGCCAATAGCAGCCGCGTATGGCAATCTGATATATGACAAAGTGTAGCACCCCGAAAAGATTGAAAAGATTCTGTGGAAAAATGAGCGTTTGAGGAAATGGTAACCTTTGCGCTCCGCTTGCGAGCTGCGCGTAGCGCGCATGACTGCAAAATGTGTCGGAGATGTTCACAGTAGAGTATGTCATCCGCGGACGGCGTTCTTTTTTTTTTTTTTTGCTTGAAGCCCGAGGTGTGGTTCAGGATCACATTAAGAGTGCACACTCCTCGTGTCACCTTGGCACATCAATTTCAACAATTGTACAGCAATGAACAGATAGAAACATCCCATAAGCAGTGGGGGAATTGTCTGTTAGCGAACAGAACCAGTGGCACGTACAACGGGACCCAAGTGTTCTATATTTTGCAAGACATAATCCAACAGCAAGTTGTCTATTCGGTCACATACCCAGTTGCCTACGTTGTCTGCTCGACAAGACAGCAGTCAACCACACCTAGTGGTTCAAGCTAGTGGACAACTCGGATCACTGGGAGAAAAGGGCTACTTGCACACTGAGCAACCAGAAATTCGGTAAAATTTCAAATGGACGCTAATCACACTAGAATATCTAGGCAGAGGGTGAAAGGTCTCCGCATTTCACATGGCGGCACGTCCACCACGTCCATTCTTGAAGTTGAGCGCGAAAGTGAAATGTGCGCTTTTTATCATCACGAGTCAACGGCAAACGATGAGCAAGTAGTGGCACTGAGCACAACCTAAGTTCTTGGTGCTTCCTTACTCACAAAGAGCGCGGAAATTGAACACCTTATTAGGTACTTTCGAAGTAAAGCCAAGCGCAGAGTTCTGTGCTTTGTCATATTATAGTGATAGCTGTTATGGGCCTACTCGCTTAGTTGTTTTGGTGTCTGCGTGTGTCCATCGCGTTCACCCCACGACTACCAATGTAACTGACTAAGTATTCATTTATAGAAAGTAACGCCATTAAGGGAGAACGAAATAGAGGGGTGAGTTAATTTTTTACAAATGTAGACTTGACCTTCAAATTTTTCAACGTTGATCCATATGCCATTCTTCGGGTAGGCCAAGTTGAATGTAGATTCGAGCTTCAACTCTTTCACCTGCGATGATAAACAAAGGGTGGATTAGTGCACACATTTCATGTGCCGCGAATATTCTCAACGACCCAAATGAAGCAATGCTGATTCTGCTGTAGCGTCAAAATGCTGCTAGTTCTGGCATAATGAACTTGAAACCAGGTAGAATCTTCCAGGAAATTTGAAATGACGGTATCAAGAGTGATCAAGAAAAATATCTTTAATAAGCCAAATTGTTGGGTTTTACGTGCTTATTATGAGGCACACGTCTTACTTAGAAACTTCGAAATAAATTTTACCACCTGGGGTTCTTTTGCACTACCTATGTTCAAGCACATGAGTGCATTATGCCACCATGGAAGTGTAGCAGCCGTGGCAGAGATGGAACCCTTCACCTCCAGCTCAACAGTGCATCGCGACACCCACTGCACTACTCCGGTAATTGTTGGCCGAACTAGGAATGTCGCTGGACCCAAAGTTTTGGCAAGGGTACTTGACAAACTTTTTTTTTTTTGCCGAAAGTTGTCTCCAGAGACCTAACCTGTTCGGTCACCAGACGCAGTTCATTATATAGTAGTACAAACAGCGCAAGCTGCAAACTTTTTCGCCTAACGTTTCGCCTAACGAAAACCTAAGTTTTGACGAACGAAAACCACTCCCACTGAATTAAGCTCAAATGATGGGATTTGGCCTGACACCTTTTTTGTAAGGTTTTATACGCAGGAGCTCAAGCTATAAGAGATGCATCAGCTAAGAGAAACCGATATCAATTCACAGGCTCAGTATTTCTCCCTAAAAAGCTTAGGTTCTGAATAACTATATGTACATTTACTTTTCATTTGGAAACAAAAGCGACATCAGCTTTCCATGAAAATAATGCACCTAAATTTTACTGAGCAGCAGGCACCTGAGTGTGACGCTCGTCCAGATGAAGCTTGTACTTTGCCAGAAGCTTGGTCATGGTTAGTTTCATCTGGAGCTGAGCGAAGCGCATCCCAATGCAGTTCCGAGGGCCTTGACCAAAAGGCTGGTACACGGTGGGATCTATCTGACCTTTGTTCTCAGGGCTGAATCTGCCAAATATAAGCAAGGAATAAAAATGAAATTAGAAAACTGCGGGATGGCTTTACGTACAAAATATCTGAACTTACCAGCAAGGAAGTTTATCCACGCGCGACGAAATTGTGGAAAGCTCTTCATGCCCTCTTGCAAGAGTGATTCTGTAGGACTGTTGCTTCGATCTTTTTGTTGCAGATTGGATTTGAGGCCAAACGCTGATCATATTATGACGTCAGCCGTTAACCTCTGGAACACCTCGCGAAACTCGATGGCATGATGCTTCGACCGCAGGGACTCCACGGCTTCGAGTAACTCGTTGGTGCTGTCGTCCATTAGGTTCATCATCTGAGAGAAGAACACTTCCATTTGATCGCTCCTAATACGAAGAAGCATAAAACAACATCCTCCACCGATGTATGACAATTTGAGCAACTGATACAGCAACATCAGCATAGCTGTATCATCGAGATCTCCCACCCTGTGTCAGAAACACTAGGCGTCTATTTGCTGGTTGTCTTTATCAATGATGCCCTGACTATGTGGCTGCTTTGCGGCTGCCACGCGGCGTATGCGTTGCTAGACCACACCGTCTGCTTTCACGCAGACAACCCTAATTGTGAGCTTTAATGGTTTTCGAAGGAGGCTATTTACAGGTTTCGGGCACTTAATTGGCAACAATTTAGACACGAATGCAAAAAAAAAGACAATTTTAGCAAGAAGAAAAAAATATGGCTGAAAAGAACATTTATGTGCACTGTACTGCATAATACATAGTCAGCTACATAGCTTCTGTCACGGCTTAGCCTGCAATCTTAAGCAGGTGGTGGCGAATACACAAGAGTGGCAGTACTCGCACGCCTTGCTTGGCATTCGTAGCTGTAGCATATCTTTTAACTTATTCTATAATGAAACAGAGCAACTGCCGCAAGAAACAACCACACAAAGGTGATACCTTGGGGCATCGCCTTTCTTGTAATTTACTTCTGTGGCAGTCGCCATGTACCGGCTATATCATATGTCAGCGCATGCGTAGAAGCAAAGCTGCATCGCACTGGTGATGCTTATGATCTGTAGAAGGAGCTGAGGCATGCCGGATGGAGCGCACTGCTCGTACAATTTGTAGACAAGAGAGTTTGGGGCAGAACATTCTTTTGTGATCAGTGGTTTGCATTTGACGCCATCATGGCGGCCATTTTGGTCACTAGAATGCCGACAAGCTGCGTAAACAAAAAATGAAACAGCGCGACAAAGGCATCTTGCTCCCAGTGATATCTATAGATAACAATGATAATCCGGTGAAGAAGGGTCATCGTCATACAGCAAAGCTGCATAAGCGCGATAATTTCGTGCACTGACGACATCATGACCGCTAGGTTCAGGTACTAAAATGGTTAGAAGCTGAGCCCTGACATCATGCAAGAAGTATCTAAATAAGGAAAGGAAAAATGCAAGAATAAGCCCCTCTGCAGTAGGCACCTTGTTTCGCATTTGTATCCTCAAAAGTAGAACAAGGACTAGGGAGATGGAGTCCTTGAAGCTATCACGAGAAGTGCTTGGACTTCCAGAAGCGCTTGGATTTAAAGCGGACGGATGTATTAAGCGGTCTGCAGTCGAGATAAGCAATAGTCGTTTAGAGTACTGGCGTAAGAAAAGTATGGAAGATATTGATACGACCGGATCTATTACAGGTATAGGTAGCGGTACAAGTTAGAGAAACTTTGTGGAAGAGAAAGAATATTAAAAAGACGTATACAAAGATGCTAGAATGAAAAAACGTGTTTAGCATATCTGAGTAACTCAAGCAGGCTAGGTGACTATTTGCCACCGCCAGGTTCAAAAGGAATGACAATCACTCATGACAATCACCATTGCAATCACGAGTAGTGGAACAAGCGATGCATAAGGCTGGAGTCAAAACATTGAAAAAAAAAAATACAAACGATTTGCCTTCGTGAGTGCAGCCTTCGGCATCCCCTGTTCGACCATTTTCGATCAGCTCTAAATTCAGCTTCACATGTCCGCTTGACCGATGTTTACTACAGTAACGTGTATTTCCACCGAGCTAAACGCAGCGCAGCCTACCTTCTTCATGTTGCTCGTCGTAAAGGCTGGCGTGAGAAGGCTGCGCATTTTCTTCCAACGGTCGCCCTCCACGTTGACCAAGCTTAGTTTCATGATCGAATGGCTCCGCGCGAAGCTCGACGGCATCTGTAAATGTTTTTTCACAGCCCGTTTCCTGGAGACACTGTGAATCACTCAAAAAAATTTTCTGTGTTACGGCCATAAGCCGGCGAATATAATTGCGTAGCAGGTCGTAAAAACATCTGACATAAGCAAATCTAAGCACATAGAGATTTTAATATAAATATCACGAAAAAAATTTTTGCGGGTTAGAAATTTCTAAGGCTGAAACTTCTTCCAAGGTACATTTATAACAGATGAACACACTGGATAGAATGCATAGAGTGATGCAAACACACGACAGGGTGCACAGTGGTCTTGTCTAAGTTTCACGCATCAGTGCAGCTGCAATAAAAATTAGTAGAGCTATTGATTTGGCATGCCGATACAGCAATTGGATCGACAGTAGATGGTACCTTGAGGATACCGACAGGTTTAAGAGGGAAATTCGTGAAATCATACCAATTTTTCACTAATTTCGACTGGCTATACGGCAGCGGTTGCCCGTTATTATTTATAATTAAACGTTTCTCTCTCTCACTTCCTGCCTCAGCAATTTAGAGCTGATAGAAGCGTGAAATATTGGGCTTGCCTCAGTAAGTGGCCTTGCTATATTTACTTCTGATGAGGAAAAAAAAAAAAAACCGCTACCAGTTCTTAGCACACCTGTTCGAACGCTCAAGAGTAGAGGTGGTAAGTAGTTGAGATGGCCTCGTGAACACTTTATACCGACTTCAGCGACTATCACTTTGTTCTTTTGACAAGTCCACTGATATATAAAGCATTACAAAGGCGCAATTTTATTTACGCTTTCTCAAAAAGTCATTACAATAGCATTTGTCCGAGTGTTACGATGGACCCTCAATACAACCGGCAGAACGTAATGATTCGGTTCCGCATCATTGGCCTTTCGAGCTTTGTCAGCACTTCAGAGCACCTTCCGCCTGCGTTATCACCCGTGACAGCCGGTCGTTTTGTGTTGAGCGATAAAAAAATAAGATAGAGGAATGACTCGTTATATTATACAGGCCTAGTTTTGTACCCAGCGTGGTGCACATATCACACGGGGTATCCCTGCAGCATGTTCCAGTGGTATGCGCCTAGAAAAAGAAGTTAGCACTAAATGAAATCCTGCGCAGTCTTATTTTCAGACGAGTGAATAATGAAAAAAAAAAAAAAGAATGGTGGGGTTTGTGACGTAAACGTGACGTGGGCCTCCCACTCCTGTGGTAAAGTGCATGAGAGTAATTTCGGTTACGGACATTAGTCTAAGTAATGGAAGAGAGTGCCCGAGGCTTGCTGCGGAAGGAGTAGCTGGTGTCCCGGCCTCATTGGTTGGCAATATTTAATTTGACTGCATATCCGCTATTGCCAACTTTCCTAAAGCGAATTTTTTTTCTACCTGCTCAGGCTTTCGGGAGAGTCATTCAGCTGACTTCTTACCAAGCTGTCGCCCAACCCAGGCAAAATAAGAAAAAAAAAACTTGCCCAATTGGAGCTGTTTAACAAGGTCTCTGTGCTTTAATCATTAGGCCATAGAGGAGCAGGCTTTTAGCGTACGCCTAATTTTCAGTTTGATACCCCTCTAGACTTCTCGCAACCAAAGCTTTGAGATTCCTCGCAGCCAACGCTAACAATCATAAAATGTCCAAAGGAGTCGACAAATCCTCTAAATTAGCGATCGTTTGCTGTATGTTAACAAATTGTTGTGTGCAGTGGCACCTCGTGGGGAAAAAAAGCCACCACATAGCGTTCAATATTTAAATGGTTCGTATTTGGTTCTCGTATTTACCGCTCTGTTTCGACTGAGGTAGCTAGCATTTTCGCAATATTGAAATGTTTATTGACGCATGGAAAAGGGCTTAGTTGTCCTTAATAAATTGTCAGTAATCGTCCCAAGGCCACTCTTCGATCATGAGAGCTGTTGCTTGGCGACAATTGAAATCCTCATTTGAGCTGCTGAAGTGATAAATCACAAGTCTATAGCACTAGTGCGGGATGAAAGAAGGCTTAGCTTACACTGATCTCCACAGTGTCGGAAATCTTCATGATTTAAAAATTGATCCATGAAAAAAACGATGATCAAGATACTCCCTAATGAGTAACTTGAGCGCAGCTCTATACGTGTTTTCATTTCGCGACAGATTGGCAGCCGCGGACAATCTGTCTCGTGAGGCACGTAGCAAACGGAGCGAAATGTGCGGCGCCTGCCGCACTAATCTGAAGATCGCGAGAGGCAGCACATGGGTGACCCTGGGCGCAATGCACAGCAGCCACCGCAGACGGACCTCCCAAACGACGTGCGATACTCTGGTGCCATATTTAATAGCCATCGCCGCCACACTACGATTTTCTTCTCACGCTCGCCATACCCTCCTCCTCTGCTTTCCACATCTTCGTTCCGCTGCATCGTCCTCTCCCGCTTTCCGGCTCACATCTTTCATACCCCGCTGCGCTCTGCGTTCGCTCTTTTATCTTTCGCTCGTTCGCTCGATTACGCCGAAGGTTTCCACAAGAACGGGCGCCTAAGGGTACACCCACACCAGGCCGACCGGACACCGATTTCGGTCTGCCGACTGTCGGTGGCAGCGTTTTTTCCTTCGTGTCGGCAACTCTGTCACAATGTACCGACGCTGACAGTCTGCCGACGATCGGCGAAGAACTCGGCGTCGGTACAGTGTCACAGACGAAGGTAAAGAACGCTGTCGCCGAAAGCCGGCACACCGAAATCGGTGTCGGGTCGGCCTGGTGTGAGTGAGCCTTAAGAGCTGCGTCCTAAAAGTTCACCGACGTTTACGATACTCCTTAATGCAAATTTGGAGCGCAGCTGCTTAGGTCTTTTGAATTTGCGATATATTGTGGCAAAGAATTTGATTCTGAACGACAATGTCCTCTCGGCGGCGGTGCTGAGCCTCTACTCGGGTATCTCATTGAGCAGCTACGGCAGGCGAGGCGCTTCCAGCGGTTGCGTCGCTCATTGTTCTAAAAGAACTGGCTGACACTATTTTGTATTATGATTATATTGACACGTGGTAGCGATAGTGACGAACGGCGTAGTGTCGAAGCTGTTAGTTACAAATTTAACTCTTCATTAGGCGAACTTGTGCCAAGCAAGATAAGTAACACTCAAGCGCAACAATAGCGGCGAGCGGAATCGGCGATCGTCGAAAATCCGATCTGCGGGTCAAGCGCGTCGGCTTTTATGCCGTACCTGACTCTCCAAGGTTCCATTGTAATCGGTGGTGCCCGCGTGGCTTCCAGAAAGTACCACACAATTCGCGTCGAGCATACAATCAGATTACAAAAAAGCTTTGGTTGCCACAGCCAAAGGAAAGAACTATCGGTAACATCCGAGATACTTCTGATACATGACGGCGCGCGTGCATTGAGGAATAGCATTTAACAGTTGTTAGCTGTTGAAAAGCAGTGACCGAAGAAAGATAAAGGAGTGAACAGACAATGCTCGGTACTCTGGCGTCATCTCGTAGCGATCATCGCAGAATGCGTCTTGCGGGGAGCTACGCTTTCCTTCTCACACTTTTGCCATACCATCCTCCTCCGCTTTCCTCCCCGCGCTCTCTCCGCTATCGGCAATTTTTATTCACTGCTGCGCTCCTTGATGCTCGTTCATCCTGCGCTGTTGTGCTCGTTCGATCGGTTGCTACGCCAACGCTCGCCGCAGGAACAGGCGCCAAAGAGCAGCGCTCTAAAAAAAGGGTTTGCCTGGGAAAGATCTTAGGACGGTGCTTTATAACTTGCAATTGTATAGCCAAAACACCCAAGGGGGCTTATTTGATGAGACTGCTAACAGCGACATGAAGACTAAAAGATTCAAACTTGAAGAGTAAACTTTCGTACTTACTCTTCGGCTTGTAAAATTGTTGAAATCTTTTATCTGGATCTTCTTGATTAGCTCAAGATCTTTCACAATAAGAGACGGATGAGCACCATTGTAGAAGCTGCAAAAAGCCATGCCACAAAGGAAGTTTACGTACACCAGACTTGTTGTACAACATATACGGTAGAAAGTATGACGTCACAGACAAACATTACGGCTCCAGAAACCAGCAACTGCAGTGTATCTTTATAGTTATGTCAACACTCTCGCAAGACATATTTTTCAAAGAAAATTTTAGCGGACCACACCATGATATTGCACATGTGTTGCGAAACCGATTCCTGAACTATCAGACCCAGAAGATGGGATAGCTAAGCATAACATGTTTATGCCTCGCTGGCTATTTCATTTTTCTGGTGTCACTGCAGTTGGCAATAGTAGAGAACTGGCAATTAGTGCACTGAAAACATTTCTGCTATCTCATAACTGGGTACAATTATCGTTCCGAATGCAGTTTCTCTAGAGTTACTCTGCATGCCAAATTGGTTTAGTTTGCATTTCTTTAGGTGCCTTTCAGGAGAGAAAAAAAAACACACGTACCCTACGATGTCTCCATATTTGTCTAACCATTCCTTGAATTTTACCAGTGCTCCCTAAAAAGAAGCAGCAAAAAGAAAATACTGTATAATACGGCCATTGTATTTCGTGGCAGGGCAAAAGCAAACCACCTGTACTGATTACGTTGTGTGACGTTTATTTCCGTAAAGTCAGAAGAGGATATGCTATCTCGTACAGGCTTTTTTAAAGAGGAGGGTCAGACAGCCTAACTAAAATTACTATTTGCATGCAGTACAATATCTGTTTCTCTTGCTTGCTGCAGCCAACAGAAAGAATACTAAACTGCGATAGACGACTTGCTTCTCCACATCAATATACGCCGGCTGCTAAAAGCATGTTCTGTAAAGATGATATGTGGTGTTTAATGGCGCAAGGGCCAGGTATGGCCTAAGAGCGCCATGACAATTGGTAAGTTTAACAATGTATTGTGAATGGCATGGACAGTGAATGTATCATGGTAATTGTGAGAAGGCTCTAAAAGGGCCTGAAAACTGTCGCTGTAAATTGTGTAAAATATATAGGTACTTAAATAATGACGCTGATAGCGTTCTGTAAAGATAAAATTCTGTAAAGACAAAGTTGTTTTTCATTCTACCAAAGGTGTTTTTACCCTTGAAAAATATGTGGCTCCTCAATTTGCACCCTGCGATATTTGCGCATTGTAAGTGAAGCAAAGCTATGGGTGTTCCTTAAAATTTGGTAAAATTGCTTATTGCAATGTCTAGAGCTGAGATAACTGTGCTGTCACTAATTCATGCCACTTGCAATTTCATGACTTCGCACCAGAAATGACGAGTGCCACTTTCGCATTCTCGTTATATTCATAATGTTGCCAACATGTTATCAGGAAGCCCGCAAGGTGCAGGATCGTTAATGAAAAATAAAATTGTCATCTACCAAACTGTAGCATGAAGTCATGCAAAGGAAACCCATACGGGTTTCTCAGAAAGAAAGCTGGCAATCAGAGAAAAATTCGTCCTGATCTGGCACAACATTATAGCGTAGCTTCATTCTACAGTCCGGTGGAAGGTATATCCCTTTCATCGATTGTTTCTATAAAAAAATTAAATAATGGGGTCTTACGCACCAAAACCACGATCATATTATGAGACACGCCGTAGTCTGGAACTACAGATTAATTTTGACCACCTGGGGTCCTTTAACGTACACCTATGTCTAAGTACACGGTTTTTTTTTTGCATTTCGGTCCCATCGGAATGTGGCCGCCATGGCCGCTGCTAAGCACGATGCCAGCCTCGTGCTTAGCAGCGCCACACCAAAGCCACTAAACAACCATGGCGGGTATTGTTGTTTATTCTAATAGGATTCAAGGAAACAACAGGGTCAATTCATTGTAGCACAGTTCATCATTAGATCCAGCGTGAATGATAGTTCCTTGCTGCGCTTATAACCTAAGTTGGCAGATTGGAGTGCATTGTTCTAATTAATATTCTTGCATTTCTAGGTGCTGCATGGTTTATGGCCGCGGGAAATCTTGAATTATCTAATTGAGTATAAAAGCTTGCTCAAGCACTGCCAAATTATAAGAATAATTGAAGATCTACAGATTTTATAGCTAGTCTTAGTCAAATTGTAGCTGATTGCTAAGAAACAAAATTCGGCAGCGACATTTAAGACGGCTTTTGCGCGCGAACGCGAGAGCCTTATTTCATAATTGAAGTTTGTTCTTACCGCATAAGTACACTGATGTATACATAAGCGGTGGGGATGGCAGGATGAAAGCTGCATAAAGGCAGCTTGACTGGTCTCACCTCCCGTTGGACAAGAGACAGCAACATGGCAACATATTCATTGCACATACTTGTGCCAAGATGAATAAATATATATACATGCAGCAAGAGCAGAAACGTCACAACTTTGAAACGGTAAATAAATACTGTTCGATTCACGCATAAAACATGTTAGCAATCACAAAATTAATTGCAGTAATGTGTTCTCGAATATATAACGTACGTTTTCATCACTTAGTTTGTATTCAGTTTTGATAAAAGACGATAGGAGAGTGTTTGAAGGCCGTAATTAGTGCGCGGGCGTGGAACTGCTTAGTGTTCATTGTATCGATTCAGGCGAAAAGCTTGATTATGTTGCAAGTTTGCAATGTATCTGATATGTGTAGTACCCTTAATCACATCACGTTTAAGAGAACTTATAAGTTGATACTCGTAAAGGTGGTCTACTCGTAAAATTCTAAACCTCCGAAATATATCACGCGTATGCGATTTGTAAGGCAATCCTGAAATAGCACGTAAGGCGCTATTTTGAGGTGAAACTAAATTTCCTAACGATCTCTTAGTACTATTTTGCCAAATGAGGTGACAAGAGCGCAGGTAATAAGCAAATAGTGCGTTATGAATCCTAAGTTTCTGTGGTATTGGCAGTAACCTCGGGCGCCTGCTGATCATACCTAACGCATTACTAAGTTTATTTTGTATGTAAATGGTATGGTGGTCCCACAGCATGGGTTCATGAAAAATAACACCCAAACTTCTTGCTGTAGCGGAAAGTTCTATTTTCGTGTCATTGAGTGTGAGGCGCTGAGTGAGATCACAAGGCGTGGACTTCACTCTGAAGAGGACCGCTTTTGTCTTGGAGCACTTTAACTGGAAATAATCGTTTGCCGACCAGTTATATATTTTGCTGAGTATTTTATTTGCCAAATATATAAGTTCATCCTCCTTAGTTCCTGAGAAGTATAAACTGGTACCATCTGCGTAAAATATGTCGTTAAGCGAATCTTCACTATTAAAAATGTCAGTTACACAAATAGTAAATAGAAGTCGTCACAATTTGCTACCTTGAGCCATACCCTGCTTTATAAGTTTAAACGAATATAATTTTGTATTAATTGGTCCGCATTGCTTTCTGTTGGTTATGTAACTTCTTGTTAAATCGAAAACAATTTCGTGTGTACCATAACAACTCAAATTTTCTGATAATGTTCTATGATTAATTCTCTCGAAAACTTTTGAAAAATCTAGCCATACTCCCAATGTTAGTTTCGCTTTCTCTATGACTTTCAATATTAGTTCTTTTTGTTTAACAAGAGCAGTTTGAGTGGAGCAGCCTGTCCTGAAGCCGTATTCGATTTTGTACTTGGAACTAACGGGCGAGATATACACCGTGGAGATCACGATTCCTTCTTCCGTTTGTACATCACAAAAATGAGCACAGTCGGTGAAAATTCTGTTCATACCAAGATCGAACAGTTGCACTTAAACGTCGTGCTTTACGCGATGACACCGACCTGCAACGCGGGACTCCGCCCGGCGAACCCACACGACTCCGGTGTAGCCATTGAGCTGGGCGAACGAGTCTGACCACGTTTCCGAAAGACAAAGGACGGGTATCTCGTTCAGGATTGCACCGTGATTGAGATCTTCCGCACGCAGATTCAATGAACGAAACATCTGTTCTTACCCGTGTGCCTGTGACCCCTTTAGTTCCCGCGGGTGACGAGAATATTTCAAGGGAGCATTACAGTTTCGCCGAGTCCACAGGGGTATGTGCCATTGAGCTTCGACCCTTCTGCACTAACACCAGGATCGACCCACAAGAGGATTTTTTTCTGTTGCCGGACGCCGAGAAAGCTACGGGAGGATAGTCACATACCACTTTCGCTGTTAATTGAGATTGATTTGTAGTTACTTGTGATGTCTTTCTCCACCTTTGTGCGCACCAGTTACTCTTGTAATTTTCATCTCCTGAAGAAAAAATTTCAGAGGTTAAAGACATGTTGTAAATAGGAGTAAGCGCGGGATGAGCAGGTGAATAAGATATAGAATTGGTTGTAGGTTTATTTCGTGTACATCTTCACTTTTGGTTCACCTAAAGCTTTTAAAAAACATCAAAAACTTCAATGTCATCACCTCCATGAAGATAGAAAGAGTGTGTAATGAGACTGAGCAAATACATCAAGGCTACCTGATCATAAGCTGGTGCGCTCCACTCAGAATGCGATATGTGGCCCTGGAAATTTTGGCCCTGGAAAAAGTCCGGCATGCCGTGTGAAAGTCCGTCAGAACTACGACGCACTCCCAGTGGGGCCTCGTCGTGATGGCCAACGCTATCACTTGCTCCTCTGCCTCCGCAGTGCTCGCTCTGGAAACCGACATCACGCCGATGACACCAACGGATTTTCGCGTAATGGGGCACCTAATGCATTCGCATTAATAATATTTAGTATTTAACAAATTTCAATGGTAAGGGATATGCAGGCGATACCTCCCAGAACTTTTAGCTACCGAAGTAATAGCCTAACAGCGTCGGTGTTCTTTTTTTTCAGCAAGATCTCGCGTTTCATTCCCTGAAGTGGCAGTCATGCTTGGTTTAGTGTTGATTGCTGTATTTCTCACACGCTCACATCTTGAATAATTTCAAAGAAATTCAAATAGTGAAGATCTATCCTATTATTGTGATCCGTGGCCTTGATAAATGAGTTGAAAGTTAACTCGAACCACTGATGATTCTTTATTGTCCAGCCATTGGCCTGCTAGCGTCAGCTTTTGAAATAATGTTTAAATTTTTATGCCTTTTATATATCGTAAGGTGGTGAGTTGTTTAAAATCAGTGAGTTGTTTAAAGTTGTTTTAAAAAATCATAGATGACATTATGATGCCGACACAGTAATAAAGCAGCTTAGATTTTTTTATTATTCCGGCTTTATACGCCTCTTGAACACTTGTCACGCAGCAAGTATATGAATTCTACAAGGCTGCGTTGCCACAGATTTGTAGAACAGTCTGTTGAAGAACATTCCCAGACAACCTTTATAGAGAAGATGTATGCTTCCAGCCCCCAACGCATTTGTCGTGTCCGTGGACATAAATGACCTCTTTCGTGGGCCGATCCCGGTGTGGTGCAATTGTAGGCTGAAATTGAAGCGATAAGTGTGCATGTCCTTTTGAATCACACATACAGTGCATACTGGATTGGTTGCTTCGATAAATAAAAGCATAAAACATGTCTCGTGCTACCATGATGGATGATAAGGTGGTCGTTAACAATGGGAAGCACAATATGATCGACAACGACATCTGGTTGTAACAGGGGGCATGGCGCCAATACCAATATAAAATATAAACTAAAGTGCAGGTTTGTGACAGCAAAGTTTGTAACACAGGATGTGAGGTCACCACATTACATATCTATAAAAAGACCCGCATTGCATTTATGTTGTGACAGTTCTATGGGAAGGTCACGTATAGGGTGGACTCCTGAAGAGCAGCGTGCGTATGAGGAGTGGCGAACAGAGACGACAATGTGAACAACGGCGTCATGCTCATGCCACGAATAAACATCGTGTCCAGGACGCTCAGCGCAAGCGCCAAGCGTGGTAGGATGGTGATGATGAATGTCGCGAAGCCGAAAAAGAGGCCAACCGACGTGGGCGCTATGCAATCAATCGTTTCAAAGGTGCGAATTCTAGGTTTAAGAAGACATTTCTCGACGCAGAATTCGGATTTAGTTGCCCAATGTGGGATCGACTGTGATTCCAGGTTTAGTGCATTTAGCTTCTCTGTGGTCCACTCTTTGTAGGTGCACGAAGTAGCGGCGCAAGTGAAGTCGTAGGTCGGTGAAACCTCTTCGGTTAATAATAAGGCAAAGAGCATGCGAATGTCGCTGCGCAAATAATTTCGAGCCACGTCGCAATGGGTAATTGTTCTAGGCGTCGTTTACAGCTTCGTTATCCAAACATCTTCACAGGGTGAATTGGAACCAATAATTCTTTTATAGCATGCGAATTTTTGGTTAAAAGAAATCGTCTAAGCAATCTATTTCCAAAATCTCGTCGCGGATAGTCACGTTTTACCTTTTGTATAATTTCAGAGAGGTTCCCTGAAAGAAAGCTTGGAGGAGGTCCGGGGATTCCGAGGTCTTTAAAGAACGACAGCTGTCTCTTCCGTTGTCTGGAAAACACGTAACAACGTATGGTGTCGAGGATACCGTACAGCTAGTTCTTATTTCGCTTGAAATTGGTGTTTCAACGCTGAGAAACGCTATGGATCCTAAAAGCCAGTAGTTCGATATTAATGAATGTTTAAAGTTTACTTATACAATGTGAAGACAGCATAAATTTGGATCAATCTGAAAACCTATAATTGCAGTCTAAAACTACACTAAACGTAGAGTTATTCGACATATAGACGCTTACTTGAAAGGCCATCTCGCTATTACTTTTTTTCTGTTAAAAAGCTGCGATACTGTTTCTCGATTTCATACGTAGGATGCATGTAAGCTTGAATGTCAAGTACGTTCTGCTTAGTAAAGCCAGGCCTTCTTCCAAGTTACATTATTCGTTATTACAACAGGATAGTCGTACTTACATGACGAACCAAGTAGCAAGTGCCATGATGACGCTCAGGAGCAAGGCTTCAAGCATGGTTTGTGATGCCGACGTCAAGTTAAATTACGGAACGCACAAACATGAACTTGTGGCGAAAGGGGCTATGAGCGCTTTTTGTGGCGCGTCGCATAGCAGGCTGCGCGGTTGTTCTTATCGTGACGTCACAAACACTATTCTCTTATCTCGCGACCTAGTAATCTTTATATGTAGGAAATCTTTGAGGTCAGTATTTGCGAATTAATCAGTTCATGGTGTGTAGTCAAGACGCTTCTGAAGTCGGGGGAAAGGGTAACGTAGTACAATAAGGCCTTCTCTCTCATGTCGGCATCTCTAGCAATAAGAGTTTGTCTCAGCATATGCCTGTATTCCTCTATTATATATATGCACCTTTTTAGGGCTACGAAGGTACGTGGTGGACGCATGGCTTATGCAAACACCACACCTAGGAATACAGTACTGAAAACAGGAACACACATTAAAACGACAAGGACAAGACAGAGAAAAAACAAATACAAGCAAATACACAAAGCCACAATTGCAAATAGGCAATATTCTGTAGTGTCGTTGAGCGGAAATACGCGTGGGAAGAAACGGAGTGGACAGGACAGACGTTCACTTGAAATTGAAGTTTAATGAAAGGTTTTCCTGGGAGCGGACGGCCACACATGCATTGTCAGAAGGCTGATACGAAGCTCATGCGTAATCACATGCAAAAATTGTTAAAAACGCTAACGCCCAAGGAGATAACTAATTTCTTTATCCGTCAGGGCAACTGACGGGACACTGACACACGCGGCAGATTGTGCGTATATCTGGCCAGCCTCAACAATTTCTCTCACCAGTCTGTCATTAGACTTCTTTAAAATGGTTGCATTTCTAAATAGCGGAGTGCAACCGCAATCTTTGATACGTGCAGGTAGGCGCATAGCACCCGCAACAGCCTTCAATGACGCTGAGTGCATCCTGAGTCGGCATAAACGACAGACTAAAGGCGCCGTAATTTTGACAGAGGCGGTTTCTAACACGTAAAGTAGCTCTGCTTGGGATTGCCGGCCTAATGGATTCTCGAGCGTGGTGAAATAATGATAGATGCTGCGTGGTGTGGAGCACAGCGAGCACTCACCGAGGACGAAGTCATGATCTCGAGCTCTATTCAAACAACTCTTGAGCGAATAGGGTGCCAAGTCAATGAGCGGCTCCCTGAAAGTGAGTGAAATTTGCATAGCATTACATTATTGATACTGTAGCTCAATGCAATAATTTTAAACTTAGAGGAAACAGCATCTACGCAACGAATTAAGTGCGACAGAGTAATTAAGGAATAGTAAGGATAGTAGCCACACTGTTCGCTATGGGTTTGTAAACGCGGTCGCTTATGTAAAATCATCAAGCTGTACACAAAATGCTGTCGTCTTCGTTATCTAATTTTGCCGAGGAAAGAAATTTGTGGTAATTTTCATTACCCTCAGATTTCTGGATTGTAAAACTTTATTTGTCCAACAGATGTAGGGAAGGCTTTGAGCGTTCCCACCTAGACGACGGCCAGGAGTCCTTGGACCCTCAAGGCGGTTTCGGCCAGTCGGACGGTCTTCAGTTGAATCTCCGGAACGGGGCTGTGCCTTTCGTTTTTGCCAAGGAATGACCTTTTTCCTTCTCTCCCTTCTCCGCCCTATTGAAGATAAAATAAAAGAGAAGGGAATGATTTCTATCCTACTACTGCATTCTTAGTTTTAATAATATTGCTTTCTTTTTTGCAGGAGACAAATTTTTCGCTCAGCCCCCCTCTCACTCATTTGGTTGCTCTCGCCCCGCCCCCCTCGGCTCCGTAATCAAAAAAGCAAGACCCATGTCTGGACAACTAATGTATGAAGGGGTACGTTAATCTTTTGTGTTAACCCTGATGTGCCTGTGGCCAGTGGGGTAAGCTGAAAGCAGCTGCTGGTGCTCCATCTGCAGTAAACGTTGATCGCAACAAAACGACGAAGAGGTGAGGGTGTAGGGAGAAGATAAATGTGACTCAGCCTCAGACGCTAACAGCCCCGAGCCCCCGCTTCATTTTTTCCTAGTCATCGATATGACGGTTTTGATAGCCGCCAGTTTCTGCACATGCCTCCATTCTACATGATTTTCGTTTCCTCAATAAAGTTGTTAAAAGTCAGCGCTGTGTGACTCTTTTTCTTTTATCCCTGTCTCTCGCACTGTTCTTAAACATGAACTACAAACATGTATAAGTCTCTACCTTTCATATGTTGTTTGAAGCACGTCCTCACCGAAACAAATTTGCAGAAATTTTTTGCCTCTTCAGACGACCATCTTCAGCTTTAGAATGCATTGGGAAGCAGCAACAAAATTTTCTGTATATCAACATATTTGCAAGATCTTGCATTTACTGCACCATTGTGAAGGATGAATAATATTTACCGGCGTCCCGCTAAATAAGAAAGCCGCACAAATTCTTTTCTGCAGAGGCTATAGTATTTCTGTAGGATTCTTGCTTTTAATGCAATTGGCATTCTATCTATCTATCTATCTATCTATCTATCTATCTATCTATCTATCTATCTATCTATCTATCTATCTATCTATCTATCTATCTATCTATCTATCTATCTATCTATCTATCTATCTATCTATCTATCTATCTATCTATCTATCTATCTATCTATCTATCTATCTATCTATCTATCTATCTATCTATCTATCTATCTATCTATCTATCTATCTATCTATCTATCTATCTATCTATCTATCTATCTATCTATCTATCTATCTATCTATCTATCTATCTATCTATCTATCCTCTCACGCCGACCAAGTGACCCATGTTGTCTACCTTCTTAAGACTCTAGGTATGTGCTCGTAGTCGTGATGCCGTCATGGTCGTCCTCATTCCAGCTTCGTCATCTGACTACCATCATGCCGTGTCGTGAACACCCAATGTAGTGGCCGAAGTTATCTAATAACTTGTGCCACTAGTTACGGTCTCGTGGCTGGGACGCCGTCGTGATGCCGGAGTCAGTTTATCCTCGTCATCACTTCACAAGCGTCATACCATTGTCGTCATGTCGTCAAAGTCATTCAGCCATCGTCGTTCCAACGTCCTTAACTCTCAATCATTCTAGAGTAATCATGCTGTCTTCATGCAATCGTGATTGTGCCGCCGCAGCATCCCATCGGTGCCACTGCGTCGTCATGAGACAGTCACTGCCGTGTATCCATTGCCATGCAGTAGTTGTCACGCTGCCACCGTTATATCATCGTCATCATTTGGGAATCGCCATGTCATTGTGGTCGTGCCGCTGTCGTCCCACCGACTTTGTCCTTCCATCGACGTCATTGTTTTGTCGTTCCAACGTTGTCACTGCTTATCATCATAGAGTCGTTGGCATGCATTCATGCTTATAGACGACTTTGGCAAGCGAGTGAAATGCCAAAGTGGGCCGATACAGGAGACAGTGTGGATCGCATAAAGTCGAAGCAATGAAAGTCTCAGAATAGCCGCTACAAATTTTAAGTAAACGCGACTTCAGCAGTGCGGTGTGTCGTTGCAGTGCTAGAACGCTAATCGCATTATAACGTCGATAGTCATATTGAGATGGGTTCTGGCGTAATTTTTTTATTTCCATTTAAATACTTCTCATAGCCTTTATCTAGAGGGGGTTGAAAACAACAGGAACACGGACTCTATAATAGACGATAAAAAAGACACAACCGCAAAAGCATATGTCGGTCGGTAACAAATATCGTGACGTATGATTTAGCAGCACGTTTATTCAGAACCCATATTCCACGTGAACTGTAGCGCGCCGCAGTCTCAGTGTAGTGTTTTTAATTCTTTTACGGAAATTTCTACTCTGAACAAAATGGCCAAAGGCTTCAACAGCTCTCCGACGGAAAACCGTGCAGTGATACAAGCACGTGTAACAAGAATGTGTTTCATCGATAACGGCGAGAAGCTTGTGTGCTTGGGAGCGTTGTTTACCACAAGCATTCATTGCACCTATAAAACGCAGACGCAAGGATCAGCGTTGCCAGATTGGAAAGTCGGCACGACACCAGAAACTCGCTAAAATTTCCCCAGATTTCACCAGAAAATAAAAGTGCCTTATAATGCACAAAAATGACCAAGAAGTAACATTCGTCAATCACTCATCTTATTATTTATATAATATCACGATGAGAAGGCTTTAATCATCCCTTGGAGCATCGTAGATGCCTGAACGAAACCTGCGTAGCATATCGTCCGTGATAGTGAACTTCACGCAACACCCCTCTCTGGAGGCCAACGTTGTGCGAATTCGTACAATGGAATCCAAAGTTTATAGCGACATTTTGCTCCTGTACTTAGTCTTAACACACGTAACCTGACTGAAGACACGCTCCACCACTGCATTCGACACTGGGCGAGAAAGACACGCCAGTGCATACAATGCAAGTTCCTGGTAGGGCTTTTCCCCCATGGCATTTTTAAACTTGAAAATTCTAGCCCAGACTGTTGCAGAATCCTCAGGAAGTTTCCCATCGAAGACGGCCTGCGCAACAGGTTTTTCTGACAGCGAAACGAGCGGAGCGTCAGCACGTGTGTTGGCTGGCCACGTGACGCATTGCCGGTGGCCGGGCGTTGCTCTTCCCGTGCTTCCCACGGTAAATTCATTCCTCCACTAGAACAGCCGGTGCCGTCTATTGAAACGACTTATAACTATACGTGCGTTGAAACCTAGCGCTAGCATCACACGCTAGCACAAACCTTAGCTACAGTAAGCTTTATATAGTTCACTGTACCCTAGCAGTAGCACAGCAACACAGGGATTTCATGAGGAGTAAACAAATACAAATATAGGCCTTAAAATCGTGGCGGCCGCAGGCGCAACCTAGTGTTAAATGTTTGGATGAGCAGCGAGGGTGGACGGTAATTTCGGTAGAGTGGTTTTCCCCAGATATCCCCAGATTTGGTCTGGTGTAGTAGTTTGTTGGCCTGGCCACCAGGAGCTCTACATTTTCGCCAGATTTCCGAAATCTGGTGGCCAATTTCACCAGATGGCAACGCTGGCAAGGATAGTTCTCCTCGGTCTATTGCATCATAAAAAGGTGATAAATGCACAACGCGTTTACAGGGTTGTCAAAAAGAGAACAGTTTTATCTAAGGAAACTATTGCCTCATTTGCATGGCCAAGAGGTGTGATTGTGTTTGTCTATAGAAGTTTGCTGAGATAATAGAGAGATTTAGAATTGGGGGCCCAAGGCTGTAGGCCCCTGCGCCGCGTTGCGTCGGTTGCTGTTGGGTTTAGAGGAGCAAGCAGAGTTTGAGGATTGGGTCGAACGCAGACAGCGTTGGGTTGAGCGCTCGGGACGCCGCAGTGTGGAAAATAGAAAGGTACTTGAAGGCAAAGAAAAGTACCTCTTTTCTTACAAGGGGAAATGAACAGAATGCATTTTGAGCAAAAAGAGCGAACAATAAAATGTAACATACGTAATCACTGTGCTAGTACCGGTTAGTATTACGAATTAAGTGTGCAATTCTAAGCCAAGCAAAGCCAATCGAAGCCAAGTGCTCTTAGTTGGTGTTTTCTTGTGACGCACTGCGAAACTGCGAGTTCACCCGCGTGAAATGGCAAAAATCAGTCGAAGTACAGCAAGTTTGCGCTGGGGCCATCTGCTGTACGCCCTCGCTGTCACCCGCGAGGGCGGCCCAAGACGGCTTGGGGACCCACGCTGGTTTTCGATTTTTGGGTCTTGGGCTAACGCGAACGCAAGAACCCAAGACTGGCTTGGGTTCTGCGCATGCGCACTTGCGGCCCGCAATTTTCTTGGGTCCCCAAGCCGCTTGGGCCCCCAATTCTAAAACTCTCTAATGATATGCGTTCCGGGCCTCCACAAGAATTTACCCATCAGGCTGAGAAATCGAACTTGCTACTGTTTCTTTTGTGTTTGTCCGATTGGCCGTTAAGCAGTCGCTAACTCTCTTCCAGATTGCTTTGTTATTTCTTATTTTCATCGGCGTAAGGCTAATTCTGATGGAATAAATTCTGTTTTGAAGGCGGCTGCGCCTATCTTCTGTTCTCAAAATGATTATTGCTGACAAAGCGGAGAATGTACATTGTATCTCTATTACGTCAAGGCCTGACACGTGCGCTGCTTGTTTTATAGCGTACCGATAATATCCAAGAATGCCAAGATATGCAAGATATCCAGCGTTGGCTGCGATTTCAGACTCGCCTTTCATCAGCAGGAGTAGTGTGGGTCATGGTAGGGCCTTAGCTGCTCACTGATGGCGGGCACGCTCCTTTCGAAGAAATTGACTCGGCGAACGCCTAAAATACTTCAGTGTACTTTTGATTTCCCGTGATCCGTTCTGTATTTGTACTAGTGACGTTGAAACGTTTCTTTGTTTTTGTCTCGCTTAACTTCCTCGCCCACACTTCAGGCAAGCAGATATAATATTCTAAGCCCGTTGCACCCCCATCGCATCTTTCTTTCTCGGCCTCTGAGCATTTTCGGGAATATTTCAAAGGTGATCGAAAAAGCATGTCCTCGGGAATGCTGCACTCTGAAGCAACCCCGTGCTCTTGAAACAAGGAGTAAAACCATATTCTTTGGCAAACTTCAACGTCCACGAATGTAATTCAGCCGGGCTCACATATCGTGTGGGTTCTGACTGTCAACGAACTGCATTTGTCAAAGGAGCCTGAAACAACCACAAAATGTAAGTGACGCGGTTGTCTCTTTCTTGCTTGACAAGGGGCGCGATGCTGCTGCGGCACTATCAATAACGTGCCATGAAAACATAATTTTTTTCACCACTTCTTCAGTCAAGCTGATTAGCCACATTTGACAGCGCTATGTGTAAACTCTGGGGAATATAAGCTTCACGGCCATACTTTTCTAGATGACATCAGAATGTTTATTGCCATAAAATTTTCAGTCGGGATATCTTATGAAAACGTACGTTACTTTTGAACGTTACAATTACTAATAGGATAAACTCTTGAGCATAGCGGGGAATGTGGATGGAACCTTTTGCTAAACAAATAATGTAATTAGTCACATTACAGCACCAATAGATACAGGAAATAGCTATTTTATATGAGGTGCACTACGAGGCTTTAGGAGTAATTCAATGTGTTACTAGGTATCTGTGGAGATAAATAGCGCTTTTCTTGTGCGTTTTGTTAAAAACCGCCAACTCGCTAATTCAGAAGGCATGAACTTGAAACTAATCTTTTAGTTCTTCTTTATGATATACCACAGCATGTATAAGAGTTCAATACCCGCAATAAACCATTTTTTTTTGTGATTATAAAGACTGGAAATGGGCGTGACAACTAAATATTCATAAAGATGTTTTCCTGCACTGCAGGCCGCAAGTTTTCAGAAAAGTATCTGCTGTAAATTTGGATACATTAATAGCACTAAGTCATGTTTCGTGACAGCAAGAGACTTTCTGAATCTTTCAGAAACACGTTCGCAATAAAACAATAGAATAAAGAATTGCACAGTGAAACAACAATCACTTCCTAAATATCATCATATCATCACTGCAACAAATATAGGCCTACAAGCCCAATATTGCTTTAATAGAGCAAACACACGCGTCGTGGTTGTTTAGTGGCTACGGTGTTGGGCTACTAAGCGCGAGGTTGTGGGATCGAAACCCGGCCAATGCGGCCGCATTTCGATGGGGGCGGAATGCGGAAACGTCCGTGTACTTAGATTTAGGTGCAGGCTAAAGAACCCCAGGTGGTCCAAATTTCCGCAGTCCCCCACTACGGCATGCCTCATAATCAGATCGTGGTTTTGGCACCTAAAACATCATAATTTATTTAAGCCAAACAGCTCTCTTAAACGCTCGGCTATTCGCTTGCATTGGGTATCGCCTTCGATGGTGACAGCACCTTCTAGTTTTACAAGCAAGGTAATAGGGAGACAATTGAAGCAGATTGCCTTAGAAAGGCAGGTGTGTCGTGTGTCAGCGCACCTTCTGTTTTTCTATCGCCCAAAGAAACTAAGTTTCTGAGCATGCTCACCTGAGGTCGGCATTTTGGTCTTGGGACGTCATGAAGGAAAGTGTTCATATGGTACAATATTGTGCATACACGAATAACATGCATAACATAGTAGCCAAAATAAGAATCGGGACGTTAGGAAGATAATTGAAGCAGATTGAATTAGAGAGGCGGGAGTATCAGGTGTCAGCGCACCTTCAGCGTTTCTGCTGTCCAAAGAAACTAAGTTTCCGAGCATGGCCACTTGAGGTCGGCATACCGGTCTTGTGACGTCATGAAGGAAAGTGTTCATATGATCCAATTTTGTAAATACAAGATCAGTTGGAAGTAAGCGCTTGTGTTGTCTACTCCTCATTTTTTCCTTGTTTGTGCGTGCTTGACCGTGATCTGCCATGTGTAACCAACTAGCCAAAAAGTCGGGGGCCTTAAGCCACCCAAGATGGTAAGAGGTTCATTGACGAGCGGCAGATATCCAATGCCTGCATGGCGCAGTTCGATGTAGCTTTGACGTGAAAGACGTCCATTGAAAAGTGGCACATAGCCTGCGAATTTTCGGCGTAACGTATACTAAATCATCGGCTTCCGGTTATTAAGGAACGCTTGGAACGCGGAGTTGATTGCTCTCAGCGTCGAAGAAACTTAAGGAACTTTTTTCGTCGCTGTAAAGTCGCAAATCCGCAGTGGCACCTACCTAGTTACCCAAGCTAGCGTCAAAGGCTTTCATTGAAGAGCGGCACCCACCTAATGGCACCTACGCGGTGAACCAAGTTTGCATGAAACATGTTCATTTTATACGATCGCAGTCCCAGTGGTAGATACCCAGTGGCGTTAATTGGCATCCTAAAGGCTAATTGAACAATGGTACCTACCAGCGGTGCCTACCAGCGGTACCTACCAGGGTGCAGCGGTGGCGTGGAGGTAGAACAAGCATGCAAGAGGTCCGTGGTTCGAATCGCGGTGCCGCGCAATTTTCCACCGGATTAAAAAAAAAATCCGCGTGTTGAGAAAATTGCATAAACAGGCCTGGACTGTGGCCTGATCCCGGTGACCAAAACCGCTAACGCACTCCCTCACCAGAGCAGGATTGGCAACCCTGGTGCAGTACTTGGCCACAACCTCCTATATGAACACAACAATCAAACCCCGGCCCCTCAGTCCCCAGCAGCTGCGAAGCAACTGACCACGGCGGCGGTCAGACCTGCGACGCAGCAGAGGGTGCTAAAAATCCCTGGCTCCGGACAGGCCGCCATTGGAATATGAACCTGGCAACGTTTAACGCTAGAACGTTATCTAGTGAGGCGGAATTAGAGGGCAGTTAATGGGATATAATAGGGCTCAGTGAAGTTAGGAGGCCAAAAGAAGCATATACAGTGCTAAAAAGCGGGCACGTCCTGTGCTACCGGGACCTACCAATCCTGCATATACACTGAGCCGTCTCCACGTGAAGAGGTTTATTGATGAGCGGCACATATGTACATATTGTCACATAGCGAGTGACCCAAGTTGGCCTCACGGTCTGCTTCGAACCCAGTTCCTTCAGCACAACAGCCTGATGCTCTACGTGATGATTCGCCCATGTACAGAGCGCGCCACCCTTGTGTAGAGCGCGGGAGCGGCTGCCACCGGGCCACTCCGCAGCGAACCAGCGACGTTTAATAGTAGTGGATGGGCCCGAGATTTGATATGTCGGCCGTGCGTGCCCAGACACTTCTGATGTCGAGCCCCGCAGATACAGTTACAGGTGACTGGCTAACTCCGGTGCCGCCACGCGGCCGCCGTTCCCGCGCTCTACACAAGGGTGACGCCGACTGTACTACCCAGTAACCCTGATTGGTTGGGAAAACAGTAAGATAAAAACATATATGGATCGTTAGCGCCCGGAAAGTGCGTGAAGCCTCTTAACAATCTAAATGCATGAAAATATAAGCTGAATGGATAATAAAATAAAACGGCTAGTTTATTTGATGCAGTTCAACAAGACGTTATAAAGTGCAAGCTCTTCTAAAATACTTGGTGTTCAACCATCCCTTGAGTCCGTGGAAAAAGTGGAACTGATGTTCAAATATTTTCAAGCTTGAGCCATATGCCATTCTTAGGGTAGGCCAAGACGAAGGTAGATTCAAGCTTCAACACTTTCTCCTGGAATGATAAACAACGCATGGATTACTGCACAAATTTTATCTGTAGCCGCAATAGTCTAATGGAACAATTTAAGCAGTGCTGATGCTACAGTGACGCCATAATTTTTTCAAGTTCTGGCATATTGAGCCACACAGAATGTGTAATTGTCCAGGAAACTTCAGATGAAGGAGAGAACAGTAGTCAAGCGAAAAATAATTTAATAAATAAAATTGCTGGACTTTATATGCCTAACCTACGAATGCTAATGATGCACACGCTGAAGTGAGGTAGTGCGCAATCAATTTGACCACCTGAGGTTCTTCTACTTCCACCAAATCTAACTTTACCAGCGTCTTTTGCAGTTCGTCCCCATCAAAATGCAGCTCCCGGGGCTAGGATTCAACCTGTGAACTCGAGCTCAACTGCAGCACGCCAACCCACGGGGTTACTGCGCCATGTAGTGATGAAACAAGGAATGTCGCTGGATCTATCTTTTTGGCAATTGGACATGTTAGTTTCAGTGGCCTGATGAAAGACAAGATTCCTTGCCGAATGTTGTATCTAGGGGCATACCTTGTTGGATGACCTAATGCAAGTCAGTATGACAATACTACAATACAGGCAGCGAAGTTTACGGCCATAATAGTTACAAATGTACCTCATCTGTACATGAAATCGGAGCTGGTTCTCAGTATTTGAATTGGTGAAGGTTTGAATGAAAAAAAAAAAGACTTCCGTGAAATGAACACATATGGGGCTTGTACTGCGCAAGTTTACTATGTAGGGTTAATATACAGTGGAGTTGAAGTTAGTATAGACGTATCAAATATAAAGACAAAACAGATATTCTAGTCGCATAAATAGTATTCAGAGCTAACAGGTTTCAATTCCGAATTGTTATTTATTTCAATTCTTCCCGGTGTAAAGAAAAGCAAGTTGGGCTTTCTATCGGAAATGGCGTCGAATGTTTCATGAGAAAGCGCACACCTTAATATGACGATCGTCCAGAACGAGCTTGTATTTCGCCATTAGCTTGGCCAAGGTGAGTTTCATCTCGAGTTGAGCGAAGCGTATGCCGACGCAGTTGCGAGGGCCTTGACCAAAAGGCTGGTACACCGCAGGATCAACTTCGCTTTTCTTTTCAGGGCTAAATCTGCAAAAAGGGTTGTGGCAAGGAGTAGAAATGAGAACTGAAAACTACATAATGACTCAACCTCTTATTCACAAGAAGTGTTACTTGATTTACTCAGGAAATAAATATTTCTTCCCAAGACACCTTTCCGAGCAGCGATGTCCAGCTTGCCCGCTAAAAGCAACTATGCATAAAAGATGTGTCACTCATTTGCAATCATTGAGTTTCATTCCGAAAACATTGAATGAAGCCTGTTTTCTTCCATGTTTCTTTCTGCGATTTTGTCAGTTGCATGAAGCGACGGCAATAGTCCAATTCATTAAGGATAAAATGGTTTGTTCCATTAGCTGTCCGATTAAATTGGTGAACACAGTTCTTGACGTTCATTATTCAAGGGGCCGCATTCACAATTTTTTTCGTTACTTCGCTTCGCCATTGATCTGCTGCATTCACTAAATATATGTCCAACATAAACATTGGCGTTTAGAGCTTTAGAGTAACCAGTTTTAGAGTAAGGTCGATTTTGTAAGTACACACCAAGATCTCACAAACACTACGACAAACGGAATTGAGAAGGTCATTTTGTGCTGCTCGTGGAACAGGTTGGATTGAATAAACTTTGTCAAAGGTCCTACAGGACGCGCATCAGCGCGCAGCGGGCGTCTCCCACGCAGGGACCGACAGCGAGTGCCGGGCTGCAGCTGCGTGGGCCTGCTAGACGGTTCATCGCTGGTCTTGGAGAAGTGCGCATCGTAGAGTCTTCTCTCCCTTGTCCAAAGTAGAGTTGGGCGGAGCGTTTCTGCACTCCCAGAGAACGTGTGCGAGTGTTGCCATGTCGCCGCAGGAACGGCACGCGTCGTCGGAGTAGACGCCCGGGTAGATGATGTATAACGTGGCGGGGTTGGGATAGGCATGTGTCTGTAACAAGCGCAGCGTTAGCGCCTGTGGCCTGCTTAGTTTGGGTTGCGGGAGCGGAAAGAGACTTCGACACAGGTGAAAGTGTTTAGTGCTTCCGTCGTACGTTAATGAGGTGTCCCTGTTCGCATCCAACTCGTCGAAACGTGGTTGCCCGGGGTGTCGGCGTGGTCAGTAAGCGCGCGCGCAGCGTCGTGGGCTGTCTCGTTGAGGTCGGGCGGGGCGCCCGGGATCCGACCCAGGCGGGCGCGAAACCAGATGATGGTGTGGTGCTTGATGGTGCTCGGATCGGCGCCGCGGAGGACACGTAACGCCTGGTCGCAGACGACTGCTCTCTTGAACGCTTTCATGCCGGACTCGGTACGCTGAATCGAGCATCGCCAGGGCTATGGCCACTTGCTCCGCCACCGCGGGATCGAGAGTGAGTACTGTGGCGGTGTGTAGGGTCGGCTGCGAGGACGAGACCGCGACTGCGACGAAGGCTCGGTTGCCGCGGTAGGCGGCGGCGCCCACAAATGCGACGTCGCCCGCTTTCTTGACTATGCGCTTGAGGAATGCGGTCACCCGGACTAGGCGCGTGGCTCGATTGTGTTCCGGATGTACGTCTCGCGGAGTGGCTGCGATCGTGATCAGGTCGCGGGGCTTGCGGGGAACCGGCGCATACTACGGTGGATCCTGGTTGGTCGGTGGAAAGTAGCCGAGCTTGCGCAAGATGTGGCCGCCCGTCTTGGTGGTCGTCAGCCATATCACCTGCGTTCTCTCCTGATCTTCAGCTATCTCTACGAGCGTATTGTGCACCCCGAGCTCAAGGAGTCGCTGCGTCGGCGTGGTGATCGGGAACCCAAGAGCCCGCTCCACTACCTTTCGGATAAGTGTATTGAGCTTGTGCCTCTCCGATAGTTTCCACTTGTGCATTGCTGTGACGTAGGTAAAGTGACATAGGACAAACGCGTGTGCGAGACATAGCAGATTGTCTTCTTTGAGGCCGTGGTGACGGCTGGCGACTCTGCGTACGAGTCGTATCGCGTTGTTCGTCTTTGTAGTCAGCTTGTGGACCATTTCAATGTTTGATCCACGCACCTCGATTGTCAGGCCCAGGACTCGGATGGAGTCGACCCTGGGTATGGAGCGACCGTCTCTGGTGCGGACGGTGATGTTGCGCGTGATCGGGAGTTTCCACCCCTGGGTCTTTTGCGGTGTCGTTTTTTACAGTACAGCAGCAGCTCCAATTTGGCGGAGAAGCACTTAAGGCCCGTGTGGTCGAGTTAGGACTCGGCGGTTTCGACTGCTTCCTACAGAGCGGATTCGCTAAAGCCGTCCGACCCCGTGGAACGCCAGATGGTGATGTCGTCCACGACTACCGTGTGGTGGAGGCCTTATATCTTCGAGAGGCATTCGCAGAGCCCGATCATCCCCAGGTTGAACAGCGTCGGCGAGACGATGGAGCACTGGGGGGGTGCCGCGCTCTCCGAGCTCCACTTCTGACCTGAGGTCTCCAGCACCGAGCACGGCCTTACGACGTGATCAGGTCACCTAGGGTGCTGTAGTGTTCCGTTATTTTCTTGTTCAGTTCTGCAATGCGTTTACGGAGCCTGCGGTTGAGATGCTGGCTCTTCCATCGGGTCAGTAGAGGCTGCTTGGCCTCGAGCAAGTGGGCTCGGCGGCTGTCCATCACCTCGGTGGGCATGTCCGTACTGATTGTTTTCGTGGCCTTACGGACGACTGCCTTGAGCTGAGCCGTCCACGTCTCGATGTTCGGGGCAATGTCGGGCGGGAGTCGTGCGGCGCGAGTCTTGCGAAAGAGGTCCCAGTCGACCCACAGTGTACAACTTGGGCTTCCTGACGACGGTGGGTAAGTGCACGGCCAGTATGAAATAGTCGCTGCCAAGATTCTCCCCGAGATTGGACTAGCGGGCATCGGCTGTGTTCTTCCCGAAGCAGAGATCGGAGTGCTGTCTCCGTGCGTGAAGGTGCCGATGCAGGTGAGGGAACGCCTTGTCCGTGCCTAGTGTGGGATCCAGGTCGTTCGCATTCTGTCCCAGCGCGGTACCCTTGGAAGTGTCCTACACATAATCCCAGGTTAGATGCGCAGCGTTAATGTCGCCAGCTATCACGAGCGGGTTTCAGCCTGCAAGACGGATGGCTCTCTGGAATAGGCGTAGGAAACGTTGACTCTTTTGGCTGGAGCTTCTGTACACGTTGAGGATGTATGCACTTTGTCGGCATGCGTCGCTTGGGAAAATCTCTTACATCACGTTGTCCCCGTCCGACATGCGGAGGGAGTGCGCGAGGCATGTGAGCTTTTTAGCGACCAGCGTAGTGGTACCGCGTCTTCCCGCGGGCACTGGGCAACCACTGGTAACCGGTGGACGTGGCGGTGTGTGTGAGAGTTTCTTGCAGTAGGATTAAGTGGGGCTTGGTCACTACCCATCAGGTATTACCTGGTAGAAAACCGGGACAACTAACCATTTCAAAGCTGCGTCCACGCATTACGGACTCATTATTGTGCCGAACAAAACTTAATTTTTAGCGGTATAGCCGGAGATTGAACGGTTCCGAAAGGAATAGCCCGCCAATCGCTCTTGCATTAGTTACTCGAAGCTGCCGGGAGAATACACGTATTTGAGCATAATAAACATTTTCCCGTGGCGGTATAGGATTGTCGAGCCCTTTGGGGAGGCATGCGACATCGCTCTGCCAATTTTTCTTCACTAAAAATGCCTTTTATCGGTACTTTTAACCTTCCATTGCATGCCACGGTGATTCTCTACCAGCCATCAGAAGCCAGGCTAGGGGAAGCGGGCAATCGCAGATCTAGGTACCGCCTTCCTTATACGGTTATCTACTTTCGCTGCGCTGGCTTGGCCCCACTCAGACTCTCTCCATTTGAGTGTGAATTTCACCTGCTGTGAGCCAAACATATAAGAAAAATGTTGCAACAGAACTGCTTGTTGGCCTAGTTGGTGCTTGCTAAAAGACGTGTATTTTGCCGCAATTGAACACACACAAAAGGAAGACACATACAGCCAACACGGCGGTACTTCCAACTGATTTAATTTGGACTGTGGCCCATGAATATATATACACATACACGCATGCGCTTGCTGTTCACAGATCTATGTTACCCAGCGGTCAAACAATCTAGTTTCCGATTTATAGAGCACGATAGATGTATCGCTAATGCAATTTGTACCGTTCTTTTTTGTATAGTAAGCTTCCATTAGCAAGCTTCTATTAGCTCACGTGCTGTTTGAAATCTACTTCTGCCAAGAATCCTAATCTCAGAAAAAACGTGGTTTGCTCATGCAGGCCTTGCAGTGTGCAGGCGAATGTGCCACGCCATCTTTCATTAGATTCTGTTCGTGTGCCCTGGCTTGTTGATTTACGCAGCGTCCAGTCTGTCCTATATAGGAGTTGCCGCACTCAAGGGGAATTTCATATACCACGCCCGTAGCGCATCTCCCGTAGGACGTGCTATGTTTTTTGCCACAGCCTTGCGAACTGGTCTCCTCGCGTGTGGTTTTCGAACAGAGTCGACCCAGTTTGACGGCAGCAGAAAAGGCAATGGGTATACCACACCGGCCTGCCACCGGTATGGTATGGGAACAGCCAGCGCATGCGTGTATGTGTATATATATTCGTGGGTCACACCCCAAATTAAATCAGTTGGAACTGCCGCCCGTGATGTTTGTATGTGTCTTCCTTTTGTGTGTGTTCAACTGCGGCAAAATCATGTCTCTTATATAAGAAAAACATGTCAGTAAAGACAAGAGCATTTGGTCGGGCTGTTCAAGTAACGCTGCGGGTCACCGCCGGATGTCTGCGTTGGTAGTTAAGTAAGCTTGAAGTTAGGAGATCTGTATAAAAACAGATTGCAATGGTTCTACCTTATAGGGACCCTGGAATACTACACGTATAATCAGTCAAACATCGCGAGTAACTACAAAGTTTCGCAAGAGAATACTAGTTCTGTCCGATACATCAGTGCCAGTATTCACAAGGAAGTTTTTATGCTTGAATTGCTCGGAGCCCATGCAAGCCGATCATGAGGCCGCACATATTATCGTGAATGTGGCCGGCAAATGATACGCAGCTCATGAAAGGAAAAATATCTTTCTGAAAACAGCTCAAGGAGCGAACTGCAGTAAGGTATCTAGTTGGGCGAGTGGGTACATCTGCATTATTATGCACAACAAAGATTTGTATCTGCACAACAAGGAAAAATATTTCAGAAGCATGTAATCGTTAAAGTTATCGGACTTCTTCCTTTACCGCTCACCTTTTTTGTTTCGCTTGTGGTTAAGGGAATGTATGGTGCGCGGGTGAACGCATTTGTGAGGTTTCCTATTTATATGTCTCTTTGAACGCAATAAACTTTTAGCCGTGAGTCAGCGCTCGCGTTTCGTTTCTCTTCATCCATGGTTTTTAGTGCTCACCGTAAGCAGTAATAAAGCTCAAGGAGCGGCATATACGGGTCGCGCTAACAATTGCTCCATCTCGGATATCCTTTACACCGGCCTCATTCGGTAATGCGTTGTTAGACATCAGGATTCCTTGCCGTCTGCTCCAACGGAGGCTTCTTCTTGCGTTAGCACGTTGTACGAATATGGGGCTAGATGATTGATATGGGCAACACATGTGATTAACATAGGAGAAAGATAGCGACCTTTCGGGATCGAAAATTTCTTGTTCCGTCCAAAAAGCTGGGTCACGGCTCATCTGGTAGTGGGGTATAAGGATGTTGATTCCGGCAGGTATAGTGATACCCTTGTGGACGTAGTCTCTAGCACATCCTCTTGTTGTGAAGCTGTAGAACACAGAGAAAGAACTTGTGTTATTCATTCAACTTTACCAAATGAAAAATGCCAAGAACGTTAATTAGCCACATTTATACGACGATTCGGTGTGAAATGGGTGCCTGGAATGACGGTTTTATTACTTGGTGGAATATCAACTGAGAAGTTGCTACCTGTGGGATAGTGGCGTGTTCAGAATATCTTTGCATTTTTACGGAGACATACAAAGGGTCTCGAAAGCTAAAAAAAATCCCTCGAATTCTTTTCATTGTAAATAAAGAATGCTGTTATCCTCGAAAACATTACTTACCCTATGGCGGGCGCATAAAAGCGAAGCGATTCCGATATGACTTGGTCCATGTATTTGAAGCTGAAAACGTTGTCATACGTAAAGGTTCCCTGAAACACCACATGTTTTTGAGTTAGGCTCACATGACGAACAAAAAAATGCCACCGAGGATTTTCAAGAAATCATACATCTCTCTTCAGGATGGCAAGGACTTCTTTTCGAAGACGGTCTTGAATGTCTTGGTGTTTTGCAAGGAGATACACTATAAACGCCAGAGCTGTGGCTGTTGTCTCGGACCTGTAATTTACTTGTGCGTTAACGCTGCAATGATTCCAGTTAGCAAGAACGACATATCGAGAAAGATGCTGAAATTTGACACATCTTATCATCGCTGTGAACAGACCAAACGATCTTTTAAGAGGAACATTGTGATAAAGAATGTTTAACAATTTTCTGCATTTTATATAATTATAGGGCACGCAAGTTGAAGCCTCTTGCGACTAAAATTATCGCTAAATAAAGAATTACCGCTGTGTTGCAAAAAAAAAAAACTAATACGTTGTTATAGTTCCGGAGCAAAGAACAGTGAAACTTACATATTTCTAGGGCATAAAGGCAAAAAAAAAAGTTAATAATGAAATATAAGCATGCACTGATGTTATACTTTCCATGGAGGATATGTTGTCAAACTTCAATGTTCTTTTATCATAGATCATACAGCATTTATAGCAGACACACCAGCAGCTGATTGAAGTGGCATTACATTGCTATAAGGCAGTGGCAATTCTCAGGTCAGGGTGCAAACCACCGGAGGCCCACATGCCGTATAGTGTTTGAGCAAAAGGCCGGACACCTGGGGTGGCGCAAGTGCAGATCCGTTGGCGCAACTGCTGACCACGTTGCCATGGCGTTGCAATTTTATGCGAGTATTGAAGGAAACTACACAACCAACACATAACAAAAACGAAGAAGTTTCAGACTCTATCAATATCGCGTTTGGAGTCGGAGTAGCTTGCACGAAAACGTAATTGCACTGAGCTTTCATTTCTTGCTATAAATCAAAGTTGTGTTGGTCCTTTAATGTTTAAGACGGTAATGCATCTGTTGTTTTCTTACAGTGGGATTTATTTTTGCCAGCGCGGATGGGCAATATTCAGCAGCATTATTTTAATCCGACAGTTAGCAAATACCCCTTAGCTTCCCGCGTATTCTCACCCCGCTACGAAGAAGATGAAGCCGTTTGCCAAAATTTCCGTATTTGTTAGAAAGCACTTCTTCCCGCTGTCCTTTGCTTTGACAGGCTGCTTATCTGAAAGACAAATCAGAGATGAAATGCGCTGCCATCTCTAAACTATAAGCCACATATTCAATAATCAGATACGTTATGAGAAGTAGGCAGCTGTGAGCTCTACCTTCAAATGCTCTATCTGAATCGACGGACGTTGTGAGCGAATGCACGTCTACGGGGACTTCATCCTCAGCTTCTGCATTGAGCATCAACTGCAAGAGATCGCTTCTATCGTTCTGAAATGATATAAAAAAGGCAATTCAATTAAAATTTTCTAATCAACGTGACCTCGGCAAATGAGGCGCTGTCGTCATCGCGCTTGACCTTTTGTGACATCAGGTAAATTAGGTTCAGAGGTGTCCCACACATTACTGGCACCATCGCTGATTACTGGTCAATTATAGTTGGGTAACTCTTCGAACCAACTATCGGTCATGAGCAAAACTTCGTTCTAACCGTCGCTGTTTCCATTGGCCGTCATTTTAGCTTGAGCGACAAAACGTGCGGCTGTATGGTGCAACGTCAGATGTTATTAATAGCCCCTAATTTTAGCTTTTACTATAACCTACTCGTCGTCGCCATAGCCAGCCTTCTGATTCTATGCGTATATGTGACTTGGCAATCCCGCCGCGAGTTCCCATATCTCGTTGCAAGCTTAATATAATGTGTAACGTGATTTTCTTAATTATTATTTTTGTGACAGGACGACCGAGTTCCTTGCGAGCTAAGTCTTCCTTACAATTTGATGACATAAAAAAGTCCACCGGATGTTCTTGTTTGAGATCTCGAGTAGATTTTGAAACCTAAGCCTTTCCGGAGAAGGGTGAGCAACTTAAATATCAGTCACGCCTGCGCGATAGAGAGGACCTACCTCGCGGTTTCCTCGACGGAAATGTACGATAGGAGAAAGTTCATCAAAGATGTTGTCTGTGGCAGTTTTGTTGAGCCGCGAACTGCACGACATTACCGTTGTCCAAAAAGAGGCAAACTCCGGAAAGCATGCTGAAAGAAAACGACAAGGTCACTGGTTTGAAAATAGAATAAAAAAAAACTGCTGAAGATTCCACGTGCTTTGATAATCGATTCAAGCGAACGCTGTTCTGCTGTTTGTGTTGAATGACAATAATTGGCGGGGATGTTGATCGCATACGAGAATCGTGAGGGGACGTTAAATGTTGTCTTGTGAGCACCACTTGTGTTTACGTGAGCAGTACCTAGAACACAGTGAGACGTGCTCGTTCGAGGTGCAGTGCATCATTCTTTGTAACCTCCGAGACGGTTACAAAATGGCCACTGGCTCACATCGCGCATCGCATCGTGAATGAATCGTTCGTTCAAAGGACTGCCGCTTGTGTATATAGATTCTTCTTGACGCTACCGTGCTCTAATGCGGTGTTGCTTCGGCACGCCCTGTGTCAGTCATCCATGCGGACGAACTGACACGGTGTTTAATTTTTTTTTTTTCAAGAACGTTCCTTCCGGCAGAAACTATATCACGTTGAACATAGGCGTAAATTCAATGAGCATTGAAACAATGTAGAAGCACACTGTACTGCCACCGTAGAAACGCATCTTGTATGAGGGCTTTATGCAACCAGGCTCCTTTCTCACGATTCCTTCGGCACACGCGACGCCATATCGCACCACTGCCAAGAAAGCCCACCCGTGGCGTGTGGTTGAATATGTACTCCGTCTACGTTGAATACTTATAAGGCGGGTTCAATTCAATCCAATTTAATACTTCAATCCAAACACGATTTTTAATAAGTATTTTGTTAATAAAGAGGCTCATGTACCCAACGGCATATACCCGGTGACTCTAGTTAGCATCGAAGAGGTTCACTGAGTATCGAAACATAACCATTGGCACGTACTCATTGACCAAAGTTGGCATCAAAAATGTTCGTTGAAGAGCCCCACATAACTAAGCACATAATCAGTGACTCAAGCATGCTTTAAAGAAGCTAATTGAACAGCTGCACATACCCAACGGCACATACATAGAGTGCAAAGTTGATTCGTTGGTTAGATTCGAACCTTGTTCAATCTGCAGAGGGGCCCAATGCGTTATCTAGTAGACTATTGACTACACAATGGCGCAATTCGGCGAGAAAATTGTTTGACAGATTACAGACAAGCAGACCCATGAAATTGCGTCAAATTCGTTAAGAATGCTAATCGAATTAAATAAGAGGAACGCACCTTGGCGACTTTAATATACATATGCCGAGTTCGTGTGCAACTGTTCTCATAACTAGTAGTTGCGTTTCCTTGATTGATGTGGCCCTGAACGAGGATTTCGTTCTGATGGCACTTGTCCCCTTTCCCGCGGTCTCCCCATGTATTCATGCTGCCACGATCTAAAGGGAGTGAAGCTTTTATACTTATTTCGCGACTGCCTTGGCTCTACTCCTTTCCCTCCTTTCTCTACCTCCTCTCTGAACTGCTGCGGGCGAGCACAATGTTAAGCGCTTGAGCTTCTGCAATGTTTTTTTGAAAGATCTCACGCGTGTTTACAGTCGTTCACAGATCATTCTGGTGACAGCTAGTGAGATCCTGAAGGCATTGTGGCGATGGCTAGGAAGCCCCACAGAGCTTTGAGCACGCGTCCAGAGAACGCGCACTGGACATGTCTCAGACACCGAATGGTGCATGCTTTCTGACGTCACCTTTTTGCTTTACCGTGCTCAGGCCTCGTAAACGGTACGTGTTCTCAACCTGCACTCTATTGCAGCCTGAAAGATAGCAGCACCTTCAGTGGGACAATCGAAGAGGCAAAAAAAGTTTGGCACCGCGTTCGACTATCTCGTTAAGTATGACGTGCAAAACGCGAGAAGTGGCCAGAGCAGTGTATCCGTCAAGCTGAGGGCGTTAACGCAGTGAAAAGTGGAGAGGTTTCCATCATTCCTGCGATGTGGGCACCCACGCGGTATTTTTCGTCTGCTTTCTTCGCGGAAGGCTAATAAACAGCGAGAGGAACATTCGGTGGCATGTCCAGATGGCGATCGTCGAATATTCACAAGATTATCATTCATAGGATACTTGACGCACCTTTTAGTAACCAACTGTCCATCTTTATATGCGTTTCGAGGCTTGTTTCCAACCTTTCTTTCCAACCTTCTTAGTAAACAAAAAAGAAAATAGCCTTTAACACCCCCCGTGCTGGGCGGAACCCAACAAGCGTCACACGGGTTTATGAAGTACAACACCAAGACGCTTTAGCCATCTGTCCTACGAATACACTAGAGAAGTGCCACTCTTCAACGAGCCTCTTCACGCGAACTCGTGTTACTGGTAATGTGCCACTGGGTGTAAGCGGCTCTTCAATGACAAAAAAGATCGTCAAAGTTTTTTCAGGAGCTTTTGTGTAGTCTAAACCGCGCCTCAGCCATTCTTGTCTAAATTTTTGCGAATATGTATTCACATACGTGCCACGCGTGGACATTGTGGCGGCGGCAATAGACAGCGCAGCTTGTTCAGAAGGAATAAGGTGGCTCCATCCAAAACAACTAAGAGGGAAGCAGTTGTTACGGCTCAACACCATAAAAGCGTTAATTGGCGTTTGCCACAAGGCAAACACCCGCCCATCCATCAACGCCTATCCAGACGTCAACTCAGCGTGGACACCGACTCTTGACGGGTCCAAAAAGAAAAAGAAAGGTCATCCCCCCAACAATACCTTGTAGCCTGAACTAAGGATGAAATGGGCGGCCCCATCCAAAGCTACCAAACAGCGTTGGCGACCTTACATTGGCAGGTTGCTTTCTTTCCACATATTACACAAAGATAATCCTCGGCGTTTGCTATCGCTCACCCTCGTCCTGTGCCACCTTCACTGAAGAACTGCACGGCGCTATTAATCTAATTTTTTGCCGTTTTCCCACAACACCGTTATTAATACTCGGCGATTTTCATTTTCCAAATTTAATATGGAATACGCATCCACCCACCATAAATCCTTTTTCTGTTCAGGCTAAAGATGTCTGTGAACTGTGTTCCCTGTTTTCATTTTCCCAACTTGTGACTCAGCCTACCAGATCATCAATCAGAACCGTAAACACGCTTGATTGAATCCTAACTAATCGACCAGAGCTTGCTTCCTCTATAACATACCTACCTGGTATTAGTGATAATACCCAAAAGGACAAAAGGTAAGGAAGTGATACGCGATTACAAGAAAGCCACTTTTGAAGCTATCAATAATGAACTATCTTCATTTATTCAAACATTTTTTGTTGATTTTGAGGACCGTTCGGTCCAGTCGAATTGGGATATATTTGTAGACCAGGTAGGCCTATAAACTAAAAGTTCATTCCTAATCGCGTCATCACTTCTAATCCTCAATCTCCTTGGTACAACTCTTATATAAAGCGCCTATCTAACAGAAAAACATCTATATCACTTAGCTAAGTCATCTGCAAATAAAACAACTTGCGAAACCTGTAACGCTGCCAATCATGTGTACTTAACTGCACTAAAAATGCCAAAGACAATTACTTACTCCATACATTACCTGACATGCTTACAACAGATATCCGAAAGTTCTGGCGCGTGATTAACCCATCTTCTGATAACTCTATCACCTTGAAATATGAGTCAGGTGAAGTTATTCCAAGTGAAGATTGCGCAAACACTCTCAGTGAATCATTGCAAATAATTTTTCCACTTCATTGAACATTAATCCGCCACACACAGAACACTACAGCTATCTCATTATGCAACCCATAGCTCTCGACTTTGCAGGTATTGCTAGGCTGATTTTTGACTTGCCTTTAAACTCAGCTCCCGGTTATAATACTATTAATAGTAAATTTTTGAAAAGCACTAACACATACAGCTCTGTAATACTTTCTAATATTTTTCAGCAATCAATAAACACTTGTACTCTGCCTTCTCAATGGAAAATCCGTTGCATAAGTCTGGTAACAAAAGCTCACCCCTGAATTACCACCCGATTTCGCTTACCAGCACACCTGTTGCAAACTTCTTGAACATGTTATATCTCGTTAACTCTCTTGATTCGAACTCATTTTTTACCTCAGCTCAACATGGTTTTCCCAAAACGTTCTCATGTGAAACGCAACTAATATATTCCACTAATAGATTACACTGTATTTTATATCGTGCCTCCTGTGCCGACTGTGTATTTTCAGACTTTATCAAAACGTTCGACAAGGTTTGCCACAAACTGCTGCTATTCAAGTTGAGTCTACTAAACCTTGAGAGTAACCTGCTAAAATGGATTGAGTGTTTTCTTACTAACCATTATCAATTTGTAACTGAGAATTACGATTCATCATTGACTGAGGTTCGTTCTGGTGTGCCTCAGGGATCAGTACTAGGGCCCCTACTTTTCCTGATTTATAATTATGACCTACATTCTTCATTGACATCTCACATTCACTTGTTTGATGAGGATGGCGGGATATATCGTGAAATAATTACTAACGACTACACTAATGCTCTTCAGTCTGACTTGGACTATGTGATTGATTCGTGTGACACTTGGCTAATGGAACTTAATATTATTAAATGTAAAGTTATGCACGTACAGAGGAGCACCAGTACTCTTCCTACTTACTATCTAAATAAAATTCCTCTAGAACACGTTAACTCGTACAAATACTTAGGAGTTCATATAACAGAAAAACTAACCTAGAACATTCACACTGATTACATAATAAGTAAAGCTAATAGCATGCTCGCTTACTTACGCCACAAGTTTTCCAAAGCACCACCATCCTTAAAATTATTACTTTACCAGTGCGTCCTAAACTGGAATACGCTGCAGCTGTGTGGGACCCGCACCATGAAAGTCTTATTTCCTCACTGGAACTTGTCCAAAATAATTCAGCCCGATTCATAGTTTCAAATTATAACCGTACCGCTAGCGCAACATAAATAAAAGACAATCTATCTCCTCCATCACTTGCATCTCGTAGAACAAGAGCACGTTTGACACTGTCTCACAAATTTTATTACCAGCCCCTCCCTTCACAGTAACTTCATTTCTCAACCTCATTACCTATCGAGCCGCATAGATCATCGTCATAAGGTCGGACTTCAAACAGGCAACACTAACACCTTCAGTCAATCTTCTTTTCCCAGATCATCACGGCAGTGGAACCACCTTCCTTGTGAAATTGTATCTATTGTCGACAACAAACTCCTTCGTAAGGCATTAGCTAACATTGTATAATTAGGAATTATTAACATGTTATTTCATTTACTTGCCGTACTTACAAGCGACTAAGGACGACACTGGTTAACATTGTACTAACAGGAATTATCAAGATGCTATTTTGTTTACATTGTCTGTCGTACTTACAAACATTAGGCAATATATTGCATAGTGCTGTATAATTAGGAATTACTAACACGCTGCATTGTTTATTTTCCGTACTTCATTGTTAGGCTTCCCGTTTCCCACTCCCCTCTGTAATGTCTTCGGGCCTTGAGGGTACCATAAATAAATAAATAATTCCAAACTATCGGGATCCGGGGGTGGAGTTTCTGCAGAGTGTTGCGAGCATTGGCGTGGTATGGCAACGGAGTCGGCGATTGTGATTTGCTGCTGGACAGTCTTAAGATTCCCTAGTCAAGTCGCCTAGGAAAGACGACGGTATTAAAAGCGGAGACTTTTTTAGCAGTGAACAGAGGCTCCTGATGTGAACTCCGACGGTTAACTTGCTCCTGCGTGGAGTGAACTCCGTAACTGGAGCCTTGTAACTACGCAATAAACCTTTTTTCCTTCATTTTCTACAACTTCACGTACCAGTCAACGGGGCTGGGTGCATTCCCTGCCATAACACCACCCTAAGCTGCAATACGATAGAGTGAAAAGCGCGACTGCAGTAGACGCCTTATACAAGAGGCGTTTCGGCGGTGGCAGCACTATTCGAAATAATGTATACGCTCATCGTGAAGTGACTTCTGCATAAAAATGCATTGCGAGAGCAATTATATGCACACTCGGGGTGCAGTTTTGTCGTCGCCGTGATGTTCCGTATGAAGTCCATGGGCGATAAAACCGTCGCCGTGCGTGGTATGTTGTATGCGCGAATGAAAGCGCGCGAGGGGAACCGACGTTCAAGACTCAATCGGCGGATTGGGAGGATGGAAAGAGGAGAGGAAACGCGCCGTATCCGCCACGCGAAAGGCTGTGGGGGGATGAGAGGGAGAAAGGGGCGGTGTTGGTCTCCGGCAGCAGCTCCGTATTTCGAGACCGGGCGCTAGCGAAATTGACGATCACGGCGCAATCTCGCGTGCGAAAGGAAAGAAAGCGGGGAGGCTGTGCCGAGAAGGTGGGGGGGGGGGGGGGTACTATCAACTGCGCACTATGCGCGGCGTCGCACAAGCATGAAAGCGATTTGCAGACAGCTCACACGCCGCTAAGTTTGCGTTGAAGCGATAGACAGCACGCAGTGCTCACTTCGCTCGCAGTTGCTGCCGCACTTCATCACGCCAGTGATTTGACAGCGAGTGTCCGCGGTCATCGAGTGTGATGTTCATGTTTGCCTGTGGGTCGTTACGCTATGCTTGTAGTCCTGTTAGTAAGCAAATTATTCCAAGTTTACACGGCCGATAAAATATATACAGATATATATATATATATATATATATATATATATATATATATATATATATATATATATATATATATATATAGAAGCCCTTCTGAATTTCGTGAGGAATACTACTGCATTGTATGAACGTTTGTGAATCAAGATTCCTTTGCGAATCTGGCCTTTGTCTTTTCTCTCCTTGTCTATTCTTCCCCTTTCTCCCTCTCCTAGTGTAGTTAGCCAACCGGGCACATGCTTGGTTAACCTCTTTACCTTTTTCTCTTCGTTACGCTCTCTCTCACTAATTTGCTATCGCAATCGATGCTTCGGTTTTCGAACAAACCTGCGACTCTTTTAAAACCTACCATCAGATTAATTAGTGTAACATGTGTACGTTCTGCTGTTTCTACAAAGTTACGTGCGCAATCTGAACTTACCAGTAAGGAAGTTTATCCATGCATGACGAAATTGCTGAAAACTCTTCAAGCTCTCCTGAAACAGCGACTCTGCCGAGCTGTCCGCTCGATCTTTTCGCTGCAGATTAAATTTTAGGCCGAATGCTGTTTGAATGAGCACGTCTGCCGCTAACCTCTGGAATAGCTCCCGAAACTCGATGGCTTTGTGTTTTGGCCGGAGGGACTCGATGACATCGAGTAACTCATTGGAGCTGTCGTCCATGAGGCTCGCCATCTGAAAGCAGAAGACTGCCATATGATACCTTCTCCTAAGCACCAGCATAAAGACATCTTAGAGGATTTATGCCAATTTCCGAGACTAATACACCAAATACAGCAAAGATGTACCCCCTAGCTCTGACCACTTTTGTCGGAAATAGTAGAGATCTGTTTGCTAGGGGTCGTTGGGCATGATTGACCATCGAAACCCTGGTCACACGGCTGCTTTGCGACACCCTAGCAGGCGCCGTTCTTTGTCCACCATCTCTGCTTTCGTGCAGCAGAAGTGCAAACTCCTAGCTGACGCCCAACCTTGTGCAGGTAAAACACAACGTTACAAGCAAAAATTACGTGCTACTGATAAAAACACCGCGCAAGAAATCCTTTAGTCCACTGGAATACCTACGGCTAAATTAATGAACTTAATTTTGTAATCATTAGTAACTACCTTTGAAAACAATTAGTTGGCTATTACTTGGTCAACTGTTGATACTGAGCATGCCGCTCCGAACGCGATACAGCCGCATGGAGGCAGTTGTGCCCGTCTACTTAACAGCTTCGCTGTAAAGTTCTGCAAGTGAGCTGTCAGCTAGGGCCCAGAAGTTCTTCACTTCTCAACAGGTATCTTGAATATATGGTCAAAAACGTTTAGTCATAGCAACTGATGACAAGCAAACGGTTTTCGCACCAACTTCCAGTTTTGGCGGTTCACAGCCGAAAGCAACGTTCTTTAGCAAGCTGTGGGTGTCTTGGCAATTTAGTGGTGTTTGCTTGGGTCCGCGATAAAGTGATCAGTGACTTCTTTTAGTCACTGGTGCACCAGATGTAAGGAGCAGAGTTTACACTTGCCATATTTAAGTTAGAAAGGAAAATTGCCATCGCGAACATTAACTGACACCTTGCTATCAAAGTATTTCTTCATTTTTTCGTTAACCGTAAAAGTGCTACCTTGGTCAGCTAATTGCACACACTTATGCTGAAGAAACAGTGCTGTTGAACAAAACCAGGAGTGACGACATACGCTATAGTGCTGCCAAGCAACCGTTACATTTATTTGTAACGAGAAGGTATATACAGGGTGTTTCAGCGAAAACTTATAAGATGTTTTAAAGGTCGCCTGTGGCAGATAGCTCAATTCTAGTTTGTGAGCCTGTCTACTCGAAGCGGCTAACATAACTTGCACAAAAAAAATTGAACTGCAAAATTAGCTAAATAAGAAGAATTCACTAATTAACGTTTTAGCTAATTATATTATGACACTTATTGCAATTTACAAATTCTAGAAGTAGACGTCGCAAGGCGGATCCGCTTGAAACGAATTCTCAGGATATTACAGTTTCGAGATATAAATTCCCGAACTTTGAGGTGCAGTGCATAGGCGTTCCAGTTCCTTGTGTGCTTCAGTGCATGGAACGACGCTTTTTTATCAAATGAACTGGAACGACAGTAAATTTCTCCACAAAGTTTCGGAATTCACATCTTGAAACTGGTGTCATCTTGAAAATTCATTCCAAGCGGATCCGCCCTGCGAACTCCATGACTATAATTTGCAAATTGCAATATGTGCCACATTGTAATTGCTTAAAAACTTAATTGGTGAATTTTTATTATTAGTCGATTTTACATCTCAATTTTTTGCGCAAGTATTGTCCGCCGCTTCGAGTAGACAAACTCATGAACTAGAATTGTGATATCTGCCACAGGCAACTTTTAAAGGTATTTGAAAGTGTTCGCTGAAACATCTTGTATATGGGACATGACAAACTGCAGGTAAGGTGGACATATTTGCAAATCAGAAGACATGCTCCAAAAATACCGCACATCCTTTATACACAATAGCTTTTATGGTTTATGGACCTGTAAGTGCCGGGCAAGCATTTACGCGTGCCCCCGTGGCTACATAAATGAATACAAGGCAGACCATTCGGCGTGTTCACGTAATATACATTGTTAATGCGGTGGCCCGTTTGACCTTTGTATTTGCCGAATATGCTAAAAGAACTTTGTAAGTGATTTCTTTGTCAGCGCAGCCTGAGAAATCTCTAGTTCTACCACTTTCGATCCGCTCTAAATCTAGTTTCGTGTGTCCGTTACACAGAGTGCTACTAGTAGAGTGTTTTGCCATCAAGCTAAGAGTATCGCTGCATACCTTCTTCATGTTGCTAGTCGTAAAGGCTGGCGTGATGAGGCTGCGCATTTTCTTCCAGCGGTCCCCCTCAGCATGCACCATGCTTTGACTGATAATCGGATGGCTCCGCGCGAAGCCTGACATCATCTGGAAGTGTTCAGACACCACCGCATTCTTTGAAACAAAGCAAATTCTTCAAAATACTTGATCTCATATAGCCATGAACCAGAGGATATACTTACTTAACACGCCGGGGAAGCAGTCACGCAAACTCATGTATGCACAGAAAAATATTAAAATAAATCTGATGAAAATAGTTTTCCTCGCAGATTACAAATTCGTAATGCTGAAGCTTTTTGCAACGTACATTTATAACAAGTGAGCACACCGTAGAGTCCGCATGCAGTGATGCAAAGAAATTGTCAAACATCAGTTAAAGCATGTTAAAGCACGCGTCAGTTAAAGCAAGCCTCAAGCCGCAGCTATATTAGTTGCTAGAGCTGCTGATCCGCAGCTAGTTGAGATGGCCTTTTAATGTTTCGATACTGGCTTCAGTAACTATCACAATGTTCTCTAGTAAAGCTGATTGCCATTTAAAACGATACACAGGTGCTTCTTTTTAAGAATGCATTTTCAAACACTCATTTAAAATGCGTCTGTGTAAGCCTTTAGAAGAAACCCCAACACCGGGAGACTGTAACGACTGTGTTCCACATTTTTGACCTTTGGAGCTTCTTCGAGGCAAGTTGCGCCTGCTTGATCACCACCGTCATCGTGAGACAGAGGGTGGTAAAATAATAGAATTTAAAAGAATGTCTCATTACAGTACATCGGTCTAGCATTGGTCATTGTCAATTGAAAAGGCCGGTGAATATATCACGCGCTGATACCTGCACAATTTTGCAAGGGTTTATGCTTACAAGACAGCCTAACACTCAAATGAAAGCCAGCGCCCCCTATTTCTTGGTGGAGCGAAAGGCAAAAAAGAGCAGGGATTAAGGCGCACTTGTGACGTGGGCCATCGGCTGCGATGATAGGACGCACAGGTGAACTTTTTATTTTGTTATATTCGGTAGGATTGGCCGTAAAGTTGAACTTTCGGTTACGGACACTGATCGAGGTAATGGGAAGGAGCGGGTACTGCTTGCTGAAGGGTCATTAGCTCGCTTATACCCCTGTCACACGGCAAATCTAATGTCATTTCCAAGAAATTACACTTGTTGCGATTAATGTCATTAACTCAGCGCGCTGTCACACGGCGAAAACTAATCTCATTTGAAAATGATGACAATGACGATAGTAAAAAAAAAGACACCCCTCAAAGCCACTTTTGTCCAATAATTATTTTCTAATATGCTAAATTCCACTAGAATATTTGATCGTTGCTTTCAAACCGTAGCGTTCGATTACTAACTTGTCGACATTGCCAAAGAAGTCGAGTCAAGCCAAGCCAAAGCTACGGCAAGCACCAGGGTGAAGAGAACGATAGGCGCGTCCGCTTCATCTGCTAAAGTGGTACGAGAATGGCAGTTGCATGTCATCGCCGTTCTGATGTGCATGCGGGCTTCTAATATCCTCATTCTTGGCGCGTGCCACAGGAAAACATGCGCACGCTTTTACGCCAAGTCAATTGAAGCGGCCGCGGCCGATTCTCCGGTGCGAACCAGCACGACTGCTGCAGCGAAAGCTAAAAATGGCTGGCTGTCTGGTCACTGGACTGAGAGTAGTTTTCCGTATTTACGCACGCGATAGACTTCAATGTCGTTAAAGCAATAATTAGGTAATAAAATGGATAGAATATTAGTGATTTTTTGATAAAACAAAAAAGAAGCATGTACTGTTTGCGAAACACTGGTAAACTCGTGGTGTCGAGGATACACATGCGAATGCGAATGAGTTTGGCGAACTCATTCGTTTGTAAATGTCATTTTCGAAAATGTCCTTACGTTTTACCGTGTGACACCAAACAAATGGCATTATCAGCGAATGTCATTCGCTGTAAATGACATTAGATTTGCCGTGCGACAGGGGTATTATTCGCCTCATTGGCCTACACCGTTTCATTTCACTCTGTATTAGCAATGGGCAAATTCATTTTGATGCGAAGGTTTATTTGTCTACTGCCCAGGGTTTTGGTGTAGGCCACTCGGTCGAGTTCTTACCGGCCTGTCACTTAATCAAACCAAAATAAAAATAAATTGTCAAATGGGATGACTTGAACAAAGTGCATATGGTGCGAATATAGTCAAACTTTGAGCTTTGCTTTACTCTTTGCTCGCTGCAGCCAGTGCTTTGAGACGACTGACAGGCGTAATAACGTTTATAAAATGTTCAAAGGAGTCTACAAATTATCTAAATTTTCGCAGTTGGCCTGTACGTTTTCAAAATGTCTTGTGCGGTGGCACCTGCTTGAAAGAAAAGAATCGACCACATTGAGCGGCACATTATGTCTCGTGGTTGCTTCGAAAATTTCCCGCTCTTTTCCGATTGTGGTAGCTAGCACATTTCGAAAATTGAAACGTTTATTGACTTATTGACGCAGACAAAAGCGCCGACGTATCCAAAGCCAAGGGTAAATCATTTTGACCACGCCACTCTTCGATTATGATATCGAAAGCTTACTTGACCAGTTAAGCGATAAAAATTTTAGATTAAGTGCGCAAATAAACACGGCTCATTTGATGAGTCTTCTACAAGCGGCTAGAAGACTAAAATGTAGCAGCACGAAGGTTGAACATTTGTACTCACTCCTCGGCTTGTAAAATTGTTGAAATCTTTTATCTGGATCTTCTTGATTAGTTCGGGATCTTTCACGATAAGAAACGGATGAGCCCCATTGTAGAAGCTGTAAAAAGTCGAGACACAAAGCAAGGCTCCATGTTAAAGATTTGGTATATAAAGTACCGAGTTGAAAGTATGACGTCATAGACAGGCATTGCGGCTCGAGAAACCGGTAAGTGTATATTGTGCTTTTCGTACGGTTATGTGAACACTCTCGCAAGAGATCTTGCACTTTTGGAAGTTTTGTGAGAAAATTTTAGCAGACCTGACGGTGATAGTCGACAGGAATCACTAGACCTATTCCAGCACCTGCAGAGCAGGAACATGGTATCGCAAAGGATAGCATGGTTATGCATTGCAGGCTAATATATTATTTTCCCGATGTCACTGCAGTGGAAAACAGCAACGGGCTACTAAATATTCAAGGGAAAAGAAGTGTACTACCTCCGAACGAGGTAAGATTATTGCACCAGTCACACAGTGTTTTCATTTCCTCTGCGGACCACATGGCATTAGCTTCAATTTCTTTATTTTCATTTCCGAAAAGAAACAAAGAAAACTAAGCACGTACCCTACGATGTCTCCGTATTTGTCCAACCATTCCTTGAATGTGATCAGTGATCCCTAAAAAGAAGCAACAAAAATAAACTACTATACTACACTGACAATTTATTCCTTCGACAAGCAAGAACATTCCAACTGTAATAAATAGCTTGCGTGATGTTAGTCTGCACTAAATGAGAGCAGTCTATGGCACAACTATAAATGATGTTTTTAGAAGTGTCGGAGCAGATAACCGAACTAAAACGATAACATTCCATGATCTCTGTCTGCTTCTCACGCTACCTTGCAGCTGTAACTTATGTAACCGTAATGTTTACGAAGAAGACCTGGCCGCGAACGCTATGCACGAAGGCGAGCACCATCTGGATGGTGTTGCAAGCATCCGGGTGAGCGCTCTATAAATTGTAGAAACACTGGAAAATGGGTTTGTTTGAGCTTCTGCGTAAGAGCATATTAATATTACAGTCCGGCGCTAACACGTCTGTAGGTTGTGCGTAAGTCATACTCTATGACTTTTCAGACGTATTTTACATTGAGAAATTCAATAAGTTCGGTAAGGCCATTGCGCTACACGGAGTGCCTGCGTGGTTCGCATTGCGTGGTTCGGAACATTCTCTCGCCACACTGGATTTTCTGCGACATGGAGGCCTTAACGCTGTCACGTTAAAATTACTATTTGCAGGTCGCACGAAATCTATCTCTCACTTTCTGCAGACAATAGAGAGAATGCTAAACTATGATAGATGACTTTCTTCTCCACATCGGCATTCCGTTACTGCTAAAGGTGTGTTCGGTGAGCAGAAAGATTTTCTTTAGGTCTCCCAAGGTCCTTTTAGCCTTGAAGTATACGTGGCTCCACAGTTTGTGCTGCCGATGTTTGCACATATTGCGGCCATGATGAGAACAGGAAAGCTACAGGCATTCCTTCAAAATGGCATTCTATTGACACGGGACGGTGGCACACACACACCTAGCCTGCTTAAATTAATCAAATATGCTATGTACGTTTTTGTTCTAGCATTTTTTCATACATATATTTATCTTCTTTTCTTCCTGAAAGTTTGTATATCTTCCCTGTGCCACTACATATACAACTGCTACATGGCGTGCAACCTCTTTTAATAATACGCAACGGCAGTAGAAAGTCTGCAAGTATCGACGCTACCCGGCGCGCATCTCACATCGCATGACAGGTGACAAGAGCCTATGGTACTCAAGATGATGATGGTGGTGATCTATAGCCATCCCCTTTGAAACGGGGTGGTGAAAAACAGTCACATAGCCTGCTTGATTTATTCAGGTTGTTTATACATGTTCTTTCATCATAGCAATTTTTATACATCTCTATAATCATCTTTTCTTCCTCAAGACATCTATATCTACCTTCTCTCGCTCTTTATGCAGCTGCTTCGTGGCGTGCCATCTGGTTTCATATTATGCAACTGCAATGCAAAGGACCCATGTATTGATGCTATACGCTTCACGCAGCTCGCATCGCTATACGAGTGGCACAACTCGATGCTAACGATCATGATGATGGTGATTTATTGGCACCCCCTTTCACATGGGGCGGCGACATTATCACCTAGCCAGCTTGTTTTAATCAGGTATACAGTACATGTTTTCTCATTCTAGCATTTTTTATATATGTCCTCAGTCTTCCTTTCCTCCTCAAACCTTCTGTATCTAGATTGTACCGCTACCTAGGTGAGTGCTTCATGGCCTGCCACGTGATATAATAGCATGTAGCTGTAAGGCAAAAGGTCCACGTATCGACGCTATGCGGAGCGCTTGTCACATCGTGTGTCTCCTGGTGCGATTGGACGCGTTTATAGGGCATTGCTTTTGCCTGCAAGCTAACAAGCGCTGGCGCAGCTCAGACCAAAAGCCTGAACTCTTAAAAGTTTACGGCTGCACCAGAAGCTGAGCAAAACTGGTGCGTTATGGCAAGGGCATTCTCTACACTTTTCTTGTCAGTTCAAAAGAAGGCTATGTAATCTGCATAGGTACGTACACTGATTTTGTTGGATAACAATTTGAACCCGTGGAAGCATGATCCCTCAGAATTCGTGCGCAAAGCAGTTCTAAATGGCCTATGGTGTACGATGCCAACCCACTTGACAGGCATTCAGGGGAGGCAAGGCTTTAAGTAGTTGAATGTATCCCTCTCTCAATACCACACTAGAAATCCACACTGGTCAGTGGAAGTTGCAGAAGTACAACGTAAGGCTAGCAACGGACAGAGACGGCAGTTTTCTATATTTAGCCGAGCTGAAGCTTGCAATGTGTTCCTGGCAGCTAGACTTCCATATGTCCTGCAGGCATCACACTACTCGCGGCATAGGTTGCAAGCTTACCCTCACGTGTTTGTTACTAATGTGTGGAGCCTCCGTGTTGAGGCCCTGCAACGTGATAACTTTTTTTTTCTCATTGAGAGGTTTTTTTTCGCATAGTTCCCCTTTTTGTTAGACAATCTTGTCTCCCGGTTATTCTTCATTTGTGATGCAAACAGTCCATTTGTAAGAGAGTTGTTACAACTTTGAGTAATCACTAGCGTTCAAGAAATAGATGTATCGTCATCTGTCGGAGATGCACCACGAGCTCCTTTGGGCTTCATGAAGGAGTTTGTCGGAGAATTTCACTTTCTTAAGGCTCGCTTTTTTATGGATTATATTGCTACGCAACAGTACTAGCGATCACGAAGAAGCGAGCAGTGTAAAGACGACGACGACGATTAGAGGCTAGCGCGGGTTGTTGCCTCTTGGCCAAGTGCGGCGTATTTTCCTGTAAATATACTTGTATATAGCTTTTCGTCTAAGTCTCCTTACGTAACAATATTTTCACTGCCTCCCGCAAAGAAATTTCTGTTGCACTCATAGACACATTGTTTCCTGTTCCCCATTATCGTGCGCCTTATTTGGACTGTCATTAACTAGACGTATTTAAGCGTGTCCGTGGAATCATCATTGCTGCAGGGATCAAAACATTTTTTCTTTAATTTCCATTAGGCAACCCTTCCTGTCCAAACCTGGCTTGAATAAAGGGGCTGTTTCGTGCTGTAGCCGACTTGCTGCCGCTTCTGTCCGCACGCTGAAACGATTGATCACTGTTTTGTACATTGTAGGGATGCCGTGTTCTTGTTACATTTCCAAAAGAACACTTGGCTGTCACACCATACACAATTAATTTCCTACCTGTCAAAGATCCCTGTGACACGCCATGACGTGTTCATGGTACTCGTCCTACATTGCCTTTGGCGCTGTAGAATGTGTGGTAGGCACGCTGAACCACCGCGAAGCACTCGGTCTCTTTGTTCAGGAATCTGTTGGCTATACGTTCATAGTGTGCGCGCCGCACTTGAAACAGCACCGGACTGGATGACTTTATAGGACATTTGCGTGTGTTTGTCTCACTTTTGAATGTGTTTTCAGTCGTCTTAAATTTCTCCAGCGCTTTGTTTTTCTTACTTTGTTGAGCAGCCTGCTCCCATGTAATCAGGGACAAAAAAAGCACCCGCGTGGCTCAGTGGTAGTGAAGTGGTAGAGTAGGTGAGTCCCGCGCAGGGGGCCCCTGCTCGATCCCGGCGGGAAGTCGGTGTTTTGTTATCATTTTCAGTGACAGCTGCGATGGACACGTGAGCCGGCGGCGCAGGCAACATCGCCTATGAAAGCGGCTATTGGAATAAAACAGCTTACGCTATCAAAGATTTGGCTCATCCGTCATAGCTTTGCAGCTTCATGCTGCACTAGGGTTAATTACATTGTTCCCTTTAATCAAGAAAGTTGTCTGACCATAACAGATTTCAATAAAGTTCCAGCAGGAAATTGAAATTCAAGGAAATTGCATTCACTGTGGCACAGTTCAGCATTCATTAGAAGCTGAATAAAACCTTCTAGGTTTCGTTATGAAGCAATGTTGCCATATTGAGGTATTGTGCTTCAGTTCTTATGCTTCAATTCGGAAGTTCACAACAGTTTATTATTTTGAGACAGTTTTTGAGTTTTCTTTAAGCATCAATATGTCCCCACTACCAAATCATAGGAATTATTGCAGATGTATAAATAATTGTATTTGGATGTATTGGTGAAACTCTCACTGGTTGCTGAGAAACTACACAATATATTGTCATTTTGGCCAGCAGTGAAAGTAGTGGGAGACGCGCATGTAATGCCCCCCAGTGCTTTTACCCCCCAGCGTTTTATTACTCTTGTTCAGCAGACTACACGTACTTGACTCCCCGTCATGGCAGCCATGCTTGGTTCAGTGTTTGCTACATTTCCCAGGCACTTAATGTCGAATCAGGTCACAGAAAATCCAGGCAGAAAAGCTCTATCCCAATACTGTAGTCCTTGGCCTCGATAACCGTTTCGCACACTTAAGTGATCCGAGTGAATGTACATCTTTGTTTCCTAGCCAGCGGGCTAGATTTGTTTTTCCTAATGAACTTTTACGCCGTTCCTTATATCGTAATATGGCGATCCTAGTTTCAAGAACTCGTAGACGAGATTGCTTTTGCAAACGTGCTTAGTACTATTGTTGGGGCTAGTTGCAATAGCATAATTAGAATACAGCGTTGCAGAGTTACCACAGACGAACAACAAAAACAAGAGCACGGGCGATGAAGCACTTCTATGAACTGATTTACCAGCAAAGAACACAAGGGGAGTGAAAGCGTGAACGTAAACGACCATGCGCAAAGAACTCGATTGCGCTCACTGACAGGCTGTTGTGTTCTCTGGGCGGCAAGCAAAAAAATCGAGCGTGCGCACACGTAGCATAGTTGCATATATTAAGTTAAGCCTTGCCAAGGTGCTAATTGAGTAAATAGCACGTGCCAAGAATAATTTACACTATCATGTCAGTCTGATAGAAGCGCTCCATCGTCTGTGTTCCAATTTCTGTTGTTTGTCTATCCTAATTAAAGAGCACTGTATTCTAATATACTGTTCAATGGACCTTAACATTGATGAAACTTTCCGGCTTTGAAATTTTCGCTTATAGTTTTCACGCACCATATAAGCAATTTGTGCAATGTCCTTTGCCAAAGTATTGATGCTCCTGAAGAACATTGTCACACAACTTTTTAAAACATATTCGTATGTGGCTCTTATTGAAATATTTTAGCCTGTATATTTGTAAATACCGACTTTGTAGAGCAAGCTTTACCTTCTGTATTATCTCCGAGAGGTTTCCTGAAAGAAAGCTTGGAGGAGGTCCGGGGATTCCGAGGTCCTTAAAGAACGAGAAACGTCTCTTGCGTTGTCTGAAAAACACACGCAACAAATTATGGTGTGGACAATGCCATACTGATGTATTTTTTTCTTAAGGGTACTGCTTAAACCGGGAACAGAAAATTGAGCGAAAAAGGCGGTAGTTCGATATTAACGGATATCTAAAGGAGATTTGAGCAAACTTAAGGACGTATAAAAGTGGATTAATCTGAACCCCTATGATTTCAATTTAAAACTACACTAAACGAATTGTTATCCATGACATTGATGCTTACTTTAAAGGTCCTTAAGCTATCACACATTTCTGCTCTAAAGCCGCAGTACATTTTTCTATTCTATGTAATGGATGCACCTAACTTTGAAAATCAAGTGCTCTCCACTCCCGCGGAGCCATGAATTGTTCTATGGTATAATTCTCATCGAAAATTTGATGGAAGCCCGTCTGGTGAGGATGAAATATGACAAAAGAAATGCGTGCACCAACCAAGTAAAACATTAAAATTAAAGACCTTTCGGCTTCCATACAGTAGCCTTGTTCACAAATAGGGCTTGCGTATGGAAGCCGAAAGGTCTCGCCTTTTAATGTTTCACTTGGTCGCTGAACGACTTTTTTTTGTCAAACTATACTTCTGGTCAACATGTCAAGACAGCCATACTTACGATATAAACCATGCAGTAAGCGCGACAATGACGCTCAAACGTAGAGCTTCAAGCATGGCTTCCGACGCCGGCGTTCGGGACAATTTCATCACACACTTTCCGGGACTTGAGCGGAAAGGGTTTGTGAGCAGATATTGTGGCGGATCTTACGCAGTAGGCGGTGTTTCTCTCTTTTCGCGATGTTGCTGCTGTGAGCACCCGACGCTCCAGACGATGACATGCAACTAGCTGTGACTTCAGATATGCAGATGTGGCTTATTCAAGTGAGCACAGTGCACAGTGCACTGACGCACACTATAAAGATAACAAAAGCCGAGCGCTCGCGGTACTCGACTTTATGAGGAGTGTAAAATTTTTTATTCATTAGTTTCATTCCACAGTAATCACCTGACCTTACAACAAGCTTGTTAAAGTGTGGGCTGGCTGAAAAACTGTTGCATGTTATGCGAACTGAAGGCAAAATTTTCAGCATTGAAAACAATAGCAAGATTTTATGAGTTTTATACCATTGGGAAATATTAAGGTATTTCTTAGCGAAAAGTCACACAAATTTGTTTGATGGAAAGCCTATCGTATTTATAGAGGATTCTTGCTATCTTTTAAAATTTGATCGAATTACTTCTCATTGCCTTTGCCTGAACGGGTTTGCAAAAAAAAAAAAAAACTACAGGTGCACGGAGTCTATGACATATGTGATCACTTTTTATGTGTTATTTGGCGGCAACTGTCGAAAAAGGCAACTTAGCCGCACGTATGAGTAAGCCGCACGAGGCGATGTCGTAGCGCCAAACTGTGACGGTGTACTGTGTTTCATTCTTCTGTGGAAATGTCTGCGTTCACCAAACAGGCACGAAGACGAAGACTAATACGTTTTGGGACGCGGAACGATGGCTTCCGCTTCCGCTTCTTTAATGTCTTCGGCTGGACAATCTTCTCGTGTCGTTGTGGTTTTGGTGTCCATCGACGGGGGAAGTTTTGACGCTTTTGTGGAAAGCAAACTTTTGTCGGTTGGTGGACCTTTCACCGACATATTACTGTTTTCGTCTGCGGGACACGTTGTCGGCTGCTCGGCCTAACGGCTGGCAGGCCTAGCGCGGCGAAGCGCCGACGACTCCTTCGACGGAGGCGCCCTTCGACGGCTGCTATGGCGGCGGTTTCTATGCAAGTAGAAGATTTCCACGAGAATGTGGGCTGGAAGGTGGTGTCCGGCAGAAGAGCGGAAAAGGCTTGTCGGGTCTCCACTCATAACCCGGCTTCTAAGCAAAGAGGCAAGGCTGGCACGGAGCAGGTGAGTGCACATTGCCCGTTTCCTAACATTATGAATCGGGTTGTAAAGGCTTCGCTCATGCCTCCCATGGCCCAGGAGCATACCAGAATTCTGCTGCGCCCCAGAGGCGGATTGAATTTGGAGAAAATTGGCCCGAGTTCAGTGGGCAATCGGAACCGAGGCGGCACGCCTGTGTCTGGAGGAAACGATGGATGATATAATTTGTCCAAACGTAATTCAAAACGTTTTGGTGACCAGCACTACCCCCCTCCCTCCCGAGGGGAAACGCAGAAATATGTGTGGGTTTATATCTATTACCGTGGCTCGTAAAGCCTATCAGGTCAATGCTAATGAAACTGCTCCTACCGATACGTTCAAGAGGTTATTGGAAATATGGACATTGCCGATGGGCCAGCAGCCCTTGAGAGAAACATTTTGAACGACCGCAACCCGCTAGCGTTGCTCGTCAAGAGGATCAAGGATTCGGGATCAGTTATCATCGTCTTCGACGGGCTTCGTGTGCCGAACTTTGTGAGATACGGACCTACCCTGGTGCGCTGTTGTCCATACGGCAAACAAGTTGATGTACATATGCTACACCATTGGCAGAACTGGTCATTGAGTGGACGTCTGCCCGGCGCCTGAAACTAGGGAATGTAGGGGTTGTGGTTTGCGTAACCAAATTCAATTGCCTGTGTGCGAGCCGAAATGCAAATTGTGCGGTGGCTTGCATAAAACGGCTAACAAGGTCACAAGAAAAGCAGCGGAAGAGTTCTATACTGAGCAGTTCCCCAGAGCAGCCAGGACAGCTACTTCAAAAGTAATCATGAGCAGGTTACAGAGGTTCGTTCTACAACTTGCGATGAAGTTAGAAGGGCCCTAGAAGACATGAAACAAAGAAAGGCGGCTGGTAAAGATGGAATAACAGTCGATTCAATCAAAGATAGAGGAAACATCATGCTTGAAAAGCTTGCAGCCCTTTATACGCAATGTCTCACTACTTCAAGGGTTCCGGAGAACTGGAAGAATGCCAAAATTTTACTAATCCACAAAAAGGGAGACGTGAAAGAATTGAGAAATTATAGGCCCATAATAATAGAATACGGCAACCAATCAGGCAATCGAGCAATCTGCAGAGTGCAATCAACCTCTTTATATGAATTTTAGAGATTACGAAAATGCATTTGATTCAATAGAGATACCAGCAGTAATAGAGGCACTACGTAATCAAGGAGTAGTGGAGGCTTACGTAAATATCCAGGAAAATACGTGCAGAGTTTCCACAGCTACCCTGATTCTCCACAAGAAAAGTAGGAAGATAGTTAAAAAGAAAGGGGTCAGACAAGGAGACACAATCTCTCTAATGGTATTCAATGCGACCTTGGAAGAAGTATTCAAGCTATTAAATTGGGACGGCTTAGAGATCAACGGCCAATATCTCAGCAACCTTCGGTTTGCAGATGGCATTGTCCTATTCAGCAACACTTGGGACGAGTTACAACAAATGATTGAGGACCTTAACGGAGCGAGTGTAAGAGTGGGGTGGAAAATTATTTTGCAGAAAAGAGAGATAGTTATCAATAGCCTGGCAAAGGAACAAGAGTTCGGTATCGCCAGCAGCCTATAAAGTATGCGAAAGAATACGGTTGCGTAGGACAATTACTCACAAGGGACTCTGATCATGGGAAGGAAATTTACAGAAGAATAAAATTGTGTTGGAGCGCATACTGCAGACATATTTAGAGCCTTACGGGAAACTTAGCATTATCACTAAAGTGTGTACAATCAGTGCATTCTACCGGTGCTAACATGTGGGACAAAAACATGAAGACTGACAAAGAAGCTCGAAAACAATTTAAGAACCACACAATGAGCGATCGAACTAAGAATGAGTGGCGTAACGTTAATAGACAGGAAGAGAGCGGTGTGAATCAGAGAACAAACGGGCATAGTAGATCTGCTAATCGACAATAAGAGAAGTGGAGCTGGGCAGGTCATGTAATGCGTAGGTTAGATAACCGGTGGACCGTTATTGTTGCAAAATGGGTGCGATGAGATGGGAAACGCAGTGGAGGACGACAAAAGGCTAGGTGGGGTGATGAAATGAAGAAATTCGCAGGCTCAAGTTGGAATCGGTTGGCGCAGCATAGGAGTAATTGGAGATCGGAGGGAGAGGCCTTTGTCCTGCAGTGGACTTAAAATAGGTTGGTGATGATGATGATGATGATGATGATGATGATGAATTCTGTACATGGTGCGTGTGAGACATCAGGAGCGCGCGAAGACGCAGGTGGCTAAAGAGGAGCCACAGGTGGCTAGCGGTCGCACCACATCCAGGTAGCACTCTCGCTCGTACAGCCGCTCCCCTTCCCGCAACGTGCGTCATCAAGACAACGAGGATCAATCAGAAGTAGGAGCCGCTCCCGCTCCAGAGGACAGCAGGTGCGCTTCTCGTCTGGTCGAGGCAGTGACTCCTGGGCTTACAAGGTCCAAGGCAAAGAAAAGGGCGCGGCACAGCTGTTGGAAAGTGAGATTCGCCGTCCACAGATATATAGGATTGTACCGTTAGAAAAGGAGAATAGCAGACTCAGGATGGCGGTTGATAGGCTTTCACTAGAGCTAGTTGAGCTCCGCAGAGAAATTATTCTTAACAAGTCCGCGTCGTCTGAGCGTCCGTCGGTTAATGAAGTTCTTAAATCAATGGAGGTGGTAACGCTAGAAGGCATGGACAACGAGTGTCCGAATCCCAAAGAGAGCGCCCTCGATCAGTCGAACCAGTTGCAAAACAATGCGAAGTCTGAGATTAAGGAGACTCTCTCTGCCATAAACGATAGCATCAGACAAATCAACTGGCAGTAGTAGTGAGTGTAGCAAGGAGGAATCGGGAGTAAGGCTGCAGAGGATCGATGCGTATCTTAATGAAACAGTAGTTCCCGTCATGGAGAAAATCTCTCCCAGAACGGTACCAACGCAGGGCACGTCTCTCAGTAACTCCCAAGTGAATAAAATATCTGCAAATAATCAGGACGGCACCGACTAATAGGAATTTCAGAGTTCGCCGATGGAACTGCTGGGGAATCAGCCCTAAAAAGGCTGCCCTTCTGCGGGTAATTTAGTCGGAGGCTGAGAAACCACACGCAATTATGCTCCAAGAAACACCGACGATCGATCTTTCCTTCGAGGACGATGATGATATGTAGTGTTTATTGGCGCAAGGGCCAGGTATGGCCAAAGAGCGCCAAGGCAGTGGTGATGAGCACTGAATTGACTAATGGCTGATGTGACGTGGCTGTAGAGAGGCCTAAAACTGAGAGCTATAAATTGCCTAAATACATAAGGAATAAAAAATATGAGAATGACTGAAGTAGGGTATGATGTAAGTATGGGATGTACAAATATGGTGTTATAGCATCACATGAATACAAATCGACAGGCGATTGTTGACGAGTAGCACAAGAGCCTCAGCGGATACCTTGAGCGCAAGGGCCCGGAGGCATGTGCTATTCCAAAGGTTGACATCGCAACCGTGGCCTCTCGCAAGAGGCCGTGTTACGAATTTCTCGGACAGAAAACGTGGAGCATGTCAACGTCGCTTAAAAAGGCCAAGGTAGATTGCATGTCAAATAGCAGTTCTCTGCCTAGAAACAGTGCCAGGTGAAGTGGTATACACTGTATATATGCTAAGGGTAAGTGTCGTTTCCGCTCGACTTGTGTTTCGTGGCATTCTAGGAAGACATGCTGAACACTGAGTGTCTCCCCACATCTACTACATATTGGGCATTCTCCGCCAGTCAACAAAAAGCTATGTGTACCGTAAGTGTGCCCTATTCTGAGACGACAGAATAGGACATCACTTCATCTGGACTTGGTCAGTGATGGCCAGTATCCTAAATGTGGCTTAACTATGTGGAGTTTATTAAGGATTTCAGCGTCCCATTTATGCTGCCAGTGGTTTCTTAGTTTTTTCCGTAAGTATGGCTTTAGGTCTGAGACCGGAATGGCTCCGGACATCTTGCAAGCTTTCGTGTCTAAGGAGGTAGCAATTCGGTCTGCCAGGACGTTACCTTCAATACCTCTGTGTCCAGGCACCCAGCATACCGTTACATGTTGGCCAGAGGCATAAATAGTGCATAGGAGAGAGTAAAGATCTGCAATTACTGGATTTCTGTAGTTGAAGCATGACATCAATGTTTTCACAACGCTTAATGAGTCTGTGTATATGACCGCCTTACGTAGTTTTAACTGTTTGATGTGTTTTGCAGCCGACCATACTGCATACGCCTCTGCTGTAAGTATGCTTGTTTGAGGGTGCAGAAGGTCGGACTCAGAAAAGGATGGGCCGACGGCTGCATACGACACGCCAGCATGTGATTTAGATGCATCTGTGTAATATTCTGGACACGAGTATTTAAATTGTAATTCTAGAAAATGCATATGAATGTGGGCCTCTGGAGCGTGCTTTGTTACCTCCACAAATGACGTGTCACCGTCAATGATGCGCCACAACCACGGCGGTAACGGCTTGGCAGAAGCCATTAGACGATTTTAATTAATAGGGACATCCATTTCCTCGCTCAGCTTTCTCACACGGATCGAGAATGGCTCTCTGGCTGTAGGTTTGTTATGAAAGAGCATTGCAGATGTCATTGTTTATGGTGGGATAACAAGGATGATTTTTGTTAGCATGTACTTTCAGAAAATAATTAAGAGTAAAATATGACCGCTGCAGATTGAGCGACCATTCCTTAGATTCTACATAGAGGCTTTCGGTGGGACTCGTCCTAAAGGCGCCGGTGGCGAGGCGGATACCAAGATGATGCACAGGGTCCAGCATTTTGAGAGCACTGGGTGTAGCAGAGTGATACACTACGGCACCGTAGTCTAACCGCGATCGTACAAGGCTCCTGTAATGGTTCATGAGGCATTTCCTGTCGCTTCCCCATGTTGTGTGTGACAGTATTTTTAGGATGTTCATCGTTTTAAGGCATTTAGCTTTCAGATACTTGATATGAGGGATGAAGGTTAGTTTTGAGTCAAGTATTATGCCTAAAAATTTATGTTCAGTGTTGAGTGTTATGTGTTGTCCATGCAGCGTAATATCTGGATCTTGTATCAAGCCTCCCTTTCTATAAAAAAGTACACAGGAGCTTTTGAAGGGGTTTAGCTTGAAGCCATTTTCATTTGCCCATTTTGAGACATTGTTCAGTCCGAGTTGAACTTGGCGCTCGCAAACTGCAAGGTTACAAGACTTAAATCCTAATTGCACATCATCCACATATATTGAATAAAACATTGAAGATGGAATGACTTTGTGAAGGGAATTCATTTTCCCAATGAAGAGTGTGCAACTAAGCACGCCCCCTTGTGGCACACCAGTCTCTTCAGTGAAGAGCCTGGACAAGGCATTGCCTATGTTGGGTGGAGCAGATTTGACTACTGCCACCTCGGGGGGGGGGGGGGGTGCCACAGCCAACAACTCGCTGTGTGCGGGTTGGGCAGGTCGCGAAGGTCGGTGCGGCGCTGCCCCCTGACGCGTCGCATCGGCATACGTTGTGGTATGGAACGGTGAGCACCTTTTACGTGCTTCCTTGAAAGAGATGTTCTCGTGTACTTTAAGAGTGATACTTTCCTTTTCTTTTTTCCAGTTGGGACACGATCGCGAGTACGCTGGATGTTCACCATCACAGTTTACACAGTGAGGTGTCGCTTCACACCTGTCTGAGGTGTGACCTTGAACTCCACATTTCGCACATGTGAGTTTACCACGGCAGCTCTGTGATCCGTGGCCAAATCTTTGACATTGGAAGCATCTTCTTGGATTAGGGATGTATGGTCTGACAGCTATCTTTGTGTATCCGGTTTCTATTGTTTGTGGCAGATCGCAAGTGACAAAGGTGAGGATCAGGTGCTTTGTTGGAATTTCTTTATTTTCTCTTCGGATAATGAATGATTCGTTTGACGTTAGTTACATTTTGCTTTTTCCAGCCCTCTAACAGCTCTGTTTCGGACAAGTCGATCAGATCTGCATCAGATACTACACCGAGCGCTGTGTTCATAGACCGATGAGGGGAAACGGTTACAGGAATATCTCCAAATGCCACAAGTTTGTTTAGTTTCTTGTACTGTTCTTTATCATGGATTTCAAGGAGCAGGTCCTCGCTCGACATTTTGGTGACCTTATAGCCTGGACAAAGTGCATCAGTCAAGCCTTTTGCAACAAGGAATGGGGATACGGTTCTAGCTGGTTTTTCCGTTTTTTCGCTGTGAACAACTTGGAATCGGGGGAAAATCTCTTTTGGTTTGAAGAGGCTAAGAATTTCATCAGTGCGTCCCCTCTTTTGAGGGTGACGATCAAGTAGACGTGGAAAAGCAGGTGTTCCCATAATATTTCGGTCATTTTCGGCGGCAATGGCGGCCACCCACCACGGAGCCCAACAGGGGGACGCTGTAGCACTTAACGTGTAAGGCTGCAGACGCCAACCGTGCATTGCTGCTATAACCTAATATAGCATACCCAAGGGAGGGCACATACACAAGGTTAACCCTAGCAGCCTAGAAAAATTAGGAAGTGATGGAAGAGAATAGATGATAGGACAGTAAAAGAAAGAAGATAGGAAAGAAAAAGATTGAAGAGGGGGACAGGAAAAGGCAACTACCGATTTCCCCCGGGTGGGTCAGTCCGGGGGTGCCGTCTATGTGAAGCAGAGGCCGAAGGGGTGTGTTGCCTCCGCCGGGGGGCCTTAAAGGTCCAAACACCCAGCATCAGCTCCACCCCCAGGATCCCCCTTTCTCCAGACACGGCTAAGCCGCGCATGGCTACACGCGGGAGGGTCCAAGCCTCGTGTGCTCGGGTACGTGGTGTCGCAACACACCAAACGCCTGCTGACGCAGACGCCCCTGCGGGGCCCTTCGAGGACTACAAGGTGGAGTATTTTGGAGGAGATAGAGGCAGGGGTGTCGCCATTCTGATAAACAGCAAGATTCCTTATGTCTAACTTGAGCTCCGCAAGCTAAACAGTAATGTTGAATTTATTGCGGATGAGATTGTTCCCAACACTTACGTAGGCAATAGCGGCCACGTATTTCTCCTCAGTTTGCACATCTGTCCTAAAGATTCCAGACAGTGATTCAAATCCATCCTAACCAACATCACTGAACATGTTTTGGAGGCTATTCTGCTTGTTGGAGGTGCATGAGGTGCATTCTTCAATGCACCTCATGAAGCGTGGGGATACCATTTCTCCAGTGGTAAGGGCGGAGAGGCTGTAGACGTACGCTTCGGAGCTTAGTCTCACTCTTACTACAGACCCCGAACATCCAACTAGATGCGGTACATCCTCGTGCAGGTACTCTACTCCCGACTTAACTTTTGTCAAATAGATCGCTGAGTTCATTTGGGACAATACCAACATGACCATCACATAATAACAATCAAACTCGAGATAGTCGTTATAAAGCTAAGGCAATATAAGCTGATTGATAGGGACAAATTTCGTAAACTGGCAACTCCCGAAAGCTCACCCCCCGCAACGGCTGATTCGCTGTTCGAAAGCTGGGTAGAGCAACTAGAATCTGAAATCAGGGCGTTGGAGAGGGTTATTGTCAAGGACGTCCAAATGGATGAGATGGACTCCAGACTCGTTCACCTCTTCGATACCAAGCAATCGATATTCGCACGGTGGAAAGGTCAACGGTTGAACAGGAGACTTAGAAAGAGAACAGCAATATTGAATTAGGAAATCGAGGAACATTGTAGAGTTCTATGCGGACAGCAGTGGGACGAGGTGTGTCTCTCCCTGGATAGCAGACTCCGCCACATTTCATGGATGAGAGCGGCTCCAAGTCCAAACCCACTCAACAGTAGCTATTACGCAAAATTATTCACAAGGCGAGAAAAGAAATGGCGAATAACGAGCTGTTGGATGACCTAGCTACTCACAATATTCCGCCGAAGAGGACGCAATCGTTCACCCTTCTTTCGGTCGGATACTCGGGGTCTCCGAATCACGCCTTTAACGTATATTTCTCGGAAGGTGAAATTCGCGTTGGGATTCAGCAACTGAACAGCAGATCTGCCGCTGGCCTCGATGTGATCTCCAGCAGAGTTCTGCGCAACCTCGAAGAAAATTCTGTCAGTTACCTAATTAGGCAAGTTAATAGAATCTGGAAAGAGCCGCATTCTGAAAGAATGGAAACAAGCACGTATGGTACTCATTTCCAAGCCGGGCAAACCTCTTGGGCTTGCAAATCACAGACCGATCTCCCTGACGTCATGCCTTGGTTAGGTCGCGGAACATGTCGTGCTCAGCTGGCTCTCGAACCATGCGTAGGAGAGCGAACTTTTTCCGTGCACCATGATCTGATTCACGTCAGGACTTTCTACCCAGGATGCTATGCTTAGAATTAAGAAGAGACTTATAGAAAGGATCACTCGCGAATCAAGGGTCATACTCGATCTTGATGTAGAGAAGGCTTTAAACACTGTAGGCCACACGGCAATTCTGCAGGGAATTTCGGATCTCTTAATCTTGGTGAACGCTTCTTTCGCTACATTCAATCATTTCAGAATGGCAGAACCACTTCCTTACACATTGGCGACCTAAAATCAGAACTTGATGAGCTAGGTGACAGGGGCACCCCACAAGGCTCGGTATTGTCTCCCTTACTGTTCAATTTGGTCATGGTCAAGCTGGCCATAACATTGTTGGACATTGAAGGGGTTGAACACGCCATTTATGCCGATGATACTCCATGGAGCGCTGGGGGCAGCGACGGGGAGTTGGAGGCTCAAATGCAAAAGGCTATTAGGGTCACAGAACTCTGCGTCTCTCTAGCGGGCCTCAAATGCTCGTAGAGAAAATCGGAATTGCTCTTTTACCGTCCTTCCAGGCCAGGACGAAAACCCAAGGGCTGGGAGCAATATAGTAGACGTCATATAGTGCTCTTTACATGAATGGTAACCGCATCCCTGAAGTAGGGTCGATCAGAGTCCTAGGACTAACTATTCAAGATAACAGATCAAATGGCTTGAAGATACGAAATATAACTGGCAAAGTGGAGAATACTCTACGAATGTTTCGACGCAGTCAATAGAAATAGAGGCCTGAAGGGGGAATTTGCCATTAGGCTCATTCACGCTTTCGTACTTTATCATATTAATTATAATGTGGCTATGCTCGATTGGAAGAAAACAGAATACCACCATCCGTCGTGTCTTCAAGGTAGTCCTGGGGCTACCGCTCCGCCCATCTAGCGAGCTCTTTTCGAAATTAGGCGTACACAGTACTCTTGGTGAAATCGCTGAGGCTGAGCACGCAGCTCAGGTCGTCCGGTTTTCAGCCACTAGAGCGGCCAGGGACATTCTGGTTACTCCGGGAATTTTTACTGAACGCGAAAAGGATAACGTCAGCCATCTAAGCAAAGAAATCAGGGGCGCAATTGTGGTTGGTCTCTTTCCCAGGAACGTCCACCCCGTCGTTAACCAAGGGAGAAGGCTCGCCCACTGGAAGACGCTTCTTGCCGAGGCTGATACGAATACTGTCATCGTAGACTCCGCTCAGATGGTCAGTCGCGAAGCTTTATCGGCGACCCTAATAGACGCCCCCGAACGAGCCTGCAGCGCACTCCCTGTTCACACCAAGAATCCGGAGGTAACCGAACAAATCGCCATTGCAGTCTCTATGCTAGATCCACAGCGCTCGTTAAGCTATAGTGATGCTAAGGCAGTCACTCGCGCATTTGCTAAGGGAGCGCTAGATGAGTAGCTTTATAAGTTGCTCGAAGGTAGATCTATTAGTCTCCACTCTATAGTTTGGTTCTCAGGCCATATTTTCGTGAGAGGACAGCGGAACCTTAACGAATCCGCTCATAGGGCCGCACGAGGACTTGCAAGCCGCGCTGCCCTGCAGACTCCCTCGTCTCTTCATAAGTCCTTTAAAGATCAACTTCAGACATATAATGAGCTCACCAAGTACTTCTACTGAGGACGCAGAGAATTCTCTCTTCCAAACAAGGGACCTGAACAGGGCGCAGTCAGTCCCTCTCCAATTGCTACAGGAGAACTCGTACCCCAATGCTTGGCGTACGAGCCGAATCGACCCGGACTACAACGGATCATTCAGTTGTGCACAGTGTGGTGGACATGTGAACTTGGGACACATGTTCTGGAGATGCGCGACGCAGGCCTCCTATCTGGATGACAAGAACAAGTGGGACGGCGCTCTTAGGAGCAGCGAGCTACAAGACCAAGTCTGGGCCGTCCAGAAGGCCCGCGAAGCGGCGGAGAATCTAGGGCTCCACATGCCGAAGTGGGAGGTGCCCTCTAGACCGTGACAAATAGTTGGGTGTCTTTCAGGACCTTTTCGGAAATAAAGTTTCACCACCACTAGCATCAAACCGGCAGGTGCTTCAACAGGTGTTTAAGAGAGCGCCCTGCTGCGACGCCTAGCAGCAACACATGCGTCGATAACCGCGAGAGGCATCAGTGCTCGGGAGCTTTTTGCGACAAAAGCATTCATTGGGTCTCTCAAAGACAGGCACAAGGGGAATTCTAGTGGGCCTATTGTATGAACAGTGATAAGTACATGACGCGTTTATTGTCCTGTCCGAACTAGAGCAGCTTTATCTAGCTAACAAGACCAGCGACCCGTTTACATGGCCTCGTTTGAATGATTGTGCTTGTCGCCAGCATTTGGCTCGGGTAATTATGTAATGATGTTCTTCGCAGAGGCGAGGTAGTTTTTTATGCACGCAATTAGCGTCTTCGCATGAAAAAACAGCTCCAAGTGTATCCCGCTTGCTTCAATGTGATTTTGAGAGAGAGACAGAGAGAGAGAGAGAGAGAACAACCTTAGCGAAAATGCCTGCAGAGTCGGTTAGGCTCCCTCCACACAGGGAAGACAAGCTTTTACCGCGACGCGGCCACTACGTCAGTCTCGTGCATTGTGCTCCTCGAGGTCTTGGTTCCTCGCTGCTTCCGCGGATCCGAGAGGGCCGCCGCTCCCTTCCTGGGGGTGCTGCCCCCTTCTCCTCGGTTTTTGACACGCTATTAAATAGTGTATCAAAGTTCTGTGAAAACGTTATACAGGATGTCCCATGTAACTTGAACCAAGAATTTAAAAATCAAAGGCGCGTTGAAAGCGAATTTAACCGAACGCATACTATTCGCAATTGCCTATAGTAAATCAGACACTTTTTTTGTTTCCCCATAACTCATTAAGTTCAATTATCCAACTTTTAACAATTGGCTGTATACCACAACTATGATACGCAGATTTGTAGAACACCTTCAGAAACCAGCGATCGAGTGGTTTCGTTTACGATACGTCTCACATAGTCATTCTTTCCGGGCTACAAAAAAAAAAAAAAAAAAAAAAAAACTCGCGTAATATGAAAAAGGCCACGTGACAAACTTGCGCAGTGGTATCGCGCTGCTCTCAAGCGTGCGTTTGGTGAGCAAGGTCGGCTCCCGTCGGATGACAGCGAAAATTCATGCTGCTTGCCAAGCGCTGCCGATAACACAAAGAATGCCCAGCCGCTTCAATGTAGCAAGTCAAGATGCAGCCGACCTTGTGAGACCGAATTAGTGAGTTATGGCGAATACGAGATTAGTTATTATAGGCTATTGCGAATAGTATGCTTTCAGTTCAATTCGCTTCCAACACGCCTTTCTTTCATTTTTAAATTCCTGGGTCAAGTTATGTGGGACATCCCGTACAGTGACCCGCCACAGAGAAGCATACCTACGTAAAGAGCTACCACTCGAGCAGTTTCGTTGCCGAGCAAGTAAGGGTCGGACCGCACGCCAAGCGGCATGGCGATGTACAATTCCACTTGACCTCAAAGGTAGACAGGTTATCATACTTGTAATACTGCGGTTACTACGCCAAGACACACGGACAACGGAAGTAGGAAAGGACAGGAGGCGCGCTCTTCTACATCTGTTGTCAGTGCGGCTTAGCGCACTAACCCCAGTGTCACAAGATGAACTTCCACCAGCTAGCCCAACTTGCCGCTCTACTGCAGCTTATTATACATCCAAGGGGTTGCGTGCACGCATACCGTTTAATTAGAGAAGATGATGCTGCGCCGGTCTTGTGCTGGTGGTTACGCCAACCCCGCCACGCCTTTCAACGCGTCGCTTTGCTTTTGCAGTAAGTTGTTTCCATTTGTCTGCAGAAATAATTCTGCCGTTTCTTGCGTGAAGAACATTGTCAGGAAGATGTCTGTTGTTCTAGGTTAGCGCATTTTGCACGTGTAGCCCAGTACGTGTGTATTTTTCACCCGTGGCGCCCGTTTCCCGTGCAGCCACCCATTTGTTTTCGCACGCGTCTTTTCCGAAAAAGCATGTGCATTACTTACAACGCGTTATTTTCCAAAGGTTTCTTGCAACACCTTCGGTTGAAAACGAAGAATTTGCTATCTGTGGCTCACCCGTATCATCTCACAAACGTTTTATTTAACACAGCTCGAGCAATGTAATGCGCATTCGGGATCGTATTGCCAAGGCTATTTACCTCACTGCACATGCACGATGCATAGCCCTGGGCCGGTTCGCAAGTGCCTGTTTTACTTGACGCTTTGCTTGTCATGGTTAAAAGATTCTTGTTGTAGTCTGTGTCTGTTTGCGTCTGCGTATTTACCAGGTGTGGGATGCAGTATTTTTTCTTTGCTATTGCCAATCTAAACAAGAAAAAAATTACCTTTTGTTTACGGAACCACCGATTCCTATTGTGTGCAAATGAGAAAGGCGGCTCAAGGACGGCAAAAGACCGCAATAAAAGCAGCTATTACCGCAATATTTTGCTAATGTGCATGAGCTGATTTAGCCTAGCTGAGGTTCTTCGAGAAGCTTGGCGGTATTTCCAGTAAAAATATTACGATCCGCGAGTTTATTGCGTCTGTATGTACAGCCTGCTTAAATATGAAATATTAAAGCTCTTGCGCAGCACTATACACGACGTAGTCGAGAATTTTAATAGCCGGCGGAAGACCAGAATCGAAAGCGTTGCTATCGAAATCGAAATCAAGACAGTGCGAAACCACACGTTCAAAATCATGCAAGCCAAGATTTGCGATCTGACCTGCCGCTCGGGGCGCTGGCGGTAGTAGGGTAGATCGGCCGCAGGGCCCTATGGGAATGTCAGGTCTTTACCTATATGTTTCTCTATGGACAAGTACTGAAATAATTGATACCAGCTAAGGTTTTTTACCAGCTCCCAAACTTCTGCATACGAGTGTTTTTGTATTCCGTACCCACAAGAATTTAGCGGAAGAGCCTACAAATGGAACTCGCAACCATTGTAATTTTTTTTTCGCCAGTGCGTAGCCATTATCTCTCTTAAGATTCGCGCGTGCGTATAATTGCGCGTGCTTGCTGCAATGATACGCTCGGCACTCTGTGCGCTTCCTCGCTGCCACGTCACGCATATGTCATCCGCCATCATTCGAGCTCGCAGAACTACGAAAAACTCAGGAGTACACGTTTCCCGAAGACAATCTTGACCACCTTTCGTTGAGCAGAGCTTCTTCAGGAACGAACAAATGAACGAAAGAGAGATAGAAAGAAAGGCGCTAAGATTACGCACTGAAATTTTACTAATAAATGGTGGAAATCTCCAGGTGGCGTGTCAATAATTGGAGCTTGAATTGAGTCCCAGATATTCAAGAACAGGAAGACAGTTTTCTCACAAAGGGGAACACCACAATCTTACTTTGCCATCTGATTCTGTGCATAGAACTAAATATTCAACTAGAATCCAGCAAAAGAACTTTTATTCCATATTTAATGTCATGAGTCGTTATAACACATCATGCACGACTGGTTTCTAATCACAGCAACCTCGATTTACCTAAGAGGAGCACCCAAAAACCCATAATTCATTTTGATTTCAATACACCGGCTTGGCGTCGTACGGTAAATATTATGGCTAATGCTACTACTTCTTTGTTCATGCGGCAGGCTTTATTAAAGCAAAAGCTTTACTGGCCGCGAACTTGCTATTTTGCCGTGGCGGCGCTCCGAGGAGGCACGTGACGTCACACCGCGTTCCTCGTCACATCGCGTTCTTCATCCTTGCGCTCGCCTCCCCTCGTTTCGCCAGCTGCGTCGCATGCCTGATAACATGCCGGAGGATTGAAAAGGAGAGCTCGCGTGCGCCGCAACCACAGTTGAGGTGGCAGTATGGATGGCGACAATACTGATAAGCAGGAGGAGGCCTGGAATCGACACCGGAACGAGATGCAGAGGAAACCAATTGCCCAGGAAACACGAACAGCGAGCCGAACGACTGGCTAAACGCCGCAACATAGCTAGACAACCAGACTAACCTGGACTTGCAATCAAGATTAACCAAGGCTAACCATGCTATGCCTTAGCTTTCTCTACGCATATCCTGGCATAACCGAGCTAAACCACTGCCCATTTTTCCTTCTTCAATCAGCTGCATGTCCCACTGCTATCATTTCGTTTTAGAATGCAACTCTTAGGTGCTCGCTCTTGCGGTGAGTGTCGGCGTCCTCGGCGTAACCGAGCGAACGAGCACAGCAAAGGCTGAAAGAGCAACTGCGGAGCGCAGCCGGCAATGAAAGACGGCGAGAGTGAAGAGAGCGCGAGGAGGAAAGCGGAGGAGGAGGGTGCAGCCGAAGCATGAGGGGGAAAGCGCACCTGGAGGGTATGCCGAAAGCCCGAGACGAAAATCGTAGTACCGCGCAAGACGGGCACTGCGGCGACGACCGCTGCCAGATGGCTCCAGAGTAGCACGCCGCAGTCTGTTTACAGATGACGCCATTGATAAGGCGTGCGGCGAGCGCGTCCACCTTTACCATATATGGAAACAGAGTGCTGCGTGGGCGGAGGTCTGTTTGCGGCAGCCGCTGCGAATCGCGTTGACGCGCCACCCATACGCTGCCTTTTGCGATCTCCCGATTAGCGAGGCAGTCGCACCAAATTTCGCTCCGTTTGGAATGTGCGACGCGAGACAGATTTTCCGTGACAGCCACGCTACTCACAGCGTTCTCTTCTTTATATAAGCCGTGTACATAATGATAACACAAAATATCGACCAGCATGCTTCTTTGACGTATACAGCTGCGTTCAAATTTTGAATTAGGGCGCATCTACAGTCGTCGTGAATTTTTGTGTTCTTATTATCATTTGTTTTTTTGCTGTTGCGAGTGAATTTGTGGCTGTAAATTCTCTCGATTTAGCTCGGCTGTGACGGCTCTCCGTCCCAAATGTGAGCGGCTGTCGCGGCGTACACGTAGTTTCACTTTTCGCGTTCGTGTACTGAATCGTAGCCTGCGTTCTTGCCTGCCCGCTTCGCACAAATGGATATAATGCAGCGAGACTGAACCTCAATTGCGATGCAGCCGTTCTTGTACGTGGTAATTAACGAGGCAACAGTAGCGTCAGTGACGAGGTTGCTTTGCAAGGCGCAGCTTGGTAGCGCTCCCTTCCGCTTTTTGTAGGGTCTAAAGAATAAGGTGATCAACTATTCCATACTCCATCTCACAAGCTGGTTGCGGCACTGTGGAAGCTACACGAAATCCTAGCAAATAGAAAGGCCGAATGCCTCTCTCTCTAGACGTGCTCATCCGCGCCGCGTCGTCCGCTCAGCGTCTGCTTGCCATCCTATTACATGCTCCATACTTGGTCGACTGACGCAAAAGATGTTTTGACGCCGTAACCACGTGCTGCGTTGACATCTAGGAGGATATAAAGAAATTGCTGTTAGGTTTGCATGCATGCGGCAGCAGGGCTTCGTTTAACTTGTACGTTTTCCTTGCACTTACCTTGCAGCCTCCTTAGCAAGTAGTACGGTAAAACGCCCTTAGAAATGTTCACCTGCGCCACAGCCTCTGTTCAGCGTTTACTTGGCGTTTGCTCACTACCATCATCACGTAGCATGCTAGGGCGGGGTAGTATATTAATGATGCAGTGAAAAATTGGGGTTTTATAGCGTTCCGCGCCGCAACGCATCCCCAATGCTAACGCTGTGGCGCCATTTGCTGACTGGAAATCAAACCAGTTTTACGGCTTGCATGGTGCCATGTCTGTAGTCCTAGCAGCGTGAAAAGAAATAGCCGATCTCAATAACCACCACAAAACATTCCTGATCATTTGACCTCAGCTTGTGATGAGAGTTAGCGAAAATATTTTTTGCCGCTGGTTTCTTGCTGACAGGGCAGAGAGCCAGTAACAAGCGTGTGTTCGGAGGCGCCGCACTTTTGTCCCCAATTACATGGCACATCGTGCACCGTAGGCACCGCGCTCTGGGATTTTACTTCCTGCAGGCAATGCAGGGCCCGTATACCGTGATGTTCGATTTCAGGTTTCCTTGCTTCTATCACGCGACGCGCGGTGAGACTTATCGCAGCGACCGTGACGGCGAGCGAGTCATGTCCGAGCCGACGACGAAGGGCGAAGAAAGAAGGAAAATTGATTTAGTCCGCTAGTAGAGGTAGCCCTAAGAACCAGTGCACGAAGTGCTCACAGTGCATTCCTGGTGCGTGCATCGTGCAAGCTCTTTGGTAGCGGATGACATAGCGCGGCGCTCTGCCAACTAATTTACGCTTGCGATGCCGCTTCTCGGCTGAGAATGAAAAAAAGAATTACTAGAGAACATCGCTATTTGCCTTGACAGGACATACACCCTTGGCTATCTTTTTCAAAGAGTAAATATGACGAAACGGTAGTGATGGTTTTTATTTCTCTTGAAATTAGTATTTAAACGCTGAGAAACGCTATGGAGCATAAAAGTCAGTAGTTCTAATAGCTGTCTAAAGGCTACTTACACAAAGTGAAGGCAGCATAAATTGCTGCAGTTTACAACTACAATGAACGGATATTTATTCGACACATAGACGCTTATTTCAAAGGCCATCTCGCTATTGCTTCTTTCTGTTAAAAAGATGCAATATTGCTTTGTGATTTATTATATTGAATGCACGTAACCTTGAATGCCGAGTACGTTCTGTTTAGTAAACCCAGGCCTTCTTGTAAGATCTATTACTCGTTGATATGGCAGGATAGTCGTACTTACATGATGAACCACGTAGCAAGCGCGATGATGACGCTCAGGAGCAAGACCTCAAGCATGGCTCGTGATGCCGACGTCCTGTTAATTCGCACAAAAAACGAACATAAACTTGCGGTGAAAAGTGGTAATAAAATATGACTGCTTTCTGTGGCTAGTCACATGGCACGTTGTGCGGCTGTTCCTGTTATCATGACGCCTCAAACACCGTTCCTTGATCCTCTGACCTGGTAGTTCTTATATTTGGGCAATCTTTGAGGTCATCATTTGCAAAGTAATTAGTTCATGGTGTGTAGTAACGAAGGTTCTGTAGTAGGCGAAAGGGTAGCGTAGTACTATAAGTCCTATCTCAGGTTGGTATCTCTCGCAATAAGAGTCTGTGTTCAGACGATGGGTCTGTCCTCGGTGAATGCTCTTTGTAGTCCACACCACGGAACGTCTATCACTATATCATCATACTCTAGAATCGATGAGGCCGGCAATACCAAGCAGGGCTACTTTCCGCGTTTCAAAACGCCTCTGTCAATATTATGGTGTCCGACTTCGTTGCCCCGTTCACCTCTGTAGTTCGCATTGGAATAGAGCCTACTATTCGCAGTCAAATAAAGGACACTAAAATTTACTGTCCTAACACGCCGCGCGGAAGGAATTGAGCATTCATCCACAGCATAGTTGAATGGCGACAATAATTTTTAACTAGTAAAATGCATGATATACGGTGCTACTTCCCGCTCTTGAACACATGTGCTTTCAGGGCTACGAAGGCACACGTAGCACACATGGCTGATGCAAACGCCACACCACGTGGTTCCCGAAACCTTGGTTAATTATTCCAGTTATTTGTTTACATTTACAATTATCACGGTACATAGCAGAAAATTGCATAGGGGAAAGCAAGGACGGAAGGAAAGAAAAAGTGGAGAAGGAAGGCAGGGAGGTTAACCAGTTTAGCTTAACCGGTTTGCTACCCTACACATGGGAGCGGGATGGGGGGGATGAAAGACGGGGAGAAGAGATAGAGAGCACATGACACGGCACACACATCGTTGGTTACAGTCTGTCACTCTTGCGCGGTACGTGACATCACTGTCACAGCCGCTTGTCCAAGCCCGTCTCTTTCATAAGCCGAAGTAGACCGTTCGTCGCCTTCACCTGCGATGTCTTCTGTCGGCTGCATGTGAAAATCGTGTCGGGGGACAGTGGTCTAGTGTCAAGGTGCGCTAGAACGGATGCCAGGGACTGTCGCTGAACATTAAATTCAGGACAGTCGCACATAATGTGTTTCAGCGTCTCCTCGCAAAGACAGGCATTGCAGAGAGCGTTGTCGGCCAGAAAATACAATGGGACATTAGGAATAGAGTACTGAAAACAGCAACGCATACAAAAACAACAAAGATAAGGCGCAGGAAACGCAAATACACAAACATACAGTAACAAATAGGCGATGTTCTTTACTGAGGTACCTGCGCGTGTTTCATTTTTATTTCAATATATATAAAAACTTCAAAAATACTTCAAATTTGGTCCTATGCAGAGAAAGCGGTCGCGGATGCAAACTAATGAAACAGGCAGGCTATTCCATTCGATCGAAGGTTTGGGAATGAATGCTTGAGTGCGTGATCGTTTCATCAATGCAGTGGCCGCCCCAGTGGGCGGGGAGGGGGGCATGAGGGCGATTGCCCCGAAGACTGGCCTGATGCCAATTAAACATTGATAGTAGACAATTTTTTTCATGCCATGTGGGCAGCACGTTTTCAGAAAAACATCTGCTGTAAATTTCGACAGTTTAAGTGAAGTCATATTTCATGACTGAAGGGGATATCTTGAAGAGTTGAGATAAATAGGTTAGTAGTGAAATAAAAGAATAAGGAATTCTGCAATGAAACAACAATCACTGCCTAAATCATATCATCCCTGTAACAAATACATGCCTTCAAGCCCGATATACCTTTAATAAAGGAAACAGCTCTCTTAAAACGTTCGGCTATGCGCTTACATTGGGTAAGCGCATCGATGGTGTCAGGCCCTTCTAGTTTTACGAGAAAGCCACTCAAGTTCGCAAGAGCGTCATTGAGGAGCGACAGATACCTAGTGCCTGTATGACGCAGTTGGCTGTAGCGTTCGCTTGAAAGACGTTCACAGAAAAGTGGGACGTAGCTTGCGCATTTGTGGCGTAAGCTTCTAAAGCCTCGTTTTGCGGTCCTTAAGGAACCCTTGGGACGTGAGCTCGATTCCGCAAAGCTATGTAAGGAATTTTTGTCGTCGTTGTAGAGTGGCGCGCCCGCAGCGGCACCTACACAGTTACTCAGGCTGGCGTCAAAGGCTTTCATTAAAGAGCGGCACCCAACTAACGGCACCTACGCACTGAACCAAGTTTGCATCAAAGAAGTTCATTGAATACCAGCGCAGTCCGAGTGGTAGATACCCAGTGCTCTAAATGGGCATCCATCCTAGGGTTTAATTGAACAGCGGTACTTACCGAGTCCCGCATCTACAGTCGTCCACAACGGCGTGAAGAAATTTGTTGAAGAGCGGCACACATATACAGTCGTGGCCAAAAATGCGTGGCCCACGGCTCCGGGTGCAGGAGTGGCTGCGGGGCCACAACGCGGCTCTGCTATCTCCGTCGGGCGCTTGCTTTGGCGGTGCACCGATTGCCGCCAGTCTTCGCCCTCACTCTCGTGCGACCAAGTCACGCGCTTGATAAATTCAAGTGCGTCGTTTGCCGGTTTCGCAGCTGATGGTTAGTGCACAGTAGGGTGCTTTCATTTTGCTTCGTTTAGGGTGCCTCGATGTTGCGCGCCGTCGTACTGGTTGAAGACACTGCTTTCGTGACCGCCATATTGGGGTGAGCCCAGATACGGCGGGCAATGGAACGTCGGCCGACATTCTTGTTTAACATGCGCTTGCGTCAGCAAATTCAGGTGTATAAAGGCCTTGCACATTTACTCGAAATCCTTAGCGCTACTTGCACACAGAAATAAAATAGCGTATGCTTACATGCATAGATCTCAGAGGAAATGATTACTGTGCAGCTAGGTCAATGTTGGCCAACTGGGATGCTCAGACCGATAAATTAGTCGAAATTCGTGCGCACTATTCCAGATGCCGGAGAATTTGATGCAAAGCTTGCGTTATAGGCACCGAAAAGCTCCTAAAAGAAACACTTTATTAGGCTGACTTGCGCCTACAAAGAACTGCAACACTTCGCGGCGGCGATAGCAGCAAACGTGCTCGGCTGTGATTGATGAACACGACGTCCGCCGCTTTTGGCCGAGCTAAATTTAAAGCAGGTAAGGAAACTTCAAGATAACGTGCTCAAGACAGCGACAAAATTCTGGAACCCCTCATATTTGAGGGTGGCTCGGATCAATCAAGATAAATTTGGTCGCATCTCGCGTCACAGGAAAACTGATAATGCGGCGTGCCGCCCGCTTTAAGAATGATCAAATAAACAAAAGCAAGCTGCTTCGCGTCAACATTCTATCCACGCAATGCTGGTACGTAAAGAAGGACAGGTGCACACTTTGCTCGGTTCCTTATTTCGTGGAAAGCGAGAACAGCGCATGCCTTTCGTTGTCGAGCCGGCACACAGCGGGACACAACACCCTGGCATGCTGGTTTTTGCGTCTGAACACAGTTCAATCGCCCAGCACCTGGCGCACAACACAGCAGCTTCGCAAACTCCTCAACAATGCTGCTTTACCAATCCTAGAAGGAACGGGTGAAGAAAGCGCGGAGCAACATTGCGGCGCGGCTCAGGCCAAAAGGTGTCACCACCCTGTACGGCGGCGCGCCACATCGGGGCACCCTAGCCTGATGTAGAAAGCAGGCCCACGTTGTGGCGCCGGAGCGGCGCCGTGGGCAGCGTATGTTTGACCGGGAGTGTAGATATTGCCCCATACCCAGTGACCCAAGTTGGTCCGACGGTTTGTTTCAAACCCGGTTCCCTCAGCACACCAGCCTGATGCGCTACCCATACGACCAGCAATCCTGGTTGGGCGGGACGATAGATAGATAGATAGATAGATAGATAGATAGATAGATAGATAGACAGATAGATAGATAGATAGATAGATAGATAGATAGATAGATAGATAGATAGATAGATAGATAGATAGATAGATAGATAGATAGATAGATAGATAGATAGATAGATAGATAGATAGATAGATAGATAGATAGATAGATAGATGCGTGAAATAGCCTAAGGATGATAACACATGAAAATAAACGCATAATCTTTAATAAAATAAAGCGGCTAGTCGATTTGTTGCAATTTAGGAGGCTGTTATGAAGCGCACAACTATCTTAAAATACTCGGTGCCGAACGATCCCTTGAGTCCGTGGAAAATGCAGACCTGATATTCAATTTTTTTTTTTCAAGCTTGAGACATATGCCATACTTAGGGTAGGCCAAGACGAAGGTAGACGCAAGCTTCAACGTATTCTCCTGCAATAACAAACAGCGCGTGGATGAATACACAGATTTCATATTTATACCCACAATAGTCAAAAGGGAGCAAATTAAGCAATGGTGATGCTACAGTGATGCCAGAAGTTTTGCCAGAAGTTTTGCCAGTGATGCCAGAAGCTGTGGCATACTGAACTTCAAGGACGAGATAATTTTCCACGAAATTTGGAAGGTAAAGCGAACAGTGGTCAAGTAAAAATATTTAATAAATGAAATTGTTGTATTTTCGATACCTAAACTGCGAATGGTTATAATGCACACGTGGTAATGACGTGCTGCGCAATTAATTTGACAAATCGGGGTTCTCTTACTTCCACCAAAATCTAACTTTACCAGCGTTCTTTTTTTTTTTTTGCAGTTCGTTCCCATCAAAACGCAGCTCCCGTGGTTGTAATCGAACATGTGACATCGAGATGAACTGCACAACGCCGTACCCAATGAACTAACGCTGTGCGTAGTGGTGAAAGAAGGAATGTCGCTGGATCTACAGTTTTGGCAAGTGTATATGTTGGCGTGAGCGGCCTGTTAAAGACAAGACTCCTTACCGAATTTTATTTATTTATTTATTTATTTATTTATTTATTTATTTATTTATTTATTTATTTATTTATTTATTCGGTATACCTACATCGCCTGTACGGCATTATCGTAGGGGGGTTAAAATACAGGTGGTCACAATGGAAACATATTCAGCAACATCAAAAGAATACATCAGTAAATAGAACATAATTTAAGCACTGAAATTCGCCAAAGCGGTATAGAAACTAACAAAGTACAAAACAAAGTGAGTGACAAAGTAACTAACTAACAAAACAGAAAAATAAAGTAGCGTATGTGCAGAGATGAATAACAGAACAATCAAAGAATATGACTCTCAATAGCATTTTCAAAACTAGAAGCTGCCATCACTTCATTAGGGAGCTCATTCCAATCGCTAATCGTGTTAGGAAAAAATGAATACTTAAACACATTGGTACGGCACTGATAAGCTCTAATTTTGTTAGCGTGGTCTCTCCTAGATGAAACGTAATGCGGCTCCTTGATGAACAGTGTTTTGTCGATACCAGTTTTACTTTTATATATATTGTAAAGGAATTTCAATCTTAGGATTTTCATGCGTGAAGAAAGAGTTTTCCAACCCAACCCTTCCCTTATTCTGGATCCTCTGGTAGTAAAATTATAATTTCCTGTTACGAAGCGTGCTGCTTGCTTTTGGACGCGTTCTATTTTTTCTGTGAGGTTTTTAGTGTATGGATCCCAGATAACGCATGCATATTCTAGAATAGGCCTGATGTTTGTTAAATACAAGGTTGCCTTCAGTGATGAAGGAGAATGCTTAAAATTTCGTCGGAAAAAGTGAAGAAGACGGTAAGCTTTCGCGCTAATTGAGTTAACATGGTTAGTCCAGTCAAGCGTTTCAGAAAACGTAACTCCGAGGTACTGAACATCCTTAGCGGTACTGATTGCAACATAGGGAAATACCTTATTCGATCACCTAATGCAATTCAGTATGATAATAATAAAATAGAGGCAGCGAAGTTTACGGCAATAATATTTGCAAATGGGCCTCATCTATACATTCAGTCTGGAGCTGGTCATCTCGGTATATTAATTGGCAAAGGTTTGATAAAAAAGAAGCACTTCCCGTGACATGAACACATATATGACGGGATTGGTACTACGGACGCGTTCCACCCCCCCCCCCCCCCCCCAACTGTTGGGTAACATGCAATGCAGTTCAAGTTAGTGCAAATGCATCAACGATATAGATGAAACAACTATTATAGTCATATAAACGGTATTGATAGCTAACAGGTTTCCACTCTGAATTAATATATTTCAATTCTTGATGCTGGAAACAAAAGCAAGATGGACTTTATATTGGAAATTGCGTCGAATATTTCATGAAGGAGCACGCACCTTAATGTGGGGGTCGCCCAGAACGAGCCGTTAGCTTGGCGATGGTTAGTCTCATCTCAAGCTGAGCGAAGCGTATGCCGACGCAATAGCGAGGGCCACGACCAAAAGGTTGGTACACCGCCGACTCAACCTTGACTTTGTTTTCAGGGCTAAATCTGCAAAAGGTTTGAGGCGAGGAATACAAATCACAATGGAAAACAATTTCGTGACTTCACTTCTTCAGGCGTAGGCTTACTTCATTTACTATGGAAACAAGATATCTGCCCAAGACACCCTTCCTAGCAGCGTTGCCTAGCTTACCGGCTGGAAGCAACTATGCTTAAAAGCTGTCATTGAATTTCATTTCGAAAACATTGAATACAGCCTGCTTTTTATTAATGTTTTGTTCTGGTATTTTGTGGGTGTCGTGAAGCCACTCACATAGTTTAACTCATTAGGGAAGAAATGGCTTCTTCGATTAACTGTTTGATTGAACTGGTGATTGAACTGGTTAGTGGCTATGGTGGGCTGTTAAGCACGAGGTCGCAGGAGACTCCCACAACGACATGTGTCATATTCAGAAAGTGGTTTTGGCACGTAAAACTCTATAATTTAAATTTTTTGAAGTTCGTTTTTGTACGTACGCATCAAGATATCCCTAACAGTACGACAAATGGAACTGGTGAGGCCGCAGTATACACCCGTGACACAGATTTACACTATTATCTCTTGGTGCAAGTTATTCCGTTCAAAAATCGCGCGATATTATAGATGCTCTTGGCATTGAATAATCATAGCACTCTAACATAAAGATATTCCAAATTGTTTCTATTCTATTTCTCCTATCAGCCCTCCATTAATGGTGAAAATATTTTTGAATGAATGAATGTTTGATTTTTAATGGCGCAAGGGCCAAGTATGACCAAAGAGCGCCATGTCCGTGGTAATAAGTTGGCAGTGTACTTGATAAGTTCTATGAAGTTGGTGTGACGTAGCTCTAAAGGGGCCTTCAAAATAGTCGCTCTAATGTACGTAAAATCTGTATAATAAGATTATGGCGATGAGATATGACGTGTGCTATGAGCAATAAGATGCATTTCAAAAGAATGATACGATGTGTAAAATATATCAGGTTATAAGATTGGCTAGAGCACTACTGCCTCCTTAGAGCCCTTGAAACACAAGGGCCGGGAGGCATATGCTATGCAAAACAATTATCGCAGCGGCATCCTCCGGAACGAGGATGCTCTACGAATTTAATGGACATACAACGTGCAGGACAACATCATTTAAGAAATTGAGGACTGCCTTGATGTTAAAAAGCGGTTCTTTACCAAGAAACATAGCCGGGTGAAGAGGGATGTAGTAACGGTATGCAAGAGGAAAATGTTTCTTTCTATCCGCTTTGGCTTCCCCACACTCCAGAAGCACATGGAGGACGGTCAGCCTTTCACCACATCTACCACAGGTTGGAGGTTCAGTTCCAGTAAGTAGAAAATGATGGGTCCCAAATGTGTGTCCTATTCTGAGACGACAGAATAGGACATCTGTTCGCCGTGATTTTGTTGCGGAGGGCCAAGAACATAACTGTGGCTTTATTACATGCAGTTTCTTATTTATTTCTGCGTCCCACATGTGTTGCCAGTGGTTTTGCAGTTTCTTTCGTATGAAAGGTTTCAGATCTGTGACAGGGACCGGACCGAAGCATTAACAGCATGGGATGTGATTAACGTGGCCATCTGGTCTGCCAGAACGTTACCTTCGATTCCCCTATGGCCAGGTACCCAGCATATAATGAAATGGTGGTTAGATAGATAAGCTGTGCGCAGTTCAGAATAGACCTCAATAAGTACGAGATTTTTATGTCTGCAGAGTGACATTAAGGCCTTCACCACACTTAGGGAGTCTGTATATATAACGGCTTTCTGGAGTTTTGATTTCCTTATATGCTTTACAGCAGACAAAAGTGCGTAGGCCTCTGCCATAAAGATACTTGTTTCTTTATGTAGCACATCGGATTGCGAGAAGGACGGACCGATGGCTACATAGGACACTCCGGCATGCGACTTGGAAGCGTCTGTGTAGAACTCTGCACGAGTACTTGTAGTGATGTTCTAGGAAATGTATTCGGATTTCGACCTCTGGAGCATGTTTTGTAACTTTTAGAAAAGATACGTCACATTCTATCACCTGCCATTTCCAAGGAGTTAATAGCTTGGTTAGGTGCAGTAAGCGATGCTCGAGGAGTGGGACATGCATTTCATCGTTAAGCTCCTTCACACACAGCGAGAAAGGCTGTCTTACAGAGAGGCGATTTCGGAAGAGTGTAGCACACGTCAAATCGGTAACGGCATTAAAACATGGATGTTTAGGATTAGAGTGCACTTTAAGGAAATATCTAAAGCTGATGTATGATCTCTGCAGGTGGAGCAACCATTCATTCGATTCGGCATATCAGCTTTCAATCGGGCTTATTTTGAAGGCGCCAGTGGCTAAGCGGATACCTAGATGGTGGACAGGATCTAGCATCTTTAGCGCGCTCGGGGCGGCAGAGTTATATACTACGGAACCATAATCCAGTCGTGACCGAATTAGGCTCTTGTAAATATTAATTAAACACTTTCTGTCACTACCCCATGTAGTATGGTATAGAAGTTTCATTTGGTTCATGGTTTTCAGGCATTTTTCTTTAAGATATTTAATCTGTGGAATGAAAGTATGCCTATAGTCAAGTATAATACCTAGAAATTTGTGCTCTTTGTTGAGAGGTATTCGTTGTCCACACAGTTCTAAGCAAGGATCCAGGTCCAGGCCTCTCTTCCTTGTAAAAAGAACACAAGCGCTTTTGCGAGGATTGATTTGAAATCCATTTTTCTCTGCCCACTTTGACACTTTGTTCAGGCCATGCTGTACCTGTCGCTCGCACACTGCGAGGTTACAGGATTTGAAACCTATTTGAATGTCGTCCATGTAGACGGAATAAAGAACGCCCGGTGGTAAGGAAGCACGAAGTGTTGTCATCTTAACAATAAAGAGAGTGCAGCTGAGCACGCCTCCGTGGGGCACACCAGTTTCCTGTATAAAAGGACGTGACAGTACATTGCCGACTTTTTCCCGGAAGGTACGATTCGACAAATAGCTTTCTATTAGGTTTAGCATATTGCCGTGAATGCCCATTTCTGATAAGTATCTCGAGATTCAGTAACGCCACGTTGTGTCGTACACCTTCTCCATATCGAGGAATATGGACCAGAAAAACTGTTTGTGTACAAATGCGTCACGGATATTTCCTTCAATACGTACAAGATGATCAGTTGTGGAGCGCCCTTCTCTGAAGCCAGATTGATAGGGATCAAGCATTTTGCTCTGTTCAAGGAAATGAATGAGTCGCCGATTAATCATTTTTTCAAATACCTTTCAAAGGCAACTTGTGAGGGCTATCGGTCGGTCGCTTGCCACTGAGGAAGGGTCTTTGCCTTGTTTGAAAACAGGGACAAAAATGGCTTCTTTCCATGCAGTTGGAAGGTATCCTACAGCCCAAATGGTGTAACTTGGGTGTCATTGTTTAAGTTTTTAATCATTTCATATATGATTCTGTCAGATCCCGGTGCAGAGCTCTTGCATGCGCTCAGGGCAGCTCTCAACTCGACAATACTAAGAGGACAGTTGTACTGTTCATTCTTTCGGCATTTTCTTATGAGTGGCTTACATTCTTCTATTTGTTTATCTTTGTGAAAGGATTGCGAATAAAGCACGCTCTCAAAGTCCTCCCCAAGTGAGTCTGCCTGGTCTTGTAGCGTATCGCCCTGTGTATTTACCAAAGGGAGTGAATATGTTTGTCGCCCTCTTATCCTATTTACCCTGTTCCAGACTTTGGCATCATCTGTAAACGAGTTGATACTCGATAAAACTTCTGCCAACTTTCCCTTCTGGCCTGTCGGCGAATTCTCCTGCCTGGGGACTTTACTTTCTTAAAGTAGATAAGATTCTCTGCAGTGGGAAACGCGCGTAGCAACCCCCACGCTTTCTTCTGTTTCTTACGAGCGATCCTACATTCGTCCTTCCACCACGGGACACGCTGTCTGCATGCCAAGCCACTTACTTCAGATATGCATTTAGATGCGGAATCTATAATGAAGGCAGCAGAATACTGCACAGCAGCATCAATTGCCAAAGAAGACATGTAATTCCATAAGATACTAGTGAGAGTTCGGAATTTCTCCCAGTTGGCTGTATCAATCTTCCACTTGGGAGCCTGTGGTGCATATTCATTTTCTTTAGATGTTCTTAGCAGTATGGGGAAGTAGTGGTCGCTCGCGTAAGGATTGTTCGTAACTTCCCATTCGAGTTCATGCAGTACAGACGGGGAAACTATGCTGAGATCAATTGAAGAAGAGGTTCTGTTTGCAAGACAGTAAGGTGGGTTCCTTCTTATTCAGAAGGCACGCACCAGAAGAAAAAAGGAACTGTTCAACAAGACGACCTCGCGCATCTATACAAGAGTCGCCCCTAAGGCAGCTGTGCGCATTGAAATCCCCAAGAACAACATAAGGTTCTGGCAATTCATCTATAAAAGACTGAAATTCATGTTTGTTTAATTTGTAATGTGGGGGTATGTAAAGCGAGCAAATGGTGATGAGTTTGCTTAGGACAACAGCTCGGACCGCCACTGTTTCAAGAGGCGTTTGTAAAGGTAAAAGTTGACACGCAATGCTTTTATGGATAACAATGGCAACACCGCCCGATGATGCGAGAGCATCATCGCGATCTTTGCGAAACGCTATATACTGTCGGAGGAAGTTTGTGTGTTTTGATTTTAGGTGTGTTTCCTGTAAACGCAGCACTTTTGGATTGTGTTTGTGGATGAGTTCTTGCATATCATCAAGGTTTATAAGAAGACCTCTGACGTTCCATTGAATAATTTGTGTAACCATATTGGAAGTAAATAGGTGCTGTGTGTACAGAAACAGAAGTAGTAATTACAAAGATTACAGAGATTAGATTACAGAGCTCTTTCGAGGCCCTTTAACGGGAGTTTTGCCTTTCCGGAGCGTTCGAGGGAACATCGGCGCTCCTTAGGCACTTGGTGCGCCGTCAGGATAGGTGTAGTGTCCATTGCCTCTTGTGAAGCGCCGGACACGCGCTCTTGCGAGCGAGAAGTTTACCGAAAGAGTCCTGCCTCGGAAGGCAAGACCCCTGCGCCCACCAGCCTGGAGGTCGATGGGGCTCCCTGAGGGACTTGGCTGCGCCGGCTGTTGACAGCGCTGGAAGGTGCCGGGGAGGTTGGGGCAGACTTGGCTGCGCCCACCTTCGGGGTCGATGGTCCCTTCTGCTGGGCTGACGGAGCACCGCTAGCTGCAACCACCGTGTAGGCAGATGGCGACTGCCGACTCACTGCTTGTGGGTCGGACAGCCGCCGGAGCCCGTTGTGACGCTGCCCCCTGATGCGCCACTTCGGCAAAGCTGTTCGTGCTTTGGCAGGTATGCTACCCGCCTGCGTGCCTCTTTGAACGATAGGTTTTCCTTAACTTTGATTGTGACTATTTCTTTTTCTTTTTTCCATGATGGACAGGACCGCGAGAACGCGGCGTGCTCCCCATCACAGTTCACGCAGTGTGGAGCATTCTCCCAATTGTCAGGTGGATGTTCTTGGGCACTGCATTTAGCGCAAGTCTGGCGACGTCGGCAGTTCTCTGAAATGTGGCCAAATCTTTGACACTTAAAGCTTCGGAGAGGATTGGGGGTGTACGGTCTGACTCGGATCTTTACGTACCCCGCCTCAATGGTCTCAGGTAGCATACTTGATGCGAAAGTTAGAATTAGGTGCTTTGTTTCAATCTCCTTGCCATCGCGCCTATCTTTATTCTCTTGACATTGATCACATTTTGATCGCTCCAGCCCTCCAGTAGTTAGGCTTCAGTCAGTTCGATGAGATCAGCATCGGAAACGACTCCGCAGGTGCTGTTCATTGTGCAGTGCGGTGTGACCGTCAGAGGAAGATTTCAGAAAGATACTAGATTAGAAAGTTTTTCGTGCTGTTTCTTATCACGAAGTTCTAAGAGGAGGTCGCCACTTGCCGACTTGGAGACTTTACAACCTGGGTCGAAAGCTTCAGTAAGTGTCTTTGCAATCACAAAAGGTGCGATCGCTGCCTTTTCTTTTTTCTCTGAATATATTAAATGACGTCTTGGAAAACTGTCAATGTTTCGGCCAAAAAACCTGGAAACTTCTTCGGTGCGCCCTCGTTTATCAGGGCCATCAGGAAATAGTGGAAAAGAACTTGCCATAGATGTATGCGAAAATTCGGCAGCGCCGCCAGCCACCCACCATGGAGCTAGACAAGGGGATGCTGCAGGACCGTGAAAAGACAGCCTGCACGCGCCAGCTGTACTGCACTATTGTAACTAAATCTGTTATAACCAAGGTTGGATATCCCACACAAGGTTAACCCTTGCCGCCAAGGAGAAAGGAAGTAAACAGAAGAGAGAAGAAGACAGGAAAGGCCAGCAAGTGAGAGAGAAATACGAAGATTCGAGGAAGAAGAGGTGACTGCCGATTTCTCCCGGATGGGTCAGTCCGGTGGTGCCGTCTAAGTGAAGCTGAGGCCAAAGAGGTGTGTTGCCTCCGCTGGGGGGCCTTAAACGTCCAAACACCCAGCATCGGCTCAACCTCCAGGATCCCCCTTTCCCCAGACACGGCTAAGCCGCGCACGGCTACACGCGGGAGGGTCCAACCCTCGCGTTCTCAGGTGCGTGGTCTCGCAACCCACCAAACACCTGCTCACGCAGACACCCGCGGTGGAAAATATTTTTGGGTAACCCCCTCTTTGCCTGTGTGTGTGCACCAGGACAAATTGACATGTACGCATTAGAAATGCATTAATATGCTAAACAAAACTGAATTTTTAACGGATTATCCGCAGACTACCCCGTTCCGAAAGCAACAGTCCGCCGATTGCTCTGGCACTAGCTACTCAGAGCTACCGGGCGAATGGATGTGTTTGAGTATACTAAAAATTTTGCCGTGGCAGTGTAACATTGTCGAGAGCTTTCGGCACTTATGCGACGTTGCTCTGCCAAGTCTTATCCCTTTTAGCAGCATTCTTACCCTTCCTCTGCATCGCTGCGATTTTTGACTAGCCATCGCAAAAATGTTTAGGCGAAGTGGCCCAGCCGAGACTCTGCCACCACCTTCCTCATCCAGTTATTTGCTTTCACAGCGCAGGCTTGGCCCCGTTGAAACCCTCTCCATTTCTGCATTTCTCCTGCCTGAATTGCCAGACAACTATATCAGGAAAACCTGGCAGGATAAGTAAGGCATTTCGCTTTAACAGTAATCAAAGTAGCATCCCATACAAGAGAAAAGTGACTCTGCCGTTCAAATAATGCTGCACGTCACCGACTCATGTCGGTGACGTGCAGGTGACGGTGTCGTGGGGTGGTTCACTGAACGTACGTTCAGTGAACCACCCCTAGTAACTACAGAGTTGTGCAAGAGCATACAAGTTCTGCCCGATACATCAGTGCCAGTATGCACAAGGATGTTCTCATGCTTGAACTATTCGGAGCCCATGTAAGCCAATCATGAGGCCGGACATATTATCGTGCATACGGCCGGCAAATGATATGCAGCTCAGAAAAGGAAAAACATCTCTGTGAAAATGCCTGAACGAGCCGCTTATACTGGTCGCATTAACAATTTCTCTCGCTCGCAAATGCTTTCTACGGGCCTCATTTGTTAATGGCTTCTTAGACGTGACGATTCTCTGCCATCTTCCCTTACGAAGCGTTCTCGTGTAAACAAGTTTAGCGAACATGGGCGCATATGATCGACGTAGGGATCACTTTTCATTAACATAGGAGAAAGACAACCACCTTTCAAGATCGAAAATTTCGTGTTGCTACCAAAAGGCTGGGTCGTGGCCCATGTGGTAGCTGGGAATAACGATGTTGGTTCCAGCTGGTATTGTGATACCCTTGTGGACGTAGTCTCTTGTACATCCTTTTGTTGTGAAGCTGTCGTGTGGAAAGAACAAAATGGTGTCAAAAATTCAACTTCACCGAATAGAAAAGTGTGAAAAACGTTAACCGCATTTATGCCCCGATTAGGCGTGAGATTGGGGCTTGGAAAAATTGTTTTATTACTTAGTAGAATATCAATCAAGAAGTTGATAATTGTGGGATAGTCGCGTCTTGAGGATATCTTGTCATTTTTACGAAGACATGAAATGGTCACGATCGCCAAAAGATATCCCTTCAATAAATGCCATTTTAAATAAGGAGCAGTGGTATGATTTAAAAACATTACTCACTCTATGAAGGACGAATAAAAACGAAGTGATTCCGATATAACTTGGTCCATGTATTTGATGCTGAAAACGTTGTCGTACGTAAAGGCTCCCTCAAACACCACATGTTTCCGACTCGGACTCACATGACGAATCGAAAATGCGATTTTCAAAAAGCCATACATCTCTCTCCAGGACGGCAAGGACTTCTTTTCGAAGACGGTCTTGAACATCCTGGTGTTTTGCAAGGAGATAGGCTGTATAAGCCAGAGCTGAAGCTGTTGACTCGGACCTTTAATTTACTTGTCCATTAACACTGCAATGATTCAGGTAAGCAAAGGCGGCATATCGATAAAGAAGTTGAAATTTGACACATCTTATCGTCGCTGTGGACGAACCAAGGAAACTTTTAGAGGAATATTGTGATAGACAGTGTTTAATAATTTTGTGTATGTTATATTACTATAGGGCACGCAAACTGAAGGCTCTGGCTTGAATCATACGTTGAGTAATACAAAAATTATCGCTGTGTTGTAAAGGACCTTAATATATTGTTATAGTTCTGGAGCATACAACAGGGATACTTCAACATTTTTAGGGCATAAAGACGAAACATATTTAATAATGAAATATAAGCAAGCAGTGATCTTATAAATTCCATGGAGGCTATGTAGTCATGATCATTTTCTACACTTCATTGCGCTTTATTATAGATAGATATTATATTATAGCATGTATAACAGACGCACCAGCAGCTGATTGCAGTAGCGTTACATTGTTATATAGCAGTGGCAATAGTCAGCTCAGGGTGCAAACCACCAGAGGCCTAAAGGCAATATACGGTTTGAGCAAAAGCCAGATGTAAAGGCACTTCAGGTGGCGCAATTGCTGAAGGTGTTGCCATGGCCTTGCAATTTTATCCCAGTGCTGAAGCAAACTACGCAACCAACGCACAATAAAAACGAAGGATTTTGAAGCTCTATCAAGTAGACGTTCATAGATAGCTTAGTTTGCAGGAAAACATCAGTGCACTCAGCTTTTACTTCTTGCTATTAATCAAATTTGTGTTGATCTTTACCGCGGTAAAATTGCTTTCTTACAGTGAGATCTATTTTAGCCAGAACAAATTTGCAATATTCAACAGTATCTTTTTTTCATTGAACGATTAACCATCAGCTTTCCGCGTATTCTCACCCCGCTACGAAGAAGGTGAAGCCATTGGCCAAAATTTCCGTATTTGTTAGAAAGCACTTCTTTCCGCTCTCCTTTGCTTTGACAGGCTGCTTCTCTGAAAGACAAAGCATAGACGAAATGCATTGCCATGTGTCAAGAATAAACCACTTATTCAATAATCAGATATGTTATGAGAAGTAGACAGCTGTTGTACCTTCAAGTGCGCTGTCTGAATCGACGGACGTCGTGAGCGTGTGCGTGCTGACAGGGGCTTCGTCCTCAACTTCTGCGCTGAGCATCAGCTGCATGAGATCGCCTCCATTGTTCTGAAATGATATTAAGAAAAGCCGATTTCATGAAAGTTTTCTAATCGACGTGAACTCGTCAGGTGAGGCGCAGTCGTCATCACGCTTGACCTTTCGTGACCTTATGTAAGTTAGGTTCAGAGGTGTCCGACACATCACTGGCACCATCGTTGTTTGCTGGTCAATCCATACTTGAATGACTCTTCCACGCAGCTATCGGTTATGAGCAAGATTTCGTTCTAACAATCGCTGGTCTCATTGGCTGCCATTATAGCTTGGATGATGAAAGGTGCGGCTGGATGACGCAACGTCAGGCTTTAGTAACTGCTCCCAATTTTAGCTTTTACTCACGAGCCAGTGAACCTCTTTCTAGGAGACAGCCAGATAAAGGAGGTCCAGAAAATGCGAGTCCTCGGACTGTGGCTGCAAAGAAACAAACGATTGGACCACACCATTAAAACCCTTAGGACTACGGTGAAACAGATCTCCCGTATGATCCGTAGAGTAACTTATCACCGAAAAGGTTTCAAGGAACAGAGACGATACGGCTCGTTCAGGCTTTTGTGCAAAGTCGTCTCACATATAGCCTCCCTTTCCAGGACCCCACGAAAACAGAACTAAAGGCCCTAGATGCGTTGATTAGAACGTCGTACAAAGCGGCTCTCGGCCTACCACAGGGAACCTCTACTGAACGCCTGCTGGCCCTCGGGATTCACAATAACTACGAGGAGCTACGGGCAGCGACGCTCATATCTCAACGGGAGCGGCTTAGCTTGACCTCCTCTGGCAGAAAATTACTTTGCCGCGTGGGTTACCCTACTCGTCCACAGTATGTGGGAGAAGAACTCGAATCTCTGCCCAGAGTCCTTCGTGAAAGGATCATAGTAGCCCCAATCCCTAAGAACATGAGTCCAAAATACCACCGGGGACGTAGAAGTGCTCGAGCTCGAAAGTTAATGCAGCAATTCGGTGGAAACCCGGATACAGTCTACACAGATGTCGCCCGATTTGGTGCTTACAAATACGCCCTCGCAGTGGTAGGAGCGGCCGCAAATCAAGGGCTTGTGACTTGCGCCACGGCTAGAGTTGCATCTGCGAATACCGCAGAAGCTTCAGCCATCGCGCTAGCTATTAAAACTAAGGACGCTCTGGGACAATCGTCGATAACTCTTACAGATTCCCAAGTAGCATGTAGACTATTCCTCACCGGGAGGCTACCACACAGCACCACTCACCTATTAGAATCCAACCTAACGCAGAAACACATGATCATCTGGTGCCCGGGTCACGCAGGACTCGAGGGCAATGAGAGAGCGGACGGCGCAGCTCGTGCTTTTGTCAACCGAGCGTTCGACCACTCTGACGAAAACCCCTTTTTACCACGAGACATCCTTGAGCACCAGCGGCGCGAGCGAAGAAAGTACAGTCCACCACACCCTGACCTATCCAGGCAGGACTCTTATGACTGGCGCCGAATACAGACGCACACATTTCCAAACCTTTCTTTGAAAAATGCCATTCACCCAACGCTGTACAGCGTTCGCTGTCCGTGGTGCGGAGGCCGGCCAACTTTCGCCCACATTACGTGGGACTGCCAGAACAGGCCACCCAAAATTAATACACCAAAAATAGCCGGCAAACTTTCCGGAAGGGAGCAGTGGGAGACTTGGCTCGCCAGCGAGGATCGGGAGATGCAACTGGCGCTCCTCGACCAGGAACGGCGGACCGCTCAAGCCAGTGGGGCCCTGGACTAGGGGCTCCACCCACTCGCTTTCTGCATTTTTTTTTCTTTTAAATAAACGTTTTGATATATATATATATATATATATATATATATATATATATATATATATATATATATATATATATATATATATATATATATATTTATTAGCTTTTACTATAACCTGCTCGGGGTCGCCAAAGCCAGGCTTCTGATTCTGTGCGTATATATGACTTGTCAACGACGCCACGAGTTCACATATCTCGGCGCAAGCTGAACATTAGGTGTAACAGGATTTTCTGCACTATTATTTTTGTCACAGGATGACATAGTTATTGGCGAACTAAATTTTGCTTACAACTTGATGACATAAAGGCCCACCACATGTTGTAGTATGAAAATTTGAATAGTTTGTCAAACGTAAGTGTTTTCGGAGAAGGGTCTACAACTTAAATATCAATCACACCTGCGCGATTGAGAAGACATACCTCCCGGTTTCCACGAAGGAATTCTACGATAGGAGAAAGCTCGTCAAACATGTTGTCACTGGCGGTCTTGTTGAGCCGCGAACTGTACGATATGAACGTTGTCCACAAAGAGCCAAACTCCGGAAAGCACGCTGAAAGAAAACAAGGTTACTGAGTTGAAAATAGAACAAATAAAAAAGTCTTGCAGATTTCACGCGCTGTCAGAATCGATGTAAGCGAAGCTTGCTCTGCTGTTTGTGTTGATTGGCAATATTTGACGGGGTTGTTGACCGCATAGAAAAATAGTCAGGGGACGTTAAATATTCCCTTGTGTGTACCTATTGTTTTTACCTACGTAGTACAAAGAACGCAAAGAGAGATGTGCTTATTCGAGAGGAGCGCACCATTGTTTGTAAGCCGCGATACGGTTTGCGTTGCCATTGGCTCATATCGCGCATCGCATCGTGACTGAATTATTGATCGGCCGGATTGCCGCTTGTGTACATAGATTCGTCTTGACGCCACCGCGCTCTAATGTGGCTTTGCTTCGGCACGCCCTATATCAGTTATCCGTGTGGACGAACTGACACGGTGTTTATTTTTTCTGAAAACGTTCCCTCCGGCAGAAACCATATCACGTTGATCATCGACGTGAATTCAATTAGCATTGAAGCAATGACGAGTCACAGCATACTGCCACCGTAGAGACACGTCATGTATGAGGCATTTATGCTACCGGGCTCCTTTCTCGTGATTCCCTCGCGGATACGTAGGCATGCGACGCAGCTGGTACATATTATCCATAGTATAGTATTATCCATAGCATAGTACATATCATCCACATTATGTGCAATACGGTTAAATGATGTCAACTATGACAGCCATTCCTAATCTGAAATGCACCAAAAGAGCAAATATAGGCAACAAATTGTAATTCAAAAGGCAATCAGTGCACAGGATAAGTGACAGACTTCCTTTTATTGAAAAAGAAATGTCACATTTGTCATCAGAAGCTTGATGTGGGCGAGTTGGTTTTGCATACTTGAAGAAAAGAGCGCTAGAAGACGCGGACTAAAAGAGGAACATGTACGACGGACAAGGCGTACATGTTCCTCTTTGGTATGGTATGGTATGCCCTATGCGATGGCGCACACCCACTGTGGGGGATTGGCCAAGATTTGGGTGAAATTAGGCTATCTTTATTAAAATACTAAAATTGTTAAGGCTAACTGGAGAAAATCCTTTTTTAGTCCGCGTCTTCGTAGCCCTCTTTTCTTCAAGCACATTTTTCATGCCACCAGCAGTGGGTAGCAATGTTTTCAAGCTTGGGTGACAGCGGCAAAACTTAGCAAAATGCTGCAATCACATTCAAACGTAAATCGGCCTTGGACACAAAAAAAACGACATCATATTGTACAGAATGAAAGGGCAGTACTCCATCAAAGAACACTATATGGTACCACATACTTGACATGGTGTAAAAAATGTTAACATGCCCTACCCATAAAAGAACAAACAAAAAACACGGAAAACACGCCTTAAAATGCAATGTGCAGAGTCTGAAACCAAGAAAACACAACCCAAAAATGTTTCGCTAAATCTTTCAATGATTAAAATTGTTAAACTGTCTCATCGCTTCCTAATGAACCGGTACAGCTGAAAAGGAAGCAACAAAAGCCCAATAGCAGGGCCGCAGAAAATGCCACGAAATAAATATACTTTCCTTACCAAGGATACCTCTGGTTAGTTGTGGTCTGACTTTGCACAATAATCGTGCACAAGCTTTTCTTGTTTAGAATGATTTAGGTGATAAGGAAGAAATGACCATAAGAGCACCAGGTGTGTAAACACTCTACGCACAAAAAAAACTGCTTTCTTACTTTTTTCCTCTGCTACTATTCATGAGTATTTAAGCACCCTAATAGGACTGCAAAACACAAAATTGGGCAAGTTGTGGCAAAGAGAAACTTGCAGTTTCACACGTAATGCGAAACAATGATGCAGTAGCTGGTGAAATATGCGCAGGAAACTTGCTTCATGCGGTGTTTGTTTAAGTTAACACTTGCCAATGCAAGTCAGTAATCTCTTTTAAAGAAGTAAAATAAGTACGAGTCGTATTTATTTGTGCCCCCCGGTGTTTAAGAAGAAAGACTCTACATTTCTTCCGCTTTCACATCCTGACTTGGCCACTGGTCTCCACCAAAACAACCCTTTAGCCTCTTACTGCTGAATTCGTTTCGGTTTTCTCAAATCTATATTTGGGCTACACATTGCTAGGCCTCGCGTTGTGCTTGAGGAAAACTAGACACCAACAGCCCCATACAGTAAACCTGAGAAGTCAAGCACTAGAAGAAGATTGATGAAGCAGATGCACCCAATCACTGTCATTACATGTAAGAAAAAAATTTAACATAGGACTGCCTTCCCAAGTGAGTAGGTGATGTGTCAGAACTTGGAGGCGTGGATGCCAGCTCTATATACAGTACGCAGACATTCAGCAGCTGTTTGCAAATCATTGCACCTCTTGGCTAGATCGCGCTCTCCAAGATAAGTATTCACCACGACTGTACCTTCAGCAGAGTGGCTGAAATGTAGAACTGGGGACTGTCAAAGTTTTGATCGTATGTTTGAATCCTCGACGCACAATGAGAACTTCATTTGCAATATTCTAGCAAGAAATTTGGGAATTCCAGTGACAACACCAGCAGACCTCAGAACAACCAGGGTAGTTAACCCATAGCAGCTATTGCTGTAAAAAAGAAGACTGGCATAAGCACAAGAATTGAGATGGGCACAAGAAGATACTGGGCCCAGCCAGACGCTCGTCACGTCCGCCTTAAAAGGCTGGATGGACCCCGATATGAAATTTCCTATTCTGCGTGGAATTCCACGCCCTCATACATGCCTGATACACAGACTGCAATTAGGCGTCGCCTTCAAGCGCAAATATTTGCACATTATTGGACGGACAGACTCCCCGGACTGTTCTGTGTGTGGCGCTGTAGAGACTATAGACCATGTGCTCGTGGTGTGCCCTGAGTATGCGCGCGAAAGACTGACAATGGCAGATACCTTGAGACATTTACACAATGGACCACTCTCGGAGGACCTCTTGCTAGGCGCATGGCCACATAGTTGGCAGACGACAGAGACAATGCGTGCTCTTTCACGTTTCCTAGGTGACACGGGCCTGGACTCAGGCCTGTGATACCAGTTGTGTAATGTGTTCTTCCCTTCATTCCTCCCATTATCATCCCCCATTGTGGCCCTTTTTTTCCCCGCTTCCCCTTCCCTTACGCAGAGTAGCAGGCCAGATGCTCCATTATACGGCCAACCTCTCTACATTTTCTAGTCATTAAAATACTTCTTCTTGAGATGGGCACACTACATGGTAGTGTGCCCATCTCTAGAAGAAGTATTTTAATGACTGGAAAATGTAGTGTGGTAGTGTGGTAGTTCTGGTAGTGGGCCACTACTTCGGTGCTACAGTTAATGATCTCGAATGAGTTCAAGCAGCAAGGATTTAGTCAAGAAAAAATATTACGGTTAACAGCTGTATTTAGTATTATTTTGCCTATGCAGCTTTATATAACCCTGTCCACACTTACCTAAAGCACATGAGTGGCATGCTGAAAGAAAAAAAAATGCTTTTGATATTGCTTTGGAGAAAATTCACCTCTTTCGGCGTAACCGTGTATATACATACTGCAAATACCTGAATTAGGTATACCTTATCACCAACTGTTAAGTCAGCTTCTTACCTCATCAGCGATTCACTTCTGCAACCAAATGTGCTGGTGCGGGTTTCACCTGCATTTCGACCTGTGCAGTTGGTAAATTTTTGGGCTGTTTACGGTAACTTCATATTTCAAAAATTTGGTTGCAAGAGAGGCTTTGGCAACACTGGCAACCCTAATGCCTAGGTAGGCTTCACGAAAGGCCACCAGTACCTCCTCGTTGCAGACTGTGCTCAACATTCTTCTTCGTTGGACTTTGACTAAGAACCCATATATCTTACCTCCGACGCGGCTGGTATTGGTGATGCTTTGATGCAGAAAGAGGTTATTTTCGGACATGTCAGCCTTAGACCATAAACCAATCTGGCACAGGTGGAAATATTCTTGTCTATCCCAGATGGTGGTTCAGCCTCGTGAGCAACATTCCTTCAGTCAATTTGCACACTGTCAATGTAAGTGCGACTGATCGAAGGTTGGCTATGGTGTCAGGTTTCTTGCCTGGCTTCGGTAGTGGCATCATGACCAAGTCTTTCCACTCTGTGGGGAATTCCAATATTCCAGATTTCATTAATTACAAGCAGTAGTGCTTTCTTTCTCGTTTCGGCAAGATTCCTCAACATCTGCGACATGACATCTTTGCCACGAGCGCTTTAAGTGTTGACATGCTGGAGAGCGACGACAGGTTCCGTCATCGTAAAGAGGCTTTCTATTTCTTTCCTGGCAAGAGGTCATTAAGGTGCCTACCAGTATGGTAACGGTCAGTCACTGTGAGGTGGTCGGGGAAAGCATCTGCAGCTTGTCAGTGAAATTTCTCAGACGTGCACTGAAGATCGGGGTAGCACTGAAGATAAATAGTATTACATTATTTCGTTCATCCTGTTATAGCAGAAAATGTGTCACAGCTTACCGACACCTATGCATTTAAAGGACACGCAATGGTCCATCCACTAGTCCCTGGCAAGTTTCCTACATGACACCTCGCCTGCTTAGTCTTGTGCAGAACATTGATAAGGGTTTGTTGCGCGTGGCCACAATTTAAGTATGCAGCTTGGCTTGCTCCCGCCAGAGTTACAGCAGGTGCTTGTCAGGGCTGGATGTTGCCCCGACATGTCGCTCTTTGTAGTGTGTAAAGAATGCATGTTGCTAGCATTTCTTCAACGCCTTCATATTCTGCAAACTCAAGTGCATCACGGAAATGCTCCCAGCCTGAAACCCTGATTTTGTGAATGTAGCACGTTTTCGCCCCTACGTAAAGTGTAATATCGGATAATGGTCGCTGCCTCTTGGGGCAGAGAAGCACAGACACTCTGGATGAAGGCCCCAGTTGCCCATGCTGGTTGTGTACTGCCGTTCTGGTTTGACTGGAGGGTGTGGCACTTAAGATAGTTGGTGTCATTTGCTAATTTGAAGTCTGTGGTGTCTACTTCATGAAGCATGCCCAATGTGGGTGATGTGCATTTAGCTCACTTTAAGTATTCTGCGATGGGGAAATCAACTTTGCAGATGTCAAAGCCAAGTGAAGTCGCCTCGGGTGACGTGCCTGGTTTTGGGACAGAGGTAGACCAATGCCAAAACTGCTTCCTTTTACTGCCTTGGCCTGCAGCACACCGCTACAACTTTCTGATGACACATGTTTATTCAAGCTGTTCTTTCCTTACCCTAAGTCATTCGTAGCCAATTTTAGGAGCTGCAAATCAAGCTGACTTCAGCAGACTGCCGATTTTTTAGCTACTTCTTGTAGCTTATTTCTTGGTTGATTTTCTAGTTGGGCATGACATGCTTCGTGCTTGAAAATGAATTGTTTAAGGAAATCTTGGAGTAATAGTCGGGCAGGCAACTCTAACTGAGTGATCATTGCTTTTGTCGCAAAATGTGGCAATGAGCTAGGCAGACGCTGTCACGGCAGCACAGTGTTTAGGTTGTATGAATATAGAAGAAACAAAATTGGAGTTGTGAATCTCAAAGCCCTATTTTTACAGCCTCTCTTTATCCTGCTAACATTAGAGAGCTTTAGATTAGTGGGCGCAAGCAGCATGCGTAAACAAGAACCCTGTTTGTGTATTTCTGGGACCCATGCGGTTTGCATAACCAAGCATTACACGAGTCGCTTGCATCCTCTTATCCAATACTATTATTTCCATTGTTAAGCAACCAATATCGCAGTAAGTCTGATCAACCTGCATCAATATGGTGAAAATTTTTAAGCACTTAAGGTGTGTCGGTTGAGTGTTTACAGCACTTCACCACACCTTAGGCCACAAGACTTGTGCTTTCCAGCATTACTTTCTAATCAACTCCTGAGGTGTTTACATTGTTTTTCTATGCTGTAAGATCAGTTTGACAGTCCTAATAAAATTGTTGAAGTGAAGGTCTGGGCTGTTGTATTGGCCATGGCATTTAGGTGTGACACTGGAAAAGCCTTTGGCACCTTTAATAAGCTTCACCTCACTACATGTATGTATTGCGGTGGGACCATTCTGCATGTGAAAATAAAAATGCCGGCATATAGAGAGTTCAAGAGCATCTGAGATTATAGTAAATCGGGAGGGGCAGTATCTTCTGCGTAACGGGGACATCAAAGCTGTAACTATGGCTGCCATACATCCCGTCACCGCAATACACTTTGCTTCATTGCATCACACAAGTGTGTTGCGGTGAAGTTATTGCAGACATATATATATATATATATACACATTCGTCCCAAGTTTGCACAGAACCATGCGGTTCATTGCTAAATCCAAGAGCGCGAAAAACGGGCAGAGATGCAGCTGAACTATATAGGGCACAGTATTAAGGTCCATCTCACTGTGTTTATTGCGCCCTTAGTACAAATAATCTAATCTGCATTCTAGTTCGTGGAATTCCGGCATACCACGTGATCTCACTAAAACTCCATTATGTTCAGAGCCCTACGCGATAATTGTCGCAGGGCCCACGATAAAAGTAAGTCACATGAAGTCACGGATAGCGCACTTGCGCTGAACACGATTGAAAATATGCGCTGCCCCATGTCAAGGACGCGTGAGCATTTGTGAGTAAACACAACCTTAAGCATTATATTAGTTACGTAACGCAAGTCGTTGCGAGGAACACGTGCAATACTCCGTCTACGATGCGCGTCTAGTAAAGGTGCATGCGCGATGCGATCACGCTGATGAAAAGGGCGAACACGGCGACGCTGCTGCACAGCTCCGGTTCGCAAATTGCATTGCCGTGGCGCTACGCCACTTCAATATTTCGGTCGTCAGTACCACTGAATTCTTCAGAAATACGGGTTTCACACCACCAGAGTTCACCGAGACTAAAAGCTGACTTATCGCCAACAATACAGAACCCACTGCGAGAAACCATCAATCAATCAATCAATCAATCAATCAATCAATCAATCAATCAATCAATCAATCAATCAATCAATCAATCAATCAATCAATCAATCAATCAATCAATCAATCAATCAATCAATCAATCAAAATTTAATTTCACCTCTCAACAGAAAGAGAAAGGGGGCGGCGCGAAAAAGCTGCATTACTGTAGCTTGACTGAGCCCGGCCCCCTATGGTACAATTCGACAGTGTGCAGCAGTAGTATAGCTACATAACAACATAAATCTAGGCACTTTGCAGGAAATGTGAAAGGAAAAAAAGAAATGATAACATGGACGTACAGACAGTAAATTTCTTTTTGTGCAGAACATACGAAATAATTTCAGAAAATAAGCTGTGACAAGGCAGCTAAAAAGAAAATGAAAACAAAATTGAATACATCAGACGCATCAAACTCGATTACATAGATGACATATGCATATGTGCATACATACATATATACATACACTAATACTAATGTATACTAATACCAATATACGTACTAATATGTATACAATAACGAAATACAAGTACAGGAATCACACAGCGGGATTTTGCGAGAGGAAATAAGTGGGAAAATAACAAGGAGACATAGTATCCGGGTTAATTCCACTTGTAGCCAGGTTGTTTAGTAGATCAGCTATGGGGTAGGATACAGACTGCTGTCCATAATTAGTACGACAAAAGCTTGCTAACCAAATGTCGGCATGTCTCGTGTTATAGGGAATTGCGCGACGATTCAAGTTAAACAAATTTACATAATCAACATTTCCCTTTTTCAACGTTGTTCTGTACATGCATGCTAAACGATATGAATAAATGAATTCAACCGGCATTATTTTGTGTTCGTAAAAATATTTAGACGTGTGTTCTTTGGAGGAAAGATTAGCTATAGCACGAATTGCTCGTTTTTGACATAATTTTAGTTTAGCGATGTTTTGTTTTGTTGTTGTTGTCCAGACTAGGTGACAATAATTTAGGGCAGAAAGAAAAAGTGAGTTATATATAGTTCGTTTCACAGTGGTAGGCAAGACACGTCGGTGTCTATGTAACAGTCGCGTTATTCTGTTTTCTTTCCCCGAAGAGATTCCACATGTTTGTTCCAAAGTAGGTTTTCTGAAAATATAACTCCTAGTGTTCTAACGTCGTTTGCAATTTTAGTTTCCTCACTTTTTAAATACAACCTGTCTTCGAGATTAGGGCCTTATGCTTTGGGCGAAACATGATCGCTTGTGTTTTTTTAGCAATAATTCTTAAATAGTTTCTATCACACCAGTTTGCGATATCCTGGAGCACAATGTTTGCATAATTGACGGGAGTGTCCGGATTTGTGCCGCAATAAAATGGTATCGTCAGCATAGAGTATCCAGTTGATATTTTCAACGGCCGAATAAAGATCTTTCATCTAAAGAATGAAAAGAAGTGGCCTGAGAATGCTCCCTTGTGGCCACTATGTGGGATAGGTTTTATTTTTGAGTTTGAATAATTATTGCAAATGTACTTAGACCGATGTTGCAAATACGAAGACCAGCTCGACCAGCTGTCGGCGTGGGCCAGAGATTCAACGCCCCACATGGCACCACGGCATCACTTGGCGCCACCATCGCGCCTTCTCAAAAGTCCCTAAACGATCCTGTCCCTAGGCATTTAGGATCAGCTCACGTGAGGGATTTTTGTACGACATTTAGACGCACGCGAGGTACCCTAGCTCGATGGAGATAGCAGCGCACCGTTGTGGCCCCGCAGCCGCTCCAGCGCCCGCAGCCGTGGGCCGCGTATTTTTGACCGCGATTGTACATATTGCCACACAGTCAGCGACAAGATGGGGCCCGACGGTTTCTTTCGAACCCGGTTCCCTCAGCACACCAGCCTGATGCGCTACCCATACGACCATGTAATACCCAGTAATCCTGGTTGGGCGGGACAGACAGACAGACAGACAGACAGACAGACAGACAGACAGACAGACAGACAGACAGACAGACAGACAGACAGACAGACAGACAGACAGACAGACAGACAGACAGACACAGACAGACAGACAGACAGACAGACAGACAGACAGACAGACAGACAGACAGACAGACGGACAGAAACAGGTAGAGACAGACAGAAAGACAGGACAGACAGAGACAGACAGACAGACAGGGACAGACAGAGACAGACAGACAGACAGACAGACAGACAGACAGACAGACAGACAGACAGACAGACAGACAGACAGACAGACAGACAGACAGACAGACAGACAGACAGACAGGCAGACAGACAGAACTCTGAAGGTGCGTGAAGTATCCTAAGGATGCTAGCTCATGAAAATAATACGCATAATCTTTAATAAAATAAAGCGGCTAGTATAGTTGTCGCAATTTAGGAGGTTGTTATTAAGTGCACAGCTCTCTTAAAATACTCAGTGCCGAGCGATCCCTTCATCCCGTGGAAAATGCAGATATGCTGTTCAAATTTTTTCAAGCTTGAGCCATATGCCATTCTTAGGGTAGGCCAAGACGAAGGTAGATTCAAGCTTCAGCGTATTCTCCTGCAATAATAAACAATGCGGGCATTACTGCAAAGATTTCATATTTATATCCACAGCAGTCAAAAGGGAGCAAATTAAGCAATGCTGATGCTACAGTGATGCCAGAAGTTTGTTCAATCTATGGTACACTGAACCTCACAGACGAGATAATTTTCTATGAAACTTGGAACGTAAAGCGAACAGCGGTCAATTAAAAATATTTCATAAATGAAATTGTTGGATTTTCGATGCCTGCGAATGCGAATGCTTATAATGCACACGCCGTAATGAGGTACTGCGCAATTGATTTGATCATTTGGGGTTCTCTTACTTCCAACAAAATCAAAGTTTACCAGCGTTTTTTCTTTTTTTTTTTTGCAGTTTGTTCCCATCAAAACGCGGCTTCCGTGGCTGGGATTGAACATGTGACATCGAGATGAACTGCGCAATGCCGTACCCAGTGAACTACCGCTGCGTGGGGGGGGGGGGGGGAGGGGGTTGTCAAATAAGAAATATCGCTGGATGTAAAGTTTTGTCAAGGGTATATGTTTGAGTGAGCGGCCTGATAAAGACAAGACTCCTTACCGAATGTTGAATATAGGGACATACCTTGTTCGATCACCTAATGCAATTCAGCAGGATAATAGTACAATAGAGGCAGCGACGTATACGGAAATATTATTTTCAAATGGGCCTGATATATACATTGAATCTAGAGCTGGTTATCTCGGCATATTAAGTGGTAAAGGTTTGAGCAAAAAAAGAAGGCACTTCCCGAGAAATGAATACATATGACGGGGTTTGTACTGCGCATGTGTCCCCCCCCCCCCCAGTGTTGGGTAATATACAATGGAGTTCAAGTTAGTATAAATGTGTCATATAGTCATATAAACAGTATTCGTACATAACAGGTTTCAGTTGTGAATTATTATATTTAAAGTCTTCCCTGTGGAAACAAAAGCAAGTTGGGCTTTCTATGAGAAATTGCGTCGAACATTGCATGAGAAAGCTCGCACCTTAATGTGACGCTCGTCCAGAATGAGCTTGTATTTCGCCATTAGTTTGGCGATGGTTAGGTTCATCTCGAGCTGAGCGAAGCGTATACCGACACAATTCCGAGGGCCTTGACCAAAAGGTTGGTACACCGCAGGATCTATCTTGACTTTGTTTTTAGGGCTGAATCTGTAAATAGTTTGAGGTAAGGAGTAGAAATGAGAATGGAAAACAACGTTATGACTTCACTTGTCGTTCAGACGTAGTGTTGCTTGATTTGCTAAGGAAACATAAGATTTCTGCCCAAGACACATTTCCGAGCAGTGATATCTAGCTAACCGGCTGAAAGCAACCAAGCCTAAAAGCTGTCATTGAGTTTCATTCCGAAAACATTGAATACAGCCTCTTTTCTTTTGTGTTTTGTTCTAGGATTTTGTGGGTTACGTGAAGCGACTCAAATAGTTTAACACATAAGGGACGAAATGGCTTCTTCGATTACCTGGTTGGTTGACTTGGTGAAAAGAGTTCTTGATGTTTATTATTCAAGGGACCGCATTAACACATATTTTCGTTTGTTAGTTCTCTTCCCCTCTGAAAGGCTGCTTTCGCTAATTATGTGTGCAACATCATGATTGAGTGAAATATACAATTTTAGAGCAAGGTCGTTTTTGTAAGTACGCACCAAGATCTCCCTAACAGTACGACAAATGGAACTGGGAAGGCCAGAGTACATGCCCGTACACTATTGCCCGATTTCCACTATTATTTCTTTGTGCAAGTAATACCGTTCAGGAAGCGCGCGTAATTATAGATGCTCTTTGCATTGAATAACCATACCACTATAACATAAAGATATTCCAAATTGTTTTTATTCCATTTATCCTATCAGCCCTCCATGATTGGTCAAAATATTTTTGGGTAACCCTTAATTCGCCTGTGTCAACACACCAGGTCAAATTGACGTGTACGCATTAGAAATGCATTAATATGCTAAACAAAACTGAATTCTTAACGGAATAACCGGAGACTACCCCATTCTCAAAGGAATAGCCCACCAATCACTCTGGCACTAGCTAGTCGGAGCTACGGGGAGAATTGATGTATTTGAGTATAATAATATTTTGGCATGGCAGTGTAACATTGTCGAGCCCTTCCGGCGCGTATGCGATATCACTCTGCCAAGTCTCATTCCTTTTAGCAGCATTTTTTGCCGTTCCTCTACATCGCTGCGATTTTTGACCAGCCATCGTAAAATAGTTTAGGCGAAGTGGGCCAGCCGAGACTCTGCCAGCATCTTCCTCATCCAGTTATCTGCTTTCACAGCGCAGGCTTGGCCCCGTTGAAACCCTCCCCACTTCTGCGTGCTCCCGCTTAAATTGTCAATCATGTAAGAAAAACCTGGCAGGGTAGGTAATGCATTTCGCTTTTAAAGTAATCAAAGGTAGCATCCCATACAAGAGAAAAGTGTTTGATTGGGCCGTTCAAATAATGCTGCGCGTCAACGGCTGATGCTGACCTCGCTGGTTACGTAGGTATGAGGTCAGGAGATTGTTATAAAAAAAGATTACCAAGGACTACGGTATTCCTTAATTTGAAATCACGACGTGGCGTTTGTGGCTATGCGTTGCCTTTAGGAACTCATATTCTTTCCTTATTGGAATGGCCAACAGCCCCAAGTGCGACACAAGCAACAGCGAAGAGACGCTCACACACATCACCTGTGTCAGCCCGTGATATAGTGCCCAGAGACAAGTGATGTGCAGAGTACTGGACCAGTTGGACCATCGTCCACTATCAGAACTGAAAGCTTGAGATCAGTGCTCTGAAAGAACATCCGCCTTGAAGGCCTTATTCGCATTATTAAGATTCCTGTGGTCTACGGGGCTTCACGATAGACTTTAAGAACGCGGCCCACTACCGCTCTATAGTGTACGCGCTTTGTTAGTGCTCGTCTCACTTTCTCGCTATCTCCCCCTTCCACTCCCTTTCATTTTTTATCCCCTGAACCCTTCCCCCGTGCAGGGTAGCCAACCGGATCTACCTCTGGTTAACCTCCCTGCCATCCTCTGTATTCTCTCTCCGAGTGCAACTTTACACGTGCTTTCATTTCGCGATATTGGATGGCTTGGACAAGCTGTCTCGTGCGGCACGTCACAAGTGGAGCTAGATGTAACTCGACTGCTTCGCTAATCGGGAGATCGCAACGGGAAGCGCGTGGGTCACACGTGGGCGCGATTCACAGCAGCCGCCACAGACAACCTCCGCTCATGCAGCGCTTTATTTCCATACATATGACGCACGCTACTCTGGCGCCGTCTCGTAGCCATCGTCGGTGCAAAGCCCCTCGTGCGCGGCCCTACACTTTTGATCTCTCTAATTTACCATACCCTCGTCCTCCGCTTTCCTCCTCGCGCTCTCTTCGCTCTCGCCATTCTTTTTTCATCGCCCGCTGTAATCCGCTCCCGCTATCCTCTTTAGCTGGCTCGGCTACTATCATCTTTAGCTGGCATCTTTATTTGGCTCGGCTACGAGGTAGGACACCGACGCTCGCCACAGGAACGGTGCCTTAGAACTGCGCTCCCAAACAGATTGTAGTGGCTTTACGTCATAGGGCCGCTGGAGTGCTACACCTAGGTTCAATCAACCACCCAGAGTAACTACAATGTTTTGCAAGAGCGTACAAGTTCAGCGCGATACATCAGGGCGAGTATTCACAGAGAAGTTCTTATGCTTGAACTGCTCGGAACCCATGCAAGCCAGTCATAAAGCCGGACATGTTATCGTAAATGCCGCCGGAAAATCATATGCTGCCCAGAAACATATTTTTGAATACAGCTCAAGGAGCGGCATGTACGGGTCGCATAAACAATTGCTCTAGGTCGCAAATGCGTTAAATGGGCCTCACTCGGTAATGTTTTGTTAGACATCACGATTTCCTGCCGTCTCCTCTTACGAAGGCTGTTTGCGTAAGCATGTTTTGTGAGCATTGGCCTAGATGATTGATATGGGCACCACGTGTGATTAACAAAGAAAAATAGAAAGATAGCCGACCTTTCGGGATCGAAAATTTCGTGTTCCTTCCAGAACGCTGGGTCACGGCTCATGTGGTAGTGGGGAATAAGGATGTTGGTTCCGGCAGGTATAGTGATACCCTTGTGGACGTAGTCCCTAGCACATCCTCTTGTTGTGAAGCTGTCAAACAGAGAGAAAGAACTTGTTGTATTCATTCAACTTCATCAAATGGAAAGTGTCAAGAACGTTAATTAGGCACATTTATACCCCGATTCGGTGTGAAATGGGTGCCGGGAATGATGGTTTTATTACCTGTGGAATCTGAACTGAGCAGTTGGTACCTGTGGTATAGTCGCGTGTTCAGAATATCTTCGCATTTTTACGGAGACATACAAATGGTCTCGAAAGGAAAAAAACAATTTCCTTGAATGAATTTCATTGTAAATAAAGCACAGTGTTACCATCGAAAAGCATTACTTACCCTACGGCGGGCGCATAAGAACGAAGGGATTCCGATATAACTTGGTCCATGTATTTCATGCTGAAAACGTTGTCGTACGTAAAGGTTCCCTGAAACACCACATGTTTTTCAGTTAGACTCACATGACGAATAAAAAATGCCACCTTGGATATCGAAAAATATCATACATCTCTCTTCAGGATGGCAAGGACCTCATCTCGAAGACGGTCCTGAATGTCTTGGTGTTTTGCAAGGAGATACGATATAAAAGCCAGAGCTGTGGCTGTCGCCTCGGACCTGTAATTTACTTGTGCATTAACGCTGCAATGGTTCCAGTTAGCAAGAGAGGCATATCGAGGAAGAATCTGAAAGTTGACGCATCTTGTCGTCGACGTTGACGGCCCAATAAATGTTCGTAGAGGAACATTGTGACAGAGTGTGTTTAATAAATGTCTGCATTTTCTGTGCTTATTGGCCGCTCAAGTGGAAGCCTCTGGGCTAAATCATACTCTGATTAAGAAAAAAATTATTACTGCGCTAAAAAGCAACTGAAATAGAATAGAAACTCGTTCATACGATCTGGAAGAAACTGCCATAAAAAGTTCGTCAACGATTACGCTGGTAATGCGATCTTATTTCAACAACAGGCTACCGCATACAGAACACGCTGTGCCGAACGGAGGCGATTCTGTGCTTCGGATTGGGCAGAACACACCGCGGTCCGCCGCTATCGAGCGGCGCTCCCGAGACGCGCCATCGCGCCGTGTTATAGTGGGTCACCACCGGGGAGAGGGGGAAGGGAGGGCGAGATTAGCAATTATTATTTAATGTTTCTTCTGAAGTGGGATGAGGAAACGGGTGGAGAACAGGGGTATTGAGGTGAGGTCACACACTCATTCACTCACAGGCCTCAATGTGACCGAACAAGGTTGGGGTGGGAAGTAGAACTAAGAGCGCGAAACAATATAAATGTCTTTCGAGTCCCCGCAATGGCACTGCGCCCGGTAAGGGGAGGTATAGGGCAAGAGTGGAGGCAGGAGAAGGACAGCCAGGCGCAAGCATTGCCAGAGAAGACACTGAGGAAGGCCCCCGCAAACTGGGAGGAGAGAAACACGGCTGAGAGCCGTACAGCCACGCGACGCGGATACAGAGGAGCGGAGAGCCGTGGATCACGCGCTAGGAAGCAGGGGGCGCCCGTCGCCAGCAGTGCGGCAGTGCCGCGACAGCGTGAGATGAGACGGTGAGGGCGGAGTAGACGGTAGTGGCGAGAGTCGCCTCAACGGCGCTGTGCGGAGGAAGGGGGCGAGAGGATAGGCGAGAACACGTGATCCGGTTTCGGAGGACGAGGGGACAGCAAGACTCGCACCGCGCGCGAGAGATGGCAGCAGGAGCGCGGAGCTCCTGCTGCACGACCGGGCGCTAAAGTCGCACTTTAAGTCGTACTTACCGGGAAAACTTACGATCCGAAATAACTAAAAAGATTGGACAGATTCAACTACTCAGAACGACAGAAAGCTGAGCTATATAGTTGGTAAGGATTCGTTATGCTCATCTGAGCTTGCACAGATGAATTTTGTGTCTTCTTTCTTTTTACGCCTCAGTGCTCCCTTCAGTTGATAGTGCACGTTCGCGTTGTCCACTGCTCTAATCTTCTGTCCTGTGTGCACGCCTCACCTCTTTTTTGCAAGATTCAACTACTGTTGACGTCTACGTAATGCGAAGCGTCGCACGGATCGTTGCGGCATGAGACTCCGACCCGCGTCGCGCTGATGGGGCTCCGGCGGTCCCGAGACACGTTTTGTTGTTTTCCTATTATTGTGTGGTGTTTTATGAGGGCGACGGGAAAGTGAAACGATATCGAACTGGAGGACGATGCTGGATGCCGCCGAAGCGAAACGGGATGCCCTCATCGCGCCGCCTGCTGCAGGCAATGGTGGCGCCTTTGGATTATCGCCTACTGAAAGCGTGGAGTACGCTACCAATGACACTACGCACCACGCGCTGTAAAACAACAGGTAAAGATGCTTATCGCTGTAGGTTTGGCGGCGATAGCTGTGAATGCGGCGTGCGATGACCCTGGTGGAGATTTGCTTCTAACGGAATAAGAAACTGTGCGCACCATGGTCTTCAGGTTTTCTTATATATATGGGATCTAGCGGCCGGAAAACGCATCATGCGATTCAAGTTGAATGACGTACTGAACTTTGGCGCCAAAATATTGTGTTTTCCGGGAACGTCTGAACCGGTGAAAAAATGGGCGTAACATTGTTGGGTCATTTGTTTTTTTTTTCTTCATCGCGAACGCTTGCGCTGTTAAAACGTACGTAACGGAAATGTATCAACGATGTTATACTGTGTATTGTAATAGCAATGAAACAAACAAGAGGGATACTTAAAAAATCTTTGGCCACCTGGGGGAATATTTTGATAATGACAAAGGCGTGCACTGATGTCATGCTTTCCACGGAGGCCATGTACTCATGAACGTTATCCCCACTTAATTGTTATTTAATATGTCATACATAATTTGCACCTCGTAAATCAGCAGCTGATTGCAGTAGCGTTACTTCGGTGTACACTGCTGCCCATTGACAGCTCCGGATGCAAACCACCAGAGACTGACAGGCAATATACTGTTGGAGCGACAGGGCGGACATGGGGGCACTTCCGGTGGCGCAATTGCTCATCGTGTTGCCATGGCCTTGCAATTTTATGCGAGTGTTGAAGCAAACTACGCAACCAAGACACAACAAAAACCAAGGATTTTCACGCTCTATCAATATCGCGTTTGGAGTCAGCATATTTTGCACGAAAACGTAAATGCACTGAGCTTTTACTTCTAGCTGTAAATCAGAGTTGTGTTAGTTTTTCAACGTTTACCGCGGTAATGTATCTGTTGTTTTCTTACAGTGGGATTTATTTATGCCAGGACGGGTATGCAATATTTACTAACATTATTTTTACCGAACAGTTAGCAAATACTTATTAGCTTCCCACGTATTCTCACCCCGCTACGAAGAAGATGAAGCCGTTTGCCAAAATTTCCGTATTTGTTAGAAAGCATTTCTTCCCGCCGTGCTTTGCTTTGACAGGCTGCTTCTCTGAAAGACAAAGGAGAGACGAAATGTGTTGCCGTTTCTCAAGAATAAACCACTTATTCAATAATCAGATGCGGTATGGGAAGTAGGCAGCTGTTAACTTTACCTTCATATGCGCTATCTGCATCAACGGACGTCGTGAGTGAATGCACGTCTACGAAGGCTTCATCCTCAACTTTTGCATTAAGCATAAGCTGCAGGAGATCGCTTCTATCGTTCTGAAAGGATATAAAGAGGCGATTCAACGAACAAACTCCAATAAGCGTGACATCGGCAGATAAGATGCATTCGTCATCGCGCTTGAGGCGCTCTTTTGCGACCGCAGGTGTGTTAGGCTTGGGGGACTCCCACACATTGCTGGCACCATCGCTCATTGCTCGTCAATCACACTTGAATGACTCTGCCACACAGCTATCGATTATGAGTAAGATTTCGATCTAGCAGCCCCGGTTTCCATTGCCTGCCATCTTAGCTGGGAAGATGAAACGCGAAGGCTGGATAGTGCAACACCAGGCGCTATAGTATAAAAGCTCCTAATTTTAGCTTTTATAGTACCGTGCTCGTCGTTGCCAAAGCCAGGCTTTGGATTAGGCGCATATCTGAGAACTGGCAACAACGCTGCGAGTTCACAGACCTCGGAGAAAGCTGAATATTAGGTCCAACGTGATCGCCTGCATAATTATTTTTGGGACAGGATTACAGATTTATATGCAGGCTAAATCTCGCTTACAACTTGACGACATAAAAGTCGTGTGGATTGACATAGAACTCAAGTAGATTGCCAAGCATAAGTATTTCCGGAGAACGGTTAGCAACTTAGATATCAGTCACGCCTGCGTGATTGAGAAGACCTACCTCCCGGTTTCCACGACGGAATTCTACGATAGGAGATAGTTCATCAAACATCCTGTCTGTGGCAGTCTTGTTGAGCCGCGAACTGTACGATATGAACGTTGTCCACAAAAAGGCAAACTCCGGAAAGCAGGCTGAAAGAAAACAAGGTTCCTTGTAGAGAAAAGAATTTAAGAAAAGAACTCCTGGAGATTTCATGCGCTGTAAGAATGGATGTAAGCGAAGCTTGGTCTGCTGTTTGTGTTGATTGACAATAATTGACGAGGATGGTGACGACATACGAGAATAGTCAGGGGACGTTAATTATCCCCTTGTGTGTACCTATTGTGTTTCCCTACATAGTACAAAGAACACAAATAGGGATGTGCTTGTTCGAGGGGTAGCGCACCATTGTTCGTAACCCACGAGACGGTTCGCACTGCCGTTGGCTCGCATCGCGCATCGCATCTCGAGGGAATTGTTGATTTACTGGACAGCCGCTTGTGCATGGAGAGTCGTCTTGACGCTGCCGAGCTCTAATGCGGCTTTGCTTCAGCACGCGCTGTGTCAGTTATTCGTGTCAGCTACATTGCTGCAGTGATAATCGCAATAAAGTCTATGCTCATTCTGAGGTGAATTCAACAAGAATGTTTTTAACTTCTCATCGATTGAATTTGTTCCCACTTGCATATTATGCTGCTTCAACAAAGTTACGTACAAAATCTGTGGACTTACCAGTAAGGAAGTTTATCCATGCAGTACGAAATTGTTGAAAACTTTTCAAGCTCTCCTGAAACAGCGACTCTGCAGAGCTGTTCACTCGATCTTTTTGCTGCAGATTAGATTTTATGCCAAACGCTGATCTCAAGTTGATGTCTGCCGTTAGCCTCTGGAACAGCTGCCGAAACTCGATGACTTGGTGTTTCGGCCGCAGGGTCTCGATAACATCGAGCAACTCATTTGTGCTGTCGTCTATGAGGCTCGCCATCTGAAAGCGGAAGGCCGCCATTTGATCGCTCCTCCTAAGCACAAGGATAAAAATATTCCTGGACGACTTATGCCAATTTCAGCAACTAATATACGAAAGACAGCAAAGCTGTGCTCCCTAGATCTGACACCATTTGTCCGAAATAGTAGAGATCTGTTTAGTGGCTGTCTTTAGGAATGGCTAAACATCGAAGCCCTGATCACACGACTGATGCGAAACTCGCTAGCAGGCTGCGTTCCTTGACCACCATCTCTGCTTTCTTGCAGCAACCGCGTGAACTCCTAGCTGACCTCCAACGTGGTGCCTGTGAAACGCAACGTTACAAGCAAAAATCACTTGCTACTGACAAAGAAGAAGCGCGAAGGATTCCTCTTGTCCAGTGGGATAGGTGCAGCTACCTTTAATTTTGTAATCATTACTAACTACGTTTGAAAACAATTAGCTGGTGGTTATTTGGTCGACAGTTGATACTGAGCATGCCGCTCCAGACGCGGTACAGGGGCACGAAGACAGTTGTGCAAGTCCCCTTAACTGCCTAGCTGTAAAATTCTGCAAGCGAGCCGTCCTGCTAGAGTCCCAAGAGAAGTTCTTCACTTTATAACAGACACCGTGAATATGTGATCAAAAAGTTGCAGTTTCGCCCAAATGGCGAAGCATTGATTGCGATAGCAAATTAGTACACAGCTATGCGAAGTGAGGATAGTAGTTTTATCGGACGTGTGCACTTGGAAGCATTCGCTAACTGAAATAGCAAGCATGGTGTCAGCGCGCCCAAGCAAACATGAACACATCCCGCTCGATGAGCGCGGACACGCTGCAAGACGCTTGACGCTGGTGTGAGCAAGAGCGGCAGCAGCAGCGAGCGGACTGGCCTTCGTGCGGTCTATCACTTCAACGCAAGAGCGGCGAGAACAAAGCCCACACAAACGGATGAGCCGTCTGCCGATCCCTTTCAAGTTACGGCGAGCGCAACCGCGCGCGGCCGTGCAAAACACACTTGTTCCCGGTGTAGAAGCATGTGTAAAAACATGTTGAGCAGCTGCGTGCGTGTCGTCCCGTAAAAAGATCTAGCGGGTGCTTTTTTAGACTATACAGACATTCTGAATATCGATGATGGCTAATACTACAATTTCCTTCACCAGTAAATCACTTACCGTGCGATCCCTAGAAATCATTTAGGTCGATGTGCCTCGCAAACTCACCGGCTACAACCGGCCAATTGCAGAAATGTGCCATGAAATAATTAACGGAAAGGTAATCAGTTAAATGTTTCCTAATTAGTTGATCATACATTTCGATTTCTGATGCGAATAATATGCGCCACTTCGAGTAATCTAGCGGCATAACTACAGTTACGTTATCTGCCGCAGACGATTTATAGCAAATTCCGTGACCAAAACAGAAGCATCTATTAAAGCACAAAATAAAACAATAGCAATAAACAGCACTGAGTACTTTGTTTTGTCTGTGTCTCCTCTAAACTAAATCTGTAGACTCGGGATTCGCATGAAAATGGATACAAAGTGATCAACAGTGGTATGACAAGGGCAGCCTCACTCAGGAGTCAAGGCTTTGATTAGGAGCCTTTGCCAGTGCCAGCGTGAGAAATCTCTCGTTCGACCACTTTCGATCCTCTCAAGATCTAGTTTCGTGTGTCCGTTTCTCCGAGTGCTACTAGTAGAGCGTTCTGCCGCCAAGCTAACAGCATCGCTGCCTACCTTCCTCATGTTGCTCGTCGTAAAGGCTGGAGTGATGAGGCTGCGCATTTTCTTCCAGCGGTCCCCCTCAGCATGCACCATGCTTTGACTGATAATGGGATGACTCCGCACGAAGCCTGACATCATCTGTAAGCGTTCAGACACGACCGCAAACCTTGAAACAAAGCAAATTGTTCAACAAACTTGATATCCTATAGCCATGAGCCAGAGGATATAATTACTTATGTCGTGGAAACAGTCACGCAAACGCATGTACGCAGAAAGAAATGTTAAAATGAATCTAATGAAAGGAGGCCTCCTTGCCGAATACAAATTCGTCAAGTTTAAATTTTTTCCAAGGTACATTTATATCAAATGAGCAAAGCGTAGCGTCCGCATACATGATGCAGAAGAAAGTTTCAGGCACGAATTAGCGCATGTTAAAGCATGCATCAGTTAAAGCAAGAATCAATGCCGCAGCAGTAATATTTGGTAAAGCTACCGATCTGTAGCTAGCTGAGGCGGCCTTCTGAATTTTCGATGCCAGCTTGCATGACTATCACTATGCTCTCTACATAAGTTGATCATTATTTAAAGCAATACACAGGTGCTTCTTTGTGTGAAGGCCTTTTCAAAGACTCGTTACAACTGCGTTTGTCCAAGCGTTAAGAAGAAACTCCAGCCATGCCGGGAGAATGCGACGATTGTGTTCCGCAGCTTTGACCGTTGGTGGTTCTTCGGGGCTGGTGACGCCTGCGTTGTCACCACTGTCTGACTGTCATGAGCCGGAGGGAGCTAAGATAATCGAATATAAAGGAATGGCTCATTACATTATACCGGTCTAGAATTGGGCATTGTATATAGAAAAGGCCGGCGCATGTGTCCCGTGGTAATTCCTGGAATGTTCCACCGGTTTATGCTTATACTCTGTTCCATAAATACTAGCATAGAGTTTCTCACTATATTACCTGGAGGAAAATCTCGTGCTCCTGTGCTGTGGTATGCATGGGAATGCCGGTATATTGTGACTTCGGATTGGCATCGTTCTCGGAGAGACAGGCAAGCACCGTTCCGTCTGTCACAATGATTAATTTTCTACTAAAACAGCACGTAAGAAGCTGTTTTCGCTTTATTATTACACAAAAACATATTTTGTTTAAGTTTGAAAACTTGTTTTTGCATGTACAATTATATGAAACGTAAAAGGTATCAGCGGGTCGCTAAAGTTGGAGCACAGACAACATTCGCGCTCGCTTTGAACCAGTTTGTCGTTTTTCTTGCTTTTCTTCGCTTGGTTATACACTGTAGGGGAGGAAACTTCACTGGAATATGTAATATGCGTGAATGGAAACCTTTTATGAAGGTTTTACTTTAAGAACGCATTATTTGTGTAGCCATATCGACGTTTTAGATGAAGCCTCTTACAACACCAGCCAACACAAGCCTCGTAGACACATATACCGTAATTCCCATGACGGCACAGCGCCCCTTACGAAACTCCCATAGACAGTGGCGCCAGATTTCCCTCTAGGTGTTATAGTGAGAAACTCTATGCATAGCAGTCAACGCTGTGGAAGCTTGAGAGACTTCTTGCAATGGCTTCCTTCGCACTTGAATATAGTTCGATGTTTTTTGACCCAACTGTGGCCGACTGTCGTTTATATATCGGCTCAGTATTGAACGAAACAAGCTTTAATCCTTACAAACAAACACAATCTGGTATACGGCTGCTAATACGTTGTTTCAGATCACTTTTCATTTTTGTTGTTCTTTTCGTGTTTATTATTTGCAACCCGTCGCCAAGAGCATCAATTGCAGGCTCGCGCGAGCGAACGCTGTTGGCGCGCGGTGAATCATTGACGGAACCCGCGAGTGATAACTTTTCTTGACCGGACTTCTTGTGTAGCTTCCACAGCGTTGACTGCTATGCATAGAGCGGAGCGAAGATAGCTTAAGACTGAAATGAGACCCTGCGTCCGCTTATTCTCAGTGGAGAAAAAAAGAAAAAGAAGAACCGCGATTGAGACGCAATTGTGACGTGGCCCATCGGCTCCGGCGATGAGAGGCACAAGCGAACTCTTTATTTTGTTATATTCGGGATGATTGGACGCAAGGGGGAATTTTAAGTGAAGGACACGGCTCGAAGTAACGGGATAGAGCGCGTGCTGCATGCTCGCTTCCTCGCACCATTCCCACAGCGTTTCATTTGATTATGTATGAGCGATGCAGTTTTTCTTTTTTCTGAAGCGAAGGTTTATTCGTATACTTTCCCGGGTTCGGTGTACGCCATTCAGTCGCGTTCTTACCATGTCGTCACTCAATTAAAAAGAAAAAAAGAAATTCAGTTGTCAAATGGGGTCATTTTAACAAAAAAAGAAAGCGTCTGTGCTGCAAATTTAGGCGCAGGCTTTTATCGTACGCCAAATTTTGAGCTTTGCATTACTCTTCGCTCGCGGCAGCCAGCGCTTTGAGACGACTGAAAGGCGCAATAACGTTTATAAAATATTTAATGGCGTCTACAAATTATCTTAATTTTCGCAATTATCCTGCACGTTTGCAAAATATCTCGTGCTCTGGTACCTGCGGCAAGGAGAAGAATCTGCCATATCGAGCGGAATATTACAATGTCTTGTGATTTCTTCGAACACTTCCCGCACTTTTCTGGTTACGGTAGCTAGCATATTTAGAAAATTGAAACATTTATGGACGCCGACAAAAGCGCTGACGTATCCAAAGTCAAGGGTCAATCAATTTCTCTACACCACTTTTCAATTATGATTTCTAACGTTTATTTAAGCAGCTAAAGCGGTGAGTAACAATTTTAATGTGAGTGTGCAAATCAACCCGGCTAATTTCATGGATCTTCTAAAAGCGGCTTGAAGAGTAAATACAGCAGAACTAAGGTTGAACATTTGTACTCACTCCTCGGCTTGTAAAATTGTTGAAATCTTTTATCTGGATCTTCCTGATTAGTTCGGGATCTGTCACGATAATAAACGGATGAGCACCGTTGTAGAACCTGTAAAAATAACCCCACAAAGCAAGGCTACATGTACAAGATTTGCTGTATAAGGTAGAGAGTTGAAAGTATGACGTCATAGACAGGCACTGAGGCTCGAGAAACCAGTAAGTGTATTGTGCTTTTCGTACGGTTATGCGAACACTCTCGCAAGACATCACTTTTGAAAACCCGCCGTGGTTGCTCAGCGGTTATGGTGTTGTGGTGCTGAGCACGAGGTCGCGGAATCGAATCCCGGCTCAGCGGCCGCATTGCGGTGGGGGTGAAAGCACCCGTGTACTTAGATTTAGGTGCGCGTTAAAGAAACCCAGGTGGTTTTCCACTACGGACTGCCTCATAATCAGAAAGTGGCTTTGGCATGGAAAACCCCATAATTTCATTTTATAATTTTTGAAAGTTTCGTGAGAAAATTTTAGCGGACCTGACAGTAATAGCCGACAGGAATTACTAGACCGATTCCAGCATCTGCAGAGGGGGAATACGGTAACGATTAGGGTAGCATGATTATGCATCGCAGGCTAATATATTATTTTCCGGATGCCACTGCAGCAGACAACACCAACAGGCTACTAAATATTCAAGGGAAAGCAGGTTATACCACCTCCGAACCAGGTAAGAATATTGCACCAGCCACACAGCCCTTTCATTTACTCCGCGGGCCACAAGCTATTAGCTTAAATTTCTCTATATTCATTTCCCAAAAAGAAACAAAGACAACTAAGCACGTACCCTACAATGTCTCCGTATTTGTCCAACCATTCCTTGAATGTGATGAGCGATCCCTAAAAAAGAAGGAACATAAATAAACAACTCTATTAAAATGAGAATTTATTCCATCACGAAGCAAAATCTAAGTACGCGTACTAAGTGGTTTGTGTGAGGTTATTTCGCATGAAATGAGAAGACAGCATGCTACAGCACATT